>NC_064630.1:193368649-194789899 GCF_023864275.1 Schistocerca cancellata | reverse complement strand
TTTGTGCTCTGATTAGGAACATTTTTCTGCTGGTCAACTACTGAATCAATCTGTCATGTTTTAGTACACAAACTTGAAAATCCAATCATCAAATAAGAAACACCTGTGATATAAGCACTTTCGTACACATAGCAGTTAACTTTGCCAGCCCCCTTGCAATTATTTGTGCAGTTTGTCAGTAGTCACTTGCAGCAAACAAGATCTACTCAAATCAAGATGTCATATAAATTTTAAGCATGAAATATAAAACAAAAGCAAACAGGAAGTGGACACTGATTTATGGTGTGCTTCCAGGTGTTCAGTAAGTAGTTTTCATTTTATGCAATGTATTTCAACAACTGACCCAGTCGTCGTCTTCAGGTGCTAGAGAGATATACATCTGCAAATTCTGGTTGTGTACTGCTTTTCGTGCAAATGTAGAATGCCTTATGGAAAAGAGACTGTCAGAACAGTCGAGCAAAGATGCAAGGAACATAGGTGACACACCCAACTCTATAACTATACAAATCAGCCTTCACTGAGCACTGCCTTGAATATAACCATGAAATGATATGTGATGAGACCAGTATCGTGGTGCACACACCAAGTTTCTGAGAGAGCTTGATTAAGAAGTGTATCAAAATAAAGATGGAAAACCTAATAAACAGGGGCAAACATTTCAATTTAAACAATGCTTGGGATCTGGCACTAAATTAATTTACGGCCTCACTGACCATCACATCCACTAGATATGAAAGTGCCGAGAGAATGCGTGTTTCACAGAATATCAATGTGGGCTCTGAAAAACTAAAGATCATTAAAGGGCATAGTGAGCATCGGGATTCAAACTCACCTATAAACAGTGGCATGAGACCAACATTAGTTCACAGTCTGGCTCCTGTAGTCCAGGCATTGAGTACACATAACAGCACAACTCGCAGCACCTGAAGAAGATGACTGGGTTGGTCGTCGAAATATTGTGCACAAAATGGAAACATTAATTCGGTTGAACACCCGGAAGTACACCATTAGGAAGGGAGGACACAATAAAAATGAAGACTCACCTTATTTTCCTCTTGTTCACCCTGCTCCATATATTCTTCTTTATCGCCTGTCAGGTCCTCATTTCCATCAGAACCATCATTTTCTTCAATAATTTGTTCTATTACTTCACCATGATGTGCCTGGTTAGCAATATCTGTTTCAATAACTTCCATTTTGCACACTGATGGATCATTACAACTAGCAGAATCCATTTGGTCATCACTTGGTGACTGAGATACAACATGGGCACCATAATGTTCTCCATCTTCATATGCCACATTCGAATTGTGATCAGGATTCTGACTATCACTATCTTGATTTTCCATTTCAATATCTGCATTTTCACTGGGAGTTTGATCGTCCACTTGAAGACCGCCACCATGGCCATTTTCATCATAATCTTGAGACTGCGAAACAGAAAGGTGCAAATGTTGCAATTAAGATACAGATATGTATTCCATGGTTTATTAACTTTTATACACTGAAGAGCCAAAGAAACTGGTACGCTTGCCTAATATCATGTAGGGCCCCTGCGAGCACACAGAAGTGTCGCAACATGATGTGGCATGTACTCAACTAATGTTTGAAGTAATGCAGGAGGGAACTGACACCTTGAATACTGCAAGGCTGTCCATAACTGTGTAAGAGTATGAGGGGATGGAGATCTCTTCTGAACAGCACATTGCAAGGCATCCCAGATATGCTCAATAATGTTCACGTCTGGGAAGTTTGGTAGCCAGTGGAAGTATTTAAACTCAGAAGAGTGTTCCTGGAGCCACTCTGTAGCAATTCTGGACATGTGGGGTGTCGCATTGTCCTGCTGGAATTGCCCAAGTCTGTCGGAATGCAAAATGGACATGACTAGATGCAGGTGATCAGACAGGATGCTTACGTACATGTCAACTGTCAGAGTTGTATCTAGACTTAACATGAGTGCCATATCACTCCAACTGCACGTGTCCCACACCATTACAGAGCCTCCACCAGCTTGAACAGTCCCCTGCTGAGATGCAGGGTCCGTGGATTCCTGAGGTTGTCTCCATACCTGTACATGTCCATCCGCTCAATACAATTCGAAACAAGACTCATCCAACCAGGCAACATGCCATTGCCAATAGTCTAGTGTCGGTGTTGATGGACCCAGGTAAGGAGTAAAGCTTTGTGGCCTTCGGCTGTAAAAGTCTTTATTGATGATGTTTTATTAAATGGTCATGCTGACACTTGTTGATGGACCATCATTGAAATCTGCAGCAATTTGTGGAAGGGTTGCACTTCTGTCACACTGAACGATTATCTTCAGTCGTCGTTTGTCCTGTTCTTGCAGGATCTTTTTCTGGCTGCAGCGATGTTGGAGATATGATGTTTTAACGGATTCCTGATATTCACAGTACACTCATGAAATGGTGGTATGGGAAAATCCCCCTTCATTGCTATCTCGGAGATGCTCGTGCACCGACTATAACACCACGTTCAAACTCACTTAAATCTTAAAAATTTGCCATTGTAGCAGCAGTAACTGATCTAACAAATGTGCCAGACACTTGTCCTATATAGGTGTTGCCGACCGCACCACTGTATTATGTCTGTTTACATATCTCTGTATTTCAATATGCCTGCCTACACCAGTTTCTTTGGCGCTTAAGTGTACACAGACACACATACAGTGTACATGGAACTGACCTCAAGGTCTCAAGATTGTGACTGTGTAGCTCTGTGTACAATGAAGATGATGCCTAGGATCTGTCTCTCAAGAACTCTAGAATCTATCTCTCAATAACTGTAGTTGCTCATTTTAGTTGTTTATCGATCGGCCAAAATGGGACATTTTTGCAATGTCTACAATAATCTGAATGTTGTGTCTACAGTACTTATTGGTCCCACGGCTTTCTAAGTATAAATTAGTAAATGGGTAAAATCATCACTCAGTCACCCAGTCCCAACTGCTGGCTGCCTATTTAACAGCCTCCACGAGAAACAAAATTTTGATTTTTTGTTATTTTCACAAACACTGCTGCAGAAAGTCAGCAATCAACATAGAATATTTGAAATTAAATATATAACAGTCTCGATTGCAAAGACATGTTTATTTCAAGGTGACTGGTTTAGATCATCACATGATCATCTTCAAAACTGTATTGATGGACAATGGCCGTACAAGGAGAAGGAATTGCTGACTAATGAAACTTTCTGGCAGATTAAAACTGTGTGCCCGACTGAGAATCGAACCTTCCAAACTTTACAGAAGCTCTCCTGCGAACCTTGCAGAACTAGCACCCCTGAAAGAAAGGATATTGCGGAGACATGGCTTAGCCACAGCCTGGGGGATGTTTCCAGAATGAGATTTTCACTCTGCAGTGGAGTGTACGCTGATATGAAACTTCCTGGCAGATTAAAACTGTGTGCCTGACTGAGACTAGAACTCGGGACCTTTGCCTTTCGCGGGCAAGTGCTCTACCGTCTGAGCTACCGAAGCACGACTGACGCCCGGTACTCACAGCTTTACTTCTGCCAGTACCTCGTCTCCTACCTTCCAAACTTTACAGAAGCTCTCCTGCGAACATTGCAGAACTAGCACTCCTGAAAGAAAGGATAGGAAGTTTCATACCAGTGCACACTCCGCTGCAGAGTGAAAATCTCATTCTGGAAACATCCCCCAGGCTGTGGCTAGGCCATGTCTCCGCAATATTAGCAAATATATTTTCTCTTTAAGTTATGGAAAAGTGTAATCTACCTGCACAAAAAAATTATGTCACTTAAATTACCATCACCCATAGATTCATAAAATATGTAAATCAATGCACAACCTCTGCATCACCCTCTTGACTTTACCTCGTCTTCAAATATTTCGGAGAACTTTAACATTGTCCTTAGGTTGCTATCTGCTTCCAAACAGCAATTAACCAACTGATGGCAAACTTCCAGTTTCGAAATACATGACATACATAAACTGACAGGCATCAAGTCATCTGGCGTCACCTGATGGAAGAAATAGAAGAATTAAGACTGATATGAATTCACTATGCACATCATATTTTATCATGAAGCAAAACTGCCACTATTCACAGAACCTACAACAACAACCATGACTGTTATAAATTTATGTTTTGATATCTATGAGGACAATATTACTCATCATCATATAAATTTCAGCTTTCTATATTACATCAGAACATAAACTGCTTGCATAAAAATTACAGAATGTTGCTATATGTATTCCAAAAATATCTTCAAGTTTAAACCCTGCAAGAAAACAGATTCTAACACTTCACATAAATATTCTTAGATAATGTCCATTAGCTAACATTCACTCAAAGATGTCAAAATATAAGTGCTTCGTTTAAAAGTTTGTCTAATACCAAATTCTCAAAACATTTTTATTTGTCTCAGTGTACACATTTAATAAAGCACTTTAAAAGACAGTCTTGGCCATGTCAAAAAGTGTTCTTTTTCACGCAGGTTCTTCTCAGACTATGACTTTTTGCACTGTTGATCAAGTCAGTAAAGGTTAAAGTCTCTAATCAGTCACATAATCTTTCTTGAGACTTAATGCAGAGTTACATCTCAAATAAAACTTTGTACAAGTGAAAAATGACAAATCATACATTTAACTGTGACAATCTCCTGAATGAAATGCATCAAACTTTATACTGTAAAAATCCTAATATTTAAGGTTGTGCACTTTGTATGAAAGACGTGCATGTGCACAAGGCATAGAAGTAGCAAGAGACTTTAGGAATCAAAGGGCCAGCATAGCATGTGCTCTGACTGGGGAAATTGTGACAATAAGTTACCAAGCAGTTTCTGTCTCTAATTTTTTGTTGTTTCCTTATTTGTTTCTGCAATACTAGTTGATAATGTATAGGGTTCCTTGGACCAATAAAGTGAAACAGACAAACATCACTGGGCATAAGAAATACTGGTAGAACAGTGGATAAGAAAGATATCTTTTTAATTTAACAGACATTGTATAAGAGACAATTTGATACTGTACGTCATTTAGAATTGTTTAGATTTAAGTTGCATAAAAAATTCTGGAAAGATGTGTTCAATGAGGATAGTACTAATAAGAAAGCAAAGATATTACTTGACCCCGTGGTCCATTATTTTAACATTGCCTTTCCCCTTAAAGGACCGGGACCAGTAACTCACAACACAAATAAACCTGTTTATAAATGGTGGATTACAAAGGCTATGCTATAAAAAGAAAACTACGTGCAGAAAGTAAAGCACGAAATGATCCCAGTTTTCATACTGTTTTAAAAATACAAAGAGATACTCAGGCAAGAATTAAGCAAGGCTACAAAAGTCACAAATACAACTTCTATAAAAGGAGTTCTAAAATTGTACGACAATTTGGGATGCTGTTAGAAGCATCCTCGGAGCTAGAGGTATTTAAAGTGTGTAGGTCATATGATACACAAATATATCATATGAAAAGCAGATAAGTGAATTTTTACCAAGCACTTTTTGGTTATTGTCTGTAATCTTTCATCACAGATTACATCACACACATTGTCTTGTACCATTGGGTTTATAAAACCAGGCATATCATTGTTTCCTGCATCAGTAACTCAAGAACAAGTGCTGAAAATTTTCAGTGGAAATAACAACTTATATTCATCTAGTGCTGATCGTGTGTCTGATTTTTATTACAAAATATTGCTCTAGAAATTATAAATACACTTAGTGATGTAATTTAAGTGCAGGTGATGTAATTAATTACAATCTGTTTCCCCAATGTTTTCAAACTGAGCAAAGTTATTCCTCTGTTCAAAAAAGGAGACAAACTATGTAACAATTATCAACCAATCTGTTTTCTTTCTCTGATGTTGAAGATTATAGAAAAAGTAATGAATTGCCATGTAATTTCATCCCTTCATAAATATTGTCTGCTCACAAAATATCAGTTGGGTTTTCACAAAAACAGGGCCATAAATGAAGCTTTATTTTCTTTTACTAATCAAGTTCTGATGGCTTTTATGTTAAACATTCTTTCTCTGGTCTATTCATAGGTCTGACTAAAGCCTTTGACATAATCTCTCTCTGTTGCTTGGCATTAGAGGCACTTGAAATATATGGTTTCATTCCTGCCTCACTAATAAGAGGCAGAAAGCTGAATTTTCAAACAAAGATGGTACTAAAGTTCTATCCAATGAAATTACGATCTGTTATGGTCACACTCAAGGTTTAGTTCTGGGGTCCTTACATTTCCTCTTATTTATCAATGACCTTACCTCTGAATCTGCCTAAAGCCTTATCTGTATTGTTTGCAGACAATGCAAACTTCCTTTTCCAAACTCCTTCTTTTCAAGTAGTAAAGGGTATAAGAACAGATTCTTACAACAGGCTAATTTTCTAGACACACCAAAACAAATTATTATCAAACAAAAGCAAAACTGCTCATATGATTTTCAGTGTGCCCAAGAATCACCCTGTCTACATGGAGTCCATACTAACTGAAGATGAAACAATAGAGCAAAACAATGATGTCAAATTTCTTGGGGTGTGGCTAAACAATAACTTCCAATGGAATATTCACAGAGAAAATCTGCTACTGAAGAATCTGTGCCATGCTTTTCAGATTCTTGATCAGTCCTGCGATATCTCAATTCTAAAAATGGTTTATTTTCCTTTAGTACACTCAGTTCTCTCTTGTGGAATCAATTTTAGCGGTGAGTGTTTGGTTAAATTTTTGTGAATCAAAAAAGGCTCTTAAAGATAATGAAACAGGTGGCTCCATCTACCTCCACTAAGCCTATTTTCAAGAAATTAAAAATACTGCCTGTTCCCTGCATTTATATCTTAGAATCTGTGACATTTTTTAAAAGGAATCTGCACTTGTTTGTGACCCTATGAGCCTATTTATAATCGTAATATTTGTCCTAGTGCAGACACTCACCTTAGTAGTCACAGACATACCAAAAGTTTATTTGGTATAAGAAATATGGACAGTGTGCTTTACAATAAATTACCCTTTATCAGTCAGGGAAAATAGAAATGCATTTAGGAATAAAATAAAAGATTTCTTTCTTACACACACTTTTTTACTCTGTTGATTACTACTTAAAATCAGATTTGTTTTAACAGTTCTTGTACTTTTTAGTGTACAATGTGCCTCTACAACAGTATGCCTAAATTTACAAGTTTAATGGAATAGTATACAATTGGTCTGGGTTGTGCTATTATGATTTTGTGTTTTGTTTTTACTTTTTAGTGCTACTAACTTGCAGTTATGTTTTTAACTCCAAGTCTAGTCTGATGTATTGGACTGCATTCAGTTATTTGTGTATTACCTCACATACAGCAAGCAGTCATAAAAATATTTAACCATCTCCCTTGTGAATTACAGGTGCTGTCACGTAGTGACTGTTTTAAAAACTACTTCAAATTATTTCTGTTTAACAACCCTATCCTCTCCATCAATGATTGAATAGATTACCAACACTCTTAGCATAATAGTGAGTTACTACAAATATTATGCATGCAAAATGCAGCAAAAGTATTGAAATTATGTATCATCATAAAGTGCATTATCTTTGAATAACAACTACTACGAATGCAGGTTTTTATGGAATGAAATGTGGCAGTCAGAAATGGTTATTGTAAGTAAATATAAAAAGAAATATTAAAACAGTTCATTAAAAACTAGATGGTAGCCTGGCATCACAAACTAGAAGAAAGCTAGGTTAGACGTGTCAAACAGAACTGGATGTACCAAAACAAGTGTAGACACAATGAGAGTTCCGCTCTGCAGCGGAGTATGCACTGATATGAAACTTCCTGGCAGATTAAAACTGTGTGCCGGACCGAGACTCGAACTCGGGCCTTTGCCTTTCGCAGGCAAGTGCTCTACCAACTGAGCTACCCAAGCATGACTCACACCCCTTTCTCACAGCTTTACTTCCGTCAGGACCTCGTCTCCTACTTTCCAAACTTCACAGAAGCTCTCCTGCAAACCTTGCAGAACTAGCACTCCTGGAAGAAAGGATATTGTGGAGACATGGCTTAGCCACAGCCTGGGGGATGTTTCCAGAATGAGATTTCCACTCTGCAGCAGAGTGTGTGCTGATACGAAACTTCCTCGTGGATTAAAACTGTGTGCTGGACCGAGACTTGAACTCTGGACCTTTGCCTTTTGCAGGCAAGTACTCTACCAACTGAGCTACCCAAGCACGACTCGAAGCCCTGTCCTCACAGCTTTACTTTCGCCAGTACCTCGTCTCCTACTTTCCAAACTTCACAGAAGATCTCCTGCAAACCTTGCAGAACTAGCACTCCTGGAAGAAACATTGAGACATAACATGAACTTCTTACAGATGTAAACAATAATTCTTTTTCATCCATGACACAAAGCTAACAAAAAAAGTAGTTGATACAGTAACTTCTTCACCTGTGACCAATTAAGTACAAAAAACACGACAGGTACAGTATGCTATATTGCACATTATGCTGCCTTATTTTAAGTCTTCAAAAGCTCTTCTAAATTCAGTATTAGAAGCAGAATCCAGAAGTCTTAAAAATCAAATAAGGCAGAAGGGACAGAATTTCTAAAATCATTGCGGAAGTGGCGACAAAATGATTACTCGTGTTGGTGTGTAGAATGCGAGACTGGCAATATATCACGCGACTTTCGGAAAAAATATCATCCACACAACTCCCACGATTGCAAGAGTTGACAAGTGCGAGAATTATCACACAAACAGCTTAACATCTCACGAATCCAAGCTACTGGTAAGAATAATATACAGAAGAATGAAAAAGAAAACTGAGGATCAGTTAGATGACGGTCAGGTTGACTTTAGGAAAGGTAAGGGCACCACAGAGCCAGTTCTCAAGTTGCGGTCGATAATGGAAGCAAGACCGAAGAAAAATCAAGACGTATTCATATAATTTGTGGAGCTGGAAAAAGCGTTCGACAATGTAAAATGGTGTGAGATGTTCAAAACTCTGAGAAAAATAGGGGTAAGCTATAGGGAAAGATGGGTAATATACAGGGTTATTACAAATGATTGAAGCGATTTCACAGCTCTACAATAACTTTATTATTTGAGATATTTTCAAAATGCTTTGCACACACATACAAAAACTCAAAAAGTTTTTTTAGGCATTCACAAATGTTCGATATGTGCCCCTTTAGTGATTCGGCAGACATCAAGCCGATAATAAAGTTCCTCCCACACTCTGCGCAGCATGTCCCCATCAATGAGTTCGAAAGCATCGTTGATGCGAGCTCGCAGTTCTGGCACGTTTCTTGGTAGATGAGGATTAAACACTGAATCTTTCACATAACCCCACATAAAGAAATCGCATGGGGTTAAGTCAGGAGAGCGTGGAGGCCGTGACATGAATTGCTGATCATGATCTCCACTACGACCGATCCATCTGTTTTCCAATCTCCTGTTTAAGAAATGCCGAACATCATGATGGAAGTGCGGTGGAGCACCATCCTGTTGAAAGATGAAGTCGGCGCCGTCGGTCTCCAGTTGTGGCATGAGCCAATTTTCCGTGGGCTACGCGTGAAACTTGCCCGCACGCATTCAACCGTTTCTTCGCTCACTGCAGGCCGACCCGCTGATTTCCCTTACAGAGGCATCCAGAAGCTTTAAACTGCGCATACCATCGCCGAATGGAGTTAGCAGTTGGTGGATCTTTGTTGAACTTCGTCCTGAAGTGTCGTTGCACTGTTATGACTGACTGATGTGAGTGCATTTCAAGCACGACACACGCTTTCTCGGCTCCTGTCGCCATTTTGTCTCACTGCGCTCTCGAGCGCTCTGACGGCAGAAACCTGAAGAGCGGCTTCAGCCGATCAACACTTTATGAGTTTTTCTACATCTGTAGTGTGTCGTGACCATATGTCAATGAATGGAGCTACAGTGAATTTATGAAATCGTTTCAATCATTTGTAATAGCCCTGTACAATATATACAAGAACCACAAGAGAGCAATAAGAGTGGAAGACCAAGAAGGAAAAGCACAGATTAAAAAGGGTGTCAGAGAGGGATGTAGCATTTTATCTCTACAGTTCAATCTATATGTCAAAGAAGAAATGATGGAAATAAAAGAAAGGAACACAAGTGGGATTAAACTCCTAGGTGAAAGGATATCAGTGTTAAGATTTGCTGATGGCATTGCTTTTCTCAGTGAAAGTGAAGAAGAATTTCAGGAACTGTCAAATGGAATGAAAAGTCTAATGAATACAGAGTCAGGGTGTATACGTGGATCAGAAAAAAAAAAATCCCAGATTTTTCTTGGATTTCCGGGTTAAAAATACACTTTCTGCCAGATGAAAATACACTTTTTCCATGTTAAGTAACAGTATACTTTTCGTCGGAACTGTAAAACTTATCAATCCTTTCAATGGTTGTGGTTTTATACACTGACGTAGAATTTCCCGGCACCTTAGAAAACGAAACTCAGGGGAAAAAACACGTTTTGGAAAGATGTCCGATGTGCAGTAACATGTACACTGCATATTTTTGTATTACGAAAGTATAAATTCGAATTCCACGAAACACCGCTTGTTACTTTCTAAAGGATTGAAATCGAGATTGCAATGCACTTTTGTAAGCCAATCGTAGCTCATGTCAAGCGATCTCACCAGCCAATGACAGCTGGTGTTCAGAGCATAGGACACCTGATGTAGTCAGCCAACAGCAACATCACTGTTAAGAAGTGTGAACACAAAAATAAGAAAAGGTAATGGTTTAAATTAATATAGTGTTGCTACAACAAAAGAAAAGAAAAGCTTTCATGTATAATGTTGGTCTCTAAGATTAATAAGCTGCAAGAGAAGCTAAGCTGTCACACATAAAGATGATCTTTTTTGCATGTGTTACACTTTAAGATACATCACACAAACATGCTAGTAAAATGTTTAACAACAACATAAATGTCTGAACTTCTGGGCTCGAAAATATTCTAAATGGTCGTACTCAAAGATTTTATTTTTGAATGAGAGTCAACCGCTCTGTGATTTAAGAAATTCATTGGACATTCACGCACAGAGTTCATCTTGTGAAAAAGGAAATTTACTTTGAAAGTAGTGCTTTTCAAACAACCATTCGGAATATTTTCCCACAACCTGTTAGAAATAGATTCGTTTCAGCAGTTGCCAGAGAGCGCCAGATAACAGGCGTCACTGCACTTGCGCAGCTATGATAACACAGGAAGCCCGTACATTTGAACGTGTAAAACATTAAAAGATCTTACATTATGTCATAAAAGAAACAAGACATTAGAGGATACACCAAGAGCATGGGAATTTTGTGAACCATACTAAAATGCATAATTCGACATCGAAACTGGCCAACAGTGTTGAATTAAACACTTTGTTTCAAATAAATTGACTGCCCGAAAAGATTAATAAAAGTCTAATTTCTTTCACCAACCGACAAAAATAACTTCCTTGTTCTGCAAGGTGATTAACACTCGACTGTCAGAAAGGTGGAAACAAAATAAAATCTGAAACTAATAACATATTTTAGGCTTCTGTAATTATGTGAATGTATTTTAATTCACTTGATAGCTCCCAGCTACAGAAATCCGTTTTGTTTTCATTTGACATGAGAGCAATAAATGAATAGGAAACAGCAAAATTACTTAACGTAAACACGGGTCATAGGAGACTACCATCTCCCCAATACAACTCAGACTGCTCTGCGCATCAGGTCCAGATCTACAATATTTCCAAAATGGGCAATATTAGATAGGCGCTCCCCCTCCCTCGAGTGTTTGAGGTAGGATGCCAAAAATTTAAAAAATTGACTTTTCAAAGATATCTTCATTTTTAGTGCACATCTTGCTGAAGAGTCTGATCCATAAAACATATATGTTTGTGGAAACGTAAGATATGTTATTTGGTCTTAAGTGTGCCAAAGTGCAGTGCCACACCTCTTCACACAGCATTCTTCCATCGCACGTCTCTGTATTTCACTCTGTGGAATTCAAACGTGTAATATTTTGTAATGGGTGCCATCAAACTATATTCAGGCCAGTGGAAATTAAAATGTCCTGTGGTGCCTCTCCTGCTCCCAGTTGGCCGGTTTGACTTCCTGATCCTCTTTAAAAAAATCTCACAATTAATACTGGAGGGGATTATTTGTAACTGGCAAAACAAGAGCTCTTCAGAAAATCTGCACTCTTTACTGCCTATTAGCTAATAACTGTTTTGTGTGACATAAAATTAAATATAGCATACACAAAATGAGTAAAGACAAGAGACAAGCAAGACAGTACACAATTCTTCAATCCTTCAGTCCTAGCTTTTTTTCCTCTAATCTTGCCACAGATTTATATGCTGCATTTTCCTTTCTGGAAAAAGAGTCTATTACCCATCAAAGTTTGTCAATGTTTTACTACATGTAAAAATGAAATGCCGTTGTCTAATACTGAAAAAGCTGTTAATACAAATAGTACCAAAGAATGGTGCGGTTACTCGATCTGATTACGTGTATTTTGTCACTGTCTGCTAGATAAAATGAAATAGGCCTGGCTAATATTGCAGCAATTGTTACGCACACCAAATAAAAGAGACTGTTTTGGCACAAATGGTCATTTTTATAACACGACAAAATATAATTCACGAAGTACCAATATCAAATGCCTATCAGGCCTACCACAAGCAAAAAGTTTAATGTTAGGAAATAGTTTCACATTTCATTCATACACTCTAGCTTCTAAAGCACGAGATCAAAAAGCAGTAGTACAAAATTTTTATATAAATTTGGAATTGTCATATTCTTCCATAATTTGTGCCAGTCCCTGTTTCTTCTCCTTCCTCATTCTAACAACCAATCTTGTCATCACAAATTCTGTAACTAACCCTGCCACAATCACCGGTTTAGTTACCCCGCATTTATTCTTAAGTTAGGCTTTATTACGTGTTCCTACAATGCATTTTCCACACGACTCCCAGAAAAGAACTTTAGCGGCTGCTAGCCGGGGACTATATAATTGGCCCTCAGTTGTGTAGCAGTCTGGCCAAAAATTTTCTATCAAAATTTCATTTTCTTGGATACACGGAGAAGACAATAGGTGATCTTCGTGGCCAAAAATTTTCTGGCAAAATTTCATTTTCTTGGATACACAGAGAAGACAATACGTAATCTTCGTTGCCTGTTATTCCTGTTAGTCGTTTATTTCCACTCTGCTAGTCTGAATCTATGGAATTCGCTAGTAATTATAACAATGCTGATCTTTTGCAAACCCAGTCAACCATACAGTGATTGGCATTCACCCATTCGGCTTTATTTACTCAACTCTTATAGCCCCGTCCCTGCAGTAAAGTTTATTCCTAGATGCAATGGGGATTCCCCTGGCAGAGACATCACATACACACATTCAAAAATCAACTTACGATTCATTCAGAAATCAACTTAGAATTTGATCAAAAATGTTCAAAAACCAACAGGGATCCGTTCAAAATCATATGAGTAATCGATAGACCAACATGTGCTGGATGCTAGGCGCTTTGTGAAACAAGGTCTTTCTCCCCAATAACATGAATTACCCCCCCCCCCCCCCCGGTACCCTGAAACTGCCACCCGGCGCAGATACCTTAGTTTGCCCCCGCCCCCTAGTTCTGGGCCTGCTGCACATACGTGAATCTGGCAGCTTAGGTGCACCAGCAAAATTTTTCCGGATAGAATCTGGCTGCTTGCTGCTATTGCTTGTACAGCTAACTGCCACACTTCTGTAACCAGAAGTGGGAAAAGGTACTACTCATATGTGACTCAACTGCACATGCGCATAAGCTCGCTCGCAACCCCTCAAACAAATCTAATGTAAACAGTTGTGACGTCACGCTCATCGGAGGCAATTTGTTGTTATGAAACATTGCATAGTACGCCTAAAGCCTTTGACACATTTTGCTGTTGGCAGACGCTTGTATGAGCACTGTGTTTTGTTGTTGTATATGGTGCATTTCCTTTGCAACTTAAGTTTTATTTTCATGTTTTTTTTTTCTCTCGTTTGTGTTTTATTGCTGCAGTATTATTCTGCAATAGCGTGATACAGCAATATTCTTTGTTAGAGTATTGGTTCTTACCAGACAAAGTTACAAAAATTTAACTGAAAACTAAAACAATGTCCCACAATTCTAAAAACTGCCTGTGTTTTTCCCGGTTTTCTCCCAGATGAAAACATTCCCGGGTCTTTACCGGATCTCCCGGTTGTCCTGGGTCGTATACACCCTGAGATTAAGAACTGAGAGTAAATCAAAGGAAGACGAAAGTAATGAGAAGTATCAGAAATGAGAACAGTAAGAAACTTAACATCATAAATGGTGATCACAAAGTAGATGTTTAGGAATTCTGCTACCTAGGCAGCAAAATAACCCATGACGAACAGAGTAAGGACATATAAAGCAGACTAGCAGTGCTCAATGGGGAATTCCTGGCCAATAGAGGTCTCCTAGTATCAAACACGAGTCTTAATTTGAGGAAGAAACTTCTGAGAATGTAAATTTGGAGCACAACATAGTATGGCAGTGAAATGTGGACTGTGGGAAAACCAGAACAGAAGAGAATAGAAGCATCTGAGATACGGTGTTTTGGAAGGATGTTGAAAATTAGGTGGACGAATCAGATAAGGAATGAGGAGGTTCTCTGTAGAATCTGCGAGGAAAGGAATATATGGAAAACACTGTCAAGGAGAAGGGACAGTATCATAGCACATCTGTTAAGACATCTGGAGTAACATCTATGGTGCTAGAGGAAGACAGAGACAGATATTGGGAAACCTCCAGCAAATAAATGAGGGTGTAGGTTGCAAGTGCTACTCTGAGATGAAAAGGTCAGCACAGGAGAGTAATTCATGGAGGGAGAGCCAGTACATACACGTACCAGCAATGTTCACTTTAGAGAAGATGTCCAAAGCAACCACCCCACACTTGCAAACACTTCAGCATTCTCTGGATCATACTAAGCTGGAGTAAGGTCCACGGAACTTGGAGGTCAGGCCACTGAACCTCCATGATCAATCCATTTCACTGGAAGTGCTTCATTTAATTAGTTACACACATTCATTCATAAGTGTGGCGGTGCACCATCATCCTGACACCACAGCTATTGCCGAACACCAAGTGGCATGTTTCCTAATGTGTCAGGCAAAGAAACATTTAATACAGGGGTGCATTCAATCTGCCCAGCAACAGGTAATGGCCCATAAGTATTCCTCCCAAAATTCTAGTCCACAGGTTAATACCAAAGATACTTGAGAGCCATTTACATGGGTGACATGTGGGTTGTGAAATTCCTCTCGTGTGCTAATCTCTTTATCTCAGAGTAGCACTTGGAATCTACATCCTGAATTATTTACTGGGTGTATTCCAATCTCTGTTTTCCTCTACAGGTTTTACCCTCTACAGCTCCCTCCCTCAGGTTATTCACTGTGTCTTAACAGATGTCCTGCCACCCTGTCCCTTCTTCTTGTCAGTGTTTCCCACATACCTATTTCCTTGCCGATCCTCCAGAGAACCACTTCATCTCTTACCTCATTAGTCAGCCTAATTGTCAACATTCTTCTGTAATACCACATCCCAAATGATTTGATTCTCTTCTTGTCCGGTTGTCTCACAGTCCATGCTTCATTACCATAAAATGCTGTGCTTCAAACATATATTCTCAGAAATTTCTTCCTCAAATTAAGACCCATATATGTACTAGTACACTTCTCTTAGCCAGGAATGTTGTTTTGCCAGTGCTAGCCTGCTTTCTATATCCTCTTTGCTTTGCCCGTCATCAGTTATTTTGCTGCCCAGGCAGCAGGACTCCTTAACTTCATCTGCTTCGTGATCACCAATTACAATGTTAAGTTTCTCGTACTCATTCGATGGTTCGCCCCATTCGACAGTTCGCCCCATTCAGATCCTGTAATTTTTCTTCACTTTCACTGAGGATACCAATGTACTCAGTGAATCTTATCTTTGATATCCTTTCACCTTGAATATTAATCCCACTCTTGAATCTTTCTTTTATTTCCATAATTGCTTCTTTGATGTACAGATTGAAGAGTGTGGGCTGTAAGGCGTCGAGATTTATGGGGGGACACCTTACATGTTAGGTGTCCCAGTTTTGTGTGTCATTTATAGTGTTGCAACACACTGGTTGTGCAACATGGGTTGGGTTTTGTGTGTATATTTCACTTGTTTGAGATTTAATAAGTGTGGCAAGGACAGTGATGAGAATAACTCCCTTATATAAGCTTGCATCTTTAAGTTAAGTAGAAACTGTGTGAAAGAATCACTGGAGGGGAAGCCAGTTTCAGTTACCCACACTGTGACGCAATGGCATACAGAGCAGCAGCCTAGTCAAGGTCACACGCAAGTGACTAGCATGGCAGAGAACTGGGGAAGAACGGTATATCACATGAGTGGCGCGTGAGGATGTAACTTACCATTCTTGTGGATGATAAAGTGTTACTAAGGGGGCTGGTCTTCCACCAGTCAGTCTTCCTATCAGTAAAAGTAATTAACTATCCTGAATTTTGTGATGTTACTGATATTTTTTATTTTATGTTATTTGAGAAATTTAATGCCAGGATCCCCTTGTCTGAACAGGCGATACCTGAGATTGCTCTAGTGCATTGTAATGACCCAACATGTGCAAAAGTGATTCCAATAAATACTATTACAGGGAATAGTTGTTGTCTATTGTAAGACAGAGGTCCCCTTCATACCTCACTGGAATATTTTAAGAACATTGATGGCAGCTATTCTTCTGAAGCCTAAACCCTTGATGAGTAATAGCACATGGAAGTGGAATCGTGCACACAATGCAAACATAGCATTTCCTTATTACCAACCAGAGGCATGTTTAGAGGGTGAAAGACTACACTGCTGTCTTACACCCTTTTTAATCAAAGTACTTTGTTCTATGTCTCCCACTCTTAATGTTCCGTCTTGGTTCTTGTACATTTTGCATATTAACCCACCTTTCCCTATAGCTTACCCTTTTCTCAGAAGTTCAAACATCTTGCACCACTTCACATTGCCAAACTTTTTTTCCAGGTCCACAAATCCTATGGACCTGTCTTGATTTTTCTTCAGTCTTTGGCTACTCTCTTAAACTTCAGTCGACTCTTCATCATTGTCAAATTGTGATCCGAGTCTATATGTGCTCCTGGGTAAGTCTTAAAATCCAGTACCTGATTTCAGACTCTCCGCCTGACTGTGGTGTAATCTAACTGAGAGTTTTCCCTTACCTCCTGGCCTTTTCCAAGTATATCTCCTCATCTTGTGATTCTTGAATAGAGTATTTGGTATTACTAGCTGAAATCTGTTTCTGAACTCAATCAGTCTTTCTCCTCTTTCATTCCTAGTGCTAAGCCCATATTCTCCCATAACCCTTTCTTTTACTCCTGCCCCTACAACTGCATTCCCATCCCCTGTGACTATTACATTTTCTTCACCATTTACATACTGAATCACCTGTTCAATATCCTCATATACTTTCTCTGCCTCTTCATCTTCAGCTTGCAATGTTGGCATATATAGTTGAACTATTGTTGTTAAGTGTTGGTTTGTTGCCAGTTCTAATGAGAACAATGCTACCACTGAACTATTAACAGCAACTCACTCTCCCCCCACCTTGCTATTAATAATGAATCCTACTCTCATTATACCATTTCTACTGCTGCTGATATTACCATATACTCATCCAACGAGAAATCACTGACCCCATTATATCTACATTGAGCCTCTGCATTCCCCTTTTCAATTTTTCTAGTTTTCCTACATCTATGTTCAAACTTCTAACATTCCACACCCCAACTCATAGAATGGTATCCTTTCATTGGTTATTCAATCTTTTTCTCATCATCACTTCCCCCTGGGGAGTCCCTTCCTGGAGATCTGAATGGGGGACTAGTCCAGAATCTTTTGCCAATGAAGAGATCATCACGACACTTTTTCCATTACAGACCAGATGTCCTGTGGATACACAATACGTGTCTTTAATGCAGTGGTTTACATTGCCTTCTGCATCCTCATGCCATTGATCATGGCTGATTCTGCTGCCTTCAGGGGTAGTTTCCCACCCCAAGAGAAAGAGAGAGCTCTGAACCTCTGTGCGCTCCTCTGCCCTCTTTGACAAAACCATTGGCAGAATGAGAGTGAGTTCTTATGCCAGAAGTCTTCAGCCGCCACTGCTGACGATTTTTATTCAAAATTTAAATGGTAGCAGGTTTCGAACCTGGAACCAAGGACATTTTGATTAAGCTAACTGAGATTTTCCCTTACCTCTTGGCATTTTCCAAGTATATCTCCATGTCTTGTGATTCTTGAATAGAGTACTCGATTACTAGCTGAAATTTGTTGCTGAAGTCAATTAGTCTTTCTCCTCTTCATTCCTAGTGCTAAGCCCATATTCTCACATAAAAAAGAAGCTACTCCCTGACCACGGATGCAACCAGTCCATATTACGTTATTCATAAAATGTTTTTCACCTTCCACTTGGTGCAAAAGCCATTCACAAAATTGTACTTGTCGAATGAGGTCTTCTGGCTGCTGGTGTTGAGTTAACGTGTAACGATACAGATGGAGTTGTTCATCATGCAACACAACATCAACCAGTCTTTAATATGATATATGGCACTTCCTTGCAATATCACATGTACTTTGCCAAAGTGACTGGGAAACAGTTTTAAGAATCATGTCCTCTGTTTGTGGAGTAATCTAGTCTTTGGACAACATCTGTCCACTTCTTGTGGACGAAGATTACTGGTTTTACGAAGGCATTGCTCTAGGCAACAAAAATATTCTTATAGGGATGTCACATTTGAGGATAATGTGCAGCATACACAAGAATAACAGCAGCAACTTGGTTATCAAATGCACCCAATACCAAAAGCATATCAACGTATTCAGCGTTTGTGTACTCCATTGGGAAAACCCCCTACATGAACTTGACAGGACCAGTTATGATCATGCACTGCACCATTGCTAGACATGTCAATGCAATTTAATGGATCCCACTGTCATGTGATAGGCTACTGTCACATGACAAAATGATGTAGTGCTTATAAACGATGAGAAATAGGGAACAGATGTCTAAAACATAAAACAGGAACCTGATGACGATTCTAACCCTATCTCCATGGTGGATGCATGCATGATATCCCATAAGTCTATTCCTATTTATTTATTTTTTTTCCTTTTAACGAAAAGCAAGGTAACAGATATGAAACATCTGAATAGAAAATTGATTCTATGCATCATCCAACTCCTCGCAAAAAGTGCACAATAACTTGGCATCCTTTGCCAAGTCCAATGGGCCATAACCATGTAGTGTTAAAAGGCATGAGGGTACAGGTTATAACCGCTCCCCACCATGTAATGAACATAATGCCTGACAAAACATCATAACTACTGTATATTGTTCTCCTTGCTAGGAATGAAGATTGAATTGGGATGCAGAAGAATCTCATCAGAGATTGCCACTTCCATTGTCCTGGTAAGAAAGGTCAACTGACGGTGCAGCCATCTCATAACCGACGAAATAATCCATCCGTATCAACACACTGACTGCACTGATCTGCCTCACTAAGGCCACAGCGAAAAAAACAGAACATTAGTGGGGAAAAGGTTATGAATGACTTGATACCATAGGAAAAATAGGTAGGCAGACACTGTACCAAACAACCTTCCAGTCTGTCTCCCGCGATACTGCCTTCACATAGGCAACACAAATTGGAAACGTCCAGTGATGTAACTGTGACACAAAGGTGCAACTGGAAAAGAATATCAACCCCCCAAATAATTGACATCAATAAAAATTCCCAAATGTGCCTTAATTTGTTATTTATTCTACCAACATCTACTGCAAGGGTGAATGAAGCTTGCAGACTGGTGACAGGCAAGAAAGCGAGCTGTAAGTGACTGGGGGCACTACCACGTTAAAATTGTCTGTCGAAGAAATAAAGCAGAAACCTTGGGACGAACATCAAGGAGGCCCAAATCTCCCATCAGCAGGATCTCGCCATAACCTCATTGGGGGGAGGGGGGGGGGCAGATAAACATGCCCGATAAGTTTACTTCAGGACATCATTGCAGGAAGGAGAAAAATTTGTGCAACAAAATAGGCTTTACTCAACACACAAGTTTCCAGCATCCAAACCTTATGAAGTAATGAGAAGGATCGTGTATGAGGATCGTTCTTGAATCCTACCTGTGACAGACTTCCAATTTAATGGAGCCACCTTCATTCAACAATAACAACAACCGATGACTGATGGTGGGCGACTGCCACAGCCTACAAACTCTAACCATGTCAAACCCCACAAACTGAGTAACCGACATTTCTGGTTGTTAATCCATGCTCCCATAAGACGACAACGTGCATCCAAAATGTGATTGAGTACCAGTATGTTCTCAAGAGTAAGAAGTAGCATAATGTCATCAGCACATGTGCAGACAATAAACCTAACCTTTCTCCCAATAATGACCAGCCACTCCACCAGGCAGCTATGAACCACAATAAGGGGTCCAGAAATAGCATGAATAATGACGCAGACAGGAGACTCCCCTGTAGGACACCTCAAAACATTTTTATGAGGGGAGCAAGGTGACCATTCAGGTCAATAGACACTTGAGTACCAGTTATTGCAGAGATGAGCATCCATTGTGCAGTATCATTAAAACTAACAACCATTAACACTCGCAACAGAAAATTGTGACTAACTGAGTCAAATGCATGATTACAATCAATAAAAAGTAGAGCTCCTGACACAGGAAAAGTGGAAGCAACTGCAATAAGATCACAACATTCAGCAACAGGAGTCAGGAGAGTATGACCTGGGATACAACTTTGATAATAGGCATCAATGCCAGGAAGCAAAACCGACAAACAGCTATTTGTCACGTGAGGTATGATTTCACAATCAAAACTGAGTAGCATTGTTGGTCGGACCTGATCCAAAGACAGATGTCCCGTCTTTTTGGGACATCCTTACAGGATGGTGGAAAGTGTATCCCTTCCACCACTTCATTCACCATAAATATTAATGTTATCTCCTATGAGATGTGGAAACCAAACCATCCAAATTCAGCGATTTGTGGAAAGTAGAGTAAACTACATTGTCAGATACCTCCTCACAGTGCCAGAAACTCCTCATGGAGAGCTGGTGTGACAACACTATCAATGAGGGAAGTAAAATCAGCAGAAAGTATACCGTCTGATTCCACTCCAGTGTAAAGATTGAAAAAATATCGGGAAAGTTCGCACATTATATCAGGTTAGGATGACCATTCACTTCCATCAATAGAACAAATGGTCATGAAACACATCCTTTAAAATCACATTCAATGCTGAATTAGATAAAGGGATGTCAATTCATCTTGGAGAAACGAACATGGATAGGAATACAAACGAAGACCATCTAATTGCAGTCTTTCGAGTTGCAGGTGTTTTTGTCTTCACGTGGTGAACATCCTGTCTCTCAATGGTATGCCTTGAGCACTATCATTAAGATCATGATGGACAGCACAATAAAATCTCCAAGTCCTCCTCATTTCAGTCCCTTTACCAGCGCTAAAATGCATGAGTGCAGTGCAAAGCTGAGGTCTGGGAATGGCAACTTAGTGATAACACACTTGGGAACGGCTTACCTGGCCCCACACAACAATGATGATATCATCTAGAGAGGGGTCTGCCAAACATAAAATATTTAGCTTTGAAATAGGGCAAGAAAAAGTCACTGAAACAGCTCAGTGTCTTAAAGCTGGCAGGAATAACATCAATTGACAAAAGCTGTCCACACAGGGAAATAGGCAAATAAAAACAGTTCAGTTGCTACTAGAAGTAGTTGTAAAATATGTAAACTGCACTAATGTGGGATATCTGCAGATCCAAGCACCCAGTAGACTCAGAGAAACTACCATATCATTAAGTTCATGACAATAGTTACAGATGGGAGTCTGATCCACAGGACAGAATATGCAGTTAAAATCTCCACCCATCAGAATTTTCCATGGATTTTGACTAAGTAAATAAATGGTATCTTCCTTCTAAAAACACGAATGGCCATATATACTATCAGACCAAGAAAGAGCAAAAATAAAAATTCAGGTGAGATCATAAAAACGACACCCCATACCCCGACTATCTTATAGCATTTCAAAGTCCATTAACAGAACACTGTCCCAATAAAGCACAGCCATGTGAGTAGAACTTTCCAGCACAACATTAAAAAACATAGAATATCCAGGGAGACAAAGCATGTCATAATGCAGCAAGCTATAAGGGAGTGCTTACCCTATTAACATTTAGAGTAGGAAACATATATACCTGCATTAGTTAACACATGTAAGGCATGAAAGTAGTACTAGAAAAGCATTTATGCATCACGTCCTGCTCTCCACAACACCGCCAGATGGCGGGGATGAAGGTGCAGGATTTGAATCCTCCCCAGCAGAAGATGCAGACTCCATGTTCCCCCCACCAATTTTTGTCAATTGCCTACTACTTGGTATACATAGCTTATCACTGAATCATGTTTATTATTGAATCATGTTTTCTTATACACATTGAAATAATGTTCTCAATGATTTTACTTTTCTTGCTAAAGCAGAGTCATCAAAAAATGATTTCAATTTCTATCTTAAGTGCACTATGATTTCTGCTTCTTTCATGTCCACATATAAAGATGGATCAATAGCAAAAAATACTTTCATTTGGCCTTGGCATCTTCTGTTTTAACTACTTCTGATACAAATTTTTCTACTCCTTCAAGAATAACACATTCTCGATAGCAAATGCCCAATCGACTCAGTTCTCACATTCTTCCAACTTTGGGCACATCAATCAAATAATTCACTGCCATATTTACTGAGTACAGCAGTTCTTTTGAACATCAGAGCGTTCTGGACTTCAGTTACCAACAAAATGTTCCTGATATTTGTAACAGTGATTCTCTAGGTACCTGTAGAGTTCTGTCACATGATTCCGCTGCTATTTAGTTGTCCTGAGAACACTGATAGGCATATTACCTAACACTTTATTAGAACACTTCATGTGAAAGAGAACTCACACAATTTAATGCACTCAGTACTGCAAGGAATAGTTATTTACATGACACAAGCAAAGGCAAAAACATAGATACTAAAAAAAGAAAGACATACGAAAGATCATGGTTCACACTATATCTAACGAGGCCACAGACATTAATTTAAATGCTTCTATGAAGCTTAACCATTAGAAGGAAAATAATGTTCAATTTTCAATATTTATCACCAAAAATGTACAGTATTATTACATAAAATCTGCATTAAAAGGCAACTAATTGTACACTGAAGATATTAAGCTCTACTTTACCATAATTGGAAGGTGTGTGTGAATTTTCTCTTCCAGTTTAAGTTCAAGCCCTCGCTCACTGAATACAGGAACTAAATTGTCAGATGCCTGTGCACACAATCTGCAGTACCTACTAGCCATTTCACTTAACTCTTGTAAGGTTCTATTCCATGCCTTTATTTCTTCTTTGTAGTTTATATTTATTTCTTCATCTTCTTCAACTTTTCCTATAAATAATGTACTAGTTAGAAGAAACACACACATTTAGAAGAGAAACATGTTAGGAACTATTTCTTAAAAAATATGCTACAGAGACTACTGTGAGAAGATTTAAGGATGCAGAACTTATACAGCTATATTTATGAAATGTATCTAAATTATGCAAAGTTGACACAATAAAGATTTCGAGTAATATCACAAAAGAGAACAGAAAATATATCAAAGTGCTCAGATTATTGGCTAAATGAAGTACCACATAATAAACATATTTAATGACTGTTCAGCATCAGCTGCAACCAGCCACTTTCAATATCATTTATTCATGACAGTACCTGTTTCGAGCAGCGAAACTCTTTTTCATATGGCATATGTTCTTCATTATACAATTTAATATGAAGAGGGCATCTACGCAGAACCGATGGTAACAACACAATATTTCATTACACATCCACACAACTTCTCATGCAAAAATCCACAATAAGTTGTACAGCTGTTGAATTTATAGGATTATAGTAAACATGGTTAACTTATTAGTATGTTATCAAAATACTATATATATTTATGCTGTATTTTATCTTACATTATCCAATACACATTAACATTTAAATGTGTCAGAGTCTGTTAACATGTTTGTTGGGTATGCCACCATGTCATACTGTAACATAACTCCATTGAACAAAATCGGCATTTTGGCCATAGTTGCAATGCCATTCTTATGGGTCAACTGGTGTGGTGTGTCATTGAGGTCCACCTACATTTTCTTATGACCCCATTAATGGCCAACTATCTTGACATATGTTCTGCACACTGTGGGCATGTACAAGGTGGACTGTGAGTGTGGAGATGCATAAATTGGTGAAAGTGGCAGGCTAGCAGCAACTCTCATCCAGGAGTGTGAGCACCATATTCAACTTGAGTAACACAAGCTGCAGTGGCTGAAAACTGGAAACACTATGGGATGAAAATAAAATTCCGCAACAGTTGCTTGCGTTTCAAACAGCCAAGGTTGGTGAAGCACAAGAGCAGCAAGGTCATTAAAAACAACTGAACAATATGAATAGAGAAGATGACTATAGTCTTGCACCTTCTTGGCTGCCAGCCATCAGAGCCTGATGTGGAAAATGAGGAATATAGGAATACACACACCATCTGCTGATAGCTTCCAATCATGACTCATACTAAATGGGACGGCAGAAAATGGCAGATCCCCACTCATTCCACTACATGAAGACAATCTAACCACATTGCTCACTCCTTCCACTAGCGCAAACCCATGTCATCAATTTTTTTTTTAATTCTGACATAGTGATACATATGAGATCCCTCAACAACACAGCAAACCAGTAGATCCAGAGGAAGGTCAAAACATCTGGTTTGTTAAGTGACAGTTATTGTACAACATGGCACAGTCAATTAACAAATACACTGCACACAGCATACACTGCCCATATTAATAGCCTACCTATACTTTGCTGCTGTGTTATGTTTCCATTTAACACCAACAGCAAAAAAGATATTGTAAATTATTTTGCGTCTCCTGCATTACAATACGACTGGTAGATCAGATTCAGTTTTGACATGCTCCAGCAAATAAATTAAACTGCATAATGAAGAATGCACATTATCCGAACATAAGCTATGTTGCCTGAGGCTGGTAAAGTACGAATAAATGTTACTGAAAGCTACTGGTTGCTGTTCTTACTCAGCAGTCGCTCTCTATCCACAGTCAAAGCATTTTACCATAAAATCCATGGTAGATAATACATTCACCGCCCCCCACCCCAATAAACATCTGCATATCGAATGCAATTCTGAATGGTATTACTAGATATTTGCAAATACAAGTAATATAGGCAAACACGTAATAAATGCAGCTACTCTGACGCTACACGATCATAACAGTTATTTGAAAGACACTGTAATGTTGCAGACAATATGCACCTGTGTAGTTTCATGAAACAGGCTCCTGCCAGATTGATACAGGCAGCCTTTGACTGTTGGGGAACTAGATATAATAAAGCGTGATACAGAAACACTAACTGCCATCAATAAAGGTATCCAGAGTATGTGCTTGTGTGAACCAGAAAATTAAGTGCATGAAGTCAATTTTTCTATTGTATTCAGTACATTTGAGCAAGTTTCAAGAACAGCTGAAGTGCTCATTTTATGTGTGCTAACTGAGTGAGGATTGGGTATGTTAATTTCCAAGCAATCCAGTTATTTGAATTACACAATTATGTTTAACAGACATGCTTAACATTTTAAATTATCTTCCACACTTAAATGCATACAGTCACTAAAGTTGAGAAAATTTTATATTCTTTTAAATAGTAATATGAATATGGGAATGCCTGCACCTTTGGAGAGAGAATCCAGTTTGTACAGATATAACGTAGTTCTTGTGGTATTGTCCACAAAAATTTAGATGGGCAAAGAAAAAAAATCTTATGCTCATACTCTCAGATATTACTGAATTGTACATGTGTTAAAATTCATAACAAAGTAAGAAACTTGTATATTTTCAGTTTTGACTGAAAAAATTCCTAACCTGATATAGAGGCCACTAAAAATAATGGTGAGACAAGCAAATAAAATATAAATATTTCATCTATGAAATAGTTCAAGATGTTTTGTTGCATCTTTTTTATTCAAAAGATAACAATTTTTGCATCAGTTTGCAAATGTGCATACAAGTGATTTTGCTGTAGTTTTCGAATTTTTATTAACATTCAAAAATATTTGTCTGTCAAAAATGTAAATTCTAACTTTTTATGGTAGAAGCAGTACTATAAACATTTCCAAAGAGAATGACAGTTACCAAAGGTCTTATACAAGTAATTGTTTTGAATATGGCACATTGTAACACAGAAATAAGTATTATACCACAAAAACTTTACAGAAGGTGGTATATATTTAGCAAAAGAGTCCAAGTGGCCTGAAACTACTGTCACTTGAAAAATTACTTGTTTGAAATAATTTACATATGTAACATATTTTCTGGAAGCTGTAACTACGAGTAAGATTTAAACATTTACATACTACAAATCTCCTGCTAAGTGAAACTGCGAAACAGGTGCTGGGCCAAGTCGCAAGTACAAAGTGCAACAACAGTTTATGACAACGGTAAAAGAGGAAAAGAAAAATTCAAATACTGATAAAAGAAATGTGGTTGGGCTAGTGACACATATCATGTTAATTTTGATAATCTGTGCAGTTACCAGTGGCTTTCAACAGGAAAGCTGGAGAAATGGCAACTTTCCATTCTAGTTCCCCAGTTGCTCACCAGATCTACTACAGCACTGCAACTAGATTAAAAATTATGTAGAAACTGCTTCCCTCATAAATAATAACTTTAAAAAAATTAATTCCAAAATACACCTGTGGAAAACAACAACTGAATGCCTCGAGACCTACTGATAGGGGGCAGTGAAATGAATTATTCAAAACACTATAATTGGGGCAGGGTAGTAACTAAACACTGACTATGAATATGCTTGGCCTACTCTCATAATATCTGACTTGCTGTTGATGGAATAGTAAAGACTGTAGATATCGCAAAGATGACTGTTTCTGAATAATTGTCTGGGACATTTTACAACAGATATCAGATGAGTACCATATTGGTGCTGGTGGTCCAAGGAAGGTGCAGATGCTTGTCTTGGGCTCGGATGGCAGCAGTTTATGGATTATCATGTGGACCACCACATGAAAGTAGCAGTTTATGGATTATCATATGCACCACCACATGAAAGTACCAGCCACCACTGATTGCACAATGACCACTGAGAGCATTAATGCATCTAGTGCTTCAAATAATATCATAAGGTATATTTTTGTTGGATGATGGGCTATGAGAAACAGTGCCTCTCATAAGGACTTCTCTTGAACATCTTTACCACAGATGATGTGGTGTAAACACATCTGAAACAGCAACTAAACAGCAAGGTCATTATTGCCCTTGCGTGAATGATATACAGATAAGTGTGGAAAAAATCTATTAAACAATAATAATAAACTGGTAAACCAAATTGCATTCATATGCCAGAATTGAGAAGACAACCCCGATAAGGTGAGCATCAGAAAAGCCCTCAATAAGAGTCAGGATGAAACACAACAGAACAACAAGATAAAATCAAGGACAAAATATCAGTACAGACACAATTAAAAATGAGACAGATGACTGACGATGGATGATTACTTAGAAATAGTGGGTGACTGAGCCACTCAGTGACATACTAGAATCTCACACCCAATATTTTTGGAAGAATTTAGGACATCACACAATACCTTGAAACATGAAGCACACGTGCATCATTATCAGTTAGAACAGAGTGCAGGTCCAGTGGGAGATGCAGATCAGGCCTTAGGTTGTCATACAAAACACATTCAATTAAAATATGTTGTACTGACAGCTGTGCCCCACATCTGTGACACACTGGTGGCTCCTCACGATGTAAGAGGATGCCATGCATAAACAGTAATGTCCCACTCTAAGCCATATAAGGATTGCTTCTTCAACTTGTTACGGTAAGAAGGAGATAAGCCATGGTCGCACTGAAGGTTTTATGTAACACAGCTTATTACTCCTCACTTCCAACCACTGAGCCTCCCACCAACAAAATGGTCTTCTTGGTCACAAATGAGGTAACAGTCTCCAGGGGGACCAAACAGGGAGCAGGAGTTGGAACAGAGCAAGCCTCCTAATCAGCGGCATCAGCAAATTCATTTCCCCAGATCCCCATATGCGCTACAATCCAACAGAAAATTATTCCCTTGTCCTGCCTTTGCAAGAGGACAGCAGCCTGCACTTCTTGCACCATGTGATCTGCTGGATACATCTGACAACAGCAAGGAGGACACTGTGAGGATCTCAACAGATGAAGAATTTCTTGCCATGGCGTTGCCTCATCTGCTACAGAGCCCTCATGATACCAAACAATTCTGTGTAATAAACTGAAAAATGCTTTGGAAGCCCTATCCTGAAGACAATGTCAGGGAACATAATACAGCAGCTGACAAAATCCCCTTGCTTAGAACAATCCATGTAAACAGTAATAAAATCTGGGTGTCAATGTAAAATCTCATTAAATTTAATTTTAAAAATATAGTCTGGTGTGCAATTCTTCCTATAAGCAGTCAATTTGAAAAGCAGACAGAGGGATCCCCTACTCCAACCTGGCTTTGGACCTTAAAGCCCCCCAACTGTAGTAATCAAGGCTCTCCCTCACATGGATCCCGAACAACCTCGTTGCCCATGGACGGTGACGGAACAGCCATTCCAGTCATGGCTGTGCAATGTAGATGGATGCCAGCAATTTTGGATTGCACACAACCCTGTATGCTTGGCATTCCACAAGGAGAACATGTCTAATAGACAGCGGACGCTCACCAGCCTCTGCACACGGGCTAGCAGCTGGACTCGTCTGGTAAATCCCTGCTGGCCGCCTAATACCCTTGTGGTGAACCACATATAGCATTCTGAGGTACAAAGGTCTTGCTGATCCATAAACCTATCGTCTGTATTCAAGCTGGGGTCACAAAAAAGCCCTATAAAGTTGGATTAGACATGGCCTGTAGGCTCCTCAAGACCAATGATTGATATATTTTAGGATGTTTGAAGCCTTGAGACATCTCAGTTTTAGGTCCTTAAGATGCAGAAGTTTCTCATCAAAAGTGTGGCCTAGATATTTCACCTTTTCCTTAAAAGCGACAACAGTAAACCCCAGTTTTAAAATGGGTAAAATAAAAAGAGAGTGGATGCAACTGAAACCAACACAAACAGTTTTCACCAATGATAATTTAAAACCTGTAGTGTTAGACTACTTCTCTAACCACATGATCATAAAATGCAATTGCCCATTAGCTGATGCAAGGTTGGAGGATGCACAGAAGATGTAGAGGTCATCCACAAACAAGGAACACAGTGCAGTACACCATATTGTGGATATAATACTATTGATTGCGATAGTGAATTCTGTGGCACTTAAAACTCCCTTGAGGGACACCATTTTCCTGCTTAATATGGTCACACAGGACATTCCCAGCCTTTTATCTAAAATACCTGTCCAAGAGGAAGGACTGAATGAAAGTGGGTAGACTTTCAAGGAAGCTCCATCGACACAGCTGCAACAAAATATTGTGCCTCCATGTAGTATTGTAGGCATTTCCCAAATCTAAGAAGACACTGATAAGGTGTTTCTTACAGAAGAAAGCTAGTTGAATTGCTGCTTCAAACAATCATGTTATCGAGTGTGGAGTGATACCTCTTGGGCCCACAATTGGAGCAACTTAGTAGGGATATGGTTTCGAGAACCCACAATATGTGGTGGCTGACCATACACTCCAGTGTCTTTTCTTCACAGCTTGTCAGATTAACACTATGATAACTGCTGGAGTTAGTCCGATCCTTCCCTGGTTTTAAACTGAGATTCAAACAGATTCTTTCCACAACTTGGGGAAGTCTCCAGTCATCTAAATTTCACTGACGTGGTGTACACGCAGAACAAAAAAAAAAAAAAAAAACAATCTCAGATTTCCCAGTTAAAAATATACTTTTTCCAGGTCAAAATACACTTTTCCCAAGTGAAAATACATTTTTTCCATTAAAGTGACAATATATTCACCCTTGGAGCTACAAAACTTATCAATACTTTGAATAGTAAAGATATTATACACCGACATAGAGCATCCCATCACTTTAGGAAATGAAACCAAGCAAAAAGCAACGCGTTTTGGAAAGATCTTTGATGGATGGCAATGTCTACACTGCATATTTTCATATTACAGATGTATAAATACAAACATCAAATACAGCACAGTAGCTTCTGAAGCATTGAAACTGAGATTGCCATGCGCTTTTTTTTTTTTTTTAGCCAACCACAGCTCATGTCACATGATATCCCCAGCCAATGAGAGCAGATATTTAAGAACGTAGTACGTGATGTAATCAGCCAATAGCAACATTGCTGTGAAGTAGCAGAACACTCAAATACCAGACAAGTAGCCAGTGAAATAGAGGGGTAAAAGCTGCAAATCGACCCATGGCACTTAATGTATAACCACCAAACACTGCCAACTACATCTTACGTCAAGGAGGAGGTTTATCCAACAGGCAGTACTGCTAGAAGCCCAACCTGACACCCACTGGCTATCTTTACGATTGGACACTTTGCAAAATACAAACCTGCATCTCAAAGACGAAATCACATAAGAGGGGCAACTACAGCACAGTGTGTGGAGAGTGCTGAATAGATTAAGAACATGAGTCGCAAAATGCAAGGTAAACATAGTTAAGTGGGGCTACTCTTAAGATGACCAGAGTGAATGTGGAGAAACACAGATGATTCAACATCTGCTCATGTGCCTATGAACAGAGTTTGTTCGAACAGCGGAAGATCTATTTTTGTGAAATGACAATTTCTCTCTGCCATTAAAGTTGCAGAGATTTGGAAGATGGGAATTTAGACGTTCTTGCCCAGACACAGAAAGTAAAGTATGTTAGTACCCAAAAGGTAAAAGTTAATCGTTTAAATTAATATACATACAGTATATTTAATACAAAACCCTAAGTTTTTACATTTAATATTGCTCATCACATCTTTGTGCTGGGGTTGTCCCCCCCCCCCCCCCCCTAAGAAAATTCCTGGGTTTTTCCCATTTTTTCTCAGATGGAAAAATTCTCAGGGTTTTTCTGCATTTCCCAATTGTCCCAGGGCATACATGCACTGACTGATGAGCTGGAGGACCTCCTTTGACCACAGGTTCAACTGTTTCAACTTGCTGTACGTTATCAGGTCGAGAGCAGATGTAATATCACAAGCTATTGACAATGCACTAACCAACTCCCACAGAGAAACAGCTGGCTGTATTCCTCAATGTTTGTGAAATGGAAATTAAAACCAACCGTCTACAGTGTCTCCCAATAATGATGGGAAGCTGGATCCTGGCTAGAATTGGCCATAATGGTCTTATACTATTGAGCCACTGTCTGGGCAATGCCTCTCAGTGATGTTAGGAGACGCCCTTGTTCCTGTACAGCTGCTATTAGTGGTTGTGAGTTTCACCATGAGACCCTCCTGATGGCTTACCATACTTCACTTGTGGATGTGGACCTATTGATGGAGTTCAGGAACTTTTGCCATGACCTCTGCTTATTCTCCCAAATTATTCTCCTCACCTATGCCCACACCATTCAGAGCTGCAAGACTTGTATCTGTAGAGCAACAATTGAATCTTCACATAACCATTTTCCTGACCCTCATTGCAGAACAACATTCGTCATTCCACAAGGGGCAGGTGGCCTCCTAGGTGTTCGTGTTGACTTTTGGGATGGATGCATCAGCAGCGTAATGGATCACAGCTATAATGGGATCCAACCAGTCCTGGACACAGTCGTGCTGTTTGAAAACAGATAACTGCCTGTAACATCCTGTCCCGGATGCAGTCACACTGATCGAAAACAGCTAACTGCCTCTAAAGCAACCGGTTAGCCTTTCTGAACAGCCATCTCGGCAGCTTGCTTCTGGTCTGCTCCATCGGGCAGATGATACCGGAGAGGGTAGTGGTCACTACCATGAAGGTTGTCATTCACTTTATACTGAGCAAGGGCAGGTGAGAAGGAAAGGTGCATGTCCATAGATGAACCCATAGCGGTGCTAAAAGCCATAGCTTGACCCATATTCTTAAATATGATGTCTGTAGGTCATGTCATATCCTCACGTATCTGACCCCTGGTGTAAGTGGTGCTAGAACTTCACAGCACACTGTGTGCAATAAAGTCCCCAAAAAGCAGAAAGCGATGGGAAAGTTCATGAAGAAGATGTGTGAGGACCTCACTCTCAACGGGCTCTTGGGCAGTAGGTACACAGAGCACACTGTGACAGCAACATGGGCCACTATCTCAAAGACAGCTTGTAGTGTTGTGGTTAAGAATACATGTCAGGCGTGAAGTGCATACTTCACTAACACTAATACCACTCTTTTTGCCCTATCACCAATAAGGCTGTCTTTTTTTGCAGAGGTGATAGCCTCCAAATACAGGTGGTGTCAGTCTGTTTAAAATGTGTCTCTTGGAGACAGAGACAGAAAGGTCTGTCCTGCAAGATGAATCTCAATTCCTCCAGATGAGTCCTGTATCCACTCATATTCTATAGGAGTAAAGGAGCCATTTAAGTGCTATAGTTTTGATTTACCCCTATCCTTGCACAAGGGTGGTGAGGCACCTGTAGAGTGATGGGGAATAGAGGGGCTGCCTGGGTGCGGAGATGGGGCATAAAAATCCATGATGTCCTCTTCATCAATCAGATGTGATAGAATGACATCTGATTGTGCCCAGGACAGCTTTTGATTCAAACATTGTTACCCTTTCCCTTTGAAGATGATGGACAGAAAGGTGGGGTTGAGTGGGATTCTGCTTTTAGGGTTCCTTCTCAATGCTCATTGCGAAAATGTTGCTGGTCTCTTTTGACGTAGTTGCCTGGATTGCTATGTCTTTACTCACTTTGATATGGCACATACAGGTGCATGTACAGGTCCTGGTGGTGGGCAATGGTGCACTGGACATCATCTGCATCAAAGCATCCACCATGGGAACAGGTTTCTGCACCATCAAAGCATATGAAGTGGCAAACACAACAGGGGGTTTTGTTGCCTTATATTCTTCTTTGGCTTCTGCATAGAGCCGCTTCGTCACTTTTATTTTCTAGACTTTGCATTCCTCAGCAAAAACAGGGTAGCCTCAGCTGCAGAGTGACTGGCTTCCAGAGCAGTTCATGGATATGACCGGAGACAGGCAGTCAGTCCCAGACTCACGGGCTACCTTTCCACATTTTGGACGGGTCACTTCACCTCTGCAACTAAGCATTGTATTGGCAAATTTCCAGCATGTGTAGCACTGCATACAGCTAGGTATGTAAGGTCAAGCACTACGTAAAAAGAATCCTGCCAAGGCCGCAATGAGGGTATCGATCTTCTCAGTTTCTCAATTACACCTTCTTATCCTTTGCTCCACATCTACTATCCCCTGTAATGCTCATTCTTGTTTAAGTTCTGAGATGTCTATGCCCATATCATGAAACGTGACCACACATTTGCTTGTTAATCGTGTTATGCAACTCAACAATAATGCCTCAGTCATTTAATTTATCTGACTACCCAAGAAGTTCCACATGCTTTGCCCTCTTAAGTCTCTACCAATAAGGAACCATTTAATGGACTTTTACGATACCAGCAAGCCCCTCTAAGCCTTTGTGAATATAGGAGGGGGACATTTTTTAAAAATTCTCCTCCATCCTCTTGATCACTACAAATACATTCTGATTTATGACTCCTTCAGCCCTGTTACTAAATGCAATTTGATTAGCAGTACTAGTTGCCCTCATATGTTTTGATGAGTGGCTGTGAGTACTCCCAGACATCCACTGAGACAGAGCCCTGCTTGACTGTGTAAGCCTTATACAAGTTAGGTGCAGCAGGTCCCTGGAAGTTACCCACTACTGACTTAACAAACAAACAGCCATGCACCTCCTCAGTGCGCAGCATATCTTAAGTGGTTTTTTTATGAGAGGGAGAGGGGGGGGGGGGAAGAGAGAGGGGGGGGGGGGAGAGAGAGAGAGAGAGAGAGAGAGAGAGAGGGGGGGGGGGGGTAGGTTTGTACCATCCTCATGACCTACATGGTTACACCGAGACTCTTGGTCCCTGTAACACACAACATTCCACTGTCACATCACACAGTGGTCGCTGAAGCATGCAAAAGGTTACAGTGGACAGAAAACTGCTGGTGCTCAAAAGTCCACAGCTCAGGAGCTTTGGATTTACCAAGCCTATACCAAGCAAACAAATGCTAAGCCCCTGAGGACTTGGGTGAACACTGAATAGTGCACAATGCATCCAGAACATTATCCAGTTCATTCTCTTGCTGTTGCTACAATGTCAGAGAGATGTTATTTTTTCGCCATGGTACTGCTCATGCACACACGTATTATGTAACACCAGCATCTCTACGACTGTCTCCATGAATGGCAGCAGAACTACATGGCAGCCTGCCAAGATTACATAAAGTTCTTAAATTTTGTAGGATGATATTTCTTAAGATATATATGAAGGCCTTATTTTGATAGCAGTACACCTCCAGTTTTGTTCTTTTTGAGATACTGAGGCTTAAGCATAACTGAGTGATGACAATCCTCTGACTAAGATACCTGCAATATTGCAGTCCATTGCTTTTTACAGGGGATTACCGTTTCTGTCTATTGTTATCACTCAATTATGTTTAAGAATCAACATCTTGAAATGAACAAAACTGAAGGTGTACCACTACTGAAATAAGGCCTTCACATAACGCTGTGATCATCATCAAATACAGAGTATAATGTGGGAACTAAGAGTCATTAATTAATGAGCATAGTTTCACAGTACTCATTACTTGAAATATATTGTGTAGATGGTGCTGAACAACTTTGATAGAGATTAAAAATTACATCATACAACACTTTTATTTTTATTGAAGATGACTGATTTCGGTCATGAATCTGACCATCCTCGAGTCACCTGTACCGAAGGAGATTAAGCAAATAAAAGGTGTCTACAGTTATTCAACAAAGTGTCTTATAAAACATTATTCTCTATGTGTAAATACATTACATGCAGAGTGTCATTTAGTATTATAAGGCAATATTTACAAAAAGGTACTCAACTATGTACAGCACAGATGAGTCTGTAAATGTGTGTTTATATGTGCATGTTCTAGACAATATCTGGTCGCAAGAGTGCTGCTATCAACATTTCTGCAATGTGGCTACAATAGACAGCAATATTGAAGTATAGCTGGGCAATATTGATGATGCTGCAGGCTGTTGCAAGAATTGCCGATGTATTGGCTAGTGGTTGCCAGTGTTTTGTACATATAGAATATTTTTTATTCCATGACAACATCTACCTCTGTCCTTGTCTGTAAAAGTTTCCCTCTTGCTCTCACTTTTGTTTCTTACTTCTTTGACTGACAGAGCTGCAGTCAAATGTCTGAGTGAAAACAACACTGTTTTTTGCTTTTGTTCATGTACATATAGCTATACATCTTGAAATTGTTGGTTGTCCTGAGATTGTTGTGTGCAGCAATGGAGACACGGACAAACACGAGAACTGTGAATTTCGTAACTGCCATTCATCTACTACCAGAACTATAGGACGTAGAAAGTAATGATATAAAGATGGCAATTTGAAAAAGAAACAGGTGACAAGCTATTGTCGATAAGCTTGGAATCACACTTGATGAAGCATATAAAAATTCCCATATCTTCAAACCTATGCTAAATGCTAGGTAAGAAAGTCGCTTAGGAAGAGCACAAGTGCAGATTGCTCTTCATCCACTACAAGGTTTGCATCTGATGCCATGAGTTTCATACTATCTTGACAAGTACCTGAAGCTGGAATTGATAGTGTCAACAGTTGTTTGTGTTGGTGAACAAAAATAATACAAAAACTGTACTCTCATTTCAAACCACCCTTAATGAAATAATTCACTTCTTCTACCAAAGCACTGCAAAAGTCTGGTACCATGAGGCTTACTGACAAATAGTAACCTTCAAATATGTACATTGCAATATTATACAAACCACCCGTAGCTGAAAACCATAGGGTGATCGCCAAGGGGGTGGTAATTGGTATACACCATCTCACATATACATTGGTTTAAGCAATTCTCAGACCAACTGCCCGAGCGAGACATTTGAAAATCATGCTTCGACATCTTGGTAAAATTCTGGAACAGGTATGTATCCAGCATCAGTTCACTAGATTTAAATTTTCTGTAGCTTCCACTGACTTAGAAAAGGATGCATCCACAAAGCCCCATTTCTCTTCTTATTTTCACCTTGATTCCTTGTGTGATGTAAAAGCAGTAAAGCCACACTCACTTCCACTTGCTCACATTATTCATTTTGTGGCAATTGTGTGGTTCCTTGCAAATACTTCTGGTCTGAAAAAGCATTGCCATAAACACTGCCAGACAATAGTGTCCAGTAATGTTGTATTACATGTGTGTGCACATCATGTAGCTCAATGTTGTTGGACAATACTGTCATGATATATTGTTGGCAATATGCAATTTTTATGGCTTATGTACACCTCTCATAATGTGAGGTCTTTGGACAATTAAGTTCAAGGTGAAAGAAGTGAAAGAATAGGGTCGGCACATGTTCCTGTTCATACATGACTTACATGGGGATAGTTGAATTAAGAATGGAACATTCTGAGACTCTCATTGGGCACTGTAATTGTGCTATGCACAGCTGAATATCTTTTTGTATGACCTTGTATAATAAGTGGGGCTCTACATGTAGTGTACATACACACAAGGTGCTTTGTATTATAACTGTATAATCTGTTATTTGGTTGTTTTCTTTAAACAGATTCATTACCGAAATTGATTGCCTTTAATTAAAATAAAAGTGCTGCTGAGTATCATACAATTAAAATTTTAAGCAATATTCATTATTTACTATCCACTAACATTGTGACAAATTTACCACACAGTCTAGGGCGTCTTGCCACGGTTCGCGCGGCTCCCTCCGTCAGAGATTCGATTCCTGCCTCGGGCATGGGTGTGTGTTTTGTCCTTAGCATAAGTTAGTTTAAGTTAGAGTAAGTAGTGTGTAAGCCTTGGGACCAATGATTTTAGAAGTTTCGTCCCACAGAACTTACCAGAAATTTCCAAATTTTTGTGACAAAGCTTGCATAAAAATTCTTTACATGTTAAGTACATAACTTAACAGTTTGCTGATCAGCCTAAATGCACTATTTTCTTTTAGAAATGAACCTATTATTTCTCTGAAATGAAGTATGCTAAAGGGGAAAACATGCCTGATATTCCAAGTGCTGGGAATAACGAAACAAGGGCAGTCGAAAACTATCACTACGGGAATTGAAGCTTGACAGCTAAGGCAAGAAGGTCGCCCTATTGCTACAGCAAGAAGGTCATCCTATTACTTGTACTGTTTATCTTCAAACTTGATGAGATTATGCAAGAAACCTAGCACTGAAATTTCACAGAATAGAAACTGAATGTGAAAATATCACACATCTGGCATATGCCGACAATGTGACCCTGAAGTCCGGATAAAGGGAGGAGCTGATGCAGATGATACGTACAATATAATACATGGCAAATCAGGCACAGTTATGACTTGAAAAATTATGTAAAGTACCAGGTATAGTGCTTAATTAAATACCTTGAAGTTGGGTAGGACATGACATCCAAATAAATGCCTTGTGTTATGCTTTTAAGTTACTGGACTGATGGAATCAAGGAATATGTGAGACAAATTGATGAAAGAGATGACTGGCAACGAAGAGTGGCAGACAAGAACCAACAGAGGACAAAACTCTTAGCAGTGCACAGTACCTTGGACCTGATCACAGAGTTAATGATGATCTTGCTTACTTTTCCCCAGTTCCTTGTAGCTTAAGAAGCTACAGTAGTTTATTTAGCTGTCATTATCTCTGTGAAACTGAGATTAAACTGAACCTACATATCATATTCAAATTATATACACATACCTTGTGTAACAGACACTCCAGGTTTCATGTTGCCAGTCGTAATATATTCTTCCAAATTAAGTTCTTTCCGTATCTCATCAAACACCTCCAACTGAGAGGCTATATCAGGTGCTTTAATTAAAAACATTGCATCATTATCCCAGTAAATTTTTATTTCACCTGCAAGAGAAACAAGTCGTGTTAAACCAATCAAATAGTTAAAGAAATTAGTTTGAGAAAGCACTGAACAAAATGTAAGGAAAAATGTGTTGACCAGAGAGAATGTACCAAATTTCAAACACTATCAGCAAACAAAACAACAGTACAGAATGGTGAACTACAATATCAAAAACTCTAAAAAGTCTGTAGGCTGGCCATGCTGGTTATCCAGCAGCCCACTACATATATTTCTGTACTCCTCAACCATAAACAATACCTGTATTTGGAATAGATTTATATTCTAGGTGCTCATTACTATTTTTTTATATATAAAAATATTGGCATTTGGTTTATATACCAATTAGCATGCACCATATTAAGTAAATGCTATGTGTGATTTTTAAAACAAATTTATACTTCTGGGTTACTCAATGACTTACAGGTCATTAAACTAGTGTCGGGCAATGTGCGGTATAGTATGGTGCACACAAATTTTCAGAGTCTCTCAAGAAGTCCACCACGATTTTTTAAGTTATCACATTTTCTGGTGGAGGATGGAGCTGATCATAGAGGAAAATTGGTGTTTCAATTTGCTTAGTCACCTGCACAAAATTAGAGGTCACACAAAGAAGTTGGCACCTGCACAGAAATGCATTTTCGTCCTGAGCAATGAGTGAGTCCAGCCCATTCTTTCATATGAATGGTCACCTTCGTTGACTGTCGCCTTTCTACCTATATACTTCAAGTGTTCTTGTTGCTACCTTTTCACTATGTAGCATAACATCAGAGTCATCATGCACTTTTAAGTGCAGAGAAAGTTATGCCTAATCAGACACATCTGATTATATGTAATTCCATTAAATTTATGTTGGAAGGGGCAAACAAGAAAACAAAAACCTCATTATAAATTTTACTTGAGTGGGTTGCAGAGACCACTAGCTATTCCAGTTGCACAGTAAAGAGAATAATGGATGAGGAGAACATAGTTGCCAGCACTTCCCAAGCATTTAATATTTCCATAAGATGTGGAAGAAGGAGAAGATGTGGTGTCACCGCCAGACACCACACTTGCTAGGTGGTAGCTTTAAATCGGCCGCGGTCCATTAGTACATGTCGGACCCGCGTGTCGCCACAGTCAGTAAATGCAGACCTAGCGCCACCACATGGCAGGTCTAGAAAGACGTACTAGCACTCGCCCCAGTTGTACGACGACTTTGCTAGCGACTACACTGACGAAGCCTTTCTCTCATTTGCCGAGAGACAGTTAGAATAGCCTTCAGCTAAGTCCATGGCTACGACCTAGCAAGGCGCCATTAACCATATCTGGAAAGAGTCTTATTTGTATTATCAAGAGCGATGTACCACAAGGATGAAGTAAAGTTAAGTATTATAGAAGCTACGTACTTTTCTTATTAGCATTCATTACGTATCCTGTTCCAGACTTCACGCCAGTCGGCGTGTGTGTACGCGTGCCTTTCGGTTACCCGTCACTGTGGACTGTCTGTCTTGTCAGTCCACTACAGAAGAAAATTTTATTACTGTGGAATATTAGTGAACAGGTTCTCGAGGGACTGACACATAATTTCCATGTGACATCTGCTTTTTATTTTACAATTTCAATGTTGTTCCGACACTGTCTCATATGCTGTATCTTTTACCAGTATTTAGTTTTATAAAAGTTCCTTCTGGCAGTGTAAGACTTATTTTGATCTGGTTGTTCCTTTTTTCCAATGCTTTAGTGAGAAATTATTGACTTCAAACATCTATACATGTTGAATTATTGACTGTACTGACATAACCTGTTGCTCCATTTTTAGACTCACTAGCTGTGGCTTATAAGTAGCACAAGATATGTGTTTGTGCATAGGCTACAGCAGCCAAACTGTACCTTCCCTACCACACCATGGTCCACAGAAGGTGTATAGCCAGTAGGTGTGCAGTTTCTGGGTGATAAGAGCAGATCTTGAGAGTAAAGAGAGGTCGAGAATGGGCTTTGATTCCAGCAATGATATTGTATTAGCTCAGTTGGGTTTGTATGTGTTGAAAGAATTATAAAACGTGGGAGAATGTGTTTATGAGAAGGTAGAAGATATTCAGTGGGAAATCTTTGTATGTAAAGAAAGTCATACTGAGAATACCGAAACTTGTCAAGATGAATCATTTTATTTTGTAACCAGTGTTGAAAATAAACAATCATCACTGAGCCCTGAACAATGCAGAAACAAAAGAAACTTTTCAGTACAACAAAAATAATATACAAAAATAATATGTTTCATATGTGAAACACATTGTGCTTGTTGCGCTTATTCATATATAGTTACGTCTGTTTCATTTCTACATTGCATGTTTCACAAGTGAAACTTTATATGTTTGTTAGGCTGTTTGTGTACTATTACGCCTATTTTGTTTCTGTGTTACTCAAGTGCCTGGAGATGGATATTTATGGCTGAAACTGGTAGAAAAAATAAAGTTAGTCATCTTAGAAGCTGTCCATGTTATCTAGATGACTGTATTAAATATTTAACAACTATGGAGCAATCTTTATCAAAAATATTACTTCATATGTAGAAAAAAATGAGGCTACTACTATACAAATAGCAATTTGTTACTATTTACGAAAATTTTTGAAGGTTTCAAGGGAAAATGTAGCCAAATATAGCTTAAACCCCCGGCAGGCATGCCTACTGTTGTCACAAGAGCAGGCGTACATTGTAAAATTTACAACATGGTCATTTGTCAGTAAAAAGAAACTTGTCTTAAACAAACTATTAAATTTATTGATGAAAGCAGTTCGTATTCACTATATTCAACATTTATAACAAAAGCTTTTGCACTTTTAGTTCTTTAAATAACAATTTAGCCAGTTTTTTTCTGACATACGTCCACTTTCATAACACCTTTCACAGACAATTTGTCTGCGAATTAATTCCGGCAATGTTCAGAAAAATGAAAAACTGCCATTGGCCATCTCGCCATCTCATTGTAATTCTTGAATTGGAGTGCCAGGCACACATTTTAACAACAGCGTCAACTCCACCTTTTGTCATGTTGTACTCAGTTATGATTTCAGCTTGTATATTTCTTCACCCACTGTCGTCATGTCATGCACAGCAGACAAAAGTATGATAGCATAGGTTTTACATAGAAGATACAAAACTAAGGTCTTATTCTACTCATATCCAAACACTGCACTCCCAATTTATTTTGTTTGATTCTGGAAGAATTTCACATCTGTTCTTCGTCATTGTACCAATGCAAGTGATAGTCTTCTGCAACAAATATTCAGAAAGGAAGTAGTTTGTGTAGCAGTTGTCAGTTGTAAGGTCTCTGTTAGAATTTTCTATAGGCACCACATATCTTTTCAGTATGTCCTCAGGAGAATTAGATACCTGATATTGTCCTTTGGTTTCATTCCGCATTAATCCTCCAGACTACTGCAATAAAATGTTTTTTTGCATCACATAGAACAAACATTTTTGTCCCATATTTAGCTGGTTTGCTGGGTATATACTGAATCCATCTACAGTGGTCTCAGTAGGGGCGAAGCATTTCATCTATCATGGTGAATTCACCAGGCTGTAAGAACATTGACAGTTAGCAGCAAAAGGATCCAATACTGAACAATTGCAACCAACTTATTAGTTTTTCTCCTGTCATTCCTCTTTTCCATATCAGCAGACTGCATACAGCTTACAAAAACACAAGCCTATTGTAACTCATTGCAGTCCTAAGCAGTAGCATTCCTGTTATGTCTGCTGCTCGGAGTTCCAGTACATTAGCATTATGGCATTTTCTTCTTAATAATAATAATAATAAAAACAAGCCATTATTTTGGCACATTATTACCTCTTTTGCGTGAGAATTTATGTGCGTCTCGCTGTTTATTTATATAGGTATACGTATATTTTACGATTTCATCAATGAAGTTGAGGTCAATTACTTAAAAAAAAAGCACTAACCTCGTCAGTTATACCCATCACCTTTCTCTTTGGATCTGGTGGAATTTGCACAATGTTTTTTCTGTTAGTTTTTGATGTTTTAGCACACTCGCTTTTACACCAACTTGAAACTTTGTCTTTTCAATAAAGAACCCTCGTACATCTTTTGCATCTTCGGGGTCATCACCATCCTCACCTTCAAGTTCATATTCACTGCCATGGTCCTATTCAGTGAATCTACTGTACTTTTCTCCACGCCTGAAAAGTCTGGATCGACTATCATCACCTTCTTCAAGCAGTTTGCGAATTTCTTTGTATGATACACCCGTTAAATTGGAACAAAACATCAAAGAAATGAAATGAATAAATACATTCAGATGTAGATGTAACCAAACTAATGTTTAATGTGCAGCTATAAAAACTAAAAAAAACAACAAGCAAGTATTGTAAACTTTGTAGTACACTTTCTTCTGGACATTGACTGCTCGAACAAAGCTTGCACCTGTCACACCAGCAGATGCAGATTGTACTTTTTACAACATTCGACACACTGTTGCTTACAATTCAGAAAACAAACTGAGAAAGGTACCCAAATGAACTGAAGCTACTTTAACATTGTCGAGAAAAATATCAACAATGGAATACATGGCAGCAATGGCGCAGTAGCTCAAGGTTAAGGCATCGATTAGGCATAAAAACTGCTGCTGTTGTACTTCTTATAACAGCGCACCCACTCATAAGTTGACATTAGCTCAAATAATCTACTATCAGAATAAGTCATGGCAGTAGCAACTTAGTTGCAGACTTTTTTACATTAGCAAAAATAATCCATTTTTGAAAATATAACGTAACTGGACAGATAAAAAAAAAAACTACTCACCAAGTAGTAGCAGGAGAACACACATACAAAGGTTAAGGAAATTTGCAAGCTTTCACAACCAGTGGCTCCTTCTTTTGGCTTAAGGGGACGGGCGAAATATGAAGGAAAAGAACTGTCAGGTGTAGGAAATAGGGAAAGTTTGGTAAAGTCAACCGGAAGCCCAGGCCAGGGAAGACTTACCCCTGACTAGGGGTTCTGGGTGACTTTTCCATTCTCTCCCCATTTCCTAAACCTCCCCAGTCCTTTTCCTTCATCCCTCTATCTTCCCCTTCAACCTTTTTGTCTAGAGGAGGAGCTATTGGCTCAGAAAGCTTGCAGATTTCTTTACCTTCATACTTTCTTACATTAGGACATAATGAAGGCAATATTCATCCAATTATACATGGACACACTGGTTGTTGGTTCAGAACAGATAATGTGAAAACTCACACTTAAGTGCTAACAAGGAAAACACTGTGGTTAATAGTTTACCAACAGAGAGCTTTACATAGTCTACATAATGGTGTAAAAAGTGCTAAAAGTTAACATCAAATAGGTTGGATTCCTAGAGCAATTTAATTAATTTATCCAGCATTTAACAGCTGCCTGCCAATAAACTACAATGTGACACTGAGAAACCTTGACTAGCAGATGTTATCAAACTACCGTGTTCCAAGAAAAGGGGACAATAAACACATTGGTTAAGCAATGACAGGTGCACAGCTCCTCGCACATTAGTAGTGATGTTTTTCTAATTGAGCATTTTTACTGGAAAATAAAATTACAAGTCATGGCTGAATTAATAAATTGGACAGTAAAATTCAATCAATATTGCACACAAAATCAGCTTACAGAGGCATTTTGCACATAAATTGGGCCCCACAAATGCTATGATTTCTTTCACCATGCAGTTCAAGGTTTTCTCTAACAGACTGAGCTGAAATCTAGGTCAATATTTTTCATCTTTCAGAATCCTTTCAGTGATAATCACACACAGCAAATATTTTGAACAATCATTCTTAAATGTACAGAATAAAGCATTATAATAGTTTTTATATAAATATAAATATGAGAAACATAAAAATCAAATGTTTGTAGCTATATGCATATGAGAAAAATAGTTCTGCATCTCAATATTGGTTTTGACACATGAATGTACAAATAACTAACTGTTTCAAGTGTAAAGTTATCTCAGTGTAACTAATTAAGCAGTTCACAAAATGATGACAGTGGCAAGTTCATGGTGGAAACAACAAACTAACGAATGAGAGAGGACAGCCAATCACACACCTTCACATGAATGATAGGCCTATGTTCTGTGTACCGTAATCACATTTTTTTTAAAATAAATAATAAAACAGTAAATTCCACCTCCATGACTGAGTATGCAGTTAAGCAGACAGGATTTCAGGATTTGTTATTTCGCTACCTCACCTAACAGCTAGCACAAAATGAAGCAAATGAAAACATGAAATCTGGTTTGCACAGGAATGCTCCTGTCTAATAGAAAGAAGCTTTGCCTAACAAAAATGGCGTCTGATAAAAGGCATCTTGTGTACGGTTTAACATTGGAGTCTGCAGCCACTTAATGTTAGCAAGTGTTCGGCATTCATAGTGAATAAAAGCCATCACTATGGGAAGATAATTACTCATCAAAAGCACCAACACATAATGAGTAACTTAAAACAGAATCTCTTCTTCTACAAACATTAACAACCCTGTCTTCAATGTAACACCACAGTTTTTAGCCCAACGAAACAAAAGGTTGTGTACCTACCTGTTGGCAGAACAAAGATCTCTGGAACTGCAATCTGTACAAGCCTCTTCCTCTCAGTAGATGTATACATTCGATCATGAAAATGGAAGGTACAGAGCCTGCAGTTATTACTCAAATAAGTGGCATCCTTGTCAAGAAGGTCCCATCTACCTGCTCGCTGAGCCCAGATTTTACTTCTTTAGAGACAAAAGAAAAATGGAAAATGTGGATCAGTTAAAAAGTTTGAGAGAATACAGGCAGCATATAATTTCACACATTTATTTACCTTAAATATGCTCAAAACAGTGTGCAGTGTAAAGATATTCGCTAAAATTATCACAAATCGTGCAGTATTTTTTTAATGCAGCAAAGGAACATAATGGATTCAGGAGTGGATATAGCACACTGGAATATTTACATGTTGTGAATGGAATTAGAGAGAGGATCAATAGGTACGAATTGTAATTTCACATCTGGTTCAAAGATTCTGAGACGGCTTTAAAGTTCAAGTTGAACAAAACTGCAAAAATCCTTCTAGAAACAAGGCACTACTACAGCAGTAACTGTCACACACAACTTAATTACAGTTATCCATCTCTGTGGGACACAATTTCACAAGTTGCTCAAGGCTCCATCCAAGGGCTAATCCTGTTTCTCCTATATATAAATGATTTACTTCTCGGTATCAGTACTTGACCAGTCATGTTTGCCAATGATACTTCAGTACTTCTCAAAAAAAGAAAATGTTAGGGAAATTCCAGATGTCATAATAATACACTGTGAACAACCTAGATAAATGTTTTCAACAAAATGGTCTTAACAATTTAAAACCAAACAATCAAAAACACGTAACATCAGTATTGTACATAAAAATCATGTTATGAAAGAAGTTGAAACCATCAAATTCTTGAAACTAAACTTGGACAAAAACTTAAGCTGGCAAGTACATATAGATTATTTAGCTACTAAAACAGCCTTGCCTTTTCAATGGACACGCTATCTGATTTAACAGATAAACATCAGGAAAGAGGTACAACACAGTTACTTTGAATCTATAAATAGATCAGTTTGTGTGTGTGTGGGGGGGGGGGGGGGGGGGGGGCGATGCAAGCCACATCACAAACCCCGCTACTTCAAAAAAACATCATTGGAAAAATATGTGCTGCCTCTCCAAGAACATCCTGTCAGCCGCTATTCAAGAACTAAAAAATATTACCCTTTCCTGTGCTGTATATATCTGAGATTATCATCTTTTTACACAGTAATCCTGAGCTAACTAAAGAAAACCATTTCAAACAAATGTACACCACTAGACACAAACTTGTCATTATTGTTTCCAATTAGACTATTTTAGATTTGCATTTTCTTTCAAATTAGTTCTCCTCAGTGCCTATAGCAGTTGCTATTGGTTCTCGCAAATGTGATTTTCCTACCAAATATGAAAGCTAGATATGCCCAAGATTATCTCTGCTAAATGAAGTTGTAGAACTGAGATAGCAGAAGTACTGTAGCAATTAGATACATTAAGTCATGTTAGTAACCATACTTTTGACCAAGCATGTGAGAAAATGGAATATGTTACTAAGGGGTCATTCCGCGTCAAATCATCCAGGAACGCTAGGAAATGTCACCCACCATCACACAAAACCTTGAAATGTTGTGTGATTAAAATTCACCTGAATATATGAATATTCTCACGCACTTCCTTCATTTTGAGTCATATTTTCTGAGCACGCAGTTCTGAGTTGTACTGAACTGCATCACAGATCATGAATTTAACTGTTGCAGTTTTTCAAATATTCATTTCCAAAACAACAGTATTATCTACTGAAAAAAGTAACAATAATATTAAAATAATAATCAGAGATACTTTTGCAGTGCAACAACAGAAGAGAATGGTTTTGTCATTACTTAATCACTTCTTCGTTACGCCAAAATACTTTGGGTTATTCATGACAAATGGTGGTTTTATACATCAAGCAATATGGAAGGCACAAGCAGGCAGCGTTATCTTGTTGAACAGCATCCTTATTGACAGTGCCCTGACAAGTTTGAATGAACCAATTGATGAAGAACAAGAACTTACATTATGGTGAAGCAACAGTCATTCACACTGTGTATCTGATTCATGATTGGGTGTTAAACACAGAGACAATGTACCTGCACAGATTCTCTCTACACAAGAAAATTTGCTGTGTCCATTTATGTGCCACAAATGATATGCTTCATCTGGACAGTGTGAAGTTAGTTTAGAAAAGGAATAGGACTTCAAAATTAGAGGATTTGGCATTGTGTCTGGCAAAAAATGGGCCCAAACTTATTAATGAACAACAAGCAAGTGACAACTTGCCATCAGATGATATAAATGTCACTAATGTGAAGGTACAGACTCCTGAAAAAGCTATGCTCAATGCTGGCTTAACTAGCCTAGGGCCCAGAAGGACCTACAGGGCATTTCAGTTCTTTGCTGCAAGATACAAAATGGTACAAGTTGGAAATTTTCTTCATCTAAACTTTGAAAGCACAAAAACGGATCCTGGAATACGATCTATGCAACCCATTATACCACTATCACCAAGTAAGACTGGAGCAATAAGGCTAAGCTGCAATACTGATTTCAGCAATATCACCCATGATTTCTCTGCACTTTTGCCACTAATGCCAGAATGTTCTGTGCAACCCAACTGCTATGTTCCAAGTTCATATTACTCTCCTTGGTATTTGGGACTGTTAAGAAACAGAACAGTGAAGAAGGAGATGTTACAATAAGATCCATGCATCCTCATGAACCAGTTCTGCCCTTCTATTGGCCTGATGATAATGTTTGTAACATCCCATTCTCTCATATTCCACATGAATGTGATATAACCAAAGCAAATAGCTATACTTATGATTAAAGAAAACCATCTGCAAGGTTGGTCGTAGAAAAGTGGTTCTCATTTAAAAAAAAAAAAAAAAAAAATGTTAATTATTAAAGCATCTAGTCATGTGTAACTAGAACTTGAATGTAGATTGCTGCATTAGCACTTTGTGTAGTGTTGACATGATATTGACTTCTGAGAAAGTGTTTAAATGCTATAAACAAAACTCTACATATCATTGCAATGAGGTAATTCAGTTGACACAGAAGTTACCATTGTAATGACGTTAGTGTTCATGTGATATGTAACTCATGAGAACCTTTTATAGTGTGTAGTTTTGTTTTATATTGCAATTTTTTGTTGCATTCTATATTTTATGCTTACTTATGCTGTTGATTTTTCTTGACTAGTTAACAATATTTTTATCAATGATACTTTGGGAAGGGTCTGCAAGGTTCGTGGTAACAAAGTGGTCCTCGTACAAAAAAAATTAAATGTGAATCATTAAAGCACCTAGTCACACTTGACTAGAATTTGAATGTAGATTGCTATGTCAACATTTTGTGTAGTGTTGATGTGTTTAAATACTATAAGCAAAACTCTAGAAATCACTGGAATGAGTTAATTTAGTTATGAGACAGCAGTTACCACTGTAACGAAGTTGTGCAATATATGAGCACATTTTATAGCTTGTAGTTTTTTTTATATTGCATTTTTGTTCCATTTGTATATTTTATGCTCACTTGTGTTGTTGATGTTTTTTGAATATTTAAAAATATTTTTTTCAATGATACTGTGGGGATTTTCATGGATGAAAGGAAATGCTCTCAAAATTCATGATGCCTCCCCTTTTTTTGTCCCATATTTCCCAAAAAGGATTTGTTTGTGTTGAAACATTACTATTTGCAGATACCTTTTTAATTTTTTCAATGATTTTCAGAGGGGAGCAAGTGTCCACATGTTTTTCTTAATTTAACAAAAATAAAATAAAATATACAAAATTTTATATGGCCAATTCTTTCATGTTTTTGTAAACTACTTGTCAGAAAAACAATTCAGTGAAAAAACTGAACACCTACTTGCTTCATATATGTGGTGGCTGTTCTTTCAAATGTGTCTGAAAGAACAGACACACTTTGACCTCACAGCCATAATGAATCAAGACTCAAAGAAATGACCATCATTGATTTAAATCAATGGGGAAAGTTGAAAATTTGTGCCAAGCCAAGAATAGAACTAGGTTCTCCTGCTTACCAGGCAGATGTGCAGACCACTACACTATCCTGAGACAGTGGTCATCACAACTGCACAGACTATCCTAGCATGCCTCCCAAGCCTATTCATACCTCTTCATTTGTTATCACATCAACATATTTCCATACCACCACATTTCAAATGCTTCCATTCACTTCCTGTCTGTACTGTTAATTGTTCACTTACAACTTTCATAAGACACTCATGGATGACACAGGAAATGGATCTGAAGGCAGCAAAGCAAATGCAGAAATGATGAACTTTCTTTCCAAATGTTGCTTTACCAAGGAAAATCCAAGAGTACCGCCCCAGTTTCAATCGCCCACAACATAAAAAATGAATGATATATATGTTTGTGTCAATGGTGTTAACAAACAGCTGACATTGCTATATCTGGACAAAGCTGGTACTGATCTTCCAATACATACTTTAGAGTTCCTAACTTACCTCAGTAATCCTACCAGGGAATGGGGACCTACAATTCAATGTGGGATCCTAAAATGTTGTTCCTGGCAAATTCTTACATAATTGAGGTGAAGGATAGGTTAAAGACAGGCAAAAATTTCCCATTGTTCGACAGATCTGCTACTCTTTGTTTCGAGACGTGTGTTTTACCACCAGAATTCACTGAAAGTACTGACTTTTACCATAGTGTCAATTTGTCTGATCACATTCAAGAATGTGAACGGAAGAATAGCAAGTTTTATTACATTGAAGCAGACCTGGGCATTACACTCTTGTTACTTTTAGTTACTGAGTGCCCATAATCTTAGCAAATTAGGAGTAATTTGTGTACACTGGTAGTTCTTTGAAAAAATAATTTTCTTTATTCTTTGTAGCATAACAGCGTACAGAAGAGTATACAGAATTCATCCAGTTTTCAAACCAACCATCGCTATCAACCAATGAACAAAAAGGAGTGTTCTAATAAAAAATAACTATCACTCAGTTCTTTGTTATTCATAAATTACATTCGTTTTGTTGGTCCTGGCTCAATATCATCAATATGTTGGGAAAGCAATTCATATATACTTCAATTAGATGGCTCTTTATATTTCATTTTTACATCCAACATGATTTTAGCTCACAGATTATGATAAATCTTTAAAATTACGAGAAAAAATTGCTGGCCATTACTTATTTCAGACAGCAAAATTTTTAGTGATGTCGATAAGACACACATAAAACTATACAAAACCATCTTAGCTTACAAAAATACTAGTATCTTCCACAGGGAAGGAAGAAGGATAGACTTGGGAAAGTTAAAGATGAAGGGCAGGCCACTTAGACCCCAGGATAGAAAAAAATTAGCATTTTAAGTCCCTTCAATGATAAGGTCATTATTGACATAGCAGAAGCTCAGACTGAGAAAAGAAATTGGTCTTGTCCTTTCAACAGAAACATCCCACTACTTGCTTTGAGTGATTTAGGGAAACCATGGAAAATATTAATCTGAATGGTTGGCCAGGGACTGAAACTGCCATCATTCCATATGCCACCTTGCTTGGTACCCACCCAGGATGATACACACCTGTGGAGTTACAAGGATAAGGGAAGAAAAAGATTAAGCAGGAGGTGTCAGAATCTCCAAGACCTCCCATTTCACCTTTTCTCCCCCTCACTCTTACAATGGATGGGTTCTTGTCCACCTGGTGTCTCAAAGACTGGTCCTTCCGACTAACCTTTCCCAAAATAATCCTCTTTCCTCCTCAATGAAGAAACTAGAAGCTTGGACGGTTTTGTATGTCTCCATCAGCAACATTAAAAATGTCACGCCATGAAAGTAACTACCATGCAGTAATTCTGTTTCAAAATTTTAGTTTTCCCACATGAATTTTCCTTCTGATAAGATTATGATAAAAGCTTTTCAGAAGTCTATAAATACTATTTAAGTCTCCCTGTTCTGTTGATTTGTTGCTTTAGTGTCAAACTGCATATATCTGTAATGTTCTCAAATATGTTACTTTTTATCCTCTTCAGTTTAATAAGGAAACAACTGTCACTTTCCATCTCCTTCAATTAGATTACTCGACTGTGTCATTATGAGTTTCCCCTTCACAACAAATCAGCAACAATTTTTAAAATGATGCAAGTTTCCTCCAGAATACTATGAAGGAATATATTTTATTTACTTTAAGTGGATTGCTCCAGAAGATAATCCACACAACCCCAGACAACGGTGAGTGAAAAATACTCCTTAGATAAACACAGTAAGAATTGAACTCGTTTTTGTGTTTAGACTAATCAAACTTATCAGACTGACCACTAGAAATTTCACTCTCTTTCATTTTGCATACGGCCATTACTATTTATTTCAGCTTGTTTGAATTGCTCACTTTTGCTCTTGGCAAGATTAGCACAAACCGTCTACTGTGTAACCTGTTATCATGAGCACTGTGTGTGGTAAGATTGAGTTTGTGCCATTCAGTAATAAGAATAGGTCTATTCACAGTAAACACTGCTACAAAAATCTTCAATTCTTTAACCTACAAAGCAGCAATCTGTAGCAAGGGCAGAGAAGTCTGATACATCTCTGACTGTATTTTGAATTCACAGTGATTCCTAATTTCTCAAATTACATAAGTTTGGAGCTAGGCCTAGGTGAAATCTTTGCTTCAGAATACAGAACTGCATTCTCAATGCTAGATGAGGAGTCAAGGAATTCTTTTTGGGTATTACTATCATCAGTGTGTAAATTTCAGCTAACCTGAAACTGATTTCAATTACTGATAAGGAACAGCGTAAGAAGTAAATGTATCGGATAGTGAGTGTAAATAATGACAAGATTTTTCAAGAGACCACTGCAAGATAGTTTTCTTCAACAAAATTCTGAAAATGTTTACTATGCTGCAGTGTCCAAAAACTGAAATAACAAGACAGCTAGTGAAATTATTCAAAATAAGAAAACATACTTGTTTACACATACACAAAATATGAGATACGTCAAAGTGCAAAACATGCTGAGCTGAGCTTCATGATTTGTTTAGCAGGTTTTAGAGTTCATTTTGGCATGTTACCCTACCGAAACCAAGGAATTTTAAACGATTCACTAGACAAATCACTTAATGTGTTTCTCTGAAACCAGCAATTAATTTTTCCTTGCTTGGAATTGCTTAATACGGACCTCTGTAACATTCATGGCTCTAACAATTTGGCTGAGAACCAGATACCAGATCCATGTCTGGCATTATTACACGTACATGAGAACCACAGAGTGCCATCTACTTTGGTTAGACAGAGGTGCCAGTCTGTCTGGAGTGGTGAACCTTATTCTTGGTTTGGTTAATTGCAACTTTAATACATGCTGCCATAGCCTAAATAATCACAATTTCAAGTTTCTCTTTCAATATCCTCCTCTGTGCAGAATGAATTTTAAACTTTCAAAACATGACGAATGTAACATAAGAATCAAACGCAAAATTTGAACCTTGATAAAACTCATAACATAACACGCACTTGGCATCAATATTTTGGGATACTATACGCACCTTTCTCATAAATAATAAAAATTAAATACACTTCAATAATAGTTCAAAGTGACAAATGCATGTCCCACAGCCAAATTGTTGCAACCGTCTTTTTAAACACTAGCTTAGAATGGCAAATATGGAAAACATCTAATAATGGTCTACTATTGACAGTAGGCCCTACGCGAGTAGGTCTGGATGGGCATGTTAAACGTACGTTAACAGAGAAATCTTTTAGACGGTGCAATTACTCAAATCAGGGGCAGTGTAGTGTTTAAGATGCCATTAACATTAAAAGATCCCGAATAACAAGCAGTGACCACTACGTCATTATGAACAAAACCGAACTACGAACCAATCATCGATAGTCCTGCAACCGAACAGCATGTACAATTAACGATTTTTGCGTGATGTCATAACAAAACAAAAATAAATGAAACAAAATGATACTGCTCTCATTTTAGCAACCATTAATACTAACACCACGTAACTAGAACTTCAACAATCCAACTGAACGTCGCCTTCAACTTTTTCCGCGCTGTATGGTGCAATGCGTCTTGTGCCTCCAAAAACGTAAGACAACTTCTTGGGATTTTATATTCGATTTTTTTCTGACAACATAAACGTCAAAAAGGGCATCATGACATGTTATTTTAAGAAGCACTAAAATTCCATTGAACTGTTGGAATTTTTGGCATTCTCGTCGTATAGTAGATCCTTCTCCAATGCCTCATCACTACAATCATCATCTCCAAGCATTGTAAAATTAGCGCCGATCTATTCAATAATCTCAGACTTCTGTATACAAGATAATATATTACAAACATGCGACTTGTGCGGCACAGTCGTTGGAAAGAGTCACTACCTACGATGTTACACTTTGATCGCAGCAGCCATAATTTGTGTTTTACCTTACTGGATCCTTCGGAAATCGATGAGTAACGGTGGACGAAAAGTTGCAGTCAGGATACGCACAATTGTGTTTAAACATTCTAAAGAATTAGGCAACGCTTTAGAACATAATAATTTATAAATATTATACGTATACTAAATCTGCGCCAAAGATAAACACCCAGAGATACTAAAAGACGCTCTGCCAGAGGCATATCAGTTAATAGACAGTTGTACACGCAGATTTCAAGGTCAGAGAAGTCAGTTACAAAGTGCTTCCACAAAAGATAGAAAGCTTGGTTCTTACGATACGACCACATACAGTCGTCAGGAATGTGGAATAATATTTTAAATTCTCCACAGCCATCAGTTCACGACATTTATTTATTAATTCATTTTCTATTTTTCAAACAGATTACCAATTATATTATCACAGTGACTACATGAATCAGCCGCTGAGTGGATGATTTTATGTAGTGGTTCGAGATTTCACTTTAGGCCCAATTTACAGTTTCTCAAAAAGTAATGCAAGCCAAATCATCCCTTAAGCACTATTTAAACCACCTGAAAATCAAAACAGGACAAGAACTGCTTAGCATTTAAAGATAATAAGTTTGCTTTTCCTTTTATTGTGATCTATTGTAACTGTTGTCAATTTCAACCAAATTTTTTCTACTATTTGTTAATAACGGAACTACCTTCTTCAGTTGACTATCTGATACAAAAATGAGTTAAAATATCAGCATTTTTCTCGTAGGTCTTGAAGTTATGGTTAAAGCCAAAACGCGAGACGATTGTTTAGAAATGAAGAAAAGGCAGGTTACCTAGTTTCCAGTGAAAGCTACTTTTTATGGCGTATTGTGCTAGTAAATAAATTCGTTATGATTTTTTCCCACACGAAATGAAACTTTTTATATTGGTTGGTACTTTAATGGTAAGCATGTATGCCATAACAATTTAAATTAATGAAGCAATGCCTGCTTATAAATTAAGAATGCCTTTTTCTGTTGTGTAACATTTTATCTCGATAAATTCTTGCTTTAAAGGTAGGTAACTATTTGTTATGTTTAAAGGCGTACACATTAACATAACTTATTCTCCTACAATATGCTTGAACAAGAAACAACAGACAACTGACTGAGCAAAGAGTAATAACTGCATACAGCATTATTAAAAAAAAAGTTCTTGGAACATATATAAAAGTACCTTGAACAACATACAACAGGACATAGAAAAATTAGTAACTCTCCACACTCCTCCCAAATAATTTTCATTCTTAATTCTTAAAACTGTGTTTTTGCAGTATGTCAGCAAGATGACTTGAACGTTCCACATGATTCCATTTTATACTCTTACCAATGCATTTCTGGATGAACTTTCGTGGAGTGTCAGAATGTTTCTTGACTCTTGTTATTTTGCCTTCATAGGTATTCTTCAAAATATGTATGGCAGCATGAGTGTCAGTACACATTCTGCCAGTTCGTTCCAACCTGAACTTCCAAGTTCTTGTCCAAGACATCATATCCAAGATATATCATCAGTCAGAGAGATGGTGGCTCGGTATTCGGCTTCAATGGTTGAAGTTGCCACAGGACTTTGCATTCAAGTGTGCCAGACAATGTGTCCTCCTCACGTGATAAGAACTCGGCTGATGAAGTGCCTACTTGAAACAAACCCTCCATAATCAGAATCAGCAAAGGTAAGTAGTGTTGAGCCTCCATCAAAGAATATTGCAAACTTCATAGTTCATTTTAGGTAATGAAAAATATGTTTCACCATATTCCGATGACTACCACTGGTTTATTACTAAATCTACTGGCGTATTCAAGAGCAAAAATTACACTATGTGATCAAAAGTACGCGGACACCCTAGTCATTAGACATCGTGAGAGACAAGAATGTGCACTCCACAGAACCCAGGGACTTCGAACATGGTCAGGTGATTGGGTGTCACTTGTGCCATACCCCTATACACGAGATTTCCACACTTCTAAACATCCATATGTCCACTGTTTCCGAAGTGACAGTGAAGTGGAAACTTGAAGGGACACATACAACACAAAAGCATACAGGCCGACCTCTGTTGACTGACAGAGACTGCCGACAGTTGAAGAGGGCCGTAATGCGTAATAGGCAGACATCTATCCAGACCATCCCACAGGAATTCCAAACTGCATCAGGATACACTGCAAGTACTATGACAGTTAGGCGGGAGGTGAGAAAACTTGGATTTCATGGTCGAGTGGCTGCTCATAAGCCACACATGACGCTAGTAAATGCCAAACGACGCGTTGCTTGGTGTAAGAAGCGTAAACATTGGACGACTGAACAGTGGAAAAACGTTGTGTGGAGTGACGAATCACCGTCCACAATGTGACGATCCGATGGCAGTTTGTAGGTATGGCGAATGCCCGGCGAACGTCATCTGCCAGTGTGCGTAGTGCCAACAGTTAAATTCGGAGGCGGTGGAGTTATGGTATAGTCGTGTTTCTCATTTAGGGGACTTGCACCCTTTGTTGTTTTGCATGACACTATCACAGCACAGGCGTACATTGATGTTTTAAGCACCTTCTTGCTTTCCACTGTTGAAGAGGAATTTGGTGATGGTGATTGCATCTTTCAACACGATGGAGCACTTTTTCATAATGCACGGCCTGTGGCGGAGTGGTTACACGACAATAACAATCCTGTAATAGATTGGCCTAGACAGGCTCCTGACCTGAATCCTATAGAACACCTCTGGGATGTTTTGGAACGCCGACTTCGTGCCAGCCATCGTTGACCGACATCGATACCTCTCCCTCAGTGCAACACTCCATGGAGAATGGACTGCCAATCCCCAAGAAACCTTCCAGCACTTGATTAAACGTATGCCTGCGAGAGTGGAAGCTGTCATCAAGGCTAACTGTGGGCCAACATCATATTGAATTCCAGCATTAAAGATAAAGGGTGGCACGAACGTGTAAGTCATTTTCAACCAGGTATCCGGATACTTTTGATCACAGAATGTATACTTGAACGAAATATCGTCGCAAGGTACAGTAGACTCCCAATAGCGTCTGAATAGGCTTCAGTTCCTTGCAGTGGCATATTACTGACAAGATTTTCTGCATCTGCCTCCATTCCACACTCCAAAGGTGTAGCTACTGGATTCAAATTATCAAACTTAGAGTGTCTTAGGATATACTTTGTATGCATAGGCTGATTTACAAAAATTTCCTATGCACTTATTTTAATTTGCTTCCTAAGATGAGACATTAGATTCAGATATACACAGTATAGTAAATACAAAGAAGGTTGTCACTGTTAATAAAGCCTAATGTCACCATATAATATAAGAAATACTTATTCTGTTCTTTGGAGCTTGTTTTAGGGTATACAAACTCTTCTTCAGCTTGCAAACTCTGTTTGTACGATCTTTGATTCTGTCAGGTTGGTTCATGTAGATTTCCTCTTGCAGATCGATGCATAGAAAAGTTTTCTTTATGTCAAAATTTAATATTCTCATTTTATTTATACCTGCAAGACTAAGTAGCATTCTAATTGGTTCGTAATATGCAACAGGAATAAATATTTCTGAATAGTCAAATCCTTCCATTTGCTCAAGACATCTTGCTTGTGGTCTGGTTTTGTAACGTCCATCTTGCTTTCTACGCAATATCTAGCGACAATTTGAAGTTTTTACGTTCTTTGGAGATTGTACAAGATTCCAGTTTTCAGTATTATTACGGATTTGTATTCATCAGCCGTTGATTTGTACCAGTTTTTTTCTTTCAAGGCATTTGAAATAGGATGTCGTCAACTTCGCCTATTGTACCTTAAGTTTGCATTATTTCTGTCTGCACATCCATTTCATACACTGTAAATCTGACAGGCTGTCTACGATTTCGTCAGAACGTAGTTTTGAGTACGTGTTATCAGATGACATGCTGCACTGTCCACAGACATCACAGAATGAATCATCAGATATCAGGTTTTCTTCTGGGTACCAGTATGTCGTTTCATTCTTCTTTTCTCTTGTGGAAGTCTTTACCACCTTAGCTTTTTTTTATCTTCTATTCTTTTGTCAAGTGTGACGTCATCAGAGGTAATATCAGGAAGCTTTTATCCATCTTAAGGAGTCTTTCAAAGAGGACAGAATTTTAGACCATCTTGACCTTAGTCGACCTTATTGTCTAGGGACTGATTCAAGTAGATATGGTATTAGAGTAGAATGGTTTCAAAATTTTGGGAATGGTGAGGAGGAAGATCACAGAACAACTGCCCTTGCAAGCAGATCATTGACTAGGTACAAGAGAAATTACAGTATGACAGAGAGTGAAGCTCTGATGATAATTTGAGTATTCAAAAAGTTCAGAGATTATCAGTGAGGAAACAAAATTATCATTTATACTAGCCACAGGGCCTTTATATTTTTGAAGAAACTTACACTAATGCATTCATTGTTGATGAAGTGGATAGTCTTTATGCAACAATTTCCCTTTGAAATAGGTACAAATCACAGTAGCAGATGCATTATCCAGGCTACCACTGGGAGAGAATGGTGATGTAGGACAAGATGTAAATGAGGATCTTGTAAAACTACTTCATATAAATGGGGTTAAGGGAAAGAAGAAAATAGGAGGAATTTTTAAATACACGAGAAAGTAACCGAATCATGATGAGGGATGGAAGAATGTAAAAATGTACTTGGTAAGCCAAATTGTTACAATAAGCTCTCTGAATACCAAAAGATACATGGAGGTGTATTGTTTAGGTGATGTAATGAAAATGTGAAAGACTGGAAGGTGTGATGGAACAGTGCATACATAGATAATATAAGCGATTACATCAATTTGAGTTTTGCACATGTAGGTACTAAGAAGTATATACTAAAACTAAGAGAGTGTGTATTTTTTGACAACATTGTAAGGAGGATAAACAACCATATAAAATGTGTGACAAATGTCAGAGAGCCAGTTTCGGAGGTATTCTCTAAATTTAAAAGACTCTGTTGTTTGTTTAATGCAACTGGCAAAGTGATTCTGACTAAGTTAGAGAAAATGACTAGTTTGTGAAATTTGGTAAACCAAAAGCCATACTTTCTGATAGCAGGTCACAGTTTGAATGTGAAAATGGAAAGGTCTCAAAAGCCATGGGATAACAGTAATATTTTGAATACTTGTGGGGGGGATAAAATGTAATATATAATGGAATCTGATTAATAATTGCTGCTTAAATAATTAAAAAAGCAATTTTGAAAGAATACCATATTTACTCGAATCTAAGCCGCACTTTTTTCCCGGTTTTTGTAATCCAAAAGGCCGCCTGCGGCTTAGAATCGAGTTCAAAGCAAGTGGAAGTTCTGAAAAATGTTGGTAGGTGCCGCCACAACTAACTTCTGCCGTAGAATATATATAGTGCTACACAGGCATGCTTTGTAGGCACAAAGATAAATACTGGCGCCAAAACCTCCGCATCAGTAAATAAATTAAAAAAAAGGTGGAAGACGAGCTTTTTTTCTCTGCCCCGAGTTTCGACCACTGCATTTTCATACATTATCCAACGAAGTAAATACAAATTCCGTATTGTTCATCTTCGAATGTAGCAGAATTTCAATGTACTACGAAAATCCGACATGCAAGACTGTTTGGGATGTTTGTCAATATGGCCAACTCTACTTTCTGAATTTTTTCCTACCTGTGAGAAGAGACGGTTGCTAATAGGAACCTGATGAAATGTGAATCACATGCAGTATTCTCTTCACCATAAGAATAATACGAATATAAACATTTTGTCATGTATTCTTTCGTGTTTGCTGCTATCTCATTTAAATCCTGCCTGCCTAATAAACTACGAAACTAGAGTGAGACAACAGCAAACGCGGAAGAATATACGCATCGTGTCATGTTTATATTCGTATTATTCTTATGCCTAATAGTGATACAGTCAGAAATGAAGCACGGCAACTGACTAGATTTTTAATTCTAAGATGACTCTAATTTCTGTGCAGAATTTGATGTACTAAAGAAGCGGCCGCAAAGATTTTCAAACGGAGAAACATTTTCGCCTAACTCTCGTTCAGAACATGTTCTATTATACGCAGTCTATTATTTGGTTCTTGTTGATCATTATCAGAGAAAGCAGCAGTGTAAGTAACAACAAATAGCAGTCTCTTGCCATTGTTTCGCTAATGAGACGATTACTCTCTCTTTTTTTTAATTGTAAGCGGCGGTAGCGCACACAAAAGCAAGCCATGCCACGAGCGCTGACAGGCCGTAAACACGCACTATCAGAATGCGACAAACAATGCGTGACACAGTACAGTAATGCATTTTCAGCTTAGAGTGATGCTAACACCTATAACAAAGAAAACAGCACTTATCAGATCAAAGCAAAATAAGCAATCGATTCAAACCAGACAAAGCGCGTTAAAAGGAAGGGTACCCGTATAAATACGGACGGAGCGCCTGACGCATAGCAATGGCTACCTGGTAAAGATTAACTGCTAAGCTTACGACTTGAACCAAACTACTGTAGCTGTCATTCGACCTAAATTGTCTCTCATATTACAATGGACCAACTTTGTTTCGATTTGGAGGTGCGGCCCAAAACTTTATTCTCCCCTTGAATTTCGAGTCTCAAATTTCCGGTGCGGCTTAGATTCCGGAATTTTTTTTTCCTTTATTTCGAGTCTCATTTTTCAGGTGCGGCTTAGATTCGAGTGCGGCTTAGATTCCAGTAAATACGGTAATTGAAAAATTTGATGGTATACATATCCTGAGTGGACCTTAACTGGCACTAATACCAACAGACCTTCAATATTCAATACCTATATTTAGCACTTAACTTTATGTACTTCTTTTTCTTGTTACCAGTGTAGTGCATAGAGCTTGGTATGACAGTTATGGTTCCAGATTGCCTCCCCCCACTGCTCACACAAATTCTTCTTGTCTCCTTTGATCCTCTTGATGCAGGATTCTCGGCGCTGGTGAAATGATGAACAGATGGTTTTTTAATAAACTTCGTCTCCCAAATAGCGTTTATAGCACTTCTTTAATGTCCAATTAGAATAAAAATTTTTGAACAAAAGAACGAGGGAGAAAAGAAAAGAAAAAAATAATATTATGATACATTGCAATTGCCCCCCACTGTGCACTGACGTCATATGGAAGTGCACATTGTCTGAACTTATTTCTCTTTTTTTGAGTTGATAACTCTAGCCATTATGGGCATAGCCTTTATTTTTTGGCCAAATGAGTTATCCTATATGGTTACCAATTTATATAGGCATGTCAGCTCCCTTAACACATACATACATAAATTTTCCTTCATAACAAAGTGAGTGCTGTAAGCACATAGTCCCATTATTGTTAGTTAGTATCTGCCCAGTGTTTAGCTTGTGAAGCATGCACACGCAGCTCGACGTCCGTTACCATCTCTGCTCACTTTCATGTGTTTCATACGAAGTCAGGATGCCCTTGTCATGCATTCTCCTAGTTCAGCGGTGTGATCCTTTGCGAAATCTTTGATGTGGTGGCAACTGATTTCCATATCAGTGGTCCCGAGGGATGTATTCCAACTTGTTGCTCACACTTATTGAGTGGGGACACCACCAGTCATATATCTGACATCCGCCAACAAGGTAAGTTTCTTGCCCAGGTTTCATATGTTTTTGCGCTTTGATTTTGAGCATCTTTCATACCGTTACATTACAAAAAAATCTTTTAGTGTCCTTTCCACATGCTATACACATCACAAAAAAGTACCACTACAAAAATAAATTTATCCTATTCATTTGTTGACATGCCATTATCATTGCTTATATACATTATAGTCTGTTTGTCATTTTGTTTAGTACATTTTGTTAAATTATAATCTCATTACGTTGTTCAATTCCAATTATATGAGTACACTTTTTGCTCTCATTGGTTATAAATTCTTTACATAACACTCGTACAATAATAGATTCTTTTTTCCTTTATGGCATGAATTGACATACATTTCATTCGAATTCACAGTGATTTCTTGTTGGAGCATATTTATCAATTTCCAGTAATTAAAGAAGCAAACAATAGTCGCTACAACGGATTATACTGCCTGCATAAATAACTATGTGTGGGCTTGTCTCTCTAGCATTCTCCAGGAATAATTTACACACTACAGGGTTGAGGAAATTTGATGGCAAGGCATTTATGTGCCCAGATACATCTCGTTACAAGACTTCATTGTGATCCCAAGAACAAAATAGTTTGTTGTTTCAAACGCAGTTCAAATCTGGCGATACCAATCGTATCACATACTTATTCAGTGTTGGAAAGTACAGCTCAGTATTTACTTGTTATGTTCACTGTATAAAGAATAGCCACTCATGTGCTGAGGTATACAGAGTCGTATCATCAATACGATATTTTATATAAAACGAGCGTAAAACAATGTTTACCTAAGTAAGAAACATGCATAAAAATTTCAATATAAATCAGGTGTCTGACCCTTTCACGAGTAGTCAATGCTCACAGTAGTTAGGTTCTGACCCCTTGATTATTTGGTAGCGCTCCACTTTTGTTCAGCATCGTGATATGCGACATGCTGCAACTCATTCTTCTGCACATATTTTCACACTATTACTTTCATACATATCATAAACATACAACTATATTTACTTGCCATGCAGCCCTTTCTTATGTTTATATGGGACCTAACACTCGACAAGTATTTGTCTTTCTTCACTTTAGGACGTGTCGATAACTTAATACTAACTTAAAACTAAATCTTTACAGATAAGTGTACAGTGGCTCGATGGTCACTAATACCTCTTTCAAATAATCAACTATGTATTCATTTACTTCAGTGTGCAGAAGTGCTATCACAAACTCATTTAATGACATGTGTGCGTCTCTACTCACCTTATAAATCTGAAAGCTAAGGTGTAATATAGGCGTGATGTGACCTCTTATTCAGTTTGCCACTCATATTGTACTCGCTTGTTTATTTGCATACTTTTAATACTTAAATTTGTAAATATATAGATATACTGAACATAGTAGCATAACTTCGGTCAATATTTCATAGTTTAGGATCCATTTCCATGTATAATCCCTTAGCTTATCTGCAGCATTTCATATGTAAGTTGTGTGTTTTCCTATAAGATAATGTATAATCAAAATAAGATGACATATTCAACCCAAAAATACAAAGAGAAATACGCCGACAAATAAAGGTCACTGTACCCCGTTTGGTACAAACTTAAATTTAAGCTGTATGAGTGTATACAAAACACTGTGCGCCTCCATTCCATGTCACCGCACAGTGCAGAGACAATATGTAAGTACATAAGGAAAAGCCCCAACAAGCTAAGACAAAAATTTAAAACCAATGATAATAATTATTAGCATGGCCACTGTAAGCGTCCATAAAGATATATTTTGCTACGTCGGAAGGTGAATAACAAACGATAAAAAAAAACGCCTTTCAATTTTTTTGTCACTCATTAGAGAGACTCTGTCTTTAGTTCTCGAGTGGAGAAGACGTATTTTTGTAAAATGTGTGAGGCAACCATTTGTGTTGTCTGAATAATAATTATTATTTGTGCAAAACCATGAAAGTTTTCCTTTCTTCCGTGCATCATCTCAATGTCAGCGGCCTGCATCGCAAGAAGAAGCCCGATCAAGAACTAATGTTAAACACAGGGTCAAGAGACAATTATTCATGGCGGAAGAAGATGAATATAACCAAGGACACCAGAAGTAAGTTCATGACATGACTGGCTCATGATTTTCGAAATTTGTGGATTAAAGGAACAGATAAATTATTCCCTGCAAAAAATCATAAAAATAAGTATGCCAATACTACACAAGTAATTGGTTTATGCGCAGCCATTGTGTTTACCCGTGTTTGCGTGTGTCAATCTGTATGCTCCTGGGTAGGGGATTTTGGTAAACATTTATGGTCTGGTGTATAGAAAGTACCACTTATGGTTCAGTTTTCCAATTTTTGTAGATTTGGGATGTGTTCTAAGTAACATCTTTTGTCCTATGTAAAACTGTGTTGTACATTTCAGCTTTCTGTCGTAAATTCGTTTCCTATATTTATCCCAGGTTTCAAGGTGTATTACTGCTTGTCATATTTTATCATCTATTGATAATTCCGGTATCGGTATCTTGGACAAAGGTTTTGCTCCTTCGTCTACCTGTTTGCAATTGATTGTCAGATCATTTGGTGTAAATTCAGTTGATATATGGGGAAGGTTGTTAACATCTTGTAAGAAAGTAGTGACATATTCAGTTCACTTGGAATGTTTACCAGGTATATAGGTCACCCACAAATTTGTTGAATTCCTTATACTCCCTTTCTACGGGGGACCCTTCAAGATGAAATTGGATGCTAAAATGTGTTTGATTCGGTTGTAATCTACAAACTCTTTCCATTTACATCCCACAAAATATGAGGCATTATCTGTTAACATGAGTTCTGTTTTTCCTACTCTTGGAAAATAATCCTCTTTCATTTGTCTTGTAATTAAACTGGTTGTAACTTTCTGTACAACATAAAGTTGTATGTATTTAGTGAAAATATCGTACAGGCCAACTATATATTTTACTCCCCCTTTACCTCCGGGATAAGGCCCAGCCACTCCTAACAATACCTTTTCTAGAGGTCTCTTAGCCACAATGGGATGCATTTCTATCTGTTTGGAGATATTAGAATGTTTTGCTTTCTGCCAAACAATGCACTTTCTTACCATCTGTAGCACTCTTCGTCTAAGGTTGGCGAAATAACAATATTTACCTATTTTATCAATGCATATTGCAATGCCATTACGGCCCCAAGTATTGTATGTGTATAAGATAAAATCATCCACATATTCCTCTGGCAAACACACACGCCATTTCCCTACTTTGGGAGGTTTCCTATGGAACAAAACACCTTTGTGAATAGTGAAATACCTTTTTTAATTTCATTGCCATAATGCGCCGTTTTGCTCTTACCTTACTCCAACGTCTGTCTTTCTGGTGTAATTGCTCCAAATATTGGCACATGTGGACATAGTATGGTTGCAGTGTTTTGTCTTCCATCAACATAGCTCTTATTTCATCTTAATGCACTAAAAGATCATTGAATTCCTCTAAGCCTTGTGGTAGTCGAGAAAGAGCATAAGCTATTATGTTTTGATTTCCTTTTTTGCATAGGTTTCGAGATCGAATTTTTGAAGATACATACACCACCTGGCTATCCATCGGTATAGCAATTTACAAGTTAACTAAAACGCTAGGGACTGGTGGTGACAGTACAGTTTTGTATGTTTACCCCAAAGGAAATATTCAAACTTTTTAAAGGACCAAATTACAGCCAAACCCTCTAATTCTGTGACTGAATATGAACGTTCAGCTTCGGATAAGGTGCAACTGGAGAAGCTAAATACTTGAGGCATAATATTTCCCTCTTCTTCTACCATTAAAAAAAGGCATGTACCCAGACCGAGAGAAGATGCGTCGGTGCATAAACAAAAATCAATCTTCATGTTTGGTTGAGATAAAAAATAAGCATTTAATAGGGCTCTCTTGATGTTTTCAAATTAGATCGACATTTCTTGTCCCATACCCAAGGTCTATTTTGTCCACAGAAGATTGAGTAGAGTATCACTCTTCATAAGTTGGTTATGGATGAATTTCCTGAAAAATGACACTAGGCCTATGTATGCCTTTAATTGTCTCTTGTTTTAAGGAATAGGGCAGTTCCTAATGAGATCAAGTTCTGAAGAGATTATGTGTCCTAAAAATTTTACCTTTTATTGTCCAAAATTGGATTTCTTGAGATTTGCCGTTACTCCATATTCGGAAAAATGGCTCAATACTTTTTTAATTAATCTTAAATGTTCTACCCAAGTGGGTGTAGCGACTAAAAGGTCGTCCATGTATATTGTTAACTTACTCAAAAGTTTGGGCCCTAGCACTCTGTCAACTGCACAGATAAATACACCTACACTTCCGTTCAGTCCAAATGGTAAAACTGGAAATTCGAAGCTCCTGCCCCCACATACGAAGGTGGTATACTTCCGACTCTCTTCATGTAGTGTTATTTGCCAATATGAAGACCAGAGGGCGATTATAGTAAGTAATTTAGCATTCTGGAATTTCATAAGCTGTTTCTCTAAATTGTCTGGATATGTAGAATAATCTTATTAATGTTACATTTGTCGAGGACCAAGCGCACCTTGCAATCTGGCATACTCACAGCCAAGATAGGACTACAATATGGGGAAATTAATGGTTGTATTATGTCTCATTCAAGCATCTTGTTAATATCTTTTCTTACTGCTTCCCTCTTTGTCCATGGTATAGGGTATGAGGCAGAAGAAAAAGTTTCGTGAGGATACACTTCCATTTTTTACACAAAATCCTTAATAATACCTCATATTTTTTTTTCAAATACATGTATGTAAGCAAGTATCAGTTCCCTAATTTTCGTTTGCCCTTCTTTAGACAACTACTTTGATTCGCTTACCTTCGTGCTTATTGTACCGATGTTTATTTCTTCTGCTGATGACTGTTCGTTATTGTATGTGTTGACAAACATAACTATGAGATATACCAATTGAATTTCAAAGTAATGATTAACTTCAGTTTTACGTCTATTAGTACTTTCCCTAGATCTGCAGCGGATAGGCACTTGGTGCAGGGAGTGGCAACTGACCCTTAATATAGACAAATGTAATGTATTGCGAATACATAGAAAGAAGGATCCTTTATTGTATGATTATATGATAGCGGAACAAACACTGGTAGCAGTTACTTCTGTAAAATATCTGGGAGTATGCGTGCGGAACGATTTGAAGTGGAATGATCATATAAAATTAATTGTTGGTAAGGCGGGTACCAGGTTGAGATTCATTGGGAGAGTCCTTAGAAAATGTAGTCCATCAACAAAGGAGGTGGCTTACAAAACACTCGTTTGACCTATACTTGAGTATTGCTCATCAGTGTGGGATCCGTACCAGATCAGGTTGACGGAGGAGATAGAGAAGATCCAAAGAAGAGCGGCGCGTTTCGTCACAGGGTTATTTGGTAACCGTGATAGCGTTATGGAGATGTTTAACAAACTCAAGTGGCAGACTCTGCAAGAGAGGCGCTCCTCTGCATCGCGGTGTAGCTTGCTCGCCAGGTTTCGAGAGGGTGCGTTTCTGGATGAGGTATCGAATATATTGCTTCCCCCTACTTATACCTCCCGAGGAGATCACGAATGTAAAATTAGAGAGATTCGAGCGCGCACGGAGGCTTTCTGGCAGTCGTTCTTCCCGCGAACCATACGCGACTGGAACAGGAAAGGGAGATAATGACAGTGGCACATAAAGTGCCCTCCGCCACACACCGTTGGGTGGCTTGAGGAGTATAAATGTAGATAAAATGTAGATGTAGATTAGGTCTATTACAAATAATTGGTTATTTACAGTGAAATGACATTGGCCTTTTCCTTATCAATCTGTACTTGGTATGTCCTAAATGTATCTGTACCAATTAAACAATCAACTGTTAGTTTCTCTACTATGAAAAAGTTGCTTTGTACAGAACACTGTCCTAATTGTAAGGGAATTAAGGCTTGTATACCGTCTCCTTTCGAATTCTGACAAGTGGCGGTTTGTACCTTGCAATTTTGCACTGGCAGTGAAGGTAAATATCCAAGTTTCTTCAATTATTGAAAGAATCCCTGTGATATCAAATTAGTCATAGCACCTGTGTCATTCGCAATGGGCACATCAAAGTCAAGTATTTTGACGTTAATAGTAGCTTGTCCCTTGCTCTTTGTCAAGTTTTTCTGCGTACCCTCATTATCTTCAGACAGATAATCTGTCACATCATTACCATGATCGTATTTGATAAAGCAAATGTCGATCAAGCTCGTGCCCCCATTCTCCCCAAGATCACAGAACAGGGACCTGCTGTGACTGGTTCAAGTTTTCTGGTGTCGCGGTGGAATCGATCTCTAGGTTAGGCATAAGATCCATTATGTTGACCATTGGTGTTTGGTTACACCAAACAGTGTCCTGAGAGACTCTCGAACGAAATTCTCTTTGCCTCTGCTTGTTATTTGGCATATGTGTGTTACTTTGCTGGCCGAATTCCGCTGTCTGTGGGTTAATCGTTTGTCTGTTATTGTTTTACATTTGCCAAGCGATCAGCTGATTATTGTCGGTAGCTTGTGTCTGTACATATTGTACAGGCTGGCCATATACATTGTAACTGTTTTTGCTAAATTTTTTGCCAATTCCTTTTATATCCACCTTTGTATTTACGGCTTTCACCATTGCCGTTGTGATTACAGTTACCATTTGCTGTGTGGGGTAAAGTTGCCATCCGTGTTGTACTACAAATCTGTTGTTTACTTGTTGGTCCATAAATCTCTGTGTCGCTATTGGCGTATAAAATTTGATTTCCTGGAAATGACATTTTTAAAAATATTTGACCTATTATGTCAGGAACTATTACAGATACATATGTGTTATTTTACACTAAGTTGCCTCTTAGTATACTGCACCTGCTGAACCGCCAAAACGTCTCTACTGGAAACGGTTTTTACCTAGAGAATGAACAGGGGACTTCTAAAAAAATTGCACATAATTTTTGCAAAATCATAACTAACTAATTATTTGTCTGTATATTCTGATCCTGGTTCAGGAATCAGAAAATGAGTGAAACTATACTTCTTAAAAATTTCAGATCTCTGTCTCTCAAAGGTTCTGAGATAATGGGTCATGAATATTGCAAACTTAATACTGTAGGTATAGGACATATGTACCCCCCTTAAGTAGTTTTGGACCCTTATCTGATATGACACAGGAGGGACATAGAAAATTTTCGAAAAAGGGAATATCTTTTTGTACTATAGCAAAATAGGGGAGAGAGTTTCCTGAATAAGACAAGCAATACAGGGTGGCAATCATTAAAACAAAAGCGTTTCTCGTTGTGGCGAGACATTTTCACGAAACTTCAATCACCAACTTTCTCCTCCCATTACTAAAATATTTTGTTGATGCCCATCTATGTAGGGAGAAATCATAATCTTAATAAAATAAGAGAAACCAGAGGTTGGGCGGGAAGTTTTAAGTTTTCGCTCATGCTGTTCGGGAGTGGAACGGTACAGAAAGAGTCTGAAGGTGGGTTGCTGACCCTTCTGCCAAGAACTAAAGTGTGATTTGCAGAGTGCCCATGAACATATAGATCTAGATTTATATTACCTGGCCTAGTACACTGCTAAAACCCAGTTTATCTTGGAGTCACGTTAGATTGAACATTGCCTTGAAAGAAACATGCAGGAAAAACTAGAGCAAAAGTCAACACATGGAATGGTATAATCCGCAAACTTACCAACTTACAGCAAATCCCGAAATTCTACTTGCATCATCCCTCGAATTGTGCTTTGCTCAGCTGAATATATATGTCCCATACGGAGAAGATCGATACATGCCCAGAAGCTAGATGCAGCACTGAATGACTCATGTCGATTAATTGCAGAGTGCCTGAAGCCTACAAACCGTGATCTCCTTTATATGTGCTCCATAATAGCCCCCTCCCTCCCCATCAGGTCAGACAGCAAATGTTGTTGATGGCCGAATGAAGCAGGCAGTGCAAAGATAGAAGACATCCCCTTTATGCACAGCAGCCAGTGGTGGCAAGACTTAAATCTAGGAAAGATTTCATAAAAGTTGAATGTCCACTAAACGAAAGTCAATCTACAGCCAGAGAATCAATGTGGAAACAGAAATTGGAAATTGGATAAAGGCAGCCTGAAAAGTTGGAACATTAAAGAAGAACTTCCTGCTGGGTTACATTTGGAATGGAGAGTCTGGAAGAGCCTAAATAGATTTAGGTGTCAAATGGGAAGATCAAAGTCTAACCTTATCAATTGGGGATATGCCGAATAAGAGCCCTGCCAATGTGGAGGAAAACAAACGATGACACACCTGTTGACCTGTCCATCCTTGCTGGCCCTATGCACTTTCCAAGACCTGTGGTTGGCCACTGACGCTGCCATGAAGTGTGCTGGACACTGGAGAGATGTATAAGCCTTGCTATAGGCAATAACGATGACTTATGGTATGTGAAGATCATGAACATATGTGAATGTAGAATTATTATTTAGTTGCATTTGTAACCTAGTATATATAGATAATTAATTAATTACAGATGTAGCTCAGACATGATAAATAAATAAATATCAGACCTAGTAATTACATTTTACATCTTATAACTTTTAATTAAGCTATCTAATTTTAAGTTATCAGAGGTACTGCAGTTAAAGGTAATTCCAATATCAACCATTATAACTAGGTTAACTTTCATTACAAGCCATGTATTTAACAAGGTATTAAACAACTCAAAATGTTTCTCTTTTTTACTGATACACATTTTATGCAAATACAGATAAATATTGTTTGATAAGTCTCAATGTAACAAACACTTGATTCAAAAATTACAGCTAAATAACTGTTGTAGATGAAGGTTCAAATTCAAGATGTTTCTTGATCAGAATGGCAGGGCCACCTGCTTTTAGTGATACAAAGGGAAGAGGATACTTCAAAGTTTGGCGTACTACTAACATTAATGCAATCAGAGTTCATTCAGTTTTCACCTACATCAGGAGAAGTTAACCTTTCTTACCTACCACCCACTTTTGCATTCTTTTTATTAGTAACAGGTTCCACAGTATGATGATTTATAAAGCAGAGTTGCAGCAAGTTAAAGGATATAATAATAATTATTTACCAAACACCATATTTTATGTCAAGATTTTATAAGAAGTTAATGCAAATGTTTTTAAAACCTCTACCACCCACCATGAAAGCTGGAAGGCTCATTAGTGGGCGGTAGGGGCGAAGTTGACTACCACTGAGCTAGACCAGTAAGGCTTGAACATGTGATGCATCTAATTCATCCAATAAGCCCTGAATGTGAAGCAACATGAACTTCACAGTATTATTGGGCATAATGTTGTAAAGCTCACGGTCATTAACTGCCAACAGACAGGGAGAGCAGTAATATGCAAATGTTTTGCTGATGACACTGTGTATAGGAAGGTTTCGTCGGTGAGTGAATGTAGGAGAAATCAAGATGATCATTCTCACATAAAATGTATTATTCCTCTTAGTAAACTAGAAAATATATACTGTTCTCGATTTTGGACAGTGTTAACTCATTGGCTGACACTTTCTTCATCAGTTAACATTTTTGTACCAATCACATGTCAAACACACAGCTATGAACTCTTATGGTCATTAGTAAAATTTTTCCAGTTAATGTAATTCATGTCAACAGGCAAGACGTGGCATGGGATAGAATCTTTTAATTGAGGGAATGTGACACATAACGTTCATATTCACAATACCATTCATATTTGGCATAGCATTAACCAACTTTTTCGTAACAGAACAGAATTCAACATTATTCTGTGATCCTTCAATTCTCTCTGTTCAAAACCATCACGTTTATATTCATACTACCATTCGCATTCGACATAGCCTGAACGAACTTTTTCCTGACAGAACAGTGTTCAACATTATCCTTTGATCCTTCAATTCCCTCTATTCAAAACCAAACACTTAACAGCCTCTTTATTATTCCTCTACAACTTCACCACACAAATCACCTCCTCTGGGCTCCTCAAACTATTAATAAATCATTTCTTCCCTTTCATCTCCATAACATAACAATTCATTCTGCCTACTCATCTGGTAAATAAATAACACTTCTTCTAATTGCAGTCTCTGTGCTGGTTCTAGGTTATTACATTCCACAAGCGTTATTGACAACTCTTCCCTTATGGTTACCTGATTTACAAGCTGTTCGTTCTTCCGATTTACTACCTTAATTTGTTGTCCAGGTGCTGCTACAGTGACCTGCCATACATTTTCCTCTGAATCCTGTTTTTCCATTGCCCACTGGTCACCTAAAAATTTTACTTCTCTCCTCTCATAGCATGCAGTCATTTTCCATTCCCAATAAATACATCAATTTCGATTTTCAAAAGCCAGTCCATTCTCAGCAAAATATTCACTCTCAATCCTGCTGCTACATACACTTTTTGCTGGAAATTCATCCTTTTTATATGTTAGTTTCCAGTTTTACCATCCTACTGCAAACTCCAGTCAGCCCACGTAAAATCGTATTTTACTGGTAAAGCAACTGCCTCCTCATGTTTCTTAATCACTTCCTGACATGTTTTGTCAGTTAAACATACATTACTTCCATAGTTACCATCAATGTAAGCTCTGTGTCACAGAAAAAATCCACTTAGCCGCGGTTTCAACAAGTCTGACTGCTCCATTCATCCTTTAATAATATGTGGGAATGCTGCTGCATGAAGTAATATCACTGGCGATCGACCTGAGTCCTGTGCAGGAAATTCTTCGAATAGTTATCGGTCTCATGACTTTGTGTTCGGTTGCCTATCAGTATATATTTGTATCGTCGATAAAAAGAGTTATACAGAGTATATGGATCGTGTGATTATCCATCATAATTTTCTTCTATACCCTGAGGATCCAGATTAGTAAATTCCAATTGTCATAATCGCAAACAAATTTCATCATTCCAGATTATTGTGCGACAACAGTGCTGTTAGTATGCCGCCACTGTGCTTATAACCCTACCACTACCATTGTAATTTAGTATGCTTTTACCTAAATAAGAGAAAAATCTTTCTTTATCTTGTCACACATACTATACCCCAACAGAACAAATAGTCCTGTTATAGGAAAAGCCATGTATAACTCTCATACAAAAATTTAACTTAGTTAACAAATAAAGTACGCTATGGGAGTATAGTCCTGTTAATAGGAAATGCTAATCAATAGAATTACCCTTTTCACAGGATTTGACTGTGTACTGTGTCTAATGGATAAGTAAATCAGACTACTCAATTGTTTTCCTAAGTTTTTACCCAGTGGTTAAATGGAAACGCATCATGAATAATATTATACTGGAGCTAGGACAACTCAGTTCCAAGTACTAATGGTCGTCGGACTATCCAGGCAGTGAAACAGTGAAGTATTGGAAAAACAGAAGTACAAATTTTACCTATTTTCTTCCTACTGTTTAATTTGGTTCTTCAAATTAATATTACTCCACGTAAACAACGTTGGTACAGACGCTGGAATTTATTTTTGACTACTACACCCTTACACATTACATCTTTAAAAGAGAAAAAGCCTGGTAGATAACTTCAAGGAAGCTAAAAAAAATTCACCAGGGGGGGACCTATAGAAAAGCATTTTCTATAATAAACAAACTTAAATACTAAAATACTTAGATACTAAAGCATAATTTTTTTCTGAACATTTCACTTCAAGAAAACCTCTTTCTTACTGGAATTTACTTTCAAAAGCTATTATTCTTTGAATTAACTCTATATAGTCATTTACCAAATTCTAGTAACTTGGCTACACTCGGATTGAAGTTAATGAAAGCAAACTTTTACTATAACACTTTGCAGTCTTCAAGAAAACACAAAAACAATTTAAATGGTGCCTTTTTATATTAACTTGGCCCTTCATAAGTCCGTAAAATAGGATACTCAGATTCATCAAACAACAGGAAGGAACCCTATATAGGTGTATGATTAGGATGAAATAACAGGGTGAACCACTTTCTTCAAAGTTCAAGAATGACTATTAAAACACAGTTCAAATTAATCATTCACGCTGTAAAAAAGTAAATTTACTATAAAAGTCTTATCTGGTAGCTGTAGGCTTGGGTGTGACGAACAATTATGGCGGCTACACTACCCACAGTAGGCCTACGGCTTGCAAGTCTCTTGCTGTATGCGCTCAACTTCTCTTCTTGGCGTCGGTCAGTTCTACATACAGTAGCCTAAGAAATCGCAGCTATGCCGTAAGCCATTTGCAGTCTACATCCGAGGCATTTTGTGCGAATTTGCAGTCAAAGCTTCTCCTACTCCACAGAGGTGTTGCCAATCAGTGCTGCCTACAGAATGTGTGTCTTACTTCCTGTGCTTGCTCTAGGTAGCGCATCGATTCGCCCTTGCCACCTTTTCCACTCCCCATATCCACTTTCGTTCTAAACAAAAGTACACTGGCTTTTACATAACACCTGTTTCTTATATTGTTGCTAAGAGTGACCATTTCGTAAATTGTCAAATTTAATTTATTATGAACAATTTATATGCACAAATGTTTTTAAATATGAAAGGTCATCAGAACATTATTTTACACAATAAGCAATTTACATAGTATTTTAGTTACATTACTCACATACAATGCAAAGAACTTCAATCTCCAGTACAACATACTTTACATATTCAGAAAATTTAGTACCAATCTGTGAAAATTTTTAAAGCTAAAAATTATAAAAAAATTAAATGAACAATAAACAAATATTCTTATATGCTGCACGAGTTTTGCTTCCAGACATTTCTCAAGACACAACGTCAGCCCTTATGGATAAGACCACACACACAGAATGTGTGATAAAAAGTGATAATGACACTTTCCTGGATAGTGCTACATTGTTAAAGTGCAATGCTGCCTAACTATGGAAGTTAATGGTTAATGTGCTTAGTGATCCCGCATGGGGCCCTGTTCCCTTTGTAAATCAGTCTACATATATCCATGGTAATCCAACTGATTGAATCCATGCTTCATAACTTTTGAAGAGACAACCCTGCCATGTGCGCCCATGCAGCTGCCTGCACTGTCTCCCATGCATCATGTCGTGCCATATATTGACAATACTTGCTCAGCTAGTCTTCAACTACAAACATTACCCAATAATCTTTTGATGACAGAACACACCTCAAACTACCACCTTTCCAGCCAGGCCAACCTACTTTGTGGTTTAACCATCATGGACAATATTTTCACATCAAGTGATGTCATGAGAGATGGCACTAAATTCGTTATTTTATTAAGCCACTTGGGGACACAATAAGTGATGTCATGCTCGCCTCCCCTCCACAACCCCAGCAGACAACAAATATAAGATGGTGGAAGCTTCCCTACTCTACCACCTTAACCATTCCCAGGAGGAGCAAATCCATCATATTCTTTATGATGAGGTTTTAAGTGAGAAAAACCATCACAACTATGACATCACCTATGCACACAGATTGAAATCCATCTTGTACCTGACTGCACATATGGGATTTTATGGATTGTGAAACTCCCTATGCAGTTGCAACTGGCAGTGGTCACCCATGAACAAGGGCCTCTGGATGTACACCTTAAGCTTGCTGATTGAAAATATTCCATCATATAACACATACAGAACATCTATAATACCGGCAACAGTAGTGGCGAGTATGACTTGCAACTTCAGTGCCAGTATAAGCAACAAACCACCAACTATGAGCCAAACCGACCCCACCAGACTTCTGCTGGCACTGAAGTTGTCGTGCCCAGCCATAGTGATGACCTTCAAGTGGCCTCAACAAACCCCTGCCTTCCTACTATCTGTACCACACCCAAGCCTGTGCAGAACATGTTCAATGGCATCACATCCATGACTTCACAGCACGCCGGTGATCATGCTGCAGCTGCACAGAATCATGCAACATATGAAGATCCTGTTCATGACTGCCATCCTCCACGCAATTTTCCAAGCAAGACTGATGGTTCACCATAGATGCACTGGACCATGCATGATTTTGAAGTCATATCAATACACTCAACAATAATAACAGACCACATCTGCCCCATCGCCTCCACAATAACAGACATTTTGTAAGTGACCACTTCAGCTGTAGATTATACCTTGTCGACTACGATCAGATGTCAGAACTTCACTGCCTTCCTCTCCAGGTCAAAACCACTCCAGTTCTTCAACTCCTTGCAGCAAATAACTCCACAGTCTGAGTCTATGGCTCATTAGTATGCACACTAGATTTCTGCCTCAGTGAAAAATTTACTTTGACATTTGTCGTCATGGATGTAGCAGAACCATTTATTGGCAGTGACATTCTCAGGCACTTCTACTTGATTCTGGACCTGACTAAAAGTGTGTTTTCACTGACACAGCCAGCACCTGCTTCACCATAGATGCTGTCGGCCATGCTCCTTCAGCATCCCAACATAACAGTATGGCCACCTTCTTGTGCCAGCCCCCACTCTCTACAGAAACATCTGACGATCAATGGCTTCTTCAGAAGTGCCTCCACGCCATCAGTCATATTCAACATATTTAACACCTCTACTCCAACACAAACTTGCACATATGACATGATAACTACGTCTTCCAACACTGAATCCCCCAATGGTTTCATCATTTAGACTAGTTGCACAGTCTACCACAGATGTCTGCTACCTCAAAAGCAGCACCTGTGAGACCTCATTCACAACCCGTACACAAACCAACTGGTTATTTCTTGCCTTATCCTGGATGTGACCCACGCAGTACTCTGCAACTTCTCACACAATCAGACACATTTCCTCGTACCTCAACGATTCTGCTGCATCACATTCCAAAAGCTCCAAAATTTAACACACCCAGGCGTTCACCCAACGTCTTGACTAGTGAGAGACGGGTTCGTGAGGCCTAACATATAGAAAGAATGTAAACTTTGCGCTCAGAGGTATATCCCATATCAAAAGAGCAAAGTCTCATGTCATGTGTGACCTTTCATAGGGCATTCCCAAATCTCGAAAGCATGCTTTCGACACGTATATATTTACCTCACTGACTCGCTCCCATTTCTGAAGGCTACAGCTGTATCGTCTTCATGACTGATTGGGTCACACAATGGTTCAAAGCAACTCCACTAAAAGAGATAATGGGTGAATCTATCACCAAAGCATTTATTGAAACAAGTATCTCACACTACAGCTTCCCAGCATCCATCACAACAGACCAGGGGAGGTAGTTCAGATCTGCTCTCTTCCTTGAACTGTGCACTATGACAGGCACTAATCGATTTGTAACTACAGCATTCCATCGTCAGGGCAATAGTTTGATCAAACAGTGGCATCACATGTTAAAAGTGACCCTCCTGTGTCAGGGAGGACTATGGACTGAGGCACTTCTATGGGTTCTCCTGGGAATTCACACAGCACAAAAACACAACATGAGATCCTCACTGAACGAAATTCTGTATGATGAGATGCTATCCCTCCCAGCAGACTTCATACTACAAGAAATGTTACCTACACCTGATGACCTACACAAGACTTGTGTGTTCAGAGTTACATAGCCTAACTCCATATACCACTGCCCTCCCAACCCTCATTGCCTAAAACTTTTGTTGACAAAGCACTCACAGACTGTAACTTTGTAACATTAAGAGATGACATTGTAGGACCTGCCCTACGCACCTGTACTCAGGCACCCACAAAGTGCTCCATAGAGGTGATCAAACCTTCCACATATTAATAAATGGAAAACCTACAACCATGTCCATCCAGCAACTCAAACCCACATGGACACTTCAAGATGCCTCAGTAGATGACAGAACTTGTCATGCACCCCCCTCTCTGACAGTTGTGGACTCTCTCACTAGCGACACCATACCGTTGATCTTTGTATTACGACTGGACGTCTGTGACTTCTTTCCTGAAGACTTTCAAGTTAAGCTCATAGACAGCGACCTCCTTATCGAATGTCAGCATGTCGACTGTCAGACTGCAGACTGCTCCATCACATGACACTTCTGCTAGAAGTGCTCCACATAATCAATAATGCCACTCTCACATCCCGCATTTCAGGTGAAGGTATCCTCACAGTCATGGCACCACATTTATTTATGATGCACCCCACACCATAGCTGCTGTCATTCAGCTCTGGTGACACACCTGCCTGTCCCAGATGCCACAAAACACTTGCACTACGTCCAGCAACAGCGCATTCCAGCCCACCTCCACGATTACCACCTGTACACCATCTGGCTTACGTTGCTGCCTGACATCCATGATGCTGCAGATGACAACACACCCAGGAGGCCTTCTGATCTCCAAGCTACACATCGACATTTTGGGCAGCCTTCCTCACCATGCTTGACATGGGTTGGGGAGGGGAATCTGTGGGACACTGCTCTATTAAGTAACATTGCTGATGGTTGACCTGTGTTTTGCACAGCAAACTCTTTGACCACCAGTCAGTCTGATGACTTTGTCACATTCGGTTGCTTCTATGGTGTACATTTATATCGTCAATAAAAGTGTTATACATAATATGAAACGAGTAATTATTAACTGTAATTGTCTCCTGAAACCTGTGGATCCACAAATAATTCTTTTAGCTTTACTCTATCTTGACATCGTATAATAACCGTCTTATATACCACTATATTGGGTATTGCGTTGTCCATAGAACTGGTTCTTGGCTCAGGTGGACACTCTCTAATTCTCACATCTTTGGTAGCAACTGGGTGTCTCCAAGACATATTAGTGTATCTTGGCAGTTGGCGTATTCACCGATTTCCTGGGTAGTGGACTGATTCCTCCATACCACCTCTGATTATTGCTATTACTATGATCATTATTACTGTCCTGGTTTTGATATCCCTCATATTTTATGGAAAATCCTATTGTTTCCTTCCTACTCTTGTTCATATTTTGCTGGTTGTGTACTGTCCATCCCTTACTGGCTTGATGGGTATGTCCCTCCTGAGTATTCTCCCTTTTTGACCAAGTATTCATTTTATGACCACTCTGTTCACCCTTATCATTACAACTACTCATTGATAAATTTATCAAGAAATTCTAACAACTGCTGGGCACTGGCCCAAGTTCTTTCTATGTTTTTCTATAGCTGCTATGGGTAACATTCTGATAAGCACTTCAATCAGGAGTGGCTCATAAATATCTTAATCTAAATATTTTACCTGACTGAGCTGCTATTCCATGAGTTTCCTACAACCATTCCGCATCTCTTTCTATACACTTGGGTCTAGCAACTGCAACTTTACTCATTCTCTGTTCACCCTCTGACCAAAATTCTGACTTCAGCTCTCTTTCAAATCTCTCGTGAGACACAAATCTGTCTATATTCACAAAATGTATTTTTCTTCTGTAGTCCCAAGTAATAGGTAATGTTCAATCAAACGCTTTCAGAAAAATAACTGGGTGGGTTCTCTCTTCTCTGGGTCAAAGATTAGAAATTGGTGATTTACACATCTGCTCATTTAAAGGCTAAATTCTTCACAAAATTGATTCACACTATCACTCACTCCTGCTTGATGAGGAGCACTGCTTCTAAAATTTACTCTTTCTTGATTTCCCTCTGAATTTCTCATATAATTTTCAGAATGGTTTCCTAGTTATTTCATTCTCTTGTAACAGGTTCTCACCTGCCCCAATACTGTAAGTTGGGGTTATCTCGTCACTACACCGAACTTTCTTCCTTTTGCTACTCTGCCAACAAATGTGGATATCTCATCACTACTCTGAACTTTCTTCCTCTATGTACTCTGTCCACAGACGTAAACAATTATCACATGTACACTATCCACATCCACAATCTCTCAACTTATTTACTACCCAATTCTGCACCTCTGAAATCTCGTTATTCAGTTTCTTGTGTGAGAATTCCTACCATCCTTGGATACTATGACTATCAGTCTTATGTTCCACTGTCTCATGTCACAATTTTTCAAATTCTCCTGTTGTCTATTCCTTCCACTATTCGTTATTACACAGCCTGATTCAAACGGATGACTTGATTATTGATTTTATCCATCTGTCCCATACAATGATCTTGCAAATCTCGCTTAAACTCTTGTTGACATTTCTGCAATTCTGTAGCTGGTTTTCTTTTTACACCAGCTGCCAATTTTCTTTTCTTCCTCCCTTCTTACATCATGTACCTGTTTTTCGTTCTTTGCTTCATCCTCCTGTTTTTCGTTTTTCCTATGTTTTGCCAAATTACTTTTTAGATAACATGCAGTGAGGTGGCAAAAGTCATGATGTGCCTGCTAATACAGTGATGGATCTCCTTTTGCCAGTTTAGTGTGGCAGTTCGATGTGGCATGGACTCAACCAGCTGATGGCAGTGCCCTGCAGAAATATTGAGCCATGCTACATCAACAGCTGTTCATAATTGTGAAAGTGTTGCTGGTGCAGGGTTTTGTATGTGAACTGACCTCTCAATTCTTTGCCACAATTATTTGATATGATTCTTGTTGGGTGATCTGAGTGGCCAAACCATTCACTCGAATTATCCAAAATGTTTTTCAGACTATTTTGAAAAACTGTAGCACTGTGACATGGCGCATTGTCATCCATAAAAATTCCATCATTGTTTGGGAACATGAAGACCATGAATGACTGCAAATGGTGTCCAGGCAGCAGAACATAACCATTTCTAGCCAATGATCGGTTCAGTTGGACCAGAGAAACCAGTACATTCCATATAAACACAGCCCACACCATTATGGAGCCGCTACCAGCTTGCACAGTGGCTTGTTGAAATCTTGGGTCCATGACTTCAAGGGGTCTGCACTACTCTCGAACCATACCATCAGCTGCTCCCAACTGAAATCGGTACTCATCTAACAGGTCACCATTTTCCAGTCATTTTGGTACAATCGATACAGTCACAAGCCTAGGAATGGTACTGCACGTGATGTCATGCTGTTAGTAAAGGCACTCGCATAGGTCATCTGCTGCCATAGCCAAGTAACGTCTGACTTCCCTGCACTGTCCCAACTGATGTTCGTCATATGTCTTACATTGATTTGTATGGTTATTTCACACAGTGTTGTTTGTCTGTTAGCACTGGTAACTCTACACAAATACCACTGCTCTTAGTCATTAAGAGAAGGCTGTTGGCCACTGAATTGTCCGTGGTCAAAGGGAAGCCTGAAATCTGATATTCTCACCACAGTCGTGACACTGTGGATCTTGGAATACTGAATTCCCTGAAGATTTCCGAAACTGAATGTCCAATGCGTCTAGCTCCAACTACCATTTCGCATTTAAGTGTTGTAATTAGGTTTACCTAATGCGGTGACCATCATTCTAATTCAGCGTCATTTCCAAAGCACTTGGAAACCAAGGGTTTCTAGGTATGCTTCTCTTCTCTGTATGTGCTCCTTTGGAGCAGTTTGAATAGGGCACGAAAAACATCTACGTGAGAAAAATGTAGTGTGACGATAGTTCCATTCCGTTTGTTGTATGTATGTTTTCTGTGATAGATTTATCAACAGTGACGATGTGTGTATTTTAATTCAACTGCCCACCCACATCCATGTGTCAATACTCGCTGCAGATGCAAAAATTACATCATGAACAGGTGTGGTGAGCATGTCTAAGTTCGACAAAAAACGAACACAAGGTACAAGAACTGATGAAGACGACTTATCTGACGTTCTACCTTAGCTGACAACGAAGGAAACAATTCCGAATGAGGGAACCATTTATGAAGATTGATAACCTGTGCAGCAATAACTGTTTTGCCTGGTCAGTTGGTGTTCGTTGACTGATACAAAGTTGTGAGGCATAGGACGCCATAGAACACAAATTTGGAACATGTTACGACCAGATGGACATGAAGAAATAGAATAAAAACTAGATGGCCTTGCCCGCCATTCTAATTCTAATTGAAGACCACTCCTAGAGACGACTGGCGCTCTAAAAGTAGCTAAGGAAGCGTGGAAGAAACTGGAAGCAATACACTGCAACAACAGCCTAATTAAGCTATATCCAAGATGAGGGACATAGTAATATTAAGAAATGGACGACTACATAATGAAGATACTGGCTGCCAATAGACTAATGGAGGAAGGGTGTTACACCTTTGATGACAAAACAGTTGCAGGCTTCATGCTTCTAGAACTGCCTCTGGAGAAGTATAAAGACATCATTAGAAGTTTATAAAGAGACGCAGACAGACTGACTACAGACCTTGTCATTAACAGACTAGAAGAGAAGCGCCTGGAACCAGATTCGAAGTCCACTAAGAGCCAAGAAGAAGCCAAAGCATAGGCAGCACAAGGTGGAAGTCATAAACAATACAAGTTTGGACAGAACTACTATAAAAATCAAAAAGAAAACCAAGAAGATGAGAAGAACGCAGCTATACTGTGTTTCTCCTGTGGTGAAGCAGATCACATTGCCAAGGAGCGCCCACATTTCCATGCAAAACGAGGAGTGGGCGCAGCAAGCAAGCAGAATGCTGCCAAGAAATCTGCATACAGGGCAAGTGGGTGTAAGCTCAACAGTTCTGAGAATTATCCACTCAGTGAAGGCTCAAGTGCAAGGAAGATTATGAAATAGTGGTTATGACAGTGACCAAAAGTGGAGGAGCTGCTGATGGAAAAGTGTGGGTTCTGGACTCAGGAGCATTACAGCATATGGCAGGAGCTACTACAGGACTCAGATATGGAAGACTTGTAGAAGTGAAACTGGCTGATGTGAAAGTTAATAAGGTGACTGGTAAGGTAAGTGGTGTCATGAAAGTAGAAAAGTCACATGCATGGAGATAAATCAGTCCAACTAATAGATGTGTCTCTGGTGAAAGAACTGGATGGGTACTTGCAAGAAAAGCATGTACATTGTATTCAAAAACGGTGATGTTAATGTGTATGTTGATGAGAAGGAAGTGTTGAGAGGAAGATCTCAGGCAGTGATGGCTATTTAGTGCACTATGAGTATTACAAAGTGGATAACAATACAGTGATGCCCACAATAACAAAACACATCAACCAGTGGAAAATGAAGCAACAGCCAGATGGGCAGAAAGTTTGTGACACCAAAGACTTGGACACAGAGAAGCTTTACCCAAGGCATGTGGAGTCACAAGAAAAATGTGAAGTGTGTGTGGAAGGAAAAATGGAAAGACAGTCTTTCAAACCAAGCCAAACTACTACTGAAAATGCTCTAGAATTGGAGCATAGTGATGTGGGCTGTATTAGACAGACATCCTTAGGTGGAGTACATTGCTATGTTACTTACCTGGATGGTAGTGAAAGTGCTAAGGTGGAAAAGTTATGTATTTGACTTATTTGTGAAGTTTAAGGAACATGCAGAGTGTGAGACAGAGAAAACGGCAAAGTTTCCAATTGGACATTGGGACTGAGTACATCAACAGAAAATTTGAACAGTTGTTGAAGAAAGGGGGCATATTATACTAGAAAAGCGCAGTTTACTTTCCCACATCTAGTGGAGAAGAAGAGTGCCTGGATAAAACGCTTATATTCATTGTGAGTTGCCTACTATTCCAAGGTGGTTATTCCAACAACTCTTGGGGAGAAGCTCTAATGTTGGTGGACTACATCCGAAATAGATGCTCAACAAGATCTCTTGGAGGAAAAATTCCATATGAAGTCTGGAAGCAGAAATAACTTATTGAAGAAGACTTGAAAACGTTCAAAGTGTTTGGCTGCAGAGCCTGGACAAGAACATAGATATCTAACAAGCTTGAGGAAAGGGAAGAAGAATCTGTTTTATTTATTTTGGAGTAGAAACAGCATCAAAAGGATGTCATCTGTGTAGTCTTGGACAAAGCTAAATCCTTTTGAGAAGATATTTCATCTTTGATGAGAGAGTATTCCCTTCAGACAGAATACTCTCTCATCAAAGATGACAAAGAACTGTGTCTTCCAGAGGAAGTAATCACGAAGCAGACAGCAAGAGCTGATCCACACAGCATTTGAAGTGACAGCAGACTTTGCCAATATGGTGCGATTGAGTCTTCCTGATCTATCAACAGATGGTGACAACACACCACTGAGGAATGCAGAACTGGTAGCAGACAATGTGGTTGAGTCAGCAGACGTTCGAGGAGATGGGAGCCAATCCAGGGTTGCAGAAGAAGATGGGTATGACACTGAAGGCAGTCTAGTTATCATCAGTGGAGATGGTGATGTGTGTGAGGAGTGTGATACCATGTTGGAAAGTGAAATTTCTAGAGCAAATAGAGAAGTAGGGTTATGATGGTCTCCATGTCTGGTGAAGCCGAAGAAGTGTGGTTTGTTTCTCATTGTTTGCTGTTTGCTACAATGAATCCGTCTGACCCAACATCAGTAGAAGAGGTTTTCACCTCAGTTCACAGGGACAAGTGATGTACAGCCATGGAGTCAGAGGTGAGTAGCCTAAAACGCTACAATACATGACAACTTCTTGACAGATCAAAAGCTGATCGAGTTATAGGAAGTAAGTGGGTGTTTACTACAAAGAGAAACAGAAAGGCGGGATTACTAAGTTTAAAGCAAGGTTAGTAGCTTTGGGCTAAAGCCAGATATTTGGATTAGATTATTGGGAAAACTACAGCCCAGTTAGGAGACGATGTAGCTTGAGGCCTCTAATAGCATTTGCAAACAAATTGATGTAGAAACTGCTTATCTTAATACCCCTATAAGTGGCAGCGTTTTCATGGATTAACCAACATTGTTTAGTGTGGGGGATAAAGTTTGTTTATTGAATAAGAGTTTGTATAGGCTTCACCAAGCAGGTAAGGATTAGAATGATTTTTTTTTTTTGCGCTTTGATGAAAAAGTTAGGTTTGGAACAGTTTGAAAAGGATCCCCCTATCAGGTCGGATTGAGGGAGGACATAGAAGCAATTCAGATGCAGGCTGCTTGATTTATCACTGGTAGGTTTGATCATTACGCGAGTGTTACAGAAATGCTTCAGAAACTCGGATGGGAGTCTCTGGAGGAAAGGAGGCGTTCTTTTCGTGAATCGCTACTGAGGAAATTTAGAGAACTAGCATTTGAGGCTGACTGCAGTACAATTTTACTGTCGCCAACTTCGCGGAAATATCACAAAGATAAGATAAGAGAGATTAGGGCTCGTACAGAGGAATATAGGCAGCCATTTCCCTCATTCTGTTTGGGGATGGAACAGGGAGAGAAGATGCTAGTTGTGGTACGAAGTAACCTCCGCCACGCACCGTATAGTGGATTGCGGAGTATGTATGTAGGTGTAGATGTAGATTGTGTGTTCTGCTATAATCATTTGATCATTGGGGTTCATGTTGATGATGTTGTTGTAATAGGTGAGAAAGAGATAATTGAAAATTCAAGAATGTTTTGACTCTCACATTATCATTAAAGAAATGGATGATATGTTGTTTATTTTAGGACTTAAAACTGAACAGTCTCAAGGACAAGTGAAATTAAACCAAACTAGTTACATTCAGGAGACTTTGCAAGAGTTTAAAATTCATGACTGTAAGGGCTTAGCTACACTGCATAATGATAACCATTTTGGTAAAGATGAGAATGACAAGCCATTTGAACAAAAATTGTACCAAAAGGCAGTGGGTTGTTTGTTGTATATCTCCACATGTACTCGACCTGATTGCACGTAGACTGAGTCAGTTCGACTCTAAAGTAAGTGTTTCTCTTTGGGTCAGATTAAAAAGTGTATTTCGTTATCTGCAGCAAACTAAATATTTCACCTTATGTTTTAACGTCAGTTGTTCCAATCCTGGTGGATTCAATAATGCTGACCAGGCAAATGATCCAGCTGGCAGTAATAGGGTACACAATTTTGTTTACTGGAGCAGAAACCGACTGGAAGAATAAAAGGCATTCCATTGTAGCCACGTCCACAGTAGAAACTGGGTACCTCGTAATATTCGAGACATGTGAGGAGGTGGAATGGTTTGTAAATTTTTACATGAGATCAAGCATTCTGAACTCATTAGACTACCCCTGCAGCTCAATGGTGACAACACAGGTCTCATTGAGATTACCAAGAAAAAGGTGTAACAAAAAGAACCAAACATTTCAGAGTGCACTATCATAAAGTTAGGCAGACTGTCTTGGATGGTTTTATTAAGTTTAAGTATGTGTCACTGACTTTTGGAGGACGTTGGTTCAAATCAGCGTCTGGCCATCCTGATTTAGCTTTTCCATGATTTCCCTAAATTGCTTCAGACAAATGCTGGGATGATTCCTTAGAAAGGGCATGGCCGAATTCCTTCCCAATCCCTCACTAATCTGATGGGACCGATGATCTTGCTGTTTGGTCCTCTTCCACAAATCCGCCAACCAACAGACCAAGTATGATGACAATGCTGAGGATATTTTAACTAAATTTCTTAGCGATATTAAAACTGAGAAATTCAGTGACATGTTAGGATTAAAATAAGTACTATTTCATGTTGGACTATCTGCTGCTTGAGTTTTGTCTGTTTGTTTTTTTTATGTTTAATAATGTATTTTTGCAATGTGAAACTGATAAGTTATTCTCTTATGATGCCCAGCCAGGGGAAGTTTTGTAATTAGGTTTATTTAATGCTGTGGCCATCGTTCGAATTCAGTGACGTTTCCAGAGCACTCGGAAGCCAAATGTTTCTTTGGTGTAGTTCTAGTAGCGCGCGGAAAAACACCTATGTGAGAAGAATGCACTGTGACAGTAGTGCCATTCTGTACATTGTATATGTGTGTTTCGTGTGATAAATTTATCAACAGTGACAAGGTGTGTATTTTAATTCAACTGCCCATGTGTCAGTACTCGCTGCACATGTAAAAATTACGATACAAAGTCTGTTAATTCCCGACGTGTGGCTACAATCACATTGGAAACCTTTTCACATGAATCATCTGTCAAGGGAACCTCCACATCGCACCCCCCTCAGATTTAGTTATAAGTTGGCACAGTGGACAGACTTTGAAAAGCTGAACTCAGATCAATGGAGAAAACAGGAAGAAGTCGTGTGGAACTATGAAAAAATAAGCAAAATATACAAACTGAGTAGTCCATGCGCATCATAGGCAACACAAGGATAAGATGGGCTCTGGAGAGCTCTGGTCCCGTGGTTAGTGTGGGCAGCTGCGGCACGAGAGGTCCTTGGTTTAAATCTTCCCTCATGTGAAAATTTTAATTTTTTATTTTCAGTTTATGTGACAAACTCTTATGTTTTCATCACTTTTCTGGGAGTGATTATCACATCCACAAGAAAACCTAAATCGGGCAGAGTAGAAGAATCTTTTTACCCATTCGTCAAGTGTGCAAGTTAGGTGGGTGGACAACATATTCCCGTCACGTGACGCATATGCCGTCACCAGTGTCGTATAGAATATATCAGACGTGTTTTCCTGTGGAGGAAACGGTTGACCTATGACCTTGCGATCAAATGTTTTCGGTTCCCATTGGAGAGGCACGTCCTTTTGTCTACTAATGGCACGGTTTTGCGGTGCGGTCGCAAAACACAGACACTAAACTTATTACAGTGAACAGAGACGTCAATGCACGAACGGACAGATCATAACTTTGCAAAAACAAAGAAAGTAAACTTTTCGCTCCAAGGGGGACTTGAACCAAGGACCTCTCGTCCCGCAGCTGCTCACGCTAACCACGGGACCACTGCGGTCCTGAGCTAACATTAGCCTTGGTGTTGGCTATCTTGCGCATGGACTACTCAGTTTGTATATGTTGCTTATTTTTTCATAGTTCCACACAACTTCTTCCTGTTTCCTCGATTGATCTGTGTTCAGCTTTTCAAGGCCTATCCACTGTGCCAACTTATAACTAAATCTGAGGAGGGTGCGATGGGGAGGTTCCCTTGTGAGTACATATGACAACTCCGCCAATGCATTTCCCTTCTATACCTTGTGAACAGGATGCTGCCGCCATCGGTATATGTGCACATCGCTGACTCATGACTTTTGTCACCTCAGCGTAATAACTTATTATTATTTGTTAAGCAAATGAGTAAAAAATAGCTCTTCATCGTTACATTTTGTTTTCAGATCAGAAAATGGTTTATTCAAGTAAAATTAATATTTTAAATTCTTCCAAACAATAATATCACCGACATACTACCTGAAAAATACAAATTTTGCGTTGATACTTTCAGTGCCTCAAAAAAATTAAGGTTTCTGAACCTAAAAATTACTAGTTACTACCAGAGACTCACAGTTACATCAATAATATTTACTCTTCATAACAAAACGCCTTCACCAAGATTGGTATTATGTGAACAGTACATCGTGGCAGTTGGCCATAACCATGTACAAATGAGAACTTAGACTTCCTGAGGGAAGAGGAGTGGTGCGGTGTGGGGAAAAAAAACCACCTCACTGCCAAAGGGCTGCCATCCTACATCTGAGTTCCATGCTTCCACAAAAGCAAACTGACGATATGGTCATAAAGATTGCGGATTTCTTTTGTTGTGGTGAGAACAGCGTTCGAATCCCTCTGTGTACCAGCAGTAGTCTCTTCATTCATCTCAAAGTAAGAAATAAAAGCAATCCACGACACAAAACAAATTGGAGCACACCAAACATGTGGTAGTGGCTACAGTGCAATTGTTTGCTGCACTTGGCAGTGGTAGTTCAAGCTCGACCTCTATCAGTATCCTAAGGAAGCATAGTTCAAAACACTCCCCACCTAAAACTGCCATGATATAGTGTCCACATAATAAATGCACATGCAAAAAGAATGATTATTTTTCGACAAACAATTTAGCTTACGCTAAAGCTGCTTGCTGTAGTCTCTCACTCACAAAAAAACCATCCTAAGTTAACCTCCACCAGACAGTACCTTTCTTTCTCCACCACCAACAACGTTATTTTAGTCCCTCATCAGTTCTCAGTACAAACACAGTCAAAGTCTTTGTCTGCTCTTGATATAGCATTCAGCTGCATACGGGGAGCTCAAGGCAGTATGACAAACTCTAGAAATTCTTACTTGAGACAAATAATAAAAATAACAGAATCTATTTTTATTATCAGACTGCAAAGTGCCCAATTATTTTTAGAGATTCAGATAGGATGTAATTTGTCCTGTCACAGTCGCCAAAAACGACAGACCACGAAAAGCAACTACATGTTCAGACTTCGTCCAGGAGGAGAATGAAGTATTTTATTATACTGAATATTTAAATTTGATCGCAGGGATACTACTTCTATCGAAAGCAAATAAAGTGCGTTTGTGTTGGTATGGTAATGAACAATGAAGGGCTATGTTAATGAGAAATAACTTTTTCTGCTTTCGAAATTTTAGTGGCGGATTTATAGTGTGACAAGCACAGTATGCAGATTGTAGAAAAACAACCCATATTTAAATTTTTGAAAGAAGTTTCTCACCTTTTCCACCTCACATGCAAGGAGGCCAGGACTACCACTGATAAATGGCCAATGCCACCATTCAAGTGAAACCTGCAACCAACTCTCATGAAATGTATTTTAATTTTACTTACTTGGTGAACATGTGTCAAGCTGCACTGCTTTCTGGAAATTGAGACGTAATTAGTATTAGTAGAATAATCTATGTTCTGGCGCATTTTGTTAGTGTGACTTGCATACAGTCAGGGGCAAACTCGACTGATTTATGATCCCTTACTCCTTCACTTAACCTATTGTTTGGCTAAGTGGTTTATGATCCCCTGAGGATTGATTTATGGCTCCTTGGGGATTATTCAACCTTCTGAGAAACAACCAACTCTTCCCCTCCTACTCCTACAGCCCTCTGGGAAATCTCCAACCCTCACCCCTCCCCATCGCCAATACAAGTACACTTTTGATATCAAATTAATTGACTAATTAATTAAACTGATCAATCAATTACCACCTTTACCTCGTGGGAGACCCTCCAGCCTTCCCCACCACTAGCCCCACTTCCCTCTCCACATCCAGAAAAAGAGTGGTGGGGAAAGCGCCCAGTCTGTGTAGCGCTGCTGGTGTTGAAGGTGCAAGTATTACCCTGTCCACCAACTACTTGTCACCCTCCCCTCTGGGAACCCCCCCCCCCCTCCTCACTCCGCCCCCCACCCTCTTCCCTCCCCCAACACAAGCTCCTTTTTGAATTTCACGTGCTGTCTACATTATTTAACCTACTGTTCAGTTTAATGTCACTTTTTCCCTCCGGTATTCTGTCATTGAACACAAGCAGCTTCAGGTCAGGCGTGACTTATTCAGATAGCCCCCTCATACACTATCAGTTCGATGATTATTAATTATCGATAATCTTTAGTGTGGGACAGTTTTCCTTGATGGATATTGCCACCCCTTCTGGAAATATTGATTGACTGGCTCTTTGGTGGGATATTGATAACAGTGTATGGAATATTGTTTAAATAATTTCTAGTAGACAAGGCATTGTGTGGAATATAGTATATTTAAACTATTTATAGGGTAAAAGGCATTGTTTGGAATAGTGTTTGTTTATTTACTTAAAGAATTCATCGGAAAAATGACTGCGGTATACAGAATACTGTTTCTTTCAACAGTTTATGGGTGACAAGGCAGTATGAAATATTTAGCCAATTGCAATGCTTTTTTTATTCCAATTGCACAAGGTATACCGTCATGAAACACTCATCAAACGTAATTACACTGTCATAGACCACTCTAAAAATATCTGGCGAAAAAAACTCCCAATCACGTTCTGACTGATGGGTGAATCACACTACACCGCATATGCCACTGGTCAAGGACTGCCGCAGCTGCAGAACTGCGCTAATCCTCCACAAAAAAAGCATCGGGTAGTAGCATCCTCTCGAAATTTGTTACAAACTCACGTCCTGCCTCTCTCTCTCCCTCTTCCCCCCCTCTCTCTCCCCCTCTCTCTGTCTCAAGTGATTACTTGCTGTTTGTATGAACCAATATACGCCAACACACACAAATCAAGATGTCCTACCCACCACTACACCCTTCCATCGACGACCCCTGCCCCCCCCCCCTACCCCAATGCAGAATGGTAGTCGGGATATCCCTTTGTTCTAACGCTTCCACTGCTATGGAAACATGTAACTGGTGGAACAAAGACATTCAAGAAGAAGTAGGTAGTGTCAGTTGTGTGCTACACTAACCTGTCCTTTGTCCTGAAGACAGTAGCAAATACCTGGGAAACGCCCAGCCCTTCCAAAAATGTAGGGTTGTGGATGTCTTGGAAATATACCCTCACTCTATCAGATTGGTGACTAATTAATTAAATCGATACCCTTTGTGTGCAGGCAGTTTTTCCTTGAATCATTTTGGTAGATACTATGACTGGTATACTTGGCGAGATTCGATCCTGCGCCCAGCCAGTTTCCAAACCCTTCTCGATTTTTCCTCCTTAACTCCAATTGGTGAATACTGGCATAATTAGGTCTTTTTGCAGGAAGACCATTACATTGGTGGTAGCTTAGAATTTCAAATTTCAACTCATTTGCATGCTACATCCTTAAGCAATCTGTAGAGGGATTGGATTGGTGTGTGTCCTTGTAGTAAGACTATTAGAAATAATAAATTCATATATTGGGAATTTGATGCTGTGAGTGGGTTTTGCAAGCATATACATCCCTAAGTTTGTTCTCTCAACCACATTAGGACAAAGAATGAGGAGGAGGAGAAGAAGGAGGAGAAAGTGGAAGGAGGGTCTACCATATGATAGGACAGTAACAACAACTAATACCACTACCACAGAAGAGTCCACTACACTGCACTGAGAATCAGTAAACACCACACACATAAGCCATGTTCCAGTACCTAGTAGTTGTCAATGTTACATGACGGAGATAGTTGAAACACTTGCTCAACCCAAGCCCACATGTCCTAATCACCACAGACCAGAGAGTCAAGTAGCATTAGTTGCCGACGTGTATGCACGCCTCATCAATTGCACCAGATCAGCAGTGGGACTTGCCCTGCCAGAAAGGACCACCCAGCTGTGGAAGGTATCCAGGATGACTGGAGTGGTAGGAATTCAGATGTTATCAATACGTCCAATGCCAACACATGTCAGAGATAGATATTGAATGTTCTCAAATATTCATGTAAAAATCGGAGAATACTCGCAACACATGCAATCATGAAGGCTGCCCAACACAAACTGAGTATTAGTTCGCTATCCACCTGCTGAGAGGGCGACAGGGTTGTACGCTGACTGGCCAGGTTGGGAGGCTTGCACTGTAAGTCAGAAATGCACATTTTTTCTGTCTAGCAGCTACCTCCTCCATGCACCTGGATGCTAAGCAGAGCCATTCTAGGAAACCAGCCGCATATTTATCAGTATAATTATAATTAAATATGACGATCATAGTGCCAATCTGGTGATATTCGACAATGAGCAAATTATTGGAAATAGCTCTTCCTTACGTTGTGGCTCTGGAAATATCATTATCTATATCCACCCTATGACTGGTCTTAATTTTCTATGTAAAATCTCTCATTTCCTTATGTCTACCAATGTGCTGAAATTCACAATTTCCCACGTGAAATCCATACCTCCCTTACAACCAGACATAGTCATTTTCTTTGCACATGTCAGAATACTGATCACAGTAACTTTGCGCCCTGAATCTTTGTGTGAACGAATCTATCAAACATCTGCTACTAAGTACAATACTTTGCTAATAACTCAATGCTTGTGGCATAAAATAATGATGGGCGAAAATCCACAATGGATGGACATACCTCACTTATATTTCTTGCAGGTGGTACCAGAGTGTCTTAGGAAGGGAGATATTATGGTCTTACAAGCCCTCTCGGATGGTGGATAGTGAACTAATACTCAAAATGTGTAGGGCAGCCTTCATGACCACGTGTATTGTGAGTATTCTCCGAATTTTACGTGGATATTTAGAAAGATTCAATATCGATCAATGACAAGTGTTGGCGCTGGATGTATTGATAACATCTGAATATCTACCACTCTAGTCATCCTGGATACCCTCCATGGTCGGACAGTCCTCTCTGGAGGACGGAGTCTAGCATAGACCAAGCATGATTGATGAGTTGCACATACATGGCGGCAACTAGCACTATGTGATTCTCTGACCTGGAGCACTATGGCAGCAGAGGGACAAAGTTTGTGTGGCCCCAAGTGCCGTTATCCAAGATGGCGTGGATGACGTCATCCAAGATGGCAGCATGTAGACTTGGCAACAGCGCATGACGTCATTCAAGATAGCGGCCGTGACGTCAGCTGATGATGCAAATACTGTTACCCAAGACGGCGACTTTTGGCGGGAAGACTGAATGTGGCGGGAAGATAGGTCAATTGGGCTACCTCCACTAACCTAATCCTCTCCCCTCCCCCCAAAAATGGCGGGAAGTTCAAATTCCATCAGCACAATGTAACACACCATAGCTACCTCTACTAACCTAAGAAAATGACGGGAAAATAGATCACTTGGGCTACCTCCACTAATATAAGTCATCTGACTGTCACCTCTTCGTAGGAATTGGTGGGAAAAGGACTCAACCTGTGCTGGACATAAGTCTTTATTTTGCATGCAGTCTTTATTTAAACAATTAAAGACAGTACCACCATCAAGGGCGTTCACCACGACTTCTGGAGTCCAACTGAGTTAGTACAGAGTACCACCACTCAGAGGGCCATAGACACGGGTTCACAGGTAGATGCCGTGTTTCTTGACTTCAGCAAGGCATTCGATACAGTTCCCCACAGTCGTTTAATGAACAAAGTAAGAGCATATGGACTATCAGACCAATTGTGTGATTGGATTGTAGAGTTCCTTGATAACAGAATGCAGCATGTCATTCTCAATGGAGAGAAGTCTTTCGAAGTAAGAGTGATTTCAGGTGTGCCGCAGGAGAGTGTCATAGGACCGTTGCTAATCACAATATACACAAATGACCTTGTGGATGACATCGGAAGTTCACTGAGGCTTTTTGCTGTGGTGTATCGAGAGGTTGTAACAATGGAAAATTGTACTGAAATGCAGGAGGATCTGCAGCGAATTGACGCATGGTGCAGGAAATGGTAATTGAATCTCAATGTAGACAAGTGTAATGTGCTGCGAATACATAGAAAGATAGATCCCTTATCATTTAGCTACAAAATAGCAGGTCAGCAACTGGAAGCAGTTAATTCCATAAATTATCTGGGAGTACACATTAGGATTGATTTAAAACGGAATGATCATATAAAGTTGATCGTTGGTAAAGCAGATGCTAGACTGAGATTCATTGGAAGAATCCTAAGGAAATGCAACCTGAAAACAAAGGAAGTAGGTTACAGTACGCTTGTTTGCCCACTGCTTGAATACTGCTCAGCAGTGTGGGATCCGTACCAGATAGGGTTGATAGAAGAGATAGAGAAGCTCCAACGGAGAGTAGTGTGCTTCATTAGAGAATCATTTAGAAACTGCGAAAGCGTTACGGAGATGATAGATAAAGTCCAGTGGAAGACTCTGCAGGAGAGATGCTCAGTAGCTCGGTACGGGCTTTTGTTAAAGTTTCGAGAACATACCTTCACCAAAGAGTCAAGCAGTATATTGCTCCCACCTACGTATATCTCGCGAAGAGACCATGAGGATAAAATCAAAGAGATTAGAGCCCACACAGAAGCATACCGACAATCCTTCTTTCCACGAACAATATGAGACTGGAATAGAAGGGAGAATCGATAGAGGTACTCAAGGTACTCTCCGCCACACACCGTCAGTTGGCTTGTGGAGTATGGATGTAGATGTAAATGTAGGGTGTTGTCATCCCTTCCGTGATGTAATCCAACATGGTGGTCTGGGGTGGGGGAAAATTGTGGGAAAAGGACTCAGCCTGTGCTGGACATAAGTCTTTATTTAAACAATTAGAGGCAGTACCTCCATCCAGTGTGTTCACCATGGGGTCCAGAGCCCAACTGACATTGTACACAGTACTGCCACCAGAGGGCACTGTCATTCCTACCATGATGTAATCCAATAAAGCGATATGGGGGGGGGGGGGATGGTGGGAAAAGGACTCTGCCTGTACTAGATACAATGGACATAAGTCTTTAGTTTGTGGGCAGTCTTTATTTTAAACAATTTGAGGCAGTACCTCCATTCAGTGTGTCCAACATGAGGTCTAGAGTCCAACTGACCTAGTACACAGTACTGCCACTAGAGGGCACTGTCATCCTTTCCGTGTCGTAATCCAAGATGATGGTCTGGAGGGTAAAATGGAGGGAAATAACTCAGCCTATGCTGGGCTGCTGGAGAGAGGAAGGAGTGTACTTCATTTATTTTTGAGCAGTTTATTTAGGGACGGATTTCACATAGTTTATTTATTACACTGTTACAAAACATGCTTGGGGTCACGCCACACAGCCTACAAACCTGCAAACTACTCGTATATTACCGAAATAATGCATGCTAAATGCTCTGCAGACACGCAAATAACTCCTAAATTATCAAAATAATGCACTACACAGCACACTGACATGCCAACTGCTCGTAAATAATGCAGTACACTGATGTGCAGAGACGAAATCAATTCGTACATTGTCAAAATAATGCAGTACACAGCATACAGATCTGCAGACTACTCTTAAATCACTGAAGTAATGCATATATAATGCTCTACCAACACGCTCTCAACACTTAAAGAGCCGGAAATAATATAGTGCACAAACACTCATTGCATGTAAAAATGTTTTTGAACCATCGTCAACATATTAGAGGTTCCAAGGTCGCACACTCTTGGACGCCCCCGCAAGCCACTGCCAGACGCAATCCAACATAATGCATATATAATGCTCTACCAACACGCTCTCAACACTTAAAGAGCCGGAAATAATATAGTGCACAAACACTCATTGCATGTAAAAATGTTTTTGAACCATCGTCAACATATTAGAGGTTCCAAGGTCGCACACTCTTGGACGCCCCCGCAAGCCACTGCCAGACGCAATCCAACATGAGCCATCACTGTCATGCTGCTGCCGCCTACAGCAAGCAGGTAAAAGTCGCGCCTATTTTCGGGTATACAGTGGAGTTCTGCGAATGTTATACTGATGTCACAGAACTCCAAGGCGTACTCACGCCAGACCCATATGCAAAACACCTCTGGGCATGTGTGTTTACCATTGCTGGCGCGATACCTATGGATACTGATGTCACAGATCGCGCTATAGAAATCTGTTCCAGAATAGCATAGATTCTAATGTCACATACAAGCTGTGTCTAGCCGTGCACGCATGCTTACCTCCCCAGCATGGCTAACATATCACCGCAAAATGTTCGCATGGTGACTCACCATCTAAAAGGTTCTCAATGTTATACTGAAGTCACATGCCTATGTAAAATAAGAGCCAAGTCGACCTCTTGGATATTGTATAGTGTCCCAGAAATAGTTAATGGTCACTTTTGTAGGAGCTTTTATGATGTCTCAGGTTGTCTGCATGGAAATTTTTGTCCTAACAGAACGTGTTTATGAAAATAGTGCAGAATAACGCCGAATGCATTCCTCCTGATGGTCCTAACGTGGTACCCCATCCATCATGTGTTACCCTTCCTGAAAATCGTTAAGGCTTGCTTTCGACGAACATCTCTGAAACTCAAACATTCTCACCACTATGTAGAGGCTCCTACGTACCGGCACAAAGGATCTCTTGTGAAATGAATGGAGCATTATGATTGGTTCTTATTGAATTCACCTGCCGAATTACTGATGCCGCCGGTGTGGAAGCACTGTCTGCCTTTCTTTTTCTCTTTCTGCAGACGAGACTTTCAGTGTCAAAAAACTATTTTGCACAGATCACCATATTCCATCTACAATTAAACCTTGCAAAGTGGTCTACAGATCATCAAATATGGAAAGACTCTTACTCAATTAAACTGCTCTGCCACTAAGGGCTGGAGATTGAATATTAGAGCATGAAACCGATCTCCAGCAGAGAAATGTATCAACGCATACTGTGTCGATGTAGTGAACATACTACTCGTGACCTGCGCCATACAAAAATCGCCCCTTTTACATCATTCATATAGCTATCGACCACCAGACACTCATACATATACCGTGAAGACAGACAGCACCAAATATACTCCTCTTAGCACTAGATATTTTCCCGCAGCCGACGGTCACAAGTCATCCACTCTTGACATGTGATCAGAGTGCTCTCAGTGGAACGAAGTCACTCTCAGAACTGTTATACAAAGGCTGGGTCGGTTCCCCTCGGCACAAACGCGTTACTGTTTCTGATCCGGACCTGCTTGCTTGCTTTTCTACACCCATCTCCATACTCTGGGATTACAAGAACACATGTATTTTCGCATGGTTTCCTATAATATTATACCATTTTCGTGGTACTTCTCGATATCAAGCACACAGTAGTATCCTGCCGATCGATTGTGCAGCATAATTCCGAAAATATTGACTGGAAATTATTTCTCTATAAACCCAAAACTTTAGCGAGGTAGAGCATGCTGTAAATCACTGACTAACTAGAAACTTATCCCATCTGCGAAGACTTTTACATGAGAACTCGAAAAAAATAGAGGAAACTGATATTTCCACTCGCGAATACCGATATTAGTGATGTAACAGATTCCAAATCATCCCTATAATTTACAAAGTCAACTAAGGTGTTTCTCATGCCTAGAGAATCAGCAAACGTGTCTTCCACCAGTCTTTCACCTGCTAGGTGCACACACTACAATCGATGTTCTCTCAACTAAACAAAGACTCCAAATGTGAAGAACCAGTCAACCGAACAGTTTACATGGGAGGGAATAATGGCCCAACGCAAACATATGTCCATTTGAATCTTCTAAGATTTCCACGCGATCACGAAATCTACCCAAAACATACTAAGTATTAGTTCGCTATTCGGCCGTCTAGAGGACGATATGGATAGGTCAGGTACATTCCTACACTCCCAACAGACCTTTCCATTAGGACAGCTCCTGCTGTTAACGGGAAACATGAATCATTACCGCCAAAGAACACTTGCGCTGCACGCCAAGCACCCCTAGACACAATCACTCTAGAAAATCGGTCACATATATATTTGATCGCTATACTTACAATTAAATGTTACGATCGCGGTCTCAATTGAACGACAATCGACAATGAGCGAAGTATTGGAAATACACCCTGCTGATGGCTGTGGCTCTGGAAATAGAAATACCTGTACCATTCTTATAACCTGACATACTCTTCCCTTTGCTATCAGAGTATTCCACGTCAAATCCATGACTTCCTTACGACTGGACACAGTCATTTCCTTTGCACATGTTGCAACACATACACATACTTTATAAGCCTGATGCTCTGGGCGAACCTATCATGCTCCCCTTACTACTAAGTATAATACTTCGCCAATAAATGATTGCCGGCAATACGAAATAATACCGACGGAGAATCAACGATGGGTGGACATGTCTCATAAGTTTTTCTTGCGAGTGGTACTACTGTGTCCTAGAAAGAAATGTGTAATGTCTTACAAACAACCAGATGTTAAAAGTACACAACCATATTACCATCATAAGCGGTCTTGGTTCTACAGGTGCATACAAGTATCTATGTTAAAAGCTATACTGGCTTTATAAATCTACATATGGCATTACCTCTGCAATAAGTGGTTTTTTCCAGAGAAATACTGGGACACTGAATATAGATGGTTATCGCTGGGGTGTGTGGTGTCAGACTAACAGCGCTGTTACACGTCGCCGATGGTCAAACCTTGTATTAAAATTACCGAATTTAGGAAGTGATTCAGCTAAGGAGTGTGGTATGAAACCAGTATTTGCAACTCCCTCGCACCGAAGCCACTAGACATTTCTCCAGTATTTGTAATGCATTCTGTCTCGATGCCATGTCAGAGGTTCAGTCATGTAACGACTGGGTTATAGGCGATGTAAGATTGAGAAGGATCACAAACAGTAGTAGATGGTGTGCTGATTGAGGTTGTAAGAAATGTACACTAGCTTTTCAGATCTCTAGTGCTACGCTTTCAGTAGAAATGCTGTCTGGGATTTGTAATCAAGTCTTTCCATTCAACCACATACCTGCGTTGGATCCTCTGAAGAAGTCCTTTAGCGATTACAGCCACTAGTGAATCATATTTTTGACACTCTCATATCTCGAAACAAGCCACCTTTCTCGAACCTATCTGCTACAGTAAAATTCCAATGTGGTTTTAGGTAGTCCCTATGCATTTTGCAACTGCCCCTCAGACTTTGCGCTACCATCCCTGCAGCATAGTGCATGTGATCTTTGCAATGTAAGTCGGAACTGAGTAGAAGTTGGAGAAGTATCTACCACCTTCTGCAACCCATGTAGAAACAAGCTAAGCTGAGTTATAGTGACAGGACTGTGTTTTGACCATTCGACAGAAATGAAGCCTGCTCCTGCAACATGAGGTAGTACAAAAGACAGTACGGGAACTGGGAGAAGGACGTGGATTTTGCTACTGCATTGTGGTGCTTCTCCAAATTACAAGCAGGTACCTCAGGGCCCATTCACGTCTATCACCCCAACATTCTATCATCGTTATTTTGTACCATCCACCAGAGAAAAATTACGAACTATAAAAAGCTCCACTAACTTCTTCCAACAGGGAACTCGATAATATTTTTACCGCATCTCTCTCTTCCCATAACGAAAACAAATACCGCACGCATGCCAGCATGTGACAATCCTATTAAATATACATGTACCGGTATTGATCCACTGCACAGACCAGTATAAGGTTTCTCCTACAGTAGTAGTAGGAAGACTGTATCCCATAGACTATACTGTAAGTCGCAAGAGACGCTCACTGTGACCCTGTGTCGTTGTTTGAAACATTGTTTTTTTCTGCTGTAACACACTTTGTACACTGCCATACATTTTGTTTCTCCACCACGACTTCGAGGTCTGTGTCAGGTTCTAAACTGACGTTAACACGTTCTGATCCATTGCTTCTCACAGAAAACTAGACATCGCACGATGTATGTCATGTTCTTACTGCGGCTACCATAACACGCCACACACAGTAGATGATTTTAAATAAAAGACAGTTACAACATAAGGAAACTGGAAGAGTTTGGAGGCGTTGTGGAGGATTTCGAAACTGCTGTCCAAAAGTGACTGACGACCACTACAGTTAAACTCATCTGTCACAGTGATGAGCTTATGGCTCTGTGTTTCGACTGATTCCTGATAATGCAGTCACGTCCATGATCACTGTTATGGTGCTATCCTTCCCAGAAGTTGTCCCTCCACCAAAACTCTTGCTCCAACTCAAAAAAGTGGTGTCAGTCAACCATTTGTGGTAACCAACAGCGTGACAGTGTACAGATAGAATGGAAAAGACACCATCGATGTACTCTAATAATGAGCATCACAGTTGATGGTGCGGACAATTTTAGCAATTTTACAGCAATATCAACACTGAGTATTGATGCAACAGCATGTTTCCCAATTTCAGTATCATAGTTAAACCAACCCCTCTCTACTTTGCGAGTATCATTGGGAATGTAGATAGATGACTGTGCAGTATGTCCATTCATTGTTAATTGTCGAACACATACATCATCAAAGTATACCAAACAGTGTTCTACATGTTTCTAGCACCTCCAGCATAGTGCATAATTTACGATCTATCTCTATGCGGATGGGAGTCACAGAGTATTCCCCCAGTCTTAGGAGAAAATTAGAGACTGAAATGCCTCCCCCCCCCCCCCCCCACACTGTCTTTGACCAGCCTGCCTTGCAGCACTGTTACCGATTTAAACTGCAGCTGACCAGAAGTAAACCACTACATTCCGCATCTCATGAATGAATGGAGCTAGCTGAGTCCTCGCCCCTCCAAGTACAAAAGATTGCTCCAGATGCACCCATGTTGAGGAGGTTAGCACCCCTTATCGGTGTATAGTAACAGATTTGAAAGTGTTGTGATGTAATAGCAGACGGTTAAGAACAGCAAGAAATGGGTGATTTTTATGCATGATGGGAATCCAGACGGATGGAGTTCGAAGAATTTTACGTAAATCAACTGCGCTATCAACTCTAAAGTTTTGTTCTAGAGTCTAGGATCAGTACCTGGAAGGTATTGGTAAGAGAGAACGTAAACACACGCACTCCTAAGGTTGCAATGTTCCACACTTAAAACAAGGTATAATGTTGGATGGCTTGAGTTTCCGACCTACCTGTCATGTGGAATGCAGCGCTGTTAATATCCCAGTGTAAGAAATATTATTCCAGCGCATGACATACATCCTTCTTGCAGGTTTCTCTACGATAAACTATGGTATCGAACCGTAAAACGAGAAAAACTTCTTCCTTAAAACAGTGGCTCTATGTTATACATGCACAGTATAGCTTTCCAGAGATGTATAGCATCTACTGTCCACATCTGATCACCATTCGGAAATTATACTACGCCCACATCAGTCCTACATAAAATGATCGTTAGTAACCAAGAATACCTCTTACAAGGAAACAGATAAACGCAAAGCAGCGGCGTTCGACATGTGGCCACTTACTCTGTAAACAGCACATCTGTCATGCACATGTATACGCAGGGGAGTGCAGTGTCTCACAAACACCTGTCGCTAACTTAGTTATGGAACTGAAGTATTGATTTTACACTTAAGATGCGACAGGGGAATGGAGTACATTTCATAAATCTTCGTTAGTTTAGAGGAATGTGTCACGTTTCATCACATGTGAGATGGAAGTCCTCTGATGACAGAGAGGTTTACTGTTAACCATCGCAAGTAGACACTGCTCTAAGACCCACACAGAACAAGCGGTTGTATACGAGTTGAATGCAGGCTATGTCATACAACTGATGCATCAGGAAAAGTATGGTCTCCCTCTCTCTCTCTCTCTCGAATGCATCTTCAGTCCACCATTAAATCGTACTTCGTTACAACTCCATCTCAACCGACCAATCCATCCACTCTATGGCATTCTTTAACGCAGACGCAAGTAAGTTTAGAGGCAGATGGTTCTCCGTCTCCCTGAAAAGCGTCAAATATAGTAGTAAACTCGCGTGTATCACTGATGGTGGCCTCGACGGAAAAAAGGTGACTGTTTCCCTGGTTCCCTTAGCTTCCATGTCGATGTTTTCTCGGATGCCTCTTGCTGTCGCATGCTTGTTCCCATGTACAAAATTGTTCTGCGCCAAACAGAAGACACGCAACTACTTCCTCAATTTACCCGCATTTCTGTGTATATTCCATCAATATATACGTTATTTTCCGTAATTCTATCAATTTTTTATGTCCGTTCTACCCATGCGATCATGACATAACCTCTCGTTTGGTGTTCTAAAATTGCCAGTAAATGTAGCACAGCGTTTCCACTGTAGCAAGTAATTCCACCCATCACTGATATTTCTCGAAGTCCACACTTCAATGATCACTTGCATTAACGCAATGTAGATTCTTGAGACAGTATTTCATTTGCTGGTCGCCAACCTCAGTTATCTTCTCTCAATCTGCAGAGTACGTTATCTAGCCTGGATGGCAACGTGATGACTTAAGGTTGAATGCCTTGTGAAGTGTTCCTTGGCCTTCCTGTACACTGCAGTTGTAGTATCGTCCAAGATAAGCCAGATCGACTAAATCCTTTGTATTACTTTGGGATCCAATATCCTCGATACCTGACTTCCATCACCTGCTGCTTTATCATACAGTTTGCAGTCCCACAATGTGTGTTCGTCTGTCTTCTGATATTGTATAAATATGTGGCATAAGCACCATGGCGAGTCAAATAATGTATCAATCTACTCCATGGGTTAAGAAATCTCATTTTTAATCCCTCTGTGATATTAGGGAGAAATTCGTATGTTCTCCTGACAGTGCCTGAAGTGTCCCATTCATTTTGCCACAGTTGTAATATGTGGTCTTTTATTGCCTCTTTCGAATTGGCCTCTGTTCCAAGCACCTTCGTAGTTCCATTTGATTGTATTTCTTTGAACAGCAAAAGGTTCCTCTTTTCCTAATTTCCAAGTCCAGTGGTCATACTCCAAAATTTCTAACAAGGCATCATTTGGGGTAATGCAGTAGGTGCCTGCTAATCTTGGTAGCATGCCTTGTTGAACTCTTCTCACTACTGGGGCTGGTTTCACTAGCTGCAATCTGTGAGTCCAGATGCTCGCCCCATATCCTACGACTGATGATAATATAGGTTGTTGGTATACTCCAGTTGTCTTCAAGGGAAGCCAAACTTGCCTATTTGCAATGACTACAATTTTATTCATCACGTTTGTACCTTCTCTGCCTGCTTCCTCTAAGTGACGTGCAAAGTTACGACATTCATCCAGAAATACCCCTATATATCTCGTTACTGCGCTTCTCCTATCGTTTAATCTTTTCATTTCATTTTAGAGTTTCTTATTTGGCTCCCTTTCAGCAGGAGGTACCGGTACGTTGTTTTGTGCGATGCTAGTAACATTAAACACTTAGACACCAGCCCTCCAGTTTGTGGAGGTCCCCATTACATTTTTCTTCTGTAATTCGTCTGGAGTCACCACTTACAACGAACAGCACATCATATACAAATACCACCAGTCCGCTTATGTTATCGCTGTCCTGTAAATCCTGTAGTATGGGCTCCATTGCTACAACCCAAAACTCTGGACTGCACACTGATCCCTATATACAGCGTTTTGCTATTGTCTTCGTTATTTTCTTTCCTGGTCATGTTAAAGAAGCATGTCGCCCATGGCAATAATCTCTCACGCAATTATACAGTGCTTCTGGACACTCCTAATCCCTAAGGGGACCAAAGAAAGATGGCCACCATAGGTTGTCGAAAGCGCCAGCACTACCAGTCATCAGCGCTGCAGCGTATGTAGAATGAATACCTGTCACTAGCGAAGTCACCTTATTAATTGCATCTTCAGTTGACTTGTCTCTTTAAAACCCATACTGGTGAGGGCTCTTCTCATGTACCAATTTGATATCTTGTAATCTTTTACAAAATAGTTTTTTCAAATATCTTGCCAAAAATGTTCAAAAAACAAAGTATTCCGTAGGATTTTGGCATCATTGGGTCCTTACCTTGCCTTTACTAATTATTACCACTTCAGCATTCTTCCATTGCGCATGTACCATTCCTTGCAAGAGACACTTATTGTACAGATTGCTCAAGCAATCATCTAACTGATCACATAAGGCTTGTATTAGTTCGGCAGGGATCCCGTCCTGTCCTGGAGACTTTTTTCTTTTTCAATCTTAAATTTATTTGCCTAATTTCTTCTTGTGCGAAGGGGTACACAAGTTTATTATTGTTTTCTGTGTGTCAGCAACAGTACCTAGGTGAACACATATTTCGAGAGGAATTTCTCAGGTGCCAAGTATGAAAGAGGTGTCAGCACCTCATGCTTGAAGGCACCTGTGGGTGGTGGTTTGACAGATGATGGCTACCTCATCTTTCTGCCAGTAGCCTCCTTTCAGTCCAATGGAAAGGGGGTGGCGGGCAGTGTCTGCGCGTGTCTGTTGCATTATTTTGTGAGCAGGTCTGTAGTCTGTGCTATGTATTGTTTGGACAGTTTACGAGTACTGAGCGTGTCTACATATCAGTGTACTGCATTATTTAGGAGGAGTTTGCATGTCTGTACTGAAATTATTTCGGTAATTTAGGAGTTGTCTGCAGAGCATTATTTAAAAGTAATTTACAGGTCTGTGGGCTGTGTGACGTGACCTCAAGCATGTCAGAGTGTGTGTTTTGTATCGTGTGATAAATAAACTATCTTTCAAAATCCATCCATAATAAATTGCTCCAAAATAGATAAAGTACACTCCTTCCTTACTCTCTCCAGCAACCCAGCATAGGCTGAGTCATTTTCGCGCCATTTCCCCCCTCCAGACCACCATCTTGGATTATATCACAGGAGGGATGACAGCACACTCTGGTGGCAGTACTGTGTACTAGGTCAGTTGGACTCTAGATCTCGTGGTGGAGACACTGCCTGCAAAATAAAGACTTATGTCCAGCACAGACAGAGTCCTTTCCCACCATTTCCCCCACCCTGGACCGTCATCTTGGATTACGTCACAGAATGGACGACATTGCTCTCTGGTGGTGGTACTGTGTACTAGACCTGGACCTCGTGGTGAACACACTGTTTCCTGCCATCATGGATAATGGTACTTGAATCATCAGCTGATGTCATGGTGGCCATCTTGGATTGCATCACGGATGAGAGCACCCTCTTCCAGTGATACTGTGTACTAGGTCAGTTGTAGTCCGGACCCCATGGTAACCACACTGTTTCCCACCACTTCCCCCCACCATCTTGGATTACGTCACAAGAGAGATGACAGCATCCTCTGGCAGCAGTACTGTGTACTAGGTCAATTGGAGTCTGGACCTCATGGTGAACACACTGGGTGGTGGTACTGCCTGTAATTGTTTAAATAAAGACCGGTGTATGCAAAATAATAAAGACTTATGTAAAGCACAAGTTGAGTCCTATGCCCACCAATCCATAGGAGAAGGTTTCAGTCAGGTGACTTAGGTTAGAGGAATTGCCCTTTCTTTCTTGCCATTTTCTTAGGTTAGTAAGATATGCGAATTGACCTATCTTCAGGCCAAAATTCAAACTTCCCACTAGTTCCTAGGAACAGGTGGCGGTCAGATGAGTTAGGTTAGTGGAGGTAATCCAAGTGACCTATTTTCCCATCATTTTCTTAGGTTAGTAGAGATAACTGCCGTTTATTGCATTATCCTCATGGAATTTGAACTTTCCGCCAATCCCTAGGACGAAGTGGCGATCGGATGACCTAGGTCAGTGGAGGTAGTCCAAGTGATCTATTTTCCCGCCATTTTCATAGGTTAGTAGAGGTAATTGTGGTGTATTGCATTATCCTGATGGAATTTAAAATTCCCGCAATTTTCCGGGGAGGGGTGTTAGTCTAGCGGTGGTAGCCCAATTGACCTATTTTTCCGCCAAAAGTCAAACTTCCTGCCAGTTCCTAGGATGAGGTGGCAGTCGGATGACTTGGGTTAGTGGAGGTAGCCCAACTGCCCTTTCTTTGCCGCCATTTTTCTTAAGTGTGTTGCCTTATCATTATGGAATTTGAACTTCCCACCAAAATTCAAACTTCCCACTAAAATGCGCCATGGAATGAGGTCATGACCGCCATATTGGATGATGTCAAATACTGTTGCCAAGTCTACACTCCGCCACCTTGGATGACGTCATCTCCGCCATCTTCGATACATCTGGCAACAATGGAATGGTGGGTGGTATCGCCCTTGCCCAAATACTGCCATGTTTACCTAGCTTTTGGTACATTTCCTTAGTCCATAGTGTCCCCACACTTCATGAGTGTACGCTATGAATTCTTCAATGTACTTCTCAGGAAGACACAAACGCGCCATTGTTCTGAGTCAGGATGTTTACGATGGAATAAAACACCTTTATATCCTCTGCACCACATTTTTTCCTGTTCGTTGCCTCCTTGTGTTAGCTTTTGTTTGAACTTGCTCCATCTCAGGTTCTGTTGTTGCATGGTTTTCATTTGTTTACAAAACTTACTGTAGTCAGATTGTGGTATTTTACTTTGCATATGATAAGTTCTTATCTCAGAAGCCTGTTCCATAAATTCACTAAATTCATCTAGGCCTTGAGATAACCTTCATAGGGCATCGGCAATGACGTTCTGACTGCCCTTGACATAAATAATTTCGATGTTAAATTCTTGCAGATGTAGACACCACACCACCTTGCCAATCTCCTGTACAGTAATCTGCATGTCAACTAAAATAAAAGGGACTGGTGATCACAATATACTTTTGTACTCTTATCCCATAAAAAGTACTCATATTTTTTGACTGCCCAGACTACTGCCAAACTTTCTAATTCTGATACAGGGTATGATCTTTCTGCCTCAGTTAATGATCAGTTAGAAAAACTAATTCCCTTTGGCAATATCTTACCGTCTTCCTCACTCATCTGGAACAGACATGCCTCCAGACCCTATGAGGAGGCGTCTGTGCTCAGACAGAAGTCCTTTTCCATATTGGGGTGACGAAGTATATTTACCTTCACCAATGCCTCTTTAATATTGTTGAAACCCTCTTGACAGTTGTCATCCCTATGGTTCATTTTTGCATAATAAATTAGGCAGGGCATTACTGTTCGTCAGTTGTTTGGGTATGAACATACGGAAGAATGACACTAATCCTAAATAAGCTTTAAGTTGTTTCTTGTTCCTAAGTGCAGGACAGTTCTGTATGGCATCGGATTTCTTAGGATCAGGGAGGATGCCTTGTTGGAGATAAGGTGACAAAGAAATTTTATCTTCTCCCTGCCAGAGTCAGGCTTTTTTTTTTAAATTGGCTGTCACCCTGTATTAAGAAAAAAAGGTTGTAAAACTTTCTCAATCAGCTGAATACATTCTGACAAAGTGGGGGTGGTGATGAACGAGTTGTCAACATACACTGTAACCTTGGTGAGTAGGTCTGGTCCTAATACTTAATCTAATGTTGCGATGAATATACTTCCACTTATATTTGGACCAAATGCTAGGACGCAGAATTCAAAGCTTCTACTACCACACATAAAAGCTGTGTACTTTCTACTTTCTGGATGGAGTTTGATTTGCCAATAGGGGGCTTGGATGTCCAATATGGTACAATACTGGGTATTATGGAACTTCTCAGTTGTTTGTCCAGGCTGTCAGGCCTGATTCGAACTGGTACTAGGATCTTATTAATACCTCGAGCATCCAGAACCGATCTTGCTGATCTGTCTAGTTTACTTACAGGTAATATGGGGCTACAATAAGGTGAAAAGGAAGGTTGAATGATCCCCCATTTACTCATTTGATTGGTTTCTTCTCATATTGCCTCTCTTTTTGCCCAAGGAATGGGATATGATGGTACACAAAAAGTTCCATGAGGGTAAATGTCCACTTGTACTGATAATCCTTAATAATTCCAGTTTGTTTTCCAAATACATTTGGGTACTTAAATAACAGATCTGTAAGTTCCTGTTGCTCCTGTTCATTTAAGGTGCTGGATTCACTTACCTTTTGCTCAACCATTTCGTAGCTTAAATGTGATTCGGACAGTTGTTCATTATAGTGAGTGGTTACAAATAATACAGTAGAAAATACAAATTGAACTGTCACATCAGATACCTCCTTCTTCTTCACCTTTAGTCTGATGTTTTTATTAAATCGACAGAAAACCTGTTCGTTTACACTGAAGTAGCATTTACCACTTCTTATGTCAATTTGCATCTTATAAGTTCTAAACATGCCCACCCCAATCAAACAATTTACAATTAATTTGTCAATGATGAGGAAATTACATTTGACAGTAAAGTGTCCTGTTTTCAATGGAATAAGTGCTTGTAATCACTACTTGTGATTTATTTCCATTGGCCTCCTGTGTTCTACAATTCTGCACTGTGAATGTGGGAATTTCACCTCATTTCTTTCGGTTTTGGAAAAATTTAGTTGACATTAAGTTAGTCATTGCATCTGTGCCTACAACTAAGTGTGCTTCAATGTCAAATATCATTGTCTTCGTAACTGCCTGTACCTGCTATTGATACAAGTCTTCCTGAACTTCCTCCTCATGTCAGTATAAATCATCTTTCATGTCACCTTGTCCATCGTATCTCACAAAACATGTGTTTATAAGTGTACTGACCCCTCTCCCTACCTGGTTAGCAGTATGGGGTCACACTGCTACCGGTTGGAGTTTTCTTCCAGTGCAGGAGAATTGACCTTGGTGAGTGGAGTAATTTCAGTGAGCTGTATAGTGCGTATTGTGTTAGGTTGTGTGTGACCTATCTTCGCGCGAGTTAGTGTTGGTAGTTGCGAAATTATAATTCGCGCTATTATGTTGTCCAAAGGTTGGCTGCAGCACAGCATGCAGCATTTGATTTAGAGATGGGTCGAACCCGTTCATTCCCGTGAACTACTTCATTCGTTTCACTCTTTGCCGTCAAGCGTTCAAATGAAGTAGTTCATTCATGAAGTAAGGAAGCCTGGCGATCTTGCCCAGTTCGCCGCTCAGCCGCGGCTACGCTCGCTTCGCCTCGCTCGTACAATAAAGCTTCGTAATACTTCATAGTTTTACCAACAGATGGCCGAACTATGCAGTAACGTGCACGCAACGTTTTACACTTACAACGTCTGAGTTAACTTAAATAGAGCATGGTCGAAGGAGACAAAGGAAAGATAAACAGAGAAGCCTGTCACATATAAAGAAGGTGATACATTTAATCTTGCTCGACATTTTTTCATGAAGCGCCCGAAAAAGTCTTCATCTGCCAAGTGAAACATTATTTGTTGTATTCATGGACTGAAAACTAGGGCTACCAACGAAATGCAGTCCAATTTTATGTTCCTTTTAAAATTTAATCCAAAATAGAATGAGTATGTTTACCACTGTCACAAAGTCTATACACCTACGTTAAGTAATTATTCAGAAGTTTTCCTGTAGATTTTATTTTTGTTGAGAATAATAACCCTCCACGTTAAAAACGTAAACTGTCACATGTAGTCATTGGTACGATTTCAAGTAAAATCCCTCTTTGAGTGTTATTAACAAATGTTTTATTTTCATGTTAGCTGAGCGTGCTCATACAGCGAGCCTCTTCGTTTGTATCTTTAATATTCATTTGTCTGCAAGCGCTGCCAACGGTAGGCTACCCGTAAACGCGAAGTATAGCTGCACAAATGGTCACGGGTAATGATGCCAGCACTGCAGGAAGCAGCTGACGCTGCCTTCCCCTCGCCCCTCACCGCTCAACCCCTCGTCGACAGGCAGTAGAGGGAGGACTGAAGAGAAGGGAGAATGTGTGACGTAGCGCCGATGTAGTGGGTGAGAGAGAGAGGCGAAGAGAGTGAGTGAACTAGAAAAAAGTGTGGAGTGTGCTATCTCTGAAGAGTTTGAAGTACCAGTTCATTGAAATTGAGTGGTTAGTTCGCACTTCACTGTAGTGAAGCGTTCATTTGAACGACTCATTCACGAGCTCCCCATCACTAATTTGATTGTTGTCGATCGCTTGCCACTGCATCTTCTGGCTGTTATCACTTAAGGGCAGCGGCTAACCTTGTACTGGTGGACGGTAGTTCACTTGTCCATTGTAATTGTTCCTGTTGTTATGATAACCTCGCATAAATCTTTTGTTTTTCCCATTTCCATTACATTGTATGTACTGTGTCGGATATGGTTGCCATGCTTGTTGTGCAGTAAAGTTATTATTTACAGGTTAGTTTCCAAGGACGGGTTGAAGCATTTGTTTATCTGATGTTTTATGTTGCCGTGGTGTCTCTTCACAAATCAGGTAATTTGAATCCAAAACTGACAAAAAGTACTAAGTGTTGTGTTCTGGTGTGGTTACTAATTTTTCCTTATGTGTAGCAAAAGTTGGCTCTTTAATATCTTCACTACATCCAATGTGATATGGGATTATTCCAATATCTAGTCTTATTTAAATACTTTTCGAGATAACCTCACAAGCTTCCATGCTTGGTATTAAATGGAGCTGGGTTAAAGACTTCATGTCTTAATCTCTGTTGAACGCCTTCTGACCAGTACTTGTCTAAGAAAACACTTTCAAATTGCTCGTAACTGTAACAAAGTTCTGCCATCTCAGTGGCCCACAAAGGAAAGTCACCTTGGATGCAACCAACAACAAATCTTATCTTCTGAGCCTCTGTCCAGTTACGCGGGAATATGTTGTGGAACACACAGCTAAAAACTTCTGGGTTCATGACCTTCATCAACAAAGATGGATGTTTAAACATGTGACATTATCTGACATCGGTGTGTTGTTAACAGCATGTGGCGCACTGTGTGGCAACTGCACATGTGTTGTAAGTACTGCTGTAGGTATATTACGAACTTTGTAATATTCACTTATGCTTGTTGTTGGTCTTGTGACAATATGTGGATAACTATTACATGCATCCATCTAGGGCACAGGTAGTTGAATATTAGCAACCTGACCTACTTCATGTGATGATTCAGTTTCCCTTTTATTTATGGGCTCTTCTACCATGTCTACATATTCTTTGCATTCAAATACTACTTTCTGCGCTAATGTACTACTTTGATCTAAGATACCTGCTTCTGCTCTTTTGGTTATATCGTCTAAATTTTTCCCTGCCTGAGTTCTTTCTCTTTTGGCACGTTCAGACTCTAATTCCAAGCTTTCTACTCTTAATGTTAGCTCCTCTACTGACAGTAGTAAACCTTCATTGTCCTTGTGTGTAGCTTGTTGACAGTAGTAGTCACTTTCTTTACACATTTGGTTTTGATTTGGTCTTATACTATTATTCGTGTCCGTGATTTTAATTAACTCACTTTCTATGTGTTATTGATTATTACTAACTGAACCTACCTTTTCGTTCAAAACATCAATACTTTCTTTAACGTCAGAAATAACGTCCTGTTTTAACTGATTTTTCATTTCTTTTTAATTTTAAGTTACTTCTGTGTGTACGTTTTCAGTGATATCATTGAATTTTTGTGTGACACAGTTTTGAAAATCTTCCAACATTTGTTTTTGTTCTGTTTTGAAATCTGAAAAACCTTGTGACAAATCGCTATATTTTGTGTTCAAGTTACTAAGCTGTTGTGTAACTGTATTGGATGTCGAGCTCATAGTTATCCGTAATTACAGGCGCCAACTCCATGGGGTCTGAGGGGGCCCAAGCTCCCTCAAAAATTCGTTTTATGAAAATTATTAGTTATTTTATGCTTTGTAAAATCACAAAATTATGTTGTAATTTTTTATTTTCCTCGTTTGACGATACATACCTTTTAAAATACATTCAGTAATGAGTTAAAACAAATAATTATTATGATAGTAAGCAGGTTAACTGAAAACGAGTGATGTGAATCATAATAGTGTTACAGCACTGCGGGCAAGCTCAGAATTTATCCCAGTGCGCGAACCTTCGGATAAAGTGGCGCCGGCAGGCCAGTCATGGTGCTGCGGCGACATCAAAAGGACTGGAGCAGAAGCTTCTGGAATGCTCCGCCTCACGTCGCCTTGACGTTTCGAGACATTACGACGCCGCGGCTATATAAAGCCCACCCTGCTGTCGCAGTCATTCAATGTGGATAGTTTCATTCAGTGCTTGCTGCAGATGTGTTTAGTGTTCCGACTTCAGTGTCTAGTGGACTATTTTGTATGACTATATTTTATTTGTTTACTTTAGTCTCTTAGTGTATTGTGAATTTAGTTTGCTATGGATAAATTTGTTACCAATGGTGCATTCACTTCTGTAGGGTTTTCTACTGGAAAAATGCTTTGCAAAAATTCCATTTTCATGAAAATACATTTACGCGTAGAGAAGGTGTTCTGAAACTCAGTTCTATCAGTAACCAAAGTGTGGCCTCCCAATTGAATGAACAGTTAGATAGTGATACGAAGAAAGGCCGTTTAGCTCTTGGGACAATTTTTACTACTGTGTGAACATACCACCAGAGGGCACAACAAACCACAACACAACGACATCTACAAACACGCCACACTCACAAACCAAACTCCGTGCCGTGATGACGTCACACACCACAACACCCTCACGTCACGGGTCAAAGCCGACACGTGGGATCGGACGCTTCTGTCGACCCCGGCATTTGGCGTTCCATATGGTGCGGTACCTGGTTCGAGAAGTCTAGGTTGGGCATGTGCGAGATTATACTGGTGACTTATTATTTTTGTTATAGATACCCACACAGTTTCTGCACGCATGAGACTGGTGTGAGTGAGAGGAGTGTGCTTGATTGGTTTTCTTTTTGCCATGAAGTGTGTTCCGAGTTCATTAAGTACAGTGGTAAGCTGGGGGGGGCATGGGGTTGTTGTGGAGGTGGACGATTCGCAGTTTGGGGAAAGAAAGTATGGGAGGGGTAAATCTGTGGTTGGTCTCTGGGTGTGGGGGGCTGTTGTTCCGGGAGGTGGGTGTTCTGAATGTGTTTTTAGGATTGTGGAAGGGAGGTCTAAGGCAGAATTAGCGGGGTTAATTGAGGAGTACATAGAACTGCAGTTTCAGATGCATTTTCTTTGTATAGGGGGTTGAGGGAGAGGGGATTCCATCATTTAGTCGTTAACCATAGATTAGAGTTCAAAAATTGTGAGAGGGGGGCTTGCACAATACAATAGAGGGGATGTGGGGGGCTGTTAAGTCAGTTCTTGGGAGGGGGAAGAGGCACTCTTCCAACCTTCAGTCTCATTTAGATGAGCACTGTTGGTGGAAGAGTGTCCCTGAGGGCTATTGTGTTTTTCGGGTTTTCTTAAGAGCTGTCAGTAAAATGTATAGGCCGAAAGTGGTTGGTTAGGGTGGTTGGGTAGGTGTGTGGGTGGCTGCGGCTCAGGGTGGGGTGGGTGGTTCATTTCGTGTTAGAGTGTTTGCGAGGGGGGGGGAGTGTGTTGGTTTGTGTTTTAGTTGTGGAGGATCTATTTTGTTGAAGTTTTTGTTGAGTTGTAGTGTGTGATTGAGATTTTTTTTATGTTGCATTTGGTTTTTGTTCGTGAGTTTTTTATTTTGGAGTGAGGGGGGAGGTTGGGTTGGTTGGGGGGAGGGTTGAGGTGTGCGTGGGTCGAGTCTTTCTTTTGGTTGAGTATTTTTTCGTTGGTGTGTGTGTGTGTGTGTGTGTGTGTGTGCGCGCGAGTGCGCGCGTGTGTGTGCGTGCGTGTGTGTGCCTGTGGCTGTGTGTGATTGTGGTGGCCAAACTAGTTTGTGGTGCCGGAACTTTTTTGTGGTAAGTTTTCATTGTTTTGTTTTCAGTGTATGTGTTGTGCGTTGGGGTCTAGGGAAGTATTTTATTGAAATGTATGGCTGTGAATGTTGGTACTGGTATCGAGAGATGTTTTTTTTAGCTATATAGGCCAAGGGAAGTGTTTGATCCTAATTTATGGGACCGGGAACTGCTGTTGAGCTATATAGGTCAAGGGAAGTGTTCGATCCCAATGTGTGCCACCCAAAAACACCCCATTTCCTGCGCTTGTCCCATTAGTGTCATTAGGCTTTTTGTGGAAAGGGTGTGTGTTTGTTTTTCCATGTATTTTCGTCCTCATAATGTGTACGTAACGAATTTATATGCGCCATATTGGAATTGTGGTTTATGGTCGTTTGTGATGTCATGGGTCAAAGCAGACGGGTGGGATCGGAGCTTCTGTATTTCCCCTAATTTATGTTACTCTGTAGTTATTAATGAACAGTTGGAAGTTTCAGTTTTTTTATAAAGGAGTATCAGTGAATAACTCCCAGAACAGATACCAGTTTCCCATGAAAATAAATTATTTTCATGATATTGAAAGTATACTGAAGTCTGTTGAAAACAGTGCATCTCCAGAGTATGAAGATAAAGAGCATTTATTAGATATAATGCAAAGTATTTTAGATCAGCTTATTGTACACACTGATGATAAAGGCTTTTTTTTTCAGTTTTTGAAGTCTCAACTACGACTTGTGAGTAGCAGGCATAGACAAAGATACAAACCAGAAGACTTATTGCTTTTCTCTTCTACAAATTATTTCTCCAGCTGCCTATTGTCTCATGAGGGAATCTGGAAACCTAGTAATGCCCCATCAAAGCATGATAAGGAGACATTGTTCTGCTCTTAATGTTGGTCCTGAATTAGAAAAACTTGGTAGAAATTTCTTATTTTACATAGTGAGTAAAGTTCTTCTTTTGCAGTCTCAGGATATTGTAACTTTAATGGTTGATTAGACTCATATTAAGCAGTATCTTGATTATAAAGATGGTAATGTTGTTGGAAGTGCTTTTGATTCCCAAGAATTAGCTACTAGTGCACACACATTTATGATAAGTAGTATTATATCTCCATTCAAAGTTGTTGTACAAATTTTGCCTGTCCAGACTATAACTGCTGAAACATTGCACACTGTTTTGAAGAAGATAGTTCTTGGTTTGGAACACATAGGGTTCAAAGTGCTTGGAGTAGTAAGTGATAATAATTCTGTAAGCAGGAAGGCTATGACATATTTCTCAAAGAAGCTTAAGCTAAGTATTGTGTATCCACATCCTGCAGACAGCACAAGGCCCCTACTTTTTTGTAATTGATCCTGTGCACTTATTAAAGTGTGTTAGAAATAACTGGCTTAACCAGAAAACTGATGGGTATACTTTCAAATTTCCTCCATTTGATGGAAGTTTAGATTCACTTTTGGAAGCTTCATTCTCAGATGTATGAAAACTGTACGGTTTGGAATCTGACAAATTATTGAAATATGGTTATGGGTTGTCACAGAAAGCACTCTATCCTTCTCCCCTAGAAAAGCAAAATGTGAAATTAGTTGTCAAAGTTTTCAATGACTGCACTGTGGAAGCATTAAAGACACTGGGTCCATGTAATAACTTGAACACAGGTACAGCTGAGTTCATCAGGATTATTTCTTTGTGATGGAAAATTTTGAATGTTAAGACTCCTCACAAAGGTTTATTGAAGAGGGATCAAATGCAGGAACCTTTGACTAATTCAGACGCAGATGAGCAGTTCATCTTCTTAAATAATTTTTTGGCTTGTCTAGATAAGTGGGAAGAGTTGGCAAAAGGTATAGGAATCTTTACAAAAGAAACATTATCTGCTCTGCAGCTGTCTACACACTATTATTGAGATCACAAATTACTGTGTGGATGAACTTTCTTTAAACTGCGTTTTGCCTGGAAAATTTCAAACTGACCTTCTTGAGGACATGAATCAATCAAGCAAATGTTTGAAGTGGAGAAAAAACTGCAATTTTCTACAATTTTAAGGATTTCTTTAAAATCTGGAACAGATGGACCAATCAAAGTAAATCATTTTGATGTTTTAGAACCATGGATGGAATACAGTGCAGAACATACTCCATTTTCACACAACTTGGCTTCTCTCTGTGTAACAGACACTGACATTACTGACATCACAGTTATTTCCCTGTAATAACATATTTTGCTGGTTACTGTGCATATACAGTCACAAGAAAATTGAAATATGATGTATGCAAGGAAGGTTTGGTTTTTCAAAAAGTCATGCATTATGAGGAGTCCTTCCAGCTTATAAGAAACTTAGATCGAGGAGGTTTACTCGACCACAGCTATATCACTATTTCTAAGCTTGTTAGTACTGAATACGAAAAACAATTCCTGCAGGAGCAAAACCAAAGGCAACAGGCTGCCAGTCTGATACTATGTAATTTGTCATCAAATGTGGAGCAGCTTGATTTATGTGGCAGCCATATGACTGAAAACATTCTCAAAATGATTAAATGGATTGCAACAAATTAATTGTTGGAAAAATTACTGAAATAAAAAAATTAATACAGCAGATCTACAATCAAAAGCTGGTAACAAGAGAAAGCTGGAGACATAAAAAAAGTAGAGATAGTTCTTTTGTATAATGTTCCATGTAACCAGTGCTCTGTTGTCAGAGATGACAGACAGCTACAGCTGCTATAAAGGTAGCTGTGATGAGAATGGATCTGGGCGGGGGGGGGGGGGGGGGGTGTTCTTATTGGTTTTCTTGTAACACTATGTTTTATAAGTAACTTTCTGTGTGTTTATTGTTATTGTACTTATTCAGTCATTGATACATCATGTTTCGCAAATCTTTTCGGTCCTCTGCGGATAGATATAATCAGATTTGGTTTTGATGGACTGGAAGAACTCTTTAAATGCATAAGTTTCTGTCATTTCTTGTAATTCAGGCTGCCACTCTACTGATGATAGAGCTGTTTGAAAAGCACTTATTTTTTACTTATTTATGACCCTTTTTGCTAATACCCACAATGTTAGGAAACTTTTTTTACATGAATGTCATAACCATGCTCTGTTGTCAGAGATGACAGATGGCTAGAGCTGTCTGAAATCTTGCTGTGATTAGAATGGATTGTGGGGGGAAGGGTGGTAGGGATGAGGGTTTATAAATGGTTTTTTGTATTTCTGTATCTTATACATATTTTTTTTGTTATTTTACTTCTGATAAAATATGGGGCAGCTAGTTGGGTATCCTTTTAGTTTGTTGTGAATAAGTTTTTCTGATTTTTTTTGCCTTGTATCTGTCAAAACCATCTTAGGCTTTGTAATGAAAGTATGCTAGAAACCTTTTCTGTTTCCACATTAATTATTTCTGGGCTGTTTTAAATGTAAACTGGATTCATAGCTTTTAGGGAGATAAATTTCTCATTTGCTGTGTGTCCTTAGCAAATTTCTTCTCATTGTTGATGTAAGAAATTCTCTCTAGATGGTGTGAGTGATTCACTATTTGTGATTCTGAACAACTGCACTTTCTCTCTTCTTCAGCAATACATGACCGATGAATATGCTTTATTGCTCCCATATGATCATCATAGCCAGATGAGCCATTTACTATGGAGTTCACATCTGCTTCATGAAAAACAGATTTAAAAATAAATTATCAGTCACTGTTGGACTCTTGTCATCATTTTTTAGTTGTGAATACTAGTGTGAGGAAGAAACCAAAGTCAGGCAACAGTGCACTGGATCACTACTTTCAGTAGAATCAGCACTGACCTACATGAAATTAATACTGAGTGTGTGCTTAGAGTGACTTCCAAGTTATTTCTATTAAGAATTATTAGTAGTCTAATTGTCTGCTGAAGTTTTAAAACAATTATGAAGTGGGCCTTTAAACTGTCAGATCTAAAGTAACTTAATTGGAGTACTCATTTATGACGATTGCCTGCAACTTTATTGCACTTTCTATGTAGGCTATGTAGCCACCTCACCTTTTCTTATATTATGACTATGGTAATGTGATACTCTTCTCCCTTTTGGAGACTTTGTTCAATTTTTATGACTTTCTAATGATGTAGACATCAGTTATCTATTGTTATATGAGAAGCCTACCTTTCTTATGTATCATGCATATGTTTTGATGTAAAAGTCCAAATGTGTTTTGGTAAGGTTTTCGACAAAGTCAGAGTGAGCACAGTTTTATTTCAATGCAGTGTGCATTGTGTTTTGTGGACAACTTCCATCAACTAGCAATATGCCTAACAATGAAACGTGTGTCAAGTGTTCAGTATAACTTGCCTGTCAGTGTATACAGAGTGTGCTCATATCTGAGTCTGACATTACCCCTTCCAGTACCAGTGTATATTTTGGGAGAGTTGTAAGAAATTTAAACTGTGTTTGATGTATCTAGAGTAATTTTCAACCAGATTTGTTTATAGTATTCAAGAAATAATATATTTTGTGTTCATTTTAATTATGTTCTGATTAAAGGAAAAAGCTTGGTTTCTACAGAGAGAAAAAAATCTGAGTATCTTATACTATATTGTTACATGTGTGTTATGTATCTGTCAGAATTTTTATAATGGTTTACTGATTCATATTGTCATACAACTTTCCTGTGCTGAAGAATAAATTACCATTCACCCTGTGGCTCGAAAACATTTATTATTCCTTATCATTCCTACCAGATTATTGAGTTTCCAGTACTTTTATTTGGAAGAGCTACAGAATGATTTTGTTAAATTTTACAAATACAGATATTCGGAAATAATTTCAATTTAAATAAACTACCTTAGAAAATTGCTTTAATGAATTCAGTGTTGGACAGATTAAGCAGTATAGAAAGCCGAATTTCGAGGTAAGTGCATTATGATTAAATTAATAGCACTCTGTGACACGAATTTCAGTCAAGGATATAGGAGAAACAATCTCTTCATGTGTAAGGTTCCCAAAGTTGTGGAGAAACAGGGAAATAAAATATTTTTTCGGGTTTGTTGATTTATTAAACATTATGTCAGGAGGTGCTCCATTTTGTCGAATGATTTAAGTTTTGTGTGAGGACAGCTATTTTGAAGTGGAGAGGAAAATTTACGAAAATAACCAGTGAAACAAATTCTTAAATTCTGTAGGAGCTCCAGCTGCTTTATTTAAAACCGGAAACGTTCACTTGTTGTTGCATACTGCCAATTTTTACTGCAAGAAAACGTAGCTCCTGAGGCAAAAGGTAGAGTTTATATTACAGTTTGTATTCAAGCCTACAAACGCGCATTTAAGGCAAATCGTCAAAATAATTTTATATATTGAAATAACATAGGGCAGTTTTGTTCAGTTACTTTACGCAATGATGTAAATTTTTGTACTTTCACTACAGGGCCAGGTAGAATAGGAAAGCACAAGAATCCCTATGCAGTTTCAGCTCTAAAACTCATAAAGTTCATATAGCTGCAGAGTGCTTAACAGCAGCGTTCTGATACAGACCCGGCCATCAGTATGTGATGTCACAAGTGTGCGTGCAAGCCTGTAGTCTAGGTGGTGTTGGACCTACACGCCAGATGGGGATGAAATGATGATGAAGACAACACAACATCCAGTCCCTAAGTGGAGAAAATCCCCGACCCACCCAGGAATCGAACCCGGGCCTGTAGGACCGCAATCCGTCATGCTGACCACTCAGCTATCGAGGCGGACACCTTGAGTCAGTGTTACAATTCAAGACTTATTTCTTTTTACATCTTAATTGCCATGCAATGAACCCAATAGAGGATGTCAATGAAAAAATTCAATGCCCTCATCTAATCTGCCCTCATCTGATCTGGCAAAAATATATGAGGGCTTGATTTGTACATTGAATGGAAGGCATGATAGTTTTGAACACTTCTGGGGATTGTGTTTAAAAGAAAACCCTTCACATGTTGATGATCCTTCGCTTCTTCAGATTTGAAGTATACTGCACCAAAGAAATATGGAAACAATGAAGCCAGCTCACCGCACACTTTCAAAACACCAAAGGAAAACAATGAAGCTATTTACATTGAAGTTCGTGAAATGGTGCAATCTTGCATTACTGGGCGGTTTGCTTCAACTGGACTCACGCAGGTCATTGCAGTTGAACAAGAGTGTGCTCCCTGCCGCCGTTGGATATGCAGCTGCCAGCAGCAAGTCGTACACTCGTAGCTCACTTATTTGTTACACAGTTTAATTCTTAATTTCTTTGAGTGTTTTTGGTACTTGCATTGTTTAATTCATAAATTTCGGGCGTATTATAGTATTTGAGAGTTGCAGCATCGCGTTTTAGTACTCGAATAGTGTTAAATCGCGTAGTCTCCTTCCGCCGCCGAGCAGTGTGTCAGCAGTGCACAAGTGGCAGCATTACTGCATTTACTAGGCAATCTTGTATTTTAAAAACCATTTAAATTTTGTGTCGAATTGTTTATGCTCTCTGTAGATTAGTTCAGATGTTCTTTGCACAACAGTTTTTAGCATGGATAGGGACTGCAACTGCTGTGTTCGGATGCAGGCTGAGTTGGCATCCCTTCGCTCCCAGCTTCAGGCAGTGTTGGCTTCGGTCACACAGCTTGAGGCATCACTTTGGGGGTTCGGATGGGGGTTTGTCGGGAATGGCCAGCTCGTCCCACGCATTCCCCAATCGGACTACAACTGTGGCTGCCCAGGATACTGCCCACATTGAGGCTGATCCCTCACCTGTGGTAGAGTGGAGGTCACCTCGAGGTGTGGCAGGGGGCGAAAGACATTCTGGAGGGCTGAACGGAAGGCCTCTCCAGTTTGTCTGACGAACCGGTTTCAGGCTCTGTCTCAGGCTGATACTGATCTTCAGCCGGACATGGCTGCTTGTCCTGTTCCAGAGGTTGCCCCTCAGTCTGCAAGATCCGGGCGGTCGCAGAGGGTGGGTTTACTGGTAGTTGGGGGCTCCAACGTCAGGCACGTAATGGGGCCCCTTAGGGATTTGGCAGCAAGAGAGGGGAAGAAAACCAATGTGCACTCTGTGTGCATACCGGGGGGGAGTCATTCCAGATGTGAAAAGGGTCCTTCCAGATGCCATGAAGGGTACAGGGTGCACCCATCTGCAGGTGGTCGCTCGTGTCGGCACCAATGATCTGTGTCGCTATGGATCAGAGGAAATCCTCTTTGGCTTCCGGCGGCTATCTGATTTGGTGAAGACTGCCAGTCTCACTAGCGGGATGAAAGCAGAGCTCACCATCTGCAGCATCGTCGACAGGACTGACTGCGGACCTTTGGTACAGAGCCGAGTGGAGGCTCTGAATCAGAGGCTGAGACGGTTCTGCGACCGTGTGGGCTGCAGATTCCTCGACTTGCGCCATAGGGTGTTGGGGTTTTGGGTTCTGCTGGATAGGTCAGGAGTCCACTACATGCAGCAAGTGGTTACATGGGTAGCAAGGGTTGTGTGGCGTGGACTGGGCGGTTTTTTAGGTTAGATGGCCTCGGGCAAGTACAGAAAGGGCAACAGCCTCAAAGGGTGCGGGGCAAAGTCAGGACATGCGAGGACCAAGCAGCAATTGGTATTGTAATTGTAAACTGTCGAAGCTGCATTGGGAAAGTACCGGAACTTCAAGTGCTGATAGAAAGCACCGAAGCTGAAATCGTTATAGGTACAGAAAGCTGGCTGAAGTCAGAGATAAATTCTGCCGAAATTTTTACAAAAGCACAGACGGTGTTTAGAAAGGATAGATTGCATGCAACAGGTGGTGGCGTGTTTGTCGCTGTTAGTAGTAGTTTATCCTGTAGTGAAGTAGAAGTGGATAGTTCCTGTGAATTATTATGGGTGGAGGTTACACTCAACAACCGAGCTAGGTTAATAATTGGCTCCTTTTACCGACCTCCCGACTCAGCAGCGTTAGTGGCAGAACAACAGAGAGAAAATTTGGAATACATTTCACATAAATTTTCTCAGCATGTTATAGTCTTAGGTGGAGATTTCAATTTACCAGATATAGACTGGGACACTCAGATGTTTAGGACGGGCGGTAGGGAGTGCACTATCCGAAAATTACCTCGAGCAATTAAACAGAGAACCGACACGTGGAGATAACATCTTGGACCTAATGATAACAAACAGACCCAAACTTTTCGACTCTGTAAGTGCAGAACAGGGAATCAGTGATCATAAGGCCGTTGCAGCATCCCTGAATATGGAAGTTAATAGGAATATAAAAAAAAGGGAGGAAGGTTTACCTGTTTAGCAAGAGTAATAGAAGGCAGATTTCAAACTACCTAACAGATCAAAACAAAAACTTCTGTTCCAACACTGACAATGTTGAGTGTTTATGGAAAAAGTTTAAGGCAATCGTAAAATGCGTTTTAGACAGGTACGTGCCAAGTAAAACTGTGAGGGACGGGAAAAACCCACCGTGGTTCAACAACAAAGTTAGGAAACTACTGCAAAAGCAAAGAGAGCTTCACTCCAAGTTTAAACGCAGCCAAAACCTCTCAGACAAACAGAAGCTAAACGATGTCAAAGTTAGCGTAAGGAGGGCTATGTGTGAAGCGTTCAGTGAATTAGAAAGTAAAATTCTATGTACTGACTTGACAGAAAATCCTAGGAAGTTCTGGTCTTACGTTAAATCAGTAAGTGGTTTGAAACAGCATATCCAGACACTCCGGGATGATGATGGCATTGAAACAGAGGATGACACGTGTAAAGCTGAAATACTAAACACCTTTTTCCAAAGCTGTTTCACAGAGGAAGACCGCACTGCAGTTCCTTCTCTAAATTCTCGCACAAACGAAAAAATGGCTGACATCGAAATAAGTGTCCAAGGAATAGAAAAGCAACTGGAATCACTCAACAGAGGAAAGTCCACTGGACCTGACGCGATACCAATTTGATTCTACACAGAGTATGTGAAAGAACTTGCCCCCTTCTAACAGCCGTGTACCGCAAGTCTCTAGAGGAATGGAAGGTTCCAAATGATTGGAAAAGAGCACAGGTAGTCCCAGTCTTCAAGAAGGGTCGTCGAGCAGATGCGCAAAACTATAGACCTATATCTCTGACGTCGATCTGTTGTAGAATTTTAGAACATGTTTTTTGCTCAAATATCACGTTGTTTTTGGAAACCCAGAATCTACTCTGTAGGAATCAACATGGATTCGGGAAACAGCGATAGTGTGAGGCCTAACTCGCTTTATTTGTTCATGAGACCCAGAAAATATTAGATACAGGCTCCCAGATAGATGCCATTTTCCTTGACTTCCAGAAGGCATTCGATACAGTTCCGCACTGTCACCTGATAAACAAAGTAAGAGCCTATGGAAATCAGACCACCTGTGTGGCTGGATTGAAGAGTTTTTAGCAAACAGAACACAGCATGTTGTTCTCAATGGAGAGACATCTACAGATGTTAAAGTATCCTCTGGTGTGCACAGGGGAGTGTTATGGGACCATTGCTTTTCACAATATATATAAATGACCTAGTAGATAGTGTCGGAAGTTCCATGCGGCTTTTCGCGGATGATGCTGTAGTATACAGAGAAGTTGCAGCATTAGAAAATTGTAGCAAAATGCAGGAAGATCTGCAGTGGGTAGGCACTTGGTGCAGGGAGTGGCAACTGACCTTTAACATAGACAAATGTAATGTATTGCGAATACATAGAAAGAAGGATCCTTTATTATATGATTATATGATAGCGGAACAAACACTGGTAGCAGTTACTTCTGTAAAATATCTGTGAGTACGCGTGCGGAATGATTTGAAGTGGAATGATCATATAAAATTAATTGTTGGTAAGGCGGGTACCAGGTTGAGATTCATTGGGAGAGTCCTTAGAAAATGTAGTCCATCAACAAAGGAGGTGGCTTACAAAACACTCGTTTGACCTATACTTGAGTATTGCTCATCAGTGAGGGATCCGTACCAGATCGGGTTGACGGAGGAGATAGAGAAGATCCAAAAAAGAGCGGCGCGTTTCGTCACAGGGTTATTTGGTAACCGTGATAGTGTTACGGAGATGTTTAGCAAACTCAAGTGGCAGACTCTGCAAGAGGGGCGCTCTGCATCGCGGTGTAGCTTGCTTGCCAGGTTTCGAGAGGGTGCGTTTCTGGATGAGGTATCGAATATATTGCTTCCCCCTACTTATACCTACCGAGGAGATCACGAATGTAAAATTAGAGAGATTCGAGCGCGCACGGAAGCTTTCAGACAGTCATTCTTCCCACGAACCATACGCGACTGGAACAGAAAAGGGAGGTAATGACAGTGGCATGTAAAGTGCCCTCCGCCACACACCGTTGGGTGGCTTGCGGAGTATAAAAGCAGATGTAGCTGTAGAGTGCTTGCTTTTAGTAAACAGAGGTGAAACAAAATTGGAAAAATCAATTGAGTTTTTCAAAAATGACTTAGACATTGAAAGACTGTGCTTACACTTGAATATGTTAGCATATTTCGCTAATAAAAAAAAACAACTGGTCTTAAAAAACATGTGTGATGTAAGAAAGCACATTACACAAGAGCCTGCAGTTGGAGAAATGTTGTGTGAAGTAGTGAAGTGCATTAAGCTTATCCAAGTAGTTACAATCACGACAGCAACAGCAGAATGGTCATTATCGTCCTTAGATGTCTGAAGTCATATCTCCAGTCAACAATAGGAAAGAAGCGATTGAACAACTTGGCTGTTCTTCACGCCCACCGAGATATTTTGGATGTATTGGATATTCGGCCAGTCATCAACGACTTCATATACAGTAATCCAGTCAGATGGTCGACATTTGCACCGTTCTTAAGACACTATAGCTGTAATAGTGGCATTTAGGGCAATATTAAAAACCTTTTTAAAATAGAGAATTAAATACATACATAATGTTAAATTTTCAGTTTCAAAATATTAGTACTAGTTTAGTACTGTATAACTATATTACTACAGTACTGTGGTAGTTATTTTCAAATACTTAAATATTTTTAGGGCATAAGACCCAATTAAAACATGCTGTTTACATACTTTTTGACTGAAAGCATTATGCATAAAGTATTAACTTTATCAACTGTATTAAAGCATTAACTTTCCGATATTGTTTTTATTTAATGAACCCTGAGCCTTATTCACAGTAAGCTTAAATTAGCTATTTCTCTTATTAAGCAAACTGCTATTACTGTGCGACAGCAATATTTTATGTTTTATTCTTTTAATGATAATTTAGGATTTATTTAAATATAATTTCAGTCTTTTCAGAGCTATATATTCACTGTTCTGTAATAGTCTATAAGCATGATTATTAGCGTAAATTACATTAGCTTTTGATGAAAATACCGTGCGTGTTTATGTTTCTTTCCTTTTTTCAAAGCCAAAAATGTGTCGGGCTTGTCGACTTTCCCGGAGTGTCGAGTTATCGAGAGTCCAGTTTTCAGGGTTCTAATCTTGATCATATGACTCTAAAATGCTTAAAAACTTTAAAATTCACTATTTTTCATCTAAAATTTCCCTGGTAAAGACCCCCAGTATGCCCCCCCCCCCCAATATTTTTTATAAGTCGGCGCCCCTGTCAGTAATTGCTGTAACAGCACATTGGTGGTACTATTATCGTTGCTGTGAGCTGCACTTCGCATGTTAATATTCGGATTACAGGTAATTGGTGTCCGTCCTATGTTCCTATGTTGTCAAAATACATTTCTGTTTCATGTTCCTCTGTTTCGTTCAGCAATGATATATAGCTTCGGGAGATGTGTGAAACAGTCTCATCGATAATCATCATAGTATCGTCATAGTTTGTCTGTGTATCTGTGCTGTAATTTGTTACATCTGTGATACATATCTCTGATTTATGTCTGCTTTCTGCTATACACAGGGTTAGTGCATCGTTTTCATTTATCTCTTCGTGCAAATCGCCGCCATCTTGGCCGGTTGTACCTACTGTATTACGATCAACAATGAGTAATATTTGGTCAACCATTTTGATTGTGCTAACAATTACCAAAAAAATTAATAAAAATCAGTAGAAAATTTTTATGCAAATAAATTGTGCATCTGAAACCTGCAATTTCCTGTGAAATCGCGTTTCAGTAAATTCCTGTCAATTTGTCGAAAAGTTTTACAACACAAATGATTTAAATTTTTGTAATAATTTATGCCGTAATGATGAGTCAAAGTGTGATATGATTTTTGAGTCCTTTCGATTGATAAATCTTCTGCTAGGGAAATAGTGAGGGAAAAAGAAAGTAAACTAACTACAACAAGAGAAGGACTAATAAGGGTAATCATGCAAATTTCCTAACTTCTGCTCACTTACGTCTCCCATTAATGGATTAATTGGATCCTCGTTTTTTATATTATGCTCCTTGTTTTCATATTATATGGCTTTTGTTGCACTCATATTCATGCAATAAGAAAACAGACAAAAACTCGTTTTCCTTTTACACAATAACGACAAAATTTTTGCGTTTGTTCATTTAACATCCACTAGAAAAAGTCTGTCATGTTCAATAGTGGCTCGCCTTCATCCTTTGAACGGTCGCCATTGAATAGTGTCAGGGGCAATAAAAATGAATTATGTAATGGAAACTGATTAAAAACTGCTGCTTAAATAGTTAAAAGAGAAATTCTGAAAGAATAATTTAAAGAACTTGGAAGGTTGACGTATCCTTAGTGGACTTTAACTGGCATTAATATCAACAGATCTTCAATATTCAATTCATATATTCAGCACTTAACTTTACGTAAGTCTTTTTCTTGTCACTGCCATTGTACATAGAGCTTGGTATGACAATCCTTGTTCCGGATCGCTCTCTTCTCCTCACGCAAATTATTCTTGTCTGGTTCAATCCTCTTCATGTAGGATTCTCGGCGCGTCGTGGAGAGATGAACAGACGGGTAGGTCATTATGAATGTACGAATATACTTATCCATCTCTATAACTTTCTATAAGACGTTTTAATGTACACTTGGAATACTCATTTTTTAACAATATAACCTCAGTGGAGCTTGTTATATGTCCACCTGCTACCACTTCTAGAGACAGACAGTTTTTTTTAACAATATTAACTCGGCGGAGCTGAAGTATGTCCGCCCGCCCACTTTCACTTGTAGAGACGAACGGATGAATATATATAAATTTATCAGTTGACTGTATCTCTACTTGTTTTGTTTGTGACCCAATATTATCGCTGGTACAAAATATCTTATTATTTTATATATGTATATAAAAAGGAAAGAGCAAGAGGACGAAGAAGAAAAATAATAATAATAATAATATGATTCTTCACAATTGTCCACGATTGTGCACTGATGTCGTACGGAGGTGCACAGTGTCTGGGCTTATTTCCCTTTATATGGGTTGACAATTCTGGCCGGTATGGGCATAGCCTTTATTTTTCGCCCATTTGAGTTAGCCTATATGATTACAAATTTATATAGGTATGTCAGCTCCTGTAGTGTCCCTTTAATTGGAAACCCCCGAAATTCATTATTTTGCTTATTATATCTCTTTTGTATTTTTTTGAAAGCTGAAAGTAAAAACTAACTCCACTAAAAATCAGTAACAGATCACGATAAATCAAAGGACAAACAAATTTACTACGAGAGTGTTTCCTCTAAATAAATAGTTACATTATTTTTTTAAGAGATATAATAAATAGCGCCCTGTTACGTGGGGCCCGTAGAGATAAAATATTTTTTTTAGGGTTTGTATGTATGTAATTGTTAACATGTATTGTATGTATTCTAATGTCTAGCAAATTCCATTTCATGTATAAACTTGAACGAGGAGAGCGGAGATAGCAAAAAGAAAAGAAAAGGGAAAAGAAATCCAGGTAAGGACCACTATGCATAAAAGCTTACTACATAGGCCCGTATCATCAAAGTATAGTATCATAGATGGTACATGGTGTACAGTGGTGTAGATATTAATATTGTGTGATTTTCGAAACAATAAGCAGTTTGACTTGTGAACTTAGTCCGCATTTGTAATTTGGAACAATTTTTGTAGTTAGCCCATTGAAAGTTATCGTCATTATAGGAAAAGTTGGATTTGCAACCAGATAATGTGTCCAATGTTACAAATAATGTGCAATTATTGAGCGATATGGATAGTGACACTGACTTACTAAACATTAATAGTGATCAGGGGGGAGAAAATGTAAACAATGTAGTTTCCGGTGATATGCCAGGAAGTAGCCAGCAGACAAAAACAGTAAAACCGATGGGTACTACTAGTAGGGCTACTGATAATTTTCCAATGATTAGAACAACTACCACATCGGTATGCTCACCAATACCGGATCCATTTGCTGAATTTTTACGGAAATTAGAGAAAAAGAACGAACAGCTAGTCAGTCAGATAAGGGAACAGAATGAAGAAAGAGAGAGATTGAGGGAAGAGAGTAATCAACAGCTAGTCAAGCAGATAAGGGAACAAAACGAAGAAAGAGAAAAAAGGTCTTAATAGAAAGTATAGGTACAATGTTCGAAAAGATACATTCAGAAATAACAGAAATAAAGAAAGCCCATGCCGAGCTGCCGAACATTGTAAGCAACATAGCACAAGATGTGTGAACGCTTCAGACGGCACACACAGTCATCCGGGATGAAGTAGAACAGCTTGCGAACCGAATGGACAATTTAGAAATGACACAAAAAGAAACCATAGAAACGCATTTAAATGATCAAGCCCAGTAAGTAGAAAAAGAGTTCCATGACCGACTCACTGAAAAAGAAAGCCTGATCACAGAACGTGTAGAAAATAAAATACAGTCTGCTTTGCAAAAAGTAACTAACGGAGCAGGTATATGTAAATAACCCCCAGTAGACACGCTACCACTCGCAGGTGAAAATAGCGAAGCGAGATACAAATTGCCAGTACCGCTGTGGCAGCAAGAAATGACACATAGAATTACTGAACTCGAGCGTGCACATTTGCAAATGCTTAACAACTGTGGCACGCCTGTTAGGAACGTGTTTGGTAATGAGAACATTACGTGCAGTTCATACCAACAAAAAAGCGATTCGGAAAGAGAAAACATACAATTTACAGGAAGCATTCCTATTCATAACCCTGTGGGGGCAGCTTCTACTTCCACAAGCAATAACATTGATGAAAGCTTAATAAAACACAGACAATTCCAAATATTTAACGCGGAAAAGAAGACAGTGCATCCGGTAATCTTCATAAAAGGATTCTGAAAGGTATTACCGAGTGCCTGGAATCAATGCCAAAAAATTCAGCTCATAATCGCACACATACAAGGCGACGCTGCCTTATGGGCAAATGAAGTCATAGAAAATTGCCATAGCCTGGCACAATTTGAAAAATGTTTTCTAGACAGATACTGGTCTAAGGCTATTCAAGGACGCCTGAGGACTGATGTATACAGCCCGCAAATGTACAATCACAAACAGGGTACACTCCGTAAATATTTTGAAAAATATATCAACAAAACTAGATATTGGGATGACCCTATATCAGCCCGAGATGTGATCAGAATCTTAAAATTACGATTGCCCGGTTATATACGAGACAAATTAATAAATGTACCTGAAAATGACCTGGAGCGGTACTTGTCTGTGCTTGACGAAATCGATCTCTCCCAGGAAGAAAATAGGATAAATAAAGACCGGGAGAACAGTAATGGTTCACCACGCAAGTTTAAAAATGGCAACAACAATTCCAATTTTGGAAGCCACGGAAATGGAAAGGAAGATCAATCCGCAGAACAAAACAGGAAGAACGGAAACGGTCAACCATCTTACAATCAAAAATGTAGGTGGGAAGATAGAGGACATCCCGGCTACAGTAACAGTAATAATAAAAAACGTCAAAATGAAGGTCAATGGCCGCAACAAAGCAGTAGTGCCAACAACCGCACTTACCTGGTGCAGTGGATGCAAACTTCTATGCCACCACCATCGGCTCCTAAGGGTAACCAGTACCAGTGTGACAATAGGAATTCTATGCAGAATACTAATGCAATACCACAAACATGGACAGACTCAAATAGCAGCGTAAGGATAGTAGAAATGCCCACTGACGGAAACCACCATAGTTCAAGACTGTCAAATGAACAACAGCCACAATAAGCTCCCAATTGATGGTCGGCGAAAAAACAGGGGGCACACCTAGAAACAATACACAAGATAGTATATTATTGCTGAGGCACCAAGATGGAAACAGTACACAACATGATTTACTTATGGCATCAAACCAATGTAACAAAAAAGAAATAACTGAAGTACAAACCATCATAAAAGCTAGAATTAATGAACTGCCAGTAGAAATACACATAGATACAGGTGCCATTACTAATGTTATGAGCTATGATCTATTCAAAACCTTGAGTCAAAACCGCAACTTACCGACATTTCCTGTACAAAACTGCTGTGTCATTGGAGCCATGGGAGCACAAGCACAAAACTTTCAGTATCAGGTGCTGGTAGATTTATGCCTAGGGGAAGATAATGTAAAATGTATCTTTCTCGTAGTCAAAGGATGAAAGTAACCTGCATCCTGGGGGGAGGTTTCCTGAGCAAGAAGAAAGCAAAAATTGATTTCTGCAGTGGGAAGATCTCCCTACTGAATGAAAATAAGCATATTGTACTGGATTTAACACGAACAGTAAGTACACCCGGTAAAGATTACCCGAGCGTACGAGTAAAAAGCGAGAGATGCCCATATTTCAATTAAGCAGCAATTTAAGGGGCCATGGAGAATATTATTCAGACGTAGCTCACAACGGAATGCTTTGCTGGACCGAAACCCTTAACAATAAAGCACAAGTATCATGTTATATAACTGAATCCCAACGAAAGCAGCTCGCACAGTTATTGAATAACTACAGTGATGTTTTCTCTGAAAAACCTGGAATCATCAAAGGGTATATGTATAATATAGATGTGTTTCCCCATGCGATATTCTGCCAAGCATCATATTCAGTACCGTGGATGAAAAGGGAGGCAGTTAACAAAGAAATACAAAAAATGCTGCAATGGGGTATAATAGAACCATCCCTTTCGCCGTACAGCAGTCCGCTGGTAGTTGTAGCCAAGCCAGATGGAACAATCAGACTTGTCCTAGACGCCAGGAACATTAATAAAATTATAGTACCTGTTAGGACGAGACCGGTGAATTTAGAAGAACAAATACAGAAATTCTATGGAGTCAAATATCTCACCTCGATAGATATGCGAAGTAGTTACTGGCAAATCCCGCTAACCAAGGAATCTAGAAAGTTCACCGTCTTCATTTTTAATGGAAGGAGTTATCAATTCAAAGTGTTACCTTTTGGACTCAACATAAGCGCAGGCATATTCATTACGGCATTGGACCAAGCGCTAGGTGCAGACTTGCTAGAAAAAGTTACTCTGTACGTGGATGACCTTCTAGTGGCCATAAGCACATGGGAAGAACATATAGAAATCCTGGAAAGAGTATTAAATAAGCTCGCAGAAGCAGGAATAACTGCAAATCTTGAAAAATCAAAATCTGGGAGGGAGCAGCTTAAATTCCTTGGACACATCATATCACCTTCCGGAATAATGCCTGATACAAAGAAGATATAAGCGATCAAAGAAATTCCACAGCCCACAAACAAAAAACAGTTAAAATCATTTATCGGACTAGTCTCCTTTTTCTGACATTTTGTGCTGAATCAGCTGCTCAACAATGAAGCCTTGCTCACCTTATTGCGAAAAAATGTCACATGGAACTGGTCCGCAGAGTGTCAGCAAGCTTATGAAGAGATCAAAGGAGCCTTAGTGAATGCACAAATGCTCTGCCATCCGGATATGACCCGCGATTTTTGTATAGCCATGTCTGTTTCAAGTAGAAGAAACCAATGGGAACAGGGAAGTAAGAATTATAGCTTTTGCCAGCCAAGTGCTTACTCAATGTGAAAGAGCATATTCGTTGACCGAAATGGAAGCACTCAGTGTTGTATGGGCTCTGCAAAAATTTCATTATTATGTTTATGGCAAGTCAATTAAATTTTTCTGTGATCACCAAGCCTTAAGCTTCCTATTAACCTGCAAACTATTACATGCCAGACTAGCCCATTGGGCATTAGTACTACAGGAAAACAATTTAAAAATTATGTACATAAAAGGGCAAGATAATGTCATTGTGGATGCTTTATCACATCTACCAGTAGGCATGTCACAGCTAGATGAAATGCTCGAGCGAGCGTCAGAATATAGAGTTTTATTAATGACGTCGCAACCATACCGTCGTGAATATTTACACCTGTGCAAGAATGTAGGACAGCTGCAAGACGAAGATCATACCTGGACGAAAGTGAAACGATCACTAATATTAGAGCAAACTAACAGTGAAAATTTGTGGTACAAAGTGGAGAACAACATATTGTACCACAGAAATGACACTGCCTCAGAAAACTGGTGCTTGTGTATCGCATACAAATACATACAAAATTTTATCTGGGACACGCATTACGCGTGGGGACATGTAGGAATACAGAAGTGTGTAGCAATAATACAAAGATATTGTTACATACCGAATAGTAAACGTGTGGTCCAAAAGATATTACGAACATGTGACGTTTGTCAGAAAGCTAAAGCCAACAATAGAAGCAACAAAACAGAACAGCATCCAATTATTCCGATACAGCCACTTCAAATTGTGTCAATGGGCATTGCAGGACCATTACTTACGGCTCGCGGTGGAATGAAATATATATTAGCTGTTTACGATACCTTTGCTAACTATGTGAAATTGTTTCCAATGAAAACCACTACTGCCAAACAGATGATACAACGCATATCAAAAGAATTCATATCGAAAACAGGAAAACCACTAAACATTCTAACAGACAATGGTAGATATTTCACTGGTCAACTGTGGAAGGAGTTTCTACGTGACCAAAACATAAAGCATATATTAGTTGCACATTTACACCTGGAAGCAAGTCCCGTAGAGAGAATTTTTCGGGAACTCAACAGATTTATCCGAACATATACTCATCAGCAACATACAAAGTGGCCAGAATTGTTGCCCTTCTTTGAAAATATACACAACAATCTACCTCATCCAGCTACCGGATACACGCCCAATGAGTTATTATTTAATACTGCAGAACTAAATGAATGGATCACGCTACTACCAAAATTCCCACACACAGATAAAAGGCAAGAGGATAAAATAAAGGACGCCATCAGCAAAATGACGAGCTGCGCAAGTCAACGAAAGAGTCAATATGACAAGTCAATAAAATGGACAGTCCCATATCAGATAAACGATTTAGTTTTGATAAGAAACCATCCTAAGTCGTCACTCATAACAAAGAAGAACAAGAAATGGCAAATGCTGTATAATGGACATTTTAAAATTATAGAAATACCACACGGTTGTAGCTACCTTATAGCTGATGTGATGAGTGGGAAGGTCAAAGGATTGTATCCCTATAAGGACTTAAAGAAATTTGTGGTACCTGACAATAGGATACGAATGGTTTACAGTATTTTTGTGTAATATGTAGGTTTTGCACAGACTTCAATATATAATTTTGTGTAGTTATAAGAATTTGATGTTTTGTTTGTGCTTAGTATGTAAGATTTTTGTCTTTATTCCAAGGAATGATTTACACATCAGCCTTCAAAAAAAGAAGCTAAAGGACCATCAGTCCAATGATAGTATTTGTTTAGAAACATAATCAGTAAGTGTAAGATGTTTTTCAGTGGTTATTAGAGTTAGTAACCATAAATTTTATTATGCTGTGTGATAAATGTTTATTTAAAGAATGCACTAAATATTCTAATCTGTCACATGAAAAATGAACAGAAAGGTGTATGCAAAAGACTGTGCACATACAATGTGACATCTGTGATGCTGTGCTTTGACCTTAGAAGAGAAAGTATAAGCATCTAGCCACAATATTTGAGATTAAATGAGAGCTCAACTTTAGAGCATGTTTTTGACAGTTGCAAACCTTTTATAGGACACGCGATTACACTAACAGCTTATGGAGCAAGCACATGCGCAGCGGTTCTAATCCCCAAATGAATATACCCTATGACAAATTTATTAATGCTCAAATATAAAAGTATTGCAAGTCAGGCCAGAATCCGTTGCATGTATGATGTAACACTTAAAATTGTATGCAATAACAGAACAAAAGTGCTTTTGATCTGTGAAATTTCATTGTAATATATTGTGTAAACGAACCGACATCTTTGTCACTATGTGATATAAAAAAAACCAGTAATCATGTAATACAATTGTATCAAAGTCATGCTGTAAGCAATACTAACAGGAACTATAATAGTGTGCTGGTATTCGCGGAGGAAGTGTGAACTTTGAGAACTGTATTAGTGATCAACTAGGACAGTGAACACTTATGTGCTGTACAACTGAAAAAACGTGAGGTACAAACATTAACAAAACATATCTGTGTGCAGTGACCGAAAACACAAAACTGTGATCAGTGTGTGTTTGAAACTGTACAAACAACATTTTTAGTTTGGACGCTACCTCCTATGCGCCAACAATTAATATGACATAACGGACCACGTAGTAGGACGTTACTGCAATGGCAACTACGGTGGAACGCCGTCAAACAAAAATTGTGAAACATAAATATTCCATACGAAGTGATGACAACAGGGATGTGCAGTGCTTACTTCAGCATCATATCTCCTGCATCATTCAGCACCAGTACGTGCAAACGAATATGAAAATACCAAGTAACTGAGCCTGTGCCTCGATGATGCAATAATGCTGTCTAATCAATTCTTACCCACGGCCATAACATCTTACAATATCCATTCTGTAATATATGTGCATTTGTTTCATGATTTGCAGGAGTCAACATCCTCTCCCATGCTGAAAACTTTAATGAGCGGTGCGCAACAATGCAGACGCACCACGCAGACAAAATAACGTCGATCCATACTCCACATCCTGACCGCCGGCTACTAACAAGAAAGAAGACAACAGTTTCCCGACGACGCTCCATGGCAACGGGCACGAGGCATCGCGGTAGCGACATACAGTGGCATCCACACCACACGACGAGAAATGTGCCGACAAAAATAAAAAAAAACCTCAAAATATTACCAACACAATATAAAAAATTTGATGAACACTTTCATATAAAAACTATAGATTTGTTTCTTTTTCAGAAAATGTTATATTTGATGTAAATACTTGTAATACCAAAACATGTAGAACCAACTTATGTAAGTAACACAAAGGGTTAAATCTATCAGCTCTGCCGAGGTTTTTCTGGGGTTTCCCTGCGGCCCTCATCCAAATGGAAGAGCTTGTTATATTACAACTGTCCCCAGCCATGTTATGTAAAAAGACTCAAAATGAATGTGTACCCATGACCTAATACACGGTAAAGTGAACTGAAAGTGACCAACGAATGAAAGAAAACTGACACTCGTGGTCTACAAGGACCAAACATTAAGTAGTGTGTTCCTTGTAGCCCAGGGGGCCGTGTAGTGCAATATTCACTCTTATCGAGGTGAAACATAAATAAAAATGACTGTATGTGACCCAAAATGAACTGCAAACATCGATTTATCTGCGAAAGGTAGTAACACTAACTGTAAAAATATACAATATAGATCGATAGGTGCAGAAAAGACATTATTTTTAGTGTATGAGATTATAATGTGTAAGTAATTAAAAGAAGTATTATCGTCTCTGTAAGAGTATAAAACACAATGCAATGTTCATTCTTCTGTCTAGTCTGTTTTGTTCTGTTCGTTCTGGTGTTAGCTGGAATAAGGTATGCAAGCTATTGTGCTGCGTTAGCATTTGTTTCTGTCATAACGTAATTGCAAATATTTAATGGTGTAAACTGTGTCCTAGTAAGAATATATTAGTATAAAGTGATCTCCGTGTGTTATTTCAAGAACCTACGCCACATTTATCTTATGAAAAGAATATTTAGTGAAAATTATTTAGCATGTTTCCAGCTGCTGCGGAGTGAGTAACAGTGATCTCTGATTGTTAACAATTAGCTGCCATTACGCGGTACATTTAAAAATATTTTTTCACAGCACAATGTCTGATAGCCGGAGCGGAAGAAATTATGTGAAAATATTCAGTGAGATTAATTGAAGTAATCCAGTGAAATAATTTTATTAAAAATTGTCTATTTTCTGTGATAGTGAACTGGAGCTGAGTAATACTATGCAATTGCATTTACAGTAATTTGTAGGGAGCCTGGCGCTCGATAAAACCAGATATAATACGTAATTGGCAACCTACGAAATACATTATTTTGCTTATTATATCTCTTTTGTATTTTTTTTGAAAGCTAAAAGTAAAAACTAACTCCACTAAAAATCAGTAACAGATCATGATAAATCAAAGGACAAACAAATTTACTAGGAGAGTGTTTCCTCTAAATAAATTGTTACATTATTTTTTAAGAGATATAATACTCCCTTAACACATACATACATAAGTTTTCCTTCATAACAAAGTGCTTGCTAAGTGCATAGTCCCATTACTGTCAGACACTATCTGCCCAGTGTTTAGCTTGTGAAGCACGTGTGGGCAGCTCGACATGCATTACTGACCCTGCTAGCTTTCACGTGTGTAATACAAAGCCAGAGTGCCCATGATGTACGTTCACATAGTCTTCACTGCACAAATTCGTGAACCTTGTGTTCAGCGGCGTGATCCTTTGTGAAATTTTTGATGCGGTGACAACTGGTTTCCATACCAGCGGCCCAAGGAATATATTTCAACTCGTTGCTTGCACTTATTCAGTGGGGACACCAGTCGTACATCCAACATCCACCAACAAGGTAAGCTTATGGGCTACTTCTATGACATTGTTGAGCACAGAAAAATCATGTTTTTACGACGTTGTCGACCACAGAAACTTCATGTTACACGAAGTTTTGTCATTTTTTTAGTTCATCATGCGCACACCCATATATCTCACATGCACACTTAACACTTTGCAGGCAGGTTTCCTATGTTTTTGTACTTTGTTTTTGAGTGTCTTTCATACCGTTGCGTTACACAAAATTTCTGTAGTGTCCTTTCTGCATACTATACACATGACAAAAATAAATAAAAATACGACTACCAAAATAAACTTATCCTATTCATTTACTGATATGCTTTGTTCAGTTTCAATTATATGAGTACACTTTTTACTCTCATTTAGTTTTACATTCTTTACATGACATTCATACAATAGTAGATTCTTTTTTCCTTTATGGCATCAATTGACATACATTTCATTCCAATTTATAGTGACTTCTTGTCGGAGAATATTTATCAAGTTTAAAGAATTAAAAAAGTAAACGATAGTGACTACAATGGATTCTATGCGCTGCTTAACTATGCATGACCTTGCCTCTCTAGCATTCTCCAGAAAGGATCTACACACCACAGGGTTGAGCAAATTTTACGGAAAGGCATTTATGTCCTTAGTTATGGGTTGCTGGTCTTAACTGTGTTCCAAAGAACAAAATAGTTTGTTGTTTATCAGCACACCTCAATATTTATTTAAGTTCATTGTGTAAAGGATATTTCATATGGTGAGGTATACAGAGTTGTATTGTCAGTACTATATGTCATGTACAGTGAGCTTAAAATAGTGTTTATATAAGTAACAAACAAGCAGAGAAAGTTCAATGTAAATCAGGTGTTTGATGGTTTAATGAGTATTTGACACTCACAGTAGTTAGATTTCGACCCCTTGATTATTTTGTAGTGCTCAATTTCAGTTCAGCATCGGGATAGGTGTCGTACCGGTACTGCAACTGTATTCTTCTACACATTATTTTCACACTATCACATTCAAACATATCATAAACTTACAGCTATATTCACTTGCGGTGTGGTCCTTCCTTGTGTTTATATGATACCTAACACGCTTCAAGCACTTATATTTCTTCACTTTAGGATATGTCGATGCATCGTTCCCTGGAAGAAAAAACTTAATACTAATTTAAAACTAAATCTTCATAGGTAAGTGTACAATGGCTCAATGGTCACTAATACCTGTTTCATATATTCACCCATGTATTTATTTACTTCAATGTGCGGTCGTGCTATCACAAACTCATTTAATGTGATGTGTGCGCTTATACTTACCTTGTAAATCTAAAAGATAAAGTGTGTTATCAGCATGGTGCGACCTCTTTTTCTGTTCGCCACTCATATTGGACTTGCTTGTTTACCTGCAGCAAGGGTTTTCTGGCCCTTCATTATAATTAATGTGTGTACTTTCAACACTAAAATTTGTAAATATTTAGATATAATGTACATAGTAGCATAACTTCAGTAAATATCTCGTAGTTTAGGATCCCTTTTGATGTATATAATCCCTTAGCTTATTTTTGTTTGAGTGTATTGTATAGATAGTCGTAGTTGTAGTACAAACTCTCCCTTAATTTTCTATGTCCCAGTTTATGCTGTAGGATCTAAAAATGCTAGTGCAGGCCGTTTGTTTTGGGTGCTCCACCACTTGCAGCTCTGTCTGACTGGCACACACGCGTTTCCGGTTTGTTGACTAACTTTCTCCCCAATGAGTATACACTGAGCATACACTGAGTATAACTACCTTGAGCAGTTAAACAGAGAACAGAGAACCGACTCGTGGCGATAACATATTAGACCTTCTGGTGACAAACAGACCCGAACTATTTGAAAAAGTTAACGCAGAACAGGGAATCAGTGATCATAAAGCGGTTACGGCATCGATGATTTCAGCCATAAATAGGAATATTAAAAAGGGTAGGAAGATTTTTCTGTTTAGCAAAAGTGACAAAAAGCAGATTTCAGAGTACCTGATGGCTCAACACAAAAGTTTTGTCTCAAGTACAGATAATGTTGAGGATCAGTGGACGAAGTTCAAAACCATCGTACAATATGCGTTAGATGAGTATGTTTTATTTATATTTTTTATTTATTTATTTATTTATTTATTTCGTATTCCATTAATCCGTATTGTGATAAATCACAAGGATGTGGAATGAGTCATGATTACATACAACAGATATAATACACATATATAAAATGACAAAAATGTACCATAAGATTATGAATAAGTTTGTAGGTTAAAATCAAATCAAAGGTATAGCTCAAGTAATATAAAACAATACCTAAAAAGGAAATATAGTACATTTTCCAAATTAAACAAATAATACACATATATAAAATGACAAAAATGTACCATAAGATTATGAATAAGTTTGTAGGTTAAAATCAAATCAAAGGTATAGCTCAAGTAATATAAAACAATACCTAAAAAGGAAATATAGTACATTTTCCAAATTAAACAGTTAATGTGATCTATAGCAAACAAATTTTTATCAGTATAAAAAATCATTGCTTTATCTATAGATACTCATCAAGAGAATAGAAGGAATTTACCCTTAGGTATTCTCTCAATTTACATTTAAAAGTAGGTAAGACATTAATGTGATCTTTAATACCTGATGGAAGGGAGTTGAAAATTTTTGTGGCTGAATAATGAACACCTTTCTGAACAAGACTTAAATGTTTCAGATCCCTGTGTAGATCATTTTTAGACCTAGTATTATGATCATGACATTCACTATTAGTTTTAAAAAGAGATAGGTTGTTAGAAACAAAAATCATCAAAGAAAATATGAATTGAGAGGTAAGTGTTAATATTTGTAACTTATGAAACAGACTTCTGCAAGAATATCTTGGATGAACACCACTCATGATTCTAACAGCTCTCTTCTGTGCAGTAAATATTTTTTTGGCTAAAGGCTTGTTGCCCCAAAATATTATGCCATACGACATGATAGAATGAAAATAACCAAAGTAGGCAGCTTTAGTAGCGTCCTCATCACCAATGGGGGTGATTACACGCAGAGCATAAGTTGCCACACTGAGCCTTCTATGTAGGTCTAAGATATGCTCAGACCAGTTCAGCTTGCCATCAATTAGAATGCCCAAGAACTTAGATGATTCACAGTGTAGTATATTTTGGTTACCACAGTTTAAGTGGCATACTTCATTTTCTTGTTGAGATGTGTGAAATTGCATATACTGAGTTTTCTGAATGTTTAGAGTTAGTCCGTTGCACTTAAACCAGTGTAGGATGTCAACGAGTACAGCATTACATTTATTTTCTAGGTCACTGTTAGTTCGACTTTCAAGCAGAATAGTGGTGTCATCGGCAAAAAGAGTAAATTTACACTCGGTGTCTGTGCAAAGTCGGAGATCATTGATGAAGATAAGGAAAAGCAAAGGTCCTAGGATGGACCCCTGAGGCACACCACACTTTAATGTGCCCCAATCAGAAGAAATGGGACTATCATTGGCACCATTAATTATCACCTTTTGTTTTCTGTTTTGCAGATATGATTCAATCCATCTACCAATGCTACCTCGCAAGCCATAAAAATTAGCCTTATGTAAGAGAATGTTGTGGTCCACACAGTCAAAGGCCTTAGACAAGTCACAAAAAATTCCAATAGGTGACATTTTATTATTTATTGACTCTAAAATTTCATTTGTGAGAGAAAAAATAGCCTGCTCAGTTGATCTACCTTTTTGGAAACCAAACTGGTTTCTGTTGAGTATGTTGTGGCTGTTAAGATGTTCTACAATTCTTGTATACATTAGTTTCTCTAATACTTTTGAGAAACTACTTAGTAGTGATATTGGACGGTAGTTAGATAAATTAGTTTTGTCACCCTTCTTGAAAAGTGGTTTCACAACGGCAAGCTTTAATCTCTCTGGGACAACACCTTGCTGGATAGACTCATTAAAAATGTGACACAGGACTTGACATATGTGGTCACTACAATGCTTCAGTATTTTTGGTGAAATGTTGTCAATACCAGTGGAATTTTTATTTTTTAAGGCCTTGATGGTATTTTTAACTTCAGTAATAGTAACTGGGGCAATACAAATTGGGTCATACGTGTTAGGGTTAGCTCTGTGTAATAAATGCGTAGCAGCATTTAAGGAACCGTTACAACCTACTTGTTCTGCTGCAGTTATGAAGTGATTGTTGAATATGTTGGAAACTGTTACAGGATTATGAATAACCTCATGCTTATAGCTTATCTCTGTGGTAATAACATTCTTGTTACTCTTGCCACACTCTCTCTTTATAACATTCCAAACTGCTTTTATTTTGTTCTCAGATTTATCAATTTCAGACTTAATATACAGGCTCTTGGATTTGTTTATCACCCTTTTTAAAATTTTACAATATAACTTAAAATGAGACCTTTCAAGGGGATCATTTGATACTCTTAGTGAGGCATGTAACTCCCTCTTATTCCTGCAAGAAATTTTTATACCTCCAGTAATCCATGGTTTACTGGAAGAAACCTCATTGTTCTTTCTGACAGTTTTTTTTGGGAAAGCCATTTCAAATACAGATATAAATTCATTTAAAAAAAGGTTAAATTTATCATTAACATCTGATGTGCTGTACACTGGCTCCCAATCTATCTGTGACAAATAGTCGTTAAAGGCAGACACAGTTTCAGTGTTTATACATCTATAGGACCTATAGGTGTGGGAGATTTTATTGCACAAACTGATGTTATTTACTTTCAGAAGTTGTCCATCATGGTCAGACAGGCCATAAATTACTTTGCTCACACTAGCACTGTTGACTCTATTCTTGTCAATGAAAATATTATCTAGAAGGCTCTTGCAATTTTCTGTAACTCTAGTGGGCCAGGTAACCATCGCAGCCAAGTTGTAAGAATTCATTAAGTGGTCCAGGTCAGTTTTGAGGTTGTTATCAGTTAAGAAGTTGACATTAAAGTCACCTACAATTATTAAATTTCTAGTTTTAGAGAACAATTTGGTCAAAAGAGATTCTAACTTATTCATAAAGATGCAAAACTTCCCTGCTGGAGCTCTGTAAATTGCAAGCACAGTAAGTAACATGTCCTTTGCAGAAATTTCAGTCCCGCAAACTTCAAAATGTTGATCTACACAATACTTACTTAGATCTAAAGATTTATAAATGATTTTACTGTCTATATAAATTACAGCACCACTTTTCTCCTTACTTGTTCTGCAGTAATGAGTAGCTAGATCATACCCATCAAGCTGCAGCCCATCAATTTCAACTGTTACATGATGCTCAGTAAGGCATAAAACATGAGGACGGTCAACAGTGTCCATGTCCCCTAAATTTACAGATAAAAACTCTAATTTACTTTTGAGACTTCTGATATTTTGATGAAGAATAATAAGATTCTTATAGCTACCTCTACTGTCCTTCTGCTGGTCTGCTTGTCCATTAACACCGTTAGTCCCCGTTGCACTCAAAACTGTGTTGGATACATTAAGACCTATGTCGCAGCTGGAGATTTGTTCACTAGATGTCGTTGGTGAGGTCGGGTGGGTGCTGGCCATAAAAAATCACTGTTTCTTTTTGGAATTCTTCTTTCTCTCGTAGAAAATCGGGGATTACCTTTTATCCTTGGAGATACTGCATCGGAATTATTTTCCAGTCCTTGAGGTTCTTTGGGTGGAACTTCATCATATGGTATTAATATGTCATTGGCAGTGACAGGGTGAGACACAGCTATACATCTGTTTCTTGTATTCACATTGGTTCCCTGTCTATCTTGGCATGAATTGGTTTCTACAGTACCGGTACAAAATCTGACCTTTCTTGCAGAGCTGGTTGTAAGTGTTTTTACTACATCACACCGTTTCCATGGGTTTGATACTGATGAAGCAATGTTCCTGCACAGTCTGAGCTTTCCTGTTTTGTTCAGGTGTAGTCCATGATTAGTGTAATCAGGCCTTTGCAAGAATAAATTGACATCAATTACTTTCACATTAACAAAATTAGATGACAAATTCATTATATATTCATTAAATCTGTACACTGTTTCGTTGACTTCTGGCTTGTCATAACAGTAGGGAACGGTACATAACAATAGCTTTGTATGATCAAGTGCTGCAGTCAACTTTTCTAAGTCTGGAATAAAGTTGTTTTTCTTACGAATGTCATTTATTCCTGCAAGGATAATAACTGCATCGTCCAAATTGAAATCACTAGTAAGATCTGATGCCCCTTCAACTACACCACTGAGGCATGCATTTGGTTTAACAACAGATGATGTGTAGTACTTGGGTTTCAAAAATTCATTTAGCAATGATGCACAGTTTCGCCCATGACTGTCCGATAGTAATAAAATCTTATTCGTTGGCTGACTCTCAATTGGTCTTTTTGTCGAATTTTTAGGAACATTGTCTCGTCCTACCACCTGAGTAGATTTCTCTGTTTCATCAATTTTATCACTTAAGGCACTAAAACGGTTGCTTGTATTCAGATGATATAACTGCTGAGAAACGAGATGTTTTGGTATCTTCTTGGGCTGGTGACAATTTGTGCTCTCGTCTTGGGATTCACTTTTGTTCTGTTGACTTCTGGCAGACAATGTGACATTTTCAGCTTTCAGTCTTTGCAGTTCTTCTAACAACACGGAAATTATTTCTTCCTTGCTGTCTATAGTGCCCACTTTTACGCAATTATCACATTTCCATATCTCTTGTTTTGAGTCCACCTTTGCACAGTTATAATGATAAACAATTTTACACTTAAAGCACATAATACCTGTAACGACTTTCTTTCTGCATGAGCATAGTTTGCTGTTTGTTATTTCTTGAAGCGCAATTTCGTGGCTGTATGATGAAGTTGATGCTAAGCAAACACTGAGTTTCTCATTTTTTACTACCACCTTCATAATTAAATAACAAGAGATGCACTTCCCATCACTAAATACGTCGAACTTCTTACACTTCACACAGACTTCGGATTGTTTGCTTTTATTTGCGGAACTCATGCTGTTCTGTTTACCGATCGTCAACATGGTTTCTTTTTCACAGTTTATAGATGCATCACAGTTTTTTTCAGATACTTTTAACACAATATAACACGTAATACATAACTGGTCACAATACCAACCGACGTTTCTGCAAAATGCACACTTTTCTTCATTAAATTTACATTTATTACTGGAACTAACACACTCGCGAATTTCATTCGGCGCCATCTTGCCTAACTCTAGAGGTGGCAAAAAATAACGTAACTGATATAAATAACCGGTTACTGGGAAGTAACGGTTACTGCGATAACCGTTCCTCTGATTCTGGCAGTTATTTCAATAACTGTTTAGTGTCAACAGTGCCTCGCGCCATCTGTTGACCGAAGATCGTACTGCGTATTTGGAAGGCGTTCTATAGACCATGGGAATAACTGTGAGACTGCGCGCCATCTGTTGATAAGAACTGTGTACTATTTCGTGGGCCTTCGTTACTTTTAGCATAAACAATTAAATAAAGTTAACGTCCGAGCCGTGGCTGATAGGAGCTGCAGTACAGGCATTAACAAGTACGGTCGTTCCCTAAAGCCACCGCCTTACGTGTTAATTTAGCTTGGACGGGTAGTAGAAGGAAAGTTAGTTAGGAATTCGAGCGACTATGGAAATAACTGTCAGAGACCAGTATTCTCCTCTGGCAGTTATCGTTATTGGCTCGTAGTTCTAGTTCTCTGGTAGTTATCGGGCTACCACCACAGATAACCTGGAAGCTGGTAACGGAATAACTGTGTGCCTAGACGTTCCTGACTCGGTGACTCCAGTTAAAGGTCGTAGTTCCAGGTGATATTTCCAGAGAGGATAGTTTTATTTATTTATTTATTTATTTATTTATTTATTATTTGTCCCGTGGATCAAATCAGTACAATGGCGTGTACAACTGATATGGGATAAGTCAATACAAATATACAGTTTACAGGAGTCTAAAATAGTAAACAAGAATACAGAGGAAAGATTATTTTACATTACCTACAAAATTATGTTACTTAAAGTTACAGTTTTACAGAGAACTGTTACATGATGTGACAAAACTGACTTAACAACATTCAGCTTTGATACTTTATCATGCACTAAGACAATTTTGATTCCAAATATTCCTGGATGGTATAAAAGCATTCTTTTAATAAAAGAGATTTCACTGTCTGTTTGAATTTATTTATTTCTTGGATTTCTTGTATAAAAGTTGGAAGATGATTATATAATTTTATTCCCATGCACTTGACACCATCACTGTACAGTTTTGTTGAGTGGGGAAGTATTCTTAGAGAGGTTTTTGATCTTGTGTCATAATCGTGGTAGTCCATATTTTTGCTAATTTTGTTGATACTTTTTTTGGTAAAGAATAATAATTCTAGTATGTATTGGCATGGGAGGGGCAAAATATTTAGTTTCTTAAATAATGGTTTACTAGTGTCTCTTTGTTTTTTGAACATAATTGTTCTGACTACCTTCTTTTGCAGTTTGAATATCTTAATTGATTCAGAATTTTGGCCCCAGAAGATGATTCCGTAGTTAAGTACGGAGTGAAAGAGTGCATGGTACATTGTAGTTAGGGTACTTGTGTTAGTGACGTTCCTTATTGATCTAATCATGAAGCATACTTTACTAAGTTTTGTGCTGGTAACGTCAATGTGCCTTTTCCATTTGAGCGTATCAGTAATAGTGACCCCCAAAAATTTTATTTCATTTTCAAGTTTAACATTATTTTTTTCCAGTGATATAGTTGGTTGTAATGGATTTCTGTTTTGGGCAGTGTGAAAGGTTATTCCAATTGTCTTTTTTGCATTAATCAGCAGCCTATTACTTTGAAGCCATTGACTTATTTGATCTGTGGTTCTATCTATATTGGATTGGAGAATTTGTTCGGGTGCAGATATGAGTATAGAGGTGTCGTCAGCAAATAAAAGGGTTTTTGTGTTTGGTAGGCTGTGAGGAAGGTCATTTATGTAAAGTAAGAACAGCAAAGGGCCCAGGACGGAGCCTTGGGGAACGCCTTGCTTTATGGTATGTATGGAGGAATGAACAGTGCTAGCTGTACCTGAGAGCTTAGTTTCATTTAATTCGACATACTGCTGTCGATCTTCCAGATAGCTTTTAAACCAGTCATAGGCATTTCCTCTTATTCCATAGGACTGCATCTTTTGCAGAAGTATACTATGATTTACCATGCGAATGCCTTTGTTAGATCTAGGAATATACATATGGCTGGGAGTTTTTTGTCCACAAGCTCCAGTGCATGATCTAGAAATTCTTGTATTGCATCTGTTGTAGCTTTCTTACTTTGGAAGCTGAACTGAGCAGGTGACAGGATATTTTCTTTGTCTAGAAAGGACATGATTCTGGTGGCCATTATATATTCAAATACTTTACTAAAGGTTGAAAGCAGTGCAATGGGTCGAAATTACTGGGATCCTCTTTGCTTCCTTTTTTGTGGACGGGTATAATTTTTGCAATTTTGAGCATGCCAGGAAATGTACCATTCAGGAATGAGAAGTTTATTATGTGAGCGAGGGGTTTACTGATAGAGTTACTGCAATTATGAAGGAGGAAGCATGGGATTTGATCTTGTCCAGCAGATGATTTTTTTTTTTAATTTTGCTATGAAGTGTCTTTTCTATTTCAATTTCAGATGTAGGCCTTAGAAATAGAGTCTCAGAGCATAAGTTTGGTTCTAGTTGTAAGGGACAGCTATTTTTAAGATGGTTCGCCAGGTTTTCTACTGTTTCTGTAAAGTAGTTATTGAATTCCTCTGCTGTTTCTTTTCCACAGGAGACTAATTTTCCATTTATTTTTAGGCTAATGTCACTTTGTAGCTGTTTTCCTCTATTAGTATTCATATTAATAAGTTGACACATGCTTTTGCTCTTATTTGATGACAATTTGAGGTAGTTATCATTCTGTAGCTTTTTGGCTGCATTTACTACGTTCTTTAATATCTTTTTATATAGAGTAAAGTATGACTTAAATGCTTCACTACTGCCTAGTTTGGATTTGCTCATGTAAAAAAGTTCTCTTTTTCTTTGTGAGGATCTAATGATTCCTGGGGTGATCCAGCTGGAGAGTTTTCTATCTTTGGTGATACATTTTGTTTGTAAGGGAAAGTGGCAATTAAAATAATAACAGAAAATATCCAAGAATGCTTCATATTTGCTGTCTACTGTTTGAGCCTCATATACATTTTGCCCGTTTTCATTTTGTATATCAAAGAGGAAAGTATGCATGTGGGTTTTATTGAAGTTTCTCCTCTGTACAGTGATTTTATTGTGTTTGTGACTGTTATTTTGCAACCAGACCTGCATAATTAATGCATTGTGGTCTGAAAATCCTAGTTTGACGGAGGATACAGTACAATTTATATTGCTTGCTACTTGATCCAGACAAGTGGTACTGTGATTTGTTATCCTGGTTGGAGTGTTAACCATTAGGTCTAGGTTGTAGCTGTTCATAAAATTTTTAATGCTTAGATGGCTGGGGTTTTCTGAGAGAAAATCTATATTATAGTCACCACATATTAGAACACTATATGATTTTCTTTTACTTAGATTTTCTATTACTGGTGCTAGATTTTTGTAGAAAGTCCCTATGTTACCAGAGGGTGACCTGTAAAGTGCTATTATATAAACATTTAGATCTGTAAGCTCTACTCCTGACAGTTCTATATCTTTTTCAATACTATACGAATTGCAAATATCAAGAGGTGTAGCAGTAATGTTGTCTTTTACAAATATGCAACTGCCTCCACCTTTGTAAGATGTTCTTGAGAAGTGACCCACGAGTTTAAAATTTGGTATCACAACACTTTCTATTTCAAAAGACCTCAAGAAATGTTCATTAATACATAATATCTGAGTATCTGACAGTTCACTTGCACTTGATAACAAGATTTCTAATTCATTAAGTTTGCTTTTGAGCCCTTGTACATTATGGATGTATACTTTTAGATCAAGAATTTTTTTGTTTAATTTTTTTACACATTGGTGAGGAGGTTCAGACTTTACCTTGTTCACTACAAATTGCTGATGGGGTCCTTTGCCAGTTTTATGGTGTATCTTTAACTTGTTTGATGATGCTAAGTTTTTTCTTTTCTCAGAGGGGGATAGAAAAAATCCTCCTTCTTGGGTATATTCCGCCTTGATCTTAAATTTACTCTTACAGGTGTAGCTGCTGCAATCCTTTGTGGATCTTCTGATGTCTCCTCTTTCCTGCTTTCTTCGTTCTTGTCGAATTTGCTTTCCTCATTTTTGCTTGTAAGTCTTTCGGGAAGCTGATAGACTGATCTATTTCGTAATAGTCTTTTTTTAATTATTTCACTGATGTGATCGCACATAATACTTTTTCCGTCATAATTAAGGTGCATTCCGTGTTTGGTGTGTAGGTTTCAATGTAGTTTACTTACGTCCAGTACATCACACTTTGGGTATTCTGCACACAATTTCTTAATTTTGATGTTAGTTTTCCTGATTTCTTTATTAACACACGATCTGTAAATTAGGTCGTGTCTATAAGGCACAGTGGCTACAATTGTGTTCCTAGATTTATTCACTTCTAGAAAGTTCTGTAGCGTTTTAACGCAGGTATCGGCTTCATTTTTAGCTATGTCATTCGAACCCGCTATACATACAATAAAGTCATTATCCTCTATTGTGTTCATCTGAAGATCAATGTCTACGACATGGTGTGTTCCCGCTCCAGGTTTCACTATGCTAGTCACTGCCGTTTCTCGATTTTTCTCTCGGAGCATGCTTGATAGCTTTCTGCCGTGGCTGTCGGCAAACAAGAGAATACCACACTTTTCCCTTAATGATACGTGTTTGCCCTTACCACTGTTTCCAAGTTTACTGTTGGTGTTCGGATTGCAGGTTTTTACAGCGTCACGATCAGTTGTACACTCGTTATGATACATCATATTTGTTTTTTTCTCTAAGAAAGTAACACTTTTAACAGTTTTCGTGATTTGAGACCGAACTTTTTGCGACACTGCTATCCACTTGAATGATTTATCACGTGTATCTTGTTTCACTTCACACGAATTTTCCACTGTTTGTACTTTGCCGATTTCTTTCTTCTGTCCAGCTATTTCCATTTTTAAATTATTGACTATGAATTGTAGGCTTGAAATTCGTTCGTTTAGGGTTGTAATTTCAACTTTACAATTTTCACAGGTTTTTTTTTTAGCTACATAACTATAACTATTTCTCGTGTTAAAATTATCGGCTTCCACGCGCGTGGCCATCTGGAGCGAACAAATATTTTCGTACTGCTACGGAAATAGCCGCTGGCAATCGCGAATGACAAATAACATGTCAGAAAGTATAACATAATACAGTGGAATATAATAATTATTATCCTCATCATTTGTCAGGAGATTGTCAAAATATGTGAATATATCACACTAACTGCTAATATTTACAGAATTGGTACACTGACAGAATAAAACACAGTTACGTACTTTTAATAACTTTATCGTACACAGAATACCCGATCTTGACTGTTGCAACCAAGTGCTGTCAAAACTGAAATATAGCAGAATTTTTACCTAAGCTGGTCTATCAGTCTCTGTTATGATATTCATCTACAGAGTAGAAGGAGGGGTCAATGGGAGCGTCTGATTCCACCCGCCTGCTTCGACTAAAGGTGTTGTGGTGTGTGAATATCATTACGGCACGGTGTTTATGAGTTGGTTTGTGTGTGTGTGGGGGGGGGGGGGGGGGGCTGTCGATCTAGGTTGCAGTGCCGGAATTTGCTAGTGGTAATTAACTTTTTTTTTCTAGCTGTGATGTTTTGTGTATTTATGATGTATTGAATGTGATTTAATTTATGTAGGGATGATTGATTTGTGGACTTTTGGGATTGTGGTTTTATTTTTCGCAGTTGTAGGTGTTGGTTTTTTGGCATCAGTAGCGGTGGTGGACCTATATAGGTCACCGGAAATGACCGATTCCCATTTTCATAGTTGTGTGTGTTGATGTTTTAGTATCGTCATCTGAGGTTGACCTATATAGGTCAAGGGAAATGTCTCATTCCAATTTTCGTACTTTTAGTTGTGGGTATTGCTGTTTTGGTATGGTCACCTATAGTTGACCTATATTGTTCAAGGGAAGTGTCCGATTCCTGCAGATTTTTGTTGGTGTAGCAGAATGCTGTAATTTTTTTTTCTTTTTGTTCTTCATTTTGTGTTTTGGGATCATGGTGTGTTTTTTTTACTAGCTTGTCCTCACCCTAAAACCCCCAACTTCCCACAGTTGTCCCATTGGTTTGATTGTATTTTTGGTGGGAAATGTTATTGTATTATTTATATGTATCTTCGTGTTTGTTGCCATGTGTATGTAGTGACGTCATAGACACACTTAAAATAGCCATTTCCGGCATATTGATGACGGGTGGAATCAGACACTTCTGTATCAAATAGTCTTTCAAACACACTGTAAACCGTGCCTTATCTGAAACCAAGTTTTTAATGGTTGCTGACTTGCTGGCAGTTTATTGAAAATGCATGTTCCTGAATATTGGACCCCTTTTGGACCAAGGTAAGTAATTTTAGGTCTTTATGTAGATAGCTGTTCCCACTTCTAGTACTGATATTATGTATTAAGCTATTGGTTGGAAATACTTGTAACAAATTTCATAAAGGAATAAATATACTAGGAAGCAGTGGTTAGAATACAAAGTTCCTTGAACTGGTTCCTACATGATGTTCTTGAATTGATACCACAAACGATTTTTATTACAAGCTTTTACATGCGAAAAACTTTTGCTACGTTTGATAAGTTCCCACAGAATATGCTCCCTTATGAAATAACAGAATGAAAAAATGTGGTATGCCCTTCCCAACTGAATTTATTATCGAGTTGTAGTCCCAGAAATGTAACACTGTCAACCTTTTCGATCTGCATGTCTTCATATGTTATAAACATGCTGTCGCTGGAGAAATCGAGCAGTTTGCAAATCTGACATAAAACTTGGATTAGCGTACTCACACTTTCCCCAATAGGACTAGCTTTTACAGCACCGGAGTAAACGAATCTGTCACATTACGTATATTTTTTGTTGTATTATAAGGCTGTACACTTTATTCTATTATGTGAGCAGCACAAGAAATTAAGCTTCGAATTTAACCTACAGTACTCAGTTTACATATTACTTCATACTTAAAAACGCACGTTGTTAACATTTTACTTAAACAGTGCTTAGGCGAAGTTCCGCGTACTTTCTGTCGCAGCTGCGAAGATAATATTTCTAATAGCGACCGATAACCTACAAACATATAATATGAAACACTAATAATCGTTCTAACATCAACTAAAATGTACCCGGAGTTAATAAGCTAAGGTTATGACACGATTCATACGACATTCCTGCTATTTCACACTACTCGCAGTTATACTGATAACTAAACTGATGGATTCCAAATATGTCGTTATTTAACTGTCGGAGTTATCGGTATTCGCTAGCGAAAAATAACTTGGCAGTTATTAATAACGGTTAACGATAACGGTTATCAAAGAATAACTGGAACTGTGATAACGGTTACTCCAGAATAACCGTTTGGCCACCTCTACCTAACTCCTTGCCAAGCAAGATCATAAGAGATGGAAAAGAGCCACCGTGGTACAACAACCATGTTAGAAAACTGCTGCAGAAGCAAAGGGAACTTCACAGCAAACATAAACATAGCCAAAGCCTTGCAGACAAACAAAAATTACGCGAAGCGAAATGTAGTGTGAGGAGGGCTATGCGAGAGGCGTTCAATGAATTCAAAAGTAAAGTTCTATGTACTGACTTGGCAGAAAATCCTAAGAAATTTTGGTCTTATGTCAAAGCGGTAGGTGGATCAAAACAAAATGTCCAGACACTCTGTGACCAAAATGGTACTGAAACAGAGGATGACAGACTAAAGGCCGAAATACTAAATGTCTTTTTCCAAAGTTGTTTCACAGAGGAAGATTACACTGTAGTTCCTTCTCTAGATTGTCGCACAGATGACAAAATGGTAGATATCGAAATAGACGACAGAGGGATAGAGAAACAATCAAAAACCCTCAAAAGAGGAAAGGCCTCTGGACCTGATGGGATACCAGTTCAATTTTACACAGAGTATGCGAAGGAACTTGCCCCCCTTCTTGCAGCGGTGTACTGTAGGTCTCTAGAAGAGCGTAGCATTCCAAAGGATTGGAAAAGGGCACAGGTCATCCCCGTTTTCAAGAAGGGACATCGAACAGATGTGCAGAACTATAGACCTATATCTCTAACGTCGATCAGTTGTAGAATTTTGGAACACGTATAGTGTTTGAGTATAATGACTTTTCTGGAGACTAGAAACCTACTCTGTAGGAATCAGCATGGGTTTTGAAAAAGACGGTCATGTGAAACCCAGCTCGTGCTATTCGTCCACGAGACTCAGAGGGCCATAGACACGGGTTCACATGTAGATGCCATGTTTCTTGACTTCCGCAAGGCGTTCGATACAGTTCCCCACAGTCGTTTAATGAACAAAGTAAGAGCATATGGACTATCAGACCAATTGTGTGATTGGATTGAGGAGTTCCTAGATAACAGGACGCAGCATGTCATTCTCAATGGAGAGAAGTCTTCCGAAGTAAGAGTGATTTCAGGTGTGCCGCAGGGGAGTGTCATAGGACCGTTGCTATTCACAATATACATAAATGACCTGGTGGATAACATCGGAAGTTCACGGAGGCTTTTTGCAGATGATGCTGTGGTGTATCGAGAGGTTGTAACAATGGAAAATTGTACTGAAATGCAGGAGAATCTGCAGCGAATTGACGCATGGTGCAGGGAATGGCAATTGAATCTCAATGTAGACAAGTGTAATGTGCTGCGAATACACAGAAAGATAGATCCTTTATCATTTAGCTACAAAATAGCAGGTCAGCAACTGGAAGCAGTTAATACCATAAATTATCTGGGAGTACGCATTAGGAGTGATTTAAAATGGAATGATCATATAATGTTGATCGTCGGTAAAGCAGATGCCAGACTAAGATTCATTGGAAGAATCCTAAGGAAATGCAATCCGAAAACAAAGGAAGTAGGTAACAGTATGCTTGTTCGCCCACTGCTTGAATACTGCTCAGCAGTGTGGGATCCGTACCAGATAGGGTTGATAGAAGACATAGAGAATATCCAACGGAGAGCAGCGCGCTTCGTTACAGGATCATTTAGTAATCGCGAAAGCGTTACGGAGATAATAGATAAACTCCAGTGGAAGACTCTGCAGGAGAGATGCTCAGTAGCTCGGTACGGGCTTTTGTCAAAGTTTCGATAACATACCTTCACCGAAGAGTCAAGCAGTATATTGCTCCCTCCTACGTATATCTCGCGAAGAGACCATGAGGATAAAATCAGAGAGATTAGAGCCGACACAGAGGCATACCAACAATCCTTCTTTCCACGAACAATACGAGACTGGAATAGAAGGGAGAACCGATAGAGGTACTCAAGGTACCCTCCGCCACACACCGTCAGGTGGCTTGTGGAGTATGGATGTAGATGTAGATGTAGATGCATCACTCTGTTACACTAGACAGCGACAGCGACTAGCAACAGCGAAACATGGGAAGTGACGTGGTTCACAGAAATTAACATATCCAGTTGAAGGAGTTGTGAGTATTATCTATGAAGACAAAATTTTTTGGCGGGCAGAAAGATCTGTGTTTTTTATTGTTTTCGTCAAGGTAGTAGATGCCGCGTGGAGCTTTTGTAGTAACTAACGTAATAGGCTTTGTGGTATTGTGATTTCTAAGAGACGAAAAGCAAAATGCAAAATTGTTGGACAGAAAACAGGAAACGTAATGTACATTCGCATTCTGGGAGGCAAACAAGCTGATCGGTTAAAATGATTGTGGTTAGAATATCGTATTTCCCCATCGAATATAAATGTATAGGATTTATTTAATACTGTGGCGTATGTACTCAAGCTGCACGTGTAGTGTTGTACTCATGAACGTTATAAACTGCAGATTTAGTTTCATAGCTGTGTTGTATGCAACTTAGTACTGTTGTGGTGGCTGTTGGAAGGCTTCTTCAAATGTAACTCTCGTTTAAACATGTTGAGATGTTAATTAATGGGGCACTTATGCAGTTTAGCAGGTACGGAAAAAATTTTTCATTTTTTTTCAAAATTTGATCGATTATAGTCAAATTTGATACGCTGATTACGAATACGATATTTATTTTCGCCCCAGTCAATTATTTACATCAAAAAAATTGTTTTAAATTTTTTTAAATTTTTTTTATTTTTCAATATTTTGTCGATATAGTGAATTCTGATGCGCTGATTTCGAATATAACATCCATTTTCTTTTTCCCTTGACCGTCGGCGATATCTTCTGCCCGATAAGCGCGGCGCTGCCGATGATGCAACATTGCGTAATACACTAACTAATCAGTATTTTCAAATCATAGGCGGCCGCTGCCGCGGCCGCATTCCAAAAAAGAAACTCCCAACCTAACCTCAAGTGGGCTACGCTACAGATCAATTTATGCAGTTTAGCAGGTACGGAAAAAATTTTTCATTCCAAATGTATCTGGCTTGGAGAGCTTTGTGGGTGAATATGTAAAGTTTGTTGGTGATTGTACTTTGTATTTTCATAAATAAAGTGATCTGTAGCGTAGCCCACTTGAGGTTAGGTTGGGAGTTTTTTTTTTGGAATGCGGCCGCGGCAGCGGCCGCCTATGATTTGAAAATACTGATTAGTTAGTGTATTACGCAATGTTGAATCATCGGCAGCGCCGCGCTTATCGGGCAGAAGATATCGCTGACGGTCAAGGGAAAAAGAAATTTTTTGATGTAAATAATTGACTCGGGCGAAAATAAATATCGTATTCGTAATCAGCGTATCAAATTTGACTATAATCGATCAAATTTTGAAAAAAAATGAAAAATTTTTTCCGTACCTCCTAAACTGCATAAGTGCCATTAATGGAATTGTTGGACTTTATTTTTAGTCACTGAAGTATATAGCGATGAAACTCGCCAAAAGCGGGAAGAGAAATGTAGCAAAACTGGAGATACTGTGGAAAATTCGCATTTGCAAAATAAGATGCTGAAGAAGCAGGTAAGGGTTCATATGCATGTCTCGCCTGACATTCAGAAAATTCGTAAATCAAATTAGTGTCTAGTAATTCACTATTCATTATTAATCATCAGGATCATTAGTGAGTAAATGGTTTAGGATGTAAGTATTAAAGTTTCAATGTTAGAATGGACAATTTTTAGATATAGCTGCACTGCTTAGAAAGAAAATACTGTAGGACAGATTGAATAAAAGAATTCTATTTGTGAGCCAGTACAGTGAGAAACATCTCCTAAGTGCAAAGCAGGCAGTACTGGCCTTTTTGGGTTGTACCAAAAAGATGCAAACTCTGAACAAATGTTCCAACAGTAATTAAGTTTCATTCTTGATAATTTAGTCCTGTTTTCTTGTCAATTGGCAGTCATTACCTCATCACTGTTTCCTACCTGAGGCTAACTTGAGGTTATTCGCACAAGGTCAGGTGCTGATGCTACACCCATCTGCTTTGACCCGTAATGCCATGGTGAGCCTTGATGTTTTTGAGTCTTTGTGTTTGTAGATTGTGTGTTGTAGTATTTGGTGGCTCCTGTTGTGCTGTATGTTTTTTAGTAAGTAGTTTGACATGAATTGAATGTTTCATGTTGGTATTGAAAGGATTAGTGCTGGCTTTCTGGTGAGCTACTTTGAATTTGCATATTTTGGCTGATGGATTCATTTTTATGTCTGGAAATATTAGTGTGGTGTGTTTCTTGTGGTCGGAGATCTAATATTTTTCTTTTTTATTCTGAGTTGAAGAAGATATAGTTATTTGTGAGTAGCTCATTGCTTGTTCCAATGGGTCAAGTTGTTTGTGTATATTGCGATTGATGGTGGTGAAAGTTTTCATGGTTTTCAGGATTTCCTTGTTAGTGTTCGGTAACTGTTGGATTGTTATTGGTAGGTATCAAGGGTACTAATGTACCATCATTGTTTAGGATACATATCTGATATTAGTCATATGAGCATGGTTTGGTTTGTTGTACTGAGAACATTGGTTTAGATAGAGTAAGTGAAAGTTTTGTATGTACGGCTTTGTTTGAGCTATGTGGGTGAAGTGAAATTTGCAACACCATGTTTTAGAGTAGTTGGTTCTTGGTATCGAGGGCTTTGTTGGAGCTGTGCAGCTCAAGTGAAAATTGTGGTGAGTTTTTTTAATTCTGTGTGGGTTACTGGTATTGAGGTCTTCATTTGACATATATAGGTCAAGTGAAATTACAACACCAATAGTTATCATTTTTGTAGTTTTTTCTTTTAATGTTGAGTATTTTGTGTGCTTGATGTTTAGGTGAATACTTGTTTATCAGTGATGTCATTATTGCCGGTGAGTGGAAGAAATCACTACTCTTTTGAAATTGTGACTGTTTATTTATGTCATGCCACATTAGTAAATTTATATATTGAGAAGGTGTTGTGTGAATGCTTAATATATTGAAGATGCACCCACAAAATGACTGTTGTTAAACATTAGTGTCTTTCTCAAGCTTCTCACTTACAATTTGATGCAATATGTGATCAGATTAGCTGGACATGTGCTTCAGCATTTGACAACTTAATATTTTTTCAGGTGTAGAAGATTTTACTCATAGGTACTTCATTGGATGTTGATTTGTATCTCATTGGTGACAGTGGTGTACTCTACATACAAAAAGTCATGGGAAGTACGGAAGTGTCCGATCCCGCACGGCTGCTTTGACCCATGACGTCACAAATATGGCGGAAACGACCATAAACCACGATTACAATATGGTGCATATAAAGTCGTTACGTACACATTATGAGGACGAAAATACATTGAAAAACAAAGACACACACATTCCACAAAAAGCCTAATGACACTAACGGGGCAAGCATGGGAAATAGGCGGTTTTTGGGTGGGGACAAACTAAATATAAACAAATTTAGACACCCACTCCCATACAAAACCACGCAAAATGACGAAAAAAACTGACATCACAAAACTCCCCTAATACCACTGAACACAATATCATCTGGAATCGGACACTTCCCTTGACCTATATAGCTCAACAGCAGCTTCTGATCCCATAAATTGGGATCGAACACTTCCCTTGACATATATAGCTCAATAGCAGCTCCTGATCCCATAAATTAGGACCTAACACTTCCCTTGACATGTTGTTGTTGTTGTGGTCTTTGGTCCTGAGACTGGTTTGATGCAGCTCTCCATGCTACCCTATCCTGTGCAAGTTTCTTCATCTCCCAGTACTTATTGCAACCTACGTCCTTCTGAATCTGCTTAGTGTATTCATCTCTTGGTCTCCCTCTACGATTTTAACCCTCCACGCTGCCCTCCAATGCTAAATTTGTGATCCCTTGATGCCTCAGAACATGTCCTACCGATCGGTCCCTTCTTCTTGTCAAGTTGTGCCAAAAACTCCTCTTCTCCCCAATTCTGTTCAATACCTCCTCATTAGTTATGTGATCTACCCATCTTCCCTTGACCTATATAGCTCAAAAACATCTTCAGATACCAATATCAACAGCCACACATTGGGATCGAACACTTCCCTTGACCTGTTATCATTACGACATTTCCACATACAGCTGTCCCTGGTCCGAGACACCGGAAGTTTAAGTAAGACTCATTTCTTCACGTCATACTGAACACTTCACGACTTCATCAAAAACACGAATAGCTGAAGAAATTTTATTAGAGACAATGCACTGTCCCCCGTCATAGACGACAACCGAAAACTGTTGACCCTGTCAGTCATATCCATACCTACCAAAGAAATAAAAAAAGCAATGTCCCAAAATTCACACACGATGCCACACTCGCAAACTAAACCAAAAACATAACCTAACACACCACCAGAGAGCACCACCGATCGCATCAAAACAACACCTACAAACACACCACTCTCACAAACTAAATTCTGCACCGTCGTGACGTCACACACCACAACAGCATTATGTCATGGGTCAAAGCCAATGGGTGGGATTGGACGCTTCGGTCGACCCAATTCATGTTACTAATAAGTACATACTTAATACTTTCGTAATTTGGCACGTAGTGATGATATTCTACTTATGTTTGATCTTTTCTATGCTGCCAGGTTCTATCAAAAATTATTTGATAATCCATTCAGTATGCCTTTGATTTATTTTCAGAAACACATCACAAATCCAGTACCACGCCAGACCTACAGGATTGTACAACCAAACGTTCTCTGCCACCACCCTATATTTTTTGGGATGGTTACTGAGGATAGGCCACGATGTATACCGAAGATCATTATTTTATATTTTACCATCTGTGCCAAATTAATGTTTCTGTTAATATATTAATGTTATGGCACTGTCAATAGTAGTATCACAGATACACTTTAAGAAAATGAAACTGTTTACATTGCACTGTGAAAACCCACTGTCATATAATGTTTATCGAAGTGGGTGACAATTATATATCTTGTGTTGGAGTTACTGTTGCAATGAATGTGATTTTTTTGGATGACATGTTAAAAACAACTGCAATAAAATAATTTTGTTTATTGCAAAAGGAGTTACATCTTTTACATATGCATTTTGTATGTGTGTTGTTCACAATCCCTGCTCCCATCCCCAGCCAAAGAAAGTAATTATAGAATCATTCCATAATGTTACATCATGTGTGTATGTCTTGGAAGGGGGGGGGGGGAGGGTGCACACACTTTTGAGAAGAGTTTATTGATTCATCCACTAATGATTGTAGGTCCAAGGATAATATTTTTTGACTGAGTTGCTTACATTTCTTCAAAAGTAAAGCTGTGAAAAGTATGAAATTAAAATATTTTGTGATTGGCTCTACATGGAATGTTAAATGTTTTGTTATAATATATTCAATTACTCAACATTTATTTGCTTACTGTGAACTGTTAGACATCAGCGATATTAGGCAAAAATATAATACCTATTAGTGACATGAAAATTTATGCCAGACTGCGACTTGAACCTACATTTCTCTCTTGTTGTGAGGAAATACTCCATGAAGTTCTGGGTTTACAGTCAGATGTTACTGAACCAGTCTTTTGACTGCATAACTTCCAGCAATGTGAATGGGATGAAGAAATACTGAATATTCATCTGTCCTAGAAACCTCATCAAAGATTCACTGTGCATATGTTTAGAATAAGGTATAATCAGCCAATTGGTAACACATTCAGCCAGTGATACATAGCTTTTTATTTGGCATGTTTTCAGTTCTTTTCCTCTGATTCTTTCCACACATCACCTCTCCTCTGCCTGTAACTTCAGATTGATCAGCCTGTGAGAGTACATAATGGGCTCTGAAAATGAACACTTAGTTCTTCTGGATATGTTGTTTGGTTTGTTATTTTGGATATGACATGATCTTGAAGAAATAGAACAAGGAAAAGTAGCAACCATTATGACCAATGCTTGATTTGTAAATAAGTAGTAGTACCAGTACTGTGACCTACCATGGACTGTTTTTTATTATTAATATCTTAAAACATTATTTTAATGGTTTTGGATCAGAGGAATCAGTATGGTATACCATCACAAATCAAGCACTGGTTATAACAACAAAAGCAATTGTCTGGTTTAAAATAGTCACTCTGACTGTACATGGATTGCTTTGTCATCTCACAGCAATAAAAAAGGAAAATTGTTTGACAATATTATAAAAGGGATAGGTGCTACTCATTATATAGTGGAGATGCTGATTCACAGTTAGGCACAGCAGGAAGATTGTCAAACAAATCTTTCAGCCAAACAGGCATTCATCACAATTAGTCAACATATATTCAGTATCTCCGCTATGTGGTGAATAGAAACTACCCTTTTCATAACATTGTCATTATTACATAATGGATTTTCCATTGTGTGAAGATTAGTGTTTAATGTACCATTGACCAAAGTAGTAAGGACAGACTATCAGCTCTCTACCAACAGACAGAGCTTATCTCTCACTATGTGGTCTCCGTCAAGATGGACACAATCTTCCTCAAGGCTTTTCGCATCAGATCTGTGGCTGAGTATCAGCCAACTGAATGTTGTGTCAAACTGAAATAATGATAAGTAAAGAAAATAAACAGAAAGAAAATTTGTTCAGGGCATAAACTTGAAACTGATATTAAATGGACAGATTCTTTGACCAAAAGTTGGCTTACACTACACAAAGTGTTTACGCAGTAGAAGTTTTCTTCTTAACAGAAACTCATGACAGTTTGTGTTCATCAGTATGTTTGAGAATTATTCCCAAACTAAATGTATATATAAAAAAGATTTTAGTGGCAACTGAAGTATAGTAAGTTTGATTTCATGGCTATTATTTATTTCCATTTATCTGCTTTCCTTTCCTCATTTTCTTCAGCTGCCATATGCGGCACAGCTGTTTCTGCCAGAATGATGGATTTTAATTTCTATACAATGCAAATGGAAGGTGGAAAATATACTGCAGAAGTCAAACAAGGTAAAAAAAAAATGGAAATTCCATGTAACTGCAAAAGAATGAAATACTGCGTAACTGGAGCTTCAGTAGTTATTTGTCTGTATGGAGACTGAGAAGCTGGAAGACTGCAACAAAGTGCAGGAAGTCTTGCGGAGAATCAACAATTGGTGGAGTGTCTTGCACTGTGAATAACTGTCAAGACAGATCTCCATGTTGATGCACCACTTTCTAGTGACCAACAGTTTGTCATTGAAGAGATCATTGCAATTTCCATCAGCTTAAGCCTTGGTACAAGAACTGCTCTCCACACAACAATGACCTGTACCTGTGCACATTTATGCGAAAGCAAAGCCAGTTATGTTGTATTTGTTTCTTCAGTGGCAGTACGTCTATAGGTAATAAGTTTCCAGTGACATTACAGTGAGATGGGTTGTTGCTTAGACTGTGAATTCGTTTGTTTATCAGATGCATAGTACAACAATATAAATTCTTTATCAGAGGCCATCAACTGTTTGGATATAAACCTACAAGAATGAAGTCACTTCTTTTGTCTTGGATGAATATAGTTTAAAATAATGTAACATATCATAAAGCTATGTTACTTACATATGCTTCAGGAGCAAAGGTTGTGAGAATTTTAGGTCTTCTGGTGCAATAAATCCATCATTTTAGGATGATCTGGGCAATAATGTACTTATTTCTGCAAATGTGTTTGGGAAAAATGACTTCTTAATAGAGACTCTGCTTCTGTGTATTTAACAAGATAATATTAATGACAAAATTTCTGTGATTTTAATGGAAATGTCTAGTTGGGGGCACTGAATTGATTGTGTAACTTAAGCCATGGCTATTGTAAATGTAAGTGATGTGGCTGTGAGATGGTTTTAGCAGTTCACTTCATGGTGTATGGCTGGTGAGTCCCAAGCCTAGACTTTTGTGAAGGAATAATAATAATAATAATAATAATAATATATATATATATATATATATATATATATATATATATATATATATATATATATATATATATAAAAAAAACAAAGATGATGTGACTTACCAAATGAAAGTGCTGGCAGGTCGACAGACACACAAACGAACACAAACATACACACAAAATTCAAGCTTTCGCAACAAACTGTTGCCTCATCAGGAAAGAGGGAAGGAGAGGGAAAGACGAAAGGATGTGGGTTTTAAGGGAGAGGGTAAGGAGTCATTCCAGTCCCGGGAGCGGAAAGACTTACCTTATGGGGAAAAAAGGACGGGTATACACTCGCACACACACACATATCCATCCACACATATACAGACACAAGCAGACATATTTAAAGACAAAGAGTTTGGGCAGAGATGTCAGTCGAGGCAGAAGTGCAGAGGCAAAGATGTTGTTGAAAGACAGGTGAGGTATGAGTGGCGGCAACTTGAAATTAGCGGAGATTGAGGCCTGGTGGATAACGGGAAGAGAGGATATATTGAAGAGCAAGTTCCCATCTCCGGAGTTCGGATAGGTTGGTGTTAGTAGGAAGTATCCAGATAACCCGGACGGTGTAACACTGTGCCAAGATGTGCTGGTCGTGCACCAAGGCATGTTTAGCCACAGGGTGATCCTCATTACCAACAAACACTGTCTGCCTGTGTCAATTCATGCGAATGGACAGTTTGTTGCTGGTATATATATATATATATATTTTTGTGGGGGCTCATGTGAGAGTTTACACTGTCATCTCATACCTGTAACTGAGTAGGCTCATGATGAAATACGGCAAATGTTATCCCGGCTGACGCCCACAATTGAAATACGGCTAATGACACAAGTTGAAAATTATGATCACTATTTTTTCTTATTTACTTAAATTTGCCATATTTCGTGACAGTACCTTTTCCATTAGACATTTATACGGCGATATAGTCTTGGCTTCATTTGTCTAAGTATGATTCCACGATGCGTCTTTGTTGGTTGCAGAATTGACGTGGTTCAACGTGTTTCTCTCATTTTGGTGTTTCAAATACAGTTTCTTCAAATGTAGTTTCTTCTTTTTTTAGTTAATACAAAAATAATAGTAACATACTTCAAATTGTTCTTCCGTCAACACCATGGTCAACACACACCAAGAGTTAGCTGCCGACTAAGTACAGTCAAAGAAAAATTCCAACATCAAAGATGTTTTACACCACACACAATCTTCCAGTTGTAATCAGTCTCTTTGCTATTCTTCGATACATTTTCTAATAGTAATCAATATGCTTTTACTCTCAAAAACAGAAGTAATTTAACATATAATAAGACAAATTATAATAAATCCTGACAAAAATATAAGAAAACATTTACAATTCGGTATCAACAAATATGGTAAAGAAAATAACATCTCCCAGATCCATTACAACTGCTCCCCAGGGCTTTTGTTGTTATGGACATATACAACAAAATCCCGACCACACTCAGTAATGGATCTGTATTACACAATTAGTACATTAATGATGCAGTCTGATAACCTCTTCCAAATTTGGACTCTTTGAATCTGTGGACTTGTTACTGGCTGTTGTTGCAATGATACTTCCCCATCAATCTCATACACAAAAATTCAAGTAAAGAAATTATTTGACATGACAAATATACATGGTATAAATCATACATGAGAAATATTCTAACATACAGCATACAGATTGAAAATAATAGAAAGGCAAAACTCATTTCCTAGATTAAGATTTAATTTTTTTTTTTTATAAATATTAATGTTAGTTTCATTATTCTTACATATTGTACAGTAAAAATGATACTGGACATATATAGTGTAATGTGTTTTTCTCTATATTTGCCTTTTATATATATATTTTTTTAACTTCTGATTTTTTTATTTTTATATTTTTTTTTATTAGTCATGTTTTTTTGTTTTTTGTATATTTTTTCCCTTATGATTTTCTTTTTAAATTTTTTTTAACTCATGTTTTTTTTATTTATTTTTTTCTTGTGATTTTCTTCTTTTAGTACAGTTAAAGATACATCAGTATTACCTAAATTTTTTTTTTGCAATTATTTATGTACACTTTCCTCTACTACAATATTACTACAAATCACATTCTTGTGAAGAGTACTTTTGCTCCCCACAACATCAGTATAAACAACAATAAACTGCTCATATATCATGAGGCTTTATCTAAAATTGGTTTTGAAACTTATACCTTTGCATGCATGTCCTCACATGCATGCCTTCACCCACAGGGAAGACTTAGCTTCCAAAAATTAGAAAAATTCAGAAATGCTCACTATGGAAACTTTTTTTTTTTGTAAAAAAGTAAAAATAAATCTTTCTCTCATTTTTTGTTACAACAGTGTTTTTTCATCAGTTTCAATTAACATGTGACTTCAAATTATTACTTTATACATGCAAATATACATACTTGGTTGTACAGGCAGTTTTGTTCTAACAAGCGTATTCCAGTGGAGGACTTTTGTTTTAGATGATAATAGGTTATTTAAATTTTGAAATTATGATTTCTGTTTATATAGTTTCACTCCACCATCTTTTTTCGAAACTACTACTAGAGGATTATTATATGCACTGATACTCCTTTCTATTATATTACATCCTTCCATCTTTTTCAGCTATTTCTCAACAGCAGGTCTTTTTGATATTGCAATACTGTATGGTTTTATGAAAAATGGTTCATGAGATTTTACCTGAAGCTCACACTGATAACCCTTTACCCTACCAGGTATGTCACTGAAAACATCACTGTATTCCCACAGCAGATTTTCTAACTGTTGTTTTTGCTCCCCAGATAAATTTTGTGTTTTCTGAAATTTTCAAATTTACTAAATTCCCAAATTCAACTTCATCAGTATCAAATCTATGAGTTTCAATATTCTCCAATCTATTTTCTTTTAGTAAATTGATACTGTCAAAATTTCCATTACTCTGATCATCAAGTGTGTTCACAAAATTTGTCTGAATATATTCCCTTTCACTAGTTTCTATCAAAAGTTTTCTTCCAACCCAATCAAATGCTGTATTTACTTTTACTATCCAATTCATACCCAAAAGAAAATCCTCATTAAATTCCTGAATTACAAAACATCCATGTGTGAACAACTTGCCTTCAATTAAAAATGTCACTAAAGCCTGGCTTTTTACCAATTTACTGCTCTTCCCAGTAGCACCTTTTATCTTTACCCCAACAACTGGCATTTCAACAAAATCTTTCCCCACTTTCAATTTCTTGCTTAACCTTTCAGATATTCCCGAGATCTCACTTCCTGTATTAATTAAACATTTACCAATCCATGACCCAATTTGAACTTTTATATAAGGACTGCAAAATTGATCACTTTTCTCAGAACCTGTATCCTCATGTAATAAATCACTTTCAATATCCCCAAACCTATACTTATCAGAATCATATGGTATATCATTACATGTATTATTTGTCACAGTTATAAAATTTGCACAAGACACAAAATTATCATTAGTACTCTCTATTATCTCAAATAGCCAAGAATTTTCATCCAAATCACATTGTATACTATTGAAGTACTTATCCTTCAGCTTTTCAAAAATAAAATATCTCATCTTTTTCCACCACTCAGGACATACAGTTTCACATACATTAATAAGCATCTTTCTAAAGTTCTTGTCAAAAGAAATTGTTTCACTGTTCAGCCATATATTCATAAGAAATGTGTGTGTGTCATTAGTATCTGTAAAAGTTTCACTTAGGCTAGAAATTATACATGTGTCATCGTTATTTGTGTAGTCAGATTCTTTACCAACAACATCTAAATTCACACTTTCACATACATCCATCTTGTGAGCTTTATTCATCCTGGTAACATCCCTGGGAATTTCTATAATATTCTCACTATTTAATCCATTTTCAACCATGTGTATACCCAACTCCCTATTTAAACTAATGAAATACCTTTCCTCAACATCATCATCAATACCATTACCATCATTATCAACTTTATCAACAACATCATTATCATTATACATATTCAAGTCATACACATTCAAATTATCCCCCAAAATATTATTTCCCCTTTCTAAAGGTACCAGATCCCTTTCACCAATATTTTCATTCTCACAGCATGCATTCTCTCTTTCATTCACACACATCTCTGAACTACTACAAATTACACCATCTGACAAAGTGTTGTTCTTTTCTGCCCAAGTGTAAAACTCTGTTAAATTAAATGGATCACAATTACTTTTATCTACTGTATGTTCTGGTGTACTGAAAATTTTATTTTTATCAATATTATTTTCCTCTTGAAATTTTTTCAATAAGTAACAACTAATAACCTCATGTGATAGCTTAGGTTTGGAACTGTCATGTTTGGGTTTATGATAGTCACATCCATTGGTCCTTTCATCATGCTCACCTTCTGCCTCAACCTTGCGGACCTTCAAGGGGGCGTCTACTCATTTTTTGTTTCCTGAATTACAACTTGTTCCTGTTTGAACTGCTGATTGTGGTTCTGCCAATGCCTCTGATCCACATTTCTGTTCCCATTCCTTTGCCAAACATTACCTGATTGTCGATAGTTTCTATCGTATTGACCTCTATCAAAATTTCTGTGATTTTGATCCCTAAAGTGTTCTCTACTTTGTTGATTATTACCGCGAAAATCATGTTCTTGTTTTGGATAAAAATTATGGTCCTTCTTCTGAAAATTGTTATATCCCCCTGAATTTTGACTAACACCATGATAATTGTTTTGTTCCCTTTTTTGAAAGTTATCATTTCCCCAATTTTGACCGTTACCTTTCTGAGTAAACCCACTGTGTGTTGTTGTTGTTACCCTATCCAACTTTTCAATATAATTGAGAAACTGCTCAACATTACTATCAGGACATTGAACTAAATTCAACTGCATTGCTGATGGCAATCTTCTCTTTAAGGTATCAATTTTGATCAAGTCATCCAAAGGTTTTGTTAAATGAATAAGTTTTTGAAGTTCACTTTTGCAAAATTGTTTCATGCTCCCATCTGATTCTCTATAGTTTCGCCCATTCAAAAATTCACTTTTGATTCTAGTTTGTTTAAGATCATCCCAAAAATTTTCCAGAAATTTTGATTCAAATTCTGAAAATGTCATCCCCATAGTTACAATCTGGTTTGCCCAAGTCAAAGCTTCCCCTTCCAAGAATTTTTTCACAAATTTAATTTTTATTTCATCTGGTGAGTGAGGTAAAAAACAATCTTTACAATACTGCATAAAATCAACGGGATGTAAGGGTCCATCTACCGAAAAGTGCTTCACTGGAATATTAGATACAAGATTACATGTGTTGACATTGTAATTTTTGCTTTGAAATTCAATGTTAAAACTTTCAATTTTTTCGCTAAGTTCTTTGACAGATTTTTTGTTTTCTAAATCATTGCATTTTACTTTTTCTTCTAGAGTAACCAAACGATTGTCAGTTTTTTGTTCTACATTTTTTACTAAAACTTTTGTATTCTCATCCAAATTTTTAATTTCCCCTTTAATGTCATTAAAATCAATTAAATTTATTTCCCTATCTGCCAGTAACTCATTTTTTACAATATTAATTTCACCGCTCAATTTAGCATCAATTTCATTTACTTTTGCTTCCACAGATTCAATTTTTTCCTCAGCATTGCCAACTCTGTTCGAAAGATCACCCACTTGGGTATTGACTGCTTGGACTTGCAACAAAATGTTATCAATTTTTTCATCCCAGTAAGTCTTATTATCGTCAAGTGTTTGTTTAATTTCTTTCGTGAAATTTACAAGAAAACTTTTTAAATCAAACTTATCGGTTCTTTCACTTTCATTTGACCTGTCCTGATGTTCGAAGTCTATTAAATTACTACTTTCTACTTTAGGCACAATACTCTCGAAAATCTCATAAGTCATTGTGAAGAACAAAAATTTATACACAACAATACAAAACAAGATAAAAAGATTGTTTTAACAAAATACGATGGTTTCGTGACTTATCTGGAACACTCTTCTACTGTTGCAAAACCACGTTTTCCATCTATGTGATTGTTGACCAAAATTCTTGAAGTATTTTCTTCTGTCGAAAATTATATTTCTTGCCAAACATTTCTTCTCCAAAACTTTTACTTCCCGATGAACACAAACACTGTAACACACATTCTGAAGAAACTGGTATTAACACACAAAAATTTTCTTCCTCGTAGCACTGTTGAAAATCTCGTGAACACAATATCCCGGCTGCTGAGCCCCCAGTTGAAATATTGCAAAATGTTATCCCGGCTGACGCCCACAATTGAAATACGGCTAATGACACAAGTTGAAAATTATGATCACTATTTTTTCTTATTTACTTAAATTTGCCATATTTCGTGACAGTACCTTTTCCATTAGACGTTTATACGGTGATATAGTCTTGGCTTCAGTTGTCTAAGTATGATTCCACAATCCGTCTTTGTTGGTTGCAGAATTGACGTGGTTCAACGTGTTTCTCTCATTTTGGTGTTTCAAATACAGTTTCTTCAAATGTAGTTTCTTCTTTTTTTAGTTAATACAAAAATAATAGTAACATACTTCAAATTGTTCTTCCGTCAACACCATGGTCAACACACACCAAGAGTTAGCTGCCGACTAAGTACAGTCAAAGAAAAACTCCAACGTCAAAGATGTTTTACACCACACACAATCTTCCAGTTGTAATCAGTCTCTTTGCTATTCTTCGATACATTTTCTAATAGTAATCAATATGCTTTTACTCTCAAAAACAGAAGTAATTTAACATATAATAAGACAAATTATAATAAATCCTGACAAAAATATAAGAAAACATTTACAATTCGGTATCAACAAATATGGTAAAGAAAATAACATCTCCCAGATCCATTACAATGACCAAACAATAAGATAGCACCACTGTTTATTTGTTGCAGTATACATGATGCAGCCACAAGGTTTCAATGTTTGCCTGATAGCTCTCCTGCTATGCAGTGCTGTGATGGGAGACCTCAGCAACGTCTTTTGACATGCATCTAGCTACTGGTGTCAGGCACTTTTCTGGATCACTGAACCCCATTCACAAGAGTTTCACTAAGGTATTGATGGCAATCGTACAATTAACATTGAAACTTACACTGCCTGAGAAAGCAGAGAAATGTAATTATGATTTTTGCAGAAAAGTTGCTGAACATATCAACAATCAGTAGCTGCAGAAGACTGTTATCATCAAGACTGCTATGAGAAATTAGTGTCAAACCCCTCCACTGTTTGAAACGGGGGCCATACTCTTGGTATCAAGTTTGATGTCACTTTGCAAGAAGTATGCAATTTTCTAGATTCTTCAGAGAAATCCCAATTTTCACTTTAGGATTTATTGCAGAAAGTCAATGAATGACTCCCAGACTGGGATACAATTACTATAAAAATTCTTAGAATACAATTTGACTGAACATTACAGTTATGGAGTCATTCCACAAATATTCGATGATCCATCTCCAAAACCTCAGTCTGGTTAAGGTTCATTGATGATATGTCTTGACGATCTGAACTCAGGGCCAAGGTAAACTATCCACATTCAGAACCTCAACACTGTTTCTCCTATCTGCTCCACCTGGTCCTCCTCTATACACACACACACACACACACACACAAAAAGAATTCCCTCGCATACAGCTTAGCCACCGACATATCTGCTCTGAGGAGAACTCTCTTGCCCTGTATGCTGAAGGGCCCACAAAGGCCTTTGCAGGCAGCAACATTCCCCCAATCTAGTCCACAAACAAATTTCCAAAGCCGTATCCTCACACCACCAAACCTCCCACCATCCCCAAGAATCAGCTAAAGGAGCACCCCCTCATCATCCAATATCACTCTGGACTAAAACAAGTGAACCATAATGTCACCAGGGCTTTATCTCTCTTCCTGCCCTGAAATAGGGACACCCTACCCAAGATCCTTCACACTCATCCTAAAGTGGTGTTCCATTGCCCACCTAACCTACACATCATCCTAGTGAATCTCTGTGCCACTCCCACTCTCATCTGCTTATTACAGAGATCATATACGTGATACATGTGGCAGACCGAAGTACAAGATCTGCCTAATCCACACACCCAGCACCTGCTACTCTTGTCATGTCACTGGCTTATCCTACCCCATCAGAGGCTGGGCCACCTGTGAAAGCAGCCATCATATACCAGCTCTGGTGCAATCACTGCACAGCTTTCTGTATTGTATAACTATCAACCAGCTGTCCACCAGGATGAATGGCCACCCCCAAACTATGGCTGAAAGGAAAGTAGACTGTACTTGTGGCACAACGTGCAGCTGAACAAAAAATGATCGATTTTAATGGCTGGTTCACAACCCAGATTATATAGATCCTCCCCTCCATCACTAGCTCTTCTGAACCACACAGACCAGAGTTATCCTTACAACATATTCTCTATTTCTGAAATTATCCCAGCCTCAACCCAACAATTTCTGTCCCCTCCATCCTGTCATCCCTCTAAAGTTAAATTGCTTTCAGCATGTGCCCCTTCCCACTGGCCGCCACAATTGTGCTAGCTCATATACCTGCCACATCTCCCTCCCACATTTCTAGCTGGCAAACTGGCCATCTCCATCTGAGCTACTAGCTACCCATCACCAGCTCATCTCCCTACCCTCCCACCTTTCCCTCTGCCCACACTGCTTGACACTACTGCACCACAATCAGCCCACCTGCCACAAAATCAAAATAGCACTGACACTGTCAGCCTAGCTGGCAGCATGGAGGGAGAGAGAGAGAGAGAGAGAGAGAGAGAGAGAGAGAGTGTTTGTTTTTTGTTAGTCTAGCACACCAAAGGGTAAATCGTAAAGCTAACAAGTTTTCTTTCTTTTGTTTGTGCCTATCAACAACTCAATACTTCTGTTTTGCAGTGAGTGGTCTCCTGTAATCCTAACATGTTTATCTTGGTTAAAACATGCATATGAACTTCTTTGAGCAGAATTTCACTAGAAATATTTTTTGTCATAATAGATGTCTTCAAAAGACGAGCTGTTTTTCATAAAAACAGAAAAATAAAGATAAAAAAAATTGAATTAAGGGGTGGTGGAGGTAGACGCTCATCCATTAGGGGAGGGAACTTTTCTTTTTCTCACTACTACATCCAGTATGACTATTTTCCTAAAGTTTCAAAAGCTTGTAAATTATTACACCTATTTTTCTTAATTTGCCTGGGGTATAAGAAAGGCAGCAAGCTACGGGCTGCCCATTGATTATTCTTAACTGTTTTAAAAAAATAATGTTATCTCAAAGAAAAAACACAGATAAATAACCATCAACTATATTCCCTGAGTAACACAAATTTAGAACCATGGGTATGGTATGTCATTAACAACACGGCTTAATACTGTATCGTAATTTTATTGATATTAGCAAACACAAATCACTGCATCCAGTCTCCTCCATCAGGGGGAGGAACAAGCTGTTTGAGAGCATGCTAAATACCCTTTCCAGCCACAGGTTTTAAAAACTTTAATTTTTATTGCCACACAAATAATACATATACCTAAGGAAAAGACAAGAACAATGAATGTATATGTAGTACATGTATAGCTAAAGAAAATATTGTAAGAAAATGGCAAGTAAATAATGTTATGCCTTGGGGTTTTTTTCTCGGGTTTCAACCTTAGCTGGGACTAATCTTTTCCTTTCCAGTATGGTAGCCAAAATGGTCTGCCATGGAGTCTCACAGATAACTCAGACTTTGGTATCTTTTATCTTCTTTGAAGTTGCTAATATTATGATTCAGTTCTTCCTGCTGTGCCAGCTACCCTTTGTAGTGCATTACTTCATCGGTTATCACTGTTTCGTCAATCTTTGCTGTTCAAGTTGATCTGACTGTATCTTCTCAGGTAGCCTCCGTCATTTATGTTGTGCAGTTGGTGAACATCACCTTTTTGCCTTTCATATCAGAGTGATCATTGTGGATGTCCCCTGGGGTGTCAGTGTCTCTTGTGCTGTTGAGAGTGATCTTCAATTTGGGAGGCTGTTGTGACACCCATTTGTGACCTGCACCAATCATGATTCTGCTTGTGCTCGCCAGTGGTGGGCTGATCAGTAGGTGGCAAGCCTCCTTCAGTAGGGGCTAGGCTGCTTCCAACTCAGCAGATCGTATGCTGCTCACAATGAAACTGTATAGGATTCCCAATGAAGTACGCCAACGAATGTGATGATTCTAGTTGTAAATATGTCGAATCCATGTTTACCTATAGTAACTTCATTAACGAACTAGAAATATGTAATTTAAAAGAGGTGTCTTATTTTAAATATGATTCAACAGAACTTTATAAAATCAACAAAAAACTGTTCTCACACCAAAACATGGGAAGTAACATCGTTCACAGAAGTTGCCCCATACACTTCAACTACTGAGTATTGTCTCAACACAGTCAGAATATGCCCAAATACTGATGTTGCATGCTTGAGGAATGTGCATAAAACACAGCAGAAGACATTGTAAAGTGCTTTAAGAATGGCTGCAGATTTTTGGTTTATTTAAGGTACATGGGCAGGAAGAGTACGTTACGGCAGTGCTCAAAAAATTACTGTATTCCAATCATGAAATGGTAAGTAAAATATATAAGATTTGTAAAAATGAATAGCTTACAATATGCACATTTAAGGTAGTTTATTTTTCCTATCAACAGGTGAAGAACAGTTCTTGGTACATTTCTTGAGTTTCATCCTTTGTGGCCATCATTCTGATGCAGTTTTAAAGTCTTATTTTGATGTGTATATAAAGATTTTTCTTTGTATTAACGCCTCATTTTCAGAAGAATTTGCTTCTATTCTACATTTAAGTCATAAACATGCTAATCAACAATGGTTAAAGTAGTGTCTATTTTTGTTTGCTAATAACAGTACTCACTGTAATTTGTACAGTATTGGTAGCATATCTACACACTGTAATGTGATCGTTACAATTACATTTTTACAGATTTATTATTCAGTTGTGGCAAAGGAAGTGTACCGAGAGTAAAGATGAACAAAATGTGGAATTATCATTATATTAAACATTACAGTATTGACTGAGATTTTATTACACTGGCATTCATTGTCTAATATTCCAGGTTCAATTTGGTTTGCAGGGACCAAGGGCATAAGGTATATTGCATTAGTAACACCACTGACAAAGGATGTGAATTTTGCCTTGAGGTAGTAATCTGTACAGCTTGCTCCCTGTGTTGAAATACATATCTAATACTCTTTATTCGTTGGAAAGTAATTTCTAAATAGCCAATTTTTTAATCGGTGATTTTGTAACACTGAAATAAAAAATATTGCAAACATACAAATCTGCTAGGAGTGATAATACTACACAGAAAACATAAATATTTGGAGACCATAATGATTAAAGATTATTTTGTATTTAATGTTTTTTGTGTAAAGATGCTGAAGTCTGTGAGTTATGTAATACACCAAGGAACATGTGGAAGACAATTGGGCCCTAGTTTCCTTTGGTCAGAACACAATAAAAAATGAAACCAATATTTTTCTTGGCCAGTGGCCTTGCCGCAGTGGTAACACCAGTTCCCATTAGATCACCGATGTTAAGAGCTGTTGGGCTCGGCTAGTACTTGGATGGGTCACCATCCGGGTTTGCCAAGTGCTGTTGGCAAATGAGGTGCACTCAGCCCTTGTGAGGCCTATTGAGAAGCTGCTTGACTGAGAAATAGCGACACTGGTCACGAAAGCTGACAACGGCTGGGAGAGTTGTGTGCTGACCACATGCCCTTCTGTATCCACAGCCTCTTTTTTTAATACTTTCTTGAACATGCTGGAACCATGTTATAAATGGGTCTACATCCACTGTCTATTACATCAAATGTTTGTTGATAGTAAATACTGGAAATGAGAAAAGTTAATTGAAAATAATAATGATACAAATGTATATTTGATACCCTTTAGAAGCATTCCTGACAATTTGTACTGAAGCACAAATCTGTGAGGATATCACACTTAAAAGCATTGGCTGTACCTGTAATTAATTTATTCAGGAAACTTTCATACATTTTGTTATAAGACACAGCTTCCACTACATATTGTTATAAGGCACAACTTCCATCCATTTGAACCTGCTTACAGTAGTCAAACCTAGGTGCATCTCTGTAATTTATATCCCACCCACTTCCCTCCAGTACCAGATTGACTTGATGATTCCTTAATGCCTCGGGATGTGTCCTAACAGTCAGTCCCATTTTTTAGTTGTGCCATTAATTTCTCTTCTTACCAAATTTATACAGTACCACCTATTTAGTTATCCGGTATACCCATATAATCTTCACCATTCTTCTGCATCACTACATTTCAGATGCTTTATTCTTATGCAAATTAATTTTCAAGTTGTGTAAACACCTACTTCATCACCCTAAATGAACACTGACTCCTCCTGGATGGAGCCCTAGATGTCAAGAATTGTATGACGAATTTAAAATGACTCGAGACACCAAGGTAGCAGATGAATTGATTTCGGCCCTAGATTAAGCTAGGCAAAAGAAATGGATGGAACTAACTGAAAACATGTCTTTCCAACACTCGAGTAAGGAAGCTTGGAATTTATTAAGAAAGCTTGGCAGTGCCACAAAAGTTAATATCTTATCAGACAAAATAGCAGCCAGGATTGTTAATATAACAAGAACACCAAGCAACAACAACAAACAGGAAGCCAAAGAAATAAAACATGAGCTAAAGTCTAAAATGTCTCAAGCACAGCCTTCCAAATTTGCACAGAAAATCTCTGCAGCCGAAGTTGTTTCAGTCCTAGATACTCTGAAATCTGGTAAAGTGGCTGGTTGTGATGGTATATACCCAGAGTTCCTTAAACATGCTGGCCAAGGTGCAGTGCCCAACTGCACTGTTTAATGAAATTCTCGCAACAGGAAGACTGCCAAATCTTTTTAAGAAAACTAAAATAATTGCCATCCTGAAACCGTCAAAATCTGGTAACAATCCTGAAGACTATAGACCCATTGCACTTCTAAGTGTCTGTTATAAACTGCTGGAGAGAGTACTCTATAACAGAATTGGACCAACTATCCTGAAACACATTCCTGTAGAACAGGCTGGCTTCAGACGAGACCGCAGTTGTAGCGATCAAGTGCTAGCGTTGGCAACATACATAGAGAAGGGCTTCGAAGACCTGAAGAAAACAATGGCCATGTTTATTGACCTAACATCAGCATATGATACAGTGTGGTGGAAAGGCATGCTTCTTAAGTTCTTAAGAATAATTCCATGTAAAAGAATTGCACAACTACTCAATAACATGCTGTCCAACAGGAAATTCCAAGTTCACCTAAAAGGTCAAATAAGCAAGGTATACAATTTAAATGATGGACTACCACAAGGATCAGTATTGGCCCCCCTACTTTTCAATTTATATGTCGCCGACTTGCCAGAAACGAAAGCAAGAACATTTATCTATGCTGATGACATAGCCTTGGCTAACGATTTTACAACTTCAGAAATGACTCTCACTCAGGATCTGTGAATTCTAGATGAATGTTTTAATGGATGGCGACTCAAACTAAACAGAAATAAAACTGAATCCTCCACCTTCCTTCTGAGTAATGGGCACACTCGCTATAAACCATAAATTTCCTTTAGAAATCAGTTGCTGTTATATAACCCATTCCTAAAATATCTCGGCGTGACCTTGGATCGTTCGCTAACATATAGAAAACACCTAACTGAAACAGCTTTAAAAATGAGAACCAGCAACAATATATTACACTAACTCTCTGGAACAAGCTGGGGAGCTAAGGCATCAGTACTCAAAACAACTGCCCTCTCACTTGTATACTCTGTTGGGGAATATTGTAGCCCAATATGGCTGAACAGCGCTCATACAGCCATGGTAGACACGCAGCTGAATGTAGCCATGAGAAGCGTATCCGGGACAATAAAATCCACACCCACAGAATGGCTACCTGTTCTGTCTAATATTGCACCACCGAAGTTACGACGTCAAGCAGCATTGAAAAGGGAATGGGAAAAATGCTCCAAGAATCCCAAGTTACCGCTACACCAGGACTGTGATGCCACTCAAAGGCAACATCTTAAGTCCAGGAAACACTCCTGGAGACTTGGAAAAAGGCTTACTTCTGAAGGATTCCAACTAGAAACAGCATGGCGGGAAGAATGGTTTGCAGCCAATCCCGATTCTGCAGGTCTCATTGCTGATCTTATACGTGTCCCTCCTGGATTCCACTTACCTAGGAGGTCGTGGACCACCCTAAATTGCATACGCACCAAGCACGGATGATGCCAGAACTTGAAGCATAAGTGGGGAATCGCTGAAAGTGCCAAGTGTGACTGCGGACACCAACGACAAACAACACACCACATAGTCACAGAGTGTCCCCTATGGAAACATGCTGGAACTCTGACCAGCATACATGAGGTCTCTGAGGAAGCAATCTCCTGGCTGGATACTTTAGATATTAACCTATAGTTTTTATTACAACTTGAAGCTTTGTTTGTCAATATTACTGTTTATAAAAACCACATTTTCTCTTTTACATGTAACTCATCACAGTGTTTTTATCCACATGTATATTATTGATTTATCGATCTAATCTAAGACTTTTATTACCATAAATGAATGTAATCTCTTTTATTTGTAGTATATGCATATTGTGTTACCAGTAACATCATTGCTGTTCAATTCAAGTAATGTATCCTTGATGCCAAACGAAATAATAATAATAATAATAATAAAACACTGACATAACAAGACTGAATAGGCATTTTGTTGTGATGACTGATCTGTAGTGCAACCAGAGGATTAGGTTAGGGTGGCTGGGTGGCAGTTCAGTTACTTGTGGCCAAGCTGAATGTGAAAGCAGAGTGTTAAGAGTCAAGTATTGTCCCATACCTGTGCAGATAGTATTGTATGGGTGGGTACAGTGGAAGTGGTGGGGGTTTCATTGTGTGTGAGCACTATCTGGTAGGGGGGATTCAGTTCAATGAATGAGGCTTACTCAAAAGCAGAACTCCTAAGCTACAGTTAGCGAGTATGCAAAAGATCATAAGGACAGCTCATCCCAGTATGACTAATAATATAACTGACTGAAGTGGATAATAAGAAAATCACCCCATTAACACTTAATGCAACTGCTGATAGTGTACTAAGCACACTGCCCAGCAGATTACTGCATACTAAGATGGTCACTCCTTCGTAACAAAAAGGTAGAAACACCTGGGGCTGTGTGGCTGCCAAGCTATTTGGAGATAGATGTAACATATTGATCTGTAGAGCAGCATGATGTCTATGTTCATGCCATGTTTAGTGCACTTTTTGTTATAAAAATGAACCACACGGTAAATTCAGAAAGCACACACGGGATAAGAAACAAGTATCTCATGAGTGCAGAACATACATTGTACGTAATCTACAAAAAAATGCAGTGGGGGAATGTCATACCGTCTTTTAACCACATACAATAAATAGTTCTAGTTTATTTCATGATAAATAGTTGAGAAGATCTAACTGGTATTATTACATGACTTCAATATATCACTGTTTGTTTATATTCCATGCAATGACTAAAAATTTAAATATTGCATTCTTTGGTCATGTTTTCATATTTACTGTTACTGCTACAAATGCATAGACAAATCCATGAAAAAGGAAGCAATTACATTTCTTTCATAGGACAGGATTACAAATGTTCAATTATATTAGTAGGACATTGCAAAAAATAAATACACAGAATTTGGATGAAAACAAAGAAGTCATTGTATGAGAGTCTGCCAGAAAAAGAAAGGAACAGTGATTTTTTTTATGGGTGGTTCTGAGCAAATTACTTTGCTGGGAGCATCTGAATTCAATGCAATCAAGGAGCTAGCTGCTGTTGTATGTACGCACTGTCCTTATAACAGAAGACTATGTATAAAGTGAAGACAATGATGTGCTGCTGCCTAAGAATCCACCTTTACCCCTTTGTGGTGATGACTCATGATTACTCTTATATATAAATATCAGGTCATTAAAAATGAAATTGGTATTCTTAGTATTCTGTTAGGTGTAAACAAGAAGACTACATTATGTGTTAATAAACACTGGATCAGTGAAGCTAAGCTACAACTGTACATATCATGGGGGATGGTCCTGGCATACTGCGGCACATCGAGCTGGCATCCATCACCTGCTCTAATTACGCTCCAACTACTACCAATAATTTTTTCTCTCTTTTCTGTCTCTGAGTGTCTTTTGGTTCTGATTTTCAGTAATATTTTTATGTGATGTAGGCATAAATCTGCCCATTTGTTATTTAGTTCAGGTTTCATTGTTACAGTTGTAGTCTCAGTATTCGACAGCAAAAATATGATTAGTTTTGTTTAAAACCATGTTAATTAAAAGTTATGTCTGATTTGTGGTGTCACCGCCAGACACCACATTTGCTAGGTGGTAGCCTTTAAATCGGCCGTGGTCCGCTAGTATACGTCAGACCCGCGTGTCGCCACTGTCAGTGATTGCAGACCGAGCGCCGCCACACGGCAGGTCTAGTGAGACGTCCTAGCACTCACCCCAGTTGTACAGCCGACTTTGCTAGCGAAGCTACACTGACAATACGCTCTCATTTGCCGAGACGATAGTTAGCATATCCTTCAGCTACGTCATTTGCTACGACCTAGCAAGGCGCCAGTATCATTTATCTATGGATGCCTGTACCGTCAGACCGATGTCACCAATTATGGAATAAAGTTAAGTATTCAAGCAACTACGTACTTTATTTACTAGTCTCAACTCCTTTAACTGTTCCAGACCTCACACCAGTCTGCGTGAGCTTAAACGCGTGCATTTCGGCATCCTCTAGCAACACGGTGTTGGCTCTTCTGCCAACACAATATGATTAAAAATTTTGCTATAGTAAATAGCAGTGAAAATATTTTGAGCTAATAAATAGATTTGGTAAGGGTGACACCACTCACTGTAAAGACTAGCATTTCTAATTTTCATTAACATAGTTAAAATTTTGTAGAAAAAATTAACTTACAAGATAGTTGTCATTAAAGTTCAGATGTAGACACATTTTACATTGCAAATTTTGAGTCTGTGTTTATTAGATTTCACCTCTGAGAGCTGTACTTCTGTTACTCCAATTTTTATGCACATGGTGGCTTACTCCATTAACTGATTGAGCCATTAGTTGTGAAAATTGTGTAATCTCCCATGATGTTCAGTATTGCACTTGTACCCATAAACGGATTAGTGCCAATGCAGATGCATAAAATGATTCCATATACTATTCCAAAGTCCTATATCACTACTCTTTTTACTAACCAAATTATTATTAATAATTATAGTCTATCCTGAGTAGTTTTTTTTTTTTTTTTTTTTTTTTTTTTTTGACATTAAGAAATTGGCCATCACCCAACAACGGGACCTTGAAGACAATATATGAAAACGGGAAACCAAAATTGTGGTGGTGTGTGCATTTTTCAGCAAACACCATCCAGAACTCATTAAAGATTTTCCACTTGATGACTTCAGAATGATGTGCTACTGAAGAGGCATCATAGAAGAGACTACATAAATCAGGCTGGTGGGCTTACAGTACTCGTGCAACACAGTGTCCTTAGTGTGGTTGATACAATCCTAAAAAATGCAATGGAAGCAGCTGCACTGTTATAGCCCATGTCAAAAATCATAACTATACTTGTTAACTGTATGCCAGACACTAATACTAAAGCATTTGGGCAGTCCTTGGAGAAAATTAACTTATTTTTTGCAAAATGGTCTAAGGGAAGGGCATATATTCTTGGAAACATAAATACTGATTTAAGACTAAGGCAACCACACAATTTAGTTTTCTTAAAATGCTAAGATTGGATGAATTGCACTGCCTTAATGATAGTTCATAACAATTGTTCTGTCATCATCAGGGTTCATTACCGATGCTTCAGAGAATGGCAGAGTTCTCCAAACCAGTTGTCCCATGGAGCCTGTCCTGTAATAGATGCAAAACCTGACCCATACTACAACACGCTTCAGTCCTATCCCTGGCATCTCCCATCCCATGAAAGGCAAGGGCAAATGTGAAAGCAGTCATGTGATCTACCAAGTTATCTGCAACTACTTTCTGTCATATTACATGGTCATGACCACTGCCAAGTTGTGTGTCCACATGAATGGCCAGTGCCAAACTGGCCAAGAGGCAGCTGGATCACCCATTTGCTGAGCATGACACCCAATATGATATGCTTGAATTCAATGACTGCTTCACTGACTGGATTCTTTCCACCCACACCCCCACCCTGATCTCAACCTTCCCTGCTCCCACCCCAGCCCTAAGCAATCTTCTACCCCACCGGCACCCTGGCAGAATCCTTTTCCCTTCTCTACTTTCCCCACTGACCCAGCATAGCCTGCAGATGCTGCAACTAGCAGCTCATTATCCTGTCTCTACTATGTCCCAGCATGGCATGCTTCCACCCCCCCCCCCCCCTCTCACTCTCTCTCTCTCTCACCTGCTCAGTTTCCTTTTTCCATTTTCTAGATTCGCCAATGACTCTAAATATTGTTGTTAACATTTCACAAGTGGGATTTCAAAATGTTTACGCAAACAATTTTTGTCAGTCTACATGAGTACATAAAATGTACATAATTTGATTTTCATTGTAAGTGTCAATCACTCATAGTGATATCTGAAACTGAGATCATGATTTAATGTATAGTTTACTGCAATAGGTGTGCAACTGGTGCCACTTGCAGAATTGTAAGATTCAGTTTTTGGATTCTGCTATCTCTCAATTGTACAATCACAGTTCTTTTATTTTGGACTATGCCATAAAGTACTGAGAAGTTCACAATCCATGTTGCTTATTCACTACCTGTATAAATTTCAGTTACTGCTCATGTTGGCAGGCTGTTCTACCACTTGTGTTTATTCATAAATTTTTGTTTGTCTTTAGTAATGGTATTGTGATCAGGTATCTTATTACACATATTTGATTAATCTTAATGGTACATGGAAAACAAAAAGTAACTGTGAAAGTAAATACCTTTTTATGTGTTTTCTTGTATCATGTCCTGACATGAGGTCCTTCCTACACAAGATTATACCTACTTAACCCAGAATCCTTTCCTGTAGCTCTTTGTCTTAGGTACATATCACAAAATATTTATGCTGGATAGCACCTTCGTGGATATAGATCTGATGCAAGTGTTACTGCTCTCATTTACAACAGCAGTGTCCTGTTAATGTGTGTACTAACCCAAAGAAATACTATTATTAGAACATGTTACCATTTTGTCAAAAGGAAGGAATTATTTTTGATCCAAGAGCTATAATGCTTATCCCTGAATTAATTAAAATTTTGGTGATTAACACAAACTGAATTCAGTATCATTCATCTGTGAAAGATAATTTTAATCCAGAAAGTTATGCAAATGCAGTGAAAGGTTTCATGTACTTTTTTATTTATTCTATCTAGCCTTCAGCAGTATAACACTATTTAGCCAAGGTTTCCTGTACTTGGAATGTGTTTATTGTTTATGGATTCATTGCCTCAACAGACTCATTGCACTAGTATGTAGACTACTCCATAATTTCATTTGTATAGGTATCTAGTCCCCATTTGTAATTTTAGTTTCCCTAAATTTGCCTGATGAACTTATAATTGACTTAACAGTAACTCTTACAGGCATATCTTGTATATGAAGAATATAAATCTTTACAAAATGGACTCATTCCTCATATGATTTGTTTACTTCACAAAATAGAAACAAACACTTCAAGTGTCAATGAGTGCACTGTACAGTATAGCATTTAGTGTTGAAATTTTGGGCAACCCAGTTGGAAAGAAAGTTGCTCACAAAATGCTTTTTTAAATATGCACTCCTCTCATACTTAGTTGTATGGGTAGCCACAATTTATGTTTAGTGCATAATTAAGAAGCTTTTCATCATCATTAGGGATTCTACAGTTGCCCAGTGAAAAGCTAACCACACTATGTAACATTACTGACCTGGTTATATTGCTGATATTCTTTCGCAATGCTAAACTTTTGAAGTCTCATTCTCTGAAATTGGTTGAAGATGTAGTCTAGTTCAGTGATGGACATGACATCACTGATTTAAACTTGAGATTACTTCACATTTCTTAGTGCCAAAACACACACTGATGAAGATTAACTTCTGCAATAACTATTTTTATAGTTGAAGTAGAGCAAGTCAGCTAATAACTTCTGCAATAACTATTTTTATAGTTGAAGTAGACCAAGTCAGCTAACACAGTTGATGAACTCTTAAACAGTGGCAGGTTCTTTCCATGGCGAAATCATCATCCAAGTCTACAAAAAAAGTAAATCTTCAGAAAATAGCATTTGAAAGAGCTCAGTCACTGAAGCTCAGTCACTGAACTTTAACACAGAGAAGTTATGTGGTTGACTACGGACATATTTTTCAAACAAGTTCATTAAATAATTACACTGAGTGACTGTAACAGTAAGATCTGCTCATATTAGTGACTTTGACATTGAAATGTGGAATGGATGAGTGCACTCTATGGTTTTTTACATTGAGATATTAAGATGAAAATATCTAATCATGTGGAGAAGTTACTGTAACAATTACTAGGACCTAAATTCCTATTTGCTATATAAAGAGAACAGTTTTGAAATTAGGGGCAATGACATTATGGGGAAGCAACTAATAACTTGGTTTATCTATGTGATAGATGATTGGGAAATAAAAAGGGTGGGTGGATTATTTTATTCATATCATGCACACTGCCGTGGGAATTTACCAAGCCTCCTGCAAATTTAACAGGATAGTAGTTGTCTCCATTTCTTAATTGTCAAATTACTCTGATAACTACAGCTATTTTGTAGATGAGAAAAATTACAGCAAGAAAATTATAACTCACCTATGATTTTATAAACCTACTTAAAGGTCCAAATAATAATATTACTTTCTGGATATGGAAACTTTAACAATGAATACCATTTTAGTTAATGACTTTTCACAAATAATAAAATGTTTACTGATAGAGTGAAATGAGGGCTTTCAAATAATTTTTATGTCATTCTGGAAATAAACAATTGCAAGCTCACAATATGTTCCTGAGCATATGGCTTCTGAATAAAGCAAATTACATATTTCTCTTAAAAGAATGCATACAGTGTTGGCGTTAGCAGAACTCAGTTGAACTGATAGATAATGAGTTTTACTGAAACATCACCTAACTAGGAATTTTGGTGCTTTATGTAAATGTGGTACATCTACCACCAGCAAAATATAAAAATGAAATAAGAAAGTTATCTAAGGAGTAGACCTATAGCAAATGGAGTTACTCCAACTTCCTGAGTTTCAAGTTCCTCATCTGTACAATAGCAGTATGTATTCTACTGTACCCACCTTTAAAAAGTGAGTGTACGCTTCTCAAATCCAAAATGGTGCATGTCAATCAGTGTTTATGAAGCTACTGTTGATTGCTTTAGCACTGTAGATAATCTAGCTGGATTACGAAAACCTACCAAATTTGGGATATCTTTAACCCAGCTCACAGCTGCAAGTTTCTGAGGGGAACATGGTATTAAAAAAAAAAATGCTCTAAAGTAATAATAGAGCACTTGTGCACATAGTACACAGATCTACAAAAGCAAACTTAATTGAGTGGCATACAAGGGCAGTCAAATTAATATGAAAAAGGTGCAAAAAAGTAAGTAAACTATTCATTAATACTGAGGTACTTGTCATAGTTGTTAACACATTTATTCCACTGTAATTGCCTTAAAATGGTCAAGGCCTTTGTGGAAAAATGTTGCCAGACACACACCTCTTTATCTGAAGCAAAGGGACAGCCATGAATGTCTTTCTTCAGTGCTTTAAAAATATGGAAATCATATGGGGAGAGATTGGGACTTTATGGAGAATACATTTCCCAGCGAAACTTCTACAACGTACTCTATACAGCCTTGGCAGGCGTTTTATTGGCAGGTTGCTTAAACTATGTTGCCGAGTTTTGTCTGGGAAGACTCACACAACCTCCATACAGTCCCAATCTCTTCTCATGTGATTTCCATATTTCTGGAGCCCTAAAGGAACATTTTTGGCCATTCATTTGGTTCACACCAAGAGGCTCGCACATGGGTACAATCATGGTTTTGTAGAACACCACAAACATTTTTCCATGAAGCAATTGACCATCTTGTATCACAGGGGTATAAATGTATTCACAGCTATGGTGATTAATTTTGAAATACTAAACAGTTAACCTACTTTTTTCCATCAGTCTTGGTTTCATGGAGCTTTCATCTTGTGTACTCTTTCCGAAGTTTTGCATCAGTGTAACCAAATATATTACAAGGTTCAGATCCCATGCAGAGCCAATCACAAAATATTTTGATTTCATTCATCATTTTCAAATTATTTTTTAATTCTGCTATGCTGGCTCAATGATAAATCTACAATGGCAGATCCATGATTAGGTTGGGATCTCTTAATTAACACATACTAAGATAGATTTTTCCATGTGAGCAATGCAAACCTTCCCCTCTGCCTCCAACCCCCCCCCCCCCCACACCCACCCACAAAAATTCATAAGACCAATTTTGTTTATCAGTTTCTTTGGGTGGCAGTGGCAGTGTGCATAAACACAACTCAAACACACACACCTCACCACAGTCTCTGGCTGCCAAGGCCAGAATGTTAGCAGTGGTGCAAGATGCTTAGTCTTGCCTTGGCAGCCGGAGACTGTGGCCAAGTCTGCGCATGTTGCGTTTGTGTGTTGTGTGCTGTCTAAGTCTGATGAAGACCTGTTTAGCCAAAAGCTGTGTTTGACAGTCTTTCTGTTGTGGCTATCTGCGAATCAGCGACTCCACTATATGGTGGGTAGCAACTATCCTTTTCATAATACTGCCAAACATAAATATTCCTTTTTCATTACTGTGAGAAGACAAGGCAATCCAGGTACAGTTACTGGCATCACTATTTTAAACCAAACAACTGCTTTTGTTATTATAACCAGTGCTCACTTTGTGATGGTATGCCATACCGATACCTCTGACAAGTCACAGTACTGGTACCTCCTCTTTTTTTATAAATCAAGCACTGGTCATAACTGTTACTACTTCTACTTTTTTATTTCTTCAAGATCATGTCACATCCAAAAGGTCAAACCAAACTGAACATATCTAGAAGAAACTGTTGTAAATAAGTGTTCATTTTCATAGCCCATTATGTACTCTCACAGACTGATCAATCTGAAGTTACAAGCAGAGGAGAGGTGATGTGGGGAAAGAATAATAATAATAAAAAAGAACTGAACACATTCCAAATAAGAAGCTGTGTATCACTGGCTGAATGTGCTACAATTGGCTCATTATACCTTATTCTAAACATATACACAGTGAATCTTTGATGAGGCTAGAGCTGCAGTCTGGCAGAAATTTTCAGATGTCACTAATATACATAATACAGCTGATGTCTTAATAGTTCACAGTAAGCGAATAAATTTTGAATAATTGAATATATTATAACTAAACATTCAACATTCCATGCAGAACCAATCACAAAATATTTTTAATTTCATACTTGTCACAGTTTTACATTTGAAGAAATGTAAGCAACTCTACCAAAAAATATTATCCTTGGACCTACAATCATTAAAGGATGGACCATTGAACTCTTCTCAAAAGTGCATGCTTCCCCCCCCCCCCCTTTTCCAAGACACACACGCACACATTATGCAATGATTCTTGAGTCTGTAATTACTTTCTCTGGGTGGGGATGGGAGCAGGGATTGTGAACAACACACATATAAAATGGGGAAATACAACATATGTAAAAGGCATAACTCCTTTCACAATAAACAAATTTATTTTACTGCAGTTGTTTTTAACATGTAATACTAAAAAATCACATTCATTGCAACAGAAACTCCAACACAAGAGATACAAGTGTCATCCATGTCAATAAACATTTTATGACAGTGGGTTTTCACAGTGGAATATAAACCACTTCATTTTCTTAAAGTGTATCTATGATACTACTACAGACAGTGACATAACATTAATATATTACCAGACATTAATTTGGCACAGGTGGTTAAATAAACATAATGATCTTGGGTACTGGCTGTTGCCTATCCCTAGTAACCATCCCAGAAAATATAGGGTGGTGGCAGAGAACGTTTGGTTGCACAATCCTGTAGTCAATCTGTTGTGGTACTGGATTTGCAATGTGCTTCTGAAAATAAAGATATATTGAATGAATTATTGAATTTTTTTGATAGAACCTAGCAGTAATGGAAAGAACAAACATAAGTAGAATAACATCACTAGATGTCAAATTAGAATAACATCATTACATGTCAAATAAGAAAAGAATTAAGTATGTACTGATCAGTAACATGAATTTTGTATGTAGAATACACCACTCTGTCACCAATGAGGTGCAAATCAATCTCAAATGAAGTACCTAGGAGTAAAAACTCCTACATTTGAGCACATATTAAGTTGTTAAATGGTGGAACATATAATCAGCTAATCTAATTATGTATTGCATTCACACTGCAACTGGGCAGCTGAAGATAGTGATGCTACGGATTTACAGACAGTCATTATGTAGGTGCGTGTTCAGGGCATTAAGCATTCTAATAGCATCTTCACATTATATACATTTACTAATGTGGCTTGACATAAATAAACCATCACAATTTCAAAAGAATAGAAATTTATTCTACTCATTCATCATTTCTGTACATCCCACCAAGAAGGTGAACAAGAATGGAAATTTCTTCTACTCTACCACCAAGAAGGTGAACCAATAGGGAGCAAGTGAAGGTAAACATTAACAAAAGACAACAAAACATTGCTTAAGCTGTACACTATATTAACAAGAAACTATCACATTACTGCTTAATGCTAGTTCTGTTTATGCCAGTTAAATGTGTTATAGTGAATTAGAATGAAAGCTGCTGCTACTTCAATTATATTAGGTAGCTGCAGGATGTCTTATAACAAAATTAATATTTACTTCATTAATCAAGTATTTTTCAAAGAAAACAGTAACCTAAATATGTAATTACATAGGACAGTTTACAATACACTACCTCCCATCCATCTAAAGAAGGAATCAAATCCTTGCACTAAGATAATCAGCGGAAGGAGTCACTAATGACATATGATTTAAATTTTCCTTTGAATTTGCTGAGATAACTAATTACTTGTTGTATGTTAGATGGGAGCTTCTCAAATATCTTCATGCAATAGTACAATCCTAGATAAGGATGCAAAGTTTACACAAAAGTTATATTTCTGCCTTGTATTGATAGTGCAGATCAAATTTCAGCTTGAACTGATTTTTTCACGATCACGCTACGCCTTGATTAAAATAACTGTGATTGTGGCAGTGACTAAGAGTCAGCCAACGGCCGTTCTTTCTTGACACCTATGTGCCCGCTATAATGACTGAATTTTTAGGCACCACACAGCTTACTCAGCTGTAGTACGATGCACAGGAAGCCGAGAGCCAACTGTTGCCCTATCCACCATCCCCACTGATGTACTTCCCACTGCTGCTGGCAACGACAACAATAAAAGTAATCTGAATGTATGTTTTGCTCTATTTGCATTGTATGTGCAGCTCTTGCTTGTTCTAAGTATGTGGAATGATGTATATAATGAACGACCCTGCACCACCATAGCTGTCTGTCAACCAAGAGGTTATTTTAATCAAAATTTAGAAGAAAACATAATAATTGTTTATCACCAAGTCTGCTAGAGGTTCACAAAAGCGTTCAACAATAGCTGCAAAAGCTTTTTATTACTGTCCCACAAATATAATCTGAGAGGTGGGAGGAAGGAGAAAAAACTTTCCAGAAATTACTGTCAGTCACATTTTGTATTATTTTTGAATCACTATCATCAGATGGTACATATTTATTGCATGTTTGCACCTTTGTTGGAGTTGTGCAGCTGTGGCCGGGTGTGAACTGTACATATTTCTAACCACATTTGGTGCATATACGTTTTGTTCTCTAGCCATAACTACATAAGTCACAAGAATGCTGCAAATATGCAATAAATATGTACCATCTGATGATAAATTGTTTGTTAATTTGAAACCAGTCATGGTAAATAGAAACTGAAGAATAGACCCAAAGGCAACTGGCTACTGTAAACATTTACAAAACTTTAAATCTGAACTGAAAATGCTTCTTCTGACAACTTCTGCTCTAAAGATGGATATTTAACAAAAACCTCATGGTATAAAAAGACTACAATGATTGCTTGTGCTAGTTAAAAGTAGATGTAAACATTCTGTAACAGCAACATGAGCAGTGACAGAGACCAATATGTTCATTATCATTACTTTTCAGCCATTAAGCAAACTGGTAATCTGTAAATAGCCAGTATGTAGCCATAAACAAAGACACAGAGTGTAAATCGAAACTATTTTACACCATTTTGATAGAAACAGACCAATGGTACTTGAAACAGAGCATTATTTTTAACTAATCAACACACACACAAACTATATCCGAAGAACAAAATCAGTTTATATAAAGTGACCTACTTCTCAATTACAAAAGGTGGTTGGTGTAAAGTCATGACTCCACCTGCCTGTTTTGACCAGTAATGCTATCAACAGGGGGCACATTATTTCAAACATAATGACATCACTGCAAAACAAATATTCACCCAAAAATCAAGCAAACAAAATACACAAAACTTAACAAAAAAGAAAACTATTGGTGTTCTAAATTTCACGTGACCTATATCTGTCAAATGAAGACCTCAATACCAGTAACCCATACAGAACTCAGAAACTCAACACAATTTTCACTTGATCTACAAAGCTCCAATAAAGCCCTCAATACCAGGAACCAACCACTCTAAAACATGGTGTTGTAAATTGCACATCACCCACAAAGCTCAAGCAAAGCCCTAGATACAACACTTTCACTTACTCTATATAAACCAAAGTTCTCAGTACAACAAACCAAACCATGTTCACATGACTAATATCAGAAATGTATCCTAAACAACGATGGTACATCAGTACCCAAGATACCTACCAATAACACTCCAACAATTACCAAACACTAACAAGGAAACCCCAAAAATTCATGAAAACTTTCACTACCACCAATCTCAATACATGCAAACAACTTGACTCATTGCAACAAGCAATGAGCTACTCATAAATATCTATATATTCTTCAACACAGAAAAAAGGAAAATATTAAATCTTCGACCACCAGAAACACACGGCATTAATATTTCCAGACAAAAAAATGAATCCATCAGCCAAAATATGTAGATTCAAAGTAACTCACCAGAGGGCCAGCACTAATTCTTTCAATACCAACATGAAACATTCAATTCATGTCAAACTACTCACTAACAAACATACAGCACAACACAGAGCCACCAAATACTACAACACACAATCTACAAACACAAAGACTGAAAAACATTAAGGCTCACCATGACATTACGGGTCAAAGCAGATGGGTGTAGCATCAGCACCTGACCTTGTGCGAATAACCTCAAGTTAGCCTCAGGTAGGAAATAGTGATGAGGCAATGACTGCCAATTGGCAAGAAAACAGGCCTAAATTCTCAAGAATGAAACTTAATTACTGTTGGAACATTTGTTCAGAGTTTGCATGTGTTTGCTTCAACCCAAGAACACCAGTACTGCCTACTTTGCACTTAAGAGATGTTATCACTGTACTGTCCCACAAACAGAATTCTTTTATTTAATCTGTCCTACAGCATTTTCTTTCTACATCTACATCTACATTTATACTCCACAAGCCACCCAACGGTGTTTGGCGGAGGGCACTTTACGTGCCACTGTCATTACCTCCCTTTCCTGTTCCAGTCGCGTATGGTTCGCGGGAAGAACGACTGTCTGAAAGCCTCTGTGCGCACTCTAATCTCTCTAATTTTACATTCGTGATCTCCTCGGGAGGTATAAGTAGGGGGAAGCAATATATTCGATACCTCATCCAGAAACGCACCTTCTTGAAACCTGGCGAGCAAGCTACACCGCGATGCAGAGCGCCTCTCTTGCAGAGTCTGCCACTTGAGTTTGTTAAACATCTCCGTAACGCTATCACGGTTACCAAATAACCCTGTGACGAAACGCGCCGCTCTTCTTTGGATTTTCTCTATCTCCTCCGTCAACCCGATCTGGTACGGATCCCACACTGATGAGCAATACTCAAGTATAGGTCGAACGAGTGTTTTGTAAGCCACCTCCTTTGTTGATGGACTACATTTTCTAAGGACTCTCCCAATGAATCGCAACCTGGTACCTGCCTTACCAACAATTAATTTTATATGATCATTCCACTTCAAATCGTTCCGTATGCATACTGCCAGATATTTTACAGAAGTAACTGCTACCAGTGTTTGTTCCGCTATCATATAATCATACAATAAAGGATCCTTCTTTCTATGTATTCGCAATACATTACATTTGTCTATGTTAAGGGTCAGTTGCCACTCCCTGCACCAAGTGCCTATCCACTACAGATCTTCCTGCATTTCGCTACAATTTTCTAATGCTGCAACTTCTCTGTATATTACAGCATCATCCGCAAAAAGCCACATGGAACTTCCAACACTATATACTAGGTCATTTATATATATTGTGAAAAGCAATGGTCCCATAACACTCCCCTGTGGCACGCCAGAGGTTACTTTAATGTCTGTAGACGTCTCTCCGTTGATAACAACATGCTGTGTTCTGTTTGCTAAAAACTCTTCAATCCAGCCACACAGCTGGTCTGATATTCCGTAGGCTCTTACTTTGTTTATCAGGCGACAGTGCGGAACTGTATCGAACGCCTTCCGGAAGTCAAGGAAAATAGCATCTACCTGGGAGCCTGTATCTAATATTTTCTGGGTCTCATGAACAAATAAAGCGAGTTGGGTTTCACACGATCGCTGTTTCCGGAATCCATGTTGATTCCTACATAGTAGATTCTGAGTTTCCAAAAACGACATGATACTCGAGCAAAACACATGTTCTAAAATTCTACAACAGATCGACGTCAGAGATATAGGTCTATAGTTTTGCGCATCTGCTCGACGACCCTTCTTGAAGACTGGGACTACCTGTGCTCTTTTCCAATCATTTGGAACCTTCTGTTCCTCTAGAGACTTGCGGTACACGGCTGTTAGAAGGGGGGCAAGTTCTTTCGCGTACTCTGTGTAGAATCGAATTGGTATCCCGTCAGGTCCAGTGGACTTCCCTCTGTTGAGTGATTTCAGTTGCTTTTCTATTCCTTGGACACTTATTTCGATGTCTGCCATTTTTTCGTTGGTGCGAGGATTTTGAGAAGGAACTGCAGTGCGGTCTTCCTCTGTGAAACAGCTTTGGAAAAAGGTGTTTAGTATTTCAGCTTTACGCTTGTCATCCTCTGTTTCAATGCCATCATCATCCCGGAGTGTCTGGACATGATGTTTCGAGCCACTTACTGATTTAACGTAAGACCAGAACTTCCTAGGATTTTCTGTCAAGTCGGTACCTAGTATTTTACTTTCGAATTCACTGAATGCTTCACGCATAGCCCTCCTTACGCTAACTTTGACATCGTTTAGCTTCTGTTTGTCTGAGAGGTTTTGGCTGCGATTAAACTTGGAGTGAAGCTCTCTTTGCTTTTGCAGTAGTTTCCTAACTTTGTTGTTGAACCACGGTGGGTTTTTACCGTCCCTCACAGTTTTACTTGGCACGTACCTGTCTAAAACGCATTTTACGATTGCCTTGAACTTTTTCCATAAACACTCAACATTGTCAGTGTCGAAACAGAAATTTTCGTTTTGATCTGTTAGGTAGTCTGAAATCTGCTTTCTATTACTCTTGCTAAACAGATAAACCTTCCTCCCTTTTTTTATATTCCTATTAACTTCCATATTCAGGGATGCTGCAACGGCCTTATGATCACTGATTCCCTGTTCTGCACTTACAGAGTCGAAAAGTTCGGGTGTTTGTTATCAGTAGGTCCAAGATGTTATCTCCGCGAGTCGGTTCTCTGTTTAATTGCTCGAGGTAATTTTCGGATAGTGCACTCAGTATAATGTCACTCAATGCTCTGTCCCTACCACCTGTCCTAAACATCTGAGTGTCCCAGTCTATATCTGGTAAATTGAAATCTCCACCTAAGACCAAAACATGCTGAGAAAATTTATGTGAAATGTATTCCAAATTTTCTCTCAGTTGTTCTGCCACTAATGCTGCCGAGTCGGGGGTCGGTAAAAGGAGCCAATTATTAACCTAGCTCGGTTGTTGAGTGTAACCTCCACCCGTAATAATTCACAGGAACTATCCACTTCTACTTCACTACAGGATAAACTACTACTAACAGCGACGAACACTCCACCACCAGTTGCATGCAATCTATCCTTTCTAAACACCGTCTGTGCCTTTGTAAAAATTTCGGCAGAATTTATCTCTGGCTTCAGCCAGCTTTCTGTACCTATAACGATTTCAGCTTCGGTGCTTTCTATCAGCGCTTGAAGTTCCGGTACTTTACCAACGCAGCTTCGACAGTTTACAATTACAATACCGATTGCTGCTTGGTCCCCGCATGTCCTGACTTTGCCCCGCACCCGTTGAGGCTGTTGCCCTTTCTGCACTTGCCCGAGGCCATCTAACCTAAAAAACCGCCCAGCCCACGCCACACAACCCCTGCTACCCGTGTAGCCGCTTGTTGCATGTAGTGGACTCCTGACCTATCCAGCGGAACCCGAAACCCCACCACCCTATGGTGCGAGTCGAGTAATCTGCAGCCCACACGGTCGCAGAACCGTCTCAGCCTCTGATTCAGACCCTCCACTTGGCTCTGTACCAAAGGTCCGCAGTCAGTCCTGTCGACGATGCTGCAGATGGTGAGCTCTGCTTTAATCCCGCTAGCGAGACTGGCAGTCTTCACCAAATCAGATAGCCGCCGGAAGCCAGAGAGGTTTTCCTCCGATCCATAGCGACACACATCATTGGTGCCAACATGAGCGACCACCTGCAGATGGGTGCACCCTGTACCCTTCATGGCATCCGGAAGGACCCTTTCCACATCTGGAATGACTCCCCCCGGTATGCACACGGAGTGCACTTTGGTTTTCTTCCCCTCCCTTGCTGCCATATCCCTAAGGGGCCCCATTACGCGCCTGACGTTGGAGCTCCCAACTACCAGTAAGCCCACCGTCTGCGACTGCCCGGATCTTGCAGACTGAGGGGCAACCTCTGGAACAGGACAAGCAGCCATGTCAGGCCGAAGATCAGTATCAGCCTGAGACAGAGCCTGAAACCGGTTCGTCAGACAAACTGGAGAGGCCTTCCGTTCAGCCCTCCGGAATGTCTTTCGCCCCCTGCTACACCTTGAGACGACCTCCCACTCTACCACAGGTGAGGGATCAGCCTCAATGTGGGCAGTATCCCGGGCAACCACAGTCGTAGTCCGATCGGGGGATGCGTGGGACGAGCTGGCCGTCCCCAACAAACCCCCATCCGGACCCCCACAGTGATGCCCATTGGCAACAGCCTCAAGCTGTGTGACCGAAGCCAACACTGCCTGAAGCTGGGAGCGAAGGGATGCCAACTCAGCCTGCATCCAAACACAGCAGTTGCAGTCCCTATCCATGCTAAAAACTGTTGTGCAAAGAACGTCTGAACTAATCTACAGAGAGCGCAAACAAAACGACACAAAATTGAAACGGTTATTAAAATACAAGATTGCCTAGTAAATGCAGTAATGCTGACACACTGCTTGGCGGCGGAAGGAGACTACGCGATTTAACACTATTCGAGTACTAAAACGCGATGCTACAACTCTCAAATACTATAATACGCCCTAAATTTATGAATTAAACAATGCAAGTACCAAAAACACACAAAGAAATTAAGAATTAAACTATGTAACAAATGAGTGAGCTAGGAGTATACGACTTTCTGCTGCAGCTGCTTATCCAACGGCGGCAGGGAGCACACTCTCTCTTTCTAAGCAGCGCGGGTAGATCTAAAAACTGTCCACTCTAACATTGAAATTCTAATACTTACATCCTAAACCATTTACTCCCTAGTACGTACTTATGATTAGTAATGAAGTGTGAGTTTACTAGACACTGATTAGATTTGCGAATTTTCTGGATGTTAGACGAGACATTCATATGAATCTTTACCGGTTATATCAGGATCTTGTTTTGCAAATGCGAATTTCCCACAGTATCTCCAGTTTTGCTGCATTTCTCTTCCTGTTTTAAGCGAGCCTCAACGCTGTATACTTCCGTGACTAAAAATAAAGTTCAACAACTCCATTACTTAATATCTCAACATGTTTAAACGAGTGTTACCTTTGAAGAAGTCTTCCAACAGCCACTACAAAAGTACTAAGTTGCATACCACACAGCTATAGAGCTAAATCTGCCGTTTATAACGTTCATAAGCACAACACTACACATGCAGCTTCAGTACATACGTCTCTGTATTAAATAACTTCTACACATTTATATTCTATTGGAAAATACGATATTCTAACCACAATCATTTTAACCGATCAGCCTGTTTGCCTCCCAGAATGCGAATGTATATTACGTTTCCTGTCCAACAATTTTGCGTTCCGCTTTTCGTCTCTTAGAAATCACAATACCACAAAGCCTATTACCTTAATTACTACCACCTCGACGAAAACAATAACAAACACAGATCTTTCTGCCCGGCCCGCCAAAAATTTCGTCTTCAAAGATAATAATCGCAGCTCCTTCAACTGGATATGGTAACTACTGTGAACTACTTCACTTCCCATGTTTCGCTGTCGCTAGAGTTTAGTCTCTGTTACCACCACAGTCGCTGGTCACTGCTGTAAAAGTTGTTGCCGGTTGACAGATGGGGCGACCTAGCGCTCCAAGCGGCGGGTAAGATGAGCGTCAGACGCGTCGTAAGCATAATGTTTGTTTGCATCCATTTCCTACGTAATTTCCGATTTATTCGAGTTATTTTCTTGCTTCCAAGAGTTTGTGTAGTATCAGAAGGCATATATGTTTCTAAAATGATTCTAAAATATGCGCAAGTATGGACAAAAACCATGAATAGAGTGGCAAGCTACAACACATTCAGTGGTTAGCACACTGGACTCGCATTCGGGAGGACTACGGTTCAATCCCGCATCCGGCCATACTGATTTATGTTATCCGTGATTTCCCTAAATCGCTCCAGGCAAATGCCGGGATGGTTCCTTTGAAAGGGCACGGCCGACTTCCTTTCCCGTCCTTCCCCCAACCGATGAGGCCGATGACCTCGCCGTTTGGTCTCTTTCCCCCAAAACAACAACAACAACACATTCGTCAAGAAACACTTGTGACATTGGACAGAATTGCAGCTTACCACGTTGATATCAAAAGAATATAAACACACAGATTGACATGTAAGAAGCACAGACACGTACCTCTACATGCAAAAGCGATCGACAGCTCGTTTATCGTTCTGTAGGCTTACTGTGTTTGTCATTGTCACCTGTTGCCACAAGTACGACCTTCATCTTTATATTATTCTAAGTGGGACAAGCAACTGCCAAATAGTGGGAGACATATACTGAAAACACTATAATGAGCTGTTTACATTACATTTCACGAAAAACCGAATATTTGAATAATTTTCAAACAATCTGTCTGTAGGCACTTTCCTTGTCCTGTAATAGTAGCACATTCTGACACTTCACACGCTTTTGTAAGACACGAACAGCTGCACTTAATTTAACCACTTCATCGTCAAACCAGGTCTGTGTTGATGATTCACACGAATCCGGCACTGATACATAGAGAGTCGAACTGGCTGCTTCTGTGTCATAGGACTGTTTTACAGCTTTAGATTGACTGTCGAATCTTTGTGGCAGTTTCTTCTTCATCGTCAGTTGAGGGGGTTTATTTGTGGGTACTGCATTCCAAACGAGTTTGATATTGTCTGCGTTCATGAACCGGTTTTGTTCGAAATGTAGCGAACAAAAGCTAATATTATTATACAGGTAAACTGGGTCTTTCTTCATAAGGTCTTCTCGTCTGCTATTAACTAGCCATTTTCTGCTCCTAAAACGAAACATTCATCATTTATACACATATAGTTTGCAAGTGAATCCTGACGATACAGTTTAGTAACATGATAGTATATACCTCCCAGGATCCTTAGGAAACCTAAAAAAAGACAGCTGTGGTGTCTTCTTCCTGTTTTTGCTGCAATTTATGGCGCTACACACGCTCCCGATGGTAAAAACCATTGTATAAATCCAAATAAACAATCACTATTCGCTTTCACGATCGTGCCGAACTCACAGTTCAACCTACCGGCCGCTTGGGGCGCTGTAGCAACAAAATAGAGGCGAAGTGTCGCGACTGTTATGTTAGACTGATTACCACAACGAGTTAAAATTTCATAGAGTGGCTATAGGTCCGCCATGTTTGAAGCAAATTGGGAGGATGCTAAGTTCGCCGGACTTGGATACGATGTGACGTCATTATGACGTATACACGCTACATCGAAAAACGACAGAAACCGTATATCGACTATTCGACTTTTGTGAACTTTCGAGTGGTTGTGACAGGGTAAGGCACGTCCACACGCAACGATCTATCTGCGCAAATGTCTGCGCACATCACATCTGAGCAGACAGATCGTTGCGTGTGGACAGAAGATTTGCACCAACCTGAGGTGTGTGCAAACCCGGAAGTTGGAGTTGGAGGTTTGAGCGAAACCTCTCAAATCTGTGGGTTCAAACCACATCTGCGCAGACAAGTTGGAGCGTGTGGACAGGAGATCGCCGCAAATCTGGCGCGAAACAGCTGTTTGCTCAGTCTAGTGTTTGTATTTGTGCGCACAGGGCATTAAAATGGCTGATACTCGTCCGTGTTCTCGAGAGTTTGTTAGTGATTCATTGAAATATATAGAAACCACCCATGTTTGTGAAAGATTAAAAGTAAAGAATATAGTGACCAAGACAAAAAGACAGCATCATACAATGCTCTAATTGGAAAACTGCGGGCAGTTGACACCTCGGCAAACAGAGAAACAGTAATACAAAAAATAAATTCATTTGCGAACTGTTTACCGAAAAGAGTTATCCAAAGTTCAGAAATCTAGAAGATCTGGTGTAGGAGTAGATCAAGTATACCAGCCAACGTTATGGTATTTTGATCTGCTTGGCTTTCTTAAGAATCGCCCTGTAAATCTCGCAGTAAATTTACGTGAGAAAACTGCTTTCGCTTTAGCAGCCACTGTCTACACCATTTTGACCGCTTTCTCTGTTTCCTGCGGTTGGTCTGAATGTTTTTTGCAACACAAGTTGCGAACACAGACCACAACAGAACTTGCTCCATTTCTATATTTCAAAATAACTGAATTAAATTTTTGAGGGTTGAGGGGTGCGTAGTCGCTTGCCACTGATATTTCTTTTCTACACCGACAGATGGCGGGCGAGTAGTAGATTGGGGTTTGTGTCGTGTGAACACACCACATTTGCAGCGATCTTTTGCATGTACAGATATCTGCGCCGATGTCTGCGCAGACAGATCGTTGCGTGTGGAACGGGCTGTAGCGCTGTGCTCTGCACCATTCGTTGAAATGTGTTTTGCGTTCCTTGCGTTTAAATCGTGTATTGTACTGTGTTTGTGTCCTGTGCGTTGTTTTTCGTTTGCTCGTCTCTAATTATGTGTTCAGCATTCGAGAGACTAATGAGAGAAAATCTGAAAGAGTTCAGCATCGATGACGACGGGCAATTGTGTGGTTATTGTGAATCTCAAGCAGAAATTGATGTACTTCTGACCCAGCTGAAGTGTGTCGGTTATTTGTACTCGGTGAGAAGAAGCACTCAGCAGCCAAAATCTTTAGATGTGTCAAGACACTAACCTTTCGTTAAGATTACATTGAGAAATCCACTTCCCCTCGTATTTCATCTCCGGTCGACGATTTTTCTTTTTAAGTTCGAAATTCAATCATTCTACACACCAGTAGTTACTGGAGACTAAGGTACCTGTCTCTGCGGTCTGAGTATAAAATTACTTGGAATTATGGTTGATAAAAGACTATCTTGGGATGGACATATAAATTACTTAGCTAACAAACTTGCACGAGTTCTCTTTCAGCTATATAAATTAAGAAAAAAAAAGTCAGCAAGAGTATGCTGCTACAATCTAATATGTACTGACAAAACCAATTGTATGAAACCATACTAAAATATTGATAATAAATAAATATTATTTTCGGTGTAAGCGTTCAATACAACAATCACACAATCTAATCTGGTCAGGACATAAGAAGACTTCACTTTTTTACGAAACGTGTTGTCCGTGGTGTTTTCAAGGCCACGGTCAGGAATATTTCTATTAATATCCAGCTCTTTTACTTTTATTTTGGCGAAATACATATACGCTGCCACACTGAGCTTTTATCAGAATCGCACGTGTCAAAACAAACCACTAGCTGACGACAGTTTAGAATCTCGAACGTTCGTAAAAGTCGATAGGTGTGTTAATCGACTAAAGCGTGTTACGTCCATGGAGGTAAGAATAGGGGGAGACGCCGTGACGTCACAGCTGTGAAGCCATGTGAAGCCGAGGGTAGCCATCTCAATCCGACCAAAACATTGCTGCTGTAAGCTTGTGTGCATAGGCTTGTCGCTCGCTTTTGGAAGGATTTTGCGCTATTATGGTGACTTGTGTGGTGTTCGGATGTACGAATCGTTCTGATTGCGATGCGAAATCGAAGGGAATAACGTTTCATGTGTAAGTTGTCTCGTTAAGTGTGATTTTACAACTTCATTGTGAACGAACGTGTGCTACATCGGTACTTGTACTATAGCGTGTTTTTCTCCTGTACGATTTTAGATTTCCTAAAAATGAAAGTCGGAATGCTCTGTGGGAGAATGCCGTGAGGAGGAAGAATTGGCGTGCGTCTAAATGGAGCACTATATGTTCTCAGCATTTCCGAGAAGAGGACAGACCGTACTTCCCTTTCAACAGTAAGGATCCGAGAAAATGCTGTACCATCAGTTTTGCCTACACACCCAAAACATTTGCAAAAGGTATGTTAATTCAAAGAATTAAATTCTTAGTTTTCAAGTTCACGTTTCAGTATAATATGTACGTATCGTTGATAATCGAAGTGTTGAGTAACTCACTTTGTCTTGATCACGTACCAAATTAAAAGCTAACACTACATTAACTGGCGTAAAGTATAGGCCTAAACAGGACACTGTTTAGATTTGCCATTCTATGTACCGTATTTCAGTAAATATTGCTGGTAATGAACAGTGGTTCCCAGTAGTGTAAAGCCCGGTCCACACGCAACGATCTGTCTGCGCAGACATCGGCGCAGATGTCTGTACATGCAAAAGATCGCTGCAAATGTGGTGTGTTCACACGACACAAACCCCAATCTACTACTCGCCCGCCATCTGTCGGTGTAGAAGAGAAATATCAGTGGCAAACGATTACGCTCACCGTAAACGTCAAAAATTTAATTCAGTTATTTTGAAATATAGAAATGTAGGAAGTTCTATTGTAGTCTGTGTTCGCAGCTTGTGTTGCAAAAAACATTCAGACCAACCGCAGGAAACAGAGAAAGTGGTGAAAATGGTGTAGACAGTGGCTGCTAAAGCGAAAGCAGTTTTCTCACGTACATTTAGTGCGAGAGTTGCAGGGCGAACCTGTTTTGTTTTACATTACTTCGTGTTCCATTTCCTGGCACATTGACATTCCAATTTCATCTTCAATTGTACTCCTGCTTGGTCTTGGCGTTTTTTGATCACTAAGAAAGCCAAGCAGATCAAAATACCATAACATTGGCTGGTATACTTGATCTACTCTTACACCAGATCTTCTAGATTTCTGAACTTTGGATAACTCTTTTCGGTAAACAGTTCGCTGACAGACTTAATTTACTTGACTTGCCTTCATGAATCATCCTTCAGGAGAGCGTAAATAGCTGCAAATGTGTTGGGTATTATTTTACTCGACGCTTGTTTCGATATTGCAGTTGAAAATTCCAAATCCTTGTAGCTCCTTCCTGTTGCTAGGAATCTTAATGTTACTGCCAGCCGTTCATGAGGAGAAATTGCCCTTCTCATACAAGTACCTTTTCTCATAATATGAGGGGTTACAAGCTTTAAGAGATAATTATAAGTTTCGACATCCATCCGCAAATAATTTCGCCAGTTCGCAACGAATTTTTTTTTTAATTACCGTTTCTCTGTTTGCCGAGGCGTCAACTGCCCGCAATATTTCAATTAGAGCATTGTATGCTGCTGTCTTTTTGTCTCGGTCACTATATTCTTTACTTTTAATCTTCCACAAACATGGGTGGTTTCTATATATTTCAATGAATTCACTTACAAACTCTCGAGAACACTGAGGAGTATCAGCCATTTTAATGCCCTGTGCGCACAAATACAAACACTAGACTGAGCAAACAGACGTTTCGTGCCAGATTTGCGGCGATCTCCTGTCCACACGCTCCAACTTGTCTGCGCAGATGTGGTTTGAACCCACAGATTTGAGAGGTTTCGCTCAAACCTCCAACTCCAACTTCCAGGTTTGCACACACCTCAGATTGGTGCAAATCTTCTATCCACACGCAACGATCTGTCTGCGCAGATGTGATGTGCGCAGACATTTGCGCAGACAGATCGTTGCGTGTGGACGGGCCTTAACGTAACTGAAATGTCCCAGTACGTATTACAAACAAGATGTATTGATGGGGCTATGGAGGGAGGGTATAGCTAACTTGGTTTTCAGTTTCTATAATTCAATTTGTGATACACGTTTATTACCGAATTAACAAAATTGTATCGTTTACATTGAAGGCTAGCTATTCGTAATATTACATTAAAAACTATTTTTAATCAGAAGAAATGCGGAATTTCGCCTTTACGAGATTTTATTTTAAACAAAAACTTTGAAACAACCAATCTGATGACGTTACATGCGTACATGGTGCAATTAGCGACTGTAATACACGCAGCGCTACAGCGCACTGGCAATGTTTTGGTCAGAGTGTCATGGCAGCAAGCCACGCCACCATGGCTTCAAAACGTAGTACGGCTGGGATACGTAGCGCCATCTCCCCTTATTCTTACCTCCATGGTTACGTCAAAATGACGTCACATCATATCCAGCATGGAGGTAAGAATAGAGGGAGACGCCGTGATGTCACAGCTGCGAAGCTATGTGAAGCTGAGGGTAGCCATCTCAATCTGACCAAAACATTGCTGCTATAAGCTTGTGTGCATAGGCTTGTCGCTTGCTTTTGGAAGGATTTTGCGCTATTATGGTGACTTGTGTGGTGTTCGGATGTACGAATCGTTCTGATTGCGATGCGAAATCGAAGGGAATAACGTTTCATGTGTAAGTTGTCTCGTTAAGTGTGATTTTACAACTTCATTGTGAACGAACGTGTGCTACATCGGTACTTGTACTATAGCGTATTTTTCTCCTGTATGGTTTTAGATTTCCTAAAAATGAAAGTCAGAAAGCTCTGTGGGAGAATGCCGTGAGGAGGAAGAATTGACGTGCGTCTAAATGGAGCATTATATGTTCTGAGCATTTTCGAGAAGAGGACATAGACCAAACTTCTCTCTCAACAGCAAGGCTGCGTGAAAATGCTGTATCATCAGTTTTCCCTACACACCCAAAACATTTGCAAAAGGTATGTTAATTCAAAGAATTAAATTCTTAGTTTTCAAGTTCACGTTTCAGTATAATATGTACGTATCGTCGATAATCGAAGTGTTGAGTAACTCACTTTGTCTTCATCATGTACCAAATTAAAAGCTAACACTACATTAACTGGCGTGAAGTATAAGCCTAAACAGGACACTGTGTAGATTTGCCATTCTATGTACCGTATTTCAGTAAATATTGGGGGTAATGAACAGTGTTTCCCAGTAGTGTAACGCAACTGAAATGTTACAGTACGTATTACAAACAAAATGTATTTATTGGGCTTTGGAGGGAGGGTATAGCTAACTTAGTTTTCAGTTGCTATTATTTAGCTCTAACTCCAAAAGTAATTGAATACACATGTGAAGTAAATATTATCAGTTATGTGAATATTTAAGGCAGTAGTTTGTGAACGTCTCACTTTGTCTGGTCTACTGTGTTGTACAACATTTTTATTCCACTGTCTTTGCTAGTTAATGGCAGTTATGTTTTAGGAGTAATTGATACAGCTCTAGTTTTACTTATATATGTTGATTTTTTGAAGGATTCCTTCAGGTCATTTGAGTACATTAATTTCACTTTCCACCTCATTAGGTCCTTACACATAGCTTTTGCCTAGGAATGATTCCAATGCTGTATATAGAATTTAAGAGGGGAGGTGCTGGAACACTGAAGTGTTACTGCAGCTACACAGTATGTTATAAAGAGATAATCTGGCTCTCCACATTGTCATGTAGAAACAAATTTATGAAACTCCTTTTTGATGAGCATCAGCCTCTGCACACAAGAGGATATCTGAGAAGAACATTCAGGTTCACTGTTTAGATTATGAGACTACTGAAGCTAACAAGTTTGTCTGGTATAATTATTTAGCGAAGTCACAGAAATTAACACTTGGGCTGTGTTAAATATAACTCTCTATTTGGGTTAAGCACAGCCAATGAACATTTCTTTTGTTTGATGCACTATTCATTGACATTCTCCATTGAAAGCTGTGGCACCACCTTCTTGTTAATATTATCCACTACTGTGGAACATTGAATATGCACCAACGACTAATGCAAAATTAGATATAACACACAATTTTATATCATTAACTGTTGGATCAGTTGTATTGAGAACTTGTTAACTGACAGCACCCAAAGCGATACAGTGTGATAGTTAAACAAGATACCCCAGCAGAAATATTTTACATGTTCAGAGTTTATATTTTTTCAATAAGTGTGTATTAATTGTAGCTTCGCACATGGGAGGCATTTCAAGTTGTCTGCTGAACACAACAATGGTTTTTGTTAGAGTAATGAGTATTTTATGAACAAGATAAATAGTTGCTGGAAAAATAGAATTTATATTTCTGGAAAGGACTAAGAATAGACGTAATTAGTGGGCTGTAACATGCTGTTCATGACAAAGACTGTAACACCTTCAACCATCTGTTAAAAACAGTTCTTAATGTTATCCATCCATTTATTTCATTTAGGGAGACAAGAAGAGAAAGCCACCATTGCAGAAGGAGAGCTCTTCCTTTCCATCTTCAGTTTTGGCTGCTGTCAGCAGAGTGCAGGATGAAGTAGTTCCTGCTCTTGTTCCTGAGTACACTGCGGGACCACCAGAACGTAGTCAGACATCCTCTGAAAGTGATGAACTGAAGACGAAGTGTGAACACCTCATAAGAAAAACTGATCAGTACAAAAAACAAATTAAAACTCTTCAGCAGTCTAAGCAACGACTTAAGAAGAAAGTGGCTTCTTTGAGTGCTATCATTAAGGTACTGAAAGACAAGCATATTGTGGATGAAAGTTCACTAAATATACTAGAAAGCATACCTGGAATGCAGAGAGACTTGTTGCAGCGACAAACTGTGAAAGCTGGGGCACAGGCTGTACCTAGGTCATACAGCTCAGAACTGCGCTCCTTTGCCTTAACACTGCATTTTTATTCCCACAGGGCGTATAATTATGTTAGGCGCTATTTTAATACAAATTTGCCACACCCCAGAACTTTAACAAAGTGGTATCAGTGTGTGGGTGGAGCACCTGGTTTCACATCAGAGGCATTTAAGGTAATTACGGCAGAAGCTTGTCACCTTGAAACAAAGTTTCCAACTCTATCTAGCTTGGTAGTTGATGAAATTGCCATCAGGCAACATGTAGAATTTGATGGTACATGCTATTACGGTTATGTTGACATGGGGTCATCTGTAGACACAGATAATTTGCCCATTGCCAAAGAAGCATTTGTGCTCATGCTTGTGGCTATTAATGCTTCTTGGAAGCTCCCAGTTGGGTATTTCCTGACTGCTGGTATAACTGGTGAGCAAAAAGCCGAGATAGTGAAACAGTGCATTGATCTTGCCAATTAAAGTGGTGTAAAAGTTGTTTCACTCACATGTGATGGTTCAGCTAGCAATTTGTCAATGGCTAGATGTTTAGGCTGCAATCTCAATTGTGAAACTTTGAAAAGTACTTTTTCAGTTGAAGGGAATGATCATGAAATGTCATTTTTCCTAGACCCTCCACAGATGTTGAAACTTGTGCGCAACGCTTTAGGAGATAAAAAATTTCTTTGGGATGAGCAAGGTGGTGTCATTTCTTGGCACTTTTTGGAATTGTTACATAAATTGCAGGTCAAGGAAGGGCTCCACATAGGCAACAAGATCACTGCCAGTCACATTAATTTTTTTTAAATAAAATGGTGAAACTGGCTACTCAGCTGCTTAGCAATTCCGTGGCAGATGCCATACCGTACTGTTGTGATATGAAACTCCCAGGTTTTGAACAGGCATCTGCAACAGTAAAATTTATACACATTTTCAACTGTCTCTTTGATGTCTGCAATTCCAGAACACTTTTACAAAGTGGTTTCAAGCAGGCATTAAATACAGCAAATTTTAGTGCTGTAGAGGGATTTCTTTTAAAGGCACAGAGGTACATCAAGGAACTCACTGTTGGTCCATTCCTCAACAATGAGAGTTGTTGACTCAAATAGAAGGACAGGGTTTATTGGATTCCTGGTGTGTATATTCAGTGTTTTACACATGTATAAAAAAGTAGTGGGGACACAAACTCCTGCTCCTCTACTGAAGTTTCTACCTCTTTACAAATGTTCTCAGGACCACTTGGAAATCTTTTTTAGTGCCATCCGAAGTCGTGGTGGTTGGAATAACAACCCCACTGCTCGTCAGTTTGTTGCAGCATACAAGAGGCTACTAATTCATAGTGAGATCTGTGGATCAGAAAGAGGGAATTGTATAACTTTGGAAGATATTCCCATTATTACTTTCAGCAGTTCCAATGTTGAAGATCCCATAAATAACACTTTGGAACGGTGGCAGTTACTAAGCACGGAAAATAGTGCAGCGACAACTGACAACGACCACGATTACTTTGCTACTGGAACTTATCTCTCTGAAGTGGCAGTCCATATTGTAGTATATATTGCTGGATTTGTGGTGTGTCACTTAGAAAAAACCTTAAAATGTGAACCATGTTTATCCATCTTGAGAGGGGATGGTAGCCATGTTGCTTATTCTCTCATTCATAGAAAGAGTAGGAGATGGTTGGTTTTACCATCGAATGATGTTGTTGACATCTGTGTGTGTGTGTGTGTGTGTGTGTGCAGAAAAAGAGTTCAGGTGCTATACTACAGGTAATTCAAAAGTTCCTTTGAAAAATCATATTCCCAATGAGTGTCTGAGGTGCTTAGTGAATTCATATTCAAGCCAGTGTTTAAGGATTTAGCAGACTACATGAAAAATCAGCATCCCTTGGACAGTCATATGATACTGCTGATTAAAGCAATTGCCACACGATACCTCCTGACACGGCAAAAACATGCAGCCAAGAGAATAAGTGATGCATTGCATGAAAATAAAATCAGGACAACCTATACAAAACTGGTACTCTTTATAGGTCAGTAACTGATATTTGTACACAGAGGTCTAGTGTGTGAGGCATCTTGTATAAAGCACTCATTATATTAAGGCAAACTGGGAATGTAACCTTATTGTAATTAATAAATGATGTACATTCTTCCTTTTCTGTTATGTCTATGTTGTTATAACCAGCTATAAAATGTTTGTGATGTATGTATCTTAAAACTAATAGTACTAGCATATTCAGTGTATCTATGAAAATTTGTTCCTGGTGTGTGATGGGGTCAGACAATTATAATTTTATGTGTGTGTGTGTAATACCATTGAAATATATCTTCGTCAAACATACATTTGGAACTACATAATGTGCAGTGTTTCCAAGTGATTGATACTCCACCATACCAGTATGCAGTACTAGTTCTGCAATAGCTTGTGATCTGTGTGCTTTCAAATGGGACATACATTTCTTTTTGAAATATTTAGCCATTGTTTGGCAGAGTATGCTGTAGTATCTTGTAGCCAGTGTTGTTAATTAAGTTTCCACGAGTGACAACATATTAATGAGAAATAGAATTGCCTCATTTTTGGCACATTAAAATGCATTCCCATCATTGTGTGGTATGTTATGGTTTTTGCTTGTGTGTCATTACAAATTATATTTTTTTGTGATCTAGTCTGACAGTGGCTTACCCTTAAAAATGAGAGATAGTATTGTTTGCAGGTGAGTGTTATTGGTTTTTCACTACTTCATTGGGCACTAAATTTTCTAGCAGTCTCTCCCCTAATCCATTGAAATGTAGCCGATGTGTTGTACAGAAACTACAGCCCACAACATTTCTATCTGTAGTAAGACATTTTATAAATGATTGCATATTTTCTTATGTTTGTTTGCTTGACTACTTTCCTGGTTTATGCAAGACCACTGTGATAAATCATATGTATGTGGAATGGTAAATAGTATTACACTTGTATCAGTCAGGAGACTGAGACATTTCTTTCATTCTCAACAAGCAATGATGTGGACTTTGTTACAATTTCATATACTACTTTTTTTACATAGAACTGTGTTATTTTTAAATACCACAATCTTGTGAAAAAGTCAGTTAACTGAAAACAGTCACATCATAATAATTTTTCAGTATACCTGTAACAAGCAATTCCACAAAGTGGATAACAGATCAAGAAAAGCTTTTTTGCTGGAATAAAATTCTGAATACAGTACCTAATATTTATACTTCATTTCATTCCCAGTTCCCATACTTTTTATGAATGAATAAGGAATATATAGCCTATATTTTTATTAGGACAATTATTTCAAAAGCAAATCCTAGTTTCAATGTTAGTAAAACTTTGTCACTGGCAAGCAATGAACCTTCTGTTTATTGATTGAGGCATTCCACACTTCTCAAACTATGATGTAAAGTTTTGCTCCATGATCTGTCTCAATCCCTCATCATTTCATTTTGTGCCACTGTGAATAACTGTCTGCTTGACAAGAAAGGCTTGCATTTAAAAGAATGAAAATTATAAAATAGGGAATGACATAAACAAAGCTCAATGTAGAATGGTTTATGCCCAGTTAAGAAATCTCTTCCATACCAAAATAAGAAATTGGAACCTAAGGTAAGTAAGCAATAAGCAGAACTCCTTACTAATATTAAAATGACTCCCATAACAGATGAAAATTGGAACACTGTTGTACTGCCTTGGCTAACAGACATGTCATGTAAGTGCTGCTGCCGCAGTTGATTTGTTAGTTAACTAAAAAAGTGCCCTAGTCTCATACTAGAGCTGCTGCATACCACTTAAGAGAAGAAATGTGGGTATGTATTGAAGTGTGTATGAACTGTATGGCAAAGAGTTTTGTTTTCTTCCTCAGGGTCAATGTTATCCAAACTAAAAGTACCTTTTTTGTGTATAACAAACACCTAATTTATATTTCTTGGGATTCTCCGCAGTTCTATTCCACTTGACAACAGAATGAAGTTGTGCACAATGTGACAGGTTGTTGGCTAAACAATAACTCATATTGAGTTATTTTATCAGACTTATTTATCTGCTGCTTCATTGTTTAAATAATTAACAACACAGATCATTTGGTTACCTCTTCAGATATATGTGGTGGTCAGAACCACAATCAGTCTGTTACACATTAGTAGATAGCTGCTACAATACATCATTCTGAACTCAAACAACTGAAAAGTTTTGGTTTGTATGTCACGAAAATCGGAAAAGACGTCGTCACTTTTTGTAAATCTGGCATTGCTTCGTCCAATCAGATGATTGTATTAGATGATTGTATGAATAAGTAAAGAAAGAACCCTAGTTTGTGATACACGTTTATTACTGAATTAACAAAATTTTATCGTTTACATTGAAGGCTAGCTATTCGTAATATTACATTAAAAACTATTTTTAATCAGAAGAAACGCGGAATTTCGCCATTACGAGATTTTATTTTAAACAAAAACTTTGAAAAAATCAATTTAATGATGTTACATGCGTATATGGTTCAAACAGCGACTTTGATACACACAGCGCTATAGCACACTGGCAATGTTTTGGTCAGAGTGTCATGGCAGCGAGCCACGCCCCCATGGCTTCATAACGTAGTACGGCTGGAATACGTAGCGCCATCTCCCCTTATTCTTACCTCCATGATATCCAGGTTGGGTGAACTTAGCATCCTCCAGCAAATTGAAGTTCTGTCCGCCATCTTTTATTTAGTCAAGGCATTCGTCTGCTGTGTCCCGCCCCCTTGTAACTGCGTTTGACTTACTTGAAATAGCCCATACTAGCTTTATTTTTTCTAAAACAAGCAGTAGACAGTAGTGTACACTGACAGCAAAAAGGGATGTTTTTGTCGAAATATGGCTAAACTTTTCGATGTAGATAACACTACAAGACAACTCAAATAAGTCTGTCCATCCACTATAACGTTACTTGTTGCCCATAAATTAATGCAATTAGAGCAGGTACCACCAGAATATTACGGTGAAACTTCTAAGCATGCTGTGGTTAACTATTAGAAACGGTAACGGACGCATAAATGCGATATTTTTGTCGCTATTTCAAAGTAAACAGTCAAAGCCTCAAAAACCAGTACACTGTGAACGAGAATATTATTTGAAATATGTGTTACAAGTAGTTAACACAAGCATAGTAATTCAATAATAATAATAATCTACAAGAAAAGTAAAATAATTTATTTACATTTAATTTTTACAATGTTTTAACTGACATTCGTATTTTTTCAGTCTTTTCACTGACCTTTAAATAAAATAAGCTTCATGTATAGTTGTCTCACAACTTTACCTCTCTGCTCAGATAATTTTGATTTGCATAAGTGATTTATTCGACATACAAAATAATGTTTGAGCAGCAGTTTTATCAGTTTAACATAATGGGTTTCTTCACCAAATTCAGTTTCTGTAAAAAGATGTTCATTGTTTACAAATAAGGAGCCTCTCACCAATTGTAACACTTCTGTCTGGAACCTCAACAAAACATTTTTCTGACATTTCAGGATTATGTGCTCATTATTTCTGAAAACCTTCTCAGCAACATTACAAAGTTTAACAACATCATTAGCTGGATTGATTAAACTGGTTTTCACATCTTTCACTGCAATCAATCCAGTTCTTTTAGCCTCAATACAAGCAAAAATAACTTCTAAGCAGTCAGTACAGTTAATTTTATTTGTCACCTGTCTCACTATACTTCCAGCTATCTACCCAATGACATATTCTGAGTACATTCTCAGTGAGGCATAATCTGGCACATAATCATGGTCTACAGCTGCAGGGCTTACCTTAGCAAAAGGAAGTGATGGAAAGGTAGCAGGAGGTAGCATACTAGTATTTGATTCTTAGCAACTGCCATTTTGAGAACCTTCTATCTGTGCAATTAAGCATTTCCTGTATGCTGATCTAAACTGCACAGCATTTGGGTTATTTCTGTTTCCTCCTCTACTACGAATGCTGGAGAAAAATAATTTCAAGTTACCTTGACTTGTTGTACGGGTCAAAATATAATTGAGCTCTGCATTTTCTTTCCAAACATACAATTCTGCAATTTGCCTTATGCTCATTAAATTCAGCATAAGTCCATACAACGGCATTTTTCTGTTAGACGGAATAACAGGACTTCCATCAGAAAGCTTTAAAGACTTGAAATACTTAATGTATTCATTGATCCTTTTACAGACTGTGTCTCTGTTCCCTCTGAAAATTGGTGCCTTAGTGCCCGTGCCCATTGTGTGACAAGAATTTAATAAATCAAAGGCACTATCTAACATTTTGATGTATTTAACTGTTGCCTCACACCCATAAAATTCTTTGATGCCTAAATCTTTGCAGAACAACATAGCATTTGCAACAGAGTTGCTAAGGGTTTGTGCTGCCAAAGCCACTTTCATTTTTTGAGTATGGTACAGAATGTGCTGCCTCCTAAGTTTGTTTGCAGCATGCACACCTTCCATTTCATGCAAGTCCACTAACTTTTTAAAATATTCCCATTTAATTATGTTATCACTGCCTGAAATGGTACCATCTAACAAAAAATTCTTTTCTGCAAGTAAATTATGTGCCAGCTTTAGCATGTGAGCTGTGTCAAACATGCCAAATACCCTCGTATCATTATTTGAAGGGTGGGGAAACCAACACTGTGCTCCCTGTTCATCGCATCTGATCCCTAAATTTGCCATTAAAGATCTATTTGTGGCAGTAACATCACAAACCACAGCTACTATAGTAACACCAGTGTCTTCAAGTTTTCGGAGATACTGTTGTACCAAATTTAGCTTTACAGTAGAAGATATGGAGTGAACTAAACAATAACCCACAGGAATTTTCCAATTTCTGTTTAGCGCTGTGACCATGAACACAAGAGCCTCTTTTGCTGCCTCGCTATCATCACTTTCTATGCCACCCTCCCCAAAATCAACATAGCCTCTTATTTTTTCCCCATCCCAAACAAGGTCCTTCTTAATAGCCATCTCATCAAACATCAACGTTGCAAAAATTTGGGTTGTGCTATTCTCAACTTCAGAGGCAATTTTAGTGAAACCCTCCTCAGTAAAACCTGGATGGCCACCCACTGACATTGCCCAACGGCGAAGCGTTCTCGGGTGGGGTAATTTCACAAATTTTCGTAAGTAGCTGTATGCCTTGGCAGAGTAAAAGTGTAGCGTCAGAGCAAATTTCCTTATTTGCTGAGAATAATGGCATACTTTAGCACTGCACTGAAGTTCCAATAGCTCCTTCAACAAACCAACTACATGTTCACTGTTTAACATATCAGAAACTGAACTACATAGCCTTCTTCTCAAACCAGCAATTAAGTCTGTAACTGCACTATTATTCTTTTGTGTCTTACACTAAGTTGCTTCATTTGCTTTATCCGCTTCTTTAGTCGCACATTCTCTGCTTGTACTCTGTTATATTGTGTTTTCAACTTCTTAGGGCTTGGTAGACAGTAATTGTGGTCAGCGGAAACAGATGTGGGACCGATAGCACTGAAAGAATGCAGTTACATCATAAGTTTATAACAGAGTTACACCATAAGATTATAATAGAAAGTATGTAACTCAAAGTAATAAGAACACGGAGTAAAATTAAATTATTGACTTACTTTGTGCTAATGATGTCACTGTAACAGGACTATCTTGCAAATTGTTGAAAGATCGCTTTCTGGGTTGTGGTCGTAATACTTTATCTTGCTTTTGTAAATGTGGTGGAAAGTTAAAGATAGGAGGTACTGCTTTTGACAAAAGGCGCCTCTGGACATTTGTGTGGTACATATATTTCTCTTCAAAATGAGCTGAACAGAGGTAACTGGCTGTAGTAGGAAACCAGTTTTCTTGCTTCATATTTATAACCCATCTTTTTGTAATTTCCTTATATTTTAAAGGAAATCTGTAATCAACGATAAATAAATTACTTTTCTGCATTTGTCTTAAGCATAATTACAATTCCAATGCAAATGACTCTTTAATAAACATTAAAAAACGTGTGTCGTATTTCGGTACTAATATACTTACTTATAACATGAAATATTTGTTGTTTTATCGCTGCGATTTGTGCAGTTGAACGCTGAACACACTGCAGGCATGTTGACTTTCTATTTTGTAACAAAAAAATCAACTAGAAAAGTTAAATATTGTAGTAATATCACAACAGCTGACACACTTCCAACACAAACAACAGTAACGCTTTCCTAATGTTTAGACTAAGGAGATCATGGCGCCCGAGTTAGCGTTGGTTGCCGCTAGGAGCGCTGTAACTACACTCCTGGAAATGGAAAAAAGAACACATTGACACCGGTGTGTCAGACCCACCATACTTGCTCCGGACACTGCGAGAGGGCTGTACAAGCAATGATCACACGCACGGCACAGCGAACACACCAGGAACCGCGGTGTTGGCCGTCGAATGGCGCTAGCTGCGCAGCATTTGTGCACCGCCGCCGTCAGTGTCAGCCAGTTTGCCGTGGCATACGGAGCTCCATCGCAATCTTTAACACTGGTAGCATGCCGCGACAGCGTGGACGTGAACCGTATGTGCAGTTGACGGACTTTGAGCGAGGGCGTATAGTGGGCATGCGGGAGGCCGGGTGGACGTACCGTCGAATTGCTCAACACGTGGGGCGTGAGGTCTCCACAGTACATCGATGTTGTCGCCAGTGGTCGGCGGAAGGTGCACGTGCCCGTCTAACTGGGACCGGACCGCAGCGACGCACGGATGCACGCCAAGACCGTAGCATCCTACGCAGTGCCGTAGGGGACCGCACCGCCACTTCCCAGCAAATTAGGGACACTGTTGCTCCTGGGGTATCGGCGAGGACCATTCGCAACCGTCTCCATGAAGCTGGGCTACGGTCCCGCACACCGTTAGGCCGTTTTCTGCTCATGCCCCAACATCGTGCAGCCCGCCTCCAGTGGTGTCGCGACAGGTGTGAATGGAGGGACGAATGGAGACGTATCGTCTTGAGCGATGAGAGTCGCTTCTGCCTTGGTGCAATGATGGTCGTATGCGTGTTTGGCGCCGTGCAGGTGAGCGCCACAATCAGGACTGCATACGACCGAGGCACACAGGGCCAACACCCGGCATCATGGTGTGGGGAGCGATCTCCTACACTGGCCGTACACCACTGGTGATCGTCGAGGGGACACTGAATAGTGCACGGTACATCCAAACCGTCATCGAACCCATCGTTCTACCATTCCTAGACCGGCAAGGGAACTTGCTGTTCCAACAGGACAATGCACGTCTGCATGTATCCCGTGCCACCCAACGTGCTCTAGAAGGTGTAAGTCAACTACCCTGGCCAGCAAGATCTCCGGATCTGTCCCCCATTGAGCATGTTTGGGACTGGATGAAGCGTCGTCTCACGCGGTCTGCACGTCCAGCACGAACGCTGGTCCAACTGAGGCGCCAGGTGGAAATGGCATGGCAAGCCGTTCCACAGGACTACATCCAGCATCTCTATGATCGTCTCCATGGGAGAATAGCAGCCTGCATTGCTGCAAAAGGTGGATATACACTGTACTAGTGCCGACATTGTGCATGCTCTGTTGCCTGTGTCTATGTGCCTGTGGTTCTGTCAGTGTGATCATGTGATGTATCTGACCCCAGGAATGTGTCAATAAAGTTTCCCCTTCCTGGGACAATGAATTCACGGTGTTCGTATTTCAATTTCCAGGAGTGTAGTATCTCAGCCACTCTATGAAATTTTAACTCGTTGGGTTACCTCTAACGTCGCGGCGAGCTGTGTATTGCAGTGCATGCTACCGTGCGTTTCACAAGTTCGTTTATTCATTTACAGCTGGGCTACGTGCAAGGCGAAGCGTTGTGTTCAAAGTATAGTCATCTCCAGATACGTAAAGTAAAATTCTTCCTTGTTAGATCCACTCACCTTATCGTTTACACATTTGAGATACAGGGAAAAAATAAAATAAAAATTTTACTTACCAGCTAACAACATAAATTCTGGAATGTGATTTTCCAGCATCCTAAATCTAATATTAATATACATATGTACAACTTATGGGGTATACATACTTTGATCATATCTAATAAAGCATGTGTCCATCTAGTTCATGCCCCCACTCCCCTCCAAGGTCACAGGATGATGGCCTACCGTGACTGGTTCAAGTGTTCCGGCCTTGGAGGTAAGAATAAGGGGAGATGGCGCTACGTATCCCAGCCATACTACGTTTTGAAGCCATGGGGGCGTGGCTTGCTGCCATGACACTCTGACCAAAACATTGCCAGTGTGCTATAGCGCTGCATGTATTACAGTCGCTAATTGCACCATATACGCATGTAACGCCATCAGATTGGTTGTTTCAAAGTTTTTGTTTAAAATAAAATCTCGCAAAGGCGAAATTCCGCGTTTCTTCTGATTAAAAATAGTTTTTAATGTAATATTACGAATAGCTAGCCTTCAATGTAAACGATACAATTTTGTTAGTTCGGTAATAAACGTGTATCACAAACTAAATAATAGAAACTGAAAACTAAGTTAGCTATACCCTCCCTCCAAAGCCCCATAAATACATTTTGTTTGTAATACGTACTGGGACATTTCAGTTACGTTACACTACTGGGAACCACTGTTCATTACCACCAATATTTACTGAAATACGGTACATAGAATGGCAAATCTACAAAGTGTCCTGTTTAGGCCTATACTTTACGCCAGTTAGTGAAGTGTTAGCTTTTAATTTGGTACATGATGAAGACAAAGTGAGTTACTCAACACTTCGATTATCGACGATACGTACATATTATACTGAAACGTGAACTTGAAAACTAAGAATTTAATTCTTTGAATTAACATACCTTTTGCAAATGTTTGGGGTGTGTAGGGAAAACTGATGGTACAGCATTTTCTCGGAGCATTACTGTTGAAAGGGAAGTTCGGTCTATGTCCTCTTCTCGGAAATGCTGAGAACATATAGTGCTCCATTTAGACGCACGCCAATTCTTCCTCCTCACGGCATTCTCCCACAGAGCTTTCCGACTTTCATTTTTAGGAAATCTAAAACCATACAGGAGAAAAACACGCTATAGTACAAGTACCGATGTAGCACACGTTCGTTCACAATGAAGTTGTAAAATCACACTTAACGAGACAACTTACACATGAAATGTTATTCCCTTCGATTTCGCATCACAATCAGAACGATTTGTACATCCGAACACCACACAAGTCACCATAATAGCGCAAAATCCTTCCAAAAGCGAGCGACAGACCTATGCACACAAGCTTACAGCAGCAATGTTTTGGTCGGATTGAGATGGCTACCCTCGGCTTCACATAGCTTCACAGCTGTGACGTCACGGCGTCTCAGTCTATTCTTACCTCCATGGTTCCGGCGTCTCGGTGGGATCGATCTCTGGGTTAGGCATAACTTTCACTATGTTGACCATTGGTGGTTGGTTACATCAGTTAGTTTCACGGGAGGCTCTCCACTGAAATTCTCTTTGCTTTGCACGTTATTCGGCATATATGTGTTACTTTTCTGGCCAAATTCTGCTGCCTGTGGATTATTCTGTTGTCTGTTACTGTTTGGCGTTTGCCAAGCGATCAGCTGATTATTACTGGTAACTTGTGTCTGCACATTTTGTACAGGCTGGCCATATGCTACTCATCCATTGTAATCGTTTTTGCTAAATCTTTGCCCATTTCTTTTATATCCATCTTTGTATTTATGGCTTTCTCCATTGCTGTTGTGATTACCATTACCATAGGTCTGTGTGGGGTAAGGTGTGTATTAAGAAAGTGTTGTATACTTATTGGTCCACAAATCTATGTGTCGCTATCGGCATATTAATGGGCTTTGGTTGTACTCGTCTCTCTTTGTATATTAAATCTACTGAGTCCAGTATAGATAGAAAGTATTCGGTCTCCTGTTCCAGGAAGGTAACGAGTTTTTCCCTAATGTGGTCAGGACGATGGCTCTTTAAAGCACGTCTACTTGAGATACTGGGTTCGTCCAGTATCTGGTTTTATTCAAGTATTTTTTAAGGTAGCCCTTAAGCTTCCCTACTTGCTATTAAACGGCGCTGGGTTGAATACTTCACGTCTGAGCCTCTTTTGTATGGCCTCAGACCAATGTCCATTGTATGTAAAAAGGAATCATGTAATGAACTAGAGGCCGAGTGTAATAATGTGACAAAAGAAATTGTTCAGTATTTTAATGAAAGCCACTTAAATGTAAGCACCAGTAAAACATGTTTGATGGAGTTAAACAAAAGTAGTTTGAATAATGAAATTAAATTATACATGGGCATCGAATTGGTAAAGAAAGAGTCTAGTGTAAAATTCCTTGGCGTAACAATCCAAGGCAACCTGAAATGGGACACACATATTGATCTCTAGCAACTAAGTTGTCAAAAAATATATTTGCAATCAGTACTATAGCAAGTTCTGTAGAGACACCGTAGTCCTAAAGACTGTATACCATGCTCTTTTCTCCTCTCAATTAAAGTACGGTATTGAAATTGGGGGGGCAACAACCAAAGCTAATCTAGATAAGCTACTCATTCTTCAAAAAAGGGGTGTGAGAATAATCTGTGGAGCAAAATATAGGGAATCTTGTAGCAACTTGTTTCCAAAAACAGAGGTTATAACTGTTATAAACACATACATTCTAAAAGCCATATTGCTTGTGAAAAGACTACACCCAAACACTTATTCAGATTTCCACCAGTACAATACTAGAAATAAAGAAAGATTTTACATTGGCAGCCACAGAACAGTACTTTACGAAAAGGGGCCTCAGTATGCAGGTATAAAATTAGCTAATGCACTGCCTAGAGCAGTCATGGCCCCTTCCTACAATTAAACTGAAACATCAGCTTAAGAAATTTTTAGTAAAACACCCTTTCTACACATTAGAAGAGTACCATACTTACATGAAGAACAACAAATGCTCTGTGAAATTATGTGAATAGAAATAAGTAAACACCTTATTGTAATTTTGTTGTAAATTAATGACGTATTCAGAAGAATGTGTCTTGTGTGTTGTACAAATAACGTTAATCATTACTGTTTCTTTGTACATGTGCAGTGTACCATTCGATGTTGAATAAAGCTATTATTATTATTATTATTATTATTATTATTATTATATTATTATTACTTATCCAGAAACACTCTCTCAAACTGTTCATAATAGTGGCAGCGTTCTGCCAAGTCCGTAGCCCATAGCAGAACGTCGCCCTGTGTGTATTTAACAACAAACATAATTTTCTGGGCTTCAGTCCAGGTACGAGGTAAAACATTTCGAAATTCTCTGGTAAAGACCACAGGGTGTGTTCTTTTCCTTGAGAAGTAAATATCAGAAATTGTTGATGCCTTAGTAATTCTTCATCTGCAAGTAATGTTGAGAAACACACCGCGCTGTGTGTTAGGCGTGTTTATGTTTGCTCGAGGGGTAGCGCATGACAACTGTGCTTGATCGACAGGTGCAAGTGCAGGCAAGTGTTGGTGCATTGTGTGACATTCGCTATTTTCCTTCGACGGGCTAACCCCGTATTGTGGGTAACATGTGAAGGCATCTAACTTCTCTAAAAGTGTACGTTTGTTTTCTGTCACATGTTGCTTTGGAATGTCAGCAGTTTTGGCAACACTGAATCGTAACCTTTCCTCTGCTTCCTCTAAACCCGAGTCTATTTTAGCTAGAAGTTGACTTTCCTTCTCTTTTAGAGCTGCTTCTACAGTATCTACATAAATTCTGCATTCTGACACTATCTTTTCAGCAAGTGTACTGCCCTTATCCAGCATCCCAGCTTCAGCTTTTTCAGTTATTTCCTTTACATCTGTACATAACTTATTTTTCTGTCTTTTTGCAAATTCTGACTCTCAGTTTAACTGGTCTACTCTTAGACTCAACTTGTATATTTCTGTAGGTAGGTTTTTACATACATCTTGCAGCTTGCTGACTGCAGTCGTGACTTTTTTCCGACGCATCCACTTGAGATTGTGTCTCCTGAATTTGAGAATACGCTTCACAAAGATTTTATAGCTCACCCTACAAGTTGTTTCTGTTTATAGTCTACGGATGTTACTTTTTCCGTTACTGTATTTATACTGCGGGACATGTTAGTAATTATTTCTTGTTTTAGTTTTTTACTGAGTTCTGTGAACTTACCAGATAATTCGTCATATAATTCAGTCCGTATAGTTTTGCTCACCTCAATGAACTGCTGACTAATACTATTCTTGAAATCGTTAAATGCCCGATTTTGCTGTGCAAACAGTTGTCCTATACTTTCCTGAAATTCCTGTTGTTTTGTAAGCTGTTGTTTTATTAATTGCATGAGTTGTGTCAAATTGTGAGTGTCACTAGTACTTACATTGCTTTTTTCAACCGTTTCCAGCTCTTGCATTCACGACGTAGTGAGCAAATAGACTGAGGAAGTTTCGTTGTCGCACGCTTCAGTTTCACTATTTGGAAAAACGTTTCCCAGTGAGAACTGGGAAATTGTCTCATCGAGCGTCATGAAACTGACATTGTGTTTAGTTATATCACCTGTGTCATAAATTCTTCATTGTGTGACGCCAACCTGGTTATTTTGGAAGCCATAGGACAGTTCACGATTTGGTGTCTTACTTTCAACTCTTGCCAAGCTCGGATATCCGCCATCTTGGCATACTGCAGTTTTTAATGAATTTTCAACAATGGCCATTTCCTTCGACTGCATTGTGAACAGTGTTCAACCCTATGTTACTCGCACGGAAAATTTGTGACATAGTCACTCGCGCGGATGACAGGCGTCATCCACAAAGCAAGTGGTCTATTTGTATACTTTAAACGGTCTTTATGAGTGATTTTATAATTTTTTAATTAAATCTAATACATTTAATATTCGTACACTGTATAATACATCCTAACGTTTGAAACAGTTTGTGCAATAATTTAATAAGGTTACATTTCAGAATAACAAATTTAAATCTGTTTTCCATGTAAGGATTGAGGAATGTGTAACAATGCAACTACTTATCAAAAGAACATGGAAATGTTTATTTTAAAACACTGACTGAACCAATAAGCGTATACAAACAGTAATTTAGTGACAAAGTGCAAACAAAATTGAAATACAGAATACGTTGTTTGAAAACACAGTTTACACATATATCTTTTAGATGATCTACACATGTCCAGTTGTTGCATGTAGTGCATTGCGTAAGAGTTGTTTTATTTAGTGCTCTTCCACATATATAACACCTTCGACATGTTCCCGTTGATTTTACTGGTCGTTCCACAATTTCTTGAGTGCCTAACAATAATTTAGCCCTCCTCCAAATTTCACATGGAAGGCTTTCAATAAGGGAACGTCGCTCTATTTGAGGCTTCATTAGTTCCCAGCTGATTTTTTTCTATAAAATCAACCCTCTTACAACCTGATTTGAAGCCATGTGGTAGTATTTATATACGCATAAAGCTTTTATGGCTGCAATGTTCAAAATATTGTAAAACAGTACCATGACAACGTGACACATTGTTCTTCTGACAAAACTGATCTAAAAGACCTACCCTCACTTTTGAAATGTTATAGAAAGTAATCATTTCAGATTTATTTTGTTCCCCTGTTGAACGATCTATAGTGTCATCGAAATGCATGCTTGACAACACCAATATGTTCTATTTTTCTTTGGACAGTATGACACCAATGTACAATCCTGCTGAAATTCAAAGACAGATGATTTTGGCTCCCTTTCTCTTTTTGGTAGAAATTCTTTTGGCCCTTCTCTCTTGTTTTTTCGTACTGTTCTGTCGTATGTCAGTTTCTTCGCCTGAAGATTCTTGACTAAAGATAAACTGGTAAACCAGTTGTCACCAGTAGTATTTCTGCTTGTGCCTTGTACCGGTTCGACCATTCAGAGAACGATATCTTCAGCTGAATTACTGGCATCATATAGTCCCTCTGGTTGATTACCGTTGTACGGTTCTAAATTCAAAGTGTTACATCAATCAAAGCAAACACTTTTAACCCATACTTTGCAGGTTTTCTATGAATATATTGCCTGAATGAGCAGTTTCCTCTAAATTTCAAAAGCTGTTCATCAACAGTAAGATATTCACTATGTGAAAAATATTTTTGGCAATTGTTTGTGAATAGTTCAAGTACCTCTCTGACAGCAGCCAACTTGTCAATCTCTCTGCGAACACCTCTATCACAGATATCATCGAACCTCAGATGTCTCATCAGAAACCTGAATCGGTTTTCACCATGGAGGTAAGAATAGCGGGAGACGCCGTGACATCACAGCTGTGAAGCTATGTGAAGCCGAGGGTAGCCATCTCAATCCGACCAAAACATTGCTGCTGTAAGCTTGTGTGCATAGGTCTGTCGCTCGCTTTTGGAAGGATTTTGCGCTATTATGGTGGCTTGTGTGATGTTCGGATGTACAAATCGTTCTGATTATGATGCGAAATCGAAGGGAATAACATTTCATGTGTAAGTTGTCTCGTTAAGTGTGATTTTACAACTTCATTGTGAACGAACGTGTGCTACATCGGTACTTGTACTATAGCGTGTTTTTCTCCTATATGGTTTTAGATTTCCTAAAAATGAAAGTCGGAAAGCTCTGTGGGAGAATGCCGTGAGGAGGAAGAATTGGCGTGCGTCTAAATGGAACACTATATGTTCTTAGCATTTCCGAGAAGAGGACATAGACCGAACTTCCCTTTCAACAGTAAGGCTCCGAGAAAATGCTGTACCATCAGTTTTCCCTACACACCCAAAACATTTGCAAAAGGTATGTTGATTCAAAGAATTAAATTCTTAGTTTTCAAGTTCACGTTTCAGTATAATACGTACGTATCGTCGATAATCGAAGTGTTGAGTAACTCACTTTGTCTTCATCATGTACCAAATTAAAAGCTAACACTTCATTAACTGGCGTGTAGTATAGGCCTAAACAGGACACTGTGTAGATTTGCCATTCTATGTACCGTATTTCAGTAAATATTGGTGGTAATGAACAGTGTTTCCCAGTAGTGTAACGTAACTGAAATGTCCCAGTACGTATTACAAACAAGATGTATTTATGGGGCTTTGGAGGGAGGGTATAGCTAACTTAGTTTTCAGTTTCTATTATTTAGTTTGTGATACACGTTTATTACTGAATTAACAAAATTGTATCGTTTACATTGAAGGCTAGCTATTCGTAATATTACATTAAAAACTATTTTTAATCAGAAGAAACGCGGAATTTCGCCTTTGCGAGATTTTATTTTAAACAAAAACTTTGAAACAACCAATCTGATGACGTTACATGCGTATATGGTGCAATTAGCGACTGTAATACATGCAGCGCTATAGCACACTGGCAATGTTTTGGTCAGAGTGTCATGGCAGCAAGCCACGCCCCCATATCTTCAAAACGTAGTACGGCTGGGATACGTAGCGCCATCTCCCCTTATTCTTACCTCCATGGTTTTCACTCATGCATAAATAACATGACTCAAGTCCGTTTCCCTTCGAGTTATCCCACAATTTCGATATACTCTTTCCTAGAACATCTGAAAGGTCCACACAGATATTACCAACCAATGAAAGCTCTGATCTCTATCGCATCTGTTTCTTTAGCATCCCTTTCCCTAGAGAAGTTACCACGAACTTCATTGATGTATATATTAGTGCATATTGCGATAATGCTTATTATGTTTTCCATGTTTTCATCCAAGAACAAATTCAGAATTTCTATTTCTGTCTTTTTTATACGAGCATGAGTTAATGGTCCAGGCAAATGCGTAATAATATTACTAGATCTGCTTCTAACATTGGTAGGCAATTTATTTTTCCTCCATTTAGTTATTCCATCTTTCCCTAAAAAAATACATCTTCTTGAGTTACGTCTTCTTGTGACTCATATTCATTATTTTCTGACACTTCCTGTGCTATTCCTGTATCATGACCGCTTTCATGAACAGAATCCTCAGTCTCTGAGTCAGCGCTATTACTGTGAGCATCTTCATCACTCAGCTCATTGAACCATTCCAGCCACGCATTAGGATCTCTACGAAACTCTGCCAGAGGTTTTTTTGCCTTTCACATTTCTTCAACGATCTAAAAATAAAGAGAACACTAGGTAACACAGATAGCAACTGCAATCAGTTTCAGTACCGCTAAATTTATGCACATAAAAGATGGAATGAATCTAGGAAAGCAATAAAGTAATATAGACTTACTTTGTTTCAGATTGTGCCGCAGAGCTCGCGCGGATGACCAGTGTCCTCCAGACTATAATAATGTTTCATAAACAATGTATATTTCCTAACTGAAAGCCAACAATGACTGTAGCAAACAGCCTGAGAGTTAACAGAAACGTACTGAAAATGGCGCGAACTCAGTCCAGCCCTGTCAGACAAAACTGAGAGGGAAAGTCATGTGGATGACGAATGTCATCCGCGAGAACAACGGAGGGTTAAGAAAATTAAAAGAAAATGATTTTCAAAAACGAAAATTCGTTTGTATCGTTATTTTTCAAATAAAACAGATTTAGATGCGTAGTTAATAATGATCCTGATTATTATCTGACAGTCTTATAGGATCTGAATGACTTATCTTGCACTTTAATGATGACTGTACAAATCTTCGTCTTTTCTGTAGAAATGCAATTTTTCCATAAAGGATACTAATTGGAAGGAGAATAGATTATTTACTGCGAGGGAGACAGCGCGAAGCACGCCATATAAGCATACAGCGTAGGAGCTTCCTATCTTAACCACTGAAATCCGTATTCCCGAATTTAATTTTAATTTGCTCCTTCAAGTTGTTAATAGTCCCAATATCATGGACATGTAACAATGCAACAAATGCATCATTAGTTTCTTGTAAGGATAAAATGTATCATTTATCTCAAAAAAACGTTTTATCTCAACAATTGAAAACTCTGTTCATATTCCGCTCGCCACAGTCCTTTGAATGGTCGCCATTGAATAGTGTTGGGGGGAATAAAAATGTATTATATAATGTAAAGTGATTAAAATTGCTCTTAAATAATTAAAAGGGAAATATTGAAAGAATCATTGAAAGAAATTGGAAGGTACACATATCCTGAGTGAACTTGAACTGCCATTAATATCAACAGATCCTCAATATTCAATACATATATTCAGCATTTAACTTCACATACTTCTTTCTCTAGTTACCGCCATTATGCATAGAGCTTGGAATGACTGGTTCCTGATTGCCCCTCTTCTGCTAACACATATTATTCTTGTCTGGTTCGATCCTCTTCATGCAGGATTCTCGGTGCATCATGCAGAGATGAACAGATGGGTATGGCTGTTGTGAATTTACCAATAAACTTTGCTATCTCAATAACTTTCTGTAAGATCTTTTAATGTACACTTGGAACACACATTTTTTAACAATATTAACTCGATTTAACTCGTCATATATCGACCCGCTACCACTTATAGAGACAGACAACTTTTTTTTAAACAATATTAGCCTAGTAGAACTCGAAGTACGTCCGTCCGCTTTCACTTATAGAGACGAACAGCTTTTTTAACAATATTAACTCAGCGGAGCCCACAGTACATCTGCTTGCTTTCACTTATAGAGACGAAAAGCTGAATGTATATCTTATACGTAAAAAAGAAAAGAACGAGATGAAGAAAGAAAAATAATAATAGTAATAATAATAATAATAACACAATGTTTAGCTACGACTTTGTCCTGGAAAATCGGTCACTAGTTGTGTTAGTCTGTTGGTCATTGTTTTGGAATGACTATGCTGGGAGGAAGCCCAGCAGTTAACACAAAGAGTATGAATCGGCGTGAAATTTATGTAATGAGAGATAATTACTACTTGCAGTACTGGAATTAAAGCATGAATTCTTGTTGAAACAAAATTAGTGCCATGAAAAGTCTTCCTCATAGAGTAAGAAAAATTACAATGCAACATACAAATACTGAACTCACAAAAATGAATAATGCATTAAGAATAATTTTTCTTGCCATGTCCATGGAGATTTTTGGAATGTCTGATTTTGCAGCAAACTTTGTGCTTAACAAAAAGTCAATTGTTCGATTATTACACATATATATTTAATAAAAATCACTATTAGGTTGCACTGATATTAATTTACCTCTAATTTTCTGTGGTTGCCGGTCATACAGTCCATCCACTAAATCTTGATGATAGGAAGTATGTATTATAAGATGTCTCGCAGGATGGAAGAAATTACTGCCTCTTCTTATGATTACAGGCAAAATTCATACTTATGAACAAATAAATGTATGTATTTTCTTGCATTTTTATACGCACATAGCATTTACTACACACTTTGTTGATGCATGAATAAAAATTAAACGTTTTTTATGTGAGCTCTTAAACATAAGTACTCCCAAGCGAGACTGAAACAAAAGTTGTAAAAAAAAATTGAATATTCTCTGGACGTTGCTCTTATGCTACAAAGATAATTTAAAAAGCCTATCCTTGCCGTCTTCTGTGGCAATGTACAAATTTCTTATTACTAATGAGGAAAAGAATACATTCATAAAAATTAATAACAAAAAAATAAAACTGTATGGCATTGGGCGCTAGTTGTTTAGGTAGTATACAAACCCCACAAGAATCTTGAGAGTTCCCAGAAAAGTAAGTTTAGCCTACTTCATCAGAATAACAGAGAATTGAGTAACAAGGTAGAAGAGCTTGTTGCTGTTGTAAAATCTCTGGAAAGATAGACATCCTGTGTCTATTTGAGCACCTCATTACCACAGCATTAGAGAAGTTACACATAAAAGATTTCTCCCTAGTGTTTTGCTCATGTAGAATTGATATTGGAAAAGGAGGATTTGTTACATATATTGAGACAGAACACCACTATAAAAACACTGAGACACTACATTTTGTAGTGAACATGATGAGTTTCACTTCAGTAGCTGCTTCACAGCCTGTGCTATCTCGACTGTTCCTACCAAAAGTAACTTGTCTGAATCATTCTCAGAACCCCCCTGGGCTCAGCCTTCACCAGTCCCTGTCCGCCACCCTCTTGCCTGATTCCACTCTAGCGTGACACATGCCTTGTATTCCATGAATGCACCTACTAGTATTTTCCTCTTCTCTGCATCTCTCCTCTCTCATCTCCCTTTCCCTCTCTTCCAGCACAGCCTCCCGACTTTGCCCCAGCAGCCCTATCCTGTCCCCACCATGTCCCCACTCACTTCCACGGCACCATAATATCTTCTGCTACCTCTCCTGTGGTATCCCTCCCCCTCCCATCCTCTTGGCTCCTCCTTGTTGTTAATTGAGGCTCCACATTTTGTCATGATGATGTTTGCTGTTTCCGCTGTAGCTGCTTTATGTATAGGTTTGTTTCTACACTATGTATCTCTGTCTCTGTCTTATCCTAGGGTTCATTCAACCAATCTAGGCCTGATCCCTTCAAAGCCAGTGTGCATACATATGTATGCAGGCAGCCATGAGAGAAATATTTCATGAGTGATGAGAGAAGAGCGTCTCCAAGACTTAACTTGTCCAATTTTGCCAAATGCTTGTTCCCATGATGTGTCAGCGAACTCTGAGATGGATGATCTTGGTCTTGACTATGTTACAGTGTTCTTGGCCAGCGCAAAAAAGTGTGGCTAGAAATAAAATGAGAAAACTTCAGCAATCTTTTAGTGCCTCTCCAGCATGACCAATGTAGTCCTGTATCTATAAAGAAGTAAGGAAAGCAAATGAAGCTATGTTTAATACTTGTAAGAAATACAAATGAATTATTTTTGACATAATTAGATTAGGCAGTAGATTCCACTCAGCACATGGACTTCATCTGAATATTTACACCTATGCAAGCCACTATTTAGTGCACAGTGCAACGTACAGTGTACCATTAATAGGCGTTTCCTTTCCTGCTTCCACTCATAAACAGAGTGAGGGAAAAGCGACTGTCCATATGCCTCTGCACAAGCCCTAATTTCTCTTATCTTATTTTTGTGATCCTGACATGAAATAAGCATTGGTGACAGTACAGTCAATCTGCAGTTAGCTTTAAATGCTAGTGTTTCTCAATAGTGTTTTGCGAAAAGAATTTTTTTTCCCTCCTGGAATTCCCATTGGAGTTCATGAAATATCTCTGTAATACTCACATGTCGATTGCACCTACTGGTAACAAATTTAGCACCTTACCCTGAATTGCTTTGATGTCTTTCCTTCATCTGACCTGGTGAGGATCCAAAACACTCAAGTAGTACTCAAGAATAGGTTACACTAGTATTCTATGAGCAGTCTACTATATAGATGGGCTACACTTTCCTAAAAGTCTCCCAATAAACCAAAGTTGAGCGTTCACCTACCCAACTACCAATCTTATGTGATCATTGTGTTTCAAATCGTTTTGCAATTTTATGCCTTAATATTTAATAGATTGAGTCTGTCAGGCAACAAACTTCCAATGCTGAATTCGAACATTTGGGATTGTTTTTCCTATGCATCTGCGTTAACTTACATTTTTCTACATTTAGAGGAAGCTGCCATTCATAAATATCAACTACAAATGTCGTTTATGGAATCTTGTATGCACCTACAATCACTCACTGACAATATCTTATCATAAACCAAAGCGTCATCAGCAGTCACATATTACTGCTTACCCTGTCCTTTAGCAGGTAATAAATCTGAGCTTAGTAACATTATGCATAATAATTTTGCAAAGATCATGTCACTTAATATTCAGGGCTTATTAGATGAATTGGTCACATCACACAGAAATGGGTAATGGTACTTGCATCATCATCTGACGTCATGGTGGCCATGTTGGATTACATCACCGATGAGAGTGCCCTCTGGTGGTGGTTCTGTGTACTAGGCCAGTTGGAGTCCAGACCCCATGGTGACAACACTGTTTCCCACCATTTCCCCACACCACCTTTGATTATGTCACAGGAGGGATGACAGCACCCTCTGGCAGCAGTACTGTGTACTAGGTCAGTTAGAGTCCAGACGTTGTGGCGAATTCACTGGATGGTGGTACTGCCTGTAATTGTTTAAATAAAGACTGGTGTATGCAAAATAATAAAGACTTATGTAAAGCACAGGTTGAGTCCTATGCCCACCAATCCATAGGAGCAGGTGGCGGTCAGTTGACTTAGGTTAGTGGAATTGTCCTTTCGTTCCCACCATTTTCTTAGCTTAGTAGAAATAATAGTCGTGTATTGCATTATCCTGATGGAATTTGAAGTTCCTGCCAATCCCTAGGACGAGGTGATGGTCGGAAGACTTAGGTTAGTGGAGCTAGTCCAAGTGACCTATCTTTCCACCATTTTCATAGGTTAGTAGAGATAACTGTGGTGTATTGCATTATCCTTATGGAATTTGAACTTCCCGCCATTTTCTGTGGGAGGGGGTTAGGTTAGTGGAGGTAGCCCAGTCGACCGAGCTTCCCACCAAAATTCAAATTTCCCGCCAAAATCCGCTATCTCGAATGACGTCATAGCCGCCATCTTTGATGACATCATGCAGTGTTGCCAAGTCTACATGTCACGATCTTCAATAACGTCATCGCTGCCAGCTTGGATACATCTGGCAACAATGGAATGTGGGGTGGTACATCGTTGCCCCAATACTCATGGCTACTTTCCAAATTTGAGATGACGAGTACTTCAAATACTACGAAAATGTATAGTGTGTCAGAAGGCAAAACATTCTAATTCTTATAAACATATTGTGCTTCACCTGATTTTATCTAAGTAACCTCTAGATTTAGTGTCTCTGGATGTGGCTAGCCGCTATTCAAGAGTCAAGGCTGGAGTAAGATACATAGTAGCACTATATGATGTTTTTAGAAAGCATATTAAGATGTATGCTATACATAGTGCAACAGCGACTTCCATCAGGAAAAAGATCAAGGAAGGTTGCTTTAGGAGGATATGAAAGCCACGATTAATACTTACTGATAATGACTCATATTTTATAGGTCAGAAATGGAAGCAATTTATGACATCACAGGGTATCAAGATTCCACACCAATACATCACCAGTAGAAAGAATATTCAAGAGATTTAATCGGTTTATAAAAACACACACACCACAGACACACACAAATGGGTAGAATATGTCACACCTTTCATGGATGTCATTAACAATCTGACAAATTCTTGCACTGGTTTCACACCATTGAATTAATGCTTTACACCAGATAAAAGGACAAATGGGAGTCAACCCTACCAAAAACACCAGCATTGGAAATGATATTAGAGGAGAAAATGAAACATACAGCAATCACACTGGAAGACAGGGCTGAATATAGGAAGAAAATCTATGATCGGAAACTGACATGTTTTACACAGTTCAGTGAATGCCTACGAATTCTGTTATGAACCCGTACTAAGTCAACAAAAATAGGAAAGTTAAACAAGATGTGGCAATTACTTTATATAGGACCTATGTAATTTCCAAAATCCCATATGCTGGAGCTTATAGACTGATTTACGAGACAACTGGCTAAGACAAAGGTCTCTACTCTCACAAGGACTCTAAGGCATTTGTGGAATAAACATTTTTGACGCAAAAATTACTGTACATAGTGTACACAATAGTAATTTAATTTCAGTTATCTTTTGAATATTAGTGTTAAGAAAACATGTTTCGAAATAAGAGATTTTGCTTGTATTTTGGTGTATAAAGCAGCAGGTAAGTGAAACTGAGAGAGATATTAAATGATACAGTGGTTTTGCTTGACGTGACAAGTAGTAAAGTAGATCAGAACTTGCGACACATACTGTGGTGTAATCGCAAAGGTGAGCTACGTCAGCAGACGAGGAGAAACCAATGACTCATGATCATGCACATGTAAACACGGCTGCAGTGGGTTTAATTATTAGCTAGCTGATATGATCAACAACCACCACCACCAGCTAACGCAACTAAACGCAACTTGCCCACACACATACACTCCTGGAAATGGAAAAAAGAACACATTGGCACCGGTGTGTCAGACCCACCATACTTGCTCCGGACACTGCGAGAGGGCTGTACAAGCAATGATCACACGCACGGCACAGCGAACACACCAGGAACCGCGGTGTTGGCCGTCGAATGGCGCTAGCTGCGCAGCATTTGTGCACCGCCGCCGTCAGTGTCAGCCAGTTTGCCGTGGCATACGGAGCTCCATCGCAGTCTTTAACACTGGTAGCATGCCGCGACAGCGTGGACGTGAACCATATGTGCAGTTGACGGACTTTGAGCGAGGGCGTATAGTGGGCATGCGGGAGGCCGGGTGGACGTACCGCCGAATTGCTCAACACGTGGGGCGTGAGGTCTCCACAGTACATCGATGTTGTCGCCAGTGGTCGGCGGAAGGTGCACGTGCCCGTCGACCTGGGACCAGACCACAGCGACGCACGGATGCACGCCAAGACCGTAGGAACCTACGCAGTGCCGTAGGGGACCGCACCGCCACTTCCCAGCAAATTAGGGACACTGTTGCTCCTGGGGTATCGGCGAGGACCATTCGCAACCGTCTCCATGAAGCTGGGCTATGGTCCCGCACACCGTTAGGCCGTTTTCCGCTCACGCCCAAACATCGTGCAGCCCGCCTCCAGTGGTGTCGCGACAGGCGTGAATGGAGGGACGAATGGAGACGTGTCGTCTTGAGCGATGAGAGTCGCTTCTGCCTTGGTGCCAATGATGGTCGTATGCGTGTTTGGCGCCGTGCAGGTGAGCGCCACAATCAGGACTGCATACGACCGAGGCACACAGGGCCAACACCCGGCATCATGGTGTGGGGAGCGATCTCCTACACTGGCCGTACACCACTGGTGATCGTCGAGGGGACACTGAATAGTGCACGGTACATCCAAACCGTCATCGAACCCATCGTTCTACCATTCCTAGACCGGCAAGGGAACTTGCTGTTCCAACAGGACAATGCACGTCCGCATGTATCCCGTGCCACCCAACGTGCTCTAGAAGGTGTAAGTCAACTACCCTGGCCAGCAAGATCTCTGGATCTGTCCCCCATTGAGCATGTTTGGGACTGGATGAAGCGTCGTCTCACGCGGTCTGCACGTCCAGCACGAACGCTGGTCCAACTGAGGCGCCAGGTGGAAATGGCATGGCAAGCCGTTCCACAGGACTACATCCAGCATCTCTACGATCGTCTCCATGGGAGAATAGCAGCCTGCATTGCTGCGAAAGGTGGATATACACTGTACTAGTGCCGACATTGTGCATGCTCTGTTGCCTGTGTCTATGTGCCTGTGGTTCTGTCAGTGTGATCATGTGATGTATCTGACCCCAGGAATGTGTCAATAAAGTTTCCCCTTCCTGGGACAATGAATTCACAGTGTTCTTATTTCAATTTCCAGGAGTGTATTTATAAGAGTTATATACATATAGGAAGAAAGAATATATATATATATATATATATATATATATATATATATATATATATATATATATATATATATATATATATATATATATATATATATATATCTGTGCGTGTGCGTGTGTGTGTGTTTGTGTGTATGTGTGTGTGTGTGTGTGTGTGTGTGTGTGTGCAGTTTTGAATGAATATCTACATAAATTAATAATGTTAACCTACTACATATAGATATGTATAGGTGTTTACGGAAAGCAAACTACAGGATGTGAAGGTACATTTAAGGATATGAACAATGACAGCTAAGATGAAAGCAAGATACAGTGATGAGGAGCATAAGTATCTCACACTTTATGGAATTTTGTAGATACTTCTCTTTAGAGGGTAAAAGTAAGTGAAGCTGATGATGTACTGGACAGAACAGGCGAATAAAACGGCTGCATACTGCTGTAAAAGAATGACTGAATCAGTGGCCACTGAGCTACTAAACATTTAGCTTTAAGTCAGTTTTAAGTTTTTTCTTTTCAGCGACCAGTGTGTCGACACGGCGTGAAAGAAGAAATGATAATCTTTGAGAGTGGCATTGTACTATACAAGTTTAGAGGACCACACTTCAAGCGAATAGAATTTAGTTGTAAGAAACATTATATATATAAGTGATATGAATGAACGATTTAAAGTATACACAGTAGCAGTCTGCTAACTGACATTGTAATGATATAGATTTGAAGCTACCGAACACGTAAAGGGCCAACCTAAACACAGGGTTGAGTCACTGCTTCAGAAACTCACAACACCCATTTCTCTCTTTACAATGTGTATATGTATGTGAAAAGAAATAACTCCCACAATTTCTACATGTCAGATGACAATAACATATATGGCAATTAAAACACATGTCATGAATACTTACACATTGTCTGGAGTAAATAATATATATTTCATGTAATAGGAACATAACAAGAATCTACCTGAAACAATGCTGATTGAGAGTCTTGGTGTAACACAATATATGAGTTATATGACCTTTCCTTAACAATTAATAATAGTCAAATAGATTCCTTCGTTCATTCCTAGAGGCGATGCTTAGCGTATTTGAAGTGGATGCTGATGTTTCCCACCTGCTCAATAAATAAATAACAAGTTCCCATGAATAATATGAAAGGAATTATGTATAATGTTTCTTACATAAAGATTTTTGATTCCCAAATATACAGATTGCATATCTACATAAGGATGATAACTTACATTACGCATGTTTGTTCTATAATACAAATGGAAACGAATCTATTATTTACAAACCAAACTGATATGATATGACTACTAACCACCAATAATACCACCACTTTGACAGCTGCCACACGCAGTCCATACCAAGAAGTCCTTTCCATGCAGCCTAGACAACCGTGGGTGCTGCATCTGCAGTGATGAGTGATCCGTCTCGAAATATACTGAGAGTCTCAATGAAACCTTCACAAAGCGTAATTATACTCGCAACCTTGTACAAAAACAAATCTCCTGTGCCTTATCTTTCCAGTCTCCCACCACATCACAAAGTCCCTCTGTCCAACCACAGAGGAGCATTCCCCTTATAACTCAGTACCATCCAGAACTGGAGCAACTGAATTATATTCTCCGCCAGAGTTTTGACTACCTCTTATCATGTCCTGAAATGAGAAATGACCTGATAACTATCCTTCCCACCACTCCCACAGTGGTATTCCACCGCCCACCGAACCTACACAATATATTTGTCCATCCCTACACAACCCCTGCTCCAACCCCTTATCACATGGCTCATACTCCTGTAACAGACAAAGATGCAAGACCTGTCCTATACATCCTCTCTCCACCACCTTCTCCAGTCGTCAGAAACATCACCTATCCCAAAGGCAGGACTACCTGTGAAACCAGTCTATGATCTACAGGCTAAGCTGCAACCACTGTGCTGTATTCTATATGGGCACGTCAACCAATAAGCTGTCTGTCTGCATGAATGTCCACCAACAAACTGTGGCCAAGAAACAAGTGGACCACTCTGTTGCTGAGCATGCTGCCAAATGTGACATCCTTCATTTCAATTGCTGCTTCACAGCCTGCGCCATATGGATCCTTCCCACCAACACCAGCTTTTATTAAATGTCCAGGTGGGAACTTTCCCTGCAATATATCCCACATTCCCGAACCCTCCTGACCTCAACCTTCGTTAGTCATTGTCGTCTCCCATCCAGCTACTTCTCTGTTCCCATTCCAGAACTACACAGCCCTTATTCCCCCATCGCATCCAGTCTTTTTAGTTCTCTCCTTTTCCGCTACCCCCCCCCCTCACCGCTCCCTCTTTCTAACTTCCCGACTGCACATAGTTGCCATACCCATATTCCACTTCATCCCTCCATGCTCCCCAATGGTACGTCATTGTCCGGTATGCTTACCCTAATATCCCTCCCTCTCCCCGCCCCAGCCTCCTCCTTACACCCACCCAGTCGCCACTCCCATCATGCACTGGTACTGCTACTCGCAAAGTGGCCTTATTTGCCTGAGACTGCAGTCATGTGACTCTGAGTTACGTTTGCGTGAGTGTGTATGAGTGTCTTTGCCATCTAATTCTGATGATGGCCTTACTGGAAGAAAGCTATTTTGTGTGGCAGCCTTTTTGTTGTGCCTACCTGCAAATCAGCATCTCACTATATGGTGAGTAATCACTTTCCTCTTCACAATATTGTTACATTTCATCCTGGATATCCCATACTTGATTTTTGCCAGGCAGCTTTTCTTCGATCCTAATCCAGTGCTGTTTTCCTTTGTTTCTATTTGCTAATGCATTACTATACTCAGTGTCCATCCCTCTTTCACTACTTTCCTGTGTTTCCTCCGCTGCACACTCTACTTATGAGCCACAGTGTATCAACCATCTCGGCTGCTGTGAAAAAATCGATACCTCTCTCTCGCTCCACAGTTCTTACACTTCTGCCTATTGCATTCCGTTTCAAACAATACATTTAATAAAACTATTCGAAATATCATCAGAAAAAATCTAAGTCTTGACACGAGGAAAACATACCGAAAACAGCAAAGTAAACATAGTCACACTTCATGTTCTACACTATATATGAAAAATATTATACGTCATCAGCAATATATCTGTAAGAGAAAGGAAAAAAATGTATATATCGTTATTAGTCATGGCATCACACCATGTACTATAGATGGCTACGAGACCACGCTGATTGTTAGTGCTGCTTCTTATGACCCACATCACTTCCACTGATATTATTTATCCATACTGTCTAGTTTATCACTCTCCCAGGTTCACCCTCCTGCATTTTAGCTTGTCATTTCCCACTCCTTTTCGGTGCCACACGATCGTGTATATCATCCTATGAACCCCTCCTTACCCTCCCTCTCTTCTCTCTTCTATCCTTGTTCGTACCCACTAATTTGACCTCATCCAGTCACATCTCCCATCCCCCTTCTTCATACGTATCCATCCTGCTACCCACAGCAGTATAGATCTGTGTATTTCTTATATCTTTTCTTTGATCTCTTGTGACTTCTCGCCAATGCTAGTGATTTTTCACATTTTGCTATCGACGACTCCCACTGATTTCATCTTGTTTCTCCCTTTTGCCTCCATTTCATCCACCTCGTGATTTTTCACACGTAATTGGGTGATTTTTGTGAATTTTTCGAACGTAATTCTACGTTATTCACGCAATTTTACGCATTTTTTCCATCGCCATGGACTCTTGCTCCTTCCATCTGCGTCAGTTCAGAAAAATTACCTTATTCCTAGCCAGAAGCCAGTCCCACATACTGTTCCTGCGTCGTTACTTGGCTCATGCAACCCCCCCAAATGGCCATTCCATCAAATTACCCCTCTTCGGCTGCCATTCCTCCTTCTACAATGACCTACACCAGTTCAGATTTCGCTAATCCTTAGCCCTCACCAACATAGCCCTGAAAACCATATCAACCAGTCCAAACCTGCTTATGGTAACTTGTCTCCATCCGCAAAATTCTCCTTCTATGCAATCCCAAATTCCTGGAACCCATACCACACATCGTAACTCTTGCCCTCTAGGAACTAGAGCATCAAGCACAATGCCACCTCAAAAAGCTCTCCACCCTGCTCACTTCTTACTCCCGTCTTGGAGTACCACTGACCACCCCCTCTACAACAACCTCCAAACCTCCTCCACTTCCTCACCTGTATCAGTAGTGAAGAGTAGGGCCACCCTCCGAAACTCCCTCTGACCACCACACAGAGCACAGAACCCAAACAGACCCGAAACAGTCATGAAACTTTCTTCCAGAAGCCTTAGCTGCACAGAAATATCAGTCTTTTCCAAAGGCCTAACTTTTTGCCCACTCCCAAATTCAATCAAGCAGGACTTGTCAAAGACCTTTTCTCATTCTCCCAGTCCCCACAGTGGAAACACTTTTTCGCCAGCAATCCTTCCAATCAAACTCAACCAAAGACCAATTTTGAACCCTGCCTAACTCAGTTCACTTCTCCGTCCAACTGTGATCCACCTCCACTGCCCCCAAGTCACCCCCTGTTAAGTTTCCAGAAATTTCTTAACCTCAAAGCTTGCCTCGCCAACATTCCCCAAATCCCTTACTATGCAAACTAACCTTACATCTGCAGAAAGAAGTGCAGTCCACCATCTTAAAACTGATCCTGATCTGATAATCCTACCTGTGGATAAATGTTCCACCACTGTTGCTTTGAACTGCAAGGATTACCTGACAGACTCCGTCAGCTGTCAGATACATCCACCTACAAACCTCGCCATGGTGACCCTATTCCAGAAATCCAGCAGGATCTCCAGTCACTCCTCAAATTGTTAGCCCTTCCCAGAACCTCTCCTCAGAGACCATCTCTCTACTCACCCCTACCACTCCCCGCACTCCAACCTTCTACATGCTTCCTAAAATCCATAAACCCAACCACCCAGGACGCCCCACTGTAGCCGGTTACCATGCTACCACTGAGAGAATCTCTGCTCTTGTAGACCAACACCTTCAACCTATTACCTGGAACCTAACTTCCTATACAAAAGATACCAACCATTTCCTCCACTGACTCACCGCAGTTCCTGTCCCATTACCATACAGTGCCCTGCTCTTCACTACTGATACAGCCTCACTTTGTAACGCCGGAAATGCATATCCTTCTATTTCCATCTATTGTACTATAGATTTTTCCTTATTTTGTTACCTGAAGATATGACATTTCTGTGTCTTTATATATTGTAATTGTTTTACTATTTGTATATATATATATATATATATGCATTTATGTCGATGTATAATTGGTTTGTTTTGTAAATACTATTTGTACTTTTACACTGGGTCTTGCCTAAGGAAAACTATGCTATCGAACGAATACATCGATAGGTCGTGTGGAGAACCGAAGTGTTTAGGATCTTTGGTAGTGTTAACTCTGCTGCGTGAAGCGTGGGCAGAGCAGAGGGAGTCTGGCTGGAGGAGGGCGGTGGAGCAGGTGTGTTGTGTGACGCTCCTCCGAGTTGCTGCGCTTTCGGGGTTTGGCAGCATGTAATTGCGCTCGAGTTGCTATGATAGTTTCTGACACGGTGTCGCGGATGGGAAGCATTAGCTGGCGCACATCAAGAGCCCACTTTGCCTGGTGACCGTTTTGAGAAAGCGCGCCAACATCCAGCTTCTGCAACAGCGACGGCCCACAATGAGTGACTGTCGCCACCTCCTCGACCGACGACTTCAAACCTTCAATCAACCAACAAGGAAGACTGGTAGCACGTAAAGTTTTAGAACTGTATGGCAGACCTCAGCTTTTCAAAGCGTTAAATTTTTCTCTTTAAATTACAGCAACGTAGCATGAACCTTTGTTGCTCATTGTCCCAATTGCATTACCAAGCAGGGTCCCTTCCTTTTCCGGAATGAACCCGAGTGTCCTTGTAATTCAAACGCCAGCATTAAAGTAATATCATTCGATTTCACTACTTTAATTTCAAAGTTCAGTTAAGGTATTCATAGCTGGCTACAATATTTAGATTACACAAGCACAAATTAAGTGTGCGAGTTTTGTTACCATATTTTAGCTTACCTGTGACTGCAGCTCAGCTTGGTACGTACTAAATTTTACTATTGTTAATTGTTCAGAGTCATTTAATTCAGGTTCAAAGTTAAATCTCTTATTTGTAAATTGCGTAGATTCAAGTAGCTTTTGAAATGATTGTTGAGGTAGCCCAAGACTAACTTTATTTTACTGAATTTCGTAGTGCTTCAGAAACAAAGCTCACTATTAATTTCAGTCACTAAATTAACTTTCAATTTTCCGGGTTTTATTAATTCTTTTGCTAAATTAAGTCAGAGTGTAGCGAAATTTATTACTTGTGACAAACATTCAGTTTTCACACAGCACTTGTCAACCTTCAGTTGCCACTCTTTTAGTGCCAAGTATATGTGCATTAATGTTTCATTTTCAGTTATTATAGTAGTTGTCCATAGGACTGGCGACCGTAATTTTCCCCAAATCTCAAATATCTAATTAACGCCAATAATTTTTAACGTAACGACCGCACATTTACTTTCTTTATTAATTTTACGCTTTTCTCAAAATTAATTTTCACCAATTTCATTTGCATTTTTCCTTTAATTTAGATGTAACTCTTTCCTCCCTCTTTACCGACAAATTAACTTCGGTGACGATTGCTTTTCCCAAATTTCCATTAGGTACACGCGGTTTAATTTTTCACTGTCATTGGGGTCAATAAGTGAGGGGGAGGTTACACCCTTACACTAACATCCCTAGAACCCATGACCGTACCGTTGTTGCACACTGCCTTTCCCAATGCCCAACAGATTCCAAACCAACTACCTCCTTCCTAGTCACTGTGACCAACTATAGCCTCACCCACAATTACTTCTACTTTGAAGATATTACCTATAAACAAAAGGCAGTACTTTGATGGGCACCCACATGGCACCATCCTATGGCAACCCATTTATGGGTCATTTAAAGGAATCCTTCCTAAACACCCAGAATCCTAAACCTCTCATCTGGTTCAGATTAATTGATGACATCTAAGTGATTTGGATCGAGAGTGAGGACACCCTACCACATTCCTCCAGAACCTCAACAAATTCTCTTCTATGTGCTTCAACTGGTCCTACTCAACCCAACAAGGTACCTTCCTAGATGTGGACCTCCATCTGAAAGAAGGCTCCATCAGTACCTCCATCCATATCGACAGCTGCCACACATTCCATACCAAGAAGTCCCTTCCACACAGCCTAGCCACCTATGGGATCTGCATCTGCAGTAATGAGCAGTCCCTCTCGAAATATACTGTCTCACTGAAGCCTTCACAAACCTCCCAACTTTGTACAAAAACAAATCTCCCGTGCCTTATCTTTCCAGTCTCCCACCACCTCACAAAGTCCCTCTGTCCAGCCACAGAGGAGTATTCCCTTCATAACTTAGTACCACCCAGAACTGAGCAACTGAATTAAATTCTCTGTCAGGGTTTTGACTACCTCTCATCATGTCCTGAAATGAGAAATGTCCTGATAACTAGCCTTCCCACCACTCCCACAATGGTACTCCACTATCCATCCCTACACAACCCCTGCTCCCATCCCTTACCCCATGGCTCATGGACTTGTAATAGACTTAGGTGAAAGACCTGTCCTATACATCCTCCCACCATCACCTACTCCAGTCCAGTCACAAACATCACCTATCCCATCAAAGGCAGGGCTACCTGTGAAACCAGTCATGTGATCTACAAGCTAAGCTGCAATCACTGTGCTGTATTCTATGTGGGAATGACAACCAACAAGCTATCTGTCTGCATGAATGTCACCAACAAACTGTGGCCAAGAAACATGTGGACCACCCTGTTGCTGAGCATGCTGCCAAACGTGGCATCCTTCATTTCAGTGACTGCTTCACATCCTGTGCCATATGGATTACTTCCACCAACATTAATTTTTATGAACTGTGCAGGTGGGAACTTTCCCTGCAATATATCCTAAGTACCCATAACCCTCCTGTCCTCAACCTTCGTTAGTCGTTGTCATCTCCCATCCAGCTCCTTCTCTGTTCCCATTCCAGCACTACACAACCCTCATTCCTCCATTGCTCCCAGTCTTTTTACTTTTCTCCTCTTCCACTATCCCCTCTCTCCCTACCATCACGCTCCCTCTTTTGAACTTCCCGACTGCACATAGCTGCTCTACCCTCTTTCTACCCTGTTCCTCCATGCTCTCCAACGGGACATCACTGTCTGCCACACCTATACTACTACTGCTCCCTCCCCCAACCCAGATTCTTTCTTACCCCCAAACAGTCGCCAGCCCCTCATGCAATGGTGCTGCTGCTCACAGGGTGACCTCATTTGCCTGAGACTGTGGTCATGTGTGTGTGAGTTGCATTTGCGTGAGTGCGTATGAGTGTGTTTGCTGTCTAATTTTGATGAAGGTCTTACCGGCCAAAAACTATTATTTGTGACATTCTTTTTGTTGTGCCCATCTGCGTCTCAGCATCTCTGCTATATGGTAAGTACCAACTTTCCTTTTAAAATATTGTTTATGAAAATAATCATAGGTAATGTATTGGTTTGAATACTAACAAAATGAAACTCAATATGAAGTAAGTGTGAGTGGAATGTCAGCAATAATGTGTGATACATGAATGTATTAAAATTGTAACTGTGGGGATAACGATTTTTTTAAAAAGAGTAATAGCATACAAAAACAGGCACTTTATGCAAAATAAGTGATTGATAGAATTGTATGGCAATAGGCAAGGAAATTGTGTAAAAGTGCGTTTTTTTTTCGAAAGTGAAGTGTGTTGACATTTGGTATATGTGTACAAATCTACAAAATTTTCACTGAACCACACTCAACTCTTAATAAACGGAGAAGAGTTTCAAAAGGAACTTGATGTATCGGCGGTTGCTGATCGACAGATTTTCTCTCCACTGAATAACCACATTAAAATGGGTAAACAATGGCTCTGGGACCGTAAAATTGGAGGTCTTCTGTCACAGCATCAAAATTACCACAAGCACCCACACCGTTTCCCAGAAATGAACAAATATTTGAGGAGGAATCCACGGTGCAACACCAGACAAATTTGCTGTTTCACTCTTGCATGAAATGGACACGCATGAGTCGGAAGTATTCAACGAGGAAGCAACCTCTCAAATCCCATTGCCAGGCCGCCAACTACCTGCCACACGCGTGGGTGCAGTAATGAAAGAGACTGAACTAAACCAAGTGTTGTTGAATATGCACAGTATTTGATCCCTTTTTTTATAACTTGTTTTCCTTTTAATTATTTGTAGTGGTATATGTAGATATAATAAGGTAAAACTGATACCTCCACTTAACATGATATAAGATGGAGAAATAAAGGGCTTTGTCTTTCCTCCACATCGGTAATAGATAGAAACCAATTAATCATATGATTCTGCCTAACACTATACACCTCCATACAATGTCAGTGTACAATGGGGGGGGGCAACTGTGTAATACCTAAACAACTAGCTCCCAATATCATACCTTTTTATTTTTTTCATTATTGATTTGTATGAATTTTTTCTTTTCCTCGTTAGTAATAAGAAATTTGTACATTGCCGCTGAAGACAGCAAGGATAGGCTTTTAAAATTATCTTGGTAGCAGAAGAACAATTTCTGGAGAATATTCAATTAAAAAAAAAATAATAATAAAACTTTTATTTCAGTCTCGCTTGAGAGTACTATGTCTAAAAGCTCACATATAAAGGACATGTATTTTTTGCTACTGTATCAACAAAGTGTAGTAAATGCTATGTGTGTATAAAATGCAAGAAAAAATATACATTAATTAGTTCATAAGCATGACTTTTGCCTGTAATCATAAGAAGAGGAAGTAATTTGTTCCATCCTGCAAGACATCTTATAATATATACTTGCTAATCATCAAGATTTAGTGGATGGACCGTATGACTGGCAACCTCAGAAAATTAGAGGTAAGTTAATGATATCAGTGCAACCTAATAGTGATTTTTATTAAATATATATGTATAATAATCAAACAATTGACTTTTTGTTAAGCACCAAGTTTGCTGCAAAATCAGAGGTTCTAAAAATCTCCATGGACAGAGTAAGAAAAATTATCCTTTATACATTTTTTTGTGACTTCAGTATTTGTTCTTTGTAATTTTTCCTACACTATGGGGAAGACTGTTCATGGCACCAATTTAGTTTCAGTAAGAGGCCTTGCTTTAATTCCTGTACTGCAAGTTGTAATTATCTCTATTTATGTAAATTTCATGCCAATTCATAGGCCTACTCTTTGTGTTAGCTGTTGGGCTGCCTCCTAGCACGGTTATTCCAAAAAATGATCAACAAACTAACATAGGTTCTTCTGTTATTATAATTTATTTCATAAGAGGTTTTCTGAATTGTGATCCCAGCCTAAAAAATGGTACCCCTCTAACACTGGTAACTACAGAGATTTTGCTTTGTGTAATGGTGGCCTTCAGTACATTTCTTGCAGGAAGCTCAACCAAGCTATGTCCCCTCTGTTATTTGGGTGTAGGCTGTGTCTAGTATATTCCTATCTCCCAATTACAGCAATAGGCATTGCACTCATATGAGAATTTATTTCAGTAAGCAGCAGCCTGTGCAAGACAGAGTTCACATGGGTCACAGCGCTTTTAACTTGGAGCTGCTAATCGTGCTGTAGGACCTGCTCAAAACTCACACTTGCGTGTGTAGTTGCTACTGCTGTTTCATATGAGGTCACCACTACCACTGTACTTCCTGTCTTTAACCACGTTGTTCACTGCTCCACCTGCTATTAAAACCTGAGCCTATTTGTCAAAACCTTTACACAAATTCTCTGTCACCTGGCTAAGGATAGCACTTATGTGACCTAAAACTGGATGAGGTTCTTCCCCTTTTACTTCAGGTAACATGGAAAACTTATCAGATACTGTAAGCTCAAATGAAGATGAAGAAAAACGCAGAGCTGTTCCCATTTCACCCCATCGCATTTTACCTTCAGCCAGTTCCCATGATCTACCACCCCTCCCCCCGCCCACCACCCCCTTCAATATATCTACTTCAAACGTCATGAAATTTAATTCAGCCTGAAGGGCACAAATCTTTGCCTCGTGTTCAGCAATTCTCTTGCCTTTCTTGCAGAGTCTACAGTTCCATTGAGTTCTCCAGTCAAATCCCCACTGCAGTTGCCCCTGTGGAATTCCAACCCACAATCTACACATACCACTCTTTGTCTGACTAGGCTACAGCAACATCTACATTTATCATGCATATAAACACAGATTAAACACTTCAAAATAGAATTAAATCACTTAACAGCAATGCAGAAAAGCTGGTGATGGTAGGAAGAATCCAAATTGTGCAGGCTGTGAAGCTGTTGCTGAAGTGAAGCACACTGTGTTGGACAGCATGCTCGGCAACTGGGTGGTTCAGCTGTTTCTTGGGCACAGTTTCCTGGTGGTCATTCATATGGACAGACATCTTGTTAATCTTCATGCCCATGTAGAAAGCAGCACAGTGGTTGCAGCTTAGTTTGTAGCTCACATGACTGCGTTCACAATTGCTTGGCATTTTATGGTATATGAGATGTCTGTGACTGGACTGGAGAAGGTGGTGGTGGGATGTTGTGTGGTACAGGTCTTGCATTTAGGTCTATTATAGAGATATGAACACTGAGACAAGGGGTTTCAATCAGGCACAGAGCAGGGATAAACGAGGATATTATGTACATATGGTGGGTGGCAGAATGGTGGGAGGGATGGGAAGGATAGTGGGTAAGATATTCCTATTTAAGGGCATGATAAGTGGTAGCTGAAATCCTTGCAGAGAATGTGATTCAGGTGCATGGCTTCAACTACGTGCCGTAATGCCCTAAAGTGAGGAATATCCTACCTACTATCCTCTCACCACTCCCACAGTGGTAAACTGTTGCCCAACAAACCTACATAATATCCTTGCTCATCTCTACTCCACACCCACTCCTAGCTCCCTGCCTCAAGGCTCATATCCCTGCAATAGACCAAAATATGAGACCTGTCCCTTACATCCACCTACTATCACCTACTCTTGTCCTGTCACAGGCAATTCCTATTCTGTCAAAGGCTGGGCTACCTGTGAAAGCAGCCAGATGATTTACAACCAGGCTGCAACCACTATGCTGCTTTCTACATGGACATGACTACAAAACTAGAAGACTGTCCGCATGAATGGCCACTGTCAAACTGTGGCCAAGAGATAGATGGTGTGCTTCACTTCAGTGACTGCTTCACAGTCTGCACCATCTGGGTGTTTCCTACCAACACCAGCTTTTCTGAATTGTGCAGGTCAGAACTCTCTCTACAACACATCCTTTGGTCTTGTAATCCCCGGCCTCAGCCTTTGCTATTCCCTCTCCTCTACCCCTTTCCCCACTCTAACTCCAACACTATGCATGTGCCTATACCATCAATGCATCTACTAGTCTTTAGTCTTTTCCCCTTCTCAACATCTCTTCTCTTCCTCTATCCTCCCCCCCCCGCCCCCCACCCCCCCTCCCCCCCGCCCAGTACTGCCTCCTCCAACTCTGCTCCTCTCAGCTCTGTCCTGTCCCCTGCCATGTCCCTGCTCAGTCTCGTGGGAATGCAATTCCTTCCCGCACCCTTGCCTTGATATGCCTCCCCCCGTTGCTCCATGTCTCCCCTTTACCCCATTAGCCACCAAATGTGTTTGTGTTTTCTGCTTCTGAACAAGGACTTTTTGACCCAAAAGATAAAAACTTACCAGTGTTTTTGTTATATCTGTCTGTGACTCAACACCTCCTCCATGTGGTTAGTACAATCTATCATTTTGTATTGTTGTTATTCGACCCTGGACTTTCTATTAGTTAAATAAACCTAGATTAAGGCAAAAATAAGCACAGAGCACAAACTGTAGCAAACCACATCAGTAGCAATTGTCACAATAGCGAACGGATAGCATCAGATATTAAGAAGTCCTCCCAGACCCCCCAGTATCAATCTGAGCATCATCGTTGAACCTAGAAAAACATTATCTTTGTGTTGTTCCGCCATCTAGTTCTCTGTAAGCCTTACTTGAAGAGGTAAATAAATGAACTCCTGATTATAAGGTGTTGTTTGGTGTATCTCACCCAAGCATTCACCTAACTGGTGACCCCGAGTTGTAACATATTCCGTTTTCGCCATTTTACTGTGTCCGCAGCTTCCGCGTTGGTTATTTTCACGTGTATTACAACACTACATTCGAACAATGTCTTCGGCCCAATGCCTAACGCCGGATTTTGTGATGACATACATTGTGTTGTGGTCAATGTACACCCACCAGGACTGCAACACAATGCCTCTCACTCTTCGATTACGCCGATTTCGCCAGACGTTTTTGTGCCTGCAACAATAAGTGAGGTTAGGAGTGTGCATGACTCCGGCTATCAGACGCCTTTGTTCCCGCCACATGTGCCCTCCCTCATCGATGGTGCAGCTACCTCTTACTGCAAACTCTCTGTTGGATAACCTACCACCGCCAGGACAACGGTTTGCCATGCTGCAATCTGTGCAGTACCATGCGGATTCCTGCAATGTGGTGGGAACTGCTTTTTTCACAGGTCAACCTCCTCAGCATCCAACCACTCCCGCGCCTGCCTCAGTTCAGCAACAGCACATGCCTTCCTGCTTCATTACCTCGGCTTGCAACAGGAACAATGGCTTGTTATCTGTGCCTGACCTCCATCTCCATCCTACTGCTATGCCTAAGTGTTTTGTGCTACGACATTCACCTTTTCCGCACACCGTTTTTGAGTGAAGTGACTATGAACAGTGAACATTCACACATTTCACCCCCCGTTAGACATCATTTTCATCACTGTGCTTTTGGACAGCCCGCACCTCTGCAGCCTCCCTAAAACACAAGTGGCTCTGACTCTGATCGCACATCGCGTTTTCCACAGACTGGCACACGTTTTCAAACTTTGAAGTTTTTATCACCTGTCGCTCCCGCGCTGGCTCCAGTTGAACTTCCGCAACCGCAGTTGACACATTATGGTGTCTCACCTACGTCGGCCTTGCGCGTAGCGACGGATCACGTTCAACCACAACATGTCACCTTCACGGTGCCACCCGACCAGCCGTCGTTGAACTCACCTGTTGCCTCCGCACCGGCTCCAGTTGAGCTTCCACTACCGTCCTCGGCACATCTCGGTGCCTCATTCGTGTCGGTCTTCTGCAACACGTTGATCTGAACACACCCACAACGTGTTGAGCTTCTGCAAATGCAATCGACACATTACGGTATCTCACCTGCATCGGCTTTCCGTGTCGCGACAGATCGCGCTCAACCACAACGCGTCACTTTCACACTGCCACCCGACCAGCCGTCATCGCCACATCCCCGGGAGGCACACTCTCCTGGAATACTACAGCAACAACAGCTCGTTTCAGGCAGTGCCCCGACGAATTCAACTCACCCTCTTCTTCCGAACGTTCTACAATGCTTACCGATGCTGCCACCATTCAATCCGACAGGGCAACAACCTGGTTCAAAATTGTGGACGAAGTGTTCGACCATTTCAAACGCGACGAATCAACCAGATTTCTGTGCCTTATCGCCCAGCTGCACGACCAGGAGGACTTGATTGCTGACCTGGTCGACGCCCCGGACTCAGCTACCTGGTACACTCTAGCCAAAAAGACAGTTCTACATCGGCTTGCATGCTCAACTGAGACAGCAATACGGCAAGTGTTCCACATTGAGCAACAAGGCAACAACAACCCTTCACAACTTTGGAGATGGCTACAGGCCCTGGTCAGCGACGATCTACTCTCTGACACAGCTCTCCTCACCATCTGGACAGATATACTACCTCCCCACATTCGCTTTGCTCTGGCTCAGAGGTCTCCCGAACCTGTCGAGCAACGAATGACAATTGCTGACAAACTACATGAGGCATCACTGCTCTATTTCACCAGCCACTGCTTACCTGGCAAGTCTCAGGTTCAGACTCCTCGTCCTGCAGCCGGACACGGCCAGGGCCACACTGTACCGACCGTTCTGATCTTGCTACGGGACGCAGCATACAAGGAGCTGGGACACCACCAGCTCTGCCCTCGGTCACGCCTCCTCCTGCAACCGAACTGCCTGCGGCCTCCGAACCTTGGCCACCGCCTCTGGCAACATACTTTCTGCAGGAAATGCAGCCGCACTCCCCATACTGTTACTTCCACACACAGTTTGGTGAGGCGGCACGGAACTGCAGACCACCCTGCTGCTTCCCAAACGCAAATCGCAGGTAGGTCTTGGTGCCGCCTCCTGTGCACGACATGACAGGCACCTCCCAGTGCTCCATTCCCTCTGGGAACAACTGGATAATTACAGACGACTTTATATTAAAGACATTTCGTCAGGATACTTTTTCCTAGTGGACACAGGCACCGATGTTTCGCTGCTGCCTACGTCCTTAGTGTTGTCGAAACACCCTGTTTCATCACCCCTCCAAAACTCAATTCCCCTGTGCTCCATTGAACGAACTCCCGCCGTGACACATCGGTCTGGGCTCATCTCATCTGTACATGCTCAGCTCTGTCGACGACGTTACTAGAAACAATGCACAAGTGCCTTGTCGAGCTTAAAAACATTGCTCGCCTATGCAAGGAAAACTTCGAGCTCTCCCTCCGGCTCCATGAAACTCAGCACCAGCTATCTGACGCAGCAAAACAATTACAGACACTGCAGCAAGGACAAAGTAAGGTCAGTAAGTGTGCCAAATCTGCTTGTATTCCTAGCAATCGAGCATCCATGTGCTTACCTCCTGCTACCCCTTGCAACTGTCCTAACAAGTCTACCATAACATGTACTGAAGTTCCATAGGACCACACCCCCTAACACTGCAGCATTTGACACTCGGGTGGACACGAGTGCGCGTGCGTGAAGGGCGTCACGTGTTCCCGTACTGACAGCTCCTACCCCTCCTCTTGCAGACAGCAACTCATACTATGCAACTTCGGCTCCTGCGTGCCGCCGTGCTACCGCCACTGACAACACAAACAGCGTACTCGCGCCTAGTGCTTTGCCGCGACCGTGCTGGCACAGGCCACACTCTCGAACAATGGACTCACTAACGCTTCTCGAGCTATACCGAGCTCACCTGACCACGGTACCACTGCATCGGGCCGGCGGCCATCTTGTCACGTTGACTCCTGGGACAATTTGCCGCCTCGGCTCCCGTCGGATCCAGTTAGTGGCTCCGAACACCACTACCTCGCCTCGCCTGCCCCGCCCACCTCACATTGTAAACAAACCGCCTCCTGTGCCGCCGGCAACATTTCCGTCATCACCATAGGCATGGTTCACAAGCTTCGCCTCACGCCAGGCCCCGGATCTCCAGTAAACCACATCGACTTTGTCCCGAGTGCCTCTCCAACCTTGAAAAGCAGATGTCTGAACTTCTAAGCTCTGGCGTCATCGAACCCTCTGCCAGCAGCTGGTCTATTCCCACGCATATGACACCCAAGAAAGACGGGTGCTGGCGCATGTGCAGTGATTACCATCGACTAAACACACGAACAAATATGGACACCTACCCCATTCCCGACATTGCCGACTTTACCAGTTCCCTCGCAGGTGTGACTACGTTCTCTGTCATTGACTGCAAATGGGCCTACCACCAGATCACCATGGCTCCTGAAGACATCGAGAAGACAGCAGTCGCCACCCCAATTGGGTTATTTCAGTTTCGATTCATGCCCTTTGGGCTAAAAAACGCAACCCAGACCTGGCAACGCTTCATCAATGAAGTGCTATTCGGCTTAAAATTCTGCTTTGCATATCTTGATGACTTTCTTGTGTTCAGCTCCTCTGTCGAGGACAACATTCGACATGTGCAAACTGTTATGGACACTCTTGTGGCAGCTGGCATCGAGACCAACCAGGACAAATTGCAGCTACATCAACCCGCTGTCACTTTTCTTGGTTTTCAGGTCTCTGCCGACGGCATTTCACTGCCCCCTGACAAAGTACAAACAATACTAAACCTACCCAGACATTCGTCATTCAAAGAGCTCTGGCGCTTTCTGGGGACGGTTAATTATTATCGCCGTCATCTACCTCGGGCTGCGGCTGCGGCTGCGGCTCCACTGGCGGACGCCTTTCCAGGCACCACGACTACTGGATCTTGGCCCGTTCCATGGACCCCTGCTATGACTGACTCTTTCACTGCCCTCAAAAATCTTCTTGCCAAGGCCTGCATCATCGCGCATCCTCATCCCAGTGCACAGCTTTTCATCACCACAGACGAGAGCGATACTGCCATTGGCGCTGTCCTTAGCCAGACAATAGATGGCCAAACTTCGCCTCTGCTGTTCTTCTCGCGCAATCTCACCAATGCACAACGGAAATATTCTGCATTTGACAGGGGGTTGCTCGTGGTTTACGAAGCAATCAAACATTTTAAGACCAACGTTGAGAGACACCCTTTCTAATGTTTTAACAGACCACAAACCCCTGGCTGCGGCAATTTCAAACCTGCCTGCTGACCCGCCTCCTCGCCTCTTCAGATACATGGACTTCATATCTCAGTTCACCACCGATGTCAGATACATAAAGGGTGCTGACAACATAGTTGCTGATTTCCTTTCACGAGTTGATGACGTTCATTCGCTGTTAGACCTCTCTGACCTGCCTAACCTCGAACCCGCTAACGAGGACACACAAAACCTGATTTCAGACGCTACCTCTTCACTACAATTCGTCTGCACCACCTTCCCTGGCATTTCTGGTGAGATCTGGTGCGACAACAGTATAGGCATGTTACGACTCATCCCAACCATGCTCCGTCGAGCTGTCTTCAACACACTGCATGATTTAGCCTACCCCTGTGTTTGCGCATCTGCCCGCCTCGTAGCGGAGCGCTTTGTGTGGAGAAATGTCAACAAGGACTGCCAGCAATGGGCACGCTGCTGTGTCGCGTGCCAACACTGCAAAGTACACAAGCACACTTCACTCCCCCTCGGCGCCTTTTCTATCCCTTCTGGGCGTTTCCAGCACTTTCACATTGACATTGTCTTCCCTCTCCCCCCCTCTAATGGCTTTCGTTATGTTCTCTTGTCTATCGACCAAATAACTCGCTTGGTCAAGGCTGTCCCCCTCTCCAATATAAGGACAGAAACTGTTGCTTGAGCTTTTGACGATTCATGGGTATTGCACTTCGGATGTCGAGCTATCATCACGACTGACCAAGGCAGACAATTTGAGTTGGGCCTGTTCAACGAGATTTGTAACATTTACGGCATCTGGCGCTTCCATACCACAGCATATCACCAGCAAAGTAACGGGCTAGTTGAGCGCTGGCACCGCACTTTCAAGGCGGCTCTTCGATGCCACAACTCTCTTTGGACGGAGGGCCTTCCCCTTGTGCTACTCGGCATTCATACAATCTATAAGGAAGACTTCAAAGGTACAATAGCCAAGTTCATGTACGACCAGAACATTGTTCTCCCTGGCGAACTTGTGAGCCCTTCCGCTTCTCTCCCTCAGTCTGACTTACTTTCCTTCATGGACCGCATCAGACACTATTTCAACCTCCACATCCCTTCGTCCGCCAGCCATTCCCACCCTATGGTTCACATACCGAAATCTCTGAACAATTACGAGTATGTCATGCTCCTAGATGACACTATCTGTGCTCCTCTCCAACCCCCATATACCGGCCCGTACCGAGTTCTCCGGCGCTCAGCCAACACCTGTGACATCCAAATAAGATTCAGCTGTTACAGTCTCTCCCAACAGACTTAAGCCTTCTCATGTCGAGCCCGCTTCTACCCCCCCTTCAGGCCACGACCACGCCACTCACTGTTGTGGCTCACAATGCTCTGACCACTCAATCCAAGTCGGACTTACTCGCTCAGTCGAGTGACTTCCACCTCCAATTGTTGAGCTCTTCTCCGACCTCACCCTCTACTCCGGTCTCACGTCCTCTGTCGAGGGATCACATGCTCTCCATGTCGGGCTTACCTATGATCACGTTCTCACCTCCGGCCCCTTCTCTGGTCCCTTCGACTTCTCCCCCGTCTCCTGCCTTGCCCTGTCGAGGTTTCTCACACACCCCCATCTTGAATGTGCCCTAGCTCGAGGTGTTTGTGCCTGTCCCCCTGGACATAATCCACGACATCTCTATAATACTACGGGATGACACACTGTTCATCATATGTTTCCCTTCATCCGGTGCTCATGACATAACCTCCACCATTCCCTGCCACCTGGTGAAATGTGTTCCCCTCTCGCCCAACGTTGACCTGGACATGCTTCGTGTGTTCGCCACACCCACCAGAGATATTGTCGTCATCGCTCCGTTCCTTCTGCAAACCGCTGGCCTACCTGTAGCCGCACAACCAGCACGCCCAGTACGATGCCTGACGTGCACCAACGACTTCCAGGTTCGGTGGCCGGACCTTCCTTCATGTCATTTACCAACACAGCTCTCTGATGACGCTGTTGAGCTGACCATGGTTTGGCTCCTGCGGACCACCCCTGCCGACGCCATAGTCATCCCCCTCTCCCGGCCTCTCTGTACTGCGGAGGGGGGGGGGGAGGGGGGGCTAAGTGGCGCCGATGAGATCGAGACACCAGTATCTATCTGAGCATCATCTTTGAACCTAGCGAAAAATTATCTTTGTGTTGTTCTGCCATCCAGTTCTCTGTAAGCCTTATTTGTGTGAAGAGGTAAATAAATGAACTCCTGATTATAAGGTGTTGTTTGGTGTGCCTCACCTGAGCATTTACCTCAAGCTAATGCCTGGTTTCAAGGATAACGCATAATTCAAATAAATCTAAACTTTTAGTAAAACACTTATCAGAACAAAAATACATTAATATATTTATTCCTCTTGGTCACATTTCAGGACCAGTACTGTTCCTGACATATATCAATGACTTTCCCAATATTCTTAGCCATGGGGAAAAATTCCCTTTTTCTGATGACAGTAATTTATAGTCACTGGGAAAACAAGAGGACTCCTTGCAGAGAAAAGAAAATGAAGTCGTCAAGGAGGTTTGCAACTGATAAGTAAGTAATTAAAGTGACACTGAACATAAGGAAAACCAATTCCATAAATTTCAGTTTGAAGAGGGAAAATGACATTGTTGAATTAATTGTAGGTGGCAGCACCTCTATATATTGTGTAACAAATACAAAATTTCCAGAATGAATATTGGTTTTCAACTGAAGTGGTGTGAAAACACAAAGATACCCGCAAACAGAATGTCATTAGCATGTTACACCCTTAGAGTCCTGCCGTCACTGTGTAAAGCTAGTGTCATTTAGTTTTATGCAACTCATATGTATGAGTACACGCAATTCTTAGCTATGGGATTCTTGTTTGACGACTTAATGTACAAAATATGAACCCAATTCTAAAATGGCAGTAAAGGGCAATAACAATAGCAACCAAAAAGAGTTTTTGAGTTGGTTGTGCATATCTGTTCAGAACACTGGTGATTTTAAGTGCACCATGTGGATGTATTTAACAATCTGTTGAATGTTACCAATCTGTTGAATGAATCAAAAATAACTGTTGCTAATTACTGCACAAACAGCTCTGTCTGTGACCACAGAACAAAACCTAGACTGAACTTACATTTACCAAGAAAGGCTAAACATAAAAATTAGATAACCAATTTCTACCAAGGAATAAACTCACAATATATTTCATACGAGATTAAAGAAATTGCTAAAATAGACTTATTTACAAAGTCAGTTAAGAAACATCTGGTAAACAATACATTTTGTACACTGAAAGATTACTTACATAACTCAGTCTGGGGGTCTGGTAAAAAGAAATGCAACACAAACAAATTACAATGACACTGTATGAGATAGCATTGTTGTAAAAACAATGGCCTTGTATTCGAGGGATTGGAGGCTCCAGTCTTCATCCAGCCATCCTGATTTAGTTTTTCTGTCGTTTCCATACATTACTTCCAGCAAATGCCAGGGTGGTTCCCATTATAAGACCACCGCCTGTTCCTTCCTCTTTCATGACCTGTAAGTATGTAAATGTCTGTATATGTGAAATAAATCATTTTTGTTGTTTTTTAGTTGTAATACCAAGGCATGTCGAATATGCTTGTAAAAGAGATTACAGATGAACAGAAACTACTACTACTAATGCCACTACTACTGTGCAGGGTAGAGGAAATCAGAATGAACTATGTGTAATGTCACATGGAACTGAAACAAAGTAGCAGCCATTAAGGAAATGAGTGCATGTAAAAAAGTAAAATAGAAATTATTTGTAACAGTAAAATTTTGAAAGATAAAGGAACAAATATGAAAACGAAACTGACAGGAAGATGACTCACTAAAGGAGATGTATTTAAAACAACTTATTTATGGGTTAAAAAATGTATTACGCTTTCAGTGGCGAACAGCTGCATATATCAGATCATACTGTCATCAACTGGAGCAGCTTTTGTCTTGTGAACTGTGTAAAAAATCGTGATAGACTGTGAGGTGTTGGTTTGATTGCCGAGACTGATGAATCTGTGTATGCCAAGAGAAGGTATGGATGAAGTAATAACCAGGTTTCTGGCAGATGGGTGTTTGACAGCATGGAGAGAGCCGCAGAAAGTGCTTGTCTGAAGCTGTTGAGAAAAAACTGTACTTCTTGGTGTGATAAAAAAGTATTTATTTCCTGACATCTCGTGGAAATCGGGTTTTCTGCCGGATATCAGCGTCTTCCAAACACGATATTTCGACGTCATTACACGACGTCTTCATCAGGTGTTCCCTGAGACTGAACACCTGATGAAGACGTCAAGTAATGACGTCGAAATATCTTGTTTGGAAGACGCTGATATCCGGCAGAAAACCTGATTTCCACGAGATGTCCTCAAATCGCCGGAAAAGTCCAGAAAATATTTTCCATTTTTACAAATGCATTTCTGGTGAAGGTTTCGTGTACTTAAGTGTGAACCATACAACTACTTTCAAAGATCCAGGCATAGGTGCACACAGGAATATGATAGAAGGGACATGGTTGGCAATTAAATGGTCTCTTCATGGAATAACGCAATGCAGAAACGTTTTCAAATCTTATTCATTTGAATATATGTGGAGGGGGAAGTGGAGTCATATGTGACAGGTTTATTTATGATGTATGTGGAAGTTCTTTCCAGTTTATTTATCTGTTTACAGTCCTGCTTGTCAAAGCTACTTTCCCGTTTTTTATGAATATGTTTGACTTTCGAGTATGAGGTTAGTCAGGAACCCAAGAGTACGGCTTACATTGCTGCCAGTGAAACAAGCAGCAACCATATTTACAGTCTTGCATGTCAAAACTACTTTCCTATTTTTTACGAGGGCACTTTGATTTTTAAGGTTGTGGTTACATAGGAACCAAAGAGTACAGCTTAAACTGATGAAGCGGACAGCAATCACATTTACAGTCCTGTACGTCAAAATCCTTTCATGTTTTTTACAAGTGGGTCATGATTTTCGAGGAAGTGGTTACCGTATGCAGGAACCTAAGAATACAGCTCCAGCTTCTCAAAATTACTTTCCTATGGGCTTTTTTACGAACATGTCTCGATTTTCAAGCATATGATCAGGTAGTAACGTAAGAGTGTACAGCAATATATACGTAAAAGTTCACTTGCAGTGTGGCGCATTATGATGACGCTAAAATGCAGTAGAATTTTTCAGCTACTCGTGTTTAGTCGGCTTCATTTCTCGTATTCATCCCGTCGTTACTAACAGCCCTATGCCCGCGTGGTATCTTTCTCGACACAAATATTTCGGTACTTCAGATATTTTTATATACGTAACATACGACATTACGAACAATCAGTTACTGGCTACCGACATCCGACTCGTAATTGGTCGTATTCATTTCCCATCATTCACCATGCAGTTACTATAGCACACAATGATACAGCTAGGTACACCGTAACTGCGGTTTTACCGAAATGGCTGACTAGAGCAATAGGATGTACTCATACAGCCAAACATTTCCTCCTCACAGAAAGAGAATGGATTAAAGAAGGTAGGATACCTCTGTTTCCTTCCACCGCATTACCTGTGTTTCTACCGTGCTTGCCAGGGAACCTTCATCCAGTTTCCCAATGGTGGATCACACACCAGGAACACAGTGTAACGGATCTTCAAGGTAGCGTCGTATCAAGAATTATTTTTAAAAGAGTATATTGACCCTGACGAAATGGTACGTCACTTGACTGGAAAAATAAAAACCCAGAAAACACGGCACTCCTATTTTCATCACTGCTGTTCATACGATAAAATAATCGAGGAAAACGTTACCAGAATCCTAAAACGATTTTGAATGAGTACCCACACTACAAACAAACACTCCATCTATATGCACGGAATTAAACGATAATGTGAAATTAAACCGCAGCCTATCATATTTATTTACTCCCGCTCGCAAACTGAAATCTGTCGAATGAAGCAGTCTGAGAGAAAAAGATATTGCACAGTTTATCGACTGAGCATTGTGAACTCATTGATCGCCTATCACAGGGTAGCATGTTGACTTTGTTTATCGTATCATAATTGTTATTAAGATTCATGTTACTTCTGAGTGCTGTACATGAGAAACTTACCTTCTGATCTGTTAGGTAAAAGATATCTTAATTTTACTGCACGAATATGGATAGTAAAAATGCGGAAAATGTACAGAAATCAAGTAACGGAGAGCAATCAGACCGTACATCGGAAAGCGAAGAATCTTATTACAACCCATACAGAGGGGGAGTAATTCTTGAGACTTTCGTGTTTTTATCAGCAGAAAATGTTGTCTGGAAGCTGGTAATCTGTGCAAGCTGCTTTATAATACATATCGTACAGCTATATGATATGTTTTTCTGGAACTATCTTAAATTAGAAATAAGTTGGAAAGCCGTAAGATGGCTGTGCGATTTCGTATATTTAGTCGATGTTGCATCCGCCATATTACATAGAAAGTTAAAGAATATAAGCATGAGAAGCGACCAGAAACCCAGGAAAATTGGCTGTTTTGTGTTGGATTTTGTGAGTCTGATACCGATTGACTTTATATGTGGTATATCAGAGAGAGCGTATACTGATGATTTATACAAAGTCACTTTTCTTCAAAGAAGCCTACGTATCTACAGGATTGTCATTTATTTACGTAAGTACAGAAATAGGTTTAGCCAATTAATTTCAGAGCACTCCAGTGTAGCTGTTACAGTCACAACAACGTTAAAATGATCGGACAAAGGCCGTCTAGTTCTGCTTTGTAGACATAGATTTTGTTGAGCTGTGTTATGAACATTTGTCGAAATTAATAATAAAGACGTTAGAGGTTGCTTAATCGTCTTGCTAAAAGCTGAAATAAATAGATGTTTAGTTGGGTTTAAATCTTGGAAAAGTGAACGCTAGGAAGGCTCTTTGAAGTGTAGATCGCGATCTTCCTGTTTGTGGATACCAGTACCGTTTATTAAAACCATATCAAAAGAGGAGAGCGCCGATTAGAATTTTCAAAAATTTTATTTGTAACTGAATTGGTCGAGATTATTTTTAATATGGTTTAATCAACAACGAAAATGGCCCTTTAGATCCAAACGGTTATCCGGTCAAAGGAAGTGCTGGCGTTGTTTTCGGTTTAGAGCTGCAGTTAACAACGTGTTTCTGCGTCAAGTTGGGGGAGCCAATTGGAGGGTAAACCATACTAGCCAATGAACAGCTGTTAAATTTCTTTACACCGCCAGCAAACGAATTAATCATATTTCATGGACGGTTCTTGTTTATTCGTCATTTGGAATCGTAGACAAAATATATTATATGGATGAGGTAAAATTTTATTGCATTGAAAAGCAAATTATGGTTGCGTAGATTAATACTGTTGACGTGTTTATTTATTTATTCGGATACGATCAATAACCTTAGATTTTGATTCTTTGTGTTTTAATTTACGATGCCCCCCATCGTAACTTCATCCTTTCATTTCTTTTCTTCATGGGCCCACTTCTTTTCTTTTGCAGATCCCTTTCTCTCCTGAAAACCTGCCCTTTGTGGTGCTTCTCTAAAATTATTGTGTTACCTATTATGCCCATCCTGACTCCACTATTTTTCATATATTTGGCAATTTCAGGGAACCATGTGGGTTTGGGTTTGCAGCTGTTTACTGTGTTGAAGATTTATTTCTGTTTGATTAGTCTGTTATTACCCATTCAGTATATGTGTCTAAAAAATTGTAGCCATCTGTCAACAGAGAATTAGAGACAACCTACAGCTCCAAAATATCGCGGTGTCATACTGGATCTGTCTTTAACATATAAAAGACACCTAGAAAACACTAGCCAAAACCTAAAAACCCGAAATAACACCATAAAGAAACTGACTGGCTAAATCTGGACTGGTGAAACATTGCAGCTTTTACACTAGAATAGCCCGCAGTAAAATATTGTTCCCTGGTATGGCAGCACAGTGCTACACTCACGCCTAGGAATGAATCTATGAGAATTATTATGGGTACATTAAAGTCCACATTGATCGCTTAGCTGTACACCATCTGCAACATTCCACTGCTCGAATTGTAATGGCAAGAAGCAACCAATTTAGAATGGAGGAAGATGCATCACCCTGACTATTTTAAAAACTTGCCAATTCTTACAGATTTAAATGACCCTCCTCTACATCGCTTGATATTACGCACCCCGCTGTGGTGTGATGGAAGAACAACTAGAAGTCTGACATTAAATAAAAGTGGCACAAGAGTTGTAATGCTGCAACATTGTGTTCCAGGACAAAGATTTTTTGTTATAGGCCGTTTTATGTTTTTTGTCATATAGGACGCCCTTTCCACTTCATTCACTCTGTTTTCTATGGCTGGGTCATTCCATGTCAAATCAACCAATTGTACTATATGATTTGAACCATGACCTCTCAGATTTGGATGAATTTTTTTTTCAGGTAATGTGCCCACTAACACTAGTTTAAATTTGAGATTTCAAATTTTTCTGATCTTTGGTTTTTGAGTTTCAAGGGTTTAAAAATCGAAAAAACCTCTGTTTTTGATCAATCGATGATTGTTTTAAAATGGTGTAGCTCAAAAACTATACAACCTAGAGAGCTCAGACTTGCACCATTGTTTTCCTCTAAAAATTCCCTTCAATTTAATATGTAACATGACTGTGCTACCTAAATCTGAAAATTTTAAACTATTACAAAAAAACATTTTTTGAAATTTCCAAAATACATACCCTCTGATTTCTTTATAAAAATTATTTGTGTTGTCCAGTCTGACTACATGCATGCAAAATTTCAAGATGGGATCTCAATGGGTTCTTGCATAAAATAATATTTTACTACTGCAACACACACTAGTGAGGTGAGAGGCAGACTATTTCTAGGCTATGAATACTAAGGTAGGCCTATGTAATTCTAACAAACTTAAGTTATTATGTTAGCCTTTTTATGCAGCATTACCCTCTTATTATTTGTTAATTCATTAAATGATATAGTGTTATTTTAATTTTATGTTCATGATTCTTTTAATTATGCATCAGAAGGAAGTGAACACATTTTAATTGGTAATATACGTGCTACAAGTTAAAATTTTGGGTGTTTTCTCTGATATCGGGGACAACATGAGTGAAAGTTTTCTACTAACAATTCTGAAAATTTCTGTATTGAATCATTGGAAGACATATCATTATTGAGTACTCTATCCCAGTTTGTGTAATTAACATTGGTTTTTAACTGATTCAGTTTATGTACATTATAGCCCAGAAAATGTAGTCACATGGGACAGTCAGAATTTCTGGCTTTTGGATTAAATCAGTACAATAGACGCAATTGCTATGAGATGCTGCTACAACAAAAAACAAAAAGTGAACGTAATACAGGGTGTCCGAAAAGTCTTTCCCTGGTTACATAAATTGATAACTCAGGCTAGAAGTAAGATACAAATATGAAACTGGTGTCTAATTGTTTACAAACTATCAAAGTTTTTTCGACACATCAGTAAACTTCCACACGAGCACCCTTGGTAGCACGTAGCACATCTACGCAATATTCAATTTTCGTCCACATATTAGCCAACATCACTAGAGGAATCGATTCAACGACTGGTTATCCATTGCCACAGGGTTTCAAGATCTGGTACACGTGTTCGGTAGACCTCATCCTTGACGTAACCCCATAGAAAGAAGTCTAATGGGGTTATGTCAGGAGAGCGTGGAGGCCAAACCGTTGATCCATCACGACCAATCCATAAACCAGGAAAGGTCATATCGAGATAGGAACGGACGTCAAAACCCCAATGAGGCGGTGCACCGTCTTGCTGAAACAAGACATCAGGGTGATGCTGAAGCAGCTGAGGAACAGCATACAGTTGCAACATGACCGGATACACTGCAGATGTGATGGTAGCCTCAGTGGAGAAGAATGGCCCGATAATTCGATTGTGCAATAGCGTGCACCAAACATTCACCTATGGACTGCCTCTAATGCACTCCATGACCTCGCCAGGCGGCTGTGAACCCCAAATGTGCACATTATGGTGATTCACTACTCCACTGACAAAAAAGGTCACTTTGTCAGAAAAGGCAATTCGTCTGAGGTAACTGTCATCGTCCTCAATACGTGATAGCATTTCGACCGCAAAGTCATATCAACGTGTACTGTCATTGAGCAACAATGGAAGTGGAAGTTTACTGATGTGTGAAAAAACTTTGATAGTTTGTAAACAATAAGACACCAGTTTCATATTTGTATCTTACTTCTAGCCTGAGTTATCAGTTTATGTAATTAGGGAAAGACTTTTCGGACACCCTGTATGTTACGTAAGTGTGTGAAACAGAGCAGAGATAGCAGTATGCACTGCAGGAAAAAATTATTGTAACCTTTTATGGATTTTCAATTCACTCAAGATTTTTTATTGCAACAGTGTGTATGTAGTATGTAAAATGATTACATTTTCAGGTGACTAGCACTAGGTGTTCTGAGGTACCGCCTATCGACCCATGCTGAAATACACATGTTAGCAGTGCGGTGTAGCCTCCTTGGGCGTCAATTCAACCGCTGACTCTGGTATCCAGTTGCCCATACGGATGGTGAATAGTGTCCTCAGGTATATTATTTCATGCCTGCTTGACCTGTTCATGTAGTTCTGCAAGAGTTGTTGGCTGACAAATCATAAGACTTACTCCTTGCCCAGCCATATTCCTCATGTGCTCTATTGGAGGCTAGTCCAGAGATCTTACTGGCCAGGAAAGTTGCTGCATGTTTTGTGGAGCACACTGAGTTTCACAGGCAGTGTTTGGGTGAGCCTTATCCTGTTGGAACAACACATCACCTTCCTGTCGCATGAATGTCAAAAGAATGGGTCTAACAACATTCTGAATGTACTGGGTGCTGTTTGGCATCCCCTGCAGTAACTCCAAACGTGAACAAGACTTATAGCTTATAGCACTCCAGACCATAAGGCCTGGAGTGGGATGAGTGTGTCTAGGATGAATGCACTCTATGAGACAGCACTCACCAGGTCTATGCTGTACACTTAAACAACCATCACTTGCATGCAGTCAGAATCTGCTTTCATTGCTGAAGACCATGACAGGCTATTCCATCTTCAAAATGACCCTCTGATAGCAACAGTTGAGCTGTGCATGTTGATGCTGTGGTGTGAGTGGAATATGGGCTAGAGGTGTGCATGCCCATAGTCTCACTGCTAATAAGCAGTTTCTAACAGTTCATGTTGACATGTCTTAGCTCACAAGTCCTCATGTCGTAGTTGAGCAATATGCCACTACTGCTCTTACTGTACGACAATCGTGGAGGGCATCTGTGCCATGTGGACATCCAAATTCTACAGATGTGAGAATGTTCATGAGACCAATGACATGAGCATCATTGCATAACTGACAGAACGCATCCAACTTGTGTGGCAGTTCTCTGGAAGGACCGTCCTGCCACTTGGAAGGCCACACTTCAACCCATTTCAAACTCATTTAGTTGGCTGGAAGAATCATGATTGTGTCTCTGTGGTACAGTTGCCTGCTTGCTTCACAAGTCTGAACCACCAATACTGAACCACCACTGGTTGTGAGTATTCCCAATTAAAGGATAGATACATATGGCACTCTGGTAGCTATGCCAGTATGCTGTCTGTTAGTGGACAATGTTGAAACCATCATCAGTACATCTGCTATCCCTCAGGTGGCATGTACCATCATAGGATCAAAATTGATATCGTCTTTCTAAGTTTACTAATTTTTTTCTGGCTGTGTAGTACCCCACTATACTTTGCACAAGCAATGCTGTTGGGACTAAATTATGTAATAAATCTTCCAAAACAGTGAAAACCAGATTCATATGTAAACAGTGCCATAAAACATTTCATTTTTGTTGTGGCAAAGTAGATCCTCTGTGGAGGGGGTAAAAAGTACACAGTACTGTGGAAATGTGTTGAGTGTAGTTGCAAAACTTCAAAACAATTTCAATGCACACAAAAATGGTACTCGTCAAACACAGTTTTAATCTTTGTACAAACATATATCTTAAAAACAGAGGGACTAACAATTGTGAGGAGAGGAGAAAATTAAAAGGGACTTATGAAAATGCTGTGCCAAAAGTTGTTGAAATAGTACAATCACAAATTACTGCACTTCTCTCGCAGAAATCTGTGTGCACAATTACAAGTAATGAAGGCAAAACAGATCATTCATCAGTAACAAAGGTCACATGGTAGAAATGAAGTTCTTTAATATTTCTACAAGGTCACATCCCACATCCACAAGGTGCAGTGTTAACAGAAGAGTATAAATATTCTACGACCTCCCAGGTAAAGGTGTCTCAAACATTCTGCACAACAGCATGGACATCAAGTTTAATGCCACTATACAAGACAGGGCCAAATGCTTTAGAATGTGTAAATAAGTGTAACAGTGAACTCTGATAAAAGTTAATGTTATTATTACCGCTGGTTCAAATGATATTTACTGCAATGAATCACGTCACATGCTTACTCAGCTGGTTGTAAATCTGCAGCAGTTAAGAAACTCAAAAGTAATAGTCACAAACTTTACAAAAAGATATGATCTCCCATACTTGATATGTGTAAACATGAAGACTAGAAAAGCTAATTCGAGGTTGTATAATCTTTGCAGGAAGTACAATAATGTCTATGTGTTAGATATTAGCTGTGATAGTAAAGGCTTCTTCACTACTCATGATTTGCATATCAACAGATGGGGTACCCAGAAATTTACCAACAATCTTATAAACTTGCTAAATTTTACATCAGGAACAAACACTTTAGGCATTATAGCACTTCCATGGTCAGATCAGGGAAACATGTGAAGGGGCCAAAATTGCCCATATAATTTGTATATAGATAGCCAGTTAATTTACAAAATACTGACTCTACTGTGAGAGGTGAAATAAAGTATCTTATAGATGGTCTAGACAATTTTGAAAGTGAAGCTCTTGAGCCATTACTATGTAATACAAAATTTTAATTAGGTTTGCCAGAGATGAGTACTGAATTTCTTTCTTTCTTCCACACAAATATACAGTCAGTACGAAACAAACTGCCTGAATTATATTTTTTTTTCAAGAGTTGCATTGTGATGTGCTGTGTCTAAATGTTCTGTGGTTCACAATAAATGTAAGCCAGTTGTATATTGCTGATGGCTATGAAGTATAGTATGAGAAAAGGAGATATAGGTATACTTGTCAAAGCTTGTATAAAACTTAAGATTAGTGTAACAGATATTAAGCATTTAATTCAAAAAGAAGATTTGAAGCTGCTGCTGTTCAGTTCCCCGAATGCTTGGTTAATGTGGTTTTCAGATACTGCACTCCAAATACTGACCCAAAGGTTACAGTGGACCATGTAGAGAAATCGTTATTTAGAAGTAAGACATATAAAACACTTATTCTTGATTATATTAATATAGACATGAACATGCATAGTTCCAAACCTGACCTTCTATTAGATGCTTTGAGATCAAATAATTTCTTCTATCTCCACTGTAAACCCATAAGATATCAAGCAGGCCTAGATAAAGTTAACTCAAATCTCTACAGAAACAATGTCGTCTTGGATGTTGTGAAACCCATGCTGTCTGACCATGATGGCAAATTTCTAAAATAAACTAGACTCAGTAAAATTCTTGAGCAAACAAAAGTAACCAGGGCAGTGAGACACCTAAGTGATACAAGCATAATAAGTATGACACAGGTTGGAATTTCACTGTGATGCGAACTGACTCACGTACTGGAGCAGTTGAGTGCTTTGTACATAATATTGTAAATATCTTTAATGAGCTTTACCCACTCAAAACAAAAAAGATTGGTTACATACCAAGAGTCAGAAGTAAAATGCCATGGTATACACCATATCTCCATAGATTGAGGATGCTACTAAGAGTATCTTATGAAAATTCCCGCATACACATTCTCTCTAAACCTGATTATGACAAACTGAAAAAGATATATAGAAAAGAGCTAATTGTTGCCAAGAAAAAGGCCAATGGTGATTACATTCTTCAGCCAGCATCAAATGCAAAGCATATTGAAATGTTGTTAAAACAGAAACTAAGGCACTACAGAGAAATTACCCATTCCCTTGAGTGCAGAAGAGCTTAATTCTTCTTTCATAAATGCTAGAAAGTTTTCTATGACAGATGTAGTCAAGACAAGTAGTAATCATGGAAATGCAGACAGACTACTTGTTTCTTGCAAACATCGAGCTAATGTCAGTTAGAAAGTTTTTGATGGATCTGAAACATATAATAGATGTAGTCTCAAAGCTGAGTAACTCTAGAATGGAGGATAACCATGGTTTGTCTAACATTATCCTTAAAAAATAGTGAATGCAATCAGTCAGCCCCTGAGTTTGCTTATAAATATGATATTCAAAGAGGTATATTTCGAGGCAGCTTGAAATTAATCACCATCTTGCCTATGTATAAAAAAAAGAAGACAGAAACTTGAAAACTTTAGGACTATTACAACGGTGCCAGTAGTACTAAAAATGATTGAAGCCATCGTAAAAACAAATAATTTGTGTGAAAGTAAAAACCTCTTAAACAAGATCCAATACAAGTTTCTAAATAGACTGTCTACAATTATGGCAGTTCAGGATGTTGAGTTATGTGCATTATATGGCTTTGAAAATAGATGATACTGCCATGCCACACTAGCCTCCAACACTGTTTCACATAATATCTTAATAAACAAAATAGAACTTATGGAATAAAAGGCAATGAACTAGAACTTTGGTGATCGTAAATCCAGGCACTGGGACCGTTCCTGTTTTTTATATTTATAAACAGCTAGCCAAGTCTTGTTCCATGAAAAACAGAGATGTATGCAGATGACACCACTTTCATCACATTCATACAGATGAAAAGGTTATTGTACAAATGAATGACCTCTTGATGATAGACACTACTCAGTACTTCAAGGATAATAGATTAAAGCTAAATGATAACAAAACAGAACTTACACCTGTGTCCTTCAAGAATCTTGATACTGAGCTGCAAAATCTCAAGGAAAAGTCAGTGAAATTGCTAAGCATCCATCAAGGCGATAAGTTGTGTTGGAATACCCAGAGAGAAAAATTTTGCAATAAATTATATAGAGTAGTGTACCTGATAAGAAAATTAAAAAGCTGTGTCAATAAAGACCCCCTCTTGATGCCCTATTATGCATTTTTCTTTACGCACTTGAACTATGGGACAGTCTACAAAATACCACCTTGTGCAAAAAATGTATATACAACTATGGCCATAATTATTAAACAGGAACAAAAACCTAATAAGTGACCTCTGGACTAGACTATCTAAGATTGGAAATAATTTTGCAGACATTGGCATAGTCTTTCGAAAAAGATGCCAAAAAGTATTAAGGAACTGCCACACAATAAATTTGGAAAGCTGATCGCTATTTTTCTACCACTAGCAAACATTATTTTTGCTGCACATCTGACACACTGTGGAAAATTATTAATATACATAAGAAAAAGGAGTAGGTCTAATAAACTGCCCTGTGGGACACCTATATAATACATTTTGGATGTATTACTAGAAATCCTGCTGAAGTATGTGAGACCTCAACTCACTGCATGTGGTTTTCTAGGTATGACTTCTTAGACACACTTCTTATTCCGAGTAACTCTAATTTCTGCAATAATTTTCCATGGTCACCTGCGTGAAATGCCTTTAACAAGTTGAGAAAAATTCCATACACATATCATCTTTGTCCAGTGGCTCAAGAATGACTTTTTTAAGTTTTGCAATAACAGATTTTGTTTTTCTCTGGGCCTGAAATCATGTTGTTCATTGCAAAGAAGGCTACATTTGCTTAGGCACTCCATTAATCTATTTTTCATTACTTTTCAAAAATTTCGGAAGTGATGGACAGTAAACAGATTGATCTGTAGGTTTTTACATTTTCTCATCACCATTTTTATGTAAGGTATTGCGTTTTCTTGCTTTAGGTACTCTGGAAGACAGTCAGATTTGACTGATTCATTGATTTTTCTTTGTCAGTGGAGCTTTTATGGTATTTACACATTCTTTAAGGATACAAGCTGAGATTCCACTTACACCAGTTTATTTTTTTGTTTTTAGTTGGTTTATAATTTATGTCACACCTCTGCCCACCCATCCCACTCGCTCTTTCTTTCTTTTGTTGCTGGATAGTGTGCCGTTGAGCTTGGTGTCTGGTGCTGGGAAGGTGGGTCGTGGGTAAGACAAATGTGTCTGGAAATTTTGTGTTTTCATTTTTTTAACAAAGTTAGTGAAGTACAGATTCACCAAGTTTTCTATTTCTTTTGGGTGGCTCATTTGACTATTTCTGTTTCTAATTTGTGAGTTGAAGGGTTTTAGCCACTGTTCACTGTCTAATGTTTGATAATATTCCAGGCTGCTTTCATTTTGTTCCCTGCCTGAAATAGTATTTTAGGGATTGTAAGCAGCTAGCAGTGCCACACGTCTGTAAATTCTTCTATAGTTTTCATAAAATTGGAAAAAAGGCTGGCTCAATCTCACTATTTTTTATGGAAGCAAGATAGCTAATTTTTGTGATGATAAAAGTTGTGTATTTCTTTGAAGTAGTCTGTAGGTATCCTGCAGTTCTCAATGTTGTTTTATGCATTCTTCTGTGTTTTGGATATATAAACTGTAAACTTGGTGTGCTTCTTTAAACTACTTTAATAGAAACCAAGGAACATTCTTCACAACTTCCTTTCCTAGTTTTTGCTTAAGTATCCAGAATCATTCTGAATTGAAAGGATGTTCATCATTAAATCTTGTTTTTGGGAGTGCCATTATCATTATATTTTTTTCTTTAGAAAGTTTATTTAAGTTTCATGTTTTTTTCCTGTTTTTAAAAAGGAATTTAACATTAAAAGTGACTAGGGAAGTTATAAAAGTGACTAGGGAAGTTATGATTCTATGTCTGCTTTCTTTTTAGGCATATTCTGTATTGTGTTACAATTTTACTTAATCTCCATACTATATGTAATCTTTTTTATGCTGTTTGATAGTTTTTCTCATCTCATAGAAAAATACGTTTCATCATTTATATAATATGCATCCCTTTTTGTATGTAGTTTTGCACTGTGACATGTCTTAAACTGTAATGCAAATAAAACCAAATACTTTATCAGTAGTTTTCTAAAAATTGATGTGAGACATTATTTTGAAATATTTTATTGTTTATCTGTTTCATGTTTGAAAGGATGTTTCTAGGGCTTTTGGTTCTGCCTATGATAGCACTGATTTGAATTTCACGATGTTGTGCATGGGTTCATGGAAGATGTACCATTTTCTTGTGTCATGGTATTGAATCTACAACTCTCAAATAGGTCTTTTTTATCATCAGCCTTCTGCCTGATTTGGTGGGATGGAACCCAACACAGATTCATCTCCTGTGACAACCTCATCATTTCAGTTTAGCACTTGCATCTCACATTCTCAATTATTTTATGGGTGTCTCCAATCTCTGTCTTCCCTTGCAGTTTTTACCCTCTTCAGTTCCCCAAAGTACCATTGAGGTTATTTCCCAATGCCTTAACTCAGTTCTATCTTACTGTTCCTACTTCTCATCAGTGTTTTCCATATTTTCCTTTCTCTGCTGATTCTGTGGAGAACCTTCTCATTCCTTGTCTTTATTTATCAGGTCATCTGATTTTCAGCATTCTTCTATAGCACAACACCTCAAATGCTTCAGTTCCCTTCTGTTCCAGATTTCCAACTGTCCATGATTCACTAGCATAAAATACTGTGCTCCAAACATATATTCTGAGAAATTTGTTCCTCAAATTAAGGCATATGTTTGGCACAAGTAGACTTGTTTTGGCCAGGAATGCCCTCTTTGCCTGTGCTAGTATGCTTTTTATGCTCTCATTACTTCATCCTCATGGGTTATATTGCTTCCATTCTAACAGATAACTTTCTCTTTGACTAATTCATGACCACAGTTTTGATATTAAGTTCGTATGTATTCTCATTTCTGCTACTTCTCATTACTTTTGCCTTTTTCTGGTTTACTCTCAATTCATATTCTGTGCTGAGTAGATTGTTCATTCCGTTCAACAAATCCTGCACTTCTTTACTTTCACCAGAATAGCAATCTCATCAGCAAATATTATTGATATCCTTTCACACTGAATTTTAATCCCACACTTCAACCTTTCTCTTATTTCCATCATTCCTTCTTCAGGACCATACAGTTGTAACCTTGACTTACCCACTTTTTAATTTAAGCACTTTGTTCTTGGTCTTCCATTCTCATTGTTTCATCTTGGTTCTTGTACATATTGTTTATCATCTGTCTTCCCCTGTAGCTTACACATATTTTTATCAGAATTTTAAACATCTTGCTTCATTTTACATTGTCAAATGCTGTCTGTAGGTTGACACATGTTACGAGCATGCCTTGTTTTTTCTTCAGCCATGCTCCTATTACAAGTGTAACGGCAGAACTGCTTATTTGGTGTCTTTATCTTTCTTAAGGCCAAAGTTATCCTCATCTAACAGATCCTCAATTTTCTTTTCTGTTGTTCTGTATATTATTCTTGTCAGCAACTTGAATACATGAGATGTTCATTAACTTGGATGCATGAGCTCTTCAATAAATTGGATGCATAAGCTGTTAAGCAGATTGTGCAGTAATTCTTGCAATTGTCAGTTGTTGCTATCTTTGGAGTTGTATGGATGATGTTTTTTTCTAAAGTCTGCTAAAGTCTGATGGTATGTCGCCAGTCTCATACTTTCTAAACACCAACTTGAATTCTCATTTTGTTTCTATTTACCCCAATGAATTTAGAAATTCCAGTGGAATGTAACATGTTCCTTCTACCTTATCTGAACTCAAGTCTGCCAGAGCTCTTTCAAAATTTGACCCTGATACTAGGCCCCCTATGTCTTCCTTATTGATTCCAGGTTATCCTTCTGTTAAGTCATCAGAAAAATCTTCTCCCCTCATTCTGGCCTTCATCACACTCCTTTTGCATTTACCAGTGGAATTTAAATTACACTCTTAATGTGGCCTGCCCTTCTTTTAATTTCACCAAAGGTTGTTTTGGCTTTCCTATATGCTGGGTTAGTTTTTTTCTGACAATCGTTTCTTTTTTGATTTCTTCACATTTTTCCTGTAGTCATTTTCATCTTGGCTGCTCTGTACTTCCTCTTTAATAAGAGATTTGTGTTACTGTTTTCCTGTCTTTCCCTGAACATGTTTGTACTTCCTCCATTTACTGGATCACCACGATTTCACTTATTTTTTTGCTGTTTCTCCAGAGTACTAACCAATACCTTAAAGCGGATTGAAAAAAAAAGGAAAGTACCATACATTGTCTTTACATGTCCAAATGTCACACAGAGGATCAATCTCTTTAGCAGATATTTAACTCTGATAGTCTAACCACTATTTGTTCAACATGAGATTTCCATCTTAGTTTATTGTCAAGTATGATACCTAAAAATATTGCATTTTGTTTTTCTATTATTCCAGTCTTTGATGGACTGAGGCACATATTCTGGGTCTTTTTCTTATTTAACAGTGGACCACTTGCATCAGACCATGATAGTGTTTTTTCTTTTGCTAAATTCGTACTACTAACAAGATTATCAAACACATGTTTCACAGACAGAAAAGTTGTATCATCTGCATATATATACGTCTTTATGTCTATGTTTCCCAGAAAGTCATTTATATGTAGAGGAATACTTGTTGTTGTTGTTGTGGTCTTCAGTCCTGAGACTGGTTTGATGCAGCTCTCCATGCTACTCTATCCTGTGCAAGCTTCTTCATCTCCCAGTACCTACTGCAGCCTACATCATTCTGAATATGCTTAGTGTATTCATCCCTTGGTCTCCCTCTACGATTTTTACTCTCCACGCTGCCCTTCAGTATTACATTAGTGATCCGTCGATGCCTCAGAACATGTCCTACCAACTGATCCCTTCTTCTAGTCAAGTTGTGCCACAAAATCCTCTTCTCCCCAATTCTATTCAATACCTCCTCATTAGTTATGTGATCTACCCATCTAATCTTCAGCATTCTTCTGTAGCACCACATTTCGAAAGCTTCTATTCTCTTCTTGTCTTAACTATTTATCGTCCATGTTTCACTTCCACACATGGCTACACTCCATACGTATACTTTCAGAAACGACTTCCTGACACTTAAATCAATACTCGATGTTAAGAAATTTCTCTTCTTCAGAAACGCTTTCCTTGCCATTGCCAGTCTACATTTGATATCCTCTCTACTTCTACCATCATCAGTTATTTTGCTCCCCAAATAGCAAAACTCCTTTACTACTTTAAGTGTCTCATTTCCTAATCTAATTCCCTCAGCATCACCTGACTTAATTCGACTACATTCCATTATCCTTGTTTTGCTTTTGTTGATGTTCATCTTATACCCTCCTTTCAAGACACTGTCCATTCCGTTCAACTGCTCTTCCAAGTCCTTTGCTGTCTCTGACAAAATTACAATGTCATCAGTAAACCTAAAAGTTTTTATTTCTTCTCCATGGATTTTAATACCTACTCCAAACTTTTCTTTTGTTTCCTTTACTGCTTGCTCAATAAACAGAATGAACAGCATCGGGGAGAGGTTACAACCCTGTCTCACTCTCTTCCCAACCACTGCTTCCCTTTCATGCCCCTCGACTCTTATAACTGGAATCTGCTTTCTGTACAAATTGTAAATAGCTTTTCGCTCCCTGTATTTTACCCCTACCACCTTCATAATTTGAGAGTATTCCAGTCAACATTGTCAAAAGCTTTCTCTAAGTCTACAAATGCTAGAAACGTAGGTTTGCCTTTCCTTAATCTTTCTTCTAAAATAAGTTTTAGGGTCAGTTTTGCCTCACGTGTTCCAATATTTCTACGGAATCCAAACTGATCTTCCCCGAGGTCGGCGTCTACCAGTTTTTCCATTCGTCTGTAAAGAATTATTGTTAGTATTTTGCAGCTGTGACTTATTAAACTGATAGTTTTGTTGTCTACTCCCGGGGCCTTGTTTCGACTTAGGTCTTTCAGTGCTCTGTCAAACTCTTCATGCCGTATCATATCTCCCATTTCATCTTCATCTACCTCCTCTTCCATTTCCATAATATTGTCCTCAAGAACATCACCCCTGTACAGACCCTCTATATACTCCTTCTACCTTTCTGCTTTCCCTTCTTTGCTTAGAACTGGGTTTCCATCTGAGCTCTTGATATTCATGCAAGTGGTCCTCTTTTCTCCAAAGGTCTCTTTAATTTTCCCGTAGGCAGTATCTATCTTACCCCTCGTGAGATAAGCCTCTACATCCTTACATTTGTCCTCTAGCCATTCCTGCTTAGCCATTTTGCACTTCCTGTCGATCTCATTTTTGAGACGTTTGTATTCCTTTTTGCCTGCTTCATTAACTGCATTTTTATATTTTCTCCTTTCATAAATTAAATTCAATATTTCTTCTGTTACCCAAGGATTTCTAAGAGCCCTGGTCTTTTTACCTACTTGATCCTCTGCTGCCTTCACTACTTCATCCCTCAAAGCTACCCATTCTTCTTCTACTGTATTTCTTTCCCCCATTCCTGTCAATTGTTCCCTTATGCTCTCTGAAACTCTGTTCAACCTCTGGTTCTTTCAGTTTATCCAGGTCCCATCTCCTTAAATTCCCACCTTTTTGCAGTTTCTTCAGTTTTCATCTAGAGTTCATAACCAATAGATTGTGGTCAGAGTCCACATCTGCCCCTGGAAATGTCTTACAATTTAAAATCTGGTTCCTAAATCTCTATCTTACCATTATATAATCTATCTGAAACCTTCTAGTATCTCCAGGGTTCTTCCATGTATACAGCCTTCTTTCATGATTCTTGAACCAAGTGTTAGCTATGATTGAGTTATACTCTGTGCAAAATTCTACCAGGCGACTTCCTCTTTCATTTCTTAGCCCCAATCCATATTCACCTACTACGTTTCCTTCTCTCCCTTTTCCTACTACCGAATTCCAGTCACCCATGACTATTAAATTTTCGTCTCCCTTCACTACCTGAATAATTTCTTTAATTTCATCATACATTTCATCAATTTCTTCATCATCTGCAGAGCTAGTTGGCATATAAACTTGTACTACTGTAGTAGGCGTTGGCTTTGTGTCTGTCTTGGCCACAATAAGGTGTTCACTATGCTGTTTGTAGTAGCTTACCCGCACTCCTATTTTTTATTTATTATTAAACCTACTCCTGCATTATCCCTATTTGATTTTGTATTTATAACCCTGTATTCACCTGACCAAAAGTCTTGTTCCTCCTGCCACCGAACTTCACTAATTCCCACTATATCTAACTTTAACCTATCCATTTCCCTTTTTAAACCTTCTAACCTACCTGCCCGGTTAAGGGATCTGACATTCCACGCTCCGATCTGTAGAACACCAGTTTTCTTTCTCCTGATAACGACATCCTCTTGAGTGGTCCCCGCCCGGAGATCCGAATGGGGGACTATTTTACCTCCGGAATATTTTACCCAAGAGGACTCCGTCATCATTTAATCATACAGTAAAGCTGCATGCCCCCGGGAAAAATTACAGCTGTAGTTTCCCCTTGCTTTCAGCTGTTTGCAGTACCACAACAGCAAGGCCGCTTTTGTTAGTGTTACAGGGGCAGATCAGTCAATCATCCAGACTGTTGCTCCTGCAACTACTGATAAGGCTGCTGCCCCTCTTCAGGAACAACACGTTTGTCTGGCCTCTCAACAGTGGTCCTAATTAAGATCCCTGTGGCATTCCATGTTGAACCACAATTGTGTTAGACAGATGACTTCCTGAACTCACCACTTGCTTCCTTTTATCAAGGTATCATTTGACAAGTTTTAAACTTATGTCACATATTCCATAGTACTCAAATTTATGGAGCAAAACAGAGTGGTCAACACAGTCAAAGACCTTGCTCAGATCACATAACGTTACCTGTATGTGAGCAAGGTCCTCAAATGCCACTAAAATGTCTTTCACTAAGAGTTCTATGGCTTATATAGTTGAATTCTCTTTTCCGTAACCAAACTGTGATTTAGTTGTAAGTACTCATACATCTGCTGATACATCATGCCTTCAAAGACTTTGGCTAGTACTGGAATAAGAGAAATTGGCCTGTACTTTGCTGGATCAGATTTGCTACACTCCTGTAAGACTGGAGTCACTTTGGATAGTTTGAGAGGATCAGGAAAAACCCCTTCTATGAAACACAAGTTTATAGAATATGTTAATGTTGCTGCAATGTAATGTATTATTTCTTTCATTGGATTGTTTGAAATACTAAAAATATCTGTACTATGTGATTTTTTCATTTATTTGACTATTTTAAGAATTTCATGTTGTCATATCTCTTTGAAGTGTTTCAGTGAATGTTTGGCCCAATTTTAATGTTGGTTTGAACCCTTCAGATAATCTATATATGTTACATTTGGTTTTCTGATCAACTTTTTGATGTAATCATTACAGCTTACAAAATATTTGTTGACTGTACCTGCTGGTATTGGGACTGTCTTATCAAAGTTTCTGATTTCACCTTTAGCAGTATTAATTACTAACCAGGCTGTTTTTCATTGATTTTTACTATTTCTTATGAGATTAGTGTTGTATCTCTGTTTAGCCAGTTGTAGCTCTTTCTTATACAGTTTCTTAGTGGTTCTATCAAACACGTTCATTTCTTTAGAATTATTTACTTTGCCCAGGTGCTTTAACTGCAAGAGCTTTTCTCCAACTCCTTGGTGTACCAAAATTTACCCTTTTGTTGTTTTATTATATTTCTTTGGAACAAGATGAGCTTTTAACATAGGTGTTAAGTAGTTGTGGAATGTTTCATCAACTGTTTCAGCATTTGAATTGCATCTTTGAAATAATTTTTCCCAGTCAATTATGCTCAGTTGGTGTGTTAGTTTTCTGAGACTGGTGTTTGTTAGTATTAAGGTATTAGATGTTGATAACTTTTGTACAGCCTTGTCCCCATCCCCTTTTGTAAAATGTCTTAACTCTACTGTTAACATGGAGTCGTCTGAGAAATCAAATTCCTGTACACTGGTCGAATATTTACCATGAGCACAATGACAAAAGAATTATCTAAGGATGCTTTTAGTCATGTCAGTTCTGAATTTACATGATGGAAGTTGTGCTGCCCTAGCATATTCAGTAACTTATTTACACTGTGTTTGTTACATGTTACATCAAAGCTTGAATTAATGTCTCCCCAATTATACTTACATATTGTTTCCTCTTTGTTATGTGGCAGTGTACACTGTCTAAGATACCTAAAAAATTTTTTCATTGGAGTCAGGGGAATGGTAAATACATACTGAGATAAGTTTCATTACATCACATTTGATTGTAGTAATTTCAAAGTGTTTCTCTACACATGCCCAACTAAGATATAGTGCTCTAAACGCTATTTCATTTGAAATGTAGATAACAGTATCACCATTAGGGTGCTGTGATCTGCAAAAACTGTTTCCATGTTTTTAACCTTCTGGTACATAGTATTCTATTTGTCCTGGTTTAAGCTAATTATTGGAATTTGCGCAGCTGAATAAGTATTAAGGAGAAAAAGGGACATCTTACTAATAACTATATTTGCACATTCAAGAACAAAACAAGATTCCAGCGAACACAACACAATAAACAGCGCACACAAAGAGTGTTAGGCAATGCCAAAGAGGTCTATTTTACACAGTGCACTTTGCTCCGTCACACACGAAATATATTGTTCACACAATTCCAACACCCCTTCTTGAACTTATATTTTGTGTGTTGCTTCCACAAGATAAACCAAATAGTCCCACAATCTTCTCAAACTTCTCCCTTTCCAAGGGTTTGGTCAGAAGGTCAGCTAACATGTCTTCTGTACGCAGATAGTCCACGGCAATGTTCTGTCGTTCTACGTGGTCCCGAATGAAATGGTGCCGTATATCAATATGCTTTGTCCTAGCACTAGTAACATCATTTTTAGCTAGGTTTATGGCTCCTTTATTGTCACAGAAGATGGTTGCAGGTTCCTCAATTAAATTGGGTTCTATTTCACTTATTAATGTTCGTAGCCATAATGCTTCCTGTGTGGTGTAGGATAGTGCCATATACTCGGCCTCTACGGTGCTCAATGCAACAGTTTTTTGATTTTGACAGGAGCATGATGTGAGGCCCCCCCCCCCCCCCCCCCCCCCCCCGTTAATTTAAAACAGCAGCCAGTGGTGGAGTATCTGTCTCCCAATTCACTCCCCCAGTCCGCATCGCTATATCCCTCTAGTTTTGCGTTACCATCTCTATGGTATTTTAGCTCATAGTTTGAGGTTCCTCTTAGGTATCGGAATATCCTCTTTACAGCTTTCCAGTGCTTTTCCTTTGGGTCTCTGCAATATCTGCTCACTGCATTGGTGGCAAAAGCAATGTCGGGTCGTGATGTTTGAGACAAATATAACAGACTCCCTACTGCTTCTAAATAAGGAACATTCTTGTCACATTCCACATCAGTCTCATTTACACTTAACTTCACTCCTACTTCCATTGGAGTACTTCTGGGTTTGCAATCACTCATGCCAAATTTCTTTAATATTTTTTCCGTGTATGATGATTGACTTATGCTCAATTCTTGTCTTTCTTCATCCTTAGTAATTTGCATACATAAATAACGTTTAACTTCTCCCAAATCATGCACCTTAAACTTGGTTTGCAGCTGTTTCTTGAAAATTCTCATTTGGCCTTCACTTTCAGTCAGGATAAAGAAATCGTCCACCCATATCGCCATTATTATTATTTCTTCTTTTCTCCCTTTACTCCCTTTATAGTAAATGCTGGGATCTGCCTTGGATTGCTTCATATTCATATTTATTAGAGTTTCGTGTAGACATCGATTCCAGCAACGTCCACTTTGTTTAAGTCCATAAATACTTTTTCTCAAACGCCAAATCTTTTTACTTTCTGACCTGGTTTTTATGGCTTCCCTTGGTGGAATGACATATATCTCCTCCTCCAATTTCCAATTTAAATATGCCGTTTTAACATCCATATGATGAATTATTAAATTTCGTTTTACTGCCAAGGCTAAAAGATATCTCAATGATGCATACTTGACTACAGGTGAAAAAGTTTCTTCGTAATCTACCCCTTGTTTTTGTGAATATCCTTTTACCACAAGTCTTGCTTTGTATTTTGGTGATGAGCTTTCAGGGTTCTTCAAATTGAATACCCATCTTGCCTGCAGTGGTTTCTTATCTCCTGGCATATCTACCCATTCAAAGGTTTCGTTTTGATATAGAGATTCTAATTCTCTCTTCATCGCTTCTTTCCATTCTTGAGAGTTTGGGCCACTCATTGCTTCTTCTGCTGTTCTTGGCTCATCATTAGAAGACTATGCTGTATACATCTCAAAATCCGGATATTCCTTCGGTTTTGGTACACGAGAAGAACGCCTTACATTGGTTTCTTCATGTTTTTCATCCTCTAACTCATTGCCATCATAAATTGCTTCCATTTGTCCTTGGCTGCCGTCTTCCTCTTCTTCACTTCCTATTTCCTCACACAAGGTTTCACCTTCTGAACTAGGTGCAGTTGACTTAGTGGTTTTGCTCTCTTCTGAGTCCTTTCTGTTTTCAAAGAATATTACATCTCTACTTGTGATAATCTTTTTATTCAATGGATCCATTAATCGGTAGCCCTTTGAATTTTCACAATAGCCTACAAAAATATACTTTTTAGCTTTTGGATCCCACTTTCATCTTAGCTGTTTTGGAATATGTGCCATTGCATCACACCCAAAAACCCTTATATTGCTTAGATCAGGTTTCTTTCCTACCCATATTTCATAAGGGGTTCTACTCTTTAATGCTTTTGTAGGTGATCTATTGTTCAAATATACAGCTGTTGACACTGCCTCTGCCCAAAAATCTTTGGATAATTCAGCGTCAGTCATCATGCTCCTTGCTTTCTCGACAATGGTCCTATTAGCCCTCTTAGCAACCCCATTTTGAGATGGGCTGTACCTTATGGTAGTTTGATGCCTGATTCCCTTTTCTGCCAGAAGTTTCTTCAATTTCTGGTTAATATATTCTCTCCCATTATCAGACCTGATGATCTTGATCTTCTTTCCTGTCCATCTTTCAACCATATTGCAATATTCCTCAAAGATATCACTCACTTGGTCTTTAGAACTAAGAAAATAAACATGAGTATATCGTGAGTAATCATCAATAAACGTAAGAAAATAATTACTCCCACCTATGGATTCACACTCCATCGGACCACATACATCTGTGTGGATTAACTGTAAGACTTCTGTGGATTTACTCTTACTAGTCTTGAAGGGTAACCTTGCTTGTTTCCCCTTTATTCATGTCTCACAAGGACCCTTGGACACACTAAAATTCTGTATTCCCTTTAACATATCCTTTATTATAGACATACTCTTTCTATTTAGATGTCCAAGCCTCCGGTGCCATAAAAAACCTTCTGCTGAATATACTGAATCACTAACAGTTTTATGTTTACTATCAATGATATCCAACTTAAAAATACCACTTTCGTTACTTGCTGTAGCTATAACTTCACCACTTTCACTGATTACTCTTGCACCCTGCATGTCAAAGGTGACTGTATTTCCTTTCTTGACAATTTCCCCTACAGACAGCAGGTTAGTTGCCACATTTTTCACATAATGAACATTCTGTGCTGTAACCATATCTGATTCACCATTTACACTTACATGTAGATCTAGTTTCCCAGCCAGGTGACACTGGAGTTTGTTGCCATCAACAGTAGATATCCCCATATGAGTCTTATCTTTGATGTCATAAAGAAGTGATTTATCTTTAACAATATGCACAGATGCACCCGAGTCTAAAATCCATTCCATATCATGGTTGCTCATCCCACCAAAAGAATAAAAACATGAGAGTGCTTTACCTTTGTTATTGGTCCTTCTCTCTGGGCTATCAGTAACATACCTCCTACGCTGAGTGTCTGATCCTGGGCTTACTTTTTCTTTGCACTGAGACGCAATATGTCCCATCTTCTAACATTTATAGCACCTCACCGGTTTCTTCTTTTTGTTTTTTGAATAGAGAGCAGACGCACCTTCCTTCTCCAATGTACAACAGCTTGGAGCACTCTTTACGTCCTGCAGGATTTTCACCTTAACACTGTCGCCTGTGATTGGTATACCCGACCTTTCAAGTCCCATAATCATAGGTGCATACCTTTCGGGCAGTCCTGCCAAAAGCAATGTTCCTATCCATTCTTCAGCGATCTCGAATCCGATGTTTCTCAGTCGGTTCGACGTGGTTAATATTTTGTTAACGTATTCGTCTACACTCTTACATTTGTCCAGACGAGTGGTAATTAACTCGCGTAATAATCCTACTTTTCTCGTAAGACCACCATCCTCAAATGCACTTCGTAAATTGTCCCAGACTTCTTTCGCTGTAGCAGCTTTTTCAACGTGAACATAGTTCACCGAATCAATCAGTAATATCAATTTTGATTTTGCTTTCCTATCCTTACTTGAATAATTCTGATCTGTGGATTTCATTGTCCCATCTACCACGTCCCATAGGTCGTCTAAACGTAAATACGCTTCTACTGCGAACTTCCAGTTTGCATAGTTTTCGCGACCTATAAGTCTTTCAATCTGTGGTATTTGTGCCGCACTCATTCTTAACGGTAACTTGCTTTTTATTGCCGTAAAGGACACCGAAAAATAATGCGGAAAAAAATTGCGATCGTCTTGTAAGGATCAGTCGCACTTCACGTAAATTGGAACTTTTCCAACACTTTCTCCTCACTATTTTGTTGATATACTCATTCCAAATGCACGCTGGGCCCATAACCTATTGGAATTTGCGCAGCTGAATAAGTATTAAGGAGAAAAAGGGACATCTTACTAATAACTATATTTGCACATTCAAGAACAAAACAAGATTCCAGCGAACACAATACAATAAACAGCGCACACAAAGAGTGTTAGGCAATGCCAAAGAGGTCTATTTTACACAGTGCACTTTGCTCCGTCACACACGAAATATATTGTTCACACAATTCCAACACTAATGTTCAGAAACACATAGGAAAGAATTTTGTGGCAGTGACTCCTCCAGTATTTCATGACCGTGAATGTTTAGAAATAAGATGTTACTGTCACTTATCTGTGAGTTAGCAGGCTGATTTGTCACATTTTTATTTTCTTCCTGGCTTGAAACCATAAAAAATTGTCACTGAGTGACTCAGATGTGTTTTGCCTTTGGCTCCTCCTTAAGCTGTGCTGTACTGCTGCTTCAGTTGTTGTTGGTTCTGCTACAGCTACTGTTGTTGTTGCTGCTACTGTTGCCACTAATGCTTATGATGATGGTGGTGTTTCTGTTTCACTTATTTCTGATGTTTGCTCTTCCACAACTACTGTGCTGTTCTCTGAGCTGTTTGCATAGGGGTGTTCACTTGCGTTAACAGAATCTCACATTTGTCTTGGAGGGTCATAGCATCGCTGGCAGCAGATTTCTCATTTCAGTATCCAGGTAACACAGAGTTCTTGTCCATGAAAGGTATGACTCCTATATCATCATACTACTCATTTGAGATTGTGTTTACTACACTTAAAGTTTTTTTTTACTATAATGTGTTTTTTCCAAGTTTATTTAGATGAAAACTGTGTATCGTGTGGAATCTTTTTCCCAAATTGCTTATGTTCACAAATGGTTCATCAACAGATGTCAGAAGCATGAATACATGCTACAGTCTCACAGCCGATGATCATATGCTTTATGGCTCTCAACGCCTTAAAGGGATTAGGCCTACTGTATTACAAAATCCAAAACTTAATATACTATATCTTATTCACAATCAGAGTGAGTAAATTTTTTTATCAGTATGACTATACATATAATAATGCGTGATGTAATTTTACTATATACTGAGTGAATCGGCATGTCTGAGGAATTTGCTACCGTCGACGTAAACTTGCAGTTGAGTAGTAGGTGCTAGCTGTGCACGCAGTGAACCGTGCATGTTGATGAAATGCATATGTCTTTGGCCCATAAGGCAATTACGTCACGCAAGTGGCGCATGCGCAAAAGCTCCTTAAACCACGTCCACAACAAGACTGCGGCTAGAGTAAAAGTTAAGCAAGTGTCCTTCCAGTAAAATGTAAATTTTGGCTTAAAAAAGAAATCATGCGAAAATTGTAAGGACGAAATCACGAAGCTGAATGAACGCATAACGAGCTACAGTTCATAATTGGCAGTTTGTAAACGGATATTTCGAAAATACGACAAGAAAATAGTGAGTTGAACACGCTAAAACTTGCGCGAGATAGTTCGTCCGTTACGGAAAAGTGGTCAGATGTAAAGTGCAATAACAGGAAGACAGACCAAAGTGCAAATTCGGAAAATCTGCAAAAGTTACGCAAGCTTTGTGGACGAAAACTCATTTCAAGTACTTTTAACCTCCGATTGTGAAAATGCAACTTACAGTTCGCATGAACGATGGGAAAAGCAAAAAGGTACTGTGAACAAGGTAAGAGAAGAAAATTTATTGACGCAAACAAGCGTGAATGAGGTCAGTGCCGACCAAAAATCGTGCCGAAGTGTTTAGTAAAACAATACAAAACGATTCGCACATTATGAACTCCAATAACAGTAAACTGTTCGTGTTTTCAGACAGCCATGCTCGTGGACTAGCGAGTAAACTAAAAGAAACAACTAAAACTTATTCGTGTATTATAGTGATACTGGGAGCCCCACTTCGTGAATTTAAAAAAAATGACTGCATCCGCAGAGGCAAAAAATCTGCACGATAAAGACTTTGTTGTACTTCTGGGAGGTGCAAACGACATCTACAAAAATGAAACATCGAGTGCAACACGAGTGCTTAAACAGTGTCTGAGAAACCTCTCACACTAATGTAATAATGGTCAATATTCTGCATCGCTATGATCTTGTAAGATTTGTAAGATGGTGATGTGTTAACAGTGAAATAAAAAGTGCCAATAATCAGCTTGCAAAAATCTGCAGACGTTTTAAAAGTGTGAAATGTGTTGATGTAAGCAATATTGGACGTAGATTCCACACGAAACACAGACTTCACCTGAATGGCTTGGGGAAAGAATATCTGGCAAACCTGATAACCAAGGTAATAAAAAAACCACCAAAGTAAATTCAAAACCAAAAACGATAATTGCATCGCCATCACCAGACTTCATAACGAAAACACTTACAAAAAAAAGGTAAAAGCATTAGAACCATTATCAGTGCCAGCAAAGCATGTAAAAAAAGACGAAATGTTAACAGAAAGAACAGTGGACAGCGATTTCAATGACAAAAGAACTACAGTTCCTCATCATCCAAATATTATTAAAGAGGAAAACAAGGAAAATGAGAGGACTCCAAGTTCACAAGAAAACAAAGCAGTAGTGGCAGAACCAACATTTGAAGTGTCAGAAAGCATCACCATCAACAACAACAAATAGAAGGCTGTTGGGCAGAAGAAATACTGAGCCTCCTTTACATATCAACGATTTTTTATGTGTGGGCCTGAAGAAAAAGAAGGGACAACAGTAGGTAGTGTCAAGTGTCTCCTCCCTCCTGTCTCAAGACAGACTCCAGTGGATCCCCAGTGAGGTAGTAGCACAAATAGAATGAAAAAGCAAGAGGAAGGCATCTCTTTCAGTCATCAAAATATAAGAGGCCTCTTAAAAAAAAAAAAAAAACAGATCAACTTATTATTAACATTAATGAAAACGACAGTATAAATAATGCTCAGATTTTGTGTTTAACTGAGCACCATGTTAATGATAAATGTGCCTTGCCATGGAGTCGATTTATGTTGAGGATAGTGTAGCATTCATAGCTATAGATATTAAGAAATATTGTGTGGAACAGCAATTTGAGGCATGTGCAACAGAAATAATAAGTAAATTCTACACGATAATAGTGTTGGCTGCCTACAGGGCTCCTTCAGGTGACATAAAAACTTTTCTACATTTAATGGACATATTCTCATTCTTTATGATGTTAATCTGTTCAAAAACAATTTCCTCAATGGAAATTCATAAGAGTAATGAATGAAGAGGCAAAAGAAACTTTCAACCATAGGTTGCAGCAAATGTATTGGTCTTTGGTATATAGCCATCATACTGTTGATACTAAATTTAACTGTTTTATGAATGAATTCTGTGCTCCTTTTAAAGAAATATTTCCCAAGAAATGGGTCAGAAACAGTGCTTCAAATTATGATAGGCAGCCTCGGATTACAAAAAGTATAAAACAGTCATGTAAAACCAAAAGGGAAACTTATGCTGCAATAAGATTATGTAAAGATATAGAAAAATGAGAACACTATAGATTATACTGTAAAATTTTAAAGAAACCAATACAGAAATAAAAATCCCGTTATTATGAGAAGAAAATGGAGAATTCTAATAATAAAATGAAAACAATTTGGAGCATTGTAAAAAAGAAACAGGAAGAGATACAACAAGCAAAGAAGATGTAAATAAAATCAGATATGAAGGTACCCTAGTAGATATCCTCAAAAGTGTGGCTGAGATTTTTAATCAACACTTCCTGTCAATAACTCAACAGATTGGTTGCAAGCCCAATTCAGAAATGCACCTTAATCTTGTTACTGTAGAAGAAACTCAGAAAATCATATCTCTAAAAAGTAAGAATTCTGCATCGGTTGATAATATATCTAGTAATTTATTGAAATATTCTTTTGTGTGGATAAGGTACATGCTCTGTCATATTTTCAATGCTTCCCTTGAGAAAGGTGTTGTTCCCAGTAGACCTAAGTATGCCATTGTGAAGCCCCTGTACAAAAAGGGTGATAAAGCTAAACTAACTAACTATCGACCTATATCTTTGCTGAGAGCTTCCTCCAAAATTCTAGAAAAGCTAATACATGTAAGAATTACTGATCATCTCATGAAGAATGGAGTTCTCAGCCCAATTTGGCTTTCAAAAGGGCTGTTCGATAGAAGACGCAGTCTATGCAGTTGCAAATGAAGTCCTAAAAACCCTTAATGAAAAAAATATGCTAGCACCTCGTGTCTTCTGTTATTTATCCAAAGTGTTTGACTGTAATTATCACCAGATTCTCTTGCAAAAAGCAAAATTAGTAGGAATAAGTGGTGTTGCAGGCAATTGGCTACAGTTGTACTTGCAAGACAGAAAACAAAAAGTTGTCTTGGATAGCTCAGGTGGAGTATGTGACGTTTCCTCACATTCTGAATGGAGTTACATTACATGTGGAGTGCCTCAGTGCTCAATTCTTGGGCCACTGTTATTCCTGATTTTTATAAATAATCTACCATCATGTACAAACCTGCCGTGTAAATTTACATTATTTGCTGATGATACCACAATTTTTATGAGCAGTAGAACAGATAGTATTCTTGAGGAACTCATTAGTCACGTACTCTCAGATGTGGTTAATTGGTTCAAGGTGTATGGTCTCTCACTTAATTCCAGTAAGGCCAGCTGTATTCAGTTCTGTACAAAAAAAAGGAACAGTGAGAGAGATAAGTGTGACATGTGATCCAACAGAAAGAATGGAAACAACAAAATTTCGTGGAATGCATATTGACAAGAAAATGGACTGGTCTTCACATATTCTAGATCTCTGTAAGAGACTTAGCTCTGCTACATATGCTATACGGATTGTCACTACATGTGTTGAATCTAACACTGCAAAAGTGGCATACTATGGCTATTTTCAATCACTCGTTGAATATGGCATTATTTTTTGAGGCAACCAGCCATTAGCAAGGAAAGTGTTCCTTGGAGAGAAGTGAGCTTTAAGAATTATACGTGGATTGCACCCAAGAGACTCATGTAGAAATAGCTTTCGAAAACTTAAAATATACACAACTACATGCCAATATATTTTTCTCTCATGTGTTTTGTTTGTAAAAATATAGAGATATTCCAACCAAACGGTAATTATCATGAGCATAACACACAGATGAAAAATGACGTACACAGTGAGCATAGAAATTTGAGCTTGGCGCAAAAGGGTGTCCACTACAATGGAAGAAAACTCTTCAATGCTCTTCCTCCTGAAATAAAGACGGAGATTCATAACAAGAGTAAGTTTAGGAAAGCACTAAAAATATTTCTGCTAGAAAAAGCTAGAATTTTTAACTAAATAAATTGCAAAATTTTAATATTATATAATAAAAGTTGACATAATGCCACTAAGAACGTTATTTAACTTGAGCTCTTTATCTGTTTTCTGTAGTGCTTTAATGATTCTAAGAAAACATGTATTTTCTTTTTTCTGTATTGTTGCTCAAAGAACTGTATAAATTTTTATATAATTATGTATTCAAATGTTTGTATGTGCTATAAGATTATCATGTTGTATTTGTAAAAAACTGACTCGTTCCATGTCCTTGTGTACCCAACACAGTTGGACCTATGGAACACGAAATCAAATTAAATCAAATCATATGCACAAGTAAAAGTGTGCTCGCGACCCTGATGTCATTGCCAAGTTTCACCGAGTCTAGAGGAGCAATGTAGCATAGTGCGGTACATTTAGTGCTCTGTATTTGAGATTACCGCATTTATGTTATGTTTAACAGCATTCAAAGAAACATAACCAAGAAATTCGTAAGGTGTCAAAAGTTATGGTGTTCACATGCTCACTGCAGCCGCCACTATCTGTAACGTAAATACGTTGTAAAAATGAATGTCTGGTAGACTGTTGGGAACATCATCAAAATTTGTGTAAGTGACAGTGATGTAAAACTTGGAATCAGTTATACAAAGTGTGTCGCAGTTGTTATGCAACAGTTTCACTACTATGATATATAGGTGCCTTATTGTTAGCTACAACAGGCAGAAGACGTGCTTTGTTAGTGTCGCACATTTTAGCGATTTTGACAGAGATAAACACACACAGCAGTGTGTTTCTATGCTGTTTTAACATTTTTGGGAACACTAGGTATATCCTTGTTCAAAACAGTCATTTTATGATTTCGTTGTACAATAGCGTTAGAAACAGGTCATTTTTGAGAATTTTTGGACGCTTAGAAAACTATATTTTCGTAATTTTCCAGTACGAGTGTTTTGGATATGTAATTCATTTTGTAGCAAATCAGCGTTTGTTGTTCACAGTTAGCTCCAAAGACTACATCATTGCTGAATTTTATTATATATCAACAAAAATAGATAGGCGTTTTCGAGAATTTTCAAAAGCTAACATTATCCTTTGCATAATCTACGAGTAATTTGCAAGAAAACAGCGTTTGTGATTTAGTTACTGTAGCAGATATTCTAACTAACATATTGTGTTACATGTAATTTTCCCTTTATCGACATTAATCGTAAATTACTCTGTTTTCGAGTTTGCTAACAACTATAATTAACGTCAAAAAGCTTTTGAAACTAGTAATGTTTACCACAGATTTTTATGTTGCCTTTATACAAATCTTGTTTTGACTGTTTGCTTCGATTCTTTCAGGGGATTAGCAACTTCTTAGCTCAACAGATTAAAAGATAATCAGAGGGCTTAATTTAAAGTTATTTGTTCACTGCCCTGTAATACGTTGCTCCACCCAAAATTTAGCCCCACTGTGAATACTGTTCTCAAACAAGAGTTGCGTTGGTTGACGTTTGTAAGCAGTTGGAAATCGTCCTGACTGCTGTAAAACGATTGGCAGCTGCTGCAAATCGGTGAGCCGGCAGAGCTCCCTAGAGTTATGTACCTGTGATCCATTACCAGAAGTAGCACAAGTGCAATCCTCTCCTGTGGATCCTGTATCCCTTGCGGAAAGTACAGGATCTGTCATTACTCGTCCATCTAACTGCAAGTGACATGTTAGTAGTAGAGCTAGTCATCCTGTACAGGATGGATGGGGACCAGGGAAGAGTGTTGTACCAGTCCCCCTAATCAACAAGTCTGAGGTGCTGTCTTTCACTGAAAATGTTAGTGAGCCATTGGGACTTACATCACCTGTTGGGGGAAACCTGTTTTGTCTGGCGGCTTGAGGAGGCAAACGCAGAAGAGTAGGGTTTATTAATCGTAAGCAGTTAAATTGTATGGTGAACTATGGTACCCTTAGGAAAATGGCAGCAGGGGACAGGAAAGGTCATCAGATGCACTCAATGTGTAAGCCTGGGGGCCCATTCACCTTGTGAGCTGCAGATTCCTCAACTTGCGCCATAGGGTGGTGGGGTTTTGGGTTCTGCTGGATAGGTCAGGATTCCACTACACACAGCCTTGGGCAACTACAGAAAGGGCAACAGCCTCAAAGGGTGCAGGGCAAAGTCAGGATATGCGGGGACCAAACAGCAATTGGTGTTGTAATTGTAAACTGTCGAAGCTGCGTTGGTAAAATACCGGAACTTCAAGTGCTGATAGAAAACACCGAAGCTGAAATCGTTATACGTATGGAAAGCTGGCTGAAGCCAGAGATAAATTCTGCCGAAATTTTTACAAAGGCACAGATGGTGTTTGGAAAGGATAGATTGCATGCAACCAGTGGTGGCGTGTTTGTCGCTGTTAGTGGTAGTTTATCCTGTAGTGAAATAGAAGTTGATTATTATGGGTGGAGGTTATACCCAACAACCGAGGTAGGTTAATAATTGGCTCCTTTTACCGAGCTCCAAACTCAGCAGCATTAGTGACAGAACAACTGAGAGAAAATCTGGAATACATTTCACATAATTTCCTCAGGATGTTAGAGTCTTAGGCGGAGATTTCAATTTACCAGATATAGACTGGTACACTCAGATGTTTAGGACAGGTGGTAGGGATAGAGCATTGAGTGACATTATACTCAGTGCACTATCTGAAAATTACCTCGAGCAATTAAACAGAGAACCGACTCATGGAGATAAGATCTTGGACCTACTGAAAACAAACAGAACTGAACTTTTCGACTCGACTCTGTAAGCGCAGAACAGGGAATCAGTGATCATAAGGCTGTTGCAGCAACCCTGAATATAGAAGTAAATAGGAATATCAGAAAAGGGGGGAAGGTTTATCTGTTTAGCAAGAGTAATAGGAGGCAGATTTCAGACTACCTAACAGATCAAAACAAAATTTCTGTTCCGACACTAACAATGTTGAGTGTTTATGGAAAAAGTTCAAGGCAATCGTAAAATGCTTTTAGACAGGTACGTGCCGAGTAAAACTGTGAGGGATGGGAAAAACCCACCGTGGTTCAACAACGAAGTTAGGAAACTACTGCGAAAGCAAAGAGAGCTTCACTGCAAATTTAAATGCAGCCAAAACCTCTCAGACTAACAGAAGCTAAACGATGTCAAAGTTAGCGTAAGGAGGGCTATGCGTGAAGCGTTCAGTGAATTTGAAAGTAAAATTCTATGTACTGACTTGACAGAAAATCCTAGGAAGTTCTGGTCTTACGTTAAATCAGTAAGTGTTTCAAACCAGCATATCCAGACACTCTGGGATGATAATGGCATTGAAACAGACGATAACATGCATAAAGGTGAAATACTAAACACCTTTTTCCAAAGCTGTTTCACAGAGGAAGACCACACTGCAGTTCCTTCTCTAAATCCTCGCATGAACGAAAAAAATGGCTGACATCGAAATAAAGTGTCCAAGGAATAGAAAAGCAACTGAAATCACTCAACAGAGGAAAATCCACTGGACCTGATGGGATACCAATTTGATTCTACACAGAGTACGGGAAAGAACTTGCCCCCCTTCTAACAGCCGTGTACCGCAAGTCTCTAGAGGAACGGAAGGTTCCAAATGATTGGAAAAGAGCACAGGTAGTCCCAGTCTTCAAGAAGGGTCGTCGAGCAGATGCGCAAAACTATAGACCTATATCTCTGACGTCGATCTGTTGTAGGATTTTAGAACATGTTTTTTGCTCGCGTATCATGTCATTTCTGGAAACCCAGAATCTACTCTGTAGGAATTAACATGGATTCTGGAAACAGCGATCGTGTGAGACCCCCATCACGTTATTTGTTCATGAGACCCAAAAAATATTAGATACAGGCTCCCAGGTAGTTGCCATTTTCCTTCACTTCTGGAAGACGTTCGATACAGTTCCGCACTGTCACGTGATAAACAAAGTAAGAGCCTACAGAATATCAGACCAGCTGTGTGGCTGGATTGAAGAGTTTTTAGCAAACAGAACGCAGCACGTTGTTCTCAATGGAGAGACGTCTACAGACGTTAAAGTAACCTTTGGCGTGATATATATAAATGGCCTAGTAGAGAGTGTCGAAAGTTCCATGTGGCTTTTCGCAGATTATGATGTAGTATTTGGAGAAGTTGCAGCATTAGAAAATTGCAGCGAAATGCAGGAAGATCTGCAGTGGATAGGCACTTGGTGCAGGGAGTGGCAACTGACCCTTAACATAGACAAATGTAATGTATTACAAATAGATAGAAAGAAGGATCCTTTATTGTATGATTATATGATAGCGGAACAAACACTGCTAGCAGTTACTTCTGTAAAATATCTGGGAGTATACGTACGGAACGATTTGAAGTGGAATGATCATATAAAATTAATTGTTGGTAAGGTGGGTGCCAGGTTGAGATTTTGTAGTCCATCAACAAAGGAGGTGGCTTAAAAAACACTCGTTCGGCCTATACTTGAGTATTGCTCATCGGTGTGGGATCCGCACCAGGTCGGGTTGACAGAGGAGATAGAGAAGATCCAAAAAAGAGTGGTGCGTTTCTTCACAGGATTATTTGGTAAGCGTGATAGCGTTACGGAGATGTTTAGGAAACTCCAGTGGCAGACTCTGCAAGAGAGGCGCTCTGCATCGCGGTGTAGTTTGCTGTCCAGTTTTTGAGAGGGTGCGTTTCAGGATGAGATATCAAATATATTGCTTCCCCCTACTTATACCTCCCGAGGAGATCACAAATGTAAAGTTAAAGAGATTCGAGCATGCACGGAGGCTTTCCAGCAGTCGTTCTTCCCGTGAACCATACGCGACTGGAACAGGAAAGGGAGGTAATGACAGTAGCACGTAAAGTGCCCTCCGCCACACACCTTTGGGTAGCTTGCAGAGCATAAATGTAGATGTAGTTGTAGATTTAGATTTAGAAGAGGCTATCCCATTAGTCAATGAGGGATCAGGCTGCAATCAAATGAAGGTTGTGGCACATGTTGGAACAAATGATGCCTGTCATCTGGCCCTCTGAGGTCATACTTGCATCATTCCAGTGACTGGCAGAGAAGGTTGAGAAGATTAGCTTTGTGCATGGAGTTTCAGTGAAGCTCATGATTTGTAGTTATCTAAAAACAATTATTGTTTTTGCTGATTTTAATATAGACACCAGAAAAAGTGACAAATTTTCTTTTAAGATGAAGGAGCAGATGTCCACATTTGGTTGTATTTTAAATGTTGTAGAAATCTGCATCGTCTGCATCTTACATAGATAACATTGCTAATAGCTTAAATTACAGATTAACAGAAAAAATGTATAGTAAACCTAGGGACCTCAGACCACAGTGATCTATTAGTGCACCTTGTGTTAGCCCAAAGCACACAAATAGGAAAGTCGGGAATTTCAGGCAAAAAAATATATTAATTTTGTTTTAAAATCAGCCTTATCTCATGGCAGTTTACTTCTCAGTCCTCAGTAAATGAAAATTTCAATAACGTTCCTGATGTCTTGTTGATGGTGTTCAGTAAATGCTTTCCTTTTATAGCAACACAAACTGAAACTCCTAAGAAGGGATCATGGATAACAAGGGGTATTCAGATTTCGAGCATGAGGAGAAAAGAACTTCATATGGAGTCAAAAGTCAATCCAGACCCAGAATTCTTAAATTATCTAAGGCAATATAAGAAATCTTTGATAAAGGAGTCAGGCAAGCCAAAAAATTGGTGAATAATAATTACATTTAAAATGCTAAAAATAAGTCTAAGGTAATATGACCCATTGTAAAGAATGAAATAGGTAAAAAAATAGACAGACAACCAAAACTTGAACTAGTACTTGCAGCTGAGATCGTTTTGGACTCTACAGAGTTTTAACAGTCACTTCACAAATCCATGTGAAACTGATGAACTTTCACCTCCAGTTTGTATCCTGCCTCCACTTTACGTAATGCCACTGATTTCAAATTCATCTGTATATCGTATTCATAAGAAGCTGATGTCATAAAGTCCTTGAGGAATTTAAATTCTGTAGGTTGGGATAAAATTCCCGCAAAAGTATAAAGGTAGTCACCCACAGTATTGCTATCCTCTGTCCCTTATACTCAATCAGTCTTTAGAGGACGGATGCTTTTCCAATAGACTGAAGTATGCTGAAATACAACCCATTTATAGAAAAGGCAGAGTGATGAAGGGAGTAATTATCAACCAATCTCATTGTTATAAATATTTTCCAAAATCTTTGAGTAGCATGTAACAAGATAGTTGACTATAATAATCTGCCTAATATTATCCAGAACAATCAGCATGGTTTCCAAAGAGGTCACTGCACTGTGCAAGCCATCAACATACTTATTACAAAAATTGATAGTAGTTTAAATAATAAAATGAATGTATGCAGTAGACCACAAACTACTACTTTGTAAGCTACAAGCATGTGATTTTAGTGTAAATTCACTACTTGTGTTGGGTGTCATCTTACCTACTAAACAGGAAACAAATAGTAGTAACAGAAGAACATGGTAAGAGATTCTTCCCAAGTTGGAAAAAAGACAGACCAAAGTGTGCCACAAGGATCCATCCTTGCGCCAATACTGTCCTTATGTTATCTAAATGACATGCTGACTAACATAAATTCAGAGACGATTCTTTAGCATGTGACTCCACAGTGATCATCTGTTGCAAGAAAAGTGAAAATTTAATTAGCCATCTTCAGCAGACCCCTGCTGAAATCAAGAAATGGGTGAGAAATAATGGTCTGAAACGAAATCTAACACAGACACAAATCATTCACTTTACTGCAAAACAAGCTGTATAGGATATACTTGAAATATCATATGAGAACAATCATTTTGCCACCAGAAACTGTACCTAATTTTGAGGTGTAATGCTAAACAAGACTTTATCATGGTCAGACCATATAGATGCCACGTGTTGCTGTCTAAATAGTTTGATACTTGCAATGAATGTCATAAGTAGTAAAATAGAAACACCAATGAAACAAGTTGTATATCAAGCATATTTAGTGTCTGTGATTAGATATGTACACTGAAGCGCCAAAGAAAGTGGTACAGGAATGCATATGCAAATACAGAGATGTGTAAGCAGGTAGAATAAAGTGCTGCAGTCGGCAACACCTATGTAAGTCAAGTGTCTAATGCAGTCGTTAGATCGGTTACCGCTGCTACAATGACGAGTTATCAAGATTTAAGTGATTTTGAATGTGGTGTTATAGTTGGTGCATGAGTGATGGGACACAGTAGCTCCGAGGTAGCGATGAAGTTTGAATTTTCCATTATGACCGTTTCATGAGTGTACTGCGAATATCAGGAATCTGGTAAAATATCAAATCTCTGACACCACCACAGCTAGATAAAGATCCTGCAAGAATGGGACCAATGGCAACCGAAGAGAATCGTTAAACATGACAGAAGTGCAACCCTTTGACAAATTGCAGCAGATTTCAATGCTGGGCCATCATCAAATGTCAGCTTGTGAACTATTCAACAAAACGTTGTCGATATGGGATTTCAAACCCGAAGGCCCACTCGTGAATTCATAATGACTGCACAACACAAAGCCTTACACCATGCCTGGGCCTGTCAGCACTGACATTAGACTGTTGATGACCAGAAATATGTTGCTTGGTCAGACGAGTCTTGTTTCAAATTATATCGAGCAAATGGACGTGTATGGGTATGGAGACAACCTCACGAATCCATGAACCCTGCTTGTCAGCAGGGGACTATTCAAGCTGGTGGAGGCTCTGTAATAGTGTGGGGCATGTGCAGTTGGAGTGATATGGGACCCCTAATATATTTAGATATGACTCTGACAGGTGACACGTATGTGAGCATCGTGCCCATTGACCTGCATCCATTCATGTCCATTGTGTGTTCCAACAGACTTGGGCTATCCCCGCAGAACAATGCGACACCCCAAACGTCCAGAATTGCTATACAGTGGCTCCAGGAACACAATTCTGAGCTTAAACACTTCCTCTGGCCACCAAACTCCCCAGCCATGAACATGATTGAGCGTATCTGGGTTGCCTTGCAGTGTGCTGTTGAGAATAAATCTCCACCTCCTCATACTCTTACGAATTTATGGACTGTCCTGCAAGATTCATGGTCTCAGTTCCCTCAGCACTACTTCAGCCACTAATCGAGTCCATGCCACATCATGTTGCTGTACTTCTGCATGCTCGCGGGGCCCTATGTGATATTAGGCAGGTAACATTAGAGTCATGGTATGTGCGGAAAAAAGACAGTCATGCAGACCTCTATTAGTCCCTGGATCGTATGACTGTTCCTGGCCTCTACATCCATAAGACAATTAAGTTTTGTAAACAAAACCCACAACTTTTAGGGAATAGCCTGTTTAAGCATGATTATGAAACAAGAAATAAATCACCGTTTAAGTTACCAACTGAAAGGCTGTAACTGCTGGAGAAGACGCCTCATTATATGGGTATGAGGCTGGGAAATAATATCTGTGAAAAATTTCAAAATTTGGACCAGAAGAATTTGGACTTCATTTAAAAAAATAACTCTTAAGTAAATATTATAACAGTGTAGAAGAATTTATGACTGATTATGACAAATAACTATGCCTGATATTTAATGTTATTCTATTTCGTGCTAAAAAAGTACTTTAAGTAAATATTTTATCTTAATTTTACTTCATTTTCAACATGATTATATCAAACTTACAACTAGATAATAGCTTTAAACTGATGACTTGGCTATGTCCCAATAATGTGATTGTATATGAGATGCTATGTGCCAATAAAATTTCTATTCTGTTCTGCAGCATGGTCTCCAGAACTGATCTTGGTCCTTTGGTCCTGAGTTGAGTGGAAGGACTGAATCAGAGACTTCAAAGGTTCTATGACAAGCTAGGCTGCAACTTCCTGGACTTTTGCCATAAGGTTGAGAACTGTAGGATCCACCTAAATGGGTCAAATGTGCATTACATGTTAGAGGCACTCAGGTATCTGACAGTATGGGTTGCACACAAGGGCTTGTAGATTAGGAGACTCCCCAGCCAATCCAGATAACAATAGCTGTTGGAAGCCCAAAGGCATCATTTTAAGATCAAAAGAAATGTCTTCCATGGGTGAAAGTATTAAAATCCTAAAGTATTCACAACTAAGTGTGTGATGACACTCGGCTGTTTTCTTTATTTCTCGTTTGTTGTCCTCGGTGTCAACGTGGTGTGTCGTTACACTGGCTGAAAAATGGGTTGTGGAAGTGCAACTACTGTCTACTGTAAATGATGTAGCCGACAGATGCACATTTGCGTTCCACAGTCTTTTGATTTCACCTCCCCCCCCTGCCGCCCCCCACCAAATAATACACAGTTATATGGCCAGTGCGCTGTCGTTTAACTTTAAATAAGCCTCATTAATAGGTTGCAGGCGAACATCCGCATACTGCTACAGTAGTTTTCTGTTGAACCTCCACGACTAGCAAAAGTCTAACCACAAAGTTCACAGTTCTTGAAGAATAGAAAGGTACATATGGAACAGACACGTCATTGTTTTAACACATGGCCTAATTGTGTAACGCTTATTTCACAGTTAATATGAAACATTGTTGTTGTTCTAACCAACACAGGTTTCTTGTCTGAAAGTTGACTGCGGACTGACTGTCTTGTGACCAAAAATCTGGCCCTTATATATCATCACAATAATAGCTACTGAAAGTACACATTATATGAAGTTAAATTTACAGAAATTACAATTAAAACATAACTCATTCAATTAACTGAATACATCAAAAACTTCCTTCTTTTTAAGTTTCTCCTACTGCAAGAGTTAAGCCAAATTATTTGTTTAAATGGTGAAAATAACATGTATACTTTTGACAAAACTGTTAATTACTTTGGAATTAATGAAGGGTTGGCTTTGGTAACATGTTTTCAAATAGAGCAAAATAGATACTTTAAGATTACTAATATTTGTCTTCCAATTGTTTATAATCAGTATAGAATTTATATTTGTTTATAAATCAAAAACATAATTTAAGTTACGAAACAATTATTGATTTCACCCTATAACGAAAGATACTAACTAGGAATAGTCAAAATAAATTAGAAAATCAACTGCATCCATAAAACTAAGCATAAAATTAGATCTGGTGTTATACTCTTTAAAACTAACAGCCAACCTTTTCTCTTTTACGAAAATGCAGATTAAATTCACGTATGTTAATGGTAATTAATTAAAAGTGGTAAATGAATTTAAGGAGGCAGATGGCTAAACAAGAGGGGGATTAAAATTATCCCAGCTTGCTTTATCACAAGTGAAATTGGTAGCAGTGAGATTTTTTGGGAAAATCTGAGTGTATATTGAAAGGATAGGCAAACGGAAGAGGGTGTATTTGTTGCAGTAGACAAGAAACTTAAGTTCACCAAGCTAGCAATTGAAGCTGCATGTGAGACTGATTGGGCTAAACTCAGTGTCAGGGTGGGGTGTAAAATGATAATTGGATACTACTGGTGTCCACTAGACTTATCTCCTGATGTAATCAAAAACTTCAGAGAAATCTCAGTGCGCTTGTATGCAATTTCCCCATCCTGCAATCATTGGTGGACACTTTAATTGTCCAACAGTTAATTGGGAAAATTACTGTTTTGTTAATGGTGGTATGATACAAGTTCCTGTGACACATTACTAAATGCCATCTCTGAAATCTACCTAGAACACACAATTAGGAACCCCAGTCAATGAAAATGAGTTGTATCTTATGGCAGCCAATCTGACCTATTTGAGGATGTACACATTGAAATTGGTAACACTGACCATGACATGATTGTGAAAACAGTGGTTAGCAGTTTGTACAAAGAAGAACTAAAACAAGCAGAAAGATACATTTGTTCAGTAAACTAGATAAAAAATGAGTAGTGTCATAGCTCAGTGAGGAACTTCGAACTTTCAGCACAGGGCTCAAGTTTAACAGAGCAGCTGACCATGCACTGGGTGGATATGTACCCAGTAGAACAGTTCGTAATCAGAGGGAATGTGTATGGTATGAGGTCTGTTCAAAAAATTCCAGAACTTTGTCCAAAATATTTTTCTATGCTTACCTTTTACTTGTTGCGCATGGTATCCTTCAAAATATTCTCATTGGCAATTGATACACAGCTCCCAGTGCCTGGGAAGCAGTCATGGTGTGCATCTGTGCTGTGAAATTTGTTTTGAGGTTAACAATTGCTGTACTGATAGAGCAGTATGGGATGGCGCATTATTGTGATGCAGAATCCAATTATCAGCAATGTTGGCATGGACACAAAAAACTCTTTTACAAAGTCTTTCTAAAATTTCTTTATAGTAATATTGGTTAACTGTTTGTCCAGGTGGCACCCACTCTTTATGAACAATTCTCTTGGAATCAAAGAAGCACATAAGCATGCATTTCACGTTTGACTTTGACATGCGGGCTTTTTTTGGTCTGGGTGATCCCTTAGAGCACCATTGCGAACTTCGGCGTTTTGTCTCTGGATTGTACTGAAAAAACCAACTTTCACCACCAGTGATAACATGGCTCAATAATTCTGGATTGATTTCTGTTTGCTCTGTTGTGAGATTTTTGGGGACCATTTTTGCACAAATATTTCTCATACCAAGATCTTCAGTTATTATTAGACAAACCATTTCTCGATTGATGTTCAGTTCTTCTGCAATAATTTTCATGGATAATCTTCAATCAGATCGTATGAGTTCACGCACCCTGGCCGAGTTGACATCTGTCCATGAGGTTGATGGTTGTCCTCAGCGGTCTTCATCTTCAACATTCGTTCTGCCTTCACTAAGCATTTTATGCCAACGAAAAGCTTGAGCTCTTGACATAACCTCCTCTCCAAAAGTCTTCTGAAGCTTACCGTAAGTTGTCGTTGCATTTTCACCCAATTTCACGCAAAAAGAAATGGCATACCATTGTGCAATATTATGTGGTTTCATTTCCGTGACAAGAGACACAAACATGTGTTAAACTTATTACAGCACAACTCACAACTGAGCAGTTGCACCGATGTGCCGCTTGGACTAGAAGCAGCTTATAGACCAAGGTCAAAGATATTGTGTCTATGCAAGCCTGCAGGGTTGCCACATCTGGCAAAGAAAATGTCTCATTACTCTATTGTCGCATCTCATTCAACAATGAAACATCCAGCAGTTACATATTAAACACAGGAATGTGCAGGAATGCTAACCGTATTTAGAGATTATGAAGTTCTGGAATTTTTTGGAAAGACCTCATATATAATCACTGTAAAGAAACTTCTAAAGAAACAGAGATTATTGCATAAGAGATGCAAAACAAAGTGTAGGACAATAAATAGAGAATGATGAGTAAAACATGTTCGGCTATTAGGAGAGCAATGCGTGTTGCCTTCAATGACTACTGTAGCAGTATATTGTCAGATGATATTTCACAAAATCCAAAGAAAATCTGGTCATATGTACGGGTTGTTAGTGGCACCAAAGTTAGTGTCCAGTCACTAGCAAGTGAGATAGGAAGTGAAATTGTGGGAAACAAAGCAAAAGCTGAATTGCTTAACTCTGTTTTCAAATCTTAAAAAGTAAAACCCAGGAGAATTGCCCCAATATAATTCTTGTACCACTGAGAAGATAAACAAAACAAGCATTTGGTGTCAGTGGTGGGTTGAGAAAAAGCCAAAATTGTTAAAACTGAATAAATCTCCAGGGCCTGATGGAGTCCCTGTTAGATTCTATACTGAATTTGTAACTGAGTTAGGCTCTCTTCTAACTACAATTTATCATAGATCCCTCAAACAAAAAAACTGTGCCCAGTTCTTGGAAAAAAATCCCATGTCACACCCATCTATGAGAAGGGGAGTAGGAGAGATCCACAAAACTACCATCCAATATCTTGACATCAGTTTGTTGTAGAATCTTATAACATATTCTAAGCTCAAACTAATGAGGCACTTTGAGCAGAATGACCTATTCAATGCCATTGAGCATGGCTTCCAAAAGCATTGATTATGGGAAACCCAACTCTCACTTTTATCATATGACATACTGAAAACTTTGGATTAAGGCAGTCGGGTAGATGCAGTATTTCTTGATTTATGAAAAGCATTTGACTCAGTACCATACCTATGCTTATTGTCAAAAGTATGATTAAATGGGGTCTCAAGTGAACTTTGTGACTGGGTTGAGGACTTTTTGGTAGGGAGGATGCAGGATGTTATCTTGGATGGAGAGTCATTGTCAAGTGTCGAACTTCAGGTGTACTCAAGGGAAGTGCGCTAGGACCCTGCTGTTCATGGTCTATACTAATGGTCTTGCAGAAAATATTAGTAGTAACCTTAGGCTATTTTCAGATGATGCAGTTATCTGTGATGAAGTACTGTCTGAAAAAAGCTGCATAAATCTCGATAAGATTTCAAAGTTGTGCAAAGATTTGCAATTTGCTTTGAATGTTTGAAAATGTAAAATTATGAATTTCAGAAAACGAAAAAACATAGTATCCTATGACTATAATATCAGTGAGTCACTGTTGGAATCAGTCAACTCACATGAATACCTGGTGGTAACACTTTGTGGGGCTATGAAATGAAATGATCACATAGGCTCAGTTGTGGTTAAAGCAGATGGTAGTCTTTGGTTTATTGGTAGAATACTGAGGAAGCGCAATCAGTCTATAAAGGAGATTTCTTACAAACCACTCATGTGACTGGTTTTAGAACGTTGCTTAGGTGTGTGAGACTCTTTCCAGATACGGCTAACAGGGGATAGTGGAAGTGTAGAGAGAAGGGCAGCACAAGTTTGTTTAATCTGTGGGAGAGAGTCACAGATATACTGAAGCAACTGAACTGGCATACTCTTGAAGACAGACGTAAACTGTCACGAGAAAGTGAGAAAGTTTATGAACAAAGTTTCAAGAACCAACTTTAAATGATTACTCCAGGATATACTTCAATGTGCTACGTATTGCTCACATAGAGATCATGATGATGAGATTAGAATAATAACTGCACACACAGAGGTATTCAAACAATCATTCTTCCCACACTGCATACACGAATGGAACAGGAAGAGGCTCTAATAACTGGTAGAATGGAAAGTACCATCTGTCATCCACCTCACAGTGGTTTGCATTGTATAGATGTAGAAATGCAGTTAAATTTTGAGGTTTATAACCAGTTTAATTCTATAGTTATTGTAGTAGAAAAACAGTCTGAAATATGCCTTTATGAGTTGAGATGTCCAATTTTTGAAGTTTTTTGAACAGGATTTTTGATATTACCATCTCCAGAGATATTGTGCAATTTAGAACATAACAAAAAATGTCAGATTTAATTTGAGAACCAGCAGAATACGGGCACCTTTTCGGTGTTTTTTAGAGCCTTATATGCTTGGATTGTAAAACTAAATCTGGTTTTTCAGGTAGTTTAGAGCGTAGTCTTTCTAATGAAAACCATTGAAAAGAGTTTACAGAAAGTTCCTTTTCCTAAAGTGGGCCAAAAATACCCATTTCTGGTGTTTTTTCATTTTTTAAAAAATTATCAACTTTGTCCTCATTTTTTAAATTATTGTAAAGCAGTACAGTAATGAAGTTTTGTTTTCTAAGACCTTCTATAAGTAAGTTATTATGTCCAAAGTTGCTCGTGGCATCTTCGTTTATTATTTTGCTTGAAAGAGCATAAAATGTGCACAAGATTGCCTAGTTCTATTTATTTCGACAAAATATTGCCAGAGACTTTGTGTCTCAAAATTTGTCGAAAGTTTTGAAAACTGTGCTGTGGAGCCAAACAAATGACTATATTTCCACGCATATTACATTTGAGATCATGAAACTTTACCATTGTTGATTGCATACATGTGTGAATGTTCACACAAAATTTTATCAAAATCTGAGCTGTAATTACTGTAATTTTGTCTTGGTGGTGCTTATTGGAGCAAAATGAAACAAGGTGTAATATGTTCCTAGATACCTCACTTTTTTGATTCTTGAAATGTTGTAAGTAGGCTTTTGTGAAATAGTTGCGGTATTTGTCAAATCATTCTCCTGTGACTAAAACATGTTCCAGCAAAAACAGTTTTCTCCATTTGCAACCACAAATGAGATTGATATTGCAGTGATCTGTGTCTTGAAGCCAATACATGACAGGCAGTATTACATGGGGGCTTGGAGCCAAAGATTCACAGCAGCGTGTGTGCACATGAAGTGTATCAGAAATTAAAAAAAAGAAAAGAGAGGCGCATGACAAGCAAGAAGAAAGAAGCAGGCAGCACCGCAGTTCTGATACACAAGAGTCAACAGCAGCTAGCAGCGAGTATGTAGACAGCATTGCAGACATCGCCATCATCTACAGCATCCAATGTGAAGGTAGCAACTTTGGTGCATCTTCCTATGACTACAGCAGCATCGCAACAACAGGCAGAATGACAGACAAGTTAAGCACTGATACCAAGAATCTAATCGTGTGATTTCGCAGGGCTAACATCAGAACTGGAGAGTGTAGTGATTAAGAAATCACCAAGCAAGTGTGGGTCACGGAACACAAGTGTGCCAGAAAATCCGAAATCTGATAGGGAAAGTGTAATTGGGGAAAATACAATGTCATGGATAAAGCAAGCATTCATAGATTTAAACTCTAGTCTTTCATATTGTGAGGGTTCTCTCATTGAAGCAATCTTGTTACTCATTTAGGAGGGACCCTGCCTTCCACGAAATTTTTCCTGTGAAATGAATAGTGTTGCTGCAAGTAAGAGGCGCTGATAAGTTCCCAAATAGGGTTTATTGTCCCAGTTACAAATTGGTTCAACTTCTCATCGATGATAACTTCATACGATCAAGTAATAACAAGAACAGACTTTCCTTATGGTTCTGAGTCAATTTTGCTTCTGTTTTGTTAGTAGATCCAAGTTACTGAAACCCTTGATTATGGAACTTCACCATAGATGGAGTTCCATTGCATGTGGCACTACTCCACAGACTCTGAGGCCCTGCCTGCTCTGAGATTATGTGCTACTGTCCGGTGCCCTGGAATATCTCCAACATAAATCACCACACCAATCCAAGCAGAACGTTATCCCCTTTTGCCTATAACTATTATTACTTAAACCTAGTCTTTTACAGTTCAATTCTCAATGTTATATATATTTCTAAACACTAACACACATGATCTCACAATCTCAATTCAGCAGTAAGGGTGCATATCACCTGCTCCAATTTACTACCATGTGTGTTTGCACCCATTACATCTGCCACCCATCAAGGTTTCACGATTGTGCCTGCTTGCATACATGTTGAAATAACTGAGAGTATCCCATAACTTACTTAATTACTACTCAACATATGCTTATTCCCCTACATTGTCTTATCCCAATTACATCTTATGTTACTACTGAGAGAAGCAGCAGCGCCTAGAACCGCTCGGCCACACCGGCCGGCAAACTGTAACACTCAATCATATTCCCTGGCACAGCTGGACCCTCATGCTGTAACCTGAGGTATTAGTTGTGAGATAAAATTGTTGACTGAAATCGGGATGCACCAATATTGGTGCTGACACTAAACCATCCCTGGTAGCGAAGAATTGGAACTGGCTGTGCATTCTTGTGTCTTTTGCCACAATAACTTGTTTCAATAACATTGTCTTGTGCCATGCATTTAGGATTAATTTGTTCAAAAACTTTCTGTAAAACCCTGCCATATCTAAATATCCCCATAGCTGTTTTTTGTTTGATGGTTGCAGACTTTTACTAATCACAACTGAGTTACGTGGATCTTGTCTTATTCCTTCCCTATTTATCATGTGTGCTGAAAATTTAACTTGACTCCTACCAAATTGAGATTAAGTTAATTTCAGGGTAATTCCCAGTGAATATAATCAAGTATTAGTGTATCCAATGTGTATGTGTGAACCTCCCATGTTTACAATATTATTACTATGTCATCTATACAGCTATACAGGGTGGTCCATTGTTAGTGACCAGGCCAAATATTTCAGGAAATAAGCATCAAACGAAAAAACTACAAAGAACGAAACTCGTCTACCTTGAAGGGGGAAACCAGATGGTTCTAGTGTTGGCCCACTAGATGGCACTGCCACAGGTTGAACGGATATCAACTGCATTTTTTTTTTTTTTTTGTTTTTAAATAGGAACCCCTATTTTTTATTACATATTCATGTAGTATGTAAAGAAATATGAATGTTTTAGTTGGACCACTTTTTTTGCTTTGTGATAGATGGCGCTGTAATAGTCACAAACATATAAGTACGTGGTATCACATAACATTCTGCCAGTGCGGACGGTATTTACTTCGTGATACATTACCCGTGTTAAAATGGAGCATTTACCAATTGCGGAAAAGGTCGATATCGTGTTGATGTATGGCTATTATGATCAAAATGCCCAACGGGCATGTGCTATGTATGCTGCTCGGTATCCTGAACGATTTCATCCAAGTGTCCAGACCATTCGCCAGATAGTTACGTTATCCAAGGAAACAGGAAGTGTTCAGCCACATGTGAAACATCAACCATGACCTGCAACAAATGATGATGTTCAAGTAGGTGTTTTAGCTGCTGTCATGGCTAATCTTCACATCAGTAGCAGACAAAATGCGCGAGAATCAGGAATCTCAAAAACGTCGGTGTTGAGAATGCTACATAAACATCGATTACACCCGTACCATATTTCTGTGCACCAGGAATTGAATGGTGATGACTTTGAATATTGTGTACAGCTCTGCCACTGGGCACAAGAGAAATTACTGGACGATGACAGATTTTTTGCACACATTCTATTTAGCGACAAAGTGCCATTCACCAACAGTGGTAACGTAAACCGGCATAATATGCACTACCGGCCAACAGAAAATCCACGATGGCTATGACAAGTGGAACATCAACGACCTTGGTGGGTTAATGTATGGTGCGGCATTATGGGAGGAAGGATAATTGGCCCCCATTTTATAGATGGCAATCTAAATGGTGCAGTATATGCTGATTTCCTACATAATGTTCTACCGATGTTACTACAAGATGTTTCACTGCATGACAGAATGGCGATGTACTTCTGACATGATGGATGTCTGGCACATAGCTCACATGCAGCTGAAGCGCCATTGAATAGCATTTTATTTTCATTTAATGACAGGTGGATTGGTCATTGAAGCACCATACCATGGCCTGGATGTTCACCGGATGTGACGTCACCGGATTTCTTTCTGTGTGGGAAGTTGAAGGATATTTGTTATCGTGATCCACTGACAACGCTTGACAACATGCATCAGCACATTGTCAATGCATGTGTGAACATTACGGAAGGTGAACTACTCACTGTTGAGAGGAATGTCATTACACATATTGCCAAATGCATTGAGGATGATGGACATAATTTTGAGCATTTATTGTATTAATGTGGTATTTACAGGTAATCACGCTGTAATAGCATTGGTTCTCAGAAATGATAAGTTCACAAAGGTACATGTATCACATTGGAACAACCGAAATAAAATGTTCAAACGTACCTACATTCTGTATTTTAATTTAAAAAATCTACCTGTTACCAATTGCTTGTCTAAAATTGCGAGCCATATGTTTGTGGCTATTACAGTGCTATCTATCACAAAGCGAAAAAAGTGGTCCAACCAAAACATTCATATTTCTTTACATACTATGCGAACATATAATAAAAAATGGGGGTTCCTGTTGAAAAAAATGCAGTTGATGTCCATTTGACCTATGGCAGTACCATCTAGTGGGCCAACCATAGCACCATCTGGTTTCCCCCTTCAACCTAGACAAGTTTCATTCTTTGTAGTTTTTTTGTTTGACGCTTATTTTGTGAGATATTTGGCCCGGTCACTATCAATGGACCACCCTATATATACCAGGATTTTGTGTTTTAGATAATCTTTTATTGGCTTATCAAGAGCTATACTGATACTTTCAATCCAAACAATAGAACCTTGAATTGATAAGCTGTACACTCAGATAGAAATGCTGTATATTAGTGTGGTATCTTACGTATTTTAACTTGCCAATGTCCAAATGTTAGATCCATAGTACTGTAGTGCAGCCCAGCAAATCTTGTCAGCGGCTCACCTATTATGGGTGGTCTGTTCTTTCTGGTTCTAATGTCCTATTCAGTGTTCTTGCAGGGAACACTAGCCTGACTGTTCCATCTGGTTTCTTAATGACAACCAGTATGTTATTATAAGAACTGTTAGATATTTCTATTATATCCCAATCTGTCATCCTATTTAGTTAATGTCTTACCATGTCCTTCAATGCTATTGATATCTTGTATGGTCTCACATAGAATGGATCATGAGGTTTTATTTTTAGTGCATATAAAATCATTAATCATTACTGGTTTCAGTGAAAATATCTCTTTATGACTGGCAAGCAACTGAATAGTATCTACTTTCTCCTTTGCATTAAGTCATAATCATTTATCAATATTAGCTACTATATCTTCCACTGACATCAATTCCAAATATGTGGGGCCCTTATGTATCTCTGATGTATCACAGTTTTCATTGTGAGTATTACATTTGTGTGACTAGTTTCTGTTGAATAAGTTGGTAATGATATAAATTGGTGATGGTCAACATATGGAAAAATTAATATATCCCATACAAAAGTCTAAAATAATTTTAGAATCTAGAAATAAACCAAGCTAACAAGTATTTTGAAATAATTTGCAAACAGTTTAAAAATGTAATGCTTTTAGATAACTAAGGAATGTATCAATTCTAACCATCAACCCTCTGACAATTGTAATTGCTGAAGAACTAGTGATACGAGACATGGTCAAGGTATAAGTGGAATAGGAAAGACACTGCTGGCCCAAAAGTACATAGTATGGTAAACAACAAATTATCTTGTATCAGCAATCCAGGATATATGTCTCAAAACTCAGAATGGGACCAGGGAAACATATAAGGCTGACCAAGCCTGAAATGTGTCAGACTAGGTCAAAACAAAGAGCCTCAGAGTACAATACAAAAAATACACTTAAAAAGTTAATCATCAAACTAAGCCCAATGTAAGAAATGTACCACCTTGCAGCAAAGATGAATTACTTTTATTACATATAAATGTACAGTCCCTAAGAAACAAAGTCAGTGAACTACAGTACTTGTTGGAGGAAATTAAATGTGGCATTCTCTGTGTGAATTAAGATTGGATTAAAAGGGCACAAATAAGCTTCTTTGTACCATTTGGCTACTCACTGACAATGAGCCACTGTAGACCAAACAATGCCCATGGCGGAGTTTCCATTTATGTCAGCAAAAATTTGAATCTAAAATATTCAGTCATAGACCTCACAAGTCTGTCTGTTGAAGGACTTTTTGAAGCATCTGCCTTGGTTACACACACTAAGAAAGTCATTATTGCAACAGTTTACCAACCACCAGCTTCTGATGGGGAGATGTTCACAGAAAAACCCTCTGGATTAATCTTACTGACTGCCAAATATAAGCAATATAAAACATTTATTACAGGAGACATTAATATAGATGTAAGAGGAAAGAGAAAAGCTGGGGTACACATACTAAATATCTTAAGATCAATGAATTATTACTGCTTAAATGAAAAACTGACCAGAATGGAGGAATGCCTTGACAATATAACTAGCAATGTGTGTAGGAATCAAGTCGAGTGGGAAACCATCAAATTAGGACTACCTGATCATGATGGCATATGGATCAAAATTGGAAATCTGACACTTCATGATAACAGGATGCTAACTACATATAGAGCTCTCAAGGAAGAGAATATTGAAGTAATTAGATATGAACTGAGTAGAATAGAATGGGCTAGAATACTAACCATTGACAAAAATATAAATGAAAGCTTTTCTGTATTTGTATCCAATATAAAAAATACATTACAGTAACTGACCTCTTATTACTGAGAGATATAACCCCAGCAATATGCATAAACCACAACACACAAAAAAGTAGTACACCTCGCACCTCAATAAAATCAGAATCCTTCTACTCATGCTGAAGGACAAAATTGAAGGCAGTAAAGAAAACAAGAATAGTTATATAAACTTAAGAAAAATATCCAAATCTGAAATTAAAGCAGCAAGAATGAAAGCAAATTAAGAGTATATTTTAAATTCTAAAAACAAATGTAAAGCTGCCCGGAATGTAGTTAAAAGTGAGATAAACATGGGAAGGAAGAAATCAGTAACCATATCAATTGCAACACTCTCAACAAACATTTCATAAATTCAGTGAATGCCCATGCACCAAAAAGTGATGTTTAACTGATGCGGAAGCTTTTCTTTTGCAATTACAGAATAAAACATATAAAAGATTTAGCTGAAGTAGAATAACTGCTGCAGATATAAATATCTCTGTAAACAAGCTGAACAACTCTAGAACAGAAGACTACTATGGATTAAGTAACTTTGTAATAAAGGGTATAATTAAGGAAATTGAACTCCTCTACTCTACCCTGCAATTTCCCTGATTGCCTTAAAATTATGGTTCCATTCCCCATATACAAAAAGGGTAACAGAGAGATACCAGATAACTATAGACCAATATCAGTTGTCCCTATACTGGCAAAAATCATAGAGAGCTGTTCACACACAGATTTACATGTATTTTGAGAGCAATAAATTACTTAATAACAGCCAGTTTGGATTTAGAACTAATCAATCAACCATAAATGCTATTGAAACCCTGACTACTGAAATTCCCAGTGCTTTTCAAAGGAAACTGACTGCCTGTGCAACACTCACTCGTAGACTTAAGCAAAGCATTTGATTCAGTATCACATGAGATAATTGTTAAAAAATTAGAATATTATGGTATTGCAGACAAACCACTTAATTTGATTAAAACATTACTAAATAACAGGCAACAGCTAGTGTATGTAACAGTGAAAGATCACAAGTAATGAAAATTAAGAGAGGAATTCCACAGGGCTCCATTCTTGGACCCTTCCTCTTTATTATCTATGTTATGACTTCTCAAACTGGTCTCCACAGTGGAGAGTATGCAAGAGGTGGTAGGCAAAAATAATGAACTTTTTGAAACACATAGTGTGTGGTGTATTGCTAACCTTTTATGTATAAGCAACACAAAATGGAGGAAATTTATTTTAATGTGAAGGTACGGAAAGAAGAGAATCACAGCATCAAACTATTGGTACTGGGACTTAAAATAGATCAAAGGTTGTCGACCATACGAGGTGCATTCAAGTTCTAAGGCCTCCGATTTTTTTTCTAATTAACTACTCACGCGAAATCGATGAAACTGGCGTTACTTCTCGACGTAATCGCCCTGCAGACGTACACATTTTTCACAACGCTGATGCCATGATTCCATGGCAGCGGCGAAGGCTTCTTTAGGAGTCTGTTTTGACCACTGGAAAATCGCCGAGGCAATAGCAGCACGGCTTGTGAATGTGTGGCCACGGAGAGTGTCTTTCATTGATGGAAAAAGCCAAAAGTCACTAGGAGCCAGGTCAGGTGAGTAGGGAGCATGAAGAATCACTTCAAAGTTGTTATCACGAAGAAACTGTTGCGTAACGTTAGCTCGATGTGTGGGTGCGTTGTCTTGGTGAAACAGCACACGTGCAGCCCTTCCCGGACGTTTTTGTTGCAGTGCAGGAAGGAATTTGTTCTTCAAAACATTTTCGTAGGATGCACCTGTTACCGTAGTGCCCTTTCGAACGCAATGGGTAAGGATTATGCCCTAGCTATCCCAGAACATGGACACCATCATTTTTTCAGCACTGGCGGTTACCCGAAATATTTTTTGGTGGCGGTGAATCTGTGTGCTTCCATTGAGCTGACTGGCGCTTTGTTTCTGGATTGAAAAATGGCATCCACGTCTCATCCATTGTCACAACCGACGAAAAGAAAGTCCCATTGATGCTGTCGTTGCACGTCAACATTGCTTGGCAACATACCACACGGGCAGCCATGTGGTCGTCCGTCAGCATTCGTGGCACCCACCTGGATGACACTTTTCGCATTTTCAGGTTGTCATGCCGGATTGTGTGCACAGAACCCACAGAAATGCCAACTCTGGAGGCATTCTGTTCAACAGTCATTCGGAGAACTTGAATGCACCTCGTATAAGCTACCTGACAGGCAAACTTTCACATGTGATATTCCTTCTATATAAAATAAGATATTCTATTAGTTATAGTTTATTGATGCTTTGCTAATATGGATTCTTTCAGTCAAAGCTACAATATGGGATTATGTTGTGGGGTAATTCAACAGGCACAAACTGTTATTCAAATGGCAAAATGCAATGAAATGTATACAAGGACTGGGTCCGAGAGAAACCTTTTAGGAGCACTTCAGCCTATTAAATGTAATGACCCTACCAAGTCTCTCTCTCTCTCTCTCTCTCTCTCTCTCTCTCTCTCTCTCTATATATATATATATATATATATATATATATATATATATATATATATATATTAATATAATAGAAGAAAACATTCCACGTGGGAAAAAATATATCTAAAAACAAAGATGAGTTGACTTACCAAACGAAAGCGCTGGCACGTCGATAGACACACAAACAAACACAAACATACACACAAAATTCTGGCTTTCGCAACCAACGCTTGCCTCATCAGGAAAGAGGGGAGGAGAGGGAAAGACGAAAGGATTTGGGTTTTAAGGAAGAGGGTAAGGAGTCATTCCAATCCCGGGAGCGGAAAGACTTACCTTAGGGGGGAAAAAGGACGGGTATACACTCGGACACACACATATCCATCCACACATATACAGGCACAAGCAGACACATACACAGAGGCAAAGAGTTTGGGCAGAGATGTCAGTCGAGGCAGAAGTGCAGAGGCAAAGATGTTGTTGAATGACAGGTGAGGTATGAGTGGTGGCAACTTGAAATTAGCGGAGATTGAGGCCTGGTGGATAACGGGAAGAGAGGATATATTGAAGAGCAAGTTCCCATCTCCGGAGTTCAGATAGGTTGGTGTTAGTGGGAAGTATCCAGATAACCCGGACGGTGTAACACTGTGCCAAGATGTGCTGGCCGTGCACCAAGGCATGTTTAGCCACAGGGTGATCCTCATTACCAACAAACACTGTCTGCCTGTGTCCATTCATGCGAATGGACAGTTTGTTGCTGGTCATTCCCACATAGAATGCGTCACAGTGTAGGCAGGTCAGTTGGTAGATCACGTGGGTGCTTTCACACGTGGCTCTGCCTTTGATCGTGTACACCTTCCGGGTTATAGGACTGGAGTAGGTGGTGGTGGGAGGGTGCATGGGACAGGTTTTACACCAGGGGCAGTTACAAGGGTAGGAGCCAGAGGGTAGGGAAGGTGGTCTGGGCATTTCATAGGGATGAACTAAGAGGTTACGAAGGTTAGGTGGACGGCGGAAAGACTCTCTTGGTGGAGTGGGGAGGATTTCATGAAGGATGGATCTCATTTCAGGGCAGGATTTGAGGAAGTCATATCCCTGCTGGAGAGCCACATTCAAAGTCTGATCCAGTCCCGGAAAGTATCCTGTCACAAGTGGGGCACTTTTGTGGTTCTTCTGTGGGAGGTTCTGGGTTTTCCCCCCGAAGGTAAGTCTTTCCGCTCCCGGGACTGGAATGACTCCTTACCCTCTCCCTTAAAACCCACATCCTTTCGTCTTTCCCTCTCCTTCCCTCTTTCCTGATGAGGCAACAGTCTGTTGCGAAAGCTTGAATTTTGTGTGTATGTTTGTGTTCGTTTGTGTGTCTGTCGACCTGCCAGCACTTTCATTTGGTAAGTCACATCATCTTTGTTTTATATATATATATATATATATATATATATATATATATATATATATATATATATATATATATATATATATATATATATATATATAAAAAGAAAGATGATGAGACTTACCAAACAAAAGCGCTGGCAGGTCGATAGACACACAAACAAACACAAACATACACACAAAATTCTGGCTTTCGCAACCAACGGTTGCCTCGTCAGGAAAGAGGGAAGGAGAAGGAAAGACAAAAGGATATGGGTTTTAAGGGAGAGGGTAAGGAGTCATTCCAATCCCGGGAGCGGAAAGACTTACCTTAGGGGGAAAAAAGGACAGGTATACACTCGCACACACACACATATCCATCCACACATACACAGACACAAGCAGACATTTGTAAAGGCAAAGAGTTTGGGCAGAGATGTCAGTCGGGACGGAAGTACAGAGGCAAAGATGATGTTGAAAGACAGGTGAGGTATGAGCGGCGGCAGATTGAAATTAGAAATTAGCGGAGATTGAGGCCTGGCGGATTGCGAGAAGAGAGGATATGCTGAAGGGCAAGTTCCCATCTCCGGAGTTCTGACAGGTTGGTGTTAGTGGGAAGTATCCAGATAACCCGGACAGTGTAACACTGTGCCAAGATGTGCTGGCCGTGTACCAAGGTATGTTTAGCCACAGGGTGATCCTCATTACCAACAAACACTGTCTGCCTGTGTCCATTCATGTGAATGGACAGTTTGTTGCTGGTCATTCCCACATAGAATGCTTCACAGTGTAGGCAGGTCAGTTGGTAAATCACGTGGCTGCTTTCACACGTGGCTCTGCCTTTGATCATGTACACCTTCCGGGTTACAGGACTGGAATAGGTGGTGGTGGGAGGGTGCATGGGACAGGTTTTACACCGGGGGCAGTTACAGGGCTAGGAGCCAGAGGGTAGGGAAGGTGGTTTGGGGATTTCATAGGGATGAACTAAGAGGTTACGAAGGTCAGGTGGACGGCGGAAAGACACTCTTGGTGGAGTGGGGAGGATTTCATGAAGGATGGATCTCATTTCAGGGCAGGATTTGAGGAAGTTGTATCCCTGCTGGAGAGCCACATTCAGAATCTGATCCAGTCCCGGAAAGTATCCTGTCACAAGTGGGGCACTTTTGGGGTTCTTCTGTGGAAGGTTCCGGTTTTGAGGAGATGAGGAAGTGGCTCTGGTTATTTGCTTCTGTACCAGGTCAGGAGGGTAGTTACGGGATGCAAAAGCTGTTTTCAGGTTGTTGGTGTAATGGTTCAAGGATTCCGGACTGGAGCAGATTCGTTTGCCACGAAGACCTAGGCTGTAGGGAAGGGACCGTTTGATGTGGAATGGGTGGCAGCTGTCATAATGGAGGTACTGTTGCCTGTTGGTGGGTTTGATGTGGACGGACGTGTGAAGCTGGCCATTGGACAGGTGGAGGTCAACGTCAAGGAAAGTGGCATGGGATTTAGAGTAGGACCAGGTGAATCTGATGGAACCAAAGGAGTTGAGGTTGGAGAGGAAATTCTGGAGTTCTTCTTCACTGTGAGTCCAGATCATGAAAATGTCATCAATAAATCTGTACCAAACTTTGGGTTGGCAGGCCTGGGTAACCAAGAAGGCTTCCTCTAAGCGACCCATGAATAGGTTGGCGTACGAGGGGGCCATCCTGGTACCCATGGCTGTTCCCTTTAATTGTTGGTATGTCTGGCCTTCAAAAGTGAAGAAGTTGTGGGTCATGATGAAGCTGGCTAAGGTAATGAGGAAAGAGGTTTTAGGTAGGGCGGCAGGTGATCGGCGTGAAAGGAAGTGCTCCATCGCAGCGAGGCCTGGGCATGCGGATATATATATATAGACACACACACACACACACACACACACAACAGCTTTCACATCCCGCAACTACCCTCCCGACCTGGTACAAAAGCAAATAACCAGAGCCAAAGTCTCATCATCTTTCTTTTTATATATATATATATATATATATATATATATATATATATATATATATATATATATATATATATATATATAAAAACAAAGATTATGTGACTTACCAAATGAAAGTGCTGGCAGGTCGACAGACACACAAACGAACACAAACATACAGACAAAATTCAAGCTTTCGCAACAGACTGTTGCCTCATCAGGAAAGAGGGAAGGAGAGGGAAAGACGAAAGGATGTGGGTTTTAAGGGAGAGGGTAAGGAGTCATTCCAGTCCCGGGAGCAGAAAGACTTACCTTCGGGGGGAAAAAGGATAGGTACTAACTCGCACACACACACATATCCATCCACACATATACAGACACAAGCAGACATATTTATATATATATATATATATATATATATATATATATATATATATATATATATATATATATATATATATAAACAAAGATGATGTGACTTACCAAATGAAAGTGCTGGCAGGTCGACAGAGGCAACAGTTCGTTGCGAAAGCTTGAATTTTGTGTGTATGTTTGTGTTCATTTGTGTGTCTGTCGACCTGCCAGCACTTTCATTTGGTAAGTCACATCATCTTTGTTTTTAGATATATTTTTCCTTCGTGGAATGTTTCCTTCTATTATATATATATATATATATATATATATATATATATATATATATATATATATATATATATCTGTGTGTGTGTATATGCTTAATATATGTAAAAGAAAATGTACAACAATTTACACAGAGAATGAATTTTTATTTGCACAGCACAAGGGACAACTACTTGCTTGATGTACTGTATTCTAGGTTGTCACTGACACACAACAGTCACAAACGCCTAAGTATAAGTTATATAACAAACTGCCACAATTAGTCAAAACCCTCACCCTCTTTAAATTTAAGGAGGTATTAGACATGTGTTTTAAAAATAAAGCATACCATTCAATTGAAGAATATCTTCTAAGTAATTTGGAAGGAATGTATAAACAATGAAATAATGGAACTATGATTTATTAAATGTTTAAAACTGTTCAATTAATTCTAGAATGAAATAAACTATGAAATACGAAATATCATTAACTAAATGGGTAAAGCTGTATAATTAGTTCTTGAATGTAAACTGTATACTGATTATTACTGAAATCTTCTGATTAGTAAGAAGTTTATGTATTTATCTGTATTTATGTATATGTAAAATGATGACAAGTGTAAAATGTAAAAACTACTAAGTACTAAAAAGATGTATGTATGTATATGAATAGTGTATAATGTAAAACTAGTAACAACTATACTTTTAAAAATATGTAAAATGTATTTTGATGAAGTCAGTTGCATGGTAAACATGCTGAATGGCTAATAAATGAGCATATGAACATATAATAACCAGCCCATTCTCAAAGGATAGGGATGTTTAAAACAGATACAAGGAATATCATGTAAATAGACTTAAATGAACCAACAGAAAAATTAAGATTTCTGCCTGTCATTCCCATCAACTTCACTCTAGTGACCAGCAATGCTGGGAATACATTCATCAAATTATAGATCATTAGAAAATTCTTTGAATCCATAATTATATCAACTTGTACCTCACCTGTTGTGCTTCATAGCTTTGGTCGGATGTAATTTCTAGTTGCATGTTGATTCCCATCTGATAAAGCATTCAGTAACATGTTACATTTATCATGTCAAATCGTATAAGATTCTAATGATAGAGCATCACTTATGAAGCTTATCAGTTTTCCTTCTGCATGTTATTAAGAAATTCTTGAGAGTCAGGATTACTTCAATTAGCATCTCCATCTGCATCTTGATCTATTGTTATGCAGGTTATTATATGCGTTTCTCTTTGTCCTGTGAATTGTCTGTTAGCTTGGGCTTGTCTGCTGTCCCTGATCTTGTGTTTGTGATTATTGTTCCAAAGTTCTTAGTGGCTTCCTATTGTACACAGCTGTTCCAAATATTCTAAAAGGCTGTTAGCTTTTCCCCAGTCTTTCCTTAATAACTTATCTTATACTCTACAAGGTCGGCAGCTGATAAGAACTTTAATACATACTCCTTGCTCAGTTGACATTCAACAAAATCTCTGTATCCTACCATTCATTACTCTTATATGGTTTTGACCATAGTAATTTCAAGTGAAGTTTCTTTTGTGCTTCCTCAGTCTACTAGTTAGCTTTGAATTCTCTTTCAAAATCAGTTGAAGATTTGAATTTTCCTTCTGCATACCCCAGTGTGCTGCGTTTCATGATAAATAACTGACCACAGATCGAATTTTATTGTGGTCTCACAACATACCATGTAAAATGCCTTGAAATGCCTTGAGGAATAACACAGGATATATATCTCTGCCTGGAGTAAATTTAGAAAATTTATGGTTGAGTCCTTTACTAAGTGTTGACATAAAATCATCACACATTACTGGGATGTGTCTCCTCTTTCCTACTCTTTCTTTCTTGTTGTGGGCAGTATTGAGTGGGTGTATCATCACTCTTGGACAATAAATGTGGGAATCTGTTGATATTGTTACAAGTCATCAACCTAATGACTGCTGGTCTGACTACTAAGTGTCTTGTGTTTGTGAGGTATTATTTGGCAGTAAATGTAATGTAGTCTGTCTGTGCTCGTTGCATCATTCCAGTGTTTGTAAGTGAACAACAGTTTCATTAATTAAGAATGATATTGTTTCTATATATCTGTTTGTCAGTTTTTGCCCATTTGTTTTAGTCTTCAGTAACCCATTTTCCACTGTTTGGATCTATATATCTGTTTGTCAGTTTTTGCCCATTTGTTTTAGTCTTCAGTAACCCATTTTCCACTGTTTGGAGTTGTGTCTTGGGTTGTCTTAATGAAATTTATGTGCTGTAACTGACCCTAACTTGTCTAATAATTCCAACTGCATGTCTGTTTCTTTCATGTGTTTGAACCTTAGATTGAGTCTGGTTTCCAGTCTACCCAAAAAGATTCTGGTAGTATGTAAAGTACACCAGCAGCAAGAAGCAATCAATACCTTCACTGCTCAATAATGATGATCATGTCACTGATGACAGTGTCACTAAAGTGGAGTAACTAAACACACTTTTCTGAAACTCATTCACCAAAGAAGACAGGTAAATATTCCAGAATTCAAATCTGTAACAACTGCCAACATGAGTAACTTAGAAGTAGATATCCTTGGTGTATTGAAGCAGCTTAAATCACTTAAAAAGGCAAGGCTTCCAATCCAAATTGTGTACCAGTCAGGTTCCTTTCAGAGTATGCTGGTACAATAGCTCCATATCTAACAATGATATTAAACCATTCATCAAAAGATATGTGCCTAAATACTGGAAAGCTGCACAAGTCACACCAATACTCAAGAAAGGAAATATGAGTAATCCATTGAATTACAGACCCATATCCCTAACATCAATTTATAGGAGGATTTTGAAATATATTCTGTGTTCAAACATAATGAATTATCTTGAAGAAAACAATGACTTGTAGCACAGATTGAGGGTAAATAATTCTTGTGAAACAAAATAAGCTCTCACAAAGTAATGAGTGCTATCAGCATGAGTGGTTAGATTGATTCCTTAGTTTTAGATTTCCAGAAGGTTTTCAACCCTTTCCTCAAAAGCGTCTTCTAATCAAATTGCATGCCTATGGTGTATCAAGCCAGTTGTGCAACTGGATTCGTGAGTCATGGTCAGGTAGGTCACAGTTCATAGTAACTGACAGAAAGTCATTGAATAAAACAGAAATAATATCTGGCATTCCCCAAGGAAGTGTTATGGGCCCCCTGCTGTGTCAGCTGTACATAAATGACATATGAGACAATCTGAGTACCTCTCTTTGATTGTTTGCAGATGATGCTGTCATTCATCATCTTGTAAAGTCACCAGATGATCAAAACCAGCTGCAAAAAGATTTAGACAAAGATCTGAATGGTGCAAAAAGTGGCAGTTAACTCTAAACAATGGAAAATGTGATATTATCCACATGATTATGAAAAGAAATCCACTAAATTTTGGTTACACGATAAATCACCACAAATCTAAAGGCTGCAAATTTGACTAAATACTTAGAGGTTACAGTTAAGAATAACTTAAATTGGAACAAAGACACAGATAATGTTGTGGGTAAAGCAGACCACAGACTGTGATTTATCAGTAGAACACTTCAAAAATACAGCATACAGACTAAACAGACTGTGTACACGTTGGTGTGTGATGTGGGATTCACATCAGTTGGGACTGATGGAAGACACTGAAAAAGTTCAAAGAAGGAAAGCTCATTTTGTATTATCACAAAATAGGGGAGAGAGTGCAATGAACATGATGCATGAATCGGGGTGGCATTTATTAAAACAAAGGTGTTTTTCATTGTGGTAGAACCTTCTCGTGACATTTCAGTCATCAACTTTCTCCTCCGAATGTGAAAATAATCTGTTGGCTCTGATCTACATAGCAAGAAATGATCATTGTGATAACATAAAAGAAATCAGAGCTTACGCAATAAGATTTCAAGTGCTGGTTTTTGCTGCCTGCTGTTACAGAGTGGAACTGTAGAGAAATAACTTGAAGATTGTTCAATGAACCTTCTACAACACACTTTATTGTGAATTGCATAGTATTCATAGATGTAAATGTCTCCCATTGACCTGTGTTCTAAGATTATTGGTATTTAATTCTATCTGTTGTAATCTGGTTATTCAACCTCGAATCTAATTGGGTAAAACTGTTATTCATCTGATTTGCCATTGTCTCTGTAACCTGATGGCAATTTGATTCCATCTGTCAAAATCATGATTTGTCTGTGAAATTTTTTTTTTTTTATATGTTGCATGAATGCAATTGCCTCAGCTGTTTGGTGAGCTCCTGTGAGGCCCATTGTTGTAAACTCGTTGTTGTTGTGGTCTTCAGTCCTGAGACTGGTTTGATGCAGCTCTCCATGCTACTCTATCCTGTGCAAACTTCATCTCCCAGTACCTACTGCAACCTACATCCTTCTGAATCTGCTTAGTGTATTCATCTCTTGGTCTCCCCCTATGATTTTTACCCTCCACGCTGCCCTCCAATATTAAATTGGTGATCCCTTGATGCCTCAGAACATGTCCTACCAACCGATCCCTTCTTCTGGTCAAGTTGTGCCACAAACTTCTCTTCTCCCCAATCCTATTCAATACTTCCTCATTAGTTATGTGATCTACCCATCTAATCTTCAGCATTCTTCTGTAGCACCACATTTCGAAAGCTTCTATTCTCTTCTTGTCCCAACTATTTACTGTCCATGTTTCACTTCCATACATGGCTACACTCCATACAAATACTTTCAGAAATGACTTCCTGACACTTAAATCTATATTCGATGTTAACAAATTTGTCTTCTTCAGAAATGCTTTCCTTACCATTGCCAGTCTACATTTTATATCCTCTCTACTTCGACCATCATCAGTTATTTTGCTCCCCAAATAGCAAAACTCCTTTACTACTTTAAGTGTCTCATTTTCTAATCTAATTCCCTCAGCATCACCTGACTTAATTCAACTACATTCCATTATCCTCGTTTTGCTTTTGTTGATGTTCATCTTATATCCTCCTTTCAAGACACTGTCCATTCCGTTCAACTGCTCTTCCAGGTCCTTTGCTGTCTCTGACAGAATTACAATGTCATCGGCAAACCTCAAGGTTTTTATTTCTTCTCCATGGATTTTAATACCTACTCCGAATTTTTCTTTTGTTTCCTTTACTGCTTGCTCAATATACAGATTGAATAACATTGGGGAGAGGCTACAACCCTGTCTCACTCCCTTCCCAACCACTGCTTCCCTTTCATGTCCCTCGACTCTTATAACTGCCATCTGGTTTCTGTACAAATTGTAAATAGCCTTTCGCTCCCTGTATTTTACCCCTGCCACCTTTAGAATTTGAAAGAGAGTATTCCAGTCAACATTGTCAAAAGCTTTCTCTAAGTCTACAAATGCTAGAAACGTAGGTTTGCCTTTCCTTAATCTTTCTTCTAAGATAAGTCGTAAGGTCAGTATTGCCTCATGTGTTCCAGTATTTCTACGGAATCCAAACTGATCTTCCCCGAGGTCGCCTTCTACTAGTTTTTCCATTTGTCTGTAAAGAATTCGTGTTAGTATTTTGCAGCTGTGGCTTATTAAACTGATTGTTTGGTAATTTTCACATCTGTCAACACCTGCTTTCTTTGGGATTGGAATTATTATATTCTTCTTGAAGTCTGAGGGTATTTCGCTTGTTTCATACATCTTGCTCACCAGATGGTAGAGTTTTGTCAGGACTGGCTCTCCCAAGGCCGTCAGTAGTTCCAATTGAATGTTGTCTACTCCGGGGGCCTTGTTTCGACTCAGGTCTTTCAGTGCTCTGTCAAACTCTTCACGCAGTATCGTATCTCCCATTTCATCTTCATCTACATCCTCTTCCATTTCCATAATATTGTCCTCAAGTACATTGCCCTTGTATAGACCCTCTATATACTCCTTCCACCTTTCTGCTTTCCCTTCTTTGCTTAGAACTGGGTTTCCATCTGAGCTCTTGATGTTCATACAAGTGGTTCTCTTATCTCCAAAGATCTCTTTAATTTTCCTGTAGGCAGTATCTATCTTACCCCTAGTGAGATAAGCCTCTACATCCTTACATTTGTCCTCTAGCCATCCCTGCTTAGCCATTTTGCACTTCCTGTTGATCTCATTTTTGAGACGTTTGTATTCCTTTTTGCCTGCTTCATTAACTACATTTTTATATTTTCTCCTTTCATCAATTAAATTCAATATTTCTTCTATTACCCAAGGATTTCTAAGAGCCCTGGTCTTTTTACCTACTTGATCCTCTGCTGCCTTCACTACTTCATCCCTCAAAGCTACCCATTCTTCTTCTACTGTATTTCTTTCCCCCATTCCTGTCAATTGTTCCCTTATGCTCTTCCTAAAACTCTGTACAACCTCTGGTTCTTTCAGTTTATCCAGGTCCCATCTCCTTAAATTCCCACCTCTTTGCAGTTTCTTCAGTTTTAATCTACAGGTCATAACCAATAGATTGTGGTCAGAGTCCACATCTGCCCCTGGAAGTGTCTTACAATTTAAAACCTGGTTCCTAAATCTCTGTCTTACCATTATATAATCTATCTGATACCTTTTAGTATCTCCAGGGTTCTTCCATGTATACAACCTTCTATCATGTTTCTTAAACCAAGTGTTAGCTATAATTAAGTTGTGCTCTGTGCAAAATTCTACCAGGCGGCTTCCTCTTTCATTTCTTAGCCCCAATCCATATTCACCTACTACGTTTCATTCTCTCCCTTTTCCTACACTCGAATTCCAGTCACCCATGACTATTAAATTTTCGTCTCCCTTCACTATCTGAATAATTTCTTTTATATCATCATACATTTCTTCAATTTCTTCGTCATCTGCAGAGCTAGTTGGCATATAAACTTGTACTAGTGTAGTAGGCGTGGGCTTCGTGTCTGTCTTGGCCACAATAATGCATTCACTATGCTGTTTGTAGTAGCTTACCAGCATTCCTATTTTCCTATTCATTATTAAACCTACTCCTGCATTACCCCTATTTGACTTTGTGTTTATAACCCTGTAGTCACCTGACCAGAAGTCTTGTTCCTCCTGCCACCGAACTTCACTAATTCCCACTATATCTAACTTTAACCTATCCATTTCCCTTTTTAAATTTTCTAACCTACCTGCCCGATTAAGGGATCTGACATTCCATGCTCCGATCCGTAGGACGCCAGTTTTCTTTCTTCTGATAACGACATCCTCTTGAGTAGTCCCCGCCCGGAGATCCGAATGGGGGACTATTTTACCTCCGGAATATTTTACCCAAGAGGACGCCATCATCATTTAATCGTACAGTAAAGCTGCATGCCCTCGGGAAAAATTACGGCCGTAGTTTCCCCTTGCTTTGAGCCGTTCGCAGTACCAGCACAGCAATGCCGTTTTGGTTATTGTTACAAGGCCAGATCAGTCAATCATCCAGACTGTTGCCCTTGCAACTACTGAAAAGGCTGCTGCCCCTCTTCAGGAATCACACGTTTGTCTGGCCTCTCAACAGATACCCCTCCGTTGTGGTTGTACCTACGGTACGGCCATCTGTATTGCTGAGGCACGCAAGCCCCCCCACCAACGGCAAGGTCCATGGTTCATGGGGGGGGGGGGGGGGGGTTGTAAACTCACACATACTATATATTTAATATATTGATATAAATTTATTGCTATACTTTTGAATTAAACATGTATATCCTTGACTTTAAAACAATTTTGGAGATTGGAGGTTGTCTATTAGTCACTGATTTCCAGTTATGCACTGATTCCTTTTAGCACAACATATTTATCACTATACAAACAAAGAAGCATATTTCAATTTTGATGCACCAAATATTTGTAATTGGAAAGGTAGATGCTGATGTACACCCTCAAACAAAGCATCACACTGCTGTGAGGTGTTGACATAGATGGTTGGGTTGTGTGCCCACTACTGCTACCATGTGGCCATGATGCTGTGTGCTGAAGCAGACAACTAATGTACATGTATTCAGCATCTCTTTGTAGGCTTTAATTTGGCATGCTGAAAATGTACTGAAGTAATGCTTAATTCATATTTAGCAATCTGTAGAAACAAATGTACCAACTGCTGGTTGTTTATGTGCATGGCAAGCATGTTGTTGGTTCTTGTTACTATGGTTAATTTGTTCTTGAATTATGAAAAATATGGTTTACACTGGTAAATATTGGTATTCTATTGTATGAATGGAAAAGATTCAGTAGCAACTTTAGTGTGATTCTTAATGTTTCTTGGGTCATAATTAACACAATACATAATTCTATCAATGTCCGTTTTATTATTGCAATAGTAACTGAACTTTCCAGATTTGTAACATATTTTTATACCTTGGTTTCTTTTGTGAATTTTTGCTTTACATGTCAGCGGATATTGTTTGCCTGGTTAATTCATCTTCTTTACTTCTGTGAAGCATTGTACATGTGTTTGTATTTTTTCCTGCATCATATTTCGTCTCTATTAATGTTCATAGTTACACAAATACACTGTCACCATGCATGAGGGTTCTCTCTTTCTTGAGGCAGTCTTCTTACTTGTTTCAGAGGGACCCTGTCTTCCACCACACTTTTCCTGTGAAATGTCTACAGTTATGAAGTAATAGGAGCTGATAGGCTCACAAATAGGGTTTATTATCTCAATTACCCTTCAGTTTAACTTCCAATTGGCAGTATCTTCATACAACCAGCTAGTAACAAGAACAGAGTCTCCTTATGGTCTTGAGTCAAATTTGGTTGTGTTATATATAGATCTCCCTGGTTACTGAGACCCACGATGAAGGAACTTCACCATGGACTGCTGTACTGCTCTGTAGTCTCTGACACCCTGCCTGCTCTGATGTCACATCCAGCTATCCCGGGTCCCTGGAATATCTCCAATATAAATATTTCGAACATATTTCACTGCACCTGTCCAAACAGAATCTAAATTCCTTTTATCTATAACTATTATTATTTAAACATAGTCTTCCACAATTCAACTCTCAAGTCTTATATATATTTCTATGAACACCAACACACGTAATCTCACAGTATCAGTTTACCTGTAAGGATCAATATCACTAAATCCCATTTACCACCATGTGCATTTTCACCCTAACAAAATGTGAAAGTAGAAATGAATAATATGAACATCAGTGTTATAATTTAAGAATGGATATGAAATGCTTGCATCAACAGTGAGAAGGCAGAGGTAGGGAAGGTATAGTCTGAATTAAAAGACAATCTAAGGAAACTTAAATGAGAAATGGAGGACATGATGGAGAAAAAAAAACTAACTAGTGTACATACAGAAATGCAAAAACTTTCAGATGAAATGGGTGCCATACTGAGCAAAGTGGAATCAATAGATAGTCTAGTAGATACACAAATAGGGTAATTGCACAATGAATTGGGTGGCAGTGAGGTCATGGCAGGCAAGTCTTTCACAATTATCCTGGAGAGTTATCAAATGTAAAAACATAATTGCTCAGTGTGTTAAAGCAGGGGTACAGCATTATGAACAATAGCTTGAAGAGATGGGTGTGGCAGTGGCAACAAGTCAAGTTGCAAATACAGCAAATGTACCACAGGGTGGAGTAGGTAATGTCAAGCAGTGTTGCTAATGAAGATAAATATCATACAATGAAGTTAATTATTGCTGTGTGTAGGTATTAATTTGTGACAGGTAAGTCAGATGTTGCAAAGATCAAAGTTGTGTAAAAGTTCTTATAAGGAGAAGTACAGTCCTGGACAAATTGTATGAGTAGTAGTTTTACTACTTATGAGGTGTCTGTAAAGGAATTCTTTAATAAAATTTGGAGTGTGGCCAAACAAACTGGACTACAGATTGAATTCTTGGATGACCTTGAGGTTTGTCTGTGGGAATTTGGCATGTGGAACTGACATACATAAGCAGGCCTTTAGATACTTTAACAGAGGTAACTACTCTTAAGAGAAGGTTTTCAGAATACTTGCAAAGGGATGTGGTTCATAGTCTGACACAATCAACTGACAAGTTTTTAGGTATTGTTCAAGAATTTTCATGGACACAACCAGAATAATAATAATAATTCTGACATGCAGAATGGGAATAATTTTCAAAGTAGAAACTTCATAGATGGGAAGATGGTGAAATCATGAAAGAGATCAGAGATTTGAGGGGGTGAATTAGCATTGACCACAATTTCATGAGATAAATTCAAAACACTAGATACCACCACATCTCAGGTCCAGGGAGATGGCAATCTGTTTGAGTTCAGAGAAAGACACGAGGCTACAGAAATCAATGGAGGTATGAGAGAATGGGAAACAGGGCTCAATTCATGCAGACATGCAGAAGGAAAGGAGGAAGGTTTGCAAGCAATAAGGTGATTGACATAGGCCATATGGACTAAATAATCTGTTTCATATGCAAGAGGAAGATGATTTCAAGGGAAATAATATTTAAAAAAAATGGAAGAGCCAAAATCAGAGTCAGCAGTAGACACAACATGTACAATTTGTTGGGAAGTCCAAGAAAGAGTCAGTTTGTGGCAATGATTCAATGAAAGCAGAGGATATTAATGTAAATGTTTGTATTTGTGAATGTGACATTGTAATTGATTCATCAGCTGAAGATTGATGTACTAATGTAACAGTGGAAGCAGATGACTCAGTTGTAAATTGAGGTATTGATACTGACTTTTATTGTGAAAATAATGTGACAGCTCAAACTGATGCTTCAGAGGAAGGCATATATAGATTTGTTTCCTTAAAGGGATGTGAACCAATGATAATTCATAGGGATGAGGATTTAATGAATATGTTGGATGTAAATGATGAAAATAGAATAGCTTGTATTGAAGAACCATCAATTTTGCTTAAGGATATGGGTACAGAATGGTACATTAGAGATGAAGGTGATTATTTAGAATTAGGAGTGGAGGAGCTATATTATGAATTATTCAATGATGACTATGATTTTGAAGAATTATTGAGACTAAATAGGTGTAGTATTGATGCTGTGGAGAAGGTTTTAGTGTTGTTTCTACCCTTGATGAGAGTGATATATGATGAGTTAAGTGTTGACTGGAGGAAGAAAAATTTGAATAATTATGTGATAGAGGATTGGCGATTCTATATCCAGGCTTGTAGAGAATGTAGATTTATGTGGTAAACTGAAAGAGGTGAAATTATTAAGAAACTGGAGAGGAGGGAAGGTAAACCAAGGACTAATGATTTAATCCAGGAATTAAGAGTAGAAAATCATGATAATGATGACTGGGTGGAAGGTGAAGTGTGTGTGTTATACTTGGGAGAGATAGGAAGAGATGTTCAAAATGAGTTGTTGTGGGAAAAGTGCTTGAAGAGCGAATGTATTGAAAATGTATAGCCTATTATAGAAACAGAATTGGGTAAAGAAAAAATATGTACTTTTTTAGACTAAGGGAGTAATGTGTCAGCTTAGCAGAAAGTTTTGTAAGGAAATCAGGAGAAAGACATCGACAATTTTTTCAGTGATGGGATTGAAAATCAGAGTTCCACAGGTTGGCTAAAGAAGCCAGTGAAACACAATATACTTATAGAATTTATTTGTGGCAATTATGTTTAACATGACATGCTTCATTGTAAATGGATTGACTAAAGATGTAATATTAGGCACTGATTTTATGTGTAAATATAACTTGTCACTAAATGACGAGGAAAAGTGTTTCTAGTTTGTTTTGAAGGATAAAAGACATAGAGTGATGCTCAAAGATATGTGCAACAAGTGGCACATATGGAAGGAATGGACAGCTGGAGTGAAGCAGGACCTACGACTGAACAAATTAGAGATATGGTGGAACTGATAGAAGGTATTAATAGTGAGCAGAAAGATGATGTTTGCAAGTTACAGGGGCATTACGTGGATATCTTCTCCAACAAACCTGGCAAAGCTGCTGATTTTGAATACATTATCAAATAAAACAGCAAGGGCCCATACAAGTATAACTACACTATATCACAATTTCTGATAGGGAAGCAGTAAGTGTGAGGCTGAATCAGATTCTGGAATGGGATGTCATAGGCCAGTGTAGGAATGTCTATTATAATAAGATTGTCATTGTAAAGAAAAAGGACAATTTGATGATGGTAACACTTGGGCATGGAAGTTAAACAAAGTAATAGTCAGATAACACGATCAGCCAGATACCATGGCCAAATTGCTACCTTTGAGATATTAAGTTGATGTCAAACATAATTTAGCCTCGGAGTTCTGCAGGTCACAGTGCTGAAAGAAAGCAGGTGATGTATAGCACTCCTATTTGAAGGATGAAGTTGCAGGTTTAAGGTGGCACCATTCAGACTCACCATATATGTAGCAGTATTTTTGATGGATTGAAGCTATGTGTTGGTTGCAGATTTGACCAGCAAACTGGTAGTGTACATCAATGACATACTGATGCTACAAATTCTTGGTACAGCCACTATGAGCTAATGGTAAGAGTACTGTTACCTTTAAGATGAGGTGGAATGATTTTTAAACAAGGGAAATGTAAGTTTGTGAAGGCTGAGATACAATTCTTGGGGCAAAAATTGACATAAGAAATAATCCTACTAAGTAGTGAGAAATTTGGGCATCTGCTGAGTGCAAGAGTCCAGCCTCAAAAAAGCAGCTTAATTCACATCTGAGGCTACGTAGATTATATAGGAAGTTCCTTGGGAATGGAAGATTGAACACACCAGACCTATGCATGCTGTTGAAATGGATCTCACTGTGGAAGTGGAATGATGAGTGAGAGAGAGAATTTATGAGAATAAAAGATAGTCTGAGCAACGGTAAAGTGTCATATTACTCTGACATGATGTTACAATTTTGTTTGTTAACAGGTAACTCAGACTATGGAATCAGATGTGAGGTCTTCCAAGAGAAAATGGTGAATGGCATACTAGAGCATCGAAGTGTGGGCTTTGCCAGTTATATGCTAAACAAGCATGAGAGAGGCTACAGTGTTTCAGAGTAGGAGTTGCTTGCTGTAACGTATGGCTTCTGGAATTTTCTCCTTTTATCTGGAGGGTCATTAGGCTTTGAGCTATCTGCAGGACTGCTGATTGTTGAGTGGGAGACTGATGCATTGGGTGATGTTGAAGATGATGATGAGGGAGAAGAGTAGGAGAAATGTCATTTGCTAAATATGAGGGGAGACTGGAAGGAGAAAAGGATGTACAAGCCGTATGCAAAGATATAAGGCACTTGTGTGAAGTGAGATATAAAGTGTATCATGTGTTCAAATGGTAAATAGATGTAAGTGTATATGTGGGTATGAGTGTAAATAATTTAAGTTGCAGTGTATTATGAGATAAATATGCCATACCCAATTATATAAATAATTACTTTTTAAATATACCCCAGACATTAAGCAGGAATTTTGGGGAGCAGATTAAGATGGCAGCACCCAATTCAGCCATCAGTATGATGGCAGTCCCAACAAACAAAAAGGAAGTTTTAAAAGTGATCAAAAGTCTGAAGTCCAAGACTTCAGCTGGAGTAGATGAGGTGCCAATAATGCTAGCAAAGAAAACAGCTAGTCAGATAGTGAAACCATTGGTGCACATAGCAAACTTGTCAATGGCTGAGGGCGTGTTTCCACAGAAACTGAAAATTTCTAAAGTCATTCCCCTGTTGAAAAAGGGTGATAAGCTTAAAATAGAAAACTACAGACCTGTCTCACTTCTCCCAACTTTCTCTAAGGTCTTAGAGATACTAATGAAATATAGAGTCACACATTATCTTAATATCCACAATCTGATAAACAGTATGCAGCATGGATTTCAAGCCGGGAGAAGTAGCGAAACAGCTGTACTGGAATACACAAAAGAAATAATCAGTAAATTGGAAGAGGGAAAAAGTGTAATCAGGATAAATCTAGATTTGTCAAAAGCCTTTGACACTGTTGACCACAGCATACTTTTGTAAAAGTTTGTAGCTATAGCTATCAGAGGACCGGTAAAAAAGTGGTTTGAGTCATATCTGGAAAAGAAGAGGCAGGTGGTTGAAATTACAGCACCAAATATTAACCAAAAAATTAAACTAAGATCAGATCCAAGGGAGGTTACAGTAAGAGTACCCAAAGGAAGTGTATTAGGCACCTTGCTGTTCCTCATTTACATTCATGATATTCAGGTGTCAGAGAGAAAAGCTAGAATCATGTTATTTGCTGATGATACTAGTTTAATTTTTAGTGATATGAAACAATCATTGCACAGTACTGTGGACCATGTCCTACAAGATATACAAAAATGGTTTAGTGCAAACAAGCTAACACTGAAGGCACAAAAAAAAAAAAAAAAAACTAATTATGTGCAATATGGAAAAATAAGTGAACATGATGACCTAAATCCCACCATGGAAGGCAAACAATTTGAAAGAGTACAGTGTGCAAAATTCCTTGGTATGCACATTGATGGAAGATGAAGTGAAAGGACCATGTGGTGAGCTTAGCACTAAAAATAAATTCAGCATGTTTTGTACTTAGAATAATTTCAAGAGTTTGTAGTAATGACTGTACCAGATTAGTATATTTTGGCTATTTTCAGTCCATTGAATCCTATGGGATAGTATTCTGTGGAAAAACAAATTGTTGTCTAAATGAGATTTTCAAATTACAAAAACGTGCTATTCGGATAATGACCCAGAGCCCATCTGAAATACATTGTAGGCCCCTTTTTAAAGCACTGAAAATTTTTAACAATTCCATCATTATACATTCTGCAATGTCTGTTGGTGATCAAAAGAAATCAGGACAAAATGAAAGCCAATACAGACTACCATAATTAAGATACACGGCAATGTAAAGATCTCCACTTACAAGCTGTAACAAGGACCCTAAGTCAGAAACATATATGTAATCAAGGCATCCAAAACATATCAAGGAGCTGGAAAATGAGGATAAATTTAGAACTGTTATAAAGAATCACATGCTTGACAAATGTTATTATAGTGTAAGTGAATTTCTATGCTCAACTGTATTAGAGTATAAAGAACCACATGCTTGACAAATGTTATTACAGCATAAGTGAACAGCTCTGCGCAACTGTATAAGAATATATGTTTAAGTTAATGTTACAAATGAAATTACATCAATGAATATGTCTGTCAAGCACATAAGAATATTAAGAACCACAAGCTTAACAAATGTCACTACAGTATAAGTGAATAGCTCTGCTCAACGGTGTAAGAATATATGATATCATAAATGTGACAAATGAAACCACAACATCAAGGAATAGGTCTGTAGGCACATAAGAAGTTATGTTATAAAAACGCTTACTAGTTGTATATTATATTAAACATAAGACAGATTTGAGGGAGAGGTTTGGGTCAGTTACACCAAACAACACTCCCATTTTGCAATAGTTGATTTATTCACCTATTTACACAAGCAAGGCTTAAAAAGAACTAACATGGCAGTTTTGCCCAAAGATAATCTTAGTTTAGTTCAAAGACGATACTCAGGTCGATGCTGGTGTCGACCTTGTCGGCGCCATTTAGTCCCACTCTGTACTCTTGAGAGGCCTGGGGGGGGGGGGGGTGACTATGGTGTCGGCAGGAGTGGCTGGAGCTGGACCACCAGTCAGCTCGACAGCATCGGCGGGTAGCAGTGAGCTGTATCAGTAGATGTCGTGAAGGAAGGTTTGGCCACCGAACCTGGGAATCTGGAAGTCGTTGAAGCGCGCCAGGTGTCGTACTGGGCGTGCTGGTCATGTGGTGACAGCGAGGCCTGTGGTTTGCAGGTGGAACGGAGCGACGACGATGATGTCTGCAGTGGGCGTGGCGAACACACGAAGGATGTCCTGGTCGAAGTTGGGCAAGAGGGGAACACATTTCACCAGGTGGCAGGGAATGGCGGTGGTTGTGTCATGAGCACCGAATGAAGGGAAACACACAACGAACAGTGTGTCATCTCGTAGAATTATAGAGATGTCATGGATTATGTCTGGGGGGACAGGCACAAACACCTTGAGTGAGGGCACAATCAAGATGGGGGGGTCGAGAGAAACCTCGACAGGGCGAGGCAGGCAATGGGGGAGAGGTCGAAGGGACTGGCGAAGGGCCCAGCGGCGAGGGCGTGATCTTAGGTAAGCTCGACATGGGGAGCATGTGATTACTCAACGGAGTGTGTGAGACCAGAGTAGAGGGCGAGGTTGGTGAAGAGCTCAACGATTGGAACTGGAAGTCACTCGACCAAGTGTGTAAGTCTGACGTGGAGAGAGTGGTCGGAGCATTGTGAGCCATGACAGTGAGTGGTGTGGTCGTGGCCTGAAGGGGGGTAGAATTGGGCTCGACATGAGCAGGATTAAGTCTGTTGAGAGAGACTGTAACAGCTGAATCTTTTATCTGGATGTTGTAGGTGTTGGCTGAGCGCCAGAGAACTCGGTACGGGCCAGTATATGGAGTTTGGAGGGGAGCACGGACAGTGTCATCTCAGAGCATGACATATTTGCAATTGTGCAGAGATTTCAGGATGTGAACCTTAGGGTGGGAGTGGCTGGCAGGCAAAGGGATATGGAGGTTGGTGAAGTGGCGTCTGATGTGGTCCATGAAGGAAGGCAAGTCAGACTGAGGGAGAGAAGCAGAAGGGTTCACAAGTTCGCCAGGGAGAACAATGTTCTGGCCATACACAAACTTGGCTATTGTGCCTTTGAGGTCTTCCTTATAGATTGCACAAGTGCCGAGTAGCACAAGGGGAAGGGCCTCCATCCATAGAGAGTCGTGGCATTCAAGAGCCACCTTGAAAGTGCGGTGCCAGCGCTCAACTAGCCCCTTACTTTGTGGGTGATATGCTGTGGTATGGATGCTGCAAATGTTACTCAAATTGTCTGCCCTGGCCAGTCATGATGATAGCTGGACATCCGAAACGTGATACCCATGACTTGGCTGTCAACTGTCTGGCTAAGGACAGTGCTGATGGCAGTATCACTCGCATCTGTGGTGATGAAAAGCTGAACATTGGGATGAGGATACGCAATGGTGCAGGCCTCGGCAAGAAGATTTTTGTGGGCAGTGAAAGAGGCAGTTATAGCAGGGGTCCATGGAACAGGCCGAGATCTAGAAGTGTCGGTGCCTGCCAAGGTGTCCGTCAATGGAGCCTGAATCTCCACAGCCCGAGGTAGATGTCGGTGACAATAGTTAACCATTCCCATAAAGTGCTGGAGCTCTTTGAATGTCATAGGTCTGGGTAGGTTTAGTATTGTTTGTACTTTCTCAGGGGGCGGTGAAATGCCGTCGGCAGAGACCCGAAAACCTAGAAAAGTGACAGCAGGTTGATGTAGATACAATTTGTCCTGGTTGGTCTCAATGCCTGCTGCCGTGACAGTGTTCATAACAGTTTGCACATGTCGAATATTGTCCTCGACAGAGGAGCTGAACACAAGAATGTCATCAAGATACGAAAGCAGAATTTTAGTTCGAATAATACATCATTCATGAAGCATTGGCAGGTCTGGGTTGCATTTTTCAGACTGAAGGTCATGAATCAAAACTGAAATAACCCAAACGGGTGGTGATTGCTGTCTTCTCGATGTCTTCAGGTGCCATGGGGATCTGATGGTAGGCCCGTTTGGAATCAATGGCAGAGAATGTGGTCACACCTGCGAGGGAACTGGTGAAGTCGGCAATGTTGGGTATGGGGTAGGTGTCCATAATTGTTTGTACGTTAAGTCGATGGTAGTCTCTGCACATGCGCCCTCAAGAAGCGGGGTAGGAGCTGTTAGTTCGGGAACACGTGACGCTCGTCGCGCATGCACACTTGTGTCTGGCCAAGTGTCAAATGCTGCCATGTTAGGAGGGTGTGGCCCTGTGGAACTGTCAGTACGCGTTAAGGCAGTCTTGATAGTACAGTTGTGAGGGGTAGCAGGAGGTAAACACACAGAAGCTCAATTGCTGGGATTGCAAGCAGATTCGGCGCACTTACTGACCTTGCTTTGTTCTTGCTGTAGTGTCTGTAATTCCTTTGCTACATCAGAGAGCTGGAACTGTGTTTCATGGAGCCGGAGGGAGAGCTCGAAGTTTTCCTTGCACTGGTGAGCGACGTGTTCAAGCTCGACAAGGCACTTATGCGTGGTTTCTTGTAACGTCGTCGTCAGAGACAAGCGTGTACGGATGAGATTAGCCTGGACCATTGTGTCACGGAGGGGGGGAGGGGGTTTGCTCGATGGAGCACAGGGGAAGTGAGTCTTGGATGGATGGTGAAACACAGTGTTTTGCACTAGATCCGATGAAAGTTTGAGATGTAGCAAGAAGTCAATGCCTAGTATAGGTTCGTCAGTTTCGCACACTAAAAAAGTCCACTTGAGTTTGTAGAGAGTGAGACGATGTGTGAGGTTGAACCTGAGCACTGTAGATTAGTTGAATTCATGGCTTGCAGTGAAGTACGATAAGGGCGGATGTTCGATGATGCTAAGGACATGGGCAGCAGTGACACATTGGCGCCTGTGTCCACTAGGAAAAGGTATCCTGACAAAATGTCTTTAATGTAAAGTCGTCCACAATTATTTGGTTGTTCCCGGACAGAATGGAGCACTGGGGGGGTGCCTGTCATGTTGTGCGCAGGAGGCAGTACCCGAACCTACCTATGATTGGTGTTTGGGAAGTAGCAGGATGGTCTGCAGTTCCGTGCCGCCTCACCAAATTGTGTGTGGAAGTAACAATACTAGTAGTGTGGTTGCATTTCCTGCGGAAAGTTCATTTCCAGTGGCGGAGGCCGAGGTTCGGTGGCCGCAGCAGGTTCGGTTGCAGGAGGGGGCATGACCACGGGAAGAGCCGGTGACGTTCCAGTTGCTTGTTTACTGCTTCCTGGGGCGAGCGGAATGGTCGGCACAGTACAGCCCTGACTGTGTCTGGCTGCAGAGCGATGAGCCTGAACCTGAGACTTGTCAGATAGGCAGTGGCTGGTGAAATGGAGCAGTCATGCATCGTGTAGCTTGGCAGCAAAGCGGTTGTGAGGAGGTAGTTTATCTGACCAGATGGTGAGGAGAGCTGTCAGAGAATAGATTGGCGCTGACCAGGGCACGTAGCTGACTCCAGAGCTGGGAAGGTTAGTCGTTGCCTAGTTGCTCGATGTGGAGCACTTGTCATATTGCTGCCTCAGTTGAGTGTGCAAACTGACCAGGTCTGCAATCAAGTCCTCCTGGTCGTGCGGGTGGGTGATGAGGCACAGAAACCTGGTTGACGCATCGAGTTTGTAATGGTCGAACACTTCGTCTACAATTTTGAACCAGGTTGTTGCTCTGTCGGGATTAAACTGCGGCCTCATCAGTAAGCATTGTAGAATGTTTGGTAGAACAGGATGAGTGTAATTCATCGGGGCACAGCCTGAAGCAAGCTGTTGTTGCTGTAGTATTCCAGGAGAGTGTGCCTCCCGGGGATGTGGCGATGACGGCTGGTCGGGTGGCAGTGTGAAGGTGACGCGTTGTGGTTGAGCGCGATCTGTCGCGACACGGAAAGCCGATGCAGGTGAGATACCGTAATGTGTCGATTGCAGTTGCAGAAGCTCAACACGTTGTGGGTGTGTTCAGATCGACGTGTCGTGGAAGACCGACATGAATGAGGCACCGAGATGTGCCGAGGACGGTAGTGGAAGCTCAACTGGAGCCGGTGCGGAGGCAACAGGTGAGTTCAAAGTTTGAAAAGGCCTGTTAGTCCACAGAAAGATCAACATATGGTCAGAGCCGGGGCCACCTGTGTTGGAGGGAGGCTATGGGAGTGCAGGCTGTCCAGAAGCACAGTGTGGAAAATGATGTCGAATGTCGGATGGAATGTGTGAATGTTCACTGTTCATAGTTACTCCACTCAAAATGGTGTGTGGATAAGGTGAATGTCATGGCACAAAACACTGAGGCATAGCAGTGGGACAGAGATGGAGGTCAGGCCCAGATAACAAGTTATTGTTCTTGTTGCAGGCCGAGGTATTGAAGCAGGAAGGCATGTGCTGATGCTGAACCGAGTCAGGTGCGGGCATGGTCGGATGCTGAGGAGGTTGACCTGTGAATAAAGTAGTTCCGGCCACGTGGCAGGAATCTGTGTGGCACTGCATGGATTGCAGTGTGGCAAATCGTCCTGGCGGTGGTAGGTTGTCCAACGAAGCATTTGTAGAAATCGGCATTGGTCCCGCACTGAACGGAGATCCGTAAGAGGTAACTGCACTGTCGATGAGGGAGGGCACATGTGGTGGGAATAAAGGTGTCTGATAGCCAGAGTCATGCACACTCCTAACCTCACTTACTGTTGCAGAATCGAAAACGTCTGGCAAAATCAGCGTAATCATTGAGTGAGAGGCATTGTGTTTCAGTCCTGGCGGGTGTACATCGCCTGCAACACGATGCATATGGATCACAAAATCCGGCGTCAGGCATTGGGCTGAAGTCATTGTTCAAACGTTGTGTCGAAGTAATACACACGAAAATAACCAACGCGGAGGCCGCAGACACAGTAAAACATCGAAAACGAAAGACGTTACAACTCGGGGTCACCAGTGAGGGAGAGGTTCGCATCGGTTACACCAAACAACGTTCCCATTTTGCAATAGTTCATTTATTCACCTCTTTACACAAGCAAGGCTTACAAAGAACTAACATGGCAGTTTTGCCCAAAGATAATCTTAGTTTAGTTCAAAGATGATACTCAGATCGATGCTGGTGTCGACCTCATTGGCGCCACAGATTCATACGAATTCAGCATAGAAAAATATTTTGTGAAGATATTATATAGTTGCTAAAATGTATCCTGACAAATCCTATATCACAAATGTGATCATTGGGATGATCATAAATAAATAAATAAATAAATAGAAATGTGGGGCACTCTGATTAAGATACTAAAGGCTGATACTTTCCTTTGTTTGAATATTGTATCTGTCTTGTACTGTTATTCAGTTCCCATGGTGAGGGTATCCAGGGTCAAGCCCATGTTGATTTATTGTGTTCTGTCAAAATGGTTAACTATACCAAAGTCATGTTTTGACAGCAAATTCACTCACTGGTTCTGATGGCTTCAGATTATACAGAGATGTGCATAGTACATGGATGATGGAACCAGAATGACCAACAATAGCTTGAGATGATAGATGATGCAGTAAACTGACACTAATAATTCACTAAAATGTGACAAATGGAAGTAAAACTACTTTGCTGCCAAAGGTTAAAGTGTGGAAGTTTAAGAGTGAAAATTGCATGCAGTGAACACAGTCAATCATATTGTTGAAATAAGTTTTGCTAAAAATAGTTGCCATAGCGTTAACGACTTGAAAGATAAGTGATTTGAAAGGTCTATTAAGTTCTTTCATTTAATTAATATGTTGAAGTTTTTATTTCTTCTGTGTTAGCATAAGAATTGTATCATAGATTAAGTTCACTTCATTGTATCAAATTTCATGCTGATCACACACCATTACAGAAGTAGCCTATTACACTGTTGATCTGATGTTAATATATACTTTCTTTCATTGTAAGCTATTTATTTATTGGTACTACTTAATGTGACTGATAGCATGCTGAAAGCCACATTAAATGGAGGCAATGCAATGTAACATGTATACTGGAAAAGGTTTAGCCAACTAAGGTAAGATCTTTATATCTTGAGAGCATGGAAGTATTGTTGGGCCATGGCAGTGATGGCCCAGACACACCAGCTTGTGTGACAAAAGGAGTTCCTAACCCAGTGACCATTAGCGAGTTGATACAATGGACTGGTCAGTGCAGGTATAGAGCAGGCAATTCCATGCTGATAAAGGAAAGAGTGCCAGACAAGGTGCTTGGCCAGTGCTAAGAACTATGACTTCTGTTGCTTTTATAACTAAAAGAATACCCAAATATTAAAGACTCATAGTAATTCAACCATTCATCATGGAACAAATCTGAGTACACGAAAATAACCAAGCAATCATAACACTCGTGTCGAAATACAGATACCTGTGGTACCTTGAATAATACAGAAATTAGCTTTTCAACACAAACAAATCAATTGAGAATTACATTAAGTCAAATTGTAAGTAAGCACTACATCCAGTCTTGATTGACATTGTGTCAGGTGGTTACATCACACTCTAGCTATTGCTTGTCAGTGGTATACACAGCCAGAATCAGTCTAATATTCAGTTGTAACAAATATTTAGCACATACTGGGGTCAGATCATTGTGTCCTCCTTATAAACACAGTCAGGGGATGTGGCATGATACTTTATCACTCATTCATGCATTCTAGTTGTTAATTATTTCTTTAATACCATGCTGTATGGAAGTACATTATTAATTGCCAATATGAAATTATTGACTGTAATACATGGTGTCCAGTACTTTTCGAACCAAAAGGATCTGAACTTTTGTATAATGTTAATAGTTTTATTGTAATAGTATATAAGGCAAAAGGGTGGTGGGCCAATTTATTAAGCATTCCATTTTATTAAGCATTAGCTTTAAGAAAGACTGTAAATTGAAAAGGAGGTAGTCAGTATTTTATTGATATGTACCTATATGTGGTTGCATGTTTTGGTACTGAGCAGCACTGGTGGAGTGTCCAGATGCCAGCTGGTGGCCAGTGGACAGAGTGGAAAGGGAAGTCCACATCACACAAGTGAAGAGGTCGTTACATTTGGAGTGTCATAAGAACAGTTTTCAAGAGATGGTTTAATTTGGGCAGCATGCAGATTTACTTGACTGTTTACAATTGTTGAGACTCAGACAAAATCCAGTATTTTAGATGTGTTGTGGAGTTGAGCTTCATGAACAGTTACTACTGTTGAATCTGATATAGCTGGCTGGGGTGGCTGAGCAGTTCTAGGCACTACAGTCTGGAACCGCGCGACTGCTACGGTCGCAGGTTCGATTCCTGCCTTGGGCATGGATGTGTGTGATGTCCTTAGGTTAGTTAGGTTTAAGTAGTTCTAAGTTCTAGGGGACTGATGACCTCAGAAGTTAAGTCCCATAGTGCTCAGAAGAATTTGAACCATCTGAATCTGATATATTTTCATATTAATACAATATAGCAAGTTTCAGTAAGCAGTTTCTTTTATTATTAATTATTTGAATAATTTACGTAGGATCATTGCCTTTAATAATTTCAAAGAGGTACTGAATGAACAATCAAATCATTTCAGGTAAAATGTTTTTGGTCAACTACATCATGTAATCATGAGATCAGCTAATACAATTTATTTTATTTAATGCAACGAGGTGAATTTCATGTTACACATGTTTATTATCTGCAGTGAATAGCCAATGTCAGGTAAATTATGTTGTAAGATCACTGGAAATTGATGTATACTGCACAGTCAACCAACAGCAGATGTTAAAGCTGACTTGTGGGACTCAACCTATGCAACAATAGTGAGCCAGATCTCTAATCTGAACTACACACTGTCCAATATTAAACTTCATCTTAATCTTTCCCAGTAAATCGCAAATGGTGTATCTCGTGTGGGATAAAAACATAACCTTAACTTTCCCCAATCATTCTACTCTTTTCATCAGTATTTTGCATGACCTGGAACTTGTACTCAGCTTTATCAGGAGAAAAGGGAGATACTTGTTCTGTATTGCAGAGCTTAACGCCATACATTGTAAGGAAACATTATGTATATATACTCGTAAATATTCTAATGTAGCTAAGTAACTGTCTGCAAGGAAATGGATCAACATTACTGGGTACATGATAGCAGTTAGAACTGCAGTTTTTCATTTTCTTGTTATCTTCATTCATTGTGTGTTCTCTATTGAAGGTCCTTACTATATTGTCAATCTCCTATAAAAATAAGTTGTCAAATGTAAGTGCTCTGACAGAAAAGTTATCTGATTTATATGTGATTATTCCAGGATTAAATGCCATCTGATATTGATAACATATATTGTGGATGGTGGATAGGAAAACATTTTTAAGCCTTAAATGTTTAAAACACAGTTTTCTTTGCAGCTTTCATGTAATACTAAGAAGTTCATTACTTCATAACTGTGCAATACGTGTTACAGAATTGCTTTCGTTACACATATGGCTACAGATTTTTTTGTCTAACTTAAAATTAGTATTCACTACCAGATTTGTATTACATGGATTTCCTGGAAGAATCTTGAACTTTCTGTTGATGTGTAGTACTCTTTGGGGGGTGGGGGTGGGGGGGGGGGGGTGGGGGGGGGGTGGTTACTGAAACTTTATAGACCAGAATGGAAAGCAAACTGAACAGATCATTGCCACAACTTATAATGTTTTTGACAACAAGAATGTCTGAAGTTGGATTGCAACCTTCCCACTTCTTTTACACAAGTCGACTTACTTTGTATGCATAGCTGATCTTCTTCTCTGGATAGCGGACTACGTCAATCTCTCAAAACTTCTTCTCTGAAGAGTGATGCTAGTTAAAGAAACATATAAGACTCTCTCTCTACTCATGAAATAAGTAGGTACTCGAAGAATACTTTTAGTTCACTCTCAGTATATTTCAACTTCCACAAAGAACAAAATGATCATTTCTCACATAAATATTTGACTTCTTGTAAGTGACCTGTGTCATCTCTCATTAGACACAATTAAGATACATTTACAACTGAGTTGGTTTAACAACCCTCTAGCAAGTCTGTGTTAAGAGTTACTTAAATGTCTTCCTCTACTCACTGTTCTTTTGTCACTAACAATAGTCACAATTACAAAACAGCACAGAATAACCCAGAAGTTCCATAGTTCTTCCTTGCTCTTTCACTATGGCTTCCATGGATCGACTGACAAGTACTTGTCGGTGTCATTTGACCACCATGTCTATAGTCTTCTCACTACAAACTTCAGACCTGCACACACATACAGGTGATATACAGTAGATAGGGCTCCTTTTTTCCACTCACATCTAAAATTCTCGAATCACTACATACACCCCCCCTCCCCCCCCCCCCCCCCCCCCCACCACCGCTTCAGATTGAACATGCAATATTTTATACAAAATCATTATGTACATTAATATCACACATAATAACAATTCACATTTTAACAGTATACATTTCTTTTCTTTTAATAACTGTGAATAACCTTTTGCTTACCATTTAGCTAGTCTTCTCATTTTATGTTGATAATAAAGCATGAGCATTTCTCTCAAGGTTTTAGTCAGCTCTTTTATTATATAAGAATTGTAAGGGCTATATTGTCCTTTTCTTTTTTTTTTCCCCTATCTTTCCAATTGTAAACTCTGTTCTCACTTTTTGTACTACCTTTCCTAAGTATGTACCCATTCATTATCTGTTGTAGTTTGGAGGAACTCTGGGCAACATGAAAGTGTTCCTTTCGACACTCGTAAACTCACATAAAATGTAATAATTCTCGTTGTGCATAGAATTCATACTTTCCAGAATAATTCTTATAAAATATGTGACTTCTGTCATGATACTGCCCCCTTCTGCTAGGATCAGTACCTATACTTTGCCTGTGAGTTGACTATATGAGTGCACTTCCTCTTTCCATTCTGTTAGGTACATCCCTTTATAAAACATTCCTATTTTTTAGGCCACAGGTTGTCCTACCTCCATGTAAGTACACCTGCTCTATGTACTTAGCAAATGCTAGGTACACCCCCCTTATCCCTTCTGAGAAGGCCTCATGGTTCATTACCCCAGTATATGTTCCTATGTATACTATAATTAAGTATTATCTGGTAAAGCTACAAATCTTCTTAATACTTTATTTAATCCCTAGACTCTGCCTCTACTTCTCAACTTCTGTACTCTTAGTAGATACTATGTCTACCTATAATTCGAGTCCTACTATCCTACAATTCATCAGAGTATTTATTAAACTGACATTCCTTAATCATTATCACAATTAATCCCTCTCTGGCTTAAGTTCTCTCTCATTACTCGTGCCTCCTTCTTATGTATACTCGATATGAAATCGTCACAGTTTTTATGCAATGTACACATATTCTTTCCATTACAACACCTGGCAGTTCTCACATTGCAACTGGTTTCTAGTCAGTAATCTCATTGTTTGTGTATCCGTACATCTTTCTCTGTATGCAGAGAAAGATAAGATCTAGGTTTTAGAAACCATGGAAATTAGGAAGGACTTCTGCAATAGAAGTATGTGAATATGGAAAGGGGGAAAAATAGATAGGTTCTCAAATGAGAAGTAAGAAAGGAAATAAATAGAAATGGTTGCTAAGATTGAAGAAGAGAAAGAAGATAGCCCCAAAGACAGGAAACCCTTCCCACTCTCCTTCCCCAGGATCCCTGCCTGCCAGGTACTTGGGTGAGATGCTAGAGGAGGTTTGGTGTTAAATTGTCTCCTACAAAATGGACATTCCCACCTTCACCCGTGAGGTCACTGAGGGAAATCTTAGCAACCCTATGGAAATGGCAAATGATGAAGAATCAGTTACACTTGTTTGCAAGAGTTGTTTGAAAGGTGTGGTGTATGTTTTGTGTTAGTCATGATTTATGTGTTCTCGTTAACCATGCTTTTATCCATACTCATCCCTTTCAAAACTGATACAAACCCTCCCATCTACATCACATCTCATAAAATTATAAAATATTATGTACACTACAGTATAATGGTTGTTCAGTTCATCACATTATATTAAGTTTTTGACAAACATAATATTCTTATTCTGTTTATTTTGTCTAAATTGGTATTTATTTTCTTGTCATATCCAGTTATCCAAGTAAAGATTACAGGATAGTTTAAGATTTTAGAAATAGATGACAGAACAGTTTAAGATTTGCAAGGAATTAAGTGCAGGAAAACTATTTTGGAAGAAACAATGAAAACAACTAGTGATCCGACGGTCATCACTTTGCCCATTAACTCAGAATGTTAACATCCCTCGGGGCTAGATGACTCCACCCAGATCCCATGGATCTGATATTAACTTCACTTGAGCAAGTACAGACCAGTACTTCTCCTTAAATTTTGTTTCAAAATCTACCAACCACAAAACAATCACCACATCACTAGGTAACACAACATTAGGTGGTACATTTTTTTCTACTTTGTTTTGGATAAGCGTGAATTCTTAACACATGTCATCTTTAACCTTTTGGGTATCTGAAAGTTCAGAAGAAACAGTAGGTGATATGTTCCCAGAGGTTACTCTCGCAGCAACTTTTCATTTTTCATTTCCTCTACCTGTTCCTCCAAACTACTTGCATTTATGATGTCTGAGTTCGCTATTTTCTCTTAGAAGTTTTTTTCTACATTATCTACTCGTGTATTAATGCCTGTAATTTACGATTGGATTATTGGCATTAACTTATCTTGCTTTTCAACACTCTCTTTTTAAGTATGCAATCCCAGCTTTGCAGCATCAAACTTAACATTACATACATTTTCAAGTAATCCCAACTTCTTGATTAACATTACATACATTTTCAAGTAATCCCAACTTCTTGATTCTACTGGATTATATTTTTCCTCAATATCAAATTTTAACTTTTTTGTCAAATCCTGAAAACTATCATTCTGTTTTTGGTTGAATTCAGTAAACATTTGATTTACATGAATGTTCAAAGAATTAGTTAGTTCAGTCTTTAAATCTAATTTCAAATTTTCAGCTTTACTGTTTAGGGTGTCAAATTCAGTCATTAAAGCAACCATGCCTTCACATAGATTACTAAATTCTCTACTCTGTGTGTCTACCTTGGCACTTAATAAACCTAGATTTGTTACTTGACTATTCAAAGTTTCACTCTGGTTATTTAGAACTTCACTCTGAGCATTTAAACTAGAATGTATCAAACCTATTTCTTTCCTTAGAGTTTCATTTTGAGCATTTGACTGCTGACACTAGTCATTTAATTTATAATTTAATTGAGTATTTACTGAATCTAATTTAAGACTTTGATCTTCTAATAGAGAATTCATTAAGCCTAATTGTATACTCTGAGCTTTAGTTAGATTTACTAACTCAGACCAGTCAGGCCCTTCTTTGGTAATTTTCACAGCCACGGCTAGTCCTGAGGTTTCAGCCAACTTGCTGAATGTTATTCATGATTTTACAAGTTTTAGACCATGTGAGCATTTAAAAATTATCTTTAAGTATAATAACTGCACTAATAAAGTTCACTCAATAGTTTGCATAACTTCTTGCTAAGGTATTAAAGTTTTGTTTTGCACTCATCCGGCATAGACTTCTTGCAGTGTAGATGAGCATATGTGATGGCAGGTCAGCACCAGTGAACAGCAGCTGGTGCCGGCGGCATCAGATGTAGACTTGTTTTCATGTCTGTGTCCCCACGATGCATGTGAGAGCTGAATACTCCCTACACCAGATCTTCTTAGTCATCTTGTTCTAGGCGTATCTCTTCTTAGTCTAATATGTCGAAATCTTCTCTCTGGTTTTTCACAGTTTGAATTTCTCGCGTCTTCTCCCTTATTTACATTTACAAATTTTCTCCATCGGATAGTTCGGCAGAATCCAACTCTGTGCAATGGTTCTCTTGTCTCAATATGCTCAGTTGCTATGGCAATACTTGATAGGTTTTTCTCTCATTTTCATCTCAAAATTCCTTTTTTCCTTCAGTCCTTTCACACTGGTCGCCATGTTCTAACATTTTTGATGACAAGAATGTGTGAAGTTGGCTTGCAACTTTCCCATTTCTTTTACATGAGTCGACTTACTTGGTATGCACAGCCGACCTTCCTCTCTGGATAGCCAGCTATATCAATCTCTAAAAACTTGTTCTCCAAAGAATGATGCTATTTAAAGGAACATGTAAGACTTTGTCTCTACTCGTGTAATAAGTAGGTACTCAAAGAATACTTTTAGTTCACTCTCGGTATATTTCAATATCCACAAAGAACAAAATTATTGTTTCTCACATAAATATATAACTTCTTGTAAGTGACCCATGTCAACTCACATTAGACGCAATGAAGATACATTTACAACAGAGTTGGTTTAACAACCCCAGAAATCATAAACATGTCTTGCCTCTAGCAAATCTGTATTAAGAGTTAATTAAGAGTCTTCCTCAGCTCAGTGTTCTTTTGTAGCTAACAATAGTCACAATTACAAAACAGCACAAAGTAACCCAGAAGTTCCATAGTTCTTCCTTGCTATTTCACTATGGCTTCTATGGATAAACTGACAAGTATTTCTCAGTGCCGTTCGACTGCTGTGTTTACGGTCTCCTCATGACAAGCTTCAGACCTGCACACACAAGACAGGTGACACACAGTAGATAGGGTTCCTTTTTCCCACTCACATCTAAAATATTGTGTGTTCGAGATGGTGGAAGGCCAAGTGGGTCTAGAGTTTATGTAGAAATTCTTGAATCACTACAAACTCTTAGTTCATCGAGGACTAACCACAACTCAGATTAGAGTACTGTTATAAGAATGTAATGGATCTCTTTTGTATATTACCTTTGCACATTAATATATCATTTGCAACCACTCCAAATTAGGAAGAAAACAAGATAAACATGTCAGGAATGTAAACAAAGTAGTAATGTCCACCTAGTGGATAATGTGATATGTAAATGATTGTGGAATACTAACATATCAAACATATCAAACTCATCAATTGATAGAAATATCTGAAATTAATTATCTGTAATGATTAACATATAATGAAAATGTTTTACCAAGTTGCTCACTTTCATTTGGTAACCAATATACATAAATCAGTGTTCAGAGCAATATAAAACCTCTGTTACCTACCTTTGTAAAGGATGCATGTATCAAAGTTTACTGATATTTGAAGTAATTATATGAGTATAACAAAATACAACATGTGTAAAAAAAATCATCGAAAGATAATTTTTCTGTAAAATACAAAATTACTGTAAATGTTAAGTGTAATCCATGTTGAAATATATGACTAAACATCATTCTTAATTTTGCTATTAATAGTATTGGAAATGCCAAAGTCGTTGCTTATTCCACAGTTCTGATGTAAATTCAGATGACAGCCTTAGGTTCAGTTATTTTTTGTTATGTTCTCATCTTCCAGCAAGTCCAAAGTATTGCATCTTATATGACTTAGTTTTTGTGGCAGATTCTGTGTTTAGTTATGAATTTTATCTTATTTCTGTTTATTTTGTGAGTTGCCTCAAAATTAACTTATTATTCTTGAAATAATTTGTGAATTAAGGCTGGTATTTGTTTTTGACAGAATGAAAAATTCTAATTTTGTTTTACAAGAATTCATAATTCCAGACATAATGCATTTGTTGAATCTTTAGAGCTTTCAGAAGTTATTTTTTGTTTTTGGATTGCTGTTTCAAAACTATGCTTATATATGGTCAAGGAATTATGTAGGCATTAGTTGGTGTTGCAACTGTTATGCTTTTCACCTCATGAGGGTTTTTCAGTAGATGTTCAGAATACCTCTTTTATAGATATATTCTCTTTCTAGAGGGTTTTTCAGTAGATGTTCAAAATACTTCTTTTTAATATTCTCTTTGTAGATGAGATATTACTTTCACAACTAGTCAGTTACTGTGATAGATGGTCACTGTAGCCATTACCAGGGTTAAGAGATGTTTCTATGTTCACACAGATGTGACTGAGAAAAGTTGTATTAGTTTTTGCTTTATGTGTAAGAAACTTAATTTATAGCTTTACTGATTTTGAAGAATTCATTTCTTTATGGGCTGTACATTACGATTTTGTTATTAAAATCACCATAAGGAAGAACTATTGTGTCAATATTTTTAAGTTTTCCTATAGTAGAGTATAGATTTTTAATAATAAAAGTCTTATTACAGTCACTGGATCTGTAAGCAATTAAGATAACACTTTTTATGTTGTTATTTTAACAGCTAATGCTTCAAAGCTTCCTTCTCTGCCTAACTGTCATACATAATCTAATATCTTACACTGCCTAACTGTCATACATAATCTAATATCTTACAGTGTGTCTTCTTTAACAAAAATTATACATCTAGTGTTCTTAAGCACTGAAAGAATTCATAGCTGGAGCAGTGCTCATCAGAAAATAAAACTGATTCCTCCTTCCATTTACTGTTAAGAAGCACTATAATCTTTGTTGGTTAGGGATTGTACATTTTAGGAGGTCTTTAACACATAAATCAGTGACACAACTTTATTCTCTTAGAAACAAATATTCTGGGAGTGAACTTCTTATCAGTCATTTATCCTGTGTATTATGGATTTTTTTGTGTTACACCATTTGAATTTCAGGCCTCTTAAAAGTTTTACCTTCTTTGATGGGCCAAGTGTAACAAAATATTGTTCTTTCATACCACAAATTATTTGCCAGTTTGATTTAAAGGAAGATCATGACTGATATAAATGTATCTACCTAAAATGCTTATGTCTATCACTTTCGCATACCCATATTTTCTACACATAGTAATGTTAATTTTTCTTCTGTTTGTTCATTTAAGAAGGTAGACCAAATCTGTAATATTATATTTGTGAGAGCTAGTTGCTGGAACATGCATACAAGAGCTGTAATGATTTTGTTGACCTGAACTCTTGCAGTGTTATTTGCACCCTCAAAAATATCTTTTGGTTTGAGGTCTTTATCCAGATATGCAACTGACATAATCACTTTGAAAATACAAGCTTCTGGTTTAAAAAAACTGATGACTTCTTGTAAACCTGGACTTTTTCCATAATTTGATGCCTCGTGACTATCCACAAAGCTTTTGACCTTGGTTTTTTTCTGCACTTTTTCAACTGATCCACTTCTCTTTGATAGAGCATCATCAGTATTGTTTTACATAAATACTTTCATTGTACAGTTAAGCTGTTTTATACAGCCTGAAGTGTATGAACATTGCAATATAATAGTAATAGCATGAGAAATACACATTTTTGGGAGATTTTTCTTAATATCAAGTTTTGAGCTGCTTCTTGATTTACATTGCTGTTCACATATTCAATGTTTACACCCCAGTTGGTGGCTTACCTGGTTAGCAGCCATCACAAGACTCACCAGAGCTATTTTCTACTTTGTGTTTCTAACTACAAGTTTTTGTAACTGATTTCCTAATTAGTTGACTGGTCTTTTTAAGCTTATCGTTTCCTTTGAATTTCATAATTCACACCCACACACCCACACCCACCCACCCACCCACCCACCCACCCGCACACACACACACACACACACCCACACACACACACACACACACACACACACCCACACACACACACACACACACACACACACACACACACACACACTGAGTGACTCATGAAGTTGTGTTTGTCACTGTTTCAGTTCTTGCTTTTGATCTTGCCACAACATTCTTTGTGTTTCTGGATTTAACATAACAGCAGTTGCATCTGTCAGTTTATTCCATTATAACTACTCTACACAGGCTGGATTTAAACATTTCACTTTCTGCATGTTGTTCTGAACTCAACCTTTATTTACTACAATTATCACACAAGACAAATGCGTCAGTGGCTTAGTGGTCCATGATAGTAATGTGATCCACGAATTCCTGGCGACTTCCTGGTGTTAAATCACTGCATAAAGGTTTTACAACATACAGTTCATTTTCCTGAACATCAGTTTGGCAGCTTCCTTTCGTGTAGTGCTTGTAATTTGGCATAGTTGTTCAGGACCAATAGGATCTTTATAAATTCTGAAAAAAATGTAATAGTTAACTTTCACACTACAAGAAACATCCAACCTCCAAATCCTGTTTTAACCTTTGAGGGAAAAATGTGTCAAATATGACCCATATAAAATTTTTATGCATTCAGTATTCAGGAGGATTTGAAAGTGGGAGATGCATCTTAACAATCTAACTAATACACGGCATACTATTTGGTATGGTATTAGTTAGGATCTTTAAACACAACTATCATTTATATGTATTGAAACTAGGCAGAAGTTTACCCTAAATACTGTATAAGGACAGTGAGTACAAATCTGTGCAAAAGATGATTGTATCATACTGGAGTTGTATTATATAACTACATGTTTTTTCTTAAAAGGCATGCCAACATTAAATTCTTTTAAGGTAAAGTTGAAATACTTCTTGCTTGACCACTAGTTCAACTTTATCTGAAACTTCATAACAAGTAAACCTCATTTATCAAATATTGCGAACTATGTGTTATTTCTCTTTATACTCTAAATTACTTTTATTGTGTTCATCATATATTCTACTGGTATCATATACACAAGGAGTGTAATATATCAATTTATATTGTTATGTATTTTGATTGTGTTTATCATATAGTCTGCAAGACTACTGTAATAATAAATTAATTATATTTTCCTCTTGCTCTATATCATATGTACAGTGTACTGAAACTATATCTGGACAAATAAATAAATATCACTCAAAGAGTATGACCTGCTAGCTGTCTTGCTCATTACAATGAATGACAAAAATCTTTTGGCTCTTACAGGTCTTGCAATTCATAAAATTACTGGGAACATTGGAAACACTATTATTAATATCCTTACTTTCCTTAATTAGACAACATGATATGACTCAGTTACATGTCATCTTTGCTACATTTTTATTCTATCTTTTTCTGGCACTTCCAGAATGCTTCCACAGCATTTTATTGTCAATTATTATGTGAATTTCTTGCTATTTCTGTGTAGTCTGACTATTTGTCAAAAATGTGAAGCAGCTCAGCATAATAGTATCCCAGGTTTTTATTGCTTCTGCTGTATTTTCACTTTGATAATTTATTGTTGCCCAGATCACCTTGATAATCTACTTCCATTCATTTGTTTTATTGCATTTTAATAGGTGAAATGAACAATGCTGTGGCCATTGGTGATAGTGTGGTGCTATGTCACAAATATGTGATGTTGATGTTTCTTGCTATGCATACACTAGCATGCTTGTGGCATTATTTAGCTTCTCAGGTAAGTAATCTCCTGCAGTTCTAGACTTAATTATATACTTGTGTTTTCAGTGAATTATATTCAAGAAATTTTAGTATAGTGTTGAACATATCACAGCTTTACAAAAATAATTTATTTGGTCAGTAAACATGCAGGTATATGCATTCTTATAAATATACTGAATGAAAGACACATCTCCCTCTCCCTTTCTCTAGTGTACCTCTGTGTGCAGTGTTGCCACTAAAGTCTATAGTGATTCACATTTCGTTGCAGTGGATAAGGCTCATTATACTGATTTCTTTTAAGTGAATGACCATGTTGCCAGTAGCAGCACACACGAACAACATAAATAGACCTCGTGTCTTTCTCTTGATAGTTAGTGTAAATTCATCATTTACCTTTCCATTAACATTTATTCTGGTGCAGCTTATTGTTCCAGTATGAAGAGAACAGCAAGATTTTTTGTAACTTGAAAATTTTATAACTTCAAATTCTTTTATTGTTTAAAGGAAAACTGAGAAAAATTTACTTAAGTTACCATGTATTTCTGCCAAAGGTGCTTTTCCACTGAATATTAATTTCTTATTTCTTGAAATCTTAACTGAACTTCAATATATTAATTCTTTCTTTCTTCTCAATTTTAAAGTTAATGTAGTTGACAAGAAACTGTTGGAGAATTATTCCAACTTCAAATATTTCCATTAACTTTTTGTCTCTGACTGAAAGATATTTGAGTCAAGAGAATCACATTAAATGCAGTAGCCAAATAACAACAGTTGTTGATTCTATAAAAATTCATTCCATAAACTTGATGCAAACTGAACATATTTCATTATGAAAATTAATATCATTTCAGCATAATAATAATTAGTGATTCTCTTAACAATGCAGTTGCAATCTCCTCCTATGCACTGTCCATCATCTGTTTCCTTGTACCGATGACCGTTGCCACAGGCCACATTGTAGATATCCACTGGACTGCATTATTATGAAGTCATGCACTCAACTTGAAACAAAGAGAAAATGCTCGTTTCTTTAATGCAGTGATAAACACTTAACCACGTATGTTTGGGTAACTAATCATTATTTACCTGATAGCACTCAGATAGGAAAAGACATTGGTGTTGCAGTTAATATGTTAAAACATTCAGAACCTGTGATTCATATTTTGTCTGAGTGCATAGTTATCCAAAAAAGTCTTTCCACCTACCACTCTCATAAATTGTAAATAGGAGAAAAATTCATAAAAATGTAACTTTTTTGGGATAAAACCACAGTAAAATTCAAAAAGATGCTTAAAATATATCTGTTTAATAAACGGTATTTGATACAAAAAATCACTTGCACAATGCAAAAACTGTGCCATGCTTTGTGCATTGGAAAATAAATGTGCGTAACAGGTCATCTAAATCTAGTTTATTGGTAAATCAGAGTGCACATGCAATATAGCAATATGATTGAAGCATCTTGCAACAATGTTGAGCTTAAATAAGTTTTGAATAAACATAAAAACGAAAAACTTCATTAATTGTAATAGAATGATCCACAAAACAGGAGGAGCAAGTGCACAAACTCTAAAAATCATTGACTTCCTTCAAGCTCTTTGCCTGCTCATTTCCTACCTTTTCTTTTCTTTTCTTCTTCCTTTTTTTTCTTTTTTTTTAAACATATTGCTTATCAGTTTCTGTTCATCCTTCAGTAGAATAATTTTTGTAAAATTTTACAGTGTTGTCAACATCAGTAGGATGTCCAAGAATATAGTTCTATCAATTTAAAGAATTTCATAGAATCATTGTTAATTGACTCTTCAATGACTCATTCAGTAGGCCAAAAAATTCAAAATATATTCTGAAAAACTCTTGAGATTTTTTGAAATGACATTTTGTTATTAGCTTGATTGTGATACTTTGAAGTTTTCTACTAATGCAGAAATTTATTTTCGTCAATATGAACATCAACAACTGGTTCAATACTTTCTTGTCAAATTTTCTCAAATTTAAAATCACAAAAGCAATTAAATAAATCAGTGACAGCTTCTGTTGTTTCATATTATTCTATGATACATTATTGGGTCTTTGTAAGTCTGTCTTTCAAATTTCTACCTGATGAAGAATGTCGGCAAACATTTTTAAATTGAAATAGCTCTCAAGCCTTTTGCAAATAATCATATAATCTTGATGCTTTGGCTGATACCACACTATCACTTCCTTTATCAAGGAAATGGTCATACAAAAACTACATCAGTTGTCTGTAATTTGCACTTACAATATTCGGAGATTTTATTGCATCTACCAACCCATAAAATCAATATATACACTCCTGGAAATGGAAAAAAGAACACATTGACACCGGGGTGTCAGACCCACCATACTTGCTCCGGACACTGTGAGAGGGCTGTACAAGCAATGATCACATGCACGGCACAGCGGACACACCAGGAACCGCGGTGTTGGCCGTCGAATGGCGCTAGCTGCGCAGCATTTGTGCACCGCCGCCGTCAGTGTCAGCCAGTTTGCCGTGGCATACGGAGCTCCATCGCAGTCTTTAACACTGGTAGCATGCCGCAACAGCGTGGACGTGAACCGTATGTGCAGTTGACGGACTTTGAGCGAGGGCGTATAGTGGGCATGCGGGAGGCCGGGTGGACGTACCGCCGAATTGCTCAACACGTGGGGCGTGAGGTCTCCACAGTACATCGATGTTATCGCCAGTGGTCGGCGGAAGGTGCACGTGCCCGTCGACCTGGGACCGGACCGCAGCGACGCACGGATGCACGCCAAGACCGTAGGATCCTACGCAGTGCCGTAGGGGACCGCACCGCCACTTCCCAGCAAATTAGGGACACTGTTGCTCCTGGGGTATCGGCGAGGACCATTCGCAACCGTCTCCATGAAGCTGGGCTACGGTCCCGCACACCGTTAGGCCGTCTTCCGCTCACGCCCCAACATCGTGCAGCCCGCCTCCAGTGGTGTCGCGACAGGCGTGAATGGAGGGACGAATGGAGACGTGTCGTCTTCAGCGATGAGAGTCGCTTCTGCCTTGGTGCCAATGATGGTCGTATGCGTGTTTGGCGCCATGCAGGTGAGCGCCACAATCAGGACTGCATACGACCGAGGCACACAGGGCCAACACCCGGCATCATGGTGTGGGGAGCGATCTCCTACACTGGCCGTACACCACTGGTGATCGTCGAGGGGACACTGAATAGTGCACGGTACATCCAAACCGTCATCAAACCCATCGTTCTACCATTCCTAGACCGGCAAGGGAACTTGCTGTTCCAACAGGACAATGCACGTCCGCATGTATCCCGTGCCACCCAGCGTGCTCTAGAAGGTGTAAGTCAACTACCCTGGCCAGCAAGATCTCCGGATCTGTCCCCCATTGAGCATGTTTGGGACTGGATGAAGCGTCGTCTCACGCGGTCTGCACGTCCAGCACGAACGCTGGTCCAACTGAGGCGCCAGGTGGAAATGGCATGGCAAGCTGTTCCACAGGACTACATCCAACATCTCTACGATCGTCTCCATGGGAGAATAGCAGCCTGCATTGCTGCGAAAGGTGGATATACACTGTACTAGTGCCGACATTGTGCATGCTCTGTTGCCTGTGTCTATGTGCCTGTGGTTCTGTCAGTGTGATCATGTGATGTATCTGACCCCAGGAATGTGTCAATAAAGTTTCCCCTTCCTGGGACAATGAATTCACGGTTTTCTTATTTCAATTTCCAGGAGTGTATATTATATAAAGTCCCCCACTGCATGTTCTATTTGTATCTTTGGGCTAATCCCAGGAGCTAGGGTTGGGATTTTGAGACAGTTTCATTAAGAGAAAGACTGATTCATAAGGAAATTTTGTATATTTATTGTATTATTGTACACTGGACAAATTGTCTGACTGGAGATGCTAACAGTTAGTGGTGTACATGGGAAAGTGCGGTGGATTGCCAGTAAATGTGTGTAGAAATATAAACATAAAACACCTTCATAATTCAATAACATCACTAATCAATATATATAGTGATAACAAAAAAGCATATAGGACAAAAACAAACATAGAATCAGGATATTCAATTATAAAAATAACGCACCAGAATATACAATACTTAAAAAATAAGGCAACTCAATTAGAAATAATGCTAAATCAAGAAACTCCTGACATTCTAGCTCTGACAGAACATGATCTAAATGAGCATGAAATTCTAAATCTTACTGTTGCAAATTACAATGTAACACCTAGTTCATGCAGGAGGTATAGTAAGGGAGGTGGAACTGCTATACTAACCCATAACAATGTAATCAGAAAACATATAAACAGCCTTGACTTATGTAAAAAATATAATTTGAAAATTTAGCCAAAGTAACAGGCCAAAAAATAGTTCTAAGTAGTTCCTCACTGTACATCTTAAACATCTACATACCGCCAAATGGGTGTATAGAAATGTTAATTGAAAACATAGGAGAGCTCTTACATATCATCCTAAGCAAGAACTGTGCATGTGTACTACTAGGTGACATAAACACAAACACATTGCAAGACACAAATGACAGTAGGGAGCTCCTAAACACAATGAAAACATATGGCTTATACAATGCAATAGCTACTCCAACATGTATAACTGCAAACTCCTGTACTCAAATAGATCACATCTTCAGAAATTTAAGGGACTTTCAGTAAAAAAGTGAATTTATAGAAACGGCCTTGTCAGGCCATGATGCAATAAAAATATGTCTAAATCACATCACCACAATTGAAAACACACAAAAAATATGGGAATAAAGAAGCTTAAATGAACAAAACTTAACAGCCCTTAGGATAAAACTTGAAAAAGAAGGATGGGAAATACTGGAAAAAGACTCTCCATCAGTGGATCATAAAGTGACTCATTTTATTGACACACTTTCCTTCCATCTCAATATTACATGCCCAGTAATAAAAACTAAAGCCAAAACCACAAATAAAAACAAAAAATGGATAACAAAAGGCATTTTGATCTCTAGGAACAAGATAAAAATGATGCACAGATTATATAAAACTAGCATTGATGAAAACTTATAAAAGTACTACAGAAAATATAAAAGAATGTATGCTAAAGTACTGCAAGCAGCCAAATGACTAGAAGCAAGAAAGTGCATAAATAGTGCTGCTAATAAAAGCAAGGCTTGCTGGTCTATTATAAATACAAATTGCAAGCCCTCCAATTCACAGGAACACAGCAAAATACAGTTCATGATCAGCAAAAAAACTATAACTGAACAGAATAAAATCAGAAATCTCTTCAATGACTATTTTGCCACAGTAGGCTAAAACTAAAAGAAAAAGCAAATAATAAAAAACATAGTAACACCTGAAAAACATTTATTAATCCTCACGGAAAAACAATGGCACTTTTCCCAGTGACAAAAGAAGAAACATTAAAGATAATTGAAAAAAAAAAAACATAAAACTAACAAAGTCATGTGGAATTGATGGAATATCAAGTATAGAAATTAAACAGTGTATTCAGGAACTCAAGAAACCTCTTACACAACTAATCAATTCATCATTCCTGGAAGGAACTTTTCCAGCACTGATAAAATCAATACATGAAAAAGGGAATGAATACAATCCAGAAAATCATAGGCCTATAGCTCTTTTACCAGTTATATCAAAAATATTTGAACGAGATTATGCACAAAGACTAGTTGCTTTTATGATGAAATATGAAATAATCAACAAGACTCAGTTTGACTTCTAGAAAGATAAATGCACAATAGATTCAGTAATAGATCTGATCAAAAATGGCATAACAAACTTGCCTCTCAAAATGAATGTGTAGGAGTTTTTATGGATCTAACAAAGGCATCCAACTGTGTAGACCACAAAACTTTAGTAGAAATATTAGGAGTATGTGGCATAAGAGGAAATGCAGGAGACGGGATTCTCTCATACCTGACAAACAGGAGCCAATATACTGAAATTACAAAAACTTCTGGTGAAAAAATAAGATCTAAAGCAAGAATTTTACACTTCTCTGTGCCACAAGGCTCCATTCTTGGCCCAATACTCTTCATTCTGCGCACAAATCACATCCCAAATATGATTAGGTATGGTAGTATAGTTACCTATTCAGATGACACAACTCTTCTGTTCATGGGTAAAGACACAGAAAAGCTAGAAATAAAAGCCAATGTAGAATTAAATAATGCCATCCAAAGATTTACTGAATTAAACCTGCACAGCACTATTACTAATACACTTTGTGTAAACTTCAGACTTCGAAACTTTCACATTGAAGATATCAATGTATGCATAGATGAGTGCATAGCAGAGAATACCAAGTATAAAAAATTCCTTGGGGTAATTATCGATGAAAATGTAAACTGGGATAAGCATATAGAATAACTCAGCAAAATCTATATGTGCTGCACAAACTCAGATACCTAATAGATACAGGAATTATGAAAACAATATACTATGCATTAATTCATATGACATTAAGTTATGGCATAACTTTGTGGGGAGTACCTCGAAAAAAAAAAAAAAATTAATAAAATATTTAAATTGCAAAAAAGAGCCATAAGAATGATCGCCAACCTTAAATGGAAATATTCATGTAAACCAGCATTTAAAGCTCTCAAAATACTAACATTACCCAGTATATACCTATATGTACTCCTCTGTTGGACAAAATTCAAATATTCTCACAATACTACAACACACAATACAACTATGACACAAGAAAATGGAACCTCTTCCATGAGCTGACACACAACATCACAAAATACAAAAAAAGTCATCATATGCTGGACAAAAAGCCCTTGAAAAACTCCCTTCATTATTGAGAGAAATAAACAATAAAAACATTTTCAAAAAATGTCTCTAAAATTTTCTAATAGAAAACTGTCATTATAGTGTAAATGAATGTACGTGCACTACAGTTCAAATTAATTGCAATACCATTATCGTATCAAAAGAAAAATTGTACAAAATCTAATTTAATATGAAATAGCCCTAGAATAAAATTGTGATAAACTGTATTTTTGTTAAACAGTAGACAGTAAATACTATGTACCTGTTGGTGCATGAAATGAAAATATATCTTCATCCGTTCAATGTACTTTGTCAAAGGATATATAAATAAATATATGTTGTTGAACAGTAGGGTGATAGGGAAGTTAAACATTTCTTCTCACGTCAAGTCTGCAGCTTTGTGGACTGACTACAGGGCTTCAGTGAGTTCTTCACAAATATTATGAACTCCATCATTATTCCAATAAATTTACCAGCTGGGAAAACATTTGAAATGCCATCTTGCATGATGACAGTAAGATTAAGAGTGTTATGATGCACAAACAATGCTTGTGGCTATGCTTTGGGTAGTTCTAGATGATGACAGTAAGTTTATGAGTGTTACAATGCACAAACAATGCTCATGGTTCTTCTTTGCATAGTTGTAACTACAGTCTTAGTGCTTTGGCAGAAACATTTGATGTCCCATTGCAACACAGATATTTGAGATTTGAGAGTGTTCACTAATGCAAGACTAAAACTTGCTAGATGAGAGTAAACAGAGTTTCTGCTGAAGTTTTATCTGTAAAATAAAATCTTATAAAATGGGCATGTACAGTTGTATCTTCAGAAACATCTATGAGGCAGAGATTTGCTCTGTTTGGAACATTTCACATGTTCCATCCATTTCTCCTTCTTTTCTTTTTAGAATTAATCATGTATAGTATGGGGTCCTCTGTACTTGAGATTTTGGCAAATTTATTTAACTTTGTGGCTGGATGCCCTCACTGCTACTGTATTCTTCAGCAGTCAAGTAAGGGAGAGATGTCATGTGTGCCACCTGTTTGTGAATTTTGTAAACTTTGCTATGCATGTGATTGTGTTTTTAACATTTGTGTGTCATATTTTCTGAAGTAGAAATTAGGGTCAAACCCGGCATTTACCTAAACGAGCATGGGAAACTGACAAGAATGACACTCAGTCTGACGTGTGCACTTGCTATGGTCATTAAGCCACCTGATGGATCTGACCTGGGTCTGCCTTACTGTCCTGTTCCACTAGGTAACACTCTGCACATTTTGCTATACAAGCAGGTTATCACAAGTTTCATGAAATAAAAGTGAAAAATGTTCAGCAGTTTTTAACTCCTCCATCATTCCTGAGAAGACTGTAATTGCCATAAGGTCAAGAAATTCTCTTTGATAATTGTGGTGAAGTCATTTGTAAGTATTCATTTCTAATTAAGGTTTTAATTCTGCCACTTCTTCTGCTCAAACATTTAAAAACATAAAGTTGAAAATTTAATTGCTGTTGGATCCTTGAATTGGGAGACCATTTCTTACCAGTGCCTTAAATATTTCCAATCATGTGGTTCAGTTATCCATTGTTTGCATTAAATGAAATTATGATATCAATTTAAAGGCATTAGTAGTTTCAATGTTTTTAATGCTTTGGTGCAGTTAATATGAGATGTGCTTGTTGCATGAGCTGTCATCAGCTCTGCTCTAAGTTTCCAATATGAAAACCCATTGTCAACACAAGGACTTTTTTAAAAATTTTGTGTCCTGATTGTTGAAAGTCACTATTAACTTGAGAGGTTATGAGATTTTCCACTATTTTATTGGCAAGTATTTCAATCTAAAAAAATTGATTAATAGGAACTCACCTTATAGGTGAACACAAGTTTATTAACCCCTTCATCAGCCTAGAAGTTCTAAAGGGACGTCCTCCTCCTGCATTTCCTCAACAGCAGTAGTCGATACCAGTAATGATTTTTGAATTTTGGATAGGTAAGTATTATCTTCGCTGTTTTTCTGAAAAATTTCGTATAATTTTATACACAGTATGTTATATTTCACACTAAAATTTATGAAAAGGATTACTGTATTTTCGTTGTTATGATCGATATGTAGTAAGTAGCTTTGAATTTTTCTATTTTTTTTTATTTTATTTTTTATTTTTTTTATTTTTAGAATCTTGCTGTTTATTATGTTTATTTCTGGATTCATTTATGAAATAATAGTCAAAACTAATAGAAATTCATTCATCAAGAAAAATTGTAAACCCTTTGGAATATTGTTATTACTGCTGAGTGAAAGAGGAGTAAGCAATCTCTGGTGTGACTGGATGTATTTCTGTATTTTGGGTGAAAAATGTAATTTCAGCTTTGTTAATGTGAAAATTCAAAAGACTGAGTGATATACAAAAATGTGCCAAAATAAATTAATGTAAAAACAAAAATTCTGCAACAACAATAATCTTCAAAATTATTTAGATCAATTGAACCATGAGAACCTAAAATGTGAGAATTTCAGCTTCAGGAATGAGTCTCCTAGACAAGAACAACTGAAGCCAACTCTACAAGAAATGATAAGTAAACTGAAAAGTTTATCGTAATCTTATGCCTGTCATATCTATAGAAAAGACTTTGCACATTGGTAAAAAAGAGCAATAACTACTAAGGAGGGGGTGGATTACAAGTGTGGGCATCATCCATGAGTAATTGACTACTAATGAAGTTTTCTGTTGCAGAAAGGAAAGTGCGTTATTTGGCTTACAATTTATGTATGAGTAAAAGTTTGATCACATGAAGCAAAAACCACAGGCTACCCAACAAAGCAAATCACACCAACAGTGATGATGTACTACCAATAATGATGGTCTGGATAAAAAAAAGGGAAGAAGACTTTACAACTACAACCGGGGATATCAAAAAGGAAAGATAAGTTCAAACAATTTGTGAAGTTAATTTATTTGTGGACTTGTGTGATTGTTAACAAAATGAATAGGGATGAAAGCAAAAGTGTGGCTGAGCTGGAAGCTGTGGGATGAAGTCAGAACATGTCTGAGCCGAGTAAAATTGTAGTTATCAAAGAAACAGTAAAAACTGATATTTTGCAGTTAATTTGGCAAAAAATATAGTAAATGAAGACAGATAACAATAGGAAATTGGGCAGAGTAGAAGATCAGACAGATCAACTTAGTAATCAAGTTTCAGAAGGGTTAAAAATGTGAATGAAAAAGTTGATGTTTTAGAAAATGTAAGTACTAATCACAAACCATAATGTGAGAGTAGTTAGAATTTCGATGTAGTGTGTACCAATGATTACTTCTGTTGGGCAGAAAAGAAGGTGATGACTATATTGGATCTGAACTAGTTGGTATTTTTGATGTAGATGTGAATCAGGGCTGTGAAGTGACTGAGGTTGGTAAGTTAGGTTAAAAATAATGAAGATTCCAAGTTATTTGTAAATGATGTTGACAATATAGATAAGCTAAGTGATGTATGTGATGTTGTATTTGAGGGTCATGGAATACCAATCCAGTCCTAACAGTTTTTCATTAATGTCATGCAGAGTGGTGATCCAAATAGTAAAGGTGAGTTATCTGTGAGCTTGGAGAATAATGGTGAAAACTTTTTGAAGTTTGTTTGGGACCAGATTAATGATAACATAGATAAAGGTGCATTCTGAAATAAGTTATGTGGTTAGTCAGAATTTGTATCCCAAATAGTGGAATGATGTGGAAGGGGATCTTAACAGGAAGTGTAATTTTAACAATAATGTGTTTTGTGTTCCTTCTGTAACAAGTGATGTTAGTTGTGGCAAGGAATCTATTCATTGTGTTCAAACTTCACCTGACAACATGAGTAACCTATTCATTGTGTTCAAACTTCACCTGACAACATGAGCAACCAGAATAAAACTACGATACCTGTAAAGTTGATAGAACCTTGTGAAGACAGTGTGGATGTTGCATTTGATGAAACTGAAAGTGATTTTTTGTATGAAGTGTCTGAAAACGGAGAGGATGATTCAGATTTTGGGTTTCATTGAATTAAAATTAATATTGATCAGTGGGAGGGTGACTATTTGATTGGTATACATAGCCCAATTTGTGGTGTATCTGAACAATTTAGAGACAAGATAAAGTATAGTAACAATTTTGTTGAAATGTCTGTTGTAGGTGTAAAGATAATAGGAGCTACTGGTAACAAAAGCAAATCAATAAAATCTCAGGTACTGTTAACTTTTAGGATAGAAGACAAGGCATTTGAACATGGATGCATAGTGATATCTAGTCTGAAAGAAAATATACACTATATTTGCAGGTTCATACAACTATATAACTCTGTTTTGTATATAATAGAGGGAACCTTTCCACATGGGAAAAATATATATAAAAACTAAGTTGCTGTAACTTACCAAACGAGAAAGCCCTGGTATGTTGATAGACACAATAAAACACAAACACACACACACACACACACACACACACACACACACACACAAACAAATTTCAAGATTTCATTTTGCAACCCAAGGTTGCTTCATCAGGAAAGAGGGAAGGAGAGGTAAAGATGAAAGGATGTGAGTTTCAAGGGAGTGGGTAAGGAGTCATTCCAATCCCGGGAGCGGAAAGGCTTACCTTAGGGGGAAAAAAGGACAGGTATACACTCGCACACACACACACATATTCATCCACACATATACACACACAGGCAGATATATGTAAATGCAAAGAGGTTGGGCAGAGATGTCAGTCAAGGCGGAAGTACAGAGGCAAAGATGTTGTTGAATGACAGGTGAGGTATGAGGGGCGGCAACTTGAAATTAGTGAAGGTTGAGGCCCGGTGGGTAATGGGAAGAGAGAATATATTGAAGGGCAAATGCCCATCTCTGGAGTTCTGATAGGTTGGTGTCAGTGGAAAGTATCCAGATAAACCGGACGGTGTAACACTGTGCCAAGATGTGCTGGCCATGCACCAAGGCATGTTTAGCCGCAGGGTGATCCTCATTACCAACAAACACTGTCTTCCTGTGCCCATTCATGTGAATGGACAGTTTGTTGCTGGTCGTTCCCACATAGAAGACTTCACAGTGTAGGCATGTCAGTTGGTAGATCACATGGGTGCTTTCACATGTGGCTCTGCCTTTGATCGTGTACACCTTCAGGGTTACAGGACTGGAGTAGGTGGTGGTGGGAGGGTGCATGGGACAGGTTTTACACGGGGGGGTGGTTACAAGGGTAGGAGCTAGAGGGTAGGGAAGGTGGTTTGGGCATTTCATAGGGATGAACCAAGAGGTTACGAAGGTTAGGTGGATGGCGGAAAGACACTCTTTGTGGAGTGGGGAGGATTTCATGAAGGATGGATCTCATTTCAGGGCAGGATTTTAGGAAGTCATATCCCTAGTGGAGAGCCACATTGAGAGCCTGATCCAGTCCCAGAAAGTATCCTGTCACAAGTGGGTGCACTTTTGGGGTTCTTCTGTGGAGGTTCTGGGTTTGAGGGGATGAGGAAGTGGCTCTAGCTATTTTTTTCTGTACCAGGTCGGGAGGACAGTTGCGGGATGTGAAAGCTGTTTTCAGGTTATTGGTGTAGTGGTTCAGGGATTCAGGACTGGAGCAGATTCATTTGCTACGATGACCTAAGCTGTAGGGAAGTGACCGTTTGATATATAATGGGTGGCAGCTGTCAAAATGGAGGTATTGTTGCTTGTTGGTGGGTTTGATGTGGACGGATGTGTGAAGCTGGCCATTGGACAGATGGAGGTCAATGTCGCGGAAAGTGTCATGGGATTTGGAGTAGGACCAGGTGAATCTGATGGAACCAAAGTAGTTGAGGTTGGAGAGGAAATTCTGGAGTTCTTCTTCACTGTGAGTCAAGATCATGAAGATGTCATCAATAAATCTGTACCAGACTTTGAGTTGGCAGGCTTGGGTAACCAAGAAGGCTTCCTCTAAGTGACCCATAAATAGGTTGGCAGAGCCACGTGTGAAAGCAACCACGTATTTACCAACTGACATGCCTACACTGTGAAGCCTTCTATGTGGGAATGACCAGCAACAAACTGTCCATTCACATGAATGGACACAGACAGATAGTGTTTGTTGGTAATGAGGATCACCCTGTGGCTAAACATGCCTTGGTGCACAGCCAGCACATCTTGGCACAGTGTTACACCATCCGTGTTATCTGGATACTTCCCACTGACACCAACCTATCAGAACTCTGGAAATGGGAACTTGCCCTTCAATATATTCTCTCTTTCCATTACCAACCAGGCCTCAACATCTGCTAATTTCAAGTTGCCGCCCCTCGTACCTCACTTGTCATTCGACAACATCTTTGCTTCTGTACTTCCACCTCGACTGACATCTCTGCCCAACCTCTTTGCATCTACATACATCTGCCTGTGTCTGGATATGTGTGGAATGGATATGTGTGTGTGTGCGAGTGTATCCCTATCCTTTTTTCCCCCTAAGGTAAGTCTTTCCACTCCCGTGATTGGAATGACTCCTTACCCTTTCCCTCAAAACCCACATCCTTTCGTCTTTCCCTCTCCTTCCCTCTTTCCTGATGAAGCAACCTTGGGTTGCGAAAGCTTGAAATTTGTGTGTGTGTGTTTCTTATTGTGTCTATCAACATACCAGGGCTTTCTCATTTGGTAAGTTACAGCATCTTTGTTTTTATATTACTCTGTTTTGTAATAGATTTTTACTTTGTAATTTGATACATATATGCCATGTGACTAAATGGGTAGTTCCTTTTACAATTTTGAAATATCTAGTAGTAAATTTCTTATCTTGGAATGCTGTTACTGTTTAATATTATTATTATCCCTGTGTACTCCGCAGAGAATAATTAAATTTAATTGTCATGAACTCTGTTGGGTAAATTCATGGGTATTATGGTAAATTGGGTGAAGACTCGTTTTATCCATGTGTACTGTAAATATTAGGAATAATATCTTAAAGTTACATATGTGCAAGTATATCCGTGTATACCACCTTACTAGTTCATTTTTTCACTGCATTTAGCTCTGTTTGTTGATGTTCCATATACGTGATCACTTTTTAATTTATCCATGTATACCACTTTACTAGTTCATTTTTTCATTGCATTTAGCTCTGTTTATTAATGTTCCATATATGCAATCACTTTTTAATTTATTCTGATATAACCCTGTATACTTATTTTTTCAATATAGATAGGCAAAACATACATTGTGTGTTGTGAGGGAGGTATTGAACCACATACTTGGAATACAAAACAGTGTTTCAGGATTCAATGTGAAAGCTAGTCAGGAAGTTACCTATCCATTGAAGTGTATGATGAGAAACCTAAGGAGCAAACTCAAAGATTTGGGAAGATCCACTCCCACGCTCCTGTATGGCTGCACCCTTGCTGGTCCAGTCGACTTACAATAGATCATGTTGTTATTGTGGTCTTCAGTCCTGAGACTGGTTTGATGCAGCTCTCCACGCTACTCTATCCTGTCCAAGCTTCTTCATCTCCCAGTACCTGCTGCAGCCTACATCCCTCTGAATCTGCTTAGTGTATTCATCTCTTGGTCTCCTTCTAAGATTTTTACCCTCCACGCTGCCCTCCAATACTAAATTGGTGATCCCTTGATGCCTTAGAACATGTCCTACCAACCGATCCCTTCTTGCAGTCAAGTTGTGCCACAAACTCCCCTTCTCCCCAATCCTATTCAGTACCTCCTCATTAGTTATGTGATCTACCCATCTAATCTTCAGCATTCTTCTGTAGCACCACATTTTGAAAGCTTCTATTCTCTTCTTGTCCAAACTATTTACCGTCCATGTTTCCCTTCCACACATGGCTACACTCCATACGTATACTTTCAAAAATGACTTCCTGACACATCTATACTCGATGTTAACAAATTCCTCTTCTTCAGAAACGCTTTCCTTGCCATTGCCAGTCTACATTTTATATCCTCTCTACTTCGACCATCATCAGCCATTTTACTTCCCAACTAGCAAACCTCCTTTACTACTTTAAGTGTCTCATTTCCTAATCTAATTCCCGCAGTATCACCTGACTTAATTTGACTACATTCCATGATCCTCGTTTCGCTTTTGTTGATGTTCATCTTATATCCTCCTTTCAAGACACTGTCCATTCCATTCAATTGCTCTTCCAAGTCCTTTGCTGTCTCTGACAGAATTGCGATGTCATCGGTGAACCTTAAAGTTTTTATTTCTTCTCCATGGATTTTAATACCTACTCTGAATATTTCTTTTGTTTCCTTTACTGCTTGCTCCCGATGAACAACATCGGGGAGAGGCTACAACCCTGTCTCACTCCCTTCCCTACCACTGCTTCCCTTTAATGTCCCTCGACTCTTATAACTGCCATCTGGTTTCTGTACAAATTGTAAATAGCCTTTCGCTCCCTGTACTTTACCCCTGCCACCTTCAGAATTTGAAAGAGATTATTCCAGTCAACATTGTCAAAAGCTTTCTCTAAATCTACAAATGCTAGAAACATAGGTTTGCGTTTTCTCAATCTAACTTCTAAAATAAGTCGTAGTGTCAGTATTGCCTCATGTGTTCCCATATTTCTATGGAATCCAAACTTGTCTTCCCCAAGGTCAGCTTCTACCAGTTTTTCCATTTGTCTGTAGTGAATTCACGTTAGTATTTTGCAGCCGTGACTTAATTAAACTGATAGTTTGGTAATTTTCACATCTGTCAATGCCTGCTATCTTTGGGATTGGAATTATTATATTCTTCTTGAAGTCTGAGAGTATTTCGCCTGTCTCATACATTTTTCTCACCAGATGGTAGAGTTTTGTCTGGACTGGCTCTCCCAAGGCTGTCAGTAGTTCTAATTGAATGTTGTCTACTCCAGGGGCCTTGTTTCGACTTAGCTCTTTCAGTGCTCTATCAAACTCTTCACGCAGTATCATATCTCCCATTTCATCTTCATCTGCATCCTCTTCCATTTCTATAACATTGCCCTCAACTACATCTCCCTTGTATAGACCCTCTATATACTCCTTCCACCTTTCTGCTTTCCCTTCTTTACTTAGAACTGGGTTTCCATCTGAGCTCTTGATATTCATTCAAGTGGTTCTCTTTTCTCCAAAGGTCTCTTTAATTTTCCTGTAGGCAGTATCTATCTTACCCCTAGTGAGATAAGCCTCTACATCCTTACATTTGTCCTCTAGCCATCCCTGCTTAGCCATTTTGCACTTCCTGTCGATCTCATTTTTGAGACGTTTGTATTCCTTTTTGCCTGCTTCATTTACTGCATTTTTATATTTTCTCCTTTTGTCAATTAAGTTCAATATTTCTTCTGTAACCCAAAGATTTCTACTAGCCCTTGTCTTTTTACCTACTTGGTCCTCTGCTCCCTTCACTACTTCATCCCTCAAAGTTACCCATTCTTCTTCTACTGTATTTCTTTCACCCATTCTTGTCAATTGTTCCCTTATGCTCTCCCTGAAACTCTGTACAACCTCTGGTTTAGTCAGTTTATCCAGGTCCCATCTCCTTAAATTCCTACCTTTTTGCAGTTTCTTCAGTTTTAATCTACAGTTCATAACCAATAGATTGTGGTCAGAGTCCACATCTGCCCCTGGAAATGTCTTACAATTTCAAACCTGGTTCCTAAATCTCTGTCTTACCATTATATAATCTGTCTGAAACCTTTTAGTATCTCCAGGCTTCTTCCATGTATACAACCTCCTTTTAAGATTTTTGAACCAAGTGTTAGCTATGATTAAGTTGTGCTCTGTGCAAAATTCCACCAGGCGGCTTCTTCTTTCATTTCTTATCCCCAATCCATATTCACCTACTACGTTTCCTTCTCTCCCTTTTCCTACTACTGAATTCCAGTCACCCATGACTATTAAATTTTCGTCTCCCTTCACTATCTGAATAATTTCTTTTATTTCATCATACATTTCTTCAATTTCGTCATCATCTGCAGAGTTAGTTGGCATATAGATTTGTACTGCTATCGTAGGCATGGGCTTCATGTCTATCTTGGCCACAATAATGCGTTCACTATGCTTTTTGTAGTAGCTAACCCTCACTCCTATTTTTTTATTCGTTATTAAACTGACTCCTGCATTACCCCTATTTGATTTTGTATTTTTAACCCTGTATTCACCTGACCAAGAGTCTTGTTCCTCCTGCCACCGAACTTCACTAATTCCCACTATATCCAACTTCAACCTATCCATCTCCCTTTTTAAATTTTCTAACCTACCTGCCCGATTAAGGGATCTGACATTCCATGCTCCGATCCGTAGAATGCCAGTTTTCTTTCTCCTAAAAACGACGCCCTCCTGAGTAGTTCCCGCCCGGAGATCCGAATGGGGGACTATTTTACCTCCAGAATATTTTACCCAAGAGGACGCCATCATCATTTATCCATACAGTAAAGCTGCATGCCCTTGGGAAATATTACGGCCGTAGTTTCCCTTTGCTTTCAGCCATTTGCAGTACCAGCACAGCAAGGCTGTTTTGGTTAGTGTTACAAGGCCAGATCAGTCAGTCATCCGGACTGTTGCCCCTGCAACTACTGAAAAGGCTGCTGCCCCTCTTCAGGAACCATATGTTTGTCTGGCCTCTCAACAGATACCCCTCCATGTGGTTGCACCTACAGTATGGCTATCTGTATCGCTGAGGCACGCAAGCCTCCACACCAACGGCAAGGTCTATGGTTCATGGGTGCTGCGTAATGTACTCAGGGATCTGTCAGCTTCATCAGTCTTGTGACAGCTTCTGTAAAGTTTGGAAGGTAGGAGACGAGGTACTGGCAGAAGTAAAGCTGCGAGGACGGGGCGTGAGTTGTGCTTGGGTAGCTCAGTGGTAGAGCATTTGCCTGCGAAAGGCAAAGGTCCCGAGTTTGAGTCTCGGTCTGGCACACAGTTTCAATCTGCCAGGAAGTTTCATATCAGTGCACACTCCACTGTAGAGTGAAAATTTCATTCTATAAACATCCCTCAGGCTGTGGCTAAGCCGTGTCTCCGCAATATCCTTTCTTTCAGGAATGCTAGTTCTGGAAGGTTCGCAGGAGAGCTTCTGTAAAGTTTGGAAGGTAGGAGAGGAGGTACTGGCAGAAGTAAAACTGTGAGGATGGGGCGTGAGTCATGCTTGGGTAGCCCAGTGGTAGAGCACTTGTCCGCAAAAGGCAAAGGTCCTGAGTTCGAGTCTCGGTCGGGCACACAGTTTTAATCTGCCAGGAAGTTTCATATCAGTGCACACTCCACTGTAGAGTGAAAATTTCATTCAAGAAATATCCAGTATGAAGAAATCATGGAACTATTTGTTCAGAAAAGTAGTCACTGCTATGTACAGTGTTATTCCACATAAATGTATGTTTTTTCAAGTAGGGGGATTAATTTTCCAATATGTTATGTAACTTTAAATAATTCTGTGGAAGGGTAATGTTCCCTGACATATATGTTATGTGATAACTTAAAAAGTTCAATATTGTATTCTATGAACCATCAGAATCTGATGAAATTAGGCATTGTTGGGTTAGTAGCTGCACATTTCAATGAATCTTCTTATTTTAGCACTCAGTATGTATTTTTTATCAATTATAAATGTATCTTCTAGGCTTCTATGTACATAGGTTAGTTTATATAAACAATTAGCAAATAGTATGGAAGACAATTATGATTGTGATCTTAAATCAAGTATAGACTGTATAACAAGATGTATACATTTCTTATTTCACACACTGATTTTGGTCCTCAAGATACTCAATTATGTCATCATTCAAAGCTATTTATGATTCTGATTACCTGTATTTATCCTGAGTACTGCCTTATTGTATCTCATAGGAATTTGAGTTGTATGTGAACTCATGCTTAACTCTGCTTTGGGTACCCCTGGTCATCATGGTTGTGTGCATGTACTCAAGGAGAGTGTACTACTATTGATTGAGGCTAGATGCTTCCGCTAATTATTCTTTACATATGATTGAACTTATTGATATATGATTATGGACTTTATTCATTTTGTTATGCCGAAACATTCCTGCTGGTGTGTACCCAGTGTGGTTTGGATTCATGGGCCGGTCCCCACAACTTAACCATTGGCCGTAATATGTTGTCATTATTTTCCCCTTTCATGAGTGAACATATTCTTAGATACTCTGGTTTATGTGTGGGTCTGTACCTGTTGTTGTGAGTTTTTCAAATCGTCTCACTTGTTGTACACTTAGGCTCTGAATTTTTTTCTTCCCATTTTGATGATTTTGAAGGTGTGATGTTATACATGTACACTAGCAATTTGAGTTCTAGTGTGTCTGCACTTATTTAGATAGTTTAGTGGTGTAATGTAGCAGCTTTGACTTTGTATCAATTGTCTTGTGACAGAATGTTCCACAAATATGAAAATCTGAATGCCATGTCCTCATATATGTGTCAATTATGACTTGTGTAGTAGATATTTTTCTTACATTTTCTGTAACATGTAACAGATACTTCTGTATGTCTATATTCTATCTATTGGCATCATTTTGTACACCATTTTGCAAACTTTATAGTACGTCACAAAATATTGTAAACACATTGTATCCATATTAAGTAAAGGGGTATTGTAAAGGGACATCCTCTGCTAGCATTACTTTTCTTCAACAGCAGTAGTCAATACCAGTAATATCTTTTGAATTTTGAACAGGTCAGCATTATCTCAGCTGTTTTTCTGAAAAATTTCATATAATTTTATGCACAATATGTTAGATTTCAAGCTATAATTTATGAAAAGGAATTGCTTTATTTTCGTTGTTACAATTGATATGTACTAGAAAAAATTGAAATTAGGAATTATTTGGCACACTTTAAATTTATATTATTAGTATGCAGTCTAGTACTGTTTATTATCTTTATTTCTGGATTCATTTATGAAATAATAATCAAAACTAATAGAAACTCATTTGTCAAGAAAAATTGTAAATCCTTTGGAATATTGTTTTTACTGCAGAATGGAATATTGTTATTACTGAAGAGTGAAGGAGTAATCATGCCTCTGATGTGATCAGATGTATTTTTGTATTTTGGCTGAACAACGTAATTTTGGCTTTGTTAATGTTAAAATTCAAAAGACTGTTTAATCTACAAAAATGTGCCAAAATCAATTAATGTAAAAACAATATTCTTCAAGACACTCTTCAAAATTATTTAGATCGACTGAACCATGAGAACCTAAAACGTGAGAATTTCAGTTTTAAGAATGAGACCCCTAGACAAGAATAACTGGACCAAACTCTACAAGAAAAGATAAGTAAACAAAAAAGCTTGTTGTAATCTTATACCCGTCAAATCTTCAGAAAAGAATTTGCACATTGGTGAACAATTGTAGCAACTAGGAAATTGGAGGTAGATTACAAAGTGGATGCATTAATTGGAAGACAGCTTCACTGCCATAAAATGCAATGACTTGTCAGCACTATCCTGCTCACCCAACCCAACCCCATAGTGCTGCTTGCCTTTGTGGATGCCAGCTAGACGGGCATTAGCATAATCCTAAGGCAGCTCTTTGGTGGCACCTGGCGACCTGTCACTTTCTCCTCCTGCAAGCTCTTTGCTGCTTAATGGTGTTGGAGCAGATGTAACACAGATTTCCTCACCACTTCTGAAGCAATCAAATACTTTCAGCAAATTGTGGAGGCCCATCACTTCACAGTCTTCACCAACCACAAGCCTATAACATTTACCTTGTGAGTGCCATCTGTGAATTGGCTCATCAAGCAAATTGGTCTTAGCATTTCCACATATTACTAGCTTGATATATCCAGGTGCTAAGGCAGAGAGTTCAATATGTGATTGGATGCTCATCTACAATGGCTGCTGGCAAGCAAGGTGAATAGAATAGCACTGATCCTTGTGAGGCATCCTCGGACTAGCCACATCCTCTGTCCAGGTCTTCTCCTCTCGACTTCAGCTTCAGACTTCGGCTCTGTGGATGTGCTGCTCTGGGCACATTCTAATGGTTTCCGATGACAGGAGAGACAGTGTGGTACTGGGGTGCAAGACTCACACATCTCTCACAGTTGACTCACATATTTTGTGAAGCCGATCTTCTTCTCGGGCCAGACGGCTGCGTCGATCTTCACAAACTCTTCTTCTCCAAAGACCATAGCTGGTTAAAGAAATTTCAATATTGACTTCTTTTCTACTCTTGAATTCTGTACTCCCAGGATACTTTTGTTCAACTCTGTTATATTTTCATCTCCACAATAAACAACTTTACAAGATTCACACAAGCATTCAACTTTCCCGAGTCAACCCCATCTTAGATCATTAGAAACTAACAGATAAAATTATAATGTGTTTGGTTTAATAACCACTATAAAACCAGTTCTTGCTTCTCGCAAGTCCAACATCCGAAAGTCAAATGTAAAAGTCTTTTGTTCAATACATAATTCATTTGTTTACAACAATACAGTAGTTACACCACCAAGGAATAGAGCATGCTTGCTCTTTGTACTGGACATACAGCTTTTCAGGCACATGCTGCAAACAATTGTCCATGCCAATCAACTGTCACTATTGCCATATTCTCCTGATCATCTTGCACACACAGAAACCGCTGGCGAGGTAGACACATCTCCACTCTCTCAACCTCGTACTTAAGATAGCGGGTGCTCGGGACGGTGGAAAGCCAAGTGTCTCTAGAATTTACACCGAAATTCTTGCGGCACTACATATCCCTCCCCTTAGCTCGAACATGTGATGTTTTATACACATTCGTTATGTACAATTACACAAGAAAATTTTGTATCTTTTAACAATGCCTCTCTTTCTACTAATAACTGTGCATATTTTACCACAATTATAATACATGACCCATTCAATCCATGTTGGAGTTAGCTCTGTTTTCAATTCCTCTTCCAATCGTAAATTACAGGTGTATGTAACTCACGAATATTCTGCTGCTTTGCTCTTACTTCGCCTACTCCTTTTTCTGATTATGTACTTAATCATTGCTTATTGTAATCTGGAGGAACTCTGGGTAAAATAAAAGGTGTTCCCTTCTTGGACATTGGTAAACCTGGAACTTAATGATGCTATTTATGCATAAAATTCAAACTTACCAGACTCATCCCTTTAAACGTGTGACTTCCGTCACGATACTGCCCTTTTTCCCTTTAGGAACAGTACCTATATCTTACATGGGTTGTTCCTAGGAGTAGCCTTTCTCCTTCTGTTTTGGTAGGTACGTCTCTTTTAACTTCCTAATCTATGGTACAGGTTGATCCCCTTCTTGATGCCCCTGTCCACACAGTATAGGTCAGCCTCTCGTAGGTCTGCATATCCGCCCTTTTCTTCATCCAATAAATGTTGGGTGCACCCTCTGTATCCTTCTTGGGTAGCCCTCCTGGTTCATTACCCTAACATACATCTTTATGTTTACTATTCTTAAATATTCTCTGGTAAAATTACAAATCTACTTTACACTTCTATTCCACTTTCTAATACTTCATCTAATACCCTAGAGCCCTCTTTCACTCCTCACTTCTACCATATAAACAGATGTCACGCCTACAGATAGTAGATGCTATATCTACCTGTATTAACTAACTTCCAGTAGTTACTATGCCTTTACTCAAAGGACTAGCATGGCACACATAAATATACATTTGAGAGAGACAAAAAATAATGATGCAGAACTATCACATATCAACAATGTAATATGTGCATCGACTCAGATGTACATATATCTTCATTCCCCTACATCCCTTGGCTTTTCTGGCATCACTTCTGGTTCCTAATTCATAATTATTCTGTTTGTGCTTAAGTATATCTTTGTGTGTATGTAGATGTGTGTTAGTGTATCCTGATTCTTTGGCCAACTTATGTGAAATAATTTGAAGGTTATAATGAACCTTGGGGTTCCTAATTCATAATTCTTCTGTTTGTGCTTAAGTATATCTTTGTATGTAGATGTGTGTTTGTGTATCCTGATTCTTCGGCTGACTTATGTGAAATAAGTTGAAGGTTATAATGAACCCCGAAAATTGAGAAGGACTTCAGTGAAAAAATGGAAAAGGGTAAAAAATTGATAGGAACTCAATAGAGAAGTAAGAAAGGAAAAAGTAGAGACAATTGCTAAGACCGAAAAAGTGAAAGAAGATAGCCCCAAAGACAGAATAGCCTTCCCACCCCCCTTCCCCAGGATCCCTACTTCACCGGTACTTGAGTGAGAAGCTGGAGGAGGTATGATGTTAAACATCTCCTACAGAACGGACATTCTCACCTTCACCTACATTCTCATCTTCACCTTTGAAGCTCCTAAAGAAAATCTTAGCAACCCCTATGGAATGGCAAATGGTGAAGAATCAGTTACACTTGTCTGCGAGGGTTGTCTGAAAAGGTGCGATGTGTGTGTAGTGTTAATCATGCTTTTACCTACACTACCCATTGTTGTTGTTGTTGTTGTTGTTGTGGTTTTCAGTCCTGAGACTGGTTTGATGCAGCTCTCCATGCTACTCTATCCTGTGCAAGCTTCTTCATCTCCCAGTACTTACTGCAACCTACATCCTTCTGAATCTGCTTATTGTATTCATGTCTCGGTCTCCCTCTACGATTTTTACCCTCCACACTGCCCTCCAATGCTAAATTTGTGATCCCCTGATTGCCTCAGAACATGTCCTACCAACTGATTCCTTTTTCTAGTCTAGTTGTGCAACAAACTCCTCTTCTCCCCAATTCTATTCAATACCTCCTCATTAGTTATGTGATCTACCCATCTAATCTTCGGCATTCCTCTGTAGCACCACATTTCGAAAGCTTCTATTCTCTTCTTGTCAAAACTATTTATCGTCCACGTTTCACTTCCATATGTGGCTACACTCCATGCAAATACTTTCAGAAACAACTTCCTGACACTTAAATCTATACTTGATGTTAATAAATTTCTCTTCTTCAGAAGCACTTTCCTTGCCATTGACAGTCCATTTTATATCCTCTCTACTTTGACCATCATCAGTTATTTTGCTCCCCAAATAGCAAAACTCCTTTACTACTTTAAGTGTCTCATTTCCTAATCTAATTCCCTCAGCATCACCAGACTTAATTCGATTACATTCCATGATCCTCGTTTTGCTTTTGTTGATGTTCATCTTATATCCTCCTTTCAAGACACTGTCCATTCCGTTCAACTGATCTTCCAAGTCCTACCCAGACCCCTTTCAAAATTGATACAAACCGTCCAATTTACATTACATCTCACAAACGTTATAAAATATTCTATAAAAATAGAAAATTATGCACTACAATAACATAGCTGCTTAGTCAGTCACTATACATTATATTTCATACTCACATAAAGTACTCCATTCAGTTTATGATGTCTAGATATCACTTTGTTTGAACAGTACCATGATATTACCTTTATACTAGTACTATATTCTATTTGTCTGATTTCATGTCTAGAGATCACTGTTCGTCTGTGATTCTCTTAAATTGCTTCTAATCTTGTAATCATATACAGTTTACTATGTACTAAAATTATAGAGTAGTTTAAAAATGCAAGATTAGATTACAGAATAGTTGTAGAATTGAAGGGAATTCGATGCAGGAAAACTAATCTTGTAAGGAACACCGAAAACAACTCGGGAGCCAGTGCTCATCACTGTGCCCGTTAACACAGGACATTAACATCCCTGGGGGATATACAACTTTATGTCTTTTACATTGTATTTTCCTTTTTCTGGTCCTGTTAGAGGATCCACTAAAACTAAGGCTTTGGGGTGTACCACTGTTTGCACTCTGTAAGGTGCTTCATACTTTTGAAAAAAATTTTGTTTTTCTTTCTTCAGGGCAGAGCTCTAAAGATGTTGTCTTACTAGAACTAGGTCATTAATGTTATACTTAGGTTCAACAGCCTTCTCGTTATATCTACACACTTGTTGTTGTGCTCTCTCAACCAGGTTCTTGGAACTGTTGTTGTGCTCTCTCAACCAGGTTCTTAGAAACTATTGTTTGATTAAGTTGGTAACCAACAGCAGGTTTTCCAGCCAAGTAAAACATTTAATAAGGGGCTCTCCCACAATAGGTTTACCTTTTACTTCCAACGGTGTTAATCCAGTTGATAAATGTGGGAATTCATTTAAAATAAGCTCAAAGTCTTTAACTTTTGTTGCTCATGAAGTATGTTTTTCATGGCAGTACGTACGGCATAATTTACCAATTTCTTTCATAACCCTTTCACACAGGTTAGAAGACAGATTATAGTTGGAGATTAGTACCTGACAAATATCTTCCCACACTAAGAATTCTTTAAAGTCGTTACTAACAAATTGTGGTCCATTATTGGAGAGGAATCGTTTTGGTTTGCCCACCTCAAGAAAGTATTTTTGCAAACAGTGATTTTTAATGGGATACAACTTTTCATATTTGGACCAACACTCTATGAGAACAAAAATGTACGCCACTCCTCGTATTCCTTTGGAATTGGTCTGAAGAAGTCCAGTGCTCTGAGTTTGTGTAATGCCTTATAGGTGACTGGACGCATTTCTACATCTACATCTACATGATTACTCTGCAATTCACATTTAAGTGCTTGGCAGAGGGTTCATTGAACCACAATCATACCATCTCTCTACCATTCTACTCCCGAACAGTGTGCAGGAAAAACAAACACCTAAACCTTTCTGTTTGAGCTCTGACTTATTTTAATTTGATGATCATTCCTACCTATGTAGGTTGGGTTCAACAAACTATTTTCGCATTCAGAAGAGAAAGTTGGTGACTTAAATTTCGTAAATACAAGGGCCGTTCAGAAAGTAACCTCCGGTTGATTTAAAAAAATACACCAAGTTAAATAAAAATATTTTAATATATACATCTTACAACCACATCTTTGCACTATTTTTCTACATAGTCTCCATAGTGATTGAGGCACTTATCGTATCTCTTCACAAGCTTTGAAATTACTTCTGCATAAAAATCACCCGCTTGTGCCTGGAGCCAGCCTGTGACCACATCTTTGAGCTCTTCATCGTCATCAAACTGCTGTGACCCGAGCCATTTCTTCAAATGCATGAAGAGGTGATAATCACTTGGCGCCAGGTCTGGGCTGTAAGGTGGATGGTTGATAACGTCCCACTTGAAGGACTCAAGAAGGGCCATTGTTCTGTGAGCAGAGTGAGGACGGGCGTTATCGTGCAAAAAAACGATACCGGAAGTCAGCATACCACGGCGTTTGTTCTGTATAGCCCGTCGTAACTTTTTTATTGTTTCAATGTACACGTCTTGATTAATGGTCGTACCACGTTCCATGAATTCAACCAACAAACCCCTTTGGCATCCCAAAACACCGTTGCCATCAGTTTTCTCGCAGAAAAATCTTGCGAGGCTTTTCTTGGTTTGGTAGGCGAATTTGAATGTGCCCACATCTTTGATTGTTCTTTTGTCTCAGGGTTCACATACTTAATCCAGGTTTCGTCACCGGTCACGATTCTGTTTAACAATGGTTCTCCTTCATCCTCATAAAGTGACAGAAAGTCTAATGCAGAGGCCATTCTTTGAGTTTTGTGGTGGTCGGTAAGAATTTTAGGCACCCATCGTGCACAGAACTTACGGTAACCCAATCTTGCTGTCACTATCTCGTACAAGAGAGTCTTAGAAATCTGTGGAAAACCAGTAGACAACTCCGACATTGAGAAACGTTGATTTTCACGAACTTTTGCATCAACTGTCTGAACGAGTTCGTCAGTCACCAATGATGGTCTACCACTCCTCTCTTCATCATGAACGTTTTCTCGTCCACTTTTAAATAAACGTACCCATTCACGGACAACTCCTTCACTCATAACTCTTGGTCTGTACACGGCACAAAGCTCACGATGAATAGCTGCTGCAGAATATCCTTTGGCTGTAAAAAACCTTATGACAGCACACACTTCACATTTGGCGGGGTTTTCTATTGCAGCACACATTTCAAACTGCCACAAAAACTAAACTAGCGCAGGTACGATGTTCACTCGACCACGGCTTGATGCCGACTGACCTGTTGAGTGTGTGAACGCACAGATGGCGTTGCTACTCCCCCCACAACCCGCACTGTGACCGATCGGAGGTTACTTTCTGAACCGCCCTCGTAGATCTCGCGGCGACGAAAAACGTCTTTGCTTTAATGACTTCCCTCCCAACTCGCGTATCATATCTGCCACACTCTCTCCCCTATTACATGATAATACAAAAAGAGCTGCCCTTTTTTGCACCCTTTCGATTTCCTCCGTCAATCCCACCTGGTAAGGATTGCACACCGCGCATCAATATTCTAACAGAGGACGAACAAGTGTAGTGTAAGCTGTCTCTTTAGTGGATTTGTTGCATCTTCTAAGTGTCCTGCCAATGAAACGCAACCTTTGGCTCGCCTTCCCCACAATATCATCTATGTGGTCTTTCCAACTGAAGTTGTTTGTAATTTTAACACCCAGGTACTTAGTTGAATTGACAGCCTTGAGAATTGTACTATTTATTGAGTAATCGAATTCCAACGGATTTCTTTTGGAACTCATGTGGATCACCTCACACTTTTCGTTATTTAGCATCAACTGCCACCTGCCACACCATACAGCAATCTTTTCTAAATCGCTTTGCAACTGATACTGGTCTTCGGATGACCTTACTAGACGGTAAATTACAGCATCATATGTAAACAACCTAAGAGAACTGCTCAGATTGTCACCCAGGTCATTTATATAGATCAGGAATAGCAGAGGTCCCAGGACGCTTCCCTAGGGAACACCTGATATCACTTCAGTTTTACTCGGTGATTTGCCGTCTATTACTACGAACTGTGACATTCCTGACAGGAAATCACAAATCCAGTCACACAACTGAGACGATACCCCATAGGCCCGCAGCTTGATTAGAAGTCGCTTGTGAGGAACGGTGTCAAAAACTTTCTGGAAATCTAGAAATACTGAATCAACTTGAGATCCCCTGTCGATAGCGGCCATTACTTCATGCGAATAAAGAGCTAACTGCGTTGCACAAGAACAATGATTTCTGAAACCATGCAGATTACGTATCAATAGATTGTTCGAGGTGATTCATAATGTCTGAATACAGTATATGCTCCAAAACCCTACTGCAAACCGACATCAATGATATAGGCCTGTAGTTCGATGGATTACTCCTACTATTCTTCTTAAACACTGGTTCGACCTGCGCAATTTTCCAATCTGTAAGTACAGATCTATTGGTGAGCGAGCAGTTGTATATGATTGCTAAGTAGAGAGCTATTGTATCAGCGTAATCTGAAAGGAACCTAATCGGTATACAATCTGGACCTGAAGACTTGCCCGTATCAAGCGATTTGAGTTGCTTCGCAACCCCTAAGGTATCTACTTCTAAGAAACTCATGCTAGCAGCTGTTCATGTTTCAAATTCTGGAATATTCCATTCGTCTTCCCTGGTGAAGGAATTTCGGAAAACTGCGTTCAATAACTCCGCTTTAGCAGCACAGTCGTTGATAACAGTACAATTGGCACTGCACAGCTAAGGTATTGACTGCATCTTGCCGCTTGTGTACTTTACATACAACCAGAATTTCTTCAGATTTTCTACCAAATTTCAAGACAATGTTTCGTTGTGGAACCTATTAAAGGCCTCTTGCATTGAAGTCCGTGCGTCTGTAAATTTTAGCCAATCTTCGGGATTTCGCATTCTTCTGAATTTTGCATGCTTTTTCCATTGCCTCTGCAACAGCGTTCGGACATGTTTTGTGTACCATGGGGGATCAGTTCCATCTCTTACAAATTTATGAGGTATGAATCTCTCAATTGCCTTTGCTACTACATCTTTGAATTTGAGCCACATCTCGTCTACATTCGCATAGTCAGTTCGGAAGGAATTGTCTCTTAGGAAGGCTTCTAGTGACACTTTATCCTCTTTTTTAAATAAAATTATTTTGCATTTGTTTCTGGTGGATTTGGAAGAAACAGTATTGATCCTAGCTACAACGACCTTGTGATCACTAATCCCTGTATCAGTCATGATGCTCTCTATTAGCTCTGGATTGTTTGTGGCTAAGAGGTCAAGTGTGTTTTCGCAAGCATTTACAATTCGCGTGGGTTCATGGACTAACTGCTCGAAATAATTTTCGGAGAAAGCATTTAGGACAATCTCGGAAGATGTTTTCTGCCTACCACTGGTTTTGAACAAGTATTTTTGCCAACATATCGAGGGAAGGTTGAAGTCTCCACCAACTATAACTGTATGAGTGGGGTATTTATTTGTTACGAGACTCAAATTTTCTCTGAACTGTTCAGCAACTACATCATCGGTGTCTGGGGGTCGAGAGAAGGAGCCAATTATTAACTTAGTTCGGCTGTTAAGTATAACCTCCACCCACACTAATTCGCATGGAGTATCTACTTCGACTTCACTACAAGATAAACTACCACTGACTGACACAAACACTCAACTACCAATTCTGTCTAATCTATCTTTCCTGAACACCATCTGAGACTTCATAAAAATTTCTGCAGACTTTATTTCCGGCTTTAGCCAGCTTTCTGTACCTATAACGATTTCAGCTTCTGTACATTTTGTATCTAACATGAGTGTTACTTTCTTTTACTTTCTGACTGGTTTCAAAAGTTCTAATTAAAGATGCTACCTTATGTCCCCAACTTTTTAAAATAATATAATTTCTTCATGTGGGCTATACACTTTTTTATTCCAAAGTGTCCATACCCTGTATGGACATACCACACAATTTCTTCCTCCATCAACTTTGGGATGCATAAACGCCACCGTTGAGATGTTATACTGTCTCTCCAAAATAAATTATTCCCTACAACTTTCCATTTCTGCACTTGATTAGGTGGTAAAGACTTTCTAATACACATGGCATATATATCTGTAAAATAGGTATCATGATGGATGTTGTCAGTTATTCTTTGAGCCATTTCCTGTACCCTGTGTGGATATTGTATTGTCATAAAATTAATTGCAAAAAATATGCCGGGTCCTTCTGTACATTTTAAGTCTTTCATGACTACAGGTAATCAAGACAAAGCATCAGGTGCAATATTTTCAGAACCTTTTATGTACTGTATCCTAATGTCATACTTCTGTAAGAATAACATCCACTGCATTAATCTGCTATGCAACAATCGACTGTCCATTAAAACGGATAGTATTTGATGATCCGTATATACATGGATTTTTTAACCACAAATTAGTGTCTGAAATTTTTTTATACTCCATACTATGGCCAATAATTCTTTTTCTGTTGCTGTGTAATTTAACTCATGCTTGTTGAGACTCTGGTTAGCAAAAGCTATAGATCTGTGACTGGTGCTTTGCAGACCCCATGTTCTGCTGCTATACTGTAGTTGGAAGCGTCTGCCACAATCTTAAATGGTTCACCCAGTACCGGATGGTGTAATATAGCTGATTTTACTAATGCTTTTTTCACCTTCTGAAATGCATCATTGGCATCTTGGTCCCAAACCCATGGTATTCCCTTCCTTAATAAACACAAAAGTCTCAGGTCATTCAATTCTTGGCTTCGTTTATATCATCTATAATACTGGTCCATTCCAATAAATCCCTTCAATTGTCTTACGTTTCTAGGAGATGGACATTCCTTAATAGCCTTTGTATATTCTGGATCTGGTCTAATTCCTTGCACTCTGACAATATGCTCTAAAAACTTAAGCTCTTACCTTGCAGTGTGACTTGGATAGTTTTACTGTAATACCTTTTTCATTAAATCTTCTCAGGGTTTTCATTAGAGTTATACAATGTTCTTCCCATGTAGTGGATATAATAAATATATTGTCCACATATATTATTAAGTCCCTTAACAATTCCCTTCCTAACACCTCATCCAGCACGTGTATAAAAACGGGTACTGAGATATTTAGTCCAAACGGTAATGCATTAAAATGATATGAATTCCCATCAAATGGAAACACTGTATACTTCTTTGAATCAGGGCGTAACCAAATTTGCCAATACCCAGCAGTCAGGCCCATTGTGCTAAAATACTGTACTTTTTCAAATTTGGACAGTAATTCCTCGATATTAATTGGTCTGTCTCATTCTGTCTCTATGTGTTTATTCAAAGCGCCTGCATCTAGCACTAAACACACACCCTGTACCACTACTAAAGGGTTATTCATAACACTATTATTATGTTCTATTATTTTGCTGTCAATCATCTTATCTATTTCGTCTTTAACCATATCTTTCAAGCTCACTGGTAGCTAATAAGATTAAAAAAAAAAAAAAGGAGTATTATCTTTGATCTTTAATTTACATATGTAGTAACTAATACTACCTGGACTGTCAGAAAATACCATTTCATATTCCAATAGAATTTTAGCCAAATCCAATTTTTGGTTGTTGGTGAATATTTTGTATGTCAGCTCAGTGTGATACATGACTTAAGTTTTCAACCTCTGGTGACAATTGCGCTGTCACTGTTAGTCATAAATGCTGATTCTCAGTTGTTTGTTTACTATTGTAGGGGTCAGTCACAAACTTTACAGAATATTTATCATTACCTCGTCCAAAATAAAGACAAGTGTCCTCAAAATTCAATGTGATGTTAAATTCTGATAGCCAGTCTAGATCCAATAACACATCTCTATTGATGTTTTCCACTACTAAAAGTGTCTGATGAAATGGGACATTCCCAATGTTGCAGTTCACCTGAGTCTCATGTTTCACAACTTTACTTTTGGTTCCAGTAATGCCTACTGCATATACTCCTGTTACCGGTAATAGTGGTAAGTTATGTTTAGTTTGCAATATATTAAAGAAACCATTAGAAATAATTGACACTTCACTACCAGAATCAATAAATATGTTGACTTCAAAATCTTCTACCCTTCCAACTATAATTGGTTGTGGATTAACTGTAGCTAAGTTAGGTTCTTCTAGTAACAACCATTCTTTGGTCAGTACTTTATTCATAAAGCTAACATATTTATTATAAGCTATGCCTCCTAATGTATTTCTATGGCCTGGCTCCTGGCCCTGGATCCAGATCACATAATGTTTTCCTCATTGTTTGCAATTACTGGCTGGTTACCAAATCAGGATATTACATTTCCTTTTTGTACTCTATTGCTACTAGGTACAAATTTGTGCAATGTTACTGGCCTATGTTTGAAGGTAGATGTTTCTTCTGATAACTTTCGCTATCACTATTTTGACTACACAGGTGTACTCTAACTGTGTCTCTTATAATTACTATTACTATTATTACTTCTGCAGTAATTCTGACCTTCATTTTGATATAAGTTCTCATTTCAGTCTTTATCCAAGGTGTCCAGTGTGTCTACAAAGGATAATATTTCTTCCACAGTCTTCCACCCACTACATAATATATCTTTCCTAGCATATTAAGATTCTAACTAATCCCTCTTCCTCCATGGGTTTATCCAAGTACTTTGTTTATGCCAAATGCCAGTCAAAGTACCTTCTCATTGTTCCCCATGTACTGCTGTAATACTTTGGATCCCACAAATCAGATAACAATTTTTCTTGGACATTTGTTGACCAATACTTCTCCTTAAACTTTTTCTGGAAGTCGGCTCAAGACGAGAAATTCTCAATGTTCACAGTGCCCCATTCTGAAGCCTCTCCGAAAAGGTACCCTACCGTGAATTCTGTCTTTTTTTAGTCTTACTAGTTTTTTTGGCAAGGCTTGGTTAAACTGTTTCAGAAAATGAGTTGGGTGTACTTCTCCATCTGGCTTAAATTTTGAAAAGTGCCTGGATAGTCCGGAATTTGCTCCCCATTGTAGGTCGGTTATTGCCTCACTGGTTTTTGTCTACCTTAACCTGGATAAGTTTGAATTCTTTCTTCATATCATTAAGTTCCAAAGCTCAATCTGAAGAAACAGTGTTAGGGGTTACTCTTTCAGCCACTATTAACTCTTCTACTTGTTCCTCCAGATTGCTTATATCTAAGGTCTCTGATGTCACTAGTTTCTTTTTAAAATGCCTCTCCATAGTATCAACTCAAGCGTTGTTGCCTGCAATTTGCGATTGGACAAAACAAATTAGCTTATCTTGTTTCCCAATACTATCCTTCAGGGTGTGCAACCTCTGATTTACAACATTGAAGGAACATTGCATACACTTTGAAATGATCCTAACTTTTTGACAAGTTACATTTCTACATTGTTACATTTAAAAGAGTCAAATTCAGTCTTTAATAGATCTATATTTGTTGCTTGATTTTTCAAGGTTTCACTCTGAGCGTTTAAACTATAACGTACTAAACCTATTTCTCTCCTTAGAGCTTCATTCTGAGCATTTAATTTATCACTTAGATTGGCTGTATCATTCTTCTGGTCATCCAGCTTAGCACTTTGATCATCTGATCTAGCATTTAGTTCTTGGCTCTGGTTATCTAATTTAAGGCTTAGTGCTTTAATTAAATTTGCTACCTCAGTCCGGTCTAGAATTTCCTTTGTTACAGTCATTGCCATGGCTGGCTCTGAAGTTTGTTGCTGTTCTTGATCCATAATTTTATGGATCTTGGACTTTGTAATCATCTAAAGAAAATTCACCACTGAATACAATAACTACACTAACAGTTTATCATGCACAGATCCTTCAACTTTACCAAACAATTTTTGTTTCTTGCTCATCCAGCATATAGTTCAAGCTGCGTTGGTGCACAGATATATAATCAGCGCTGGTGGACAGCACTGGCGCTGGCAGTGTCAGACGATGGTTTCAGCGCCATTGGCGGCGAGCGGACATGGAGTCAGCACTGGTGAGTAGCAGCTGGTGCAAGCGGCATCGGTGGCTGGTTACGGCGTCAGCATCAGGGTGTTGTAAGTGTGTGAAGACTCGACCTTCTTAGTCGAAAAGTTGAGGTCTTCTCTCCAGTTCTCTCTGCTAGTACTTTCTCATGTCTTTTACAGCGTTGCACTCGCAACTTTCTTCCATTTGTTCATTGGACTCAATATGATTACTGGAAACATTTCTCATATGTTGAAAGGCTTGGTTGCTATGGCAATGCCTAATATCTTATTTCTGTTTCTGTCTTTAAATTCCCATTTTCTTCGGGTCCTGTTATGTATGTCGCCACATTCTATCGGTTTTGGATGACAGGAGAGACAGTGTGGTACTGGGATGCAAGACTCACACGTCTCTTGCAGTTGACTCGTGTATTGTGTGCAGCTGATCTTCTTCTCGGGTCAGATGGCCGTGTCGATCTTCACAAACTCTTCTTCTCTGAAGACTATAGCTGGTTTAGAGAATTTCAAAATAGACTTCTTTTCTACTCTTGAAATGATTCTGTTCTCCCTGGATACTTTTGTTCAACTCTGTTATATTTTCATCTCCACAATAAACAACTTCACAAGATTCACACAAGCTTTCAACTTTCATGAATCAACCCCATCTTAGATCAGTAGAAAATAACAGATACAATTATAATGTGTTTGGTTTAAAAACCACTATAAAACCAGTTCTTGCTTCTCACAAGTCCAACATCTGAAAGTCAAATGTAAAAGTCATTTATTCAATACATTCTCCCAATACATGTCCATCCTGCACACACAGAAACCAGTGGCAAGGTAGACACATCTCCACTCTCTAATCCTTGTACTTATAATATCAGGTGTTCAAGACGATGGAAAGCTGAGTGTCTTTAGAATTCACACCGAAATTCTTAAGGCACTAAAACATGCAATGTTCATTAAAGGTTGAATATTTGAAAGTTAAATTTCAGGCAAAGGAGGGTCACATCACATAGCTGTAAGTAAATTATTTTTCTGTTAAATTCAGTGATGTGGTGCAAGATCTTTAGTGACACAAGATACATTTCCTAATCAGAACATCAGATTTTCAGAACCATAGGTTGTAGTGGGAAAGGAGTAAGCATAGACACACCAGACTGTGTAATTGTTACAGTTAATGCAAAGAGTCTGCTTTGCACGAAAATAATGATGACTGGACTCCATTAAAATTATAAACTCTGTAACATTCCAGGCTTATGGTTACCATCCCTGCATTATGTATTACTAGATCAATACTCTTATATCTCCAGCTATAATTAAATTCAATTACTTTTTGATAATAGGAAAAAGGCTTTTAGAATAATAATAGCGATACCAAACAATAGTAGTTACAATACCCTTTGAACCATAAACAATCAAAATCAGATTCAGGAAATGAATATATGGAAAATGTTTCGATAAAAGAATAATATATTTTGTTCTCATCATCTGTAAATGGTAGGAATTAAATCTCGAGCGTAAGTAACAAAATATAGATAATTGATAGTTTAGCATTGTTGGAATGCTTATTTCTGCAATTTCAATATAAATATGATTTTTATATCTAAAAACAAAGATGATGTGACTTACCAAATGAAAGTGCTGGCAGGTCGACAGACACACAAACGAACACAAACATACACACAAAATTCTAGCTTTCGCAACCAACGGTTGCCTCGTCAGGAAAGAGGGAAGGAGAAGGAAAGACAAAAGGATATGGGTTTTAAGGGAGAGGGTAAGGAGTCATTCCAATCCCGGAAGCGGAAAGACTTACCTTAGGGGGAAAAAGGACAGGTATACACTCGCACACACACACACACATATCCATCCACACATACACAGACACAAGCAGACATTTGTAAAGGCAAAGAGTTTGGGCAGAGATGTCAGTCGGGACGGAAGTACAGAGGCAAAGATGATGTTGAAAGACAGGTGAGGTATGAGCGGCGGCAGATTGAAATTAGAAATTAGTGGAGATTGAGGCCTGGCGGATAGCGAGAAGAGAGGATATGCTGAAGGGCAAGTCCCCATCTCCGGAGTTCTGACAGGTTGGTGTTAGTGGGAAGTATCCAGATAACCTGGACGGTGTAACACTGTGCCAAGATGTGCTGGCCGTGCACCAAGGCATGTTTAGCCACAGGGTGATCCTCATTACCAACAAACACTGTCTGCCTGTGTCCATTCATGCGAATGGACAGTTTGTTGCTGGTCATTCCCACATAGAATGCATCATAGTGTAGGCAGGTCAGTTGGTAGATCACGTGGGTGCTTTCACACGTGGCTCTGCCTTTGATTGTGTACACCTTCTGGGTTACAGGACTGGATTAGGTGGTGGTGGGAGGGTGCGTGGGACAGGTTTTACACCGGGGGCGGTTACAAGGGTAGGAGCCAGAGGGTAGGGAAGGTGGTTTGGGGATTTCATAGGGATGAACCAAGAGGTTACGAAGGTTAGGTGGACGGTGGAAAGACACTCTTGGTGGAGTGGGGAGGATTTCATGAAGGATGGATCTCATTTCAGGGCAGGATTTGAGGAAGTTGTATCCCTGCTGGAGAGCCACATTCAGAATCTGATCCAGTCCCGGAAAGTATCCTGTCACAAGTGGGGCACTTTTGTGGTTCTTCTGTGGGAGGTTCTGGGTTTGAGAGGATGAAGAAATGGCTCTGGTTATTTGCTTCTGCTCCGCAACTACCCTCCCGACCTGGGAATTCCTTCATGGAATGTTTCCTTCTATTATAAATATGATTTTTATGTGTTTAGAAAATGTCTTTAACTTGTTCTAGCAAAGTAGGGAATATTTTAGAATGTTTGCTAATGTTAAACTATTTCATATTATAAATTATGTTTTGCATTATTGTAACCAGTAGTACATTGTAGGAAGAGTATAAATACCCAGCCTTGAGTATTGTTAGGGTAGGTGGTGTTGGACCCACTAGAGGACAGATCTGTGCACACATTTGATATAAGTTCTTGGTGCATGATTCAGGTTTGGATTTACAACAGAGCAAATTGTGTGTTGGACATTGTCTAAAACAGCATATCAGAACTGTGCAATGACGTATTATTTTGGAGTGTTAAATAGTCTGATTTAATATTGCAAATGGCAGACTGATACGTGACTTTATATTTGTACTTTGTTGAGTATTAGTGTTGAACAATGCAATGGACTTCACAAACACATTTCTATCAAATTACTGCATCTGGACTGTTTAATATCGCCAATGTAGTATGTGCTACCATCAGTTAGCTGTAGTAGTAACAACAAGGTTTATTACACCAAAAATTGATCATGAGCTCATAAGATACAGGTTTTGAAGTGAATAAATCTATGTACTTACTTTACTTCAGTTGTGGCCTACATCATTGTAGACAAATCCATTATGATATCCTGTATTTATTGAACAAGTGTATTTTAGCTCGTGTATGCAGTCATCGAGGGACAACAAAGGCAAGATATTCACAGGTATTTAAACCATTTTTAACTACTCAATAACTGGTGGGACGTTACAACTGCAGGTTTGAATAATGTTCATTGTAATTTTGAAATGATAGTGCTTATGACGTGTAATCATTATGTCATCAAACCAATCACTTCCAACTAATTTAAGAGACAAAAAAATACATAAAAATGATATCACAGTTCCTGTGTTATTAAGAATAATGGTGCATGTCCAAAGGAACAGGCACAGTTGCATCTGAAGCCATTATGAAATCATGAAAAATATTTGCAGTTGTGAATATGGGCAGCCATCAGCTGTATAAGGCAATGAGGAGGACAATGGAAATTTGTAGTGGACTGGGAGGCAAACCCAGATTTCTTGCTTTATGGGAGCTCTTGTGATGCAGGACCAACAACATATGGAAGTTTGGGTCTGGCCATGAGCTGTTCATGGGTAATCATAGTGTCAAGTTGATCTCTCAGGTAAAGAGGGAAATGTATTTCACAATGGCTGTAGTCACTGTAGTGCCTGTTCTTTCACTTCATCATTCTTGTTAATAACACAAGCACTGCAATATCACATTTATCCACTAGTACCAGACAGTGACTTTCAATTAAAACATCCTCCCAGTATGGGAATTACATAATGTGTTTACAAGTACAAGTTGTGACACAGGAATGATGACCTAAGAAAGTTTGGGTCTGGCGGGAAATCCAGATTTCAGTCCCAGTCTGACACAGATTTTCATTGTTATCATTATATAGCTGATGGTTGTCCATATTCGCACTATGAATACATTTCATGTGCACTGATCAACCAGAATATTATGTCCACTGATCTACTATTGATATAAACCCATCCAAGCAGTAGCAGCATCACTTGATGAGAAATAACTGTTAGTAAGACACACGGAAGGCACAAGTACCAGTGTGAGTGCTGTCAGTGTGTAGAATGGGGAAGGTGCATGATCTATCTGAGTTTGCCCAAGGATGGATTGTGGTGGCCTGGAGGCTTGACAAAGCATTTCAGAAACTACATGACTTTTTGGGTGCTTGGTGAGTCCTGTGGTCAGTGTCTTAAACACATGGCAAAAACAAGGTGAAACCGTGACCATATATTGCTGGGTTTGGTGGACACCCTCATTACAGATTTCAGACATGGTAGGCTGGGCAGACTGGTAAAACAGGACAGGCAGCACACTGTGGCAGAACTAACATCAGACATTAATGCTCAGCATAGTGCAAGTGTGTCTGAACACACGGTGCACAAAACATTCATAACGATGGACCTCCACAGCCAATGACCCAAGCATGTGCCAATGTGAACATCACAACAGCCACAACTACAGCTGAAATGGGCTCATGACCACTGTCACTGGACATTGGCGAAGTGGCAGAGTGTTTCCATGGTCTGATAATCCCGATATCTTCTTCATCATGCCAGTGGATGGACGCAAATCCATCATCCTCCAGCGGAACAGCTCCTTTACACCTGCACTGAAAGGATGGAGACAACCTGATGGTGGCACCATTATGCTCTGGGGAATATTTGCATGAATATTCATGGGCTCAGTGGAGCTCATGCAAAGCATGATGATAGCCAAGGAGTATTGTACACTGGTTGCAGATCATATACACCACTTCGTTATGATAACGTCTCCTGACAGCACTGGCATTTTTCAACAAGATAATGCACCATGTTACAAGGCTAGGGGTGTGATGGAGTGGTTTGAGGAACACAGTGGCAAGTTTCAGTTGATGTGCTGGCGCACCAATTCGCCATATCTGAACCCAGTTGTACACATCTGGGATCTGATTGAATGTGGCATCAGAGCTCATCACACCCTTCCCTGGAATTTGTGGGAATTAGCTGAACTGTGTGTACAGATGTGGTGCCAACTCCCTCCAGCAACCTACCAAGGCCTCATTGCTTCCATGTCATGAAGTGTTACTGCAGTTATCCATGCCAGAGGTAGACATACTGGCTGTTAGGTAGGTGGTTATAATGTTCTGTCTGATCTGTGTAAATATGTAAAAGAATTTTGATTAGTGGTGTGTGATACTGAATATATCTCTACTCAGTAAAACATAATGCATTTTAAGCACTGGAAGAGACCATATATAGTCACACGAGGCACTGCAGGTTAGTGTCTGGAAGCCAGAAGCACCTTCATGGAAGGGGTGATGCAGCCTGTTGCACCGATAAAGAGGCAGTGCTGCGTAGCCTGCAAGAAAGTTTAGTACACACAATGGTGCAAGAGGTACATCTGTGTAGGTCAGGCCTGGTGCCTGGACTTGTAGTATTTGTTCTGGCCCTGCTAAAGCTCATAATTAGCTGTGTGCCTCCCCTCCACGGGATTTTGCAATCAGGAGTAGGGTACTTTCATTCAAGTCATTTTCCAATTCTTGATCAGATGAGCAATTAAAGATGTATTTATTGAGGTCTTGATTATATATGATTATTTCCCTACTGAGTTCCATAACTCTTTCAGTCTTGCAGTTAACCATTTTATGGACCTTCTCCAGTCTCTAGTGTCATTGATGTTTAGATCACTCATGGACTCAGCACAGTGATTAATTTTTCCTTGTGCCAAGTGTGGGGACTTAGGTCATGAAATTAACATGCAGTTGTCTTGCTATGAGTTACAGAAACAGGTTGCCTCTCTTTGGAATACTGAACCTGTTCAGCCTGACATCACAATGGTTTGGCTTTGAGAACACCTTTTGCGTTACTTGAATAACCAGTATGCAGGCCAGTGGCAGAGTCAACAGCCAGGACAGAAAAGAAAGAGGGACTCTCTCATTTTTGAGAAGATGAAGGTGCCCACTGAAAGAAGAAGAGGCCATGACTAGCCCAGCAACAGACTGTGCCTGGAGACAAGGACGACATCATGGAAGGTGGCCAGGGCAGTACAGCTTCAGCAGCAGCAGATGGGCAGTGCCTGGAGTCAAGGAGGATATCCCAGAAAGTGATTAGGGGTGGCCAAAGGCAATATGATGATGCAGGCAGTGGAGAGGGCATCTTGCAGCAATAGTAGGCAGAGACAGTACAGTGGCAATGACAGTTGCAGATAATGACGTAGGCCACAGATAGTGCTTTCTGATGTGCCTGAGTCATAAAGTAGGCAATTTGTTAGTTTGTCAGATTTGTTAAAATTAGTACTGCAGTCATTTGATGGAACTGAAAACAATGTAAATGAGATCCTCTACAATTGTGAGCTTGTGCTGGCACTTATAGACTCGGCAGCATGATACCCTTTTGGAATTTGTTAAAACTAAAGTAGTGGGCTCAGTACATAGCAAAAGTTATTAGTCAGAGATCTGAGCACCACTTGGCGAGATGTTCATGCCATATTGTTAGGAAACTGTGCTAGCAGAAGGATTCTTGATTTGTATGTACATCAGGTGCTTGCAAGTTGCCAAGAATGGGGGGAAAGTAAAGGTCAGTGGGACTCTTAAGTTGGATACCATGCAGCACCATTTCAGGGAAGCAATCAGAGATACCTTGTGAGAATTGGAGCTAGAAGGTAGCCTTCCTCTCATTTGACAATTAAGCCAAGCAGTGTTTATCCAAGCACTTTACGATGTTAGGATGACAGTATTGTGTGCACATGGTGGGCAGCTAATGTTGGCATAGACTAGGGAGATAGGTCTGACAGAGGAGAGTACAATAGCCTTAGCCCAAGAAAAGGTGGTCAGCCAAGATGGTGGTTCAGTGCTGCAAACTGAGAAGAAAGCCACCAAGTGTTGCATGAGTGCAAAGCCAGGTTTTACAGTCTGAGTGTGTCAAGCGGCTAAAAGAATAACTTATCAAGGAAAGGCAGGGAAACAGACCAATCACAAGTAGTGAGATGCTCACAATGTAATTTGCCAAGTCATAGAGGCCCATGTATGCATGTGAAGTCTGTAACATGTTTTAAATGGAAAAAAAAGAAAATAGTCATTATGTAAGAGACTCTCCAAAAGGCATTTACCATCCATTCAATGCACATAGGAAAATTAAAAACTGAGTAATGATGTAAGAAAGCACTCACCTTTTGCCTTGCCTGGAAATCTATTAACAGTTGACTCTGAAAGTAAAAATGAGTGTATACAATGGGAGTATGAGGATGGCTTTACCTATTGCCTGAGATTTCTCATGGATAGTGGTGGTCATATTTGCCAGCTAGGTGTGTAGTTTGAGAAGCAGCAGAAAGTATAATTGAGCTGAATGTATTAGGATTCGAGGAATTGCTAATATGGTTGCAAGGACAGAAGGAACTGTAACTCTCAAATTACAAATGAGAAACAGAATCCAAGTGAGGCATTGTTTCCACATAATCGAGGAAGATGTGGATCTTCCATTTGACGAGCTGGTGGTCTGAGACTTTTCCAAAGGACATACAGTCATAATCATTTATGCCACTGGAAGCCTGTGGATCCATGGGGAATGGATCAGAATGAAGATGGAGAAAGTGTGTGAGCTCTGCCTATGCAGATTGATGTTAGAAGTTGGAAACTTGCTAATATGGTTGCAAGGATACAAGAAACAGAAGGCTCCTTTAGAGAAATCTCACACACAGAGCAAAAGACATGTAAGGAAATTGAGACAGGGTCACAGGATGAGCTCTGCATAGTACATTCAAAGAAAATAGAAGGCTCTCGCAAGAGATGCTCAATAACAAAGTGAGAAACACATGGAAAGATGGGAATGAATAGTGACAGAAAATCATTAACTGTTAGAATGCATGAGGCAGGCAACAGGTAATGCTGGAGAGAAGCAAAAAGAGCACAAACAAATTGTTTCAGCATTGACAATTGGACACCAAGAGGAATGAATATGTTGAATAAAAATACAGCCAATTGGAATAAGAGAGGCTGTCATTTCAGAACAGAAATCACCAAGGTCTTGTATTTGCTTGAGACATTAGTAAAAGTAGAATAAGGAGAATGCCTAACAAGTGTGGTGAACACCATAGATGAGAGAGTGTCAGTAGACTGCTCACAGGTGGTAGCTGTAGCATTTACAGACTAAAAGAGAACATTGACATGAGTCTTTTGAATGTGGAAGAGAAGGCAGTAATCATAGGGTAATGCACCATATACAGCAGTGCTTTCCATTTGCCTGGAGATAGATTATCTTACATGGATAGTATCAGCCATGAAATGAAACTGCTACCACAAGCAGAAGGTGGCATGGTAATGTTCACCCTCCAACAGAATACCACAAGCACAAAAGGAAGTATTCCAGCAGAAAATCAAAAAGATGTTAGAGGATGACGTTACAGTACCAAGTAAAAGTGGTTGGAGTTTTTCTTGAGTTAATTGTGAAAAAGATGGATGTCAGTGGAAAGCAAAAGTGCTTTAGTCACAGACTATAGGTGACTTAATGAGATGATCCTAAATTTTGTATATCCATTGTTAAGAGCAGACAAAATTCTTGATTGTCTAGTGAAGGCAAAGTATTTCTTGACCCTCAACTTTGCAAAGGGCTATTATCAAGTCTTATTAGACCAACAGGATCAAGAAAAGACAGCTTTCAGTATGATGTATGGGCATTTTGGGTACAAATGAATGTCCATGGGTATTAAAACAGCTTGTAGTACATTGCAGAAGTTAATGAACTCCATTTTGACATGGCTACAAGATGAAAAATTGTTCATCTATTTGGATGACGTAATATTTGGCACCTTCTTAGAGGTACATATTGTGCTGCTGACAGAAGTAATCCAAAGACTTAGAGTCCACACTTTAAAACTACAAGTGGACAAGTGTGAGTTTCCATGAAAGGAAGTGTGCTATTTGGGTTATATTTCATTGGCCCAGTGCTTGAGCCCAGATCCATTGAGTAAGAAATCAAACAATGGAAAATCCAGGATGGAATGCAACAATATTATGTAAATGATAGTAGCTACTCACCATATAGATACATCCCACAATACAAGTTATTAGGATTTCTTCCCATTCCACTCACATATGGAGTGCAGGAAGAATGACTGTCTGAATGCCTCTGTGGATGTGTGCTTGCTCTAATCTTGTCCCCATTATCCGTGCATGCATGATACATAGGGAGTTGTAGTATACTTCTGGAGTCATCATTTCAAGTCAGTTCTTGAAATTTTGTTAATGGTCTTTCTTGGGATAGTTTACGTCTATCTTCAAGAATCTTGCAGTTCAATTCCTTCAGTATCTTTGAGGCATTATCCCACAGATCAAAGAAATCTGTGACCATTCATGCTGTCCTTCTCTGCATACATTCAATATCTTTGTAGACTAATTGCACTTCTCCACTATTCCACCAATAAACTTGTTTACCACCTGCTTTACCCACAACTGAGGCTATGTGATCATTACATCTCATAGCCCTACAAAGGGTTACATCCAGATATTTGTAAGAGTTGGCTGATTCCAACAGTGACTCATTAATATTATAGTCATAGGATACTATGGTTTTTTTTCCCTTCTTTTCTCTCTCTCTCTCTCTCTCTCTACCTACCTATCTATCTATCTATCTATCTCTATTTCTATCTCTCTCTCTTGTGAAGTGTACAATTTCACATTTCTGAACATTTAAGGCGAGTCACAAATCTGTCCACCACTTTGAGATCTCATCAAGATCTGACTGAATATTTAGGCAGTCTCTTTTCAACAGTACTTCATTATAGATAATTTCATCATCTTCTAACTGTATAAGGTTACAATTTATATTGTCCAAAAGGTCATAAATGTAAAACATGAACAACAAAGCTCCTATCAGACTTCTCTGGGGTGAACATGAAGTTACTTCTGCATCTAATGATGGCTCTCCATCCAAGATAACAGGCTGCATCCTCCCTACCAAAAATTCTCAATCCAGTCACAAATTTTGTTTCATACTCCCTATGATCAAACTTTTGACAATAAGCATAGGATGTGGTAATGAGTCAAATGCTTTTCAGGAATCAGGAATACTGCATCTACCCTACTGCCTCAATCAAAAGCATTCAGTATGTTATGTGAGAAAAGTGCAAGTTGGGTTTCCCATAATTGATGTTTTCAAAATCCATGCTGGTTGGCATTTCATTCTGTTCGAGATACCCTATTATGTTTGAGCTCAGAATATGTTCTAAGATTCTACAACAAATTGATGTCAAAGATATCGGATGGTAATTTTGTGGATAACTTCTACTGCCTTCTAGTAGACAGATGTTACCTGTTGTCATGTCCAGCGAGTGGTCTAGATGCTCATTGACAGCAGAAATTGGAGAAGGTCTGTCCAGTCAGCTAACATGGAGATGGCTAGCTGCAAGTTTGAAAGAGTTGTGGATCTTGGTCAAGAAATAATCAAACAAAGACAAGATTTGAATAACTACAATCTTTAATTCCTCACCTGGGCAATAATTGGATAATGACTTGAATGAAAGCACACTTCTCCTGATTGCAAAATCCCTTGGAGGGAGGTATGTGGCTAAGTATAAACATGGGCAGAGCCATAGTGAATACTACAAGTTTGGACCCCGGGCTTGACCTAAACAGACATTACTCTTGAACCGCTATCTGTACTAACCTCTCTAGCAGGCTATTCCGTGCTGCCTTTTATCTGTGCAGCAAGCTGCGACACCCCTTCCTTGTAGTGCTTCTGAACACTGCCCTGCATGGCGTCATGTGACCATATATGGCCAACGACAATGCACTGCTGAGCATTGTGGCTCTCCACATGAGTCTACATAACATTTCTGGACAATGCCCAAACTGACACTCTTTCTGTGATGTCTCCTTTGTACTTTGAGTACTTTCTAGAAAATTTAATTCACTCTGATTGCTGTTCTGCTGCCTTTCAGATGTTGCATTTTTTTTAAATATGTGACATCTGCCACCCCCCCCCCCCCCTCTCCCCCCTTATGGAACAATTTGTTGGACATGTTGCCAGTGACTACAAATTTTTATAAAATTTTTTTCACAAATTTTATTCCATTAATGGGGAAACACACATTTTCTTTACAATAACGTTCAAAAGACATGCATAACTGCTCTACAACTGTCCACAACATAAATGCTTATAAATCAATCATTTCCTGTAAGGGCAAGATTTATATTTTTATGTTTCACACTTAATATCATTGTTACATGTTCCAGTACCAGGAATAAAGGTATATTTTATTTTACAATCTGAGACATTTTGTACTTCCCCCACCAATTGTCTTTTCTGGCAGGATGTGTGTATAGCTATTTTACAATCAACTTTGCAATAAATTACACTTGTTACACTGATATACACTCCCTAAACAATTACAGTTTTAATACTTGAAAGAGAAACTGCTTTACACAAATTTTTTACACTTTCTACCAGTGTTATCATTCTTCAGTATTTGTTAATTTTTGTCTTAACACTTTGATAAACATCACTTCTAACTTCACTTCTAACATGTCTAAGAGGCACTAGAGATCGGTTAAAAAGTCCCTCTTTACTGCCTCTAGATGTGCTTCTCGTAAGATGATACCTGACTATACCCCTATCTGGGCAATGATTTATAATAATATTTTTTTATAATAATATTTTTAACACATATTTTTCCACAGCAATCATTACTCATTGTTTTGCACACAAATTTTAAACAGTCTTGGCAACATTTACAAAATGTGCATAGACAAAATAATATTACTATAATTATTACAACAGAGCCCATGAATCTCCAGAAAGAGAAATGACTTACCAAGAGGTTTCTGATGGCACTTCTCTCCTGGCATTCAGACTCACTTGATAGCTCATCCACCTTATGTTCTGTAAGTGTGAGGTCACCTAAGTGCCTAATTGCAGGTTGTATTGACAGTTCCAGCTGAAGTTCACTTATATTCTTCATCTCACTATTCACTATGCAGAAATCTATTTCCATGCTTAAGTTTGCCACAACATCACTATTTGGGACATTTGTTCAAATTATATTTTCAGACTGTATTACAATCTGAGCCATATACTCACAACATCTACCTAACAATTTTATCTTCCCTGTAACTCAGAAAATGATATCTGTGGGACTTCCGTCATGACAGTTGATGGTAATGCCTTCATCTATCAGGGCAACAAACAGCCATTCATTATTACTTAATGGTGTCCACAGACTTTCATTTAACTCTGTTAGCATCTGCATGCAATCTTCCAGAATTTCTCACACTGGTTGCAGCATCTTAGCTTCACACGTTTTAAATTCATACATGAATAAAAGTATAAATACTTATTTGCATATTTTGAAGCTCTGATCTACTGTCTCACATGGTAACTGCTCTTTATTTACCTTTTCATACTGACGTTTTGCATGATAAACTAGCAGTAGCCCTTTCTCTGGGACAACACCCATAAATAAATGTTTCATTCCGTTCACTTCTGAGGTTAATGGTAGTATTTTGTAGAGATTGTACACATTGTTCTCTACTAGTGGGGCATTTAACGCATAACTTAAGATTTTTCCACCAATGAAAACAAGATCAACAATTTCTGATTAATTTTTATCCTCTGTCTACCACAAGATCAACAGAGAACTTCTTCTCTTTGATTTCATCTTTTATTAATTATAGGTACTTTGCAATCTGAACTGGACCAATGAGGTGTGGCTCCAGAATGTCTTTCTGAGATTGACAATGGCTGATATTAACATGCTATAGTCCCAGTCTAGCTCATTGAAAATGTCCACCAGTTGTATCAGCTATTCATTAATGGTGATCAAAATTATGGCCCTCTGTCAAAATTTGTCAGTACCATTCTCAAATGCTACTATGTGCTGGCTTAATTGCTTCATTCCATGCATGATAATTTCTTCACTTTTCATTATGGAGCTCACCATCTGATTAAAACTAGTCAATGTGTAACTATTGTCACTTGCTACTTTGAAAGTCAGAGCAGCTCCTTCTGTTCTCCTTCGAAGACATATATCTTCATCTTGAAGTATGTGACATCATCTTTGTCTAGTGTTTCGAGCAGAACCTTACTGACCTTGCCCACAAAGTTTAAGGTTCCTCATTTCTTTATGTGGGATTCATGCTGTGCCTCTTTCCCAATAAGACCCAGTGTCTTTTCTGTTTTTCCTATGTTAAAGTGGCATGTGCACTGCATTCTGCTGCACTCACACTACATGGCTCCAACTATGAAAACTCCTTAGCCTGTTGGCATGAACCATAAGATTTTTATTTTGGTTGCAGACAGATTACAACATTAGATTCTTTTGTTCATACCACCATGTATGGACCCCAACATTGTGTATCTAACTTAATTGATCTATCTCATCATACGCTCTCATCAAACAACAGAACCTTACCCCCACAATGGAATTCCTTTGAATGCTGGGTCCAATTTTAATATTCCTTATTTTCTATCTTACATTGCACATTCTGTGTTCCTGCACATTGGTGCATTTATTGCATGTGCTTCTTTAGCGATGCCACATACTCACCAAAATTATATCTCACACCAGCCACATCTTTCTGCAGTATCCCTAGAATGTTACATGTTCTTCCAAAGAACAATTCATGTGCCATATAACAAGTCATACTATGCAGTGTTGTACTATACAAAAAAAAAACCACAAATGGCAATCAACTATCCCAGTTTGTCTGTGCACTATTTACACCTCTGTTAATGTTTGATGTAATCTCTCTAATGCTCTCTTTGGTTGAGGGTGGTAACTTGCTGTCTGTATCTTCTTGATACACAGTAGTTTACATACTCTTTTCATAGTCTCACTTATGAAATTACTTCCCAGATCTCTTAACAATACTGACAGCCCTCCATACCACCATACCACAGTATAATGTTCTCAATTAGCAATCTCGTTACTGTGACAGTCATGTACCTTTCAATGGGTTCAGCTACAAAAAACTTCATCAGCACATCCTGAAACGTAAGGATATACTTGTTCCCCCTGTCAGTTGTTTAGTGGAACTACTATGTTAAAGTCACACCTTTCAAGAACATGCTCAGGTGTCTTTGTAATCTCTAGAGGCATCTTTATCTGTTTCCTAGTGAGCCTATTCTTTTGACAACTTTCGTATTTCCAGATATAATCTTCTATATCTTTCTCCACACTATTCCATACTCAGTACTTCTTTAAACCAAAAATATCACACATGTGCAGAGTCAATTTTCATTACCAAAGTCACTGAAATTGATGTTTCAAAAGCCCTCAGAGAGTTAAAAAATTCATATTCAGCTGGAATTGATGGTATCCCAGCAGCTGCATTCAAAAATTGTGAACACACAATTGCTGAACCATTAACTCACCTCTGTGACTGTTCTTTCCAGGCAGGTATCTTCCCTGAAGCTCTGAAACTTTCTAAAGTAATTCCTGTCTTCAAAAAAGGTGATGATAAAGATATGAATAACTACAGGCCTATCTCAATCTCATCCTGCTTTTCTAAAGTTTTTGAAAAAATAATGCCCAAAAAATTGATGGACTTCATTGAAAAAAAGATTTACTAAGTTTAGCTCAACATGGGTTCAGAAGCAACAAATCTACAGAAACTGCAGTATATGATTGCATAAATACGCTTTTAGAACTGTTAGATAGAAAACAACCCATAACAGGCATATTTCTGGATCTGTCAAAGGCTTTTGACACTGTTGACCACAAAATATTACTGGAAAAATTAGAACACTACGGTATCAGAGGAATTGCAAACAACTGGATTGCTACATTCCTAAACAATCGGATGCAGAGAGTCAGCATGAAATATACTAATAGACAAAGCAACTCAATAACCGAAATACTATCAAGTAATAAAACTGTAAAGCAAGGTGTTCCACAGGGCTCAGTATTGGGACCCCTACTTTTCCTCCTGTATATTAGTGACTTGAGCCTGAATGTTGATGCACACAAAACAATAATTTTTGCTGATGACACAACTGTACTCCTCAAAGGGGAGAATACAGAGGCGGTGCAAAAAGCTGTGAACGTGGCTACTGATCAACTCAGCAACTGGGCAAAAATCAACAGATTAACTATCAACACCAAAAAGACAGCTTCCATGAACTTCCACACAACACAAAATGCAAATTCCTCTCAGCCATCTGTCACTATAAATAACCAGTCAATAGATACAGACACTGTTTTCAAATTCCTAGGTCTGTGGGTTCAAGATAACCTGAAATGGAATACACATACAGGAAAGGTAAATGCCAGGATTTGTACTGGCTGTTATGCATTGAGTGTACTGAAAACATGTGCTAGCCTGAGAACATTAACCAGTGCATACTACGCTTATATACAAGCCCACCTAAAATATGGTGTAATATTCTGGGGAAATGCTCCAACTGCTCTGAGCACATTCAGAATCCAGAAGAGAGCATTGAGGATTATTAATGGGAGCAAACCCAGAGACTCCTGCAAACCCATCTTCAGAAAGTTAGAAATCCTTACACTGCCTTGCCTCTACATTCTTGAGACTCTAAAATTCTTCAGAAAACATATAGTGCCAACTGACCCCAGAGTCGTAAAAAATAATGAAATACATGAACACAACACCAGGAAAAATGCAAACCTGCATGTTATACGTACAAACACTCAACTGTGTAAAAAGGGAGTTTTCCACATGGGCCTCCAACTGTTCAACAATCTTCCCACTAGTATTAAGTCCATCGAAGACAACATAAAATTTAGCAAAGCCGTGAAGTCATATTTGTTGTGCCACTGTTTTTACTCTGTAAATGAGTACTTAGATCAGTAATCTTGCTGTTTGTGCTAAATTGAAAACATTGAGCAATATAATACATTAGAATACTATAGGCTTACATTAATACATGTTAACAATGTTAAATGACATTTTCCGACATCTGCAACACTCTGTGTACCATCAGATCACATGGAATAAATAGCAACTAATTCTCTCATAGGTTCTTCCTATGCCGTGGCATCCTTCAGTGGGTTAATCATGAAACTGTTTTAATATTGCAGCTTTTTCAGTTGCATTTATTTCTTGTGTCTTTCCTGACTCAGCTGTCCCTTGTTTCTGGATATACTTTTTTATATCCTTGATGCAGAGTTTGCATTCCTGGATAGTATCTTTTTCTGTTCTCAGAACAGCTGTTTTATGTCTTGTGCCCTTGTCAGCTGCACATGCTGCCTGCTTGTGTGGGCCAAAAGCCCGCTTAGTCGCCTGCTGGTGGGTCCCTGACCTGCACAACGACTTCCATTTCCACTGTGTCTTGACCTAGGCTGCTGCCACCTTCAAGTTGTGCTCCAGTTACCTTGACCCCTCTCACTTGTGAGAGTGTGTTGGCAACTTGATTTTGTTTCCCCCTCTTGTAAAGAATCTGGTAGTCATATTCCTCTAGCTTTAACCTAAATTTCATCAATCTAGATGATGGATCTGACATACTACCTATCCATGTTAGGGGTTTATGCTCAAGTACATATCAGGAACCTTCTTTCAAATACATAGTGTCTAAAATATTTCACAGTCCAAAAAACAATCATACTGTACAATCTATAACAACATAGTATCTGTTGTTGCAAAAACAAGCAGCAATCTTCATTGTTGTGTACACTGAAACACACATGGATTTGGATGTAGTGGAGCTGAAAACTCAGTGAAAGAGGTGTAGAAATGAGTATTACAAGCAATCACATCGTTATGCCCAAAGAGTTTAAGTGTAACACTTTCAAATATTGACAATTGAAAGTTTTATGGGAAATAGTTATGAATAGAAACAATTACTTAAATTTCCACCACCAGACATTACATTTTAATTAGTAATAGGAAGATAAATTTATTTTGAAGCCATATTGACTCTGGGACAACAGCAAGATCAAATGGTCCACAGTATTTTGGAAAAACTTTACTAGCCTCTCTCTTTACATTTCAATTATGATGATAACTCTTAACCAGAACTAATTAATATGTATCAAATATGGGTATATTCACATGTTCATTCCAGTTCCTTAATTAATTTCTTATATAATTTATTGGATTTTATCTTTTATATATGTGGTCATTTAAATAATTTTAATAATGATTCTTAGCAATATTTTTATTCATAAGTTAAACATGGATAACCCTGTAGACATGTATGATCACTCATTTGTTATCATCTGAAACTCAGGAATCATCTGAGGCCAAATACTCATAATATGTCTCTTAGAACAATATATTCTATGCAGTTGCCCTCTCTTGTTCATACCACATCTACAAGGATTTGATTGAGGGTGGTATACTGGTGACCAAATTAAAGCAACAAACCACTATTTCCCAGTTCTGTGTCTAATTCATGATATAATCATAAAAACTGTGAACAGATGCCTGTATGATCATGTTCTGCATGAAAGAGGGCATTCTGGTCAAATGACAACCAAGCCAATGATGATGTCAGGGCACCTACCACATGGGGTAGTGTTTGCTGGATAGTCCCACATCCACAATCACTGAGTACACAGTCACAGGTGGTGCAGTGTGGCACAAATAAGACAGCTACCAGTCTCTCTGCTGTGGTGGGCCAAATGAAGAATGGAAGCAGGACAGCTGCAAGCTGACGTTGCCTGTTGGCTTAATATGAATTGTTCTGTTGTTCATTGGATGTGACAAAAGTTTATGGAGACTGAAACTGAATCCCAAAGGCCAGGGCAGGGCTGATCATGTGAGACATCAGAGAGAGAGAGAGAGAGAGAGGACTCTTATTTGGCTGTAAGGGCACAATGACACCACTTCAGTACTGCACGGTATGGGCTTTCAAAACATATGAAATGTAATGATCGTGGTGTGACCCTCAACTATGCACCCTGAGACTCAGGGTTGAAAAATTAAAAGTTTTGGTTGGTTTCATTGTCTAGTGGCTGGGATACATAGTTGCCACATTACAGGCCAAATACTGCTGAGTCTACAGTATATGATAAGAATAACAGATGAATCGAATGGTCAAAGGTTTATATCACTCGGCAATTGCGAATTATGAATGTAACATATAAATTTATAGATGAAAGATTTCAATTAAATAAAATCTGCAGGTACTATCTTAACAATTTTAAATGATTAGTACAATAGTAGAAGTACTTTTGAGAATGTGGTATATTTCTGCCAAACACTTATTGGTGCTGATAGTCCAGCAATTAAATGAAATATAAGTTGAATAACAGGGAAACAATAGATTCCTACTTTACATAATTAGTTATGAACAACAATATAGCTCATGAGATATTCACTTCTAAATGCACAATACATCTTCAAAGCAGAAGTTATGGAAGTCTCATAAGTGCATAAGTCGGCACCCCGAAGTATTTCTATCTGTCGTGACCATGTGCAAGCTGCTCCACACTCTCCAAGTTTCTGCTGCGACCAAGTGTGCGTCACGCCGTCGCTTCCCGTGTGCTGTGCGGTACTCCCCAATACTTTCTGTGTCCTGTGTGATTGCCCCTTGTAGTGCACTGTTCCAAACTCCCTGTGTCCTCTCCGGAAACCATGCTCCTCCCCAACCTCCATACGTCTCTCTTAGTATCGAGTGTTGTGATTGGCTAGAGCACTCCATCCATGTCTCCAAGCCAATGTATTCAAACAAACATAATGAAACACATTTGAAATACTGGTTTTACATTTAAATAACTTGAAATTAAATACATATTTCTATGGATGGACCATAAACATGCTCTAACACACATTATTAGATACATAAACAAATTAAATAAACATACATCAAGGAATAGAACAAAAGATAGGCCAGTAGCCTAATGTCTCTGTGCTTTCTAAAACACAGTAAATATTTAACCAATTTCTTCATGAATAGTATGTATCAGATATAAACAAAAACATAGATGAATAAATATATTTATAAGCATGCTGCCAACATTTTTTTTTTCTTGTAACTGTGGAGTACTTATGGCCTGACACGATTGATAGTAATTGGCCGCTTTGACCTCCAGTGACTCATGTACTATTCAAGTTACATGCATGTTATTTATACCAATTTAGGTTTACCCTAATAGCTTTCTAAAGACATGTTGATTAATGAAATCGGATGAAGCATTTAAATTTTGAAAATTTGTTGCTGGGTGTTACTTGTATAATTTACCATCAGATACTAAAATTTAAACCAATAAAGATATTGAAAATCTGATTACACCATCAGAATCATAGTGCAAATAATGGTAATGTACATGTTTCTTTTTGAGATATCACGATTTATCTTTCTACTATTAATTTCTATCCAAACCATGAAATGTGTGCCATTAAGGTTTCACTAAGTCCCCCGTCTTTGGCACTCCTGGCATAGACATCTTTATTGACACAAAGCACCGTCCTCATCACAGCAGAATTCCCAGCCATGTGACTGGACCATGTGCTGGGGCTACCCCCCTCATCCAGCTATCATTTGGCACCACGTGTTTGCTGCCGGGTGCCGGCTGGCTGAGCAGCCCGTGCAGCCACCGTAACTCTGAACATATAATATTTCCAGGGCTTCACAACTCTCCCATTACCCCACAACAGCAACTGGCATCTGAGCACACAGCATAAACTAGATGTTTTGTATCAAGGCAAACAGTGTACAACAGACTTCAGCAGAGAGGCTTTATTATTGGAGACCTGCTGTATGTTACCTCTGATGTGTTTTCACAGAAGGGAATGTCTAGAGTGGAATCAACAACATACCATCTGGACAACTGAACGCATATTTACATATGTCTGCCTGTGTTTGTATATGTGCGAATGGATATGTGTGTGTGTGTGTGTGTGTGTGTGTGTGTGTGTGTGTGTGTGTGTGTGTGTGTGTGTGCGAGTGCATATCTGTCCATTTTTCCCCCTTAGGTAAGTCTTTCCACTCCCGGGATTGGAATGACTCCTTACCCTCTCCCTTAAAACCCACATCATTTCGTCTTTCCCTCTCCTTCCCTCTATCCTGATGAAGCAACCCTGGGTTGCGAAAGCTTGAAATTTGTGTGTTTTTTATTGTGTCTATCTACCAGCGCTTTCTCATTTGGTAAGTCACAGCATCTTTGTTTTTTATATTTATTTTTCCCACGTGGAATGTTTCCCTCCATTATATTCATTTAACGTAAACATTTCTCTTTGATTATTGTCAGCTGCAGTATGTACGTCTAACATGTAACAATAAAGGTACATTGTCCCAAAATTCAGTTAGGAATGAGGAAGGTAACTGAAAACAAAACACAAATTGTCTAAATTATATTAAAAATGTTTCAAATTAAACTTTAGTATTCAAATTCTCTTTCAAATTCTGAAGGTGTCAGGGGTAGACTACAGAGAGCGAAAGGCTATTTACAATTTGTACAGAAACCAGATGGCAGTCATAAGAGTTGAGTGACATGAACAGAAAGAAGTGGTTGGGAAGGGACATAGACAGGGTTGTAGCCTACCCCTGATGTTATTCAATCTGTATATTGAGCAAGCAGTAAAGGAAACAAAAGAAAAATTCAGAGTAGGAATTAACATCCATGAAGAAGAAATAAAAACCATGAGGTTCGCCAATGACATTGTAATTCTGTCAGAGACAGCAAAGGACCTGAAAGAGCAGTTGAACGGATTGGACAGTGTCTTGAAAGGAGGATATAAGATGAACATCAACAAATGCAAAACGAGGATAATGGAATGTAGTCGAATTAAATCAGGTGATGCTGAGGGAATTAGATTAGGAAATGAGACACTTAAAGTAGTAGATGAATTTTTCTATTTGGGAAGCAAAGTAACTGATGATGGTCAAAGTAGAGAGGATGGAAAATGTAGACTGGCAATGGCAAGGAAAGCGTTTCTGAAGAAGAGAAATTTGTTAACATCGAGTATAGATTTAAGTGTCAGGAAATCGTTTCTGAAAGTATTTGTATGGAGTGTAGCCATGTATGGAAGTCACACATGGACGATAATTAGTGTGGACAAAAAGCTTAAAAATGTGGTGCTCCAGAAGAATGCTGAAGATTAGATGGGCAGATCACATAAATAATGAGGTGGTACTGAATAGAATTGGGGAGAAGAGAAATTTGTAGCACAACTTGACTAGAAGAAGGGATCGGTTGGTAGGACATATTTTGAGACATCAAGGGATCACCAATTTAATATTGTAGGGCAGCGTGGAGGGTAAAAATCGCAGAGGGAGACCAAGAATGAATACACTACGCAGATTCAAAAGGATGTAGGTTGCAGTAGGTACTGGGAGATGAAGAAGCTTGCACAGGATAGTGTAGCATGGAGAGCTGCATCAAACCAGTCCCTGGGCTGAAGACCACAACAAAAACAATAATAACATTCAGTTTTAGTTATCAGTCTCCTGACTGTAGCAGTGCAGTTAGCTTTTCAAAAACATTTTGTTTAAAGACAAAATTTAACATTACAATATTCATTAACCATGTTATGCATAAAATTTCTGCACAGAAAAAAGTTAATTGTATAAGCATTGATCAATCTCAATTGAAACAATCTGTTCTCCACTTTTGAAAGAATAATTTGCTTTGCCCAAAAATATTTTGTAATATTGTTGTTACCCTTATATCCAGGTTTCTAAACAAACATAATTTTGACAAAATTAGTGTACTAATTAGAAAATTATTGTAATTAAAAATTTTATGTGTTTCAAACATTCTTGTAGGAAATGTGAGGATATAAATACAGGTGTTGCATGCCAACTTCAGTTTTGCCTGTGTTTTGTTTCTGAGATATAAATGTATTCTCATTCATGGTCTGTGATTTGTTGTCATGCTGTACACATCCTATACCAATATTAATTATAAAGATACTGTGACACATTGAAATTTCTATTTCATTCATTTCATTCTATTTGTTACTTTGTTTCATTGCAGAAAGTTGTTTTGATGTAAATAAATATTGAAAAAGAGAGAGAAAAATGTTTTAATCATCATATAACATACCTGATTTTGAACAGTGAGCTGAAAATGAGTCAAAGATAGCTAAAAAGTAGTTTGTTTATAATTATTTGTTTTTTTAAGATTGGTGAATATTAATATGTAAAACACACATTAATTTCTTTGATGTTTAATTTTCTTGTATACTAGTGTGGGGAGGAATATTGCTGGGTGATTACTACCAAGTTATCATCCAAACTGTTGTACCACTTAGCACATCTTTTATTGGCTGAGTAAAGTGCTCATTGCTCAAAAATCACATATAGAAATCAACAACAACTGAACACAGAGCATTACCCACAGTCACACAGTCGATTTTTGCGTAAAAATGACTCCTGTACTTGAAACAGGTTGTAGTGAGGTTCTCTACCAGACAAGTTGATAACTGTCTGAGGATTGTCACTTTTAAAGTTTCTTATCTGTTCTTTTGTAAGCTAGCAATATTTCACTTCTGTATGTTAGTTGTCACCTCTACACTGAGTTGCATCGTCCCAAATATTAGACTGCTGACATTATTCCAGTCACAACAATGCATTTCATGACAGACACATAAAAGGAGATTGATAGCTTACCACTACTTGGTGCCACCTTGCTACATTTGTTGGGTCTGCTCTCATAATATTGCAATTCCATGCACATATAAACATGATGAACTAGTGCTGAATGAAAAAGGCTCCTTACCATCAGAAATCTTGGAAGTTTGAAGTATCCAAGCAGCATTACAGGAAAGTGGGTACACTTTTTTGAGGTTTCTTGTGCAGTCCACCCAGTTGGCAAATTAGTGTTGACACTTCCTCCATGTAGAGGTATTTAATCATACAATATGAAAATGTTTACTCCAGTTAAAACATCAGGGCTCGTAATCTTCGGTGGATATATAAAACATTTTTATGGTGTTTCATCTTTGACTGTGGAAGACAATTTTAGAGGTAAGGACTTCCTATATTTTGGTATTTTGGCATGTGACAATATTCAACATAACATGTGTGCTCATTTATTGGCTTCACTCCATTGACGACCAAATGGCAACTAGCTCTTTGCAAACACATTTTGACAGTTATCCTACTTCTTCATCTTCTTCATTTCTTTTCTTCTTTCTCTTCTCCTTCTCCTCCTCCTCCTCCTCCTCCTCCTCCTTCTTATTATTATTATCCATTTTTGTTTTCTTTGGTAAATTATTTAAGAAAGACAGTAATAAACTCCAGTTTCATTTTTGATTTCTATTCTAGATTTCCCTATAATTAATGAGAATGTCTTCTTTCTGGGATGTAACAGTCATTTCAGAGATACTCCCCTCCACTCACTGCAATAACAGTTTACTAGATGAGCATTGTTGTAAGGATCCCAGAAAGACGTATTTCCATAGAACATCCAAAAACAACCAAAACATGTAAAATAGCACTTAACATTAACAGGCAACTCATATATAAATAGATGTTATTCTTTTATAGATGATGTTAGAATTCTTTATTTTATTCCATTTTATGCTTACATTCTGAAACTTCTGCAGTCATTCACACGAAGAAAAAGATGATGATGCAATGTGCATGAAACACCATTTCTCTTGCATTTGATTCCACCATAACCTGAAGGATGAGTGCATTTCCAGGGGAACTTGCATACCTTTGCATTGCAAACTTTGTGTACCTTTTTGAAAATATCATGAAATTTGATAGATAAAAAATCTACTCACCAAACAGTGGTAGGAGAAGATTCAAAAGTATTGCAGCTTGCAAGCTTTCAGAGCCTGTGGCTCCTTCTCCTGCTAGAATGATTGAAGGGAAGGCGAGAGGGGTGAACCAAAACGACTTGTGAGGTTTAGGAAAAGGGATAGAGTTCAGAAAAGTCATCAAGAACCCCAAATCAATGGAGACTTACCAGACAGGATGAGAAAAAAAGACTCGTCTCCTGTCCGGCAAGTCTCCCCTGACCCTGGGTTCTGGGCTACTTTTCTGAACTCTAGCCATTTTCCTTAACTTCATCAGTCCTTTTCCTTCACCCCTCTTCCTTCCACTTCAACCGTTCTGCCAGAAAAAGAAGCCACTACCTCAGAAAACTTGCAAACTGACAAGTTTTATATGTGCATTCTCCCAACACCATTTATCTACACAAGTACATTAAATTTTCAAAAGTTGATTATTTCCATTGACATACTAGGCCTTTATAATGTAACTCCTAAAACGTAACTATTCTTGGGTTAAGCATTTATAAATTGGGGTTTTTGTGTACTCATCCTTTCTGCAGATCTGTCGCAGCTGAAGTCCTAAGTTCTCAGTAATTGTAAAGAATCCTATCTTCGGAAAAGTGAAAATTAAAAATCATCTTGTATCATGTTTTTTTAAATACATTTATTATACTTTCAAAACAGAGTTAAAGCATTATTACAAAGGCAAACAATACTTACAGTACAAAAGGAGCAGCTACATGCTTACTGCTTAAAACCCAAAACCAGACTGAATCTCTCTACCAACATGGCAGTTACTATTTATGTTTTCTTAATAATCCCGAACAAAACTCAGCATTATTTAAGATGAACATTTGATTAATTAACAATTAAAATTTTTGCAAAATAACTTAAAATACATATATAAACATACACCTGCTCAGTACAGTAAGTACACTATGATATTAGTACGTGTCTCTTATTTCTTTCGAGAATAAACTCTCACATAAGAAAACAATAATACATTTATATTTTCTATCAATTACTGGAGACTCCCTTCACAGCAGTTATTCCCTTCATTTGCAGAGCTTCTACACTTTGAACTGAAATAGATTAAACAGTTATTTTCTCAGTTATAAGTTTTTCTAGATGAGTTACATATTTTGTTTACATGTGCGATCCTGAATTAGACTGGGAAATGTTCATTTTAAATAGGCCTTAATGGGCTGTTACGTTTCACCTTGTGTATGTTTTTTTTGCATTTCAGCATTAACTATTGTATCAGTTTCATTTTGAAAACTACATGTGTCCACTTAAGGAATAATTCAACTGATTTCGGTCCAGAGTCTTTGGAGACCTTGCTGCTGGTTCACCCCATCAAACCAGTTATTGCAAAAAGTAGTAGTTACACAACACCTGACTTATCTGCATAAGTGCATTAAACTGTCTTATGTTGATGTTACATTTAGGTATAATTTTCCCACAAAAAATAAAAGTTGTAGAAATAAATTAAACAAATTAGTTTTTGATTTAATTGTTATTTTTATCACAACAAAGTGAATTGTTTTTTGTTGGTTTAGGGAACAAGAACTTGGTTCACTAACGTTGAGAAGATTGATTTTTACCCAGATAGCCCATTTCAGCGGTATCTTATATGTACTTACTACATCAGTAGTGCCATGATGGGTATAGGGTGAGTTTTTTGTTCCTTACTGTACTATAATTACTTAATGTGTTGTTAAGAATGTTAATGTTCTGCATAAAAATAAGTTGCTATAGGTGTTTTCTCCTTTTTCTACCTCAAGACTGCATGCTTCATATGGGCACTTTATTAGTTAATGAAATAATGTAAAATACAAAAATTAGATAGATCTATATTTTACATTTCTAGGTATTCATACTTTTCCTCATAACCACATTCTTAGATGTGTGTGACACATTGTCATTTTTTACTTCCTTTTTAATTTGACTTTCTAGAACCAGTTTTAATAACAGCTGTAAAATCACTGTTTACTTTATGAGATATGCTTTTCAGAGTGACAGTCATACTCTATGCAGCAGACTGACTCATGAAATATATTAGATCACATCCAGTTGTCCATGCTGTTTCTTAATCTGTACTCTGAAATTAAACATGTTGAAAGGTACTTCATGTACTATTATCACTTCCTTCCTTCTCTGTTCCATTCATGAAAAGAACATTGGGAGATCGACTGGTGGTGAGCCTCTGTGTGATCTCTAAGCATTCAGATTTTCCAGTCATGGTCATTTTGCAGGACTGCGAGGAAATAATATGTTTGCCTGATTGTTTTTGGAAAAACACCCTTGGAGTTTTGAACAATAAATGTCTCCATGATGTGTGGTGCTGCTTCTTGCATATTGTCTGCTACTGGCATTTGGTAAATGCCTCCTTAATACATTTATGCTTACTGAGTGGACTCATGATGAAACATACCACTCTTCTTTGGATCTTCTTTATCCTAATCCTAGTTGTTTTAGCAAAATTTTTTGCACAGGAGAATTACCAGAAAAAATTTAGAGAGCTAAAATTATTACTACCAAAAAAACAGGGAAAAAAGGAACAGCTGCCAACATACTCATCCAGTACCTCTACAGCCTTTACACATGACCAGACTTTCTTTGGGTTTTATGAAGGCTCTTGTTTTGTCAATATACAATCTGTCAGAAACCTCCCAGCATTTCCATGATTCTTTTGAGAATGTTTCAATTTCACATTTGAAGTCAGAAGTAACTGACAAAAGAAATCTTGAAACTTCCATGCTGGTTAAAACTGTGTGCCAGACCGAGACTCGAACTCGAAACCTGTTGCCTTTTGTGGGCAAGTGCTCTACCAACTGAGCTACCCAAGCACGACTCATGCCCCGTCCTCACAGCTTTACTTCTGCCACTACCTTGTCTCCTACCTTCCAAACTTTACAGAAGATCTCCTGTGAAGTTTGGAAGGTAGGAGACAAGGTACTGGCAGAAATAAAGCTGTGAGGATGGGGCGTGAGTCATGCTTGGGTAGCTCAGTTGGTAGAGCACATGCCCATGAAAGGCAAAGGTCCTGAGTTCAAGTCTCGGTCTGGCACACAGTTTTAAGCTGCCAGGAAGTTTCATATCAGTGCACACTCTGATGCAAAGTGAAAATCTCATTCTGAAAAGAAATCTTTTTTGTCTGATATAATTTCTCACTTGATTTTGTATTAGTTGTAGGTTTTTCTAATGCTGCACAAAAAAAAGATATCAAATGGATCTAAACAAATAGAGCCCGCCTCCACGTGGCGGGACACGGGCAATGGTGTGAGTGGGGATGGGAGCTGGTGTGGTGTTACTTTCAGTCACTCCGGACCCCGGACCCAGTCACAGCGGCTGAGTGACAACATACGACCCACCATAAGAAATTAGATGGTGGGTAATAAAATAAAAGCAGCTACTGGAAAAAAAAGTGTCTGATATAATTACAAATTAACAATTTTCTGATTTTTTTTCCTTTACGTACAACGTGAAGGATTTATTCTTGCCACGTATCACGTATCATGATTCTGTGTCAAGGGGAAGCAGCCTCTAGGTTTTGATGAGAGAGTATCATAACATGTGACACAGATGTCCATATTGTTTGAGTGCGTTGACTTAGAAGATTTGCTCTTTTCATCGCCAAGGGGCTATAGACCTTACTATGTGACATAAGTTTCAACTTTATACATCTCCCTGTTCCTGGGAAAAAGGGTTTTGAACAGTCAGAGACAGACACACAAACAGACAGACAATAAAGTGATCCTATAATGGTTCCATTCTTACCTATGGAACTATGGAATACATTGTCCATTGATATAAATGAGTACATAGGATTTTTGTGGCTAAAGATATGGTAATTTATTTTTTATTATTATAATTGGAAACCACAAAATAAAGAAATTGTTAGGTCCATTTCTGAAGTGTGTTGTGTCAAGAACACAACAGACTGACAGGAGACATCAGGCATAAACTAAGACAGTAAGGATGGCTTTAGATCTATTTGCCTATCAGGCAGTGGACGTGTTGGGAATTTCAACCAGTAGTAAGATGCAGAAAGTATTTGAAAATATATGAAAACGTGCTTTAAAAATTTTGAGAACTAATTTTGAGTGTGGAATATACATACATTCTTTATCTCCTACTTACCACATGTCTAGAAGCTGTGAATGTGTTATTATACCAATAGTAGTGTGCACAGAGATACAGAAGCAGTCTTTCTTTCATTCCATGCATTATTTGTTAATGGAAGCTGGTCTGTCAAGTATGTTACAGTGCTTCATGGAATATTGATGTAGATGTACTCCATCAATGCTAATACACACTGAACTTATAAACTTCAAAAGTCTACCTTTGCTGTGCAGCAACACAAGATTTTATGTCATCTTTTTGAAATATTAGTTTGAGAAATAGTTGCTGTGTTAAGTGATTTTGTTCTTCACAGTTGTCATAAGTGGGTTATAAGTGTGATATTAGTATTTATTTTATTTTATTTATTGTATTTTTTTGCATGGAGACACCAACTGGTGTCTTTTGCAAACGTCATAGCATTTTTTTTACAAGTTTAGTACAGTCATATATACATATGTGATTACATATACATGATACAAATGTACCATTGTACCTAATGAGGCACAATATTATGCTATTCCCCCCATGAACCATGGACCTTGCCGTTGGTGGGGAGGCTTGCGTGCCTCAGCGATACAGATGGCCGTACTGTAGGTGCAACCACAACGGAGGGGTATCTGTTGAGAGGCCAGACAAACATGTGGTTCCTGAAGAGGGGCAGCAGCCTTTTCAGTAGTTGCAGGGGCAACAGTCTGGATGATTGACTGATCTGGCCTTGTAACATTAACCAAAACGGCCTTGCTGTGCTGGTACTGCGAATGGCTGAAAGCAAGGGGAAACTACAGCCGTAATTTTTCCCGAGGACATGCAGCTCTACTGTATGATTAAATGATGATGGCGTCCTCTTGGGTAAAATATTCCGGAGGTAAAATAGTCCCCCATTCGGATCTCCGGGCGGGGACTACTCAAGAGGACGTTGTTATCAGGAGAAAGAAAACTGGCGTTCTACGGATCGGAGCGTGGAATGTCAGATCCCTTAATCGGGCAGGTAGGTTAGAAAATTTAAAAAGGGAGATGGATAGGTTAAAGTTAGATATAGTGGGAATTAGTGAAGTTCGATGGCAGGAGGAACAAGACTTTTGGTCAGGTGATTACAGGGTTATAAATACAAAATCAAATAGGGGTAATGCAGGAGTAGGTTTAATAATGAATAAAAAAATAGGAGTGCGGGTTAGCTACTACAAACAGCATAGTGAACGCATTATTGTGGCCAAGATAGACACAAAGCCCATGCCTACTACAGTAGTACAAGTTTATATGCCAACTAGCTCTGCAGATGATGAAGAAATAGATGAAATGTATGATGAGATAAAAGAAATTATTCAGGTAGTGAAGGGAGGCGAAAATTTAATAGTCATGGGTGACTGGAATTTGTCAGTAGGAAAAGGGAGAGAAGGAAACATAGTAGGTGAATATGGATTGGGGGGAAGGAATGAAAGAGGAAGCCGCCTTGTAGAATTTTGCACAGAGCATAACTTAATCATAGCTAACACTTGGTTCAAGAATCATGAAAGGAGGCTGTATACATGGAAGAAGCCTGGAGATACTGACAGGTTTCAGATAGATTATATAATGGTAAGACAGAGATTTAGGAACCAGGTTTTAAATTGTAAGACATTTCCTGGGGCAGATGTGGATTCTGACCACAATCTATTGGTTATGAACTGCAGATTGAAACTGAAGAAACTGCAAAAAGGTGGGAATTTAAGGAGATGGGACCTGGATAAACTGAAAGAACCAGAGATTGTAGAGAGTTTCAGGGAGAGCATAAGGGAACAATTGACAGGAATGGGGGAAAGAAATACAGTAGAAGAAGAATGGGTAGCTCTGAGGGATGAAGTGGTGAAGGCAGCAGACGATCAGGTAGGTAAAAAGACGAGGGCTAATAGAAATCCTTGGGTAACAGAAGAAATATTGAATTTAATTGATGAAAGGAGAAAATATAAAAATGCAGTAAATGAAGCAGGCAAAAAGGAATACAAACGTCTCAAAAATGAAATTGACAGGAAGTGCAAAATGGCTAAGCAGGGATGGCTAGAGGACAAATGTAAGGATGTAGAGGCTTATCTCACTAGGGGTAAGATAGATACTGCCTACAGGAAAATTAAAGAGACCTTTGGAGAGAAGAGAACCACTTGTATGAATATCAAGAGCTCAGATGGCAACCCAGTTCTAAGCAAAGAAAGGAAAGCAGGAAAGTGGAAGGAGTATATAGAGGGTTTATACAAGGGCGATGTACTTGAGGACAATATTATGGAAATGGAAGAGGATGTAGATGAAGACGAAATGGGGGATAAGATACTGCGTGAAGAGTTTGACAGAGCACTGAAAGACCTGAGTCAAAACAAGGCCCCGGGAGTAGACAACATTCCATTAGAACTACTGATGGCCTCGGGAGAGCCAGTCATGACAAAACTCTACCATCTGGTGAGCACGATGTATGAGACAGGCGAAATACCCTCAGACTTCAAGAAGAATATAATAATTCCAATCCCAAAGAAAGCAGGTGTTGACAGATGTGAAAATTACCGAACTATCAGTTTAATAAGTCACAGCTGCAAAATACTAAAGCGAATTCTCTACAGACGAATGGAAAAACTGGTAGAAGCCGACCTCGAGGAAGATCAGTTTGGATTCCGTAGAAATGTTGGAACACGTGAGGCAATACTGACCTTACGACTTATCTTGGAAGAAAGATTAAGAAAAGGCAAACCTATGTTTCTAGCATTTGTAGACTTAGAGAAAGCTTTTGACAATGTTGACTGGAATACTCTCTTTCAAATTCTGAAGGTGGCAGGGGTAAAATACAGGGAGCGAAAGGCTATTCACAATTTGTACAGAAACCAGATGGCAGTTATAAGAGTCGAGGGGCATGAAAGGGAAGCAGTGGTTACGAAAGGAGTGAGACAGGGTTGTATCCTCTCCCCGATGTTATTCAATCTGTATATTGAGCAAGCAGTAAAGGAAACAAAAGAAAAATTTGGAGTAGGTATTAAAATTCATGGAGAAGAAGTAATAACCTTGAGGTTCGCCGATGACATTGTAATTCTGTCAGAGACAGCAAAGGACTTGGAAGAGCAGTTGAATGGAATGGACAGTGTCTTGAAAGGAGGATATAAGATGAACATCAACAAAAGCAAAACGAGGATAATGGAATGTGGTCAAATTAAGTCGGGTGAGGCTGAGGGAATTAGATTAGGAAATGAGACACTTAAAGTAGTAAAGGAGTTTTGCTATTTAGGGAGTAAAATAACCGATGATGGTCGAAGTAGAGAGGATATAAAATGTGGACTGGCAATGGCAAGGAATGCGTTTCTCAAGAAGAGAAATTTGTTAACTTCGAATATAGATTTAGGTGTCAGGAAGTTGTTTCTGAAAGTATTTGTATTGAGTGTAGCCATGTATGGAAGTGAGACATGGACGAAACTAGTTTGGACAAGAAGAGAATAGAAGCTTTTGAAATGTGGTGCTACAGAAGAATGCTGAAGATAAGGTGGGTAGATCACGTAACTAATGAGGAGGTATTGAATAGGATTGGGGAGAAGAGAAGTTTGTGGCACAACTTGACTAGAAGAAGGGATCGGTTGGTAGGACATGTTCTGAGGCATCGAGGGATCACAAATTTGGCATTGGAGGGCAGTGTGGAGGGTAAAAATCGTAGAGGGAGACCAAGAGATTAATACACTAAGCAGATTCAGAAGGATGTAGGTTGCAGTAGGTACTGGGAGATGAAGAAGCTTGCACAGGATAGAGTAGCATGGAGAGCTGCATCAAACCAGTCTCAGGACTGAAGACCACAACAACAACATTATGCCATTAATCTATTTATGTGTTAGCATGGTGCTTGAATGTAAAGTGGATTTCTATAGTTCATTATAAAAAAATATACAAAGAATGAATTGCTGTAGTTTGTTACAAAAATATATAAATAATAACAGAATACAGGAACTTAAATATCTGCATTACATAGAGTACGAATAATGACATGAGAATTGTTGCTTTCCATTAGATCAGCAAAAATATGTTTACCAATGCCATTTTGCTCTTAAAAATTCTAGTTGAAAAGGAGTACTGTAGTCCATAACTTGTTTTCCTATTGCCAACAAGTGCATAACTGATTATGCTTGGTATTTCATATTAAATTAGCATCTAAAGTGCACCTCATGGTCATATCTATTTCTCACCCTTAAGAGATTAATTGTTATATAAAGACTCGAAAATTAATTGAGAACTACTCTCAAGAAATGAGCTACATTCAGGTAAGAGTTTTTCATTCACATTCTCATATAATTTCGCATTGTGATGTTGCAGACTGGGTGACATAGTTTCAGTAAATAATGTGGAACGCTATCTCACCATAATTACCATGGCAAGTGGGCAAGTCATTATTGTTGGCCTGTTTGTGGGATCTTGGTCCACGGTTCTGGAGGGAAGAAATCGTCCATACTTTGAATTTAGATACCGTGTTGGATTGATGACTCATGAAATGGTTTGAATACTGAAATACTATCTAACTGAAATTTTTAATGTAGTCATTTTGCACTTGTTCCTCCATAGTACTGTCAATAATTTTTTTGGTCATTCCACATCAAGTGGACCAGTTTTGGAGATGGTCCTGCACACTTATTACCGTATCAATGTAAGTTTTTGATTAGGTTCATCAATATCTTAGATGGAAATGTAAAAAGTTACAGCTCGGTATCTCCTTTGGTTCCATTTATATTGCTTCTTGTAGGAGTCAGGAGTCCCCAAGCTTACACCACCTACAGATGTTCTGCAGTGCCAACTTTGGATAACTTTTATGATAGGTATTCTCAACATAGAAGCTTCTGGTGTTACATATTTAAACAACTCCTTGCGCTAAATAAGAATGTGGAACTGATTTGTTTTATGTAATACTACCACTGACAACTGTAACTCTCCAAAAAAACACAAAACTCATTGTTTAATTGTACAGATAAAAAATCTGCTCACCAAGTGGTGGCAGAACACACACATAAAAGACAGTTGTAATTGGCAAACTTTTGGAGCCAGTGGCTGCTTCTTCAGGCAGAAGCATTGAAGGGGAAGGAATAAGGGTGAAGAAAAAGATCTGGAGAGGTCTAGGAAAGTGGTTAGATTTCAGGAAAGTCATCCAGAACTATGGTTCAGGGAAGACTTACCATACGGGATGAGAAGGAAAGACTGATTGTTGGGAATGGCATTGAATGAGGTTTGGAAACCTGAGAGCTTAAAGGTGGAAGACAGGGTAATATGCAGATAGAGATTATTGCTTAAACATCATGCATGAGTTAATAAGAGTGAAAAGCTAAGTCCTTTGTATGTAACAGAGGTGGGATGGGGGTGGTGAAAAATAGATGGGAAAGACAATGAAAGATGTAGAAAACTAAAATGGAGTTAAGCAAAGAGTATTTACAGTGAAGAAATGCTGAGATGGAAGAAATTAACTTAAATTAAGGCCAGGTGGGTGGGAAGAACCAAAGACAAGTTGTAGTGCTAGTTCCTACCTGTGGAGTTCTGAAAAATTGGTGACTGGGGGAAGAATCCAGATGGTGCATGTGGTGAAACAGCTGCATTTTTTGAGGTCACAAATATGTTGTTGACGATGCTTTTCAACAGTATATTGTGAGTTTCCAGTATACGCCCTCTGCCTATGCCCATTCATCCTAATTGATAAATTGGTGGTAGTCATGCTGATGTAGATGGCCAAACAATGTTTACCTAAAAGCTGGTATATGATGTGTCATTTCACAGTGGCTCTCCTTTTGATAGTATGTGTTCTACCAGTTATGGGGCTAATATAGGGGATGGTAGGAGGATGCACAGGCTAAGTCTTGCAGAGGGTATGGTCACAGGGGTTGGAGCCATATGATAGGGAGATGGGTGCAGAAGGAGCATAGGGTCTGACAAGAATACTGTGGAGATTGGGAGGGTGACAACAAGTTATTCTAGCTGTGGTGGGCAAAATTTCAGACTGAATGATTCTCATTTCAGGGCATGTGTTTAGGAAGTCAAGACCCTGTAAGAGTAGCTGGTTAACACATTACAGACCAGGATAATACTGAGTCACCAATGGTGTGCTCCAAAACTGTTTCGCATGCTCTGCAACACGATCCGTAGTACCAGGATTGGTTGTGATGGCCCGGGAAATATACTTTTTAACTAGATTGGTGGGGTAATTATGTGCAGTGAAGGGTGAGGTGAGAGTGGCTGAACAAATATGTTTTCCTTGGCCATCTGACATGGAAAGGATGGCAGGTGTCAAAATGTAAGTACTGTTGTTTCTTGGTAGGTTTAATGTGGATGGAAGTGTGTAGCTGGCCTTCAGTGAGGGTGAGGTCAGCACCAAGGAAAGAGGCATGAGATTCAGATTAGGACCATGGGAAATTTAATTGGGAGAAGGTATTCAGAGATCCCAGGAATTTAGCAGGTCAACCTCACCATGAGTCCATATGGTAAATATGTCATCAGTGTGTCTAGACCAAACCAGGGGCTGAAGATTTATGGATCCCAAGAAAATCCCCTTCAAGTGACCCATGGACATGTTGGCATAGGAAGGAGCCAGCCTGGTTCCCATGGTTTTACCCCTGATCTGTTTGTATGTCTGCCCCTCAAAGGTGAAGTAGTTATTGGTAAGTATAAATTTGATGAAGGTGAATAGGAAGGATGTTATAAGTTTGGAATCATGTGGGCACTGACTGAGGAAATGTTCATCAGTGTTGACAGGCAAGGTGTGTTGTGGAAGTGGGATGGGCACAGATTTCAGACAATGTAGAAAATGGTTGGTGTCTTTTATGTAGGAGGGGAGTCTTTGTACTATGGGTTGCAGGTATTGATTACCTAAGGCAGATATATATTCATTGGGTGCTTTGAAGCCAGCTGTTATAGGACAGCCAGGATGATTGGGTTTGTGGATCTTAGGAAGAAGGTGAAAGGTGGGGGTGTGTGGTTGGAGTGGAGTGAGAAGTTTCATGGGTTGATATGTTAGTCCTTGTTAGAGGCCTGAGGTTCTAGGTGGGACTGCAGATCACTTTGAATCACAGGGATGGGATCTTGATGGCAGACACTGTATGTAGAGGTGCTAGGCAGCTGGTGTAGACCTTCTCTAACATACTCCTTTTGGTCAAGTACGACAGTGGTAGATCCTGTGTCTGCTGGGAAGATAATGATGAATTCACAAGCTTTTAGGGAATGTAGAGCCTGGATTTCTGCACAGGACAGGTTAGGGTATGTTGTAGGGACCTGAGGAAGGATTGTAAAGCAATGCTGGGTGTGAGGAATTCTTGGAAGGCTAGTAAGGGATGATTTTGAAGTAGTGGTGATGGATCATGTTGGGAGTATGGTCGGAACTGTTCAAGGCAGGTTTCAATGTCAGGTTTGCTGTTGGAAAGGTTTTGGGATTGGGTTGCAAAGTGATGTTCCCAGTGGATATTATATGTGAAGGAAAGTAGGTCCTTCACCAAAGCAGCATGATCTAATGCAGGGTTAGAGCTGAAAGTGAGGCCCTTAGGTAATGCGGATAATTCAGGAGGGGGAATGCTTTAGATGAGAGGTTAAGGACACTGTACTGTTGTGACTGGTTCTTGGGATTGTGGATTATTCTTGGTCTGGGAGGCAGTACTGAAGGCAGTTCAATTTGGAGAACCCATTTTTAACCAGCCGTAAATCATTATTTTATGGACAGAATCTGCCAAGAATTTCTAATATCACAAACAACTTCGTTATTTTCTTGTGATTTTTTAAGATTAACTTCTGTCCTTCTCTGTGAAAATATATGCTCATGAAAATTTAATGACAACATTTTGGGTACCAAATTTAAGGTATTTTTGGTAGACTATATCTCAGCTGTATGTTCTTTAATCTTTTTTACCTTACTATAACTACAGAAAGTATTCTTTAAGTTTCAGAATCTATGTAGTTTGATTTTAGATCCATGCCTACTTATGGATGAAATTCTTAGCACAGTCAGTTCCTCTATGGTGTTGAGTTTATGGTTAGTTTGTTCTTAGGAAGTCTTGTAACTGAATCTAATTAATGTTTCATATGTTTTGTGAAATGAGCCAAGAAATAATGATGCTATTTTTTCATGATTGAGATGGTCCTGATGTCATAAAGCCTCATTATTTTACTATAGTAAAATATCTGGACTTGACTTCACAGAATATTCCCAAATTTGTTCATACTATAATGCCCCGCTGATGACAGAGTTTCAATTTCAGCAAAATACGTGCAGTAATCCATTTGTAAACAACAAACTTTAAAGTTAAGAAGGGTTTACAGTCAACTGACACATCTCAAGCAGACATGTTTAAACAGTTGACTAACAAAGTTTTCAATTCTGTGTAGTAGATTTGAACCAGATTTTGACAAGAATTTGCCCATGAGCAACTGCAGCCTCTGGATGAGCAAGAATCTATGTCTACTGATCATATTTAAGCAACTGACACTTGTTACACAGTGAATGTTTCACTGGCATCTCTTGGAGATTTGCCTTTAAACTTTCAACAAATTAGCAAAGGGGATTCAGTGTTACATAAGTAGACTCACTACCTAGTTTTAATTGAAACTTGTAAGAATTGGTGAGAAAACCACAGTGAAGTGTTGTGTAGGTACTGCAAGCTGGGTTATGCAGTGTGGCAACATATAAATCACAAAAATAATTGAGAGATGGGCTAGCCATGCATTGTGTAAGCTCCACCGCACAGCATTAATAGCTGGAGCAGGCATGGCAATGTCACTACACCAGATCAAGACCCATGTTATGAGATACATGTCCAGAGGCTGGATAATAATGCAAAAAACACATCTCAGCACCATATAAATAGTTGCGAATTTTGAGTCAGATTACTTCTAAATGCAACAGTCTCACCATGATGTCATAGCTATGCTAGATGATGAGACAACTGGGCACTACCAATTGTAGCCACAGGTTCAAGACTGTGTCAGGTCTGCCACCTCCTATACTGAGTCTTGAGGACTTAGTGTCATGTGCTGTCTGCACCTGCTATGCCCAGACTTCTGCAGGGGGTAGCAGGTTGTGTCCCATGTACAGCAGTCTTTGCTTTCCTCTGCGGTGGATGCGAGCTGAGCCTGAGTCAGAGGGTGTGGCCATTCCACAGCAGAACATAGTTACAAAAGAAGAAGAATAGCACCATTGATAGCAGGATCTTGGCCTACTGTCAGACCACCAGCCATTGCTCAGCCTGATGTCAGCAACACAGAGTGTCTAAGTATGAATCTCTTTGCCACAGTGGAAGCCAGATGCCAGCTGGCCATTGCTGCCCAGAGCTACCAGAAGGAATGTATCTGCCTCACATTACTAATGACATTATGTCTATTTGAAATCTGACACCACTCTACAGAGTGGTGTCAGGAGAGCCACCAGTGGACAGCAAAAGGTGTACCATGCCTGCAGCCTCAGTGTTTTCATTAAGCGAGTGAGATTATTGTTTGTGCATTGGTGACAATCTTGGAGTCAATAGTTCAGAATCGTCGTAGCTCTAAAGTTACTTTTGTGAGGTGAGAGGAAGTCTCTCAGTGTTGAAGAGTAATAATAAGGATTAATTGTTAGAGCTCATGTGATACATATGGTATAATATACTTTGGGCATCCTACCCCTTGTGCTGAATCTATAGCTGTTGTTGTTTTATTTATCATCGTTTTAGCCATATGGCAAGATAATGCAGGGAGTCCTGATGGTTCATAACTAGACATAAGAAATATGTGTTTTAGTGTTATTAACTAAGGAGTTTTGATTCTTTTTATTATTGGGTTGTTATTACTGAATTTGCAAAAATGAGTAAGGGTGACACAGTGGCATAATCAGAGGCACTGTATGTTCTCACTGAGTAAGCTATGTAATTGTTAATTGATCTGGTAGCATGGTTAAGTGTAGATAGTATATTTGTGAATACTAAGGTTGCACAGAAGGATGAGAGCTGGGTTGTTGGAATTACAGAGTGTGGGGGTAGATATGGCCATTGCAAACCTTGCTTCTTCGTTTAGTGGTAGGTAGTCTGAGGATGTGTTATCACATCACTGTTGAAGGATCTGTTGTCATCAACTAACAGGTGTTGGCTGGACAAATATTTGCTGTTACAAATAGCAAGATTATGCCTGTCAATGGCTGTGAAGTCCTCTATACGATACATAGAAAATGTAAGGTGCATACATATGAGTTGACACAGAGAGATGAGGCAAACAAGGTGTTACTACTGGGTGGGCACATGATGCCTTCCTGAGGAGTTGAACACCTGAAATATGTAGGAGGGTGCCACACTGGTGTGCACAGGGATTTCCATGTGGCAGTTAGGCTAGCAATGGAATCTGAGTTTGAAGCACTTGGTTTTGTGACAGGGGTGTTTGCAGGGGGTGAATGTAAGAGGCTTTAATTGTGGGAATGCAGGACACATGCAGATGGAGTGCCACCAGCCATGGAACAGTTGGGTTGGTCCGAACTATCAGCAGTGTTATGGGAATGGCAATAGGGATGGTATGAACCAGCAGCAGTTTTATGGGAATAATGGTAGTGGTGGTCTGGCTCATTATAAGCATCTGTTAAACTCAAAAGGAAACGCTAGAACTTCCAAAAGGTGTTCTCAGTGAAAGCAAATGCAATAAATACAAATTCAGAGGCAGAATTTGCCATAGGGAGTGTATTAGGTGCTAAATAGTATAGGGTTATGGGACCTGCCACATTACAATTTTCATAGGAACCATGGACCTTGCCGTTGGTGGGGAGGCTTGCTTGCCTTAGTGATACAGATAGCCGTACTGTAGGTGCAACCAAAATGGAGGGGTATCTGTTGACAGGCCAGACAAATGTGTGGTTCCTGAAGAGGGGGAGCAGTATTTTCAGTAGTTGCAAGGGCAACAGTCTCAATGATTGACTGATCAGGTCTTGTAACATTAACCAAAAAGGCCTTGCTGTGCTGGTAGTGTAAAGGGCTGAAAATAAGGGGAAACTACAGCCATAATTTTTCCCAAGGGCATGCAGCTTTACTGTATGGTTAAATGATGAGGTGTCCTCTTAGGTAAAATATTCCAAAGGTAAAATAGCCCCCATTTAGATCTCCAGGTGGGGACTACTCAGGAGGACATCGTTATCAGGAGAAAGAAAACTGGCCTTCTATGGATTGGAGCATGGAATGTCAGCTCCCTTAATCAGGTGGGTAGGTTGGAAAATATAAAAAGGGAAATGTGTAGGTTAAAGTTAGACATGGTGGGAATTAGTGACATTCAGTCGGAGGAGGAACAAGACTTCTGGTCAGGTAAATACAGGGTTATAAATACAAAATCAAATAGGGCTAATGCAGGAGTAGGTTTAATAATGAATAAAAAAATAGGAGCATAGATAAGCTACTACTAACAGCATAGTCTTGTCTGTCTTGTACCCAAGACAGACAAGAAGCCCACATCTACCACTGTAGTACAAGTTTGTATGCAAACTAGCTCTGCAGATGATGAAGAGATTGAAGAAATCTATGATGCGATAAAAGCAATTAGGAGGACTGGAATTCCATAGTAGGAAAAGGAAGAGAGGGAAAAGTAGTACATGAATATGGAAATGGGACAAGGAATGAAAGAGGAAGCCTCCTGCTAGAATTTTGCACAGAGAATAACTTGATCAAAGCTAACACTTAGTTTTAAAATTATGAAATAAGGTTGAATATGTGGAAGAGGCCTGGAGACACTGGAAGGTTTCAGATACATTATATAATGTTAAGACAGAGATGTAGGAACCAGATTTTAAATTGTAAGACATTTCCAGGGGCAGATGTGAACTCTGACCACAATCTATTGGTTATGAATTATCGATTATAACTGCAGAAACTGAGAAAAGGTGGGATTTTAAGGAAATGGGATCTGGATAAATTGAAAGAACCAGAGGTTGTAGGCAGAGGTTGTAGAAAGGTTCAGAGAGAGCATTAGGGAATGATTGACAAGAACTTCTGAGCCCTTCTTACATACAGTTTAGTTAGCAGAAAGCTAAATCTCACCTTGCCATCTGTTTATATTCCTTAGCTTGTCATGGGCTTTAGTGATCATGAACTGTAAACCCATTGGTTCCTATAAAGTAGAGTTCGTATTTGTGCTTTACATTCTGAACTCTTATTCTTAACTAAAGGTTTTGTTTTGTACCTGCATGTGTCAGTGTACAATACTCAGTATTTATATTTAAAAAGAAAGATGATGAGACTTACCCAACAAAAGCGCTGGCAGGTCGATAGACACACAAATAAACACAAACATACACACAAAACTCTAGCTTTCGCAACCAACGGTTGCCTCGTCAGGAAAGAGGGAAGGAGAAGGAAAGACAAAAGGATATGGGTTTTAAGGGAGAGGGTAAGGAGTCATTCCAATCCCGGGAGCGGAAAGACTTACCCTAGGGGGAAAAAAGGACAGGTATACACTCGCACACACACACATATCCATCCATACATACAAGACACAAGCAGACATTTGTAAAGGCCGGATATGTGTGTGTGTGCGAGTGTATACCTGTCCTTTTTTCCCCCTAGGGTAAGTCTTTCCGCCCCCGGGATTGGAATGACTCCTTACCCTCTCCCTTAAAACCCATATCCTTTTGTCTTTCCTTCTCCTTCCCTCTTTCCTGACGAGGCAACCGTTGGTTGCGAAAGCTAGAGTTTTGTGTGTATGTTTGTGTTTATTTGTGTGTCTATCGACCTGCCAGCGCTTTTGTTGGGTAAGTCTCATCATCTTTCTTTTTAAATATATTTTTCCCACGTGGAATGTTTCCCTCTATTATATTCATACTCAGTATTTACATTTATTAGAGTCATTTAGACTTGATATATTGAAGGTTGCAGTTTATATACTTTTATTAGGTCATTTTTGCATGTATGTAAACATTTGTTAACATTATAAATACGAGGGATAATCAGTAGGTGTAGCTTACCAGTGTTCTTTAATAATAGTCACTAGATAGCTCCTAGTAGTGTACTGTAGGTCACTGTTTTTTTCTTTAGTATTCACTAGATAGCCCCTAGCAGGAAAATAAGCACCAGATCTAGCTTATAGCATACATTTTTATTGTTTTCCATTGTCAAGTGTCCTTTATGCCAACTAGAGTGTAGCTGTCAATCTTGTGTGACAGTAGGTTTCCTTAATTTTCTTATAGTAAATCACATATTAGCTAGATGGGTAGGGACTGTGTCTGTTGTGTGCGCATGCACGAGGGGTTGGCCACAGTCCAAACACAGCTGGAAGCTCTGTTGGCCACAGTCATCAGGCTCCTGAGTGCCACCTTGAGTTGCAATGGGGATGGGGTGCATGGGGCAGTCTCTGCTGTACTAGATGTGCAGGGGGGGGGGGGGGGGATGTCACAGCTCTCTGTCGCTGAGCTGACCTCAGGTGTGCCTGAGCCAGCTGGCACAGTCTCACCTCAGTGTGGGTGGTGTACTGTGTTGAGGTCTTCAGCCTCAAGGCGAAGGCTGCATGGAGGAGGCAAGCTCCTTTAAAATCCCATGTACTTTGCTAATAGATTCAGTGTGTTATCTGATGCTGGGGGGCGGGGGGCTGAGTTGGATGAGAATGCACCTTCTGCCAGGTCCGAACAGGCATGTGGGGACAGGGTTTGTCAGTTAAGTTATTCAGAGCTCCAATGTTAGGTGGGTCATGGAGCCCCTCAGAAGCATAGTGGCTAGGGTGGGGAACAAGTCCAATGTTCACTTGGTGTGCTTGCTGGAGGTCCTTGTCCGGGATGTGAAAGAGGCTCTTCCGGCGGCTATTAAGTGTGTGGGTTGCAGTCAGCTGCAGATTGTTGCACATGTTGGCACCAACAATGCCAGTTGTTGGGGTTCTGAGGAAATACTTGGGTCCTTTTGATGGCTGGCTAAATTGGCGAAGGCAGCCTCCATCTCTCGAGGAGTGGAAACCAAGCTGACAATTTGCAGCGACATACCCAGGGTGCACAATGGTCCTCTAGTTTGGAGTCAAGTGGAGAATCTAAACCAGAGGCTATGTTAACTCTGTGATGAAAATGGTTGTGGATTCCTCAACATACGCTATGGGGTGGAAGATTGTAGGATGCCCCTTGGCAGATCACGGGTGCACTACACACAGGAAGCAGCTACATGGGTAGCACAATACTTGTGGTGTCCACATGGGGTTTTTTAGATTAGGTTCCTCCCCATGAGAGACAAACTGTTGGCCTGAAAAATTATCAGTTCATGACATAATGTGGGTGTGCCAACTGTAAAAATTGTTAGTTCGCCTAAAAGGTTCTTCCAAAGGATTTAAATATGCTAAATCTCATGTTAGTAAAGTGTCAAAGTGTCTGTAGCAAAATCCCAGAGCTACTCTCCAAAATAAACAGTAGTAATGCCAATATTGTATTAGGTACTGAGAGTCGGTTGAAACCAGACATAAATAGCAGTGAAATTTTGAACTTGGATTGGACAGTGTTCAGGAAGGGTAGGACTGATGCTATCGGAGGTGGTGTGTTCATTGCAGTTAAAAGCTGTTTAAATGCAGTTGAGATCTATACTGGGTTGGACTGTGGAATAGTCTGGATAAAGCTGTCAATCAGACAGGATGCTTTTATAGACCACCAGCATCTGCAACACACATCTCAGAACATTTCAGGGAAAGTCTTTAGTACATAGGAAATAAATATCCAAATTTTCCATTAGTTATAGGTGGAGACTTAAATCTGAGGTCCATTCACTGGGAAAATTACACGTTTATCACAGAAGCAAAGACTCTTGTGAAGTTATTCTAGGAGCACTCTCAACATACAACGTTGAGCAGTTGGTTAGAAAACCAACTCGAGGTGGGAACATATTAGATATCTTGGTGACAAACAGACCTGATCTTTTTGAGGAAGTTAATCTAGAAGAAGGTATTAGGGACCATAATGTCATTATGGATTCTATGTCAGTGGAAGCTGCAAAAAAAACCCAAAGAAACAGCCTAGAGTTCTCTTGTTTGGGAAAGCAAATAAGAGTGTCATTAATGAATATCTTCAGAGTCAGCTCCAATCATTCACTGCAGGACACAAAGATATTGAGCATCTTTGGTCAGAATTTAAAGGTATTGTCCACCACATGCTAGAGAAATACATGCCTATCAAAAATATAGGGGAGGGAAAGGATACACCTTGGTTCAACAAACATATTAGGAAGTTTCTGAGAAAGCAGAGAATTTTGCACAGTCATTTTAAACATAATCACTGCCCTGCTGACAAACAGAAATTATGCAAAACAAAAGCAGCTGTCAAAAGGTCAATGAGACATTTTTTAACAAATTTGAAAGCAGTATTTTATTTGCAGATTCTAAAAATAAACCCAAAAAATTTTGGTCATACATAAAATCTATGAACGCTACAAATAATTCAATACCTTCTCTTGCTGACGGTATGGGTAATGTAATGGACAATGATAAAAAGAAGGCCAAAATTTTAAACCTGGCTTTCAAAAACTTGTTTATGTTAGAGGACTGCAGCACAATTCCCCCTTTCAGTTATTGAACAAACTCAAGGATGGCTGACATAGTGTTTAGTGTATCTGGGATTCTAAAACAGTCAAGATCCTTAGACACCAGGAAGGCATCTGGCCCAGATGGTATCCTCGTAAGATTTTATGTTGACTTTGCTAAAATATAGCACCATTCTTATCCATCATCTATCAGAGATTGTTGGAACTGAAGAAAGTTCCATGGGATTGGAAGAAGGCCCAGGTCATAGCAATCTATAAAAAGGGTAGGAAATCAGATACGCATAATTACGGTCCAATTTCACTGACATCGATTTGTTGTAGAATCATGGCACATATTTTGTGTTCAGACATAATGATCTTTCTAGACTCTGAGAAGCTCATCTGCAGAAACCAGCATGGTTTCAGGAAACAGCAGTCATGTGAGACCAGCTGGCCCTCTTTGTGCATGATGTGCAACTGGCTCAAGATACCGGCTTCCAGGTTGATGCCGTATTCCTCAAAAAGGCGTTTGACTCAGTTCCACACTGTTGCTTGCTCCAAAAAGTGCACACTTACACTCTATCTGATAACATATGCAGTTGGGTAGAAAGTTTTCTAACAGACAGAGTACTGTATGTTGTCCTGAATGGGGAGACTTCAACAGAAACAAGTATAACAACAGGTGTGCCCCACGGTGGCATAATAGATCTACTGCTTTTTATGATCTACATAAATGATCTGGTTGATGGTATTGACAACAGCATTAGACTGTTTGGTGATGATGCTGCAGTCTACAGGAAAGTGGAATCGAACAAAAGTTGTGAACAAATCAATGAGGATTTGCATAAAATAAATGTTTGGTGTAATGACTGGCAGTTATCTCTCAAAATTAGTAAGTGTAACCTGTTGTGTATAACAAAGTGAAAATCCCCATTAATGTACAAGTACAAAATAAATTCCCAGTCTTTGGAAGTTATAACATCCACCAAGTATCTGTGTGTGACTATTCGAAATGATCTCAGATAGAACAATCGCATTACATAAGTAACGGGTAAGGCAAACTCTAGGTTGTGGTTTATTGGTAGAATCCTGAAGTGATACAGTCCTTCAACAAAGGAAATTGCTAACAATACTTTAGTTCATCCAATCTTAGAGTAGTGTTCATCTGTATGGGACCCTTACCATTTGGGTCTGATTCAAGAGATTAAGTCCAAAGAAGAGCGGCAAACTTCATGACTGGTACATTTAACCATCATGAGAATATTACAAACCTCATAGAAAGTTTGAAGTGGGGCTACTTGCAGATAGACGACACACTAAACGGAAGGGGCTGCTCACTAAATTCCAAAATCCAATCTTTGCCGAGGATGTAGAGCATATATTATTACCATAAACTTTCAAATCCTACAATGTTTACTATTCAAAGGTAAGGGAAATTAGAGCTTGTAGTGAGGCATTCAGACAGTTGTTTTTCCATCACGCGATCTGTGAGTGGAATAGAGGGAGGGGGGAAATATGACTTTGGCATGACTAGTGTCCTCTGCCTCACACCTCTTGGTGACTAGCAGAGTATATATGTAGATATGTAGATGTAGATGTGGCAAAAATACAGTAGAAGAAGAATGGGTAGCTTTTAGAGATGAAACAGTGGAGGCAGGGGAGAATCAAGTAGTTAAAAAGACGAGGGCTAGTAGAAATCCTTGGGCAACAGAAAAGATATTGAACTTAACTGAAGAAAGGAGAAAATATAAACATGATGTAAATGAAGTTGGCAAAAAGGAATACAAAGGTCTAAAAAATGAGATTGATAGAAAGTGCAAAATGGCTAAGCAGGACAAATGTAAGGATTTAGCAGCATGTATCTCTAGGGGTATGATAGATACTACCTACAAGAAAATTAAAGAGATCCTGGGAGAAAAGAGAACCAGTTGTATGAATATCAGGAGCTCAGATGGAACACCAGCCCTAAGCAAAGAAGGGAAAACAGGAAGGTGGAAGGAGTATATAGAGGGTCTATACAGGGCAATATTATGGAAATGGAAGGCCATCTAGATGAAAATGAGATGGCGGATAAGATACTGCATGAAGAATTTGACAGAACACTGAAAGACTTAAGTCAAACAAGGCACTAGGAGTAGACAACATTCCGTTAGAACTACTGATAGACTCTGGAGAGCCAGCCATGACAAAACCATTCCATCTGGTGAGCATAATGTATGTGACAGGCAAAATACCCTCAGATTTCAAAAAGAATATAATAATTTCAATTCCAAAGAAAGCAGATGCTTTCTTTGTGAAAATTACCAAACTATGCATTTAATAAGTCATGGTTGTAAAATGCTAATGTGAATTCTTAACAGATGAACAGAAAAACTGACAGAAATCGAGCTGGGGGAAGATCACTTTGGATTCCATTGAAATGTAGGAACACACAAGGCTATACTGATGCTATGACTTCTCATAAAAGATAGGTTAAGGAAAGGCAAACCTACATTTATAGCATTTGTAGGTTGAGAGGAAGCTTTTGACAATGGTGACTGGAACACTCTGTTTGAAATTCTGAAAGTGGCAGAATAAAATACAGGGAGTGAAAAGCTATTTACAGTTTGCACAGAAACCAGATGGCAGTTATAAGAGTGGTTGGAAAAGGAAGTAGTGGTTGCAGTGAGAGTCCATGGGCAAAGAATAAATAAATAAATAAAAATTTGTATGGTCGTGAAACATGGGTGATGAACAGTGTAAACAAGAAGAGGATAAAAGCTTCTGAAATGTGGTGCTACAGAAGAATTCTGAAGATTAGATGGGTAGATCATGTAACTAATGAGGAGGTACTGAACGGAATTGGGGAGAAGAGGAATTTGTGGCACAACTTGACAAGAAGAAGGGATTTGGTGGCAGGACACATTCTGAGGCATCATGGTATCACGAATTTAGTATTGTAGGGAAGCATGGAGGGTAAAAATCATAGAGGGATTCCAAGAGATGAATACACTAAGCAGGTTCAGGAGGGTGTAGGTTGCAGTAATTATTTGGAGATGATGAGCCTCGCACAGGGTACAGTAGCATGGAGAGCTGCATCACACTAGTGTGTGGGCTGAAGACCACAACAACAATTCACAAGCTAGACTTCTCAATATTTTGTGATCTCAGCCAAAGTAGTGTGTTACAGTTCTGTTAGCACAACCTTATTTAGTGTATGTGTAATAATTCAAAATACCAAACTGATCTTGGCCACCACACCTACTAGAGATGGTGACTGTGAAGAACTGTTCTAGTAAACTGTGTGCTGTCTGGAATTAAATGACTGCTAGCTGCAATACTACAAACAATATTCTGGAAAACTTGAGCTTAAAGCTTAGTTGATAGAACTTTTCAGAGAATATGGTCCAGTAGAAATGGTAGAATACAAATAGTGGGTACATACTGACAGGACTACAGATGTGTCATGCAACTATAGAAGAATTTATAGAGGAAATGGCTGTAGAGATTCATGGCTTGACACACCACCATTTCCTTTCAAAACACCAAAGTTCATATCTGAGATACCTGAAAGAAAATCTTTAAGAAGGTGAAATAATAATTTTGATGGATTATTATTCTGAGAATTCTTTATTTCTCATACAAGATGCTGTTCAAGGGTTTCATTGGGTGAAGAGCCAAGCCTCATTACATCCCTTTTATCATTTGCTTTGAGAACTACAGGATGTCAGCATCTGTATCATTAGTGGCTGCCTTTCTCACCATGCCCTTGCACTCACAATGAGACTCATTAAGTATTTGGGAAAATCAAGCACATCATTAATTTAGTGATGTGTCTGCTGCTCAATACCAGAATTTAAAGAAATGTATAAATTTATGTCTGCATGGTAAGGACTTTTATATCTCTGCTGTGTGAAATTTCTTTCAAACCATCCATGGAAAATCTCCTTGTGTTGGAATTGGAGGAACAGATAAAAGACTGGCAGTTCATTCTAGTCTTCAGAGGCCTTTGGATAACCAAATTGAAATTCTACAGTGACAACATTTTAGCCATCATCTATTTTTCAAGATACACAAAAACAAGATGAACAAATTCAGTTTTATAGGCAGTGGAAGTTTTGCTAAAGGCCACACAATTGTTGACTCAGTGCAAAAGTAAATGGAGTTTCCAAGGATGATGCAACATTAACAATTTATGTGTTTGACTCAGATGATGAAGTTATAGCTGTTTCAAATACAACAAATACAACCTGGGCAGTATGTTGCTTGTATGTATGACAGTGCTCGTTGGATGGGGCAAATTTGTTTAAAGCTTTAGCAGGGAAAAAAGGAATAAGAAAAAAAAATCATCAGCTTTATGCATCCCCATGGTCCTGCCCATTTCTTTCACTGGCCACCTCCTAAAGTTACTTACTGTATTCCAGAACAACCCTGCAACATACATTTAAAATCATAGAAGCATCATCGACAACATCAGGAAGGGAATACATTTATCCAGAATCTGAATTGGAAAAGAGTTATTCCAGTTGCATAGTGTGTGAAATTTCTAAATTTCTGAATTCTTATTTATTTTCTTATTGTGTTAAGTTGATTTGTACATAACTACACTTGTATTTTTGCTGATGTAAACACACTTTTCACTGATTTTAATTTCTGTTTATTCATTAATGTCACATTCCAGCATGTACTTTGTGTATAAAAAGTAATAACTATGAGCAATGTTTTAATCTGTAATAAGGCATAGGTATGAAATTAAACTATATAACTTCTCAAGTGTAAAGACTGCTCTTTACAGATACAGCAAGATAAAAAAGATTGAAGAGCATTACCTAAAATTTGGACCCAAAAGTTTTCATCAAATTTTCAGATGTTTTTATTTTGATACAGAAGGTCAGAGGCTATTACACAAAAAGCCCAATAAGACAGCATAGGTGATTCTGTTTATAAATTATGATTTGTGGTTGGTTAAAATGGGCTTTCCAAGTTGCACAAAGAATTTTCTGAAATTTTTGAAGAAATACAGCTGTGCTTAGGAGTATTAAAAAAAGTGTCACTAACATATTCTTATTCAGCAAAAAATTTAAGTATACAAAATTAGGAGTTTGTAAGTTAAGACTACCCTCAATAAAAGTTATTCTAAGTTTGTGCTTTAGCATTTATGTAGGTGGTATGAATTTAGGAATCTCAATTAATGAGAGGCTGTAGAAATGGAATTGAAGGAGACACCAAGCTTAAACTTTTCTACATAACCATCCAAGACATTGTGGAATGTTCACATAAAATTTCATCAGATCCAGAAATTAATGTGTCTGGTCCACTTGATGTGAAATAGCCCTTTATGAATTTGAAAATTATGCTGAAGAACCAGATGAGTCATTACTTTGTTTTTCCTCTTTCTGCTTTGTAGTTGACTAACTAAGAAGAAGCATTTCCACAACAACTACAAGAGAGAGTCTGTTTCAGTTTTAATTTAGCTACATATTTGATAAGTTATGTAAAAAACTGTTCTACTGAAAGTCATTGATTAATATAATGTAAAATTTTATTGCATGATGGTTGATATAATGTAACATATCTTGCTTGCACTCAGAATATGACACTTATCGAAGTCCAAACGACAAATACCATTGTTTTAGATTATTGATACTTTTATGTTTGGATTTAAAACACAGTAAATAATTTTTGCTTCTTACTTCTCTGTTAGCCACATTTTCTAAAATTAAGTAAGGTGTTACATTATTTCTTTTCTGTTTGTGATATGGGTTGTGCAACGTTCTGTCTATAACATTGCATTTACAGAGAAGCCGGGCTGTGCCAGAAAGACTAAAAAATCGTGTGCTGGCATTTTATGAATCTTTTTGGAAAAGATGCCATGCTGTTGTAAATTCAGCTCTCTTTCAGAGGTTACCACTGGCCATGATAAGAGAAGTTAATCTAGATATCTACTGGAAAGCCACAAACAGTGTATGTACTACCAGAACATATGTAATATTGATGACTTTTTGTCAATGAAATTGATGTGCTATTTGTATCAGTTCTTTTTAAACTGTTTATTTATGCCATATAAAATGTACACAACTGTGCATTCTACGGAAAGAAAAATATTTGTTGCTAGAACTTTTGTTGTCAATCCCACAAAAGCAAATTACATGTCTGACAGTAGTTACAATTTTCAACAACAGATGGCGCTGTGGTCTGGGAAACTCTATAGTACAATATTTTCCACATATCCACCATGCGTAGCAATAATATGGCATAGTCTCTGAATGAAATTACCCGAAACCTTTGACAACGTGTCTGGCGGAATGCCTTCACATGCAGATGAGATGTACTGCTTCAGCTGTTCAATTGTTTCTGGATTCTGGTGGTACACCTGGTCTTTCAAGTGTCCCCACAGAAAGATGTCACAGGGGTTCATGTCTGGCGAATAGGGAGGCCAATCCACGCCGCCTCCTGTATGTTTCGGATAGCCCAAAGCAATCACACGATCATCGAAATATTCATTCAGGAAATTAAAGACGTCGGCCATGCGATGTGGCCGGGCACCATCTTGCATAAACCACGAGGTGTTCGCAGTGTCATCTAAGGCAGTTTGCACCGCCACAAATTCACAAAGAAAGTCTAGATAGCGTGATGCAGTAATCGTTTCGGATCTGAAAAATGGGCCAATGATTCCTTTGGAAGAAATGGCGGCCCAGACCAGTACTTTTTGAGGATGCAGGGACAATGGGGCTGCAACATGGGGCTTTTCGGTTCCCCATATGTGCCAGTTCTGTTTATTGATGAAGCCGTCCAGGTAAAAATAAGCATCGTCAGTAAACCAAATGCTGCCCACATGCATATCGTCGTCATCAATCCTGTGCACTATATCGTTAGCGAATGTCTCTCGTGCAGCAATGGTAGCGGTGCTGAGGGGTTGCCGCGTTTGAATTTTGTATGGATAGAGGTGTAAACTCTGGCGCATGAGACGATACGTGGACGTTGGCGTCATTTGGACCGCAGCTACAACATGGCGAACGGAAACCCGAGGCCGCTGTTGGATCACCTGCTGCACTAGCTGCGCGTTGCCCTCTGTGGTTGCCGTACGCGGTCGCCCTACCTTTCCAGCACATTCATCCGTGACGTTCCTAGTCCGTTGAAATTTTTCAAACAGATCCTTTATTGTATCACTTTTCGGTCCTTTGGTTACATTAAACCTCCGTTGTAAACTTCGTCTTGTTGCAACAACACTGTGTTCTAGGAGGTGGAACTCCAACACCAGAAAAATCCTCTGTTCTAAGAAATAAACCATGTTGTCTACAGCTTACTTGCACATTGTGAACAGCACACGCTTACAGCAGAAAGACGACGTACAGAATGGTGCACCCACAGACTGCGTTGTCTTCTATATCTTTCACATCACTTGCAGCGCCATCTGTTGTTGGAAATTGTAACTACTGTAATTTCGAAAGTTTGTCCGCCTGAAAATGTACTGTTGTCCGAAGCGTATTGCAACAAACGGTGTATTTCTATCGCTGCTCATTTAGTTTTTATTGCCGTTTCAAATATACCGGTCATTTTTGAAACACCCTGTATATGCTTGGTGCTCCTATCAGGTCAGTCCACATGACTTGTGATCTTGCCTCTGGTAGGGCTTCAGATCCACTACTAATATGTTCTGCTGACAGGGATACTATATTTCTCCCAAAATTGGCACACGGAACTGAAAATGTCACGGGTGTCACTGGTGTCAGTGGGAGGGAGTGCTGGTGTAGCAGCAGAACTCTACAGCAAGGGATTGAGGACTGTTAACCCAGAGCCAGGCCACTCAGGAAGCCTGGCTGTGCTCTGTGGGGTCAGTGGTGGTGGCAGTGCATTTGCAGAAGAATGCTGTTGTGGGGCCACTGAGGGAGTGGTTCTGCCTCAATAGATTCCCCAACTGAGATCACTTCATCCATCACCATGCAAGCAGGGGTGTGGTGCTGAGACCACAGTCCGTCACAGGAGGTGCAGAGAGAGGGCAAAATAAATGCCTGGAGGTGTCCCTGCATTCTGGTCTGCAGATTGGAGTTGGAGGCAAGGATAGGAGGACTGATTGCAGCCTGTGGCCATGGTCGGAACTGGTTGTTGTGGCGGGTTAGGTGAATGTATCTGGCTGTGACACTGAACACGACTGCCCCTGTGGCCTATGATGATTGCTTTGGTTTACTCAGTATGCTGGTCAAATGTACATACCCAGACATAAGAGCCCCAGTAATCAATGGGCATGTATGCAGGACAAGCATGCTGCATGGGATGCAGAAGGTCTAACTGGGTGTGATGCCTATCTTTGTGCAGGATTAAGTCTGGATTGACCCCATCAATGGGTATGGACTGATACAGCACAAGGAAGCTATGCAAGCCATCCTTGATTGACATCTACAACGCCTTCCACATCTGAGTCTTGAAATTGCAGACCATCCACTCAGCCTTCATCTTGGAGGCACGATAAAATGGGCCAGTAGTCAGATACTCAGATACTCAGTGTTGCTGCAGTGACAGAAGGCCTTGAAACGAGCTGACATAAATTGGGGACTGTTGTCTGAATTAGGGTGTAAAGTGTTCCCTCAGTGGCAAAAATCCTCTAAAGGGTAAAGATAGCAGCAGTGGTGGTGTCAGTAGCATTTGTGTGACAAATGTAAAACTTGATAGGGCATCAATGACCAGAAAACACATAGTATCCTGAAATGGCCCTGCGAAATCAACTTGGTCCCTCTCCCAAGGGTAGGTATGATGAGACTGCAGTGAAAAATGTTGAGCTGGTGATGCTCGATTGAGGTAGCAGGCATGGCAAGCATGGCACATGTATTCATTGTTGCCACTGGTGCCACCTGGCCAATGTCTTAAGCACACATCACCCAATGTGATGCTTCAAGAAGCTTGTAGCGGTTCTGCCTCCTTTAATTATTTTACATTTGTTGTCCTTGGTGTCGATGTACTGCGTTGTTACACTGGCTGAAAAATGGGTTGTGGATTGCAGCACTGACTATTGTAAATAATGCAGGTGACAGGTGCACAGTTGTGTTCCACAGTACTTTAATTTCACTGTTCACGATCCCGTAGTAATACACAGTTATATTGCCAGTGCACTATTGTTTAACTTTCATTATGCATCATTAATAGTATGCAGGTAACCTCCACATACTGCTACAGTAGTTTACTGTTGAACATCTAAGAGCAGTAAAAACCTAACCACAAGTTCACAGTTCTTGAAGAATAAAAAGGTACATATGGAGCAGACACTGTCATTGCTTTTACACATGTCCTAATTGTTTAACACTTATTCCACAGTTAAGTTGAAGCATTGTTGTTGTTCTAACCAGCACAGGTTTCTTGTCTGAGAAACTGTCTTGTGACCAAAAACCGGGCCATTATATAACATCACAATAATAGGTACCAAAACTAGACATAGTTCAAAGTTAAATTTACAGAAAGTACAATTAAAACTTAACTCATTAAATTAACTGCATACATTGAAAAATTTGTCCCTTTTAACAGTTTCTTCTACTACAAGGTTTAGGCTAAATTATTTGTTTAAATCATGAAATTAACAAATATAGTTATGCAAACAATACTTTTGATAGAACTGTTATTTACTTTGGAATTAATTAAGGGCTGGTTTTGCTAACATGTTTCTGACTAGAGCCAGATAAATACTTTAAGAATACTAGCATTTTGTCTTCCAAATGTTTATAATTGATTTGATTTTAACAGCAAAGCTAAAACAGTTTATGTCTAACCCGCCACTACCTGCACCGAAACTAAGTCTATTGTGCAGTATTGCTCCCTGTATATCTAGTAAAACCAATGCCCTTAAATAGTGCAATGAGCCCATATACCAGTTTTTTGTTAGGCACAATTTCTTCAGGTCTAGTTGTCCCAAATATTCTGTATTTTTTACTCTTCAGTGCCATGCATTCGAAGATTAGGTGTTATGCAGTTTCTTCACCCTCATCACACATCCTACATTTAGGGTCCTCTTTCATTATACCCATCGTGTGTAGGTGTTTTTTGAAATTCCCATGGCCGTTCATCAGTCCAGTCATGAGTTTGATCTCTTTCCTGTTCAGTCCCAGGATTACAGAGCTTTTTTTAAAACATGGCTTGGGAATCATTACCTTACAATGTTTTTATTTATGGACCTTGGTCCAAAATTCTACATGCTGTTTCCTAAGCCAGTTCCATAGTTCTAATTTAATTGTAGCCTTGGTGATTGTCAGGACAGGTTCCGGTCCAATAAATGGAGTTGTTGGCCCTGTCCTAGCCAATTTGTTAGCTTGTTCATTGCCACAAATCCCTGAGTGGCCAAGGACCCACACTAGGTTTACCCTATTGCTTCCCCCTAGCTTCACCAGAGTCCTGTGTCATTCTGCAATAAACTTAGATCTTGTTCCTGGAGCTGCCAATGATTTCAGGGCTGCCTGAGTAGAAGTAGATGCTATGGTCCTTGTAGCACCTATGGAAATTCTCCTCCACACATGCCCTGATTGCAGTAATTTCAGCTTGGAATGCAGAGATCAGTTTTCCTAGAGAGATGATGCCCTCCAGTCTTGGCTTAACCCCGTACACCCCTGCCCCAATGCCTTGGTCTATTTTCGACTCATCAGTGAACCAAACAATGGCCCCGTATGGTGTCGAACTGTTTTTCCCACTGCTCCCTGTTTCCCATTATGATATATTATAAGGCTTGTCGAAGCAGTTGGGAGTTATTATTTAGTCAGCAGGCATTTCCCCAGCCATTTATGTATTTACCTCACTCACTATGTTTGTGTGTGATTATGGATATCTGATTTGGAACCAGTTTTTGCCAGATTAAGTCTGTGTGCCCCAGCTACTGCCTCCATCTTGACCCAAAGGTGTAGTGGAAGCATGTCCAGCATGGTTTCCATTCCAGCAGTTGGTGTGCTGCTAATTCTGCCTATTATGGCTAAGCAGGCCAATCTCTGCACCTTAGCAAGCTCCTTAGCTGCAACCCACTGTTCTACCTTCTTCCACCACACTACTGCCCCGTAGGAAGTCCTATGTCTGACCACTGTGGTTCATATCCAGTGCATACCTTTGGGTCTTAGGCCCCAGTTTTTACCACAAGCCCTTCTAGTACTCACTAGAGTACTTTTTGCCTTGGAGCAGATACTCTTAATGTAAGGGTCTCATCTAAGGTTACCACTAGATATTTCACTAACCCCTTCACAGGTAGAGTTTCATCAAAGAGCTTTAGATTACAGCTTGAGTGTCGAAAATGTCTCTTCATAAATGGCACCACAACAGTCTTCCTAGGATTAACCCTCAGATCCTGTTGGATGCACCAATTGCGCACAATGTTCAAACTTCCTTGTGCCATATTTCTGACTGTGTCAGTAAATTTGCCAAGTATTACTTTGACAAGGTCATCTGCTTATCCTTGGTGTAAGCATTGTCTGGAATTTAATTCCTCAATGAGTTCATTCACCTCTAGATTCCACAATAGAGGGGACAAAACTCCTCCTTGTGGTCAGGCTCTAGTGGTGTTAATTACCATTTTTTCATTCATCATGTTAGCCTCTGCTTTCCTTCCACTAAGCATGGCCCTGGTCTAGCTGCATATAGTGGTCCTCAGGTCATGCACCTCTGCTGCCCTTACCATGGAATCACAGGTCATGTTATTGAACGCCCCCTCGATATCCAGGAAAACGCAGAGGGCTATTTCTTGGAAGTAAAGTGCTTTCTCCACCTTCCCAATGATTTGGTGGAGAGCTGACTCGCATGATATGTGTGTTGGTTTGCATGTAGAGGGGCCCCTACTTAGCCTCCTCTCCCCAACATATACATTAACTTCTTTTTCCAATGTTTTGAGAATGAAGGAGTACAGACTGATTGGTCTCATATCCTTAGACTTGGTACTATCATTTCTCCCTGGCTTTGGAATGAAGACAACCTTCACTGCCGTCCAAGCATTGGGAATGGTTCCTACTGCTAGGCTAACCCTGAATAGCCTGCATAGGACTCTTATGAGCTTCTCTCCTGCCTGTTTCAGGAGAGCTGGAAAAATTCCGTCTGAGCCAGATGACTTGAATGGTTGGAATGTTCCCACTGTCCATTGGATTTTATTAAAGTTCACACATTCCATGGCCGATTCCCAGTCCTGTCTTCAAGTGCCTGAGAACCATCATCTCTCTGGGAGTGTGTTGCCTGGCAGAGCATATTGAGTAAAGTGAGGTTTGAGGAGCAGTTCCAGCATCTCATGTGCTGTCTTTGTATATTCCCCATCCTCCTTCTTCAACTTACCTCCTGGATTGGTTGGCACTCTAGTGAGATTCTTGTGAAGTCTTGTCTGTTCATCTGTGCTCTCCACTTCCTCACAGAATGCCTTCCAGGATGCCTTCTTTGCTTGTCTGATTGCAAGATTGTAGTTGACAAGGGCCTCATGATATTTAGCTCATTGTCCTTTACATCTCGCAATATTGAACAGTCTCGATACTTGCTTCCTTTGCATTTGTAAGTTGTTATTCCATCAAGGCACACTTGTATTTGTGCACTTCTTCATGATTGTGCAGTTGTCCTGATATGAAATTAACAAATACAGTCATGCAAACAATACTTTTGACAGAACTGTTAATTACTTTGGACTTAATTAAGGGCTGGTTTTGCTAACATGTTTGTGACTAGAGCCAAATAGATATTTTAAGAATACTAGCATTTCATCTTCCAAATGTTTATAATTAGTATAGAATTTATATTTGTTTATGCATCAACAACAGAATTTAAGTTACAGAACAATTACTGATTTCACCCTATAACAAAAGATACTAACTAAGCACAAAAATAGATCTGGTGTTATATTCTTTAAAACTGTGGGCAACCTTTCTCTTTTATGTAAATGCAGATAATATTCACATATGTTAATGGTAAATAGTTAAAAGTAACAAAACGAATTTAAGGAGGCAGATGGCAAAACAAGAGTGGAATTAAAATTATCCCAGCTTGTTCCATCACATCACCCCCCATTGGATTGACCAGATAGATGTTGCTAAAGCCGGGCTCACACATGCAACGAAAGTATCACCACAAGTCAAGTCATTCTGGAGTGGCGCTGTGAGCTACCGTTCACACAGGACGCCACAAATTCTTCGTAATTCCGCAGTTTGCAAAATGGTGTCACCTGCCTCAGCTGATTAAACGGCTGTACATATTACTAAATAAGATGTTTAGGAAACATAATAAATGTAAAATATTACTTACCAAAGTGTTTCTCGTCTCTCTTGTCTCGACTGCATGTTTTAAGAACCAGTCTGCAGCTTCAAACCAAGCAAGGCTGGGTTTGTAAATACCGTCTGTAGACGCACCACTCTTAAGTGATTTCAGTACTTTTTTATGTTCATTCATGTAAGCATTTCGAATGCTTTGAATTTTTAATTTTGTTGTAGCTACATCAATTCCAGGTACATATTCGCGCATAGTGTATACTATTTCAATTAATGCAGCATCTCTCAAATTTCTGTATTTGTATGATTCGTTTTGGTGGTTCCAAAGGCATTCTCGATCTTGATACACCTCCAAGTATCTCATAATTGTCGCTGTTGACCACTTTTTCGGCATATTAATAGCAAACGCACAAACAAAAGCACTATCTGTGAGGGAATACGCACTAGAAAGGTTTGAATCCAGCCACGAGGTAGCAATCGAATGATGTTATGCGATTGTGGAGAAGGCAAAATGGTGCAATGAAGTAGAACCAAGTTCAACTTTTTGTGGCGTGACAAAAGTTGCACTTCTTAAATGGCACCACCGAAAACTAGGAGTTCACACATGCAACTACAAAGCAACTGCAGTTCGCCATTAGCAGTGGCGATACTTTTGTTGCCTGTGTGAACCCGGCTTAATAGCTAAATGGGCAATTCAATGCAAGATGGCGCCGAACGAGAAGTGTAACGACACGTCTGTCTCTACCAAAAAGGAAAAAATCTGCGGTTCTACATGTAAGCAATGCAGAAAACGTGTGATAAAAGGAATCTTATGCGTCAAGTGCAATTTTTGGCTTCATGAGAAGTGCGCAAAAGTGAACCTGAAATTCATTAGTGATGAAGTTCCATGGACATGCACCGACTGTTTGCATTGGGAAACATCAGAACTTGTAAGTACCATAAAGTCAAAAGAATAAATAATTAAAGTGCTACAAAGTGATATCGGAACTCTCAAAAAAGAGATTCAGTCTCTGAAAGAAGAAAACGCAAAGCTAAAAAGTGAATCGGCAAGCTGCGTATGTGGAAACCCATTACAGAACAAAACAAACAAATGTGAGGACTCTTTGTGTGCAAACTCCATTCCCGAGCAAAAAACAAAATCGTGAAAACTTACATGTGCATATTCCGGCAAAAGCAGTGGCAGAAAGCGAAACGTGAAAATTCAATAAACTCCCGAGTGCAAACTCCGTTACTGGGAAGTAAACAAACCTGTGTAAACTCGCATATGCAAATCCCAGTGAAAACAGTGGCGGAAAATGATTCGTGCAGTAAATCTGTAAGCAAATATAAGTGGAAAACTGTGACGTACAAGAAAAAAGAAACTTCCTGGCAGATTAAAACTGCGTGCCCGACCGAGACCCGAACTCGGGACCTTTGCCTTTCGCGGGCAAGTGCTCTACCAACTGAGCTACCGAAGCACGACTCACGCCCGGTACTCACAGCTTTTACTTCTGCCAGTATCTCGTCTCCTACCTTCCAAACTTTACAGAAGCTCTCCTGCGGGAAACATTCCACGTGGGAAAAATATATCTAAAAAGAAAGATGATGAGACTTACCAAACAAAAGCGCTCGCACATCGATAGTCACACAAACATACACACAAAATTCTAGATTTCGCAACCAACGGTTGCCTCATCAGGAAAGAGGGAAGGAGAGGGAAAAACGAAGTATTTGGCTTTTAAGGGAGAGGGTAAGGAGTCATTCCAATCCCGGGAGCGGAAAGACTTACCTTAGGGGCAAAAAAGGACAGGTATATACTCACACACACACACACACACATACACACACATATGCATCCGCACATACACAGACACAAGCAGACATTTGTAAAGGCAAAGAGTTTGGGCAGAGATGTCAGTCGAGGTGGAAGTAAAGAGGCAAAGAGGCAAAGATGTTGTTGAGACAGGTGAGGTATGACTGGTGGCAACTTGAAATTAGCGGAGGTTGAGGCCTGGCGGATAACGAGAAGAGATATACTGAAGGGCAAGTTCCCATCTCTGGAGTTCTGACAGGTTGGTTCTAGTGGGAAGTATCCAGATCACCCGGATGGTGTAACACTGTGCCAAGATGTGCTGGCCGTGCACCAAGGCACGTTTAGCCACAGGGTGATCCCCATTACCAACAAACACTGTCTGCCTGTGTCCATTCATGCGAATGGACAGTTTGTTGCTGGTCATTCCCACATAGAACGCTTCACAGTGTAGGCAGGTCAGTTGGTAAATCACGTGGGTGCTTTCACACGTGGCTCTGCCATTGATCGTGTACACCTTCCGGGTTACAGGACTGGAGTAGGTAGTGGTGGGAGGGTGCATGGGACAGGTTTTACACCGGGGGCTGTTACATGGGTAAGAGCCAGAGGGTAGGGAAGGTGGTTTGGGGATTTCATAGGGATGAACTAAGAGGTTACGAAGGTTAGGTGGACTGCGGAAAGACACTCTTGGTGGAGTGGGGAGGATTTCATGAAGGATGGATTTCATTTCAGGGCAGGATTTGAGGAAGTCGTATCCCTGCTGGAGAGCCACATTCAGAGTCTGATCCAGTCCCGGAAAGTATCCTGTCACAAGTGGGGCACTTTCGGGGTTCTTCTGTGGGAGGTTCTGGGTTTGAAGGGATGAGGAAGTGGCTCTGGTTATTTGCTTCTGTACCAGGTCGGGAGGGTAGTTGCGGGATGCGAAAGCTGTTTTCAGGTTGTTGGTGTAATGGTTCAGGGATTCCGGACTGGAGCAGATTTGTTTGCCACGAAGACCTAGGCTGTAGGGAAGGGACCGTTTAATGTGGAATGGGTGGCAGCTGTCATAATGGAGGTACTGTTGCTTGTTGGTGGGTTTGATGTGGACGGACGTGTGAAGCTGGCCATTGGACAGATGGAGGTCAATGTCAAGGAAAGTGGGATGGGATTTAGAGTATGACCAGGTGAATCTGATGGAACCAAAGGAGTTGAGTTTGGAGAGGAAATTCTGGAGTTCTTCTTCACTGTGAGTCCAGATCATGAAGATGTCATCAATAAATCTGTACCAAACTTTGGGTTTGCAGGCCTGGGTAACCAAGAAGGCTTCCTCTAAGCGAACCATGAATAGGTTGGCGTATGAGGGGGCCATCCTGGTACCCATGGCTGTTCCCTTTAATTGTTGGTAGGCCTGGCCTTCAAAAGTGAAGAAGTTGTGGGTCAGGATGAAGCTGGCTAAGGTAATGAGGAAAGAGGTTTTAGGTAGGGTGGCAGGTGATCGGCGTGAAAGGAAGTGCTCCATCGCAGCGAGGCCCTGGACATGTGGAATATTTGTGTATAAGGAAGTGGCATCAATGGTTACAAGGATGGTTTCTGGGGGTAACAGATTGGGTAAGGATTCCAGGCGTTCGAGAAAGTGGTTGGTGTCTTTGATGAAGGATGGGAGACTGCATGTAATGGGTTTGCAGGTGTTGATCTACGTAGGCAGAGATACATTCTGTGGGGGCTTGGTAACCAGCTACAATGGGACGGCCGGGATGATTGGGTTTGTGAATTTTAGGTAGAAGGTAGAAGGTAGGGGTGCGGGGTGTTGGTGGGGTCAGAAGGTTGATGGAGTCGGGTGAAAGGTTTTGTAGGGGGCCTAAGGTTCTAAGGATTCCTTGAAGCTCCGCCTGGACATGAGGAATGGGATTACCTTGGCAAACTTTGTATGTGGTGTTGTCTGAAAGCTGATGCAGTACATCAGCCACATACTTCCTGCCGATCAAGTACCACTGTCGTGGAACCCTTGTCCGCCGGAAGAATGACGATGGAACGGTCAGCCTTGAGATCACGGATAGCTTGGGCTTCAGCAGTGGTGATGTTGGGAGTAGGATTAAGGTTTTTTATGAAGGATTGAGAGGCAAGGCTAGAAGTCAGAAATTCCTGGAAGGTTTGGAGGGGGTGATTTTGAGGAAGAGGAGGTGGGTCCCGCTGTGACGGAGGACGGAACTGTTCCAGGCAGGGTTCAATTTGGATAGTGTCTTGGCGAGTTGGATCATTAGGAGTAGGATTAGGATCATTTTTCTTCGTGGCAAAGTGGTATTTCCAGCAGAGAGTACGAGTGTAGGACAGTAAATCTTTGACGAGGGCTGTTTGGTTGAATCTGGGAGTGGGGCTGAAGGTGAGGCCTTTGGATAGGACAGAGGTTTCGGATTGGGAGAGAGGTTTGGAGGAAAGGTTAACTACTGAATTAGGGTGTTGTGGTACCAAATTGTTTTGATTGGAATTTTGAGGTTTTGGAGGGAGTGGAGCTGGAAGTGGGAGATTGAGTAGATGGGAGAGACTGGGTTTGTTTGCAATGAGAGGAGGTTGAGGTTTGCTGGAAAGGTTTTGATGGGTGAGTGAGTTGCTTTTCCAGAGGTGGGAAACCAGGAGATTGGATAGTTTTTTAAGGTGGAGGGTGGCATGCTGTTCTAATTTGCGGTTGGCCTATAGGAGGATGCTCTGAACAGCCGGTGTGGATGTGGGAGAGGAAAGATTGAGGACTTTTATTAAGGATAGGAGTTGACAGGCACATGGATTAGGTGGGTGAGGGCAATGGATTGTTCTGTTTGGAACTGGTATAGGGACTGATGGAAAGAAGGGTTGCAGCCAGAGATGGGAACTTTTAAGTGTGATGCCTTTGGGGGTAATTGTCTGATATTTGGCAGTTGAATGGAATGGACAGTGTCTTGAAAGGAGGATATAAGATGAACATCAACAAAAGCAAAACGGGGATAATGGAATGTAGTTGAATTAAGTTGGGTGATGCTGAGGGAATTAGATTAGGAAATGTGACACTTAAAGCAGTAAAGGAGTTTTGCTATTTGGGGATCAAAATTACTGATGTAGAGAGGATATAAAATGTAGGCTGGCAATGGCAAGGAAAGCGTTTCTGAAGAAGAGAAATTTGTTAACACCGAGTATAGATTTAAGTGTCAGGAAGTCGTTTCTGAAAGTATTTGTATGGAGTGTAGCCATGTATGGATGTGTAACAAGGACGATAAATAGTTTGGACAAGAAGAGAATAGAAGCATTCAAAATGTGGTGCTACAGAAGAATGCTGAAGATTAGATGGGTAGATCACATAACTAATCAGGAGGTATTGAATAGAACTGGGGAGAAGAGGAGTTTGTAGCACAACTTGACAAGAAGAAGGGACCGGTTGGTAGGACATGTTCTGAGGCATCAAGGGATCACAAATTTAGCATTGGAGGGCAGCGTGGAGGGTAAAAATCGTAGGGGGAGACCAAGAGATGAATACACTAAGCAGGGATGTAGGTTGCAGTAAGTACTGGGAGATGAAGAAGCTTGCACAGGATAGAGTAGCATGGAGAGCTGTATCAAACCAGTCTCAGGACTGAAGACAACAACAACAACAACATCAGCTTTTTCACTCATTTCACAGTCACTCAACATTCTCAGTAAACCATACTCATCAGATCTGTTCTCATTACTATCAACAACTACTACTGCATTACTGTTGTTAAAGAAATTTGTCAAAGTGTTTTCTTCTAATTCAAATTCAGATTTTTTACCTTTTTGTTCATCTTTGCTTTCAGATAAAAAATTTCCCAAAATTCCCTATCAAACTTCATTCTATTCACTTCAGGTTGTTTTCTGGGTACAAAATTTTGCTATGTCCTATTTGTTCTGCCCCTTCCCCTTCTGAAATTACTGCAATGTGCCTGATTGTTATTCCCAAGTCTATTTGCCCCATTTCGCCAGGCTCCGAAATAGGCAGATCTTAGTTTACCAGCCCATTTCTTCTGTTTTCAAAATTGTTGCTATTGTTTCCCTGATTCTGCCCCCACTGCCTATTTCTTGGTTCAAAATTCCTGTTCTCTGGTCTCTGCCTATCATTCCTCTCCCCATTTCTTCTGTTGTCATTTCTGAATCTACTATTAAAATGATCATTGAAAGCTCTGTTATTGTTATTCCTACTATCATCAGGTCTGTCATTACATGACATTTCTCTCCCATGCTAAGTCCAGTTTATCTATATATCTAAGAAATTGTTAAATTGCATCATCAGGTCTGTAGACAAGACTCCACTGTACCCTGTTCAGCAATCTACATTTTGATCTAGATGTAGATGTAATGCATCTATCTGGATCATCTTGTCCAGTGGTTTATCAACATGCACCAGTTCATAATTGTTGTACACAAAATATTTTGATGCATCCAGTACCCAGTTTGAAATTGGGCCCATTCAAAAATTCTGACTTAATTTTGGCTTGTTTAGTTTCTGACCAGAATTTGTTCATGAAAGCTCATTCTACCTCAGTAAACATCATTTCAGGTTTGGTTGATTGCTTCATCCATGACAAAGCCTCCCCATCCAAAAACTTTTAAAAAAATTTAATTTTCAGATTATCGCCCATTTATCATTGAAATTGTCTCTTATCTGGTACGTGAAATCAACTGGATGTATATTGCCTTTCCCTGAAAATGTTTTTATATTGACATTGTTCCACAATGGACTGTAACTACAGGATGATTTCACAGCAACGGAATCTTCGATATCTTGGAATTTAGTCTGAAGTTCAAAATTTTGCCTAAACAAGTGCCTACATCTTCTTTTAATTCTGCAAAATTCTCATTTGCAATTCTAGTGAAATTTTGTATATTTTGGTCTGTTTCTGTGAATTTCTTTATGAGATCTTTGTTGAGCTTTTTCAATTGTAACACTTCTATAGTAGCAACTTTTTCGAAATTTTACACGAAATCTAGACTCTCTTTGAATTTTTGGTATTCCTGTTTTAAGGTAACAATTTCCCCTTCTATAGTCAACACATTTTTGGTATTCTTGTCTACTTTTTCCCAGCATCTATCTAAACTCTCCTTTGTCTCACGAATTTGGGTTCCATGGTTGTCTAATTTTTTATCGACAGAATCCTGAAAATTTTCTGTTCATCAGATGAACATTTTTGTTATTCCATTAACTGAACTAATCTCTCTAAGACTAATACATTTGATTCAAATTCACAGAAGGGTGATCATACACTACTGTGATCACTATCCTCTCCGATTTCATTGTCTTGATTGACTAAATTATTATCAGTAATACCTACGCTATTTTGCATGTTTCCATTAATGTCCCCATTATGGTCAACTTCCCTATTGTTGTTAACCTCCCTAGTATCCTCCATAATAACAATGCAGATAAAGAAACAATTTCCAAAAGTAAAAATTCAAACAAGTTTTATACTTACATTTAGTTCTCCAAGTTGCGTTGTCACATAAGTATCATTAAGTCGTATGTAGTGTTATTCGCTTTCTTTGTTGTTCAGTTTCAAAAACATGGTACAATATTTCAACAAGTGAGCTAACTCTGAAACAAAATACAAGATTAGTTTACAGAATTACACTGCATCCCAGCTCCATGCACCAAATAAAACATTACTACGCATTAATTTACTCTTCGTAGCTGGCAATCTGTCACAGCAGAAGTCCTGGAAAACAGCAACTGTAGGTTTTTACTATAAAGTAAAAAAATATTTAATCCAGTATAGTGTTTCATGTGAATATTTATCACAGTCTCAAAGTAAATAAAAGTATCTTGACAAATCTGAAATAAGTTGTATCATACTTACAATAATGAAATGAATTATTCTCAACAAGCTACATGTTTTCTGTCCAAATACACACAAAGTTCTGACCCCCTTTGCCAACATGGTTGTAACCATTTATACTTTCTTAACAATCCCAAACAATCCTCAGCATTGTTTAGAATCATTTTTTGATTAATTAACAATTGAAATTGACATAGAAAAACTGAAAATACATATATAAAAATATGTTTACTCCAGAACAGCTAGTACACTATGATATTAGTACATGTCTGTTATTTTATCCGAGAATAATTTCTCAAATATGTAATTACAATAATACATTTACATTTTTTATTAATTACTAGAGACTCCCTTCATGGGAATTGTTACCTTAATTTACAGAGCTTCTGCACTTTGAAGTGAATGAGATTAAACAGTTATTTTTTCGGTTATAATTTTTTCATGACGAGTTACACATTTTGTTTACATGTGCAATCCTGAATTAGACTGGAAAATGTTCATTTTAAGTTAGTTTTAATGGGCTGTTATGATACAGCTCTCATTCCCAACTGCAGTGTCATGAAATGCACTATATACACCTTACCCAATGCTGCTGAGTTCAAAAATAGATGATCAATACAGTTACATCACATTTGTTTGTATAAAGTTATCTTTTGCATTAATCATGTCTGTCAGCACCATTACTTCACTTACATATTTATTTATTTATTTGTCCATATAAATATCTTTTTCAGTACATATATTGCACACAGGATATTGGACAGAAAACCTTTTTAGCTATAGGTTTTTCAAATGTCCAACATACATTTTATAAATTTTTATGACAAATTGGATCAATACAGTTAATAATTACAAATTTTTGAAATACTGTATATTTATAACTTATTTCTACAATTAAAGATACAAATTACATTTTTTCTTGTATAGGATACTGTGAGATTGAATAGTAGCAGTTTTTCAGTACGTAGGATGTAACAGACTTTTTAAAGCTTTTTAGTTCAGGAAGAGATTTTATATATCTTGGTAATCTGTTATAAAGTTTTGTCGCTGAATGGTATACACGTTTTTGGCATAATGTGGTGTTAGAATGATTAACATGTATGTCACTATCTGACCTGGTACTGTAATCATGGACACTTTCGTTTTGAGGAGAAAGGTTTTCTTTTCTCTGTATGCTTTTTTTGACATGCATGACTACTTCCAGTATATAAATGCAGGGAAGGGGTAGGATCTTTAGATCTTTAAAGAAAGTTTTGTATTATTTTCTGGTGCTCACTTGTTTCATTGTTCTTATAATTGCCTTTTGTTTCCTGAAAACTGTTATGGCCTGATGTACATTTCCCCAGAAAATGATACTGTACTTCAGTATTGAACGTACAGAAGCAAAGTATACAGCCCTAACTGTTTCTGTACTAGTACTGTTGCAGATAATTCTAACTACATAGCTCATTTTTGCTAGTTTTGAATTTAGGGTTGTCATATGAGTGCTCCACCTAAGGTTTTCGTGGATATGAATCCCAAGAAATTTAGTTTCATTGACAGCACTAATGTTTTGGTTATCTATACATATTACAGTTTGTGCCAGATTTTTATTTTGATCAGTGTGGAAATTCATGAGTACTGTTTTTTGGGGATTAAGTGTTAGCCTGTTTCTGGTAAACCATTCAGACACTCCTTTTGTAATATGTTTTGCAGATGCAGTAAGATTTTCTTCTTTATTCCCTTCAATCAATAGACTGGTGTCATCTGCAAACAGTACAGCTTAAGAGTCCCTAATGTATGATTGGAAATCATTAATGTAGACCAAAAAAAGAAAGCGACCTAAAATGGAGCCCTGTGGAACACCATGACTTAGTCCACATGGTTCTGAAAGGTGTACCTGGAGTTCATTTCCTTCCATGTACTTAATTTCAGTTACCTTAGAGTGATGTTCCAAATATGATTTAATACACTGATTTGGCACACCGCTTACACCATACCATTCAAGCTTCCTCAGGAGTAGAGAATGATCAATCACATCAAAAACTTTTGGTAGGTCCAAGAATAAACCTGCAATATTTCTATGGTTGTCCACTACATTTAAGACATTGTTTATCAGATTGAAAGTGGCTGTTTCAATTGATCTCTGTGGTCTGAAGCCATGTTGACATCCAGAAATAATATTATTCTTGTCGAAGAATGTAATTAGTTTTGAAAGGAACACTTTTTCAATAATTTTCGAAAATCCTGACAATAGAGACACAGGCCTATAGTTACCCATAAATTGATGATCAGCTTTTTTATAAAGGGGTATTTCTTTTGCCATTTTCAGTTGCTGAGGGAAGACACCGCATGATAACGATGAATTGCATATGTCCAATAAAGGCTAAAGTCCTTGTCTTGCTGTTATTTTTATAATATAATCTGGAATATTATCAATACCAGTTGAATAATTACTCTTCAGTGAGTTAATGTTATTTAGGAGCTCTGTTGGGCTTATTGGACTGAGGAACATGAATATATTATTTATTTCAATAGATGAAAGTTCTTTCCATGTTGTATTAGGTGGATTTCCAAATTGTTATGTCACTAATTTTCCAGCGACAGTTGCAGAATTAGAATTGAAACTGTTTGCAACTCCCCTAGGGTAAATGACATTCTTTCAATCATGTGATATCACAATATTTTTGTGAGTTGTCTTCTTCCCCATAAGATCCTGCAAAGCTTTCCATATGGACTTAGTTTTATTGGATGACTTCATAATATATTTGTCATTTTCCTTAATTTTTGCCTCTTTTATGACACATTTCAAAACTAGCTTGTATTTTTCAAAGTAATTAATAAATTCTTGACTGCTGTGAGTTTTTGACTGCACAAAAAGTTCCCGCTTTCTTTATAAGATGTTCTGATACCTGGTGTAATCCAGTTTTTGAATCTATCTGTGCTTTTGGAAATCACTTTTCTTTGTGGAAAAGCTATGTCAAGATTATGCTTAAAAATGTTCAAAAAATGTTCCATCTTTTTTTTCCTACGATAAATCCTTTTATGGATAACATTTTCTATACTGGTCGAAATGTGATTTACGGGTATGGTCAGTAATTGCGAAAGGTTGTCACTATAGCCGGTATCAAAGTTCTCTGATGAACACTTGTCCATGTTTACATATACCTGATCAAGGAGTGTGACACTTGTTTTTGTTACATGTGTTGGAGAGCTCACAGTCAGACAAAGATTGTAGGCTTGTATAATATTTAAAAACGTTTCCCTTTTAGGACTATGGCTCAGAAAGTCAGTATTAAAATCACCACATAGTACCACTGTTTTCCCAGTTCTTTTAAATTTACCTAAAGATAGGTCCAATTTTTTGAAAAAAACACTTATGTTGCTAACAGGAGATCTGTCCACACATAAAATAATAGTTTTTTCAGACATTAACTCCCCAGCTGAGATTTCAAAGTCTCTTTCACAACCAAGTTTGCAAATAGATGCTATACTCTTATAATCTATATTTTCTTTTACATATATACAAGTTCCCCCCATGTTTTGATTCCATTCTACAAAAGCAGTTTGCAAGGTTAATATGCAATATTTTTAAGTACTGAAGATAGTTATTTTGTATCCAATACTCACAAAAACATAACACTGAAACATCTTTCCATTCACTATTGAGGAGTATATTTATTTCATCAACTTTGTTTGTTAATGACTGGTGTTAATCTTCAGTCTATATTTACAATTTAATTCTGCATCACATTTTTTTGTGATACAGTCTACTTCCCTGAAAAATGTCTTTTGCCCCTTTTATAAGACATCACATCTTTCTTTATGACCCATTTGTCCAAAGTACTTTGGCCTGCTTCTATATTATGCCTATTGTGACTCAAATTTGCTAGATGACAGATTTCTTCAACCAAAAATTGTTTCCCACTGTGATTTAAATGAAGGCCATGGCTGGTGTGCATGGACCTGTCTAACATTCTTACATGTATGAAGCTCACATACAGAAACTTTTTGCATGCAGCATCTATCTCTTTGTTTACTCTTTCTATTAATTTATTTACACATTACAAAGGAGGTAGGTCGTATCTGTCTGGTTGATTTACAACAGCTACATTTGTGTTGTCTAATTTAGGTAGTACACTTTCAAGAACAGTGATGAGTTCACTACCTTTATCTCTGGCAACATCATTCGCACCTGCACAAATTATGACACATTTCTTACCTTGTTAACTAGTGGAGCGCATTCTCAAAAAATATCCATACTGCAGAGACAGGCTCCCTAACCATTAAGACCCTAACATTATTCATTATTTTATTATATCATTACTGTTTCATTATCTAATAAATAAACACTTACTCTGCTTATCTAATGCACAATTGACTCAACAGAAAAATGCTCCACAGTAACACATCCTTGTGCTAAGGCGAACTTAACTCTCATTACTGATCAGACAAATTTATCACTTAGAAAAACTATTATTTCACTGAATTTCATTAGATTGCTTGATATTGCCTGGAGGATGATATACATACAAACTTTGCGTATTCTTTCCACATACATTACTCCAGGCAATCCTGTTTAAAGTTGTAATTCCTTAATGTTAGAAAAGACTGCGCCATGACACACTTCTATGGGTAGTAAGTTATCTCAATATATACAGGGTTATTACAAATGATGGAAGCGATTTCACAGCTCTACAATAACTTTATTATTTGAGATATTTTCACAATGCTTTGCACACACATACAAAAACTCAAAAAGTTCTTTTAGGCATTCACAAATGTTCAATATGTGCCCCTTTAGTGATTCGGCAGACGTCAAGCCGATAATCAAGTTCCTCCCACACTCGGCGCAGCATGTCCCCATCAATGAGTTCGAAAGCATCGTTGATGCGAGCTCGCAGTTCTGGCACGTTTCTTGGTAGAGGAGGTTTAAGCACTGAATCTTTCACATAACCCCACAGAAAGAAATCACATGGGGTTAAGTCGGGAGAGCGTGGAGGCCATGACATGAATTGCTGATCAGGATCTCCACCATCGGTTTTCCAATCTCTTGTTTAAGAAATGCCGATCATCATGATGGAAGTGCGGTGGAGCACCATCCTGTTGAAAGATGAAGTCGGCGCTGTTGGTCTCCAGTTGTCGCATGAGCCAATTTTCCAGCATGTCCAGATACACGTGTCCAGTAATGTTTTTTTCGCAGAAGAAAAAGAGGCCGTAAACTTTAAACCGTGAGATTGCACAAAACACGTTAACTTTTGGTGAATTGCGAATTTGCTGCACGAATGCGTGAGGATTCTCTACTGCCCAGATTCGCACATTGTGTCTGTTCACTTCACCATTAAGAAAAAAAGTAGCTTCATCACTGAAAACAAGTTTCACACCGAACGCATCCTCTTCCATGAGCTGTTGCAACTGAGCCGAAAATTCAAAGCGTTTGACTTTGTCATAAGGTGTCATGGCTTGTAGCAATTGTAAATGGTAAGGCTTCTGCTTTAGCCTTTCCCATAAGATTTTCCAAACCGTCGGCTGTGGTACGTTTAGCTCCCTGCTTGCTTTATTCGTCGACTTCCGCGGGCTATGCATGAAACTTGCCTGCACGCGTTCAACCGTTTCTTCGCTCACTGCAGGCCGACCCGTTGATTTCCCCTTACAGAGGCATCCAGAGGCTTTAAACTGCACAAACCATCGCCGAATGGAGTTAGCAGTTGGTGGATCTTTGTTGAACTTCGTCCTGAAGTGTCGTTGCACTGTTATGACTGACTGATGTGAGTGCATTTCAAGCACGACATACGCTTTCTCAGCTCCTGTCGCCATTTTGTCTCACTGTGCTCTTGAGCGCTCTGGCAGCAGAAACCTGAAGTGTGGCTTCAGCCGAACAAAAATTTATGAGTTTTTCTACATATCTGTAGTGTATCGTGACCATATGTCAATGAATGGAGCTACAGTGAATTTATGAAATCGCTTCAATCATTTGTAATAGCCCTGTAGATGGCATTGAACACAAACACTTCTATTAGACCCCAGTTAATATTAATACTTTCATCCAATATGGATTATACTGCATATTGCCGCTGCTGCTCCACCAAAATGTACTAACTTCACACATGAGCTGTTTACTTCAGATATTAATTATCCTCCATACATGCTGACACCTATTATTTTCTGTTTACCTTACCTCATTGTTTGAGATAAATTCTTTACTCATGATACCACTTTACTTTCTTCCATCTTCTTATGATTCCTTTACTTATAACCAACACAACATTAATAGAGGGAAACATTCCATGTGGGAAAAATATATCTAAAAACAAAGATGATGTAACTTACCAAACGAAAGCGTAGGTATGTTGATAGACACATAAACAAACACAAACACACACACAAAATTCAAGCTTTCGCAACCAAAGGTTGCTTCATCAGGAAAGAGGGAAGGAGAGGGAAAGACTTCCTTTCACGCCGATCACCTGCCACCCTACCTAAAAGCTCTTTCCTCATTACCTTAGCCAGCTTCATCCTGACCCACAACTTCTTCACTTTTGAAAACCAGACATACCAACAATTAAAGGGAACAGCCATGAGTACCAGGATGGCCCCCTCGTACGCCAACCTATTCATGGGTCGCTTAGAGGAAGCCTTCTTGGTTACCCAGGCCTGCCAACCCAAAGTTTGGTACAGATTTATTGATGACATCTTCATGATCTGGACTCACAGTGAAGAAGAACTCCAGAATTTCCTGTCCAACCTCAACTCCTTTGGTTCCATCAGATTCACCTGGTCCTACTCCAAATCTCATGCCACTTTCCTTGATGTTGACCTTCACCTGTCCAATGGCCAGCTTCACACGTCCGTCCACATCAAACCCACCAACAAGCAACAGTACCTCCATTACGACAGCTGCCACCCATTCCACATCAAACGGTCCCTTCCCTAGAGCCTAGGTCTTCGTGGCAAATGAATCTGCTCCAGTCTGGAATCCCTGAAGCATTACACCAACAACTTGACAACAGCTTTCGCATCCCGCAACTACCCTCCCGACCTGGTACAGAAGCAAATAACCAGAGCCACTAACTCATCCTCTCAAACCCAGAACCTCCCACAGAAGAACCACAAAAGTGCCCCACTTGTGACAGGATACTTTCCGGGACTGGATCAGATTCTGAATGTGGCTCTCCAGCAGGGATACGACTTCCTCAAATCCTGCCCTGAAATGAGATCCATCCTTTATGAAATCCTCCCCACTCCACCAAGAGTGTCTTCCCGCCGTCCACCTAACCTTCATAACCTCTTAGTTCATCCCTATGAAATCCCCAAACCACCTTCCCTACCCTCTGGCTCCTACCCTTGTGACCGCCCCCGGTGTAAAACCTGTCCCATGCACCCTCCCACCACCACCTACTCCAGTCCTGTAACCCGGAAGGTGTACACAAACAAAGGCAGAGCCACGTGTGAAAGCACACACGTGATCTACAACTGACCTGCCTACACTGTGATGCATTCTATGTGGGAATGACCGGCAACAAACTGTCCATTCGCATGAATGGACACAGGCAGACAGTGTTTGTTGGTAATGAGGATCACCCTGTGGCTAAACATGCCTTGGTGCATGACCAGCACATCTTGGCGCAGTGTTACACCGTCCGGGTTATCTGGATACTTCCTACTAACACCAACCTATCCGAACTCCGGAGATGGGAACTTGCTCTTCAATATATCCTCTCTTCCCGTTATCCACCAGGCCTCAATCTCCGCTAATTTCAAGTTGCCGCCACTCATACCTCACCTGTCATTCAACAACATCTTTGCCTCTGCACTTCTGCCTCGACTGACATCTCTGCCCAAACTCTTTGTCTTTAAATATGTCTGCTTGTGTCTGTATATGTGTGGATGGATATGTGTGTGTGTGCGAGTGTATACCCGTCCTTTTTTCCCCCTAAGGTAAGTCTTTCCGCTCCCGGGACTGGAATGACTCCTTACCCTCTCCCTTAAAACCCACATCCTTTCATCTTTCCCTCTCCTTCCCCCTATCCTGATGAGGCAACAGTTTGTCATGAAAGCTTGAATTTTGTGTGTATGTTTGTGTTCGTTTGTGTGTCTGTCGACCTGCCAGCACTTTCATTTGGTAAGTCACATCATCTTTGTTTTATATATATATATATATATATATATATATATATATATATATATATATATATACAGTGTAGACACAAGCAGACATATATATGTGTATATGTGTGGATGGATGTGTGTGTGTGCGCGAGTATATACCTGTCCTTTTTTCCCCCTAAGGTAAGTCTTTCCGCTCCCGGGATTGGAATGACTCCTTACCATCTCTCTTAAAATCCACACCCTTTCGTCTTTCCCTCTCCTTCCCTCTTTCCTGATGAAGCAACTGTTGGTTGTGAAAGCTTGAATTTTGTGTGTATGTTCGTGTTTGGTTGTGTGTCTATCAACATGCCAGTGCTTTAGTTTGGTAAGTCACATCATCTTTCATTATAATACTACCGAAACCTTTTCTACAATATTTCTATACTAAAGTATGCCACTGTACAAAATTACATGTAGCTGGAAATAGAATGCCTAGTGAAACATGAAAAATTAGACAGACAGCTGGGGTAAGCATTATCGCCACATAATTAATCCAACACAGAATGTTGAACTTCCTACTTGCTAGTTACACAAGAAATTGGTCCCAAATATTACATCAATGCTGAGATTTTGGATCACCAACAAATTGTATTTCGACAACTGCCCTGCCAATTCCACATTTAATAGCACCTCTTGTTTCACACTCTTTGACAGCTTACCAGTAGCATCAATAATTTTTATTCCAGAAAAGTGCATCACTACTATACCCTCTGTGTTTTTCGTAAATTCAAAAAATACCTGTGAAATGCCATTTAGATCACTACCACTGTCTAGTAAACACTTAACATGTATCCCTTGTACACTTGCTGTTATTACAGAGTGCCACACTTCCTTTTTACTTACCATAATGCCATCATTTTTACTACTGGATTCATCATTGCTATCATCACTACAAGTACTGTCAGAGAAAGACCCACTGTGACTCTCTCTATGGTTTAGGTTTTCTACCTCTTCCACAGTTTTCTCAATTTCTGTCCATTTTGAATCTACATTTTCATTTTCTTGTACATTTATACCTCAGTTTCTGAATAATTTTTAATCTGATCAATTTGGTTCTCAAGTTTAAACCTGCATTCAGCACAAAATTTCCTGGCAGCTTTGACTTCATCCTTACACTGTTTTTTGGAAGCCTCCACCCTCCTACTATAGTCATCACAAAGTTGTTTTCTCTGTTGTACGTATTTACTGCTCATCAATGTTAATTTCTTGTCAGTATTCTGCTCTACTTACTTTATCTTTTCATCACAGCCCTTAGCTACTGCCTCAGTCCTGTTATTTAATTTTGAAAGATTAGAGCTGACCACCTGAATCTCTTTTTTAATTTCTTTCTTTGTTTCATTTTTTAAGCTAACCATGTTAATTTTAATGCTATCAGTTTTCTTTTCCACCCTACTAATGTTATTTTCCACCATATTCATGTCTTCTTTCATACTCGTATTACTCAAACAACTCATAATTTGCCTTAACATTGCTTTAGAGATTTTGTCTGCCATACACTTTTGTCCTTGCTGACTTTCCGTACTAAGTTCCTCCTCCTTAACCTTAATGGTCTCATGCACTTCAGTACTGTTTTTGTCCATTACTCTTACCTCACCATACACTGTAGATGATGCTTTTATCATTTCATCTACAATAGGACTTTGTCCTCATCATTCAGTGTTACATTCATGTTTGATTTATAACTACTAGCATCTACAGAACCAGGCTACTGCTGTCCCTTGACTCTATTCACACTGTCCTGTTTGTTAAGGTCACTCATGATGTATCACTTAATTACCTTGTTTTTAATCACTTGTCTGCTGCTGCTCTGCTGTGGTTCTCGCAGTTGTCATCTGGAACTGCATGCCTGCGGCAAGTTGTAATTCTCTTGGCAAGGCACCTTGTTTACCTCTGGTCAGTTGTGTCCATCTGCATGCTGATTGGCTGCTCCTGTACTCAATGGCTGCTTCCATAGAACCCGCTCACTGATTGGCTGCTGCCAACCCCAGTGCTGATTGGCTGTATCACTTCTCCATTTAAAACTGTACTGTAAACCACTCGAGATCTCACTTCCCTGTCAGTGTTCGTGAGTTCTAGTTTATTGTGCCCACATAAATATTCGTCACCCAGGACTCCATATGTAGTGGTTCTGCCTGCGTTATTTATTCTTTATTTGTTGTCCTCGGTATCGACGTGTACACTGGCTGAAAAATGGGTTGTGGATTCCGAAACTGACTACTGTAAATAATGTAGCCAACAGGTGCACAGTTGTGTTTCACAGTAATTAAATTTCATTGTTCATGACCTCCTAGTAATACACTGTTATATGGCCAGTGCACTATTGTTTAGCTTTCGTTAAGCCTCATTAATAGTGTGCAGGGAAACCTCCACATATTGCTACAGTAGTTTACTATTGAACATCTACGATCAGTAAATCCTAACCACAAAGTTCACGGTTCTTGAAGAATAGAAAGGTTGATATGGAGCAGACACTGTCATTGTTTTTAAACATGTCCTAATCGTTTAACACTCATTCCACTGTTACGTTCAAGCATTGTTATTATTTTAACCAACACAGGTTTCTCATCTGAAACTTGTCCATGTACTGACTGTCTCATGACCAAAAATCAGGCCCTTATATATCACCACAATAATAGATGCCAAAACTACATATAGTTCGAAGTTAAATTCACAGAAAGTACAATTAAAACTTAACTCATTAAATTAATTGCATACATCTAAAAATTCGTCCCTTTTAACGGTTTCTTTTACTGCAGGGTTTAGGGTGAATTATTTGTTTAAATCATGAAATTAACAAATATAGTCATGCAAACAATACTTTTGACAGAACTGTTAATTACTTTGGACTTAATTAAGGGCTGGTTTTGCTAACATGTTTCTGACTAGAGCCAAATAGATACTTTAAGAATACTAGCACTTCGTCTTCCAAATGTTTATAATTAGTACAGAATTTATATTTGTTTATACAGCAACAATAGAATTTAAGTTACGGAACAACTACTGATTTCACCTTGTAACAAAAGATACTAACTGGGAGTAGTCAAAATAAATTAGGAAATCAATTACATACATAAAACTAAGCACAAAATTAGATCTGGTTTAATATTCTTTAAAACTGAGGGCTACCTTTCTCTTTTATGTAAATGTAGATGATATTCACATAAGTTAATGGTAAATAGTTAAAAGTAACCAAACTAATTTAAGGAAGCAGATGGCAAAACAAGAGTGGAATTAAAATTATCCCAGCTTGCTTTGTCACAAGCTGGAAGATGCATGACTGGAGCAGACGTGGAAAGATTACCAGTCAGACTCATCCTTGGCCAATGCTAAGATGCACTGTGTGGCACTGAGTCCATAGTACAGTGCAAAATATTTGGGAAGAACTGGTTCAGCATTGTGGGAAACACGCTCTGGCCACCCTTTCTGGACCACCAATGAAAGCTGGTACAGAACTGAGTTGTGGTGCAATCCTGAAGTGGATTTGCATGTGGTCAGTGGGAAGTCATCCAAGATTGTTTGTAGCTCTCAATACAAGCCTAAACAGACAGTTCTCAGGTGACTGAATTCCCTGTTGGGGTTGTAGGACAGGGTGCCCACATTGTCATGTTTGGTGGTGGTACCAAAATGGATTTTATAATTGTACCCACTTAAAAACAACAACCAGTACTACAGATGACTGCACCATCTTATTCAGTAGCTTTGACCAATGCAGAAAAAGGAAATTGAGGGTTTGTGGTCAGTCAACAGGTGAAATTTGCTGCTACGCAAATGTATGTGAATCTTCTTGACTTCGTAAATGATTACTGAAGGTTCCTCCTCAAGCTGAGCTGAGCTGCACAGTATTTAAAGTTTTGCAGACAAAGGCAGTTCAGCACTATGAATCATCTGACAACTTGTGTAACAAAACTGCCACAGTTCATACTGGAACATGTCCATTGCCAGTGTCAGTGGCAGACTAGGCATGTAAGGCATCAGACATGAAGTCATTTTGGGACTATTCTTAAGGCACCGAAAATCCTATTGAGAGGCAGCCAATAACATGAATTTGTTGCACTTCTTGCACAGCTGATTGAGAGGGTGTGTAACCTGCAACAATTGGGGAGTAAACTTGGTGCAATACATTATTTTTTCTAGAAACAAATGCAATAGTTTAAGGCTGCTTGCCATTGATATCTTTATGATTCCATCAACACTGCTGCACAAGTGCATGATACCTTTCTAAGAATGTGCCCCAGATAAGTGATGCTGGATGCAAAAAAATTATACATTTCCAATTGTCAATGTAAACCATTTTTCTCAACATGTATAAAAAGGAATTCAAGATTCTTGTGATGCTTGGCATGCATTGCAAATGTAATTATAATATTGTCCAAATAGTTGACATAGTGCATAATATCTTGAATCATGTGTTCCAAATACTTTTGGAAAATGGCAGATGCACTTGTAACCCTAAATGGCAAAAGATTATACCTTTACAAGCCAAAGAGCACATGTAGGAATAGCAACTGCCATGAAACCTCACCAAGTGGCAGTTGGAGGTGCAGATTAATTTTCGGAATGTAGTGCAACCCCCCTCCCCCCTCCTTCCCTGGTAGTTTAGACAATAACAGCTCTTGGCCAACCAGTTGGTATAGATCAATGAAAGACTGTGAGCTAATGATAGACATAAATTCACCACAAATATATAATGACCTGTTCTTTTTTTTATGACTATCATAGGCATAGCTCAATTACTGGTGAAAACTAGTGAGATAACTACTGGTGGAAACTAGGGAGATGACAACTGGGTCATGAAGCCATGTGAGTTCCATGTGAACAGCTTTATGAACCTCAAGTGGAAGCAGATGAGCCTAGAAAAAATTTAGGCATTGGCAAAGGCTTCACAGAAATATGAACCATAAAGTTACAGGCATGTCTCAGTGTCTGTTCAAAAATCTCCTTATTCGACACACTAAGGGCGGCATCTAGATTGGCAAAAGGCACTGTGGCTGACACTAAATTAACTTGGTCCTGTACTATGTCCCCATAGCTCTTAAAGGTGTTTAAGCTGAAAATGTTAGTAGCAGTAGGGGAGCACATAACTAAACACTCAGTATACATTGAACATTTTTGAACTTAGCTGTCAACAACAGTTCTCTCAGGGAGAGGAATAGACATGTGGTAGTCAGGCAGGACATGGTGCTGGGTCTGTCACAACAGATGCAAACTGATCCAGCCATATGGGTCCTCACTGATGAAATACTCAGTTATATGTTAGGAGTGGTGCCCATACATAACGAACAACTATAAAATAGTAATGAATAATGGATAAAGAAGAAAACAGTGTGAGCAATGTCAGTGCAATAAAAACTCTAATGAATTGAAGGATAGTGGGACGTAAATAGTATATACAGACATAATATCTATTGAACATATAGAAGTTGATAAGTAGAGGAAGGCTCTAGGGAGTGAATGATATATTAAAGAATGAATGTGAAGTTTAAGATAGATTTATATCTTTAGCAGAAGACACTTAATTATGGTATACATAGAAATGTATATTAGGGTAATGAACTGTGAGGCCTACTCCAAAAGGATAAGGGGGGCGTACCCAGCAATCAGTAAGTATAAAGGGCAGACGTACCTACGTGGAGATAGGCTGATCTGTGGCCTAAAAAATAGAGATGTTTTGTAAGGGGTGTACCTACCAGAATGGAAAGGGGAAGTGCTCTCATAAGGTGAACCCAAAAGCAAGTAATAGGTGCTGATCCTAGGAGAAGGGGACAGTAAGTCACAAATGTTATAGGAATTATTCTGCAAGGTGTAAATTCTATGAACAACTAGCATTATTATGGTTCATGGAAGTAAATGAGTGTCAAAAGGACACTTTCATTTTGCCCAGAGCTCCTCCAAGCTACAACTAATGAAAACGGTAGATACTAGGAAAAAGGTAATACAAAAAGATAACAATAGGAAATAGATTAGTCATGTGTCATAAACAACTGAAGTTTACTATTGAAAAAGAAAATAAAAAAGAAAAAGAGTCCTCACAATTCCTAAATATTAGTAAAGCTGACTAAAACAACAAGTAAATGTTCATGTCTTAATAACAAAGTAAAATAAGAAAAGAATAGAGAAACAATAAGCGAAAGATTCAAAAGATTGTTCCAGACAGGACTGAGAATTGTTATGGAAAGGAGAGATATGTGTATAAACATATGTAAGGAATGTATACTCATAAGATATGAAATGTTATTATGAGTGATATTACCTTTATTATTATTATAACCTTTATTACCATTGCATACTTGCATTACTTGCATAATGATTATGTATAAAATATTGCATGTACGGTCTGAGGGGGGGGATATGCAGTGATTCGAGAATTTCTGTGTAGATTCTAGAACCACTCAGCCTTCTACCATCTTGAAGATGTGATATTCTAGAGACGAGTATGGGACGGTAGAATCACGTGTTTGGGTGTGCAGGTTTAAAATCAGTCGTGGGAAGAAAGAACATGCGGCGGTTGAACGGCACCAACAACCTATTGGACAATCCATAGGTGTGTTCCTGTGTGTGTAAGGAAGAACCATGGAATCTATATTCAGTTCTGTGCTTATTGTGTCATTGACTGTTGTTATGTGAAACAAGAAAAGTTAAAAAAATACTCTGGTAGACTCTTGACTCAGCCATGTGAGAGGCAAGACAGTTTTTCAGTCTCCTTTTCTGAAAGTCATGGTGTCTAAGCAGACTTTATTTTGAATGTAAATCAATTAGTTTCTGACATACAACAGTATGAGAGACTTACTGAAGTTACATATTATGTTGAAAGTGAGAATTTTTATTGTGCTTGAAAGTCAAATACATTGTTGATTGACAAAATGTAAAGTTTGTATGGGTACTTATTTCATTAGTAGAAAGAAGCTTGAAAGGTCCTGTACCCAGCATTATTTGACAGAGAAGAAGTCAAGAGAGTTTCAGCAGCCGGTTAATCTCGTAAAGAAGTGGAATGTTGTTTGGTGAAATAAATCAGTAAAACCCTAACCCACACTCACACTTTAAGTCATAAAAGCATTAGGACTTTCAATGTTTGTTATAGGTTCCAGCAATTAGCAGGAGAATTTTGTGACTGGAGAGAATGTACTACAAGGAGATCTGGGCTGGTTGATGTGGTTTTGCAGGACTATGTACATGAAGACTAGGGATTGGTGGAATCTGAACAGGTGGAGGTCATTGTGGAAAGAAGGGTGGCAGCCAGGGATGGGTAGTTTGATGGTAAGCCCATTAGGGGGGATTGCATGAGCCAAGCAACAATGCAGGAACAGTATGTAGGACTGGGGCCTGGTTGGGGATAAGGAAACTTTTCTGGCCAAGAAACAAGTGGGACCACCCTGTTGCTGAACACACTGCCAAACATGATTTCCTTCACTTCAATTACTGCTTCACAGCCTGTGCCATATGGATCCTTCCCACCAACAACAGCTTTTCTGAATTGCATGGGTGGGAACTTTCCCTGCAATACATCCTATGTTCCCATAACCCTGCTGGCATCAGCCTTCATTAGTCACTGTACTGAGCCATCCAGCCCCTTCCCTGTTCCCATTCCAGCACTACACAGCTGTTATTCCACCATCACATACAGTCTTTTTATTTCTCTCCTTTTCCGCTATTCCGTCCACCTCCCCACCTCTCCCCTGTCCTCCATCTAACCTGCAGCACTTCACTGTCCACCACCCCACCATACTATCCCTACCCCTCCAATCCCCAGCCTCACCTTTAGCCCCATCCACTGTGTGTGTGTGTGTGTGTGTGTGTGTGTGTGTGTGTGTGTGGTCTATTGTTGATGAAGGCCTTAATGCCCAAAAGCTTTAATTGTGAGAGTCTTTTTGTTGTGCCTATCTGCTATTCAACATCTCCACTATATGGTGAGCAACAACTTTCCAATATTGTTACAACCAACCTTAATGTATGCACTCTGACAATGAACACTGTTTCTGAAACTGAGCTACAGAATTCAGCAAATTATTTTATATGAGTGCATACTATAAATTACTTCCTATTGGTCGTACTTTCTCATATTATCTGATGCACTCCATCCATAGTTTCCCATTAAAATACAAAATTCAGATAAAATAGTAACAAAAAGGAAAAGAATTTAAAAGTTATGCTTGAAGTAGATACATACCTGAATATATTTTTTCTTATTGTAGACATATGTAAAATATATTCATAAGTATATTGTACAAAATGTGTCTTCAAACTCATCAAAGTACTCATTTTAGTCTTTGTTGACATGTTTTTCTCTTTCTTGAACCAGTACATTTTCTCCATTACTGATTTTCCCTTTCAAGTTTCCGTTTGGCATTTTCTTGTGGGATCCTAGATTATAATGCATTTGATGTAGTATCACTTATCTGTAAACAGATGTTTCTTTTAATAAAAAGTTATCTTACAGCTGAGTCTGTTGCAAGATTTACACATAAGTGAAAAAAGAGAAATTTCTTCTGTGATGACAACACAGCACTTCATGCCTGGTGATTTTATTTCACGCGAGGGTGATTTGACGCACTCAATGTTATACATTGCTGAAGGTGTTGTCCAGGTATGATACCAGAGTAATGAATGTAATTTCCTATAGTTTATATGTATAACTGGTGTAAATAATTCAAGATAATTATTTATTTTATTTGTACATGAACCAGTAAAACCTTTAATTTTTGTGTACCAGAGAATGTTTGTGACATGTTAATAGCAGTTAAATGAGTGATGAAGAGAATTTATGTTACTCTAGAAAACACATTTTTGTGCATGTTACTTTAATTTTGATTGTTCAGAAAGGAAAAATCTCTTGTGAAAACTGGAAAGTGGGCTACAAGAAGACAGTCTGTCTGGTCAGTCCTTATCATCAGGGTGCAAGATTTGAAATACTGCCAGTAGATACATAAAGTAGCAAAAAATCTATCCTTGCATGCAGAACTATTAGTACTTTCCCTAGGATTGGTTGGCAATGAGAAGCAGGTCACTCAGACACCAGGATGAGAAGGACCTTCCCTTTGTGATGGTGATGATGGGTCAAAATGGTGAAGTGAGAGAGTAGGAGATCAAAAATAGTGCTTGAGTATTATCATGCCAGTTTCAGTGCAGATATGATAGGAGGATATAGTGAGATATAAAGATGAATTAAGAGGAAGTACTGAGAAAAGAAGGAAAGTCTTTTAATTAAGAGGTTTTGTTTTCACTTTAACAATTGGAATATGAATGAATGTACAATGTTCTATCAGTATGCCCTTTTTTTTGTACAATTGTCAGTAAATAGAAAATATGCCCCTTGATGTCTGCTGGAAAACACAACCTGCCTTTCATGTTGCTGGGTCAATACTTGTTCTGTATTGTACTCTGCCACTCTCCTTCATCTACAAGGCTTTGCGACATCAGTATAAGTACAAATCACATAATGAATCTCTGAAACAACAAGAAGAAGAGAAAAATGGAGAGAGATGAAACAAGTAATAGAGTAGATAACTGAGAATTGAGAGGTTGTAGGATTATATCTTGGTTGGACCACAGATTTTTCACTCTTCATTTTAACCTAGCCTTCAGCTTTCAGTGATGTAAGAAGTCACCAGAAATAACATGTTGCAGATTCTGTGTTAACTGTAAGTCCCCTTTTCCTGGCTGGATACCAGGGGTAGTTTACAGACACTAAAGTCACTCAAGTGGCTCCAATAAAAAGACTTGCACCAGGCCACTGAGCTGCACAAAATTATTATTAGTATTATAGTTATTATTATTATTATTATTATTACTATTATCTAAGTAAATAATTAAGTTTGTATGGAATCATCAAACTTGTCTGCTTCTCCTCCTTCCCATGCATTTTCTAGAATGTATATTTGTAGTGTACAGTATTGGGCTCTGTTTGGACGTATGCTTGTGTACTATCACTGTTTTTAAGTGAAGCTGCTTATTATTCAATGTTTTCATAATCAGTATAAATCTTTAGAGTGGATGGTTATGTTTGTTTGAGTGTTATTTTGTTAGCTGAATCCTTGAAAGGCTTTATTTTTTGTGTAAATGGACTTTGCTACTGATAAGATTAGATTAGTTATTTATTTATTTGTCCAAGAATCATTTTAGTACATTGTTTGTACATGTGATATAGGACAGTGGTTAATTTATAATACAGTAGTGATTTTGACTACATTGTTGACATAATCAAAATGCATAATTTTGTAGGTTTGTGTACTACATTACTTCTACATGTGATAATTGCATTAAGTAACATGACATGATAAGCACAATGTAAACTATATTATGAATTGACAGATAATACAATTTCTTAAATGGGATTCACTTATTACTGTGTTCCATAAATTCAGGCAAAGAGTAGAAGCGGTGTTCAAGCAAGAACTGTTTTGACTTTTTTTTAAATGCATTTAATGTTGGTATGCATTTTAGGTAAGAAGGCAAATGGTTATATAGCATAGCTCCAGTATGATACACTCCTCTTTTGCATAAGTCTGTATTTACTGTGTTCATGTGTAGGTTCATCTTCTGCCTAGTTTCATATGTGTGTATGTGACAGTTGTGACTGAAGAGATTTTCCTTTGTAAGATGCTCCCTTTGTGAAAAAAAGTATTTCGTATATATACAAGCAAGGCAGTGGCAATATTTTGAGAGTTTTGAAAAGGGGTCTGCAGGAATCCTTGCATTTACCTTCTATTGTAACCTTAATAATCTTTTTCTGTATTTTAAATGTTTTTGTAGAAAACGTGAAATTCTCCCAAAAATTATTATGTGCATAAGTAGCGACTGTATACTACTATGATACATTGTCAGCACTGATGAGCAGCTTGTATTCTGAGTGAGGATCCTAACAGCATATGCTAGTGAATTCAGTCTCTTATTTAACAATGGAAAGCCCAGGATGGGATGTAACAGTATTGAGAAATGGAAAGTTGTCACTCACCACATAGCAGAGATGCTGAGTTGCAGGTACGCACAACAAAAAGACTGCCACAAATAATAGATTTTGGCTAGTAAGGCCTTTGTTGGATTTAGATGGCAAATACACACATACACACACACATGAACACAATTCACACACATGACTGCAGTCTCAGGCAACTGATGCCACAGTGCGTCTGTGTGTGTTTGCCGTCTAATTCCGATCAAGGCCATACTGGCCAGAGGCTATTATTTGTGACAATCTTTTTGTTGTGGATGTCTGTGACTCAGCATCTCCGCTATATGGTGAGTGGCAACATTCCTTTCCACAATACAGTCTCTTATTTAAATTGTTTAGGTGCACCTCCCACTTCAGATCTGCCTGAGCATGTCTGCCTAGAAATTTTATATGGCCAACCTTCAACACACTTTTTCCTTTGATAGTGTAGACAGGGTTTGCAAGATGGAGGTTTTGTGTGGTGTGGAAGTTAACTGCAACGGTTTTTTCAGAATTTATGATGAGGCTATTGGTCCTGAGCAAATGCATTAAGGTAAGCATAACTGATATTGCAGCCTCCTGCAGATTTTCCTCATTCTGTGATTTAATTAGAATATTAGCTGTACTTTTTGTTCCAGTTGGTAAGGAGATCCTCTGGAATATGGAACATGTCAGAAAACAAGAACACACAATAAATATTAGCAAAATAAGAACAGATAGACTAATGTACCTTTCACAGATCCCAAATGAAATTGCCCATGTGGATGTGGATTGGTAAAATTTACATTTAAATTACATTTAAATTTAAAAGGGCATGAAAGTTATCAACAAATATTAAATATCCCATACACTTATGAGCAAGGAGTATTTTGGGTAGTTTGTGTTTTTGTGGGTGTTATCTTTGTGGCATTACGGGCAAAACTAACGTCAGTTATCTTCGGACAATACTGAAAACAAGTGGCAGTTTTGATCATTCATAGCTCCTGATTTTTTAAAAAAGGATCTGCTAGTTTCTGGTTTCTGAAAGTTAGCAGATATAAATTTCTGTGTTGATTCCAAAACTGTTCTTAGAGTTTGCTAGTCTGTAATATTTAAGAAGTTATGAAATGTTAATATTATAATTGAAATTTCATCAGCTGATGTATTTGTTTGTTTGAAAACAAATGACCATTCAGTTCAGCCTAGCTAGCCAATTAGTATATGTATTTAAGAGGTTTAATCTTTCATTATGTAATTGTGGATTTGGGCAGTCTGTATCTCAATCGATATTTCTTCTGAGCAGCCAGCTACACAGTTCATTAAGGTATCAGTGTACATTGGTGACATATCAGGAGAGCAACAGATTGCATGTTTCGGCATCAGTCAGCTTTTGTAGTGTACTTCTGTAGCTAGTCTTTCTAGCATGGGTAATATGTGTGTATGCTGTCTGTGGACACAGGAGGAGCTGGCTGCAGTTTGCAGAGAGTTGAAAGTGGTTTTGGCTACAGTCAGCTGTCTTCAGGCTACTACCTGCCAGCCTTCAGGCTGCTGGTGAGAATCTGGCCCTTCAAAAGGGAAACCTCAGGTGTTACTTGTTTCACCCATGGGCTCTGTATCCATGGTGCCTCCTAGTGTACCCAACATGGTGGATCTGCCCACACTGTAGGATGAGTGGCGAGCTGTAAGATGTTTGCATCACTCGAGCCAAGGGCTATTGTGGATACTGGGCATTTGGCCTCACCTATTTTCCCTGTGAGTGAACAGGTGGCTGTTTCTTCAGCAGGGTCTGAACAGGGAGATGTAGGAAGGAGCTGGCTAGTTATTGGGAGCTCCAGTGCTGTGCATGTTATGGAGTCCCTTAGAAATATAGTGTTCAGGACTGGAAAAAAATCTAATCTGCGCTTGGTACATCTGCAGGGATGCCTCATCTGAGATGAGAAGGAGGCCTTGCCTCTGGTTACAAAGCATGCAGGGTAGAGATGACTACAAGCTGTGGCTCATGTCATCACCAGCAACATCTGTCAGGTGGGTTTGGGCAGACAGACACAGTGGAAATATCTTGTATCTACATACAGGACAACCCTTATTGATAGTTTCAGCATAGAGACAGGGATTAATAATCACAATTTCATCTTACTGACTATGGTTATGAACATTAATAAATCAGTCAAGAAGGCTAGGAGAGCGTTTCTACTAGGATGAGCAGATAAGCATTTGTTAGCATCTTACATACACAGTGGATTGGAAACATTTAGTTCCAGTGTGATGGACATAGAGGAACTATGAACAAAGTTTAAAACGATTTAAATTGTCCTCAGGGCATGTATGTTCCTAGTAAGTAGAGTATTGATGGAAAAGAACCACCACGGTTTAGAACAAAATTCAGAAAATTATGAGGAAGCAAGGGCTGTCACATTCTCAGTTCAACAGTGAATGTGTAACTGATGATAGGCAAAGGCTAGTAGAGATTTGTGTGCTTGTGAAAAGCTCTATGTGCGAAGCATACAACTACTACCACTGTAAGAACTTAGCAAAAGATCTGACTGAGAACCTGAGAAAATTCAGGTCCTATGTAAAATTTCTAAGTACATCAATGTCTTTTGTCGGGTCACTCATTGAACAGTGTGATGTGGCAGTTGAAGGAAGCCATCATTTTAAATTCTGCATTTAAGGAATTGTTCATGCAGAATAATTGTACAAACATGCCATCATTTGATCATGATCCATAGTCCCATAAGGATAACCTAGTAATAAGCATCCTTGATGTAGAGGAGCAACTGGAAGAGTTGAAAACAAATAAGTTGCCAGATCTAGATGGGATCCCAGATCAGTTTTACAAAGAGTACTCTAGGGCATTGTCCCGTTACTTAGCTTGCATGTATCATGAATCTCTCACCCAACACAAAGTCCCGAGGGACTGGAAAAATGTGCAGGTGACTCCTGGTGACTCCTACATGTAAGAAGGGTAAAAGAACAGACCCACAGTATTAGAGACTGATATTGTTAACATTGGTTTGCTGCTGAATTCTCGACTATAATTTGAGTATAATAAATTTCCCAGAGTGTGAAAAGGTTATAAGCATGAATCAGCATGGTTTTAAATAGTGTTACTTGTGTATAACTTAATTTGTCCTTTTTCTACATGATATACTGTAAACTGTGGATGGAGGGCAACAGGTAGGATCCACATTTCTAGATTTCCAAAAAGCATTTGTCACAGTTCTCCACTGCAGAAAGTTAACAAAGGTTCCCAGATATTACTTCTTAAATAATAGAACCAAGTACATTGTCTTCGATGGTAAGTGTTCATCAGTGGCAATGGTATCATTGGGAGTGCCTCAGGCAAGTGTGATAGGGCCACTATCATGTTCTGTAAACATGAATGATCTGGTGGACAGGGTGAGCAGCAATCTGTGGTTGTTTGCTGGTAATGCTGTGGTGTACAGGAAGATTTGAAGATGAGTGACTGTAGGACAATACAAGATGACTTAGACAATATTTCTGGTTGGTGTGATGAATGACAACTGACTCTGAATGTAGAAAAGTGTAAGTTAATGTGGATGAGTATGAAAGCAACACCACAATGTTCAGATGCAGCATTAATTGTCTCCTGCTTGACCCAATCACACTGTTTAAACATCTGGACATAACATTGCAAAGTGATATGAAACAGAATGAGCATGTGAGGATTAAGATAGGGAAGGCAAATGATCAGGTTTTGTTTACTATGAGAAGTTTAGGACATTGTGGTTCACCTGTAAAAGAGACTGCATATAGGATACTAGTCATCTCCAGTTGAGTGCTAATCGAGTGTTTGGGATCTGTAGCAGGTCAGATTAAAGGAAGACATCAAAGCAATTCTGAAGTGGGCTGCTAGATTCGTTACCAATAGGTTGGAACAACAGGCAAATGTTATAGAGGTGATTTGGAGGGTAAGTGATGTTCTTTTCGAGTAATACTATTGAGAAGATTTGGAGAACTGACATTTGAAGCTGATTGCAGAACCATTGTACTGCTGCCAACATACATTTCATGTAAGGAACAAGAAGATAAGATATGGAAAATTAGTGCTCATATGGAGGTTAGACAGTTGCTTTCCCTTCACTCTATCTGCGAGTGGAACAGGAAAGGAAATGATAATTTGTGGTACAGGGTACCCTCTACCACACAGTGTACAGTAGCTTGTGGATTTCATATTTATATAAATGTAAATGTAATATAAGTACACCTACATTGTGTACTTCTATAGCAATGACATGCATGCCATGAATATGAAAGAGTCTGATATACATCCTATAACATAGTACACAATTTGCCATGTATGTAATTGCTGTCAGATCTTAGGCAGAGACATTTCTTTATAATGTTTGCCTAAGATTTTACTGCAGTAACATACATGACAAACTGTGTACTATGTTATAGGACAGATTTCTGATCCTATAATATTAACTAACATGCTTGTTATTGTTAAAGAAGTACATAATTGAAGTAGACTTACGTTACTGCTACTGTATGTATAGCTATCATTTTGTAGAAATTGATGTACATACTGTCATTTGTTCCTCTACATCAGATAGGTTATAAACTCAAAAACTGGTTTTCGCAAATAAAACATTTCTGGTTCAGCTCATGTTGTACAGAATATGAAAGCTGTAGGTATTTCTTGCTTCTAAAATTATTCTAATGATTTTCCTGTTTTCCCATTTCATTTCTTCAAGTTTGTGTTTTCTGTTAGCTGTCAGCATTTTGCTTGCTTACAGAACTTTTGGTTTTATGATTGTGTTTTAGTACCAACTTTTTGTCTGTCTTGACATGAACTTTTTGCTGAACTTGTTTTTGATGCCTAATGGTTTAATGAATTCTCTGAGGTATTTAAAGTATAGGACCCTATTAATTTTACTATTTTTTTTTCCTGGCTCAAAATTTCTATCTGTTGAACATAAGAAGTCAGTTTTTTGAATGAGATTTGTAACCCTACTTTTTCTTTAAGTGCCCTGATCTATCTGATGGCAACCTCTTTGTCCTCTGTATCACCAGGTCATCCAGCAAGTACAAGGTATGGAATGTAGAGGTTGTTTTTGGAGAAGCCCACTCAGACTGACTTTTAAAACCCATGTTTCTTGAATTGTTTCACCCATTCTTCCCTATTCTTCTTTAAGATGACACTGAAAAGAATAGGAGCAATTGCATCTCTTGTCACACAGCTGTTTGAATGTCTCCAATATACACTCCTGGAAATGGAAAAAAGAACACATTGACACCGGTGTGTCAGACCCACCATACTTGCTCCGGACACTGCGAGAGGGCTGTACAAGCAATGATCACACGCACGACACAGCGGACACACCAGGAACCGCGGTGTTGGCCGTCGAATGGCGCTAGCTGCGCAGCATTTGTGCACCGCCGCCGTCAGTGTCAGCCAGTTTGCCGTGGCATACGGAGCTCCATCGCAGTCTTTAACACTGGTAGCATGCCACGACAGCGTGGACGTAAACCGTATGTGCAGTTGATGGACTTTGAGCGAGGGCGTATAGTGGGCATGCGGGAGGCTGGGTGGACGTACCGCCGAATTTCTCAACACGTGGGGCGTGAGGTCTCCACAGTACATCGATGTTGTCGCCAGTGGTCGGCGGAAGGTGCAGGTGCCCGTCGACCTGGGACCGGACCGCAGCGACGCACGGATGCACGCCAAGACCGTAGGATCCTACGCAGTGCCGTAGGGGACCGCACCGCCACTTCCCAGCAAATTAGGGACACTGTTGCTCCTGGGGTATCGGCGAGGACCATTCGCAACCGTCTCCATGAAGCTTGGCTACGGTCCTGCACACCGTTAGGCCGTCTTCCGCTCATGCCCCAACATCGTGCAGCCCGCCTCCAGTGGTGTCGCGACAGGCGTGAATGGAGGGACGAATGGAGACGTGTCGTCTTCAGCGATGAGAGTCGCTTCTGCCTTGGTGCCAATGATGGTCGTATGCGTGTTTGGCGCCGTGCAGGTGAGCGCCACAATCAGGATTGCATACGACTGAGGCACACAGGGCCAACACCCGGCATCATGGTGTGGGGAGCGATCTCCTACACTGGCCGTACACCACTGGTGATCGTCAAGGGGACACTGAATAGTGCACGGTACATCCAAACCGTCATCGAACCCATCGTTCTACCATTCCTAGACCGGCAAGGGAACTTGCTGTTCCAACAGGACAATGCACGTCCGCATGTATCCCGTGCCACCCAACGTGCTCTAGAAGGTGTAAGGCAACTACCCTAGCCAGCAAGATCTCCGGATCTGTCCCCCATTGAGCATGTTTGGGACTGGATGAAGCGTCGTCTCACGCGGTCTGCACGTCCAGCACGAACGCTGGTCCAACTGAGGCGCCAGGTGGAAATGGCATGGCAAGCCGTTCCACAGGACTACATCCAGCATCTCTACGATCGTCTCCATGGGAGAATAGCAGCCTGCATTGCTGCGAAAGGTGGATATACACTGTACTAGTGCCGACATTGTGCATGCTCTGTTGCCTGTGTCTATGTGCCTGTGGTTCTGTCAGTGTGATCATGTGATGTATCTGACCCCAGGAATGTGTCAATAAAGTTTCCCCTTCCTGGGACAATGAATTCACGGTGTTCTTATTTCAATTTCCAGGAGTGTACTTTACTTTAGATTATATGCCAGTTAGTGCTTGTTTTATGAGTTCTCATGTTTTTGGATCTAGTCACCTCTCTTCTAGAATTTGGAATACAGAGTAGTATGCCTGTTTGAATTCTACAAATGTGCATATTAGAGGCTTTTGTCTGAGGGGCTCACATTTTGAGTATGGATTTGAGATAAAAAAAATTATTGTGTGCACGAGCTGTTTGGTCTGAATCCTGCTTGATGTTGTGCTAATTTCAGTTCTAATTGCTTTTGTGCCCCATTCAAGAGACAAGCTAATAGGGCTTTTTAAGTGACTGTTGAGAGGGAGACCCCTTTGTAGTTATTTGCATCTGATTTGTTGCCTTTTTTAGGTAATGAATGTATTAGAGCAATCTTCCAGCTATCCAAAATTTTTTGGATTAATTTCTTTGAGTGAGTTTGGGCATAAATTTTTCAAGACTTCAGGTACAATTCCATCCTCTCATGATGCTGTTTTTGTTTCTTGATGTGTGAATAAAGTTCCTCTTGTGTTTGTGGTGGCAAACTGTCTGATTTGATTTCTGGATGTATTTTCAGTAATTTCTCCTTGGTTTCCAGATGATTTAAAAGTGAAAAATATGTGGCTAGCTTTTGACAGTTATCTATATTTGTCAAAGCTAATTTACAATCTTGTTTTTGAAAACAGAGGTTTTGTGGTGAGTACAATTTGATTTGGTTTGCGAAGATCTTGTAGAAACTGTGTGTGTTGTAAGTTTTGAAATTGTATTTCAGTTAACTTCAGTTGGTCACTGACTTATTTTCGTTTATTTTGTTTTAAAATCTTTGATGTTTGTTTGTGAACTTTGAGTAAATTCTTCTCTGTTTCTTCTGATTACTTGCAGTTTTAATTTTGAAATGGCTTTCTTCTTTCTTTCAATGCATTCTCATGTCCTCGATTCCACCAAGGGTGTTTGGGTTTTTGTGGAAAGGGATCAGGTTGTTCACTGTTTTGATGATTTTTGTTTTAAATTTTCTCTATCTTCTGTAGATGGTTCTTCCCATTATTCTGTTATTTTATAGTCTTTGATTTTGTATAGATAAAATTTTCTGATCACATTTGTTTTCATATTGAATTGTCTTTTGGCTATGAATTTAATTTTGATTCTGGTTAAATAATGATTCAAATCAATGCTTATACAGTGAAACCATTATATAACGTTTTTCAAGGGACCACAAATTCTGAACACTGTATAGATTAAACTTTCACAACATATGATATTCATTGCAAATGATCAATGTATCAACTGATTAGTTTTTTTTTAATTAAAACATGGGGCTTGGTAGGTGGATGGGTGAAAGTAAATGGATCAGTTTGTACAGTAAAAAGTTATAACAGATTCTTAAGATTGACATCATTCTCCAAAGCTGATAGGTGGTATCCCATTCTTCAGTTGACCCAATTATAGAATATGAGCCAAATTTTGTTTATGATATACTGAACATATTACATAAAAACACAGTAAATGGGATAGATTAAAAAAGAATTAGTTACAAAAAAATTACTTCAATAATTAAATTATCAAATGTAACTTAAATTTGCACAAAAGTCTAGGAACCTAAGCAATCTGAAAATAACATACCTATGATTTTTTAAAATATTCAAGCAGGCTTGCTTGTTTTCTGTTTCTCCTAGACTCTATGGCAATCATTTCTTGCTCCAAATGAGCAAGCTGAACTACTATTCTGTCCTCAAGTCTATGGGCCATCATGTACCTCCTGAATATTTCAAAGGCTTCAGCTGCCTCAGTATATGAGGGCACAGGGTCATCTTCCTTGTCACTGTCACTTTCACTACCACTATTACTCTCCAAGCTTCTCTCTGCAGTCAGCTCCTCAATACTTTGTACTCCTGTGGTTGCTATGTTGTCATCCACAGCCGCAAAGTCCTCAAAAGTGACAGAATCACTGCCTATTAATTGGTGAAACTCTTGCAAATCACTTGCAACTTCTTCCACAGGAGCTGACATCTCATTCTCACAGAATCCCGCTTTTGTGAAACAGTTTTTAATAGTTTCAGCACTTACTTCCCTCCCAGAGTACATAATTAAATTTATTGCCTGTAAAATGTTCAGTTTCAGTTGTGAGCTTTGCTGGCTTCCCGGTTTTCTTTGGTCCATCAAATTCAAGGCCTTTTTTACAAGGGCTGTCCTATATTTAACCTTAAGGGCGTGTATTATGCCCAAGTCCAAAGGTTGCAGACGGCTGGTGCAGCTGGGCGGCAGGAAAATTACTTTAACATTTCTCAGAAAGGGTACGTCTGGTGGATGTGCCGCACATCTATCCACAAACAGCAGCACTTTTCTTGCAGCACTCCCCATTTGGGCATCAAATTCTCTTAGAAAACGTAAAAATATTTCACTTGTCATCCATGCCTTGGCATTGTTTGTATATTTGCATGGAAACGTGGAAATGTTTTTGAAGCACCTCGGATTTTTTGGGTTCCCGATAACCAAAGGTTTCAGTTTTTCACTGCCATCAGCGTTTGTACACAACAAAACGGTAAGACGTTCCTTGCTCTTCTTACTGCCATGGCAATTTTCCCCACGAAAAGTAAATGTCTTATTGAAAAACATGCCGGTTTTGTCAGCGTTATAAATGTCACGCAGTTTGTAGCCCTGTATCAGATTAGGGAGAGTCTGTATCCACTGAGCTACAGTTGGTTCGTCCACACTTTTACTTTCTCCACATTCCAATTTGTACCCAACACCATGACGCTGTCGACATTTATCAATCCATCCATTGGACGCCTTAAAATTGTCCATTCCTAACTGAAGTGATATTTGAAGTGCCTTCTCCTTCAAAATAGTTCCGTTTATAGGAATGTTTGCAGCACGTGCTTGCTGAAACCAAGTTATTAAAACTTTCTCCATTTCGTCGTAAGTCGATTGTTTCAAATGTATACGTTTCGAATTTCCACAATTCCCAAACCCTTCCATTATCGACGACCTGTTTTTCATAATAGTGTTGAGTGTTGAAGGGGCCAGTCCCAATTGATTCGCTAGCTCCATGCGACTGTAACCTCCCCCTCACTTATCGACCTTAATGACATTGAAAAATTAAACCCCGTGTACCTAATGGAAATTTGGGAAAAGCAATCGTCACCGAGGTTAATTTGTCGGTAAAGAGGGAGGAAAGGGTTACATCTAAATGAAAGGAAAAATGCTAATGAAACTGGTGGAAATTAATTTTGAAAAAGGGGTAAAGTTAATAAAGAAAGTAAATGTGCGGCCTTTACGTTAACAATCAACTAGCGGTAATTAGATATTTGAGATTTGGGGGAAATTACAGTCGCCAGTCCTAAGGACAATTACTATAGTAACTGAAAAAGAAAGATTATTACACATATAATTAGCACTAGAAGCATGGCAACTGAAGTTTGACAAGTGTAGTTTGAAAACTGAAAGTTTGTCAGAAGTAATAAATTCCGCTACACTCTGACTTAATTTAGCAAAAGAATTAATAAAACCGGAAAATCGAAAGTTAATTTAGTGACTGAAGTTAATAGTGAGCTTTCTTTCTGAAGCACATCGAAATTCAGTAAAATATGGTTAGTCTTGGACTACCTCAACAATCATTTCAAAAGCTACTTGAATCTACACAATTTAGAAATAAGAGATTTAACTTTGAACTTGAATTAAATGATTCTGAACAATTAACAATAGTAAAATTTAGTACGTACCAAGCTGAGCTGCAGTCACAGGTAAGCTAAAATACGGTAACAAAACTCGCACTCTTAATTCGTGCTTGTGTAATTAAAATATTGTAGCCAGCTGTGAATACTTTAACTGAACTTTGAAATTAAAGCAGTGAAATGCTATAATATTACTTTAATGCTGGCGTTTGAATTTCAACGACACTCGGGCTCATTCCGGAAAAGGAAGGGACCCTGCTTGGTAATGCAATTGGGACAATGAGCAACAAAGGTTCATGCTAAGTAGCTGTAATTTTGTGATGCAACAATTTTAAAAGTTTGAAAAGCTGAGGCCTGCCATACAGTTCTAAAACTTTACATTCTTCCAGTCTTCCTTGTTGGTTGATTGTAGGTTTGAAGCCGTCGATCGAGGAGGTGGCAACAGTCACTCATTGTCGGCCGTCGCTGTTGCAGAAGCTGGATGTTGGCGTGCCTTCTTCTCGACACAGTCACCAGACGAAACGGGCTCTTGATGTGCGCCAGCTAATGCTTCCCATCTGCGACACCATGTCAGAAACTATCATCGCAAGTCGAGCGCAATTACATGCTGTCAAACCCCGAAAGCGCGGCAACTCACGGGAGCTTCACACAACACACCTGCTCCACTCGCTACTCCAGCCAGACTCCCTTTGCCCGCACTCCACGCAGCAGAGTTAACACTACCAAAGATTCTACACACTTTGATTCTTCACACGACCTATCGATGTAATCGTTCGATAGCAGTTTTCCCTAGGCAAGACCCAGCGTAAAAATACAAATAATATTTATGAAACAAACCAATTACACATCAACATAAATGCATAAATATATATATACAAATAGTAAAACATTTACAATATGTAAAGACACAGAAATGTCATATATTCAGGTAACAAAATTGGAAAAAATTATAGTACAATAGATGGAAATAGGAGGATATGCATTTCCGGCATTACACGACTCACACCAGGAGATGCCTCCACTTTTTTAATAATAGAAACCTTCTCTTCCAGAGAAATATTCTTCCGCTTTTCACCCATGTCCACTGATGAAAGCTTTAAAAAAAACGTTATATCGAAGACACACACTTACTAGGCACACAAACTGTTTGCTGCTCAGCTCACACAACACGCTACTAAGTACTAATACAAAGCATCGACTGAAATGGCGCCAAAAAGATCGCAAGCAGAATGTGCGTCACATGTCACGTGACCGGGTTTTTCCGCTGACATATGAAATACGCTGAGCGCGGGCTTTCCGAGCCAGTGCAAACTGTGAAACCACATAATGGAAAACGATGCGGCTACATCCAGTCACTTAAATGTTATAAAGAGGTAAATAATGGACCAGGGTTCCAAAAATATGAGCGTTATGGAGGAAACTGTAATATAGAGGAAACACAGTAAAGAGGAAAATTTAACATTGTTTATATGGGCTTTTAGTTGGGACCGAAAAAAACGGACGTAACATAGAGGAAAACATTATATGGAGGAATGTTATAAAGAGGTTTCACTGTACCTGTGCATACTTGCACATTGCAAATTTCTTTTTGGTCTTTGTACGATATTGCCACATGATCAACATTAAATTCTCCTAAATCATGTATAGGTCCTCACTATGTTACTTGTTTTTTTGAGATTTTTCCAGAGTGAGATTGACATAATTTTTAAATCATTTTGTTGGCATAACTCAATGGCTCATGCACCATTCTCATTGGTTAATTTGTGTGTGCAGGATAGTCTCCCACTGTCGTTGTGTATTTGCATCCTCTGCCACTTTATGCATTAAAATTACTGAGCAGAATTTTCATACCATCTTTCGTAATTTTGACCATTTCCTTTATAAATATGTGACAGGATTTTTGAAGTAGCCAAATAAGCAGGTCCCCCAGGAAACGTATTATCTTGTTATTATCTTTAGTTGTTATAGATCTACACCTCATTGTAACAAAATGTGGGGTGATTTATTTGAAAAATGGATTTCCTATAGGAAAATTGAAATATGGTTTCAGAAGGTTTGTATGGTATCTGTGAAATTTGCAAGCAATCACAATATTCTTCTCTTCTTATAAATGTGTCTTATGTATAAAAAATATAATTTATATGATAGCGACTTTGGTTAATGACAAAGAGTTTGTTGCTAGGTGTCACCATTGACGTTGTTTCAATAATCAATAAATGATTGTGAATTTATGTCTTGGACTGGAATACCTCCAGTGCTTTGACTGTTTTTCCTCTTGCCTTAAATGAGGAATGTCCTCTCCATAATCTTTCTCACACCCCCCAAATTGGTTTCCCTCCATCAGCAATACTGGCACAGCTTCTGTGTTCATTACTATGTGCATCTATCTCCTAACCACATATCACATGGGTCACATTCCTGTAGAACATCCAGGTACAAGACTTGCCCATACATCCATTCACTGACTCCTATCCCATTCTTGTTGCTGGGATTTCTTAGCTCATTAAATCCAAAGCCACATTTGTAGGCAGCCAGGTCATGTACTAAATTTGCTGCAACCAGTGCGCAGCATTCTACATAGATGTCATTCAGAACCATATGAGTCCAGATAATAATTACGAACAACAACAGCCGTGCACTGTAAATTTTCCACATGTGTCACATCATAAACAAAGAAATGTGATTAAAAAATCAGTTAACTGGGCTCAAGTGTGCAAAGAAGAACAAAAAGTGTTAATTTTTGCTGATAATCATGGACGTCAGATAGCAGAAAAGATAGTAGATACGCAAACTAATGCAAGTGTCCCAGCCTTTGTCAAACCAGGAGCAGGCATTGCAGAAGTGAGTTAATGTCTGAAAAAACTATTATTTCATGAGTGTATAGATATCCTGTTAGCAACATTAGTGTTTTTTTTTCAAAAAATAGGACCTTGCTTTAGGCAAACTTAAGACTACTGGGAAAACAGTGGTACTATGTGGTGATTTTTATACTGGCTTTCTGAACCACAGCCCTCACAGGGAAACCTTTTTAAATATTATAAAAGCCTACAATGTTTGTCTGACTGTTAGCTCTCCAACACATGTAACAAAAACTAGTGCCACTATCCTTGATCAGGTATGTGTAAACATGGACAAGTGTACATCAGTAAAGTTTGATACCGGCTATAGTGACCACCTTTCGCAATTACTGAACATACCTGTAAATCACATTTCAAGCAGTATACAAAGTACCATCCATAAAAGGATTTATAGTAGGAAAAATATTGAATATTTCCAGTATCTAATCAGCAAACAATGTTGGAGAGAAGTATATGATGCCTCTATTACCAATGAAAAGGTGGAAAATTTTTAAAACATTTTCAAGCATAAGTTTGACATAGCTTTTCCACAAAGAAAAGTGATTTCCAAAAGCACAGATAGATTCAAAAACTGGATTACATCAGGCATTAGAGTATCTTATAAAAGGAAGTGGGAACTTTTTTTGCAGTCAAAACCTCACAGCAATCAAGAATTTGTTAATTATTTTGAAAAATACAAGCTAGTTTTGAAATGTGTCATAAAAGAGGCAAAAATTAAGGAAAATGACAAATATATTATGAAGTCATCCAATAAAACTAAGTCCATATGGAAAGCTTTGCAGGATCTTATGGGGAAGAAGACAACTCACAAAAATATTGTGATATTACATGATGGAAAGAATGTCACTGACCCTAGGGGAGTTGCAAACAGTTTCAATTCTTATTCTGCAGCTGTTGCTGGAAAATTAGTGACAGAAAAATTTGGAAATCCACCTAATACAACATGGAAAGAACTTTCATCTATTGAAATAAATGATATATCCATGTTCCTCCGTCCAATAAGCCCAACAGAGCTCCTAAATAACATTAACTCACTGAAGAGTAATTATTCAACTGGTATTGATAATATTCCAGATTATATTATAAAAATAACAGCAAGACAAGTGCTTTCGCCTTTATTAGACATATGCAACTCATCCTTATCATGTGGTGTCTTCCCTCAGCAACTGAAAATGGCAAAAGGAATACCCCTATATAAAAAAGGTGATCATCAATGTATGGGTAACTATAAGCCTGTGTCTCTACTGTCAGGGTTTTTGAAAATCATTGAAAAAGTGTTCCTTTCAAAACTAACTACATTCTTCGACAAGAATAATATTATTTCTGGATGTCAACATGGCTTCAGACCACAGCAATCAATTGAAACAGGCAATTTCAATCTGATAAACCATGTCTTAAATTCAGTGGACAACCACAGAAATATCTCAGGTTTATTCTTGGACCTAACCAAAGTTTTTGATGTGATTGATCATTCTGTACTCTGGAGGAAGCTTGAGTGGTGTAGTGTAAGAGGTACGCCAAATTCTTGGATTAAATCATATTTGGAATATTGCTCTCATGTAACTGAAATTAAGTACATGGAAGGAAATGAGCTACAGGTACACTAAGTTATGGTGTTCCACAGGGCTTTATTTTAGGTACCTTTCTTTTATTGGTCTACATTAATAATTTCCCATTACACATTAGGGACTCTTAACCTGTACTGTTTGCAGATCATGCCAGTCTATTGACTGAAGACAATAAAGAAGAAAATCTTAATGCATCTGCAAAAGATATTACAAAAGGAGTGTCTGAATGTTTTACCAGAAACAGGCTAATAGTTAATTCCCAAAAAATGGTACTCATGAATTTCCATACAGATCAACATAAAAATCTGGCACAACCTGTAATATGTGTAGATAACCAAAGCATTAGTGCAGTCAATGAAACTAAATTTCTTGGAATTCATATCCAGGAAAATCTTAAATGGAGCACTCATATCACATCCCTAAATTCAAAACTAGCAAAAATGAGCTATGTATTAAGAATTCTTTCAACAATACTAGTAAAGAAACAGTTAGGGCTGTATACTTTGCTCATGTACATTCAATACTGTAGCACGGTATCATTTTCTGGGGGAATGTACACTAGAACATAACAGTTTTGAGGAAAAAAGGCAATTATAAGAATAATGAAACAAGTGAGCAGCAGAAGACCATGCAAACCTTTCTTTAAAGATCTAAAGATCCTACCCCTTCCCTTAATTTGTGTACTGGAAGTTGTCATGCATGTCCTAAAAAGCATACTGCAAAAAGAAAACCTTTTTCCTCAAAACAAGTGTGTCCATGATTACAGTACCAGGTCTGACAGTGACATACATGTTAATCATTGTAACACCACATTATGCCAAAAAGACGTATAAAATCTCTTCCTGAACTACAAAGCTTTAAAAAGTCTGTGACAGTCGACCTTCTGAAAAACTGCTACTATTCAATCTCACGGTATCTTATGCAAGAAGAAACATAATTTGTATCTTTAATTGTAGAAATAAGTTATAAATATACAGTATTTCAAAAAAATTTGTAATTATTAACTGTATTTATCCAATTTGTTATAAAAATTTAAATAATAAATGTTTGACATTTGAAAAACCAATAGCTAAAATGGTTTTCTGTCCAATATCCTGTGACCAATATATGTACTGAAAAAAAGATTTATGTGGACAAATAAACAAATTTATATGGCTAAATAGATATGGCACTGACAAATTATTCATTCTTGTGAATGTCTTATGTAAACCATGGGCTGAAAATGACATAGACCACCCTGATGCTAAGCATGCTGCACAGTACAGTCTGACAAATGCTGCATCACCCATCCATACCTTTCTGATTTCTCCTATCTTTAACCCTTTCAGATCTGAATTGTTTGTGGAGGAAGGAAAATTTTTCTTTATGACATAATGCTCTTTGGTGATTTTTTAATGATTTTAGGTGCAAGATTTATACAAAAATATGTACCCATTTTCAAAATATACTTTGTACATTTGGCTTCTTTTTGTGAACTAAGATAATTATTTTTGAAATATTCATTGTTATAATAGATAAATTTATCTTTCAACAATTACCATACAAAATAACAGTAATAGTATTAATGTATACAGTGAAATATAAGTAACCAACAATTTCTAAGTGTTCCGTTGTCCCTAAGCTCCTGTCACTGCTACATTGACTTGCTGATATTTTTATATAGAACCCAACATTTGATAGAACTTGTACATGATAAAAAGACTGAACATTCACGAGTGTCTACAGAAGATTTCCACTGTGGTAAAATATTTGTGTTGTAACTAAAAGATGGTAAAATTTAATGTACACTATTGTAGGCAGTGGTTCTGAAAGAAACACCATAGTTTCAGATTTCCAAACATGAATGCTTCTCTCTTGATATTGTGGCAACTCCTTTCCTCACTTCCACTTTTAGCAGCAGATGACAAGCTGCGTAGACTGGAAACCAGACCTACAGCACCCTTGCATGTCACTTCTGCCATGGGAGAATTTAGACAGCCATGTTTTCTGGATGCTAAGCATGCTGAACCATCACTTGACCAGTCTTTTGTTCTGCTCTAACAAGACAACATCCTCCACCACACTCTCAGCAGTTTGTCTGCACAATACCACATGGTCCACATCGTAGTCTGCTGTGTTTTGCTGGAGTATGTGCAAACCGTAGAACTCTTATCCACACTTTTTGCCATTGTCCGGTTGTGATCTGCTTAATGAGAGGAGTACTACCATGTTCTTTCCATGCTGCATTCCCGAGCTGCATCTTCTCAAGGTAGTTCTATTGACTACAGGAGTACGAAGCATGATGCTGGATGCCCGGTTTATTCCCCTGTTATCAGCAGTTAGAGCACTGCATGCAGTGTAGTGCAAATAGCGCGGTGAAATGTAATGGAGGGCAGGGTTACCAGATGAATTTATTACTATCCTATCCCTGGCCATTTTGGTGCTGCTTTGCCACCAAGTGTGCCATTGTAGCAGCTTTTCCCTCACTGCCAAACTCCGCTGAACAAAGGCTGCAAGTCACCCATGGTCTGTCTGGTCCAGGCTCTCCTCAGTTAAGAGATATTAGCACATTTCGAATGTCTCTGTAGTCTTTAGCTTTTGGGTTAGTATGTCAAAATCAGTTCCCTCAGCTTTTCCAGCATGCCCCATTGTGTACTGCCATTTTCTTAACCAGCACACCTAGTAGGCATGTGCGTCCCTTAGGTGTATAGAAGGGAACATAGTTTATTCCTCAATCTCAGCCTCTAATACTTCGGACAACTTAAAGTGGCTAAGTATGTGTGTAAATTCCCACTCCTTTAACAATGTGACTTACTTGAGATGCTCAGCCAACTTCCCTTGCTGGTTAGCTTGCTGCTGCAACCTCCTTTTCTCTTCTTCTCTGAAGTATATCTGTTAGAAACAGGGATTTCTCAAGAATCTCTCTGCTTATAAAATAAGCAGACGTATGCTTTTCTTTTTCTCCACTTAACAACATATATATATAAACATCAAACTTTTACAAATATTGTTCTCCACATAAACAAATACTTTCAAGTAAGTCTCCTCGCATCTCCAAAGGTTAGAAACAAAGTAGATTTACATATAAGGTAAGGTTGACTTGAAAACCACGTCCTTTCTCAATATCCGTTTTATTTTCTCCATGTCCAAAATGAATATTAATTAACATCTTTTTCCAACTCCATTGTTCTTTTGTCACTACAATCATCAAAGTAACAGAACAGTGCTGAATACATAAACATTCCTTGTTCTTTCACTATATCTTCCATGGCATGACTGCTAAACACTTGTCGGTGCAGCTCGACTGCCGTGTCTACAGTTGTCTCACAATAAACTTCAAACCTGCACACACAGACAGATGATGCGCAGTAAATACGCTCTCTCACACTTACATTTAAAATATCATGGGTTCAAGACAGAGGAAGGCCAAGTGGTTCTAGAATTTATGCAGAAATTCTTGAAGCTTTACATATTCTCCCCCCCCCCCCCCCCCCTCCCCGTCAAGATCAAACATGCGATATTTTATATACCATCATTATGTAAATTTATACCACAGATAATAAGAATTCATATTTCAACAGTATACCTTGTTCCTTTACTAACAGTGAATACCCTTTTTCTTATTATTTAGCTATTCCTTATTTTTTTTTATTTTACTTTAATTATAAAATGCGAATATTTCAATACTGGAGTTAGCTCTTTCAATATCTGAAAATTGTGAGGACCAGTTTTTTTTCTTTTTTCTACTCTTCATCCAATCATGAATTCCAGGTTCATGACACTTGAGTTATTTATTTTTGTTCTAATTCCTAATACTATTTCTTCCTTAGTACATACTAGCATCATTATTTATAGTAGTTTGTAGCCTGGAGGAACTCTGGGCAAATGGAAGTATTTTTTTCGACCATTGTAAACTAACATAAAACAACATAATGTAGCTAGTGGTATATAGAATTCAAACTTACCAGAATAATTCTTATTAAATGTGTGACTTCTGTCACGATACTGTCCTTTTTCCCTAGGATCTGTACCTATGCCTTACATGTGCGTTGACCCTATGAATGCACTTCCTCCTTCTGTTCTGGTATGTACGCCCCTTTATAAAACATCACTATTCATCAGGCCACAGGTCATCCTGTCTCTATGTAGGTATGCCTGCCCTATATCCTTAGCAAATGCTGGGTACATCCCCCTTATCCTTTATGAGTAGGCCTCATGGTTTATTGCCATAGTATACATCTTTATGTAGACTATGATTAAACATTTCCTGCTAAAAATAAAATCAATTTTACATTTCACTCTCATTTCTTAGTACCTCCTCTAATACCCTAGAGTCTTCTTCCACTTATCAATTTCTGTAATCTTAGTAGATTCTATGTATGCACATATTATTCACCTCATGGTAGATACTATGTCTGCCTGTATTAATCAACTCTTAGTAGATACTATGTCTAAACATAATAATCAAGTCCCACTACTCTATGACTCATCACTTCATCAGAGTGTTTGCTCCGCGACTTTTCTTGATGATTATCAAGATTAACTCCAACCTTGCTTATCACTGTTTTATAATTATTACACAAGCTCTCCAGAGCGTTGGTATGTTGATAGACACACAAATAAACACAAACACACACACAAAACTCAAGCCCCCGCAACCCACGGCTGCTTCATCAGGAAAGAGGAAAGGAGAGGGAAAGACGAAAGGATGTGGGCTTTAAGGGAGAGGGTAAGGAGTCATTCCAATCCCTGGAGCGGAAAGGCTTAACTTAGGGGGAAAAAAGGACAGGTATACACTCGCACACACACACATATCCATCCGCACATATATATATGTGCCAACCGGCTTGCAGTGCATTTGAATGTATCACAGGTAACATGTCACACTGATGCTTACTAAAGTGAGAGTTAGCATTTCCTTCAGCTGGCCTCTTCATCTGTACATCTCTGAAATATTGTGAAAGCTAGAGCATATGATATGAGAGTTTTCTACTTTCAGAGCGATTTTGTGTGTTACTCATCATTTTAATAGGTTCCAAACTTATCTGTCAGATACAATCTGAGATCTCAGGGCCACTTGTGAGATGTGGTTTGTCTTGAAAGAGCAGCCCTCATGTAGGAACAAGAGCTTGCTGCTTTTGAGCATTAATAACTTCTGGACACTGCTGTTACTTAAACAGAGGGTGTAGGCAAAATATGCTGCTGTTGCTTATTAATGAGTATGGATGGTGTTTCTCTAAAAAGAGGAATGGACTGAAAAAGAATGTTACTGGAAAGTGGATCCATACATTAGTAGTTCTTTTAATATGTTTGACTGCTATTATGAAATTTACAGTTATTTAACAGGCTGTGGAAACCATCATAAGGGGCAGCATCCAGTGTATTGAAAAGATACAGTTTTCTAGACATCACCAGATGAAATCAACTATTCTAGGAATCAGGTGGTAATAAAAACACCTTTGTAGTACTTAAGAACGCTTTAACTCTGGCAATTCTAATGTATTTTCAATAATGTGTATTATCAGGTAGGGGAAGACACATTTTGCTCACCCCCAAAAACAGTTAATTGTTGTTGACATACTTTTTAAAGAGGTACTGGTGAGTAAGTAGGCTCCAGAACCTGAAAATATCTTTTAGTAGTATGTTAGCAATATAAAAGCACTTTCAGTAACAAGTATTACAATTTGTGGGGGAGGTATTAACCATTTAGTGGTGTGCTGATTTTCATTACATGAGTGTGTACACATGTAAAGAATAGCTGTTTTTATAGTACCAAGATAAAAATGTATGATCACAATCACAGTTTAATTTTAGTTTAACTAAAGAATAGTTGCTGAAGGGAATAGGAATATGGGGGGAAGGGGGGGGGGTTCATAAAATATAATATATAATGGAAAGTGTTAAAAATTGCTGCTTAAGTAAGTAAAAGAGAAATTTTGAAAGAATAATTGAAAAAATTGGAAAGTACTCATATCCTGAGTGAACTTAAGCTGGCATTAATATCAACAGACCTTCAATATTCAATACATTATTAGATTAACATTCGTAAATTTACATACATCCATTTCTTGTTACTGCTGTTGTTCATGGAGATTGGTATGACAATACTGGTTCTGGATCGCCCCTCGTCTGCTCACGCAAATTATTCTTATTAGCTTCAGTCCTCTTGATTAGATTAGATTAGATTAATACTAGTTCCATGAATCATGAATACGATATTTCGTAATGATGTGATGTGGAACGAGTCAAATTTTCCAATACATGACATAATTAAGTTAATTTAACAACATACTTAAGTTAATATAACAACTTTTTCATTTTTTGTGTATTTTTTATTTTTATTTTTTATTTTTTTTTATTTTTTTAAATTTATATCTAAAAATTCCTCTATGGAGTAGAAGGAGTTGTCATTCAGAAATTCTTTTAATTTCTTCTTAAATACTTGTTGGTTATCTGTCAGACTTTTGATACTATTTGGTAAGTGACCAAAGACTTTAGTGCCAGTGTAATTCACCCCTTTCTGTGCCAAAGTTAGATTTAATCTTGAATAGTGAAGATCATCCTTTCTCCTAGTATTGTAGTTATGCACACTGCTATTACTTTTGAATTGGGTTTGGTTGTTAATAACAAATTTCATAAGAGAGTATATATACTGAGAAGCTACTGTGAATATCCCTAGATCCTTAAATAAATGTCTGCAGGATTCTCAGCATGTAATGGAATAATGAACAGAATATGACTCTGCGAATAAACATTTTTATCCTGATAACTTTCTACAGAACTTTTTAATGTATGACTGGAATACAAATTTTTAACACTATTAAAAATTCATTAGTTGAACTGCATATCTCTGTTTGTTTTGTTTCTATGCTAATATTATCTATGGTACAAAAATTATTATATATAACGAATAGAATGAAGAAGAAAAGAAAAGAAAAAAATAATAATATGATACATTACTATTGGCCCCTCACTGTGCACTGATGTCATATGCAGGTGCACAGTGTCTGAGCTTATTTCTCTTTTTATGGGTTGATAACTCTGGCTGGTGTGGATATAGCCTTTATTTTTCAGCCATTGGAGCTATCCTATATGGTTACCAACTTATATAGGCCTGTCAGCTCCCTTAACACACACATACATGTTTTCCTTCATAAGAAAATGCTTATTGTAACCACATAGTCCCATTATTGTTAGTCAGTATCTACCCAGTGTTTAGCTTACAAAGCATGTGCACGCAGTTCAACATCCATTACTGTCCCTGCTCGCTTTCACCTGTTTAATACAAACTCAGACTGCCAGTGTTGTGTGTTCACATAGCCTTCACTGCACAAATTTGTGAAGCTCATGTTCAGGGCGTGATCCTTTGTGAAATCAATCAAGAGACTACTGGTTTTCGTATCAGTGGCCCGAGAAATGTATTTCACCTTGTCGCCTGCTCTTATTCAGTGGGGACAACAGCCGTACATCCAACATCCTCCAACAATGTAATTTTCTTGCCGCTTCTACAATGTTGTTGAACACAGAAAATTCATATTTTTATGATGTTGTTGAGCACAGAAAATTCATGCTACACCAAGTATTGTCATTTTTAGTTCATCACGGGCACTCCCACATATCTCACACACACTCTTAACACTTTTCAGGTGGGTTTCATATATTTTTGTGCTTTGTTTTAGAGTGTGTTTCATATCATTACATTTAACAAAATCCTATTCATTATCATTGCTTATATACATTACAATCTGATTGTGATTTTGTTTAGTACATTTTGTTAAATTATAATTTTGTTACATTGTTCAATTCCAATTATATGAGTACACTTTTTGCTCTTGTTTGTTTTTACATTATTTACATAACATTCATACAATAATAGTTTCAATTTTCCTTTATGGCATAAATTGACATACATTTCATGCCAATTCACAGTGACTTCTTGTCAGAGCATGTTTACCAATTTCAAGGAATTAAAGAAGTAAACAATAGTTGCTACAACAGATTCTACATGATGCTTAAATAACTACATGTGGCCTCAGCTCTCTAACATTCTCCAGGTCAGATCTACATGCTACAGGGTTAAGGAAATTTCATGGAAAGGCATTTGTGTGACAGTTATGTCTTGTTATTAGACTTAATTGTGATCCCCAGAACAAAATAGCTTGTTGTTTATAAACATAATACAAACCTGACAATACCAATTGTATTGAATGCTTATTCAGTGTTTTAAGTGCAGCTCAATATTTACTTGTTGTGTTCCTTTTAAAAGGATAACCATTTAATATGCTGAGGTATACAGAGCTGTATCATCAATACTATATGTTGTGTACAGTGAGCATAAAAATAGTGTATACATAGGTAACAAACGTGTATAAAAATTTCAATTCAAATCAAGTGTTGGACACTTTCATGAGTAGTAGATGCTCACAGCAGTTAGGTATCGACCCCTTGATTATTTGGTAGTGCTCGACATTGTGATATGTGACATACTGCAACTGTATTCTTCTAAAGATATTTTCACATTCATACATATCATGAACTTACAACTATATTTACTTGCAGTATGGTCCTTTCTTATGTTTATATGGTACCTAACACTAGACAAGCATTTATCTTTCTTCACTTTAGCACATGTTGTTGCATTGTTCCCTGGAAGAAAGAACTTAACACTAACTTAAAACTAAATCTTCATAGATAAGTGTACAGTGGCTCAATGGTCACTAATAACTCTTTCATATATTCAACCATGTATTCATTTACTTTATTGTGCAGTCATGCTTTCACAAACTCATTTAATGTCATGTGTGCATCTCTACTTACCTTGTAAATCTAAAAGATAAACCGTATCACAAGTGTGGTACGGCCTCTTATTCAGTTTGCCACTTATATTGTACTCACTTGTTTACCTGTAGCAAGAGTTTTCTGGTGCCTCAGTTATACTTAGTGAGTGTACTTTCAATACTTAAATTTGTAACTATACAGATATAATGTACATAATAGCATAGCTTTAGTAATTATTTTGTAGTTTAGGATCCCTTTCCATTTATATAATCCCATACTCTTATCTTTGTTTGTGTGCATTTTGTAGCTACTCATAGCTGTAGTATAGATTCTCCATTAATTTTCTATGTCCCTGTTTATGCAATAGGCTTTAAAAATGCTAGTGCAGGCTGTAGCTCATAGGGTTTATTTGTTTTGGGTGCTCCAACACTTTCAGCTGTGTCTATCTGGCATGCACGTGCTTGCAGTTGGTTGACTAGCTTTCTCCCCAATACACACACGCACTGCCTAGCTCTGTTACCACTAATGTCATGGCGAGTTAAGTGGTGCATTGCACACTACTGTGCATTTCACAAGTTTGTTTATTCATTTATAACTGGGCTACACACAAGGTGAAATGCTGTGCGTAAGTATCATCATATCTAGACACATAAAAAGAAAATTCTTCCTTGTTATGTCCACTTACCTTATCATTTACACATTTGATATATAAGAAAGAACATAAGCAAAAATCTTTCTTATCAACTAACAACATAAATTCTGGAATGTGATTTTGCAGCATCTTAAATCTAAAGTTATTATTCATATATATAACTTAGAGGGTATACAGCCCTTCTTCAGTATACAAATAAACATTCTCAAGTCTTTGTGTGGGTAAAGGCCCTTGTCTCTACCCGTGTTTGTGTGTGCCAATCTGTATGTTGACAAGTGGGGGATTCTGTATGGTCCGGTATATAGTAATTGCCACTTACCCTTCAGTTTTGCAATTTTTGTGAGTTTGGGGTCTGTTCTAAGTAACTCCTACATCCTATTTAAAACTATGTTGTACATTTCAGCTTTCTGTGGTAAATTCCTGTATTTAGCCGAAGTTGATTACTACTTGTTGTATTATATCATCCAGTGATAATTCCAGTATTGGTACCTGGGGCAAAGGTTTTTCCCATTAGTATACTTGTTTGCAATTGAACATCAGCTCATTTGGTGTAAATCCAGTTGATGTATGGAGAAGGCTGTTTACAATTTATAAGAAAGGAGTGACATGTTCAATCCACTTGGTATGTTTATGAGGTATATACATTCTCACAAACTTGTTGAATTCCTTAAACACCTTTTCTATGGGGAATGCTTTGGGATGAAATTCGGATACTAAAATGTGTTTGATTCAGTTGGAATCTACAAACTCTTTCCACTTACATCCAACAAAATATGAGGCATTAGCTATTATAATGACTTCTGGTTTTCCTGCTTTTGCAAAATAATCCTCTATAATTTATCTTATAATTGAACTGACTGTAACTTTCTGTACAGCATACAGTTTTATATATTTAGTGAAAATATCATACAGGTCTACCATACATTTTACTACCCCTTTACCTCTGGAATTGGATCCAGCCACATCTAATGATACCTTTTCTAGAGGTTTCTTAGCACAACAGGATGTCATTCTATCTGTTTGGAGATGTTAGAATGTTTTGCTTTCTGGCAAACAATACATTTTCTTACCACCTGTAGTTCTATTTGTCTAAGGTTGGGGAAATAACAATATTTACTTATTTTATCAGTGTACATTGCAGTGCCATAATGGCCCAAAGTATTGTGTGTATGTAAGATAAAATCATCCACATATCCCTCTGGCAAACACATGTGCCACTGTTCCAGTTTCTCGAGATTTGCTGTTATTCCAACACTTATTCAATTAATATTAAATGTTCTACCCAAGTGGGTGTAGTGACTAAAAGGTTTTCCACATATACTGTTACCTTAATCAAAAGTTCAATCCCTAGCACTCTGTCAAGTGCAGAGGTATATACACCTGCACTTTTGTTCAATGCAAATGGAAATACTTGAAATTTTAAACTCCTGCCCCCACATACAAAGGCGGTATACTTCCAAGTTTCTTCATCTATTTTTATTTGCCAATATGAAGACCAGAGGTCAATTATACTAAGAAATGTAGCATTATGAAATTTCATAAGCTGTTGCTCTAAATTGATTGGATGTGTTTGGACTAGTAGAACAATCTTAATTATATTATGTGCATCGAGGATCAAGCGCACCTTGCCATCAGGCTTACTAACAGCCAAGATCGGAGTACAGTAAGGGGAAAATGATAGTTGTATTATGCCCCATTCAAGCATCCTGTAAATCTCTTTTCTTACTGCTTCCCTCTTTGGTAGAACAAAAGGTTTTGCAAGGATACACTTCCATTTTGCACATGAAATCCTTAATAATACCTGGTCTTTTTTCAAACACATGTATATAAGCAAGTATCAGTTCCCTAAGTTCTACTTGCTGTTCTTGAGACAAGAACTTAGATTCACTTACCTTTGAGCTTGTCGTGTTGCTGTTTATTTCTTCTGCTTAGAGACCTGTGTGTATCCAACGTCAAACATAATTTTCTGGGCTTTGGTCCATGTACAAAATAAAACATTTCGAAATGATCTGATAAAGACCACACAGTGTGCTCTTTTCCCTTCAGAAGTAAGTATCGGAAATTGTGAATGCCTAAGTAATTCCTCATCTGCAAGTAATGTTGACAAACATGCCCTGCTGTCAGTGACAGGCTTGTTTATGTTCGCTTGTGGCATAGCACATGGCAACTGCGATTGCTCGATAGGTGCAACTGCCAGCAAGTGTTGTTGCATTTTGTGACCTTCACTATTTTCCTTCGATGGGCTGACCCCATATTGTGGATAACCAGTGAAGGTATCTAACTTCTCTAAAAGGATAGGTTTGATTTCTGTCATACGTTGTTTTGGAATAGCAGTAGTTTTGGCAACACTGCCTCATAACCTTTCCTCTGCTTCCATGAAAACCGAGTCTATTTTAGCTAGAAATTGACTTTCTTTCTCTTTTAGAGCTTCTTCTACAGTATATACATAAATTTTGCATTCTGACACTACCCTTTCAGCAAGGGTGCTGCCCTGATCAAGCATCCCAGCTTCAACTTTTTCAGTTATTTCCTTTACATCTGCATATAACTTATCTCTCTGTTTTTTTGACAAATTCTGACTCTAAATTTAACTGATCTACTCTTAGACTCAACTTGTGTATTTCTGTAGGTAGATTTTTCCATATGCCTTGTGGCTCGCTGACTGTTTTTGTCATATTTTTTACCGGTGCATCCTTAATTTGAGAATATGCTTCACTAAGGTTTCAGAACTCACCTGCTAGTTGTTCCTGTTTACAATCTATGGATGTTACCTTTTCTATTAATGTATTTATATTGTGGGACATGTCGGTAATTATTTCATGTTTTAGTCTTTTACCAAGCTCTGTGAACTTACCGCAAAATTTGTCAGATAATTCGGTGCATATAATTTTGCCCACCTCACTGCACTGTTGTCTAATATTATTCTTGAATTGTTAAATGCATGATTTTGCTGGGCAAATTGTTGTCTTACATTTTTCTGATGTCTTGTGAACTGTTGAGTAAACTGTTGTGTTATTAGTAGCATGAGTTGTGACAAATTGTGGGCGTCACAAGTATCTACATTGCTATTTTGAACTGTTTCCTACACTTGCATTCACAATGTAAGGTTAAGGCACTGGTAGTTGACAGAACACCAGTAGTTGATAGAACACCAGTAGTTGACTCTTTCAAATCAAAGTTCTTAAAATAAGAAAATCACTTTATTCAGAGATAGGGTTTTGACTGTTGTTGTATGGTGGTGCAATTTTTCTAGCAGCCATCTTGAAGTGGGTGCTTCTGTTTGCAAGAGTGTGTTTCTCTGCTTTCGTTGATTTTCTTCTCGAAATCAATAAGGATGTAAGTGTTTTGGTGTGGCAAAACAAACATAAGATATTATTATTTTTTGTGTATAGTTTTTTAGATGGTTCCAGTACTAAGCATAGTAAGCAGATTTGTGAAATATTTGTGAATTAGGTTATGGTATGGTCAGGGATCAGGTGTAAAGTACTGGTGCTAATATATTCCTTATTTTTAGTAGTTGAGGGTCAATGTGGAGGCTGGCTGTGTGGCATTGCCCGCTTTGCTTGTGAGTGGACATGTGGCCGCTCCTTCAGCAAGGTCCGAGCAGGCACATGGGGGGAGGGGTTTATTAGTGATTGGGAGCTCCAATGATAGGCGGGTGATGGATCCCCTTAGGGAAATAGCGGAAAGGTCAGGGAAGAAGGTCAGTGTTCACTCTCTCTGCTTGCTGGGGGGTCTCATTACTGATGTGGAGGAGGCCCTGCTGGCGGCGATAGAGAGCACTGGGTGCATCCGACTGCAAATTGTTGCTCATGTCGGCACCAATGACTACTTCCGTCTGGGTTCAGAGGTCATCCTCAGTTCATGCAGGCAGTTGGTGAAGGTGGAAAGCCTTGCTCGTGGGGTGGAATCTGAGCTAACTATTTGTAGTATCGTTCCCAGAACCGATCGCGGTCCTCTGGTTTGGAGCCGAGTGGAAGGCTTAAACCAGAGGCTCAGACGATTCTGCGGAGATCTGCGGTGCAAATTTCTTGACATCCGCTATCGGGTGGAGAAATGTAGGATCCCCCTGGATAGGTCAGGCATGCACTACATGCAGGAAGCTGCTACAAGGGTAGCGGAGTACGTGTGGAGTGCACATGTGGGTTTTTAGGTTAGAGAATGCCCTCCCTAGGTCCGACAAGGTGCCTCCTGAGACACGGCAAGGTAGGAGTAGGCAAAATTCAACAGGGAATAACAATATTAATTTGCTAATAGTAACCTGCAGGAGCATCTATAGAAAGGTCCCAGAACTGCTCTCATTAATAAACGGTCATAATGCCCACATAGTACTAGGAACAGAAAGTTGGCTGAAACCGGAAGTAAACAGTAATGAAATTCTAAACTCAGATTGGAATGTATACCGCAGAGACAGACTGGACATTGAAGGGGGAGGTGTGTTTATAGCGATAAAAAGTGCAATAGTATCGAAGGAAATTGACGGAGATCCAAATTGTGAAATAATATGGGTGAAGGTCATGGTTAAAGCAGGCTCAGACGTGGTAATTGGATGTCTCTATAGGCCCTCTGGCTCAGCAGTTGTTGTGGCTGTGCACCTGAAGCATAATTTGGAAAATATTTCGAGTAGATTTTCCCACCATGTTATAGTTCTGGGTGGAGATTTTAATTTGCCAGATATAGACTAGGAGACTCAAACGTTCATAACGGGTGGCAGGGACAAAGAATCCAGTGAAATTTTTTTAAGTGCTTTATCTGAAAACCACCTTGAGCCATTAAACAGAGAACCGACTTGTGGTGATAACATATTAGACCTTCTGGTGACAAACAGACCCGAACTATTTGAAGCAGTTAACACAGAACGGGGAATCAGCGATCATAAAGCAGTTACTGCATCAATGATTTCAGCCGTAAATAGAAATATTAAAAAAGGTAGGAAGATTTTTCTGTTTAGCAAAAGTGACAAAAAGCAGATTTCAGAGTACCTGATGGTTCAACACAAAAGTTTTGTCTCAAGTACAGATAATGTTGAGGATCAGTGGACAAAGTTCAAAACCATCGTACAATATGTGTTAGATGAGTATGTGCCAAGCAAGATCGTAAGAGATGGAAAAGAGCCACCGTGGTACAACAACCGTGTTAGAAAACTGCTGCAGAAGCAAAGGGAACTTCACAGCAAACATAAACATAGCCAAAGCCTTGCAGACAAACAAAACTTATGCAAAGTGAAATGTAGTGTGAGGAGGGCTATGCGAGAGGCATTCAATGAATTCAAAAGTAAAGTTCTATGTACTGACTTGGCAGAAAATCCTAAGAAATTTTTGTCTTACATCCAAGCGGTGGGCGGATCAAAACAAAATGTCCAGACACTCTGTGACCAAAATGGTACTGAAACAGAGGATGACATACTAAAGGCTGAAATACGAAATGTCTTTTTCCAAAGCTGTTTCACAGAGGAAGACTGCACTGTAGTTCCTTCTCTAGATTGTTGCACAGATGACAAAATGGTAGATATTGAAATAGACAACAGAGGGATAGAGAAACAATTAAGATCGCTCAGAGCATGCGAAGGAACTTGCCCTCATTCTTGCAGCGGTGTACCGTAGGTCTCTAGAAGGGTGTAGCATTCCAAAGGATTGGAAAAGGGCACAGGTCATCCCCGTTTTCAAGAAGGGACGTCGAACAGATGTGCAGAACTATAGACCTATATCTCTAACGTCGATCAGTTGTAGAATTTAGGAACACATACTATGTTCAAGTATAATGACTTGTCTGGTGACTAGAAATCTACTCTGTAGGAATCAGCATGGATTTCAAAAAAGATGATCGTGTGAAACCCAGCTTGCGCTATTCATCCACAAGACTCAGAGGGCCATAGACATGGCTTGCCAGATAGACGCTGTGTTTCTTGACTTCTGCAAGGCATTCAATACAGTTCCCCACAGTCGTTTAATGAACAAAGTAAGAGCATATGGACTATCAGACCAATTGTGTGATTGGATTGAAGAGTTCCTAGATAACAGAACGCAGCATGTCATTCTCAATGGAGAGAAGTCTTCCTAAGTAAGAGGGATTTCAGATGTGCTGCAGGGGAGTGTTGTAGGACCGTTGCTATTCACAATATATGTAAATGACCTTGTGGATGACATTGGAAGTTCACTGAGGCTTTTGGCAGATGATGCTGTGGTACATCGAGAGGTTGTAACAATGGACAATTGTACTGAAATGCAGGAGGATCTGCAGCGAATTGACGCATGGTGCAGGGAATGGCAATTGAATCTCAATGTAGACAAGTGTAATGTGCTGCGAATACATAGAAAGAAAGATCCCTTATCATTTAGATACAATATAGCAGGTCAGCAACTGGAAGCAGTTAATTCCATAAATTATCTAGAGTATGCATTAGGAGTGATTTAAAATGGAATGATCATATAAAGTTGATTGTCAGTAAAGCAGATGCCAGACTGAGATTCATTGGAAGAATCCTAAGGAAATGCAATCCAAAAACAAAGGAAGTAGGTTACAGTATGCTTGTACGCCCACTGCTTGAATACTGCTCAGCAGTGTGGGATCCGTACCAGATAGGGTGATAGAAGAGATAGAGAAGATCCAACGGAGAGCAGCGCGCTTTGTTACAGGATCATTTAGTAATCGTGAAAGCATTACAGAGATGATAGATAAACTCCATTGGAAGACTCTGCAGGAGAGATGCTCAGTAGCTCGGTACGTGCTTTTGTTGAAGTTTCGAGAACATACCTTCACCGAGGAGTCAAGCAGTATATTGCTCCCTCCTATGTATACCTCGCGAAGTGACCATGAGGATAAAATCAGAGAGATTAGAGCCCACACAGAGGCATACTGACAATCCTTCTTTCCACAAACAATACGAGACTGGAATATATGGGAGAACTGATAGAGGTACTCAAGATACCCTCCGCCACACACCGTCAGGTGGCTTGCGGAGTATGGATGTAGATGTAGATGTAGATGACACATCTATCAACTACTGAGTCCAATAACTTTTTTAATACCTTTTACACTCCCTGTATCCTCATAAGCTTAGCTCTGTGGAGTTTTTGTTAAATTTATCGTTGCCTGTATAGATCCGGTAGTTGACACCCTATGTCAACCATTCGCTCATACCATGTCAACTACTGGCATTCAAGTAATGTGAATTTCTGAAATTATGCTTTATATTATTTAGGTCATTATAATGCCACCAGTAAAAGGGAAGATGCTCAGTTATCCAGAAGAACAAATGCAGCTTGCCATTGAAGCGGTACTTTATTGAATGCCTGTTTCTACAACAGCAAAAAGTTTGTCGGTTTCTCGAATTACTTTAATGTACAAAGCCAGAGGGAAGATGCCTAGAAATCGTCACATGGGTCCTGATACAGTTCATACCAAAGAAGAGGAGGATTTATTAGTACACTGGATTTGTACTATGGATAAGGCAAGATTCCCCATAACAAAACTCGAACTTCTGGACAGTGTGCAGCACCTGACTGGACGACTGAAACATAAGAATCCTTTTGTTTGTAACTGCCCAGGTAAAACTAGGTACAATGCTTTTCTGAAGAGCCATCCCAGTATTGTGATCAGAATGTCTTAAAATCTGACCTCAAGCAGGGCAGGAGTAAAGCCGGAAGCTATAAGAAACTGGTTTGATGAGGTAGATAAATATTTAACAGAGAACAATTTTAAGTCAATTCTTCAGAGTCCCAAAAGAGTTTTTAATTTAGATGAAACTACTTTCTTTCTGAATCCCAAAAGAAACAAGGTGTTGACTATGAAAGGAGAAAAAAATGTGCACCAGCAAGTGAATAGTGATGAGAAAGAATGTCTAATGGTTTTGTTGGCTGGCAATGCAAATGGTGATTCAACACCTCCATTGACAGTTTTTAAATACATTACAATACCACAGGAACTAGCATAGAGTGTACCAAAACATTGGGCAATAGGTAAATCTGAAACATGTTGCATAACAGGTCCACTATTCTTTGAATTTATAATGAATGTTTTCTGTCCTTACCTTATAGAAAAGAAAATACCACTGCCAGTCATTGTGTTTATTGATGGCCATGCGTCACATCTCACCTTACACACTAATAAGTTTTTTAATGAGCATGGGATAATACTCGTAGCTTTGCTTCCAAATTCTACACATCTTCTTCAACCTATGGATGTTGCTGTCTTTCATTTGTTTAAGGAAAGTTGGAAAAACAAGGTACAACAGTGGAGATTGGAACATTTGGATCAACCAGTGCTTAAGAAGATCCATTTTGCACCCTTACTGGAACAAACTTTGGATGAGTTCATTAAACCATCTGTCCTGCAGAATGGATTCAGGAGAACTGGACTTGTTCCATGGAATCCAGAGGCTGTAGACTACTCAAAAATCCCATCAGTGTGTGATGATGGTATACTTACTCCTCACAGAACTGCCACTTCTGAAAAATTAAACTTAAGAATTGGATTAGAGGTTCTAGAAACATACATTGGGAAAGATAAACTTTCATGTTTCCAGTCTTCAAGTGATGTGTGGGAAGGAAATATAAATGACCAGTCTTTGTTTTTGCTTTGGAAGGAAATGAAAAATAATTGTCATAATTATATCCTTTCCCAGTCTGTTGATGACACAAACAACTGTGTGGCAAATCAAAATGGAAAAATGGAGGAAGGAAATATTCATCCAGATGAAAAACAATATAAGGAAGTAAATTAAAATAAAAACAAAGCAAAACAGGAAGACATGAAAAGCTTGGAAGGCAACAACCAAAATAAAGAAAGAGAGGAGAAAAATGTAATAGACCAATGGGTTACACCCAAGAATTCAATGAAAAATTGTGATTTTCCTCAGTGTGCTTCTAGTGGAAATATTAATAGGAAATCAGGGGACCAACTAATCCCCTCCCCATTCAAACGTGTATTATTTTGGCCACAGAATACAGGAAAACAAGGGAAAAGAAGTTTAAGAGAAAAACTTCCGGTGTTGTGACATCCAACCAGTGGCAGGAATATCATCATAAGAAGGAACAACTGAAGCTATGAAGAGAAAGACTAAAAGCTGAGAAAGCAGAAGCACAAAAACTGAAGAAAGAACGGTTTGAGATTGCTAAGAAACTCAAAAAGCAAACTAAAGCATAGAATCACAGAAAGCGAAAAGTGCACAAGAGGAGAACAATTTCAGTGTCCTCAGATTCTGAAGATGAAGAATGGAGTGAGTCAGGCAGCAGTATGGATTACAGTAGTATGCTCCCTGATAGTGATTTGCAAACATTTGATGGCAAGAAAGATGACAGTTCTGATCAAACAATTATGACAGAAAAAGAAACAGCAAACAAAGAAGAAAATATGAATACATTTCATAAGAATGGTGAATTTCTTCTTGTTTCTTTTTGTGGAAAGAAGAGATATTTCAAATATATTTGTATTGTTCAGCGTATGTTTGAGGATGGTGAAATAGAAGTAATGGCTCTAAAATCTTGCAACAGTCAGAAAAAATTTTTTTATGTTGATGAAAATGATGTTAGTGTTATTAGTCCTTAACAGGTTATTGACAAGCTTCCTTTACCACTCTCAAATATCACTAATGAACACTTGAAATATGAATTCAAAAACAAAATTGACTGTGATGTGTAGACTGAAGTTATTTATTTAGTGGCAACTACTGTATATTTTACCTGTCAACTACTGAAACTTTCGGGTCTCACTACTGATGACTGCACTTATACTTTTGTTATAATTATTATTTACCATTTAATGTACCTTAACATAGTGAATTATAATAAATATCAAATCATAAAAGATCAAAGAACCTGAAGATTAATTGTGTTTGTGCCCAACATGCACTTGTATTCATAAATATCAAATTAAAGTAGTTTCATTTTTTAAGGTGTCAACTACTGGTACCTTTACCTTAGTGGGAAAATAGTCAGTGGAACTTTCGCTGTCGTGTGCTTTAGTTTCACTATTTGGAAAAAGTTTCCCTGTGAGAACTGAGGAATTCTCTCATCAAGTGTCATAAAAGTGACATCATGATTAGTTATGTCACCAGTGTCATCAATTTTTAATAGTGGGACATCAACCTGGTTGTTTTGGTAGCCATCAACCAGTTCCCGAGTTGGCACGTTACTTTCAACTGTTGCCAAGCTTGGATTTCTGCCATCTTGGCATATTGCATTTTGTAATGAGTTTTTCAACAATGGCCATTTCAGTTGACTCCATTTTGGACCATGTTTAAAAAAAATTATGAAAACAAAAAAAAAAAAAAATTATACATAAAATTTTGTTTGTATCAGTACTTTTCAATTAAAGCAGATTTATATGCATATTCAGTAATGAACCTGATTATTCTCTGATACAGTCTTACAGGATGTGAATGAATTATTTTGCCCTTTAATGATGAGTTTACACAAATTTTCGTCTTTCTTTTGAAATGCACTTTTTGTAAAAAATATTAACTGGAAGGAAAAGAGATTATTTACTGCAAGAGAGATGAGGCCAAGTGTGGCCATATAAGCATACAGCGTAGCAGCTTCTTACCTTTACCACTGAAATCTGCATTCTGTCACGTCTTGTTTGTCGGCAGTATTTAATTTTAATTTGATCCTTCAAGTCATTAATAGTTCCAATCTGATGGATATGTAACAAATGCAGCAAAGGCCTCATTAGTTTCTTGTAACGATAAAATGGATCATTTATCTCAAAAAATTTTTATCGCAACAACTGAAAGATCTGTTCATATTCTGCTCGGCACCGTCATTTGAATGGTCACCATTGAATAGTTGCTGAGGGAAATCGGAGATTGGAGGAGCATGCATAAAATATAATATACAATGGAAACTGATAAAAAATTGCTGCTTAAATAATTAAAAATGAAATTTTGAAAAAATAATTGAAAAAAATTGGAAAGTACCCGTATCCTGAGTGAACTTTAGCTGGTATTAATATCAGAAGACCTTCAATATTCAATACATTATTAGATTAACATTTCTTTTCTTGTTACCACTATTGTAGATGGAGACTGGTATGACAACACTGGTTCCGGATTGCCCCTCCTCTGCTCACACAAATTCTTCTTGTTAGCTTCAATCCTCAGGATGCACAAATTTTGGTGCACCATGGAATAGTGAACAGAATATGACTGTGTGAATAACTTTCCTATCCTGATAATTTTCTATAATACTTTTTAATGTATGATTGGGACACAAATTTTTTACAGCATTAACTTGGCAGGACTCGTAATACAACTGCCTGCTATCGCTTATTGAGCTGAACCTGTGAACATACAAAAATTCGTCAGTTGAAGAGTGTATCTCTGCTTGTTTTGTTTCGATCCTAATATTATCTGTGTATGAGCTAAATCTCTGTTTAATTACACAGTAATAAAATAAACTTTCATTGCCTCAATCTGTTGCCTCTACAGCTGTTACCACACAGAAATGAACTACTCAAAGCATGAAATGGTGAATTTGCTTAAGATCCCAGCCAAGCACTTATTTGAATACTAATTCAACTGCCTCATTGTGGGATTGTGCTGCAAGCTCAGAGTTAGGGGTATTTTCTTCTATGATTCAGCCCTTGGAAGTATGACAACACAACTTATCACTGTGTTAGGTGAAGTAACTATGAACGAATAGACATGGGCTCACAATTAGAAAATAACAATAGGACAGTACGAGACAATGTTGTTTGTGGTGTGTGCACTTTATACATAGGTTTGCCCTCTTGGGAGGTAATGAACACTACAATAATTGTAGAGAATAAAATGACTTTTTCCCACGATGGATGTTCTAAAGAGGTACTGATATTTAAATAGTGTCCTGAATCTGAAGATATTGATGTAACTTTGGTTATGTTTAACTGAAAAATTTAAAATACTTATGGCACCTGGTAGAAGACTTAATTAAAAACAAAGATTCAGATCAGACTTTTAAAATATAAAGTACCTGACTAGATAACAGTATTTTTAAAAGGGAATCATAAGGTAACAACTTCCCTCCCCTCCTCCCCTTGGTATTAAGAGGGTTAAGTAGCATAAATGACTAAAATTTTCTTTTAGTTCGATAAGGTAACAACTTTCCTCCCCTCATCTCCCTGGTATTAAGAAGGTTAAGTAGCATAAATGACTAAAATTTTCTTTTAGTTCATATACTTCATGGATTTTGAACACTTTTGAAAATGGTATGGGGTTACAATGTAGCGTCCTATTGTTAATATCTGCTAAAACTGAGGTGTTCAGAGGGAGTGGCATTATGAAGGCGATCTTGGAACATGCCTTATCTATGATTGAAATTGAACTTTATGGTTAATTTTCAAATAATATATTCAACACAGTATCAATTTAATTGGGCTTGTATTGACATTCATTAACATTTTGCAACATAAAGAACAGTCTCAGATCTTACACAAAATGTTAATTACAAGCATACTAATACAATAATTGTAAAATTTGAAATTTTCCCAGTGAATCAACTGTTCAAAAGGATTTTGGGCTTGCAGCCGGTCATCGTAAACTTCATTGCACGATATTTCAGCTGGACAACTTCCAGCCATCTTCAGGTGAGTGGAATGGGGACTGATGAAGACGCTCTCTTCTCCGTCTTATATAGTGCACTGATAGTACTGCTGCACATGCATTGCACTCACTATATAAGACAGAGCGGAGAGCGTCTTTGTCAGTCCTCGTTCGGCTCACCTGAAGATGGCTGGAAGTTGTCCAGCTGAAATATCGTGCAATGAAGTTTACGATGACCGGCTGCAAGCCCAAAATCTTTTTGAATCATACAATAATCTTCTAATCAATATGACTGTGGCAAAATGTTTACAAGGCACTTTTACACATAAATTATGACAGAAGACTATCACAAAATTGGTGTACAATTACACAGTCAGTGGATTTGGTAGGTTTTGTGAAAACTAATAATATTGCACAGAAATGTGTGTAGTTGACACAGAAAAATTAACAGTGTCACTGCAGCATACAGTAACCTTGCTGTACTGCACAGTTGACATTCACATGTGAACTACACTTTTACCAAAGAATTTCACAAAGATATAGCATAAGTGACTAAATATTTTTAACATACTGAATGCTAGCATCTGATTATTTTTGAATGTGGGTGGAATATGTATGGAGACCAATGTAATGATATTCTCCATTTTGAAAATCACATATTCATTTAAAAAAAATGTAGAGCAAAAATTTACTAAGTTTTAACAAGAACTTGATTTAACTAAATTTGGTTAGTTAACTAAGTAAACATGATTAAAATCTATTTTATCTCTCTCCCTTATAAATTACCATTTTACAAGTAAGACTGCCATATTTAAATAAGTTAATTTATACAAATTCTTAATTATTTAATTGAGTACTGGATGGAGTCATGTGGTTCTGGGAAAATGGAGGCAGTGAAAGTATAATATGGGCTTCGAGAATTAAATAAGTGTAATGGCTCAAATGGCAAAAGTAAAGTTGGGTGTTGTTGAGTAATGTATGATTTATGGCCAGACTGAGTCTCATTCATTATAATTTATGCACAAATAAACAGCTAGCTGCACACTACACTTTACTGATGTCCTATAATGTGATTGGTCAAGAGCAGTAACCGAACACTGAAGTGACGCAAAAGTTCTTGTGTGGCAAGTAAATCACAACACATGGCCTTGTGTCCTTCCAAACAGGTAGTCATATTGAATCATAAATGCTGTGTGCAGTAAGCATTATCTGGAAATAACACAATGCACATTCAGATCCTGTTGCCACAGTAAGCATTATTTAAAATTAACAGTTCATGAAGGCAGTTGAGATTTCACAGTCAAACTTTAAAAAACAGTTACTGTGTAAACTCTTGAACATGGAATTTAGGCAAAACTCTGCACATTGTATAAGTTGTAATTTGTGCTGACTCATCTGTGGTACATTTATAAACACAGATCTTGCTCACAATATACTCTTTAGCAGATTGACTAAAATGGCTCCCAGAAGCCTGTCTCTTATAATATTACAACAATTAAGACTACTTTCAGCTATTATTGCTTGCTATCTTTTTACACATTGGACAGTTAGGTAAAACAATAATTGCTATTAAATTTTGCTTTCTTATTTGCCAAAATATGGTATTCTCTTCCAGTAACAGTGTTTTGACTATAAATGTTAATTACTCTGAAACTAAATGAGTGCAAAAGTTGCTAACAGTTTTCAGCAGTAGCTCTATAAATGCTATATTTATTTACCTCTGTTTTTCCTCCTCTCCATCCAAAAGTTAGTAAATGGGTATATGTTTATGTGCCAACAATGATAACGAAGTTTTATATTAATGGTATCTTGCAGTTAACATAGTTTTTAGGTAAACTAATTACACCAATGGCTTCTAATTAACTAAATGATTGTACTGGGTAATAAAGTCAAGTTAGCTAAGTCCTGAGTTAATATTCAAGATTACTGGTACTGTGTACCTGCCATACAAGTGATAATTTCAAAGACATTAGAAAAAAAGAATGGAAGGAGAAAAACACTGTAACAGGGGGAAAGAATCCACCAGCTTTGTTACAGAGGTCATTACTCTCAACTCTACTGATCAACTCATACTACACACTGTAGCAATAATTGCAATAATCAGTTACTCTCCATTAATGTGGGCTTTGACCAAAATAAATACATCACTATAATCAGCATATATAAAATTCCCACCTAAATAGTAAATTAATGTGAAATATTGTATGTATAATAATGTGGTCATTTAAAACCTGTGTAATTAACACAGAGTTTGTTAGTCAGGCACAGTTGAAATACAAAAGGAAAACGTCAATCAAGTTATTGAAAAGAGTAAAACAATAAAAGGAGAGGTTCTAGCTTACTGTGTTTCAGTCTCACTGCCTCTTAAATGTTCATGGCAAACTGTTCATGTTAAACCTCTACTGGTGAGATCTAATGGCATCATCTCTACTGTTAATATTCTTGCTATTAAAAGAACTGACAGAAAAGGCTTCATTTACAAATGAGATATGTGTATGAAAGGCAGAATCATTAGCATTTTTGTGAAGAAATCACCACGTAAATTCCCAAGGGGAGAAACTGGATGATCCTAATACATGTGTCTCCTGGAGGTTGTTGATGTGTAGGTTGTACAACAGCAATGCAAGGCCAGCAAATGGTACTATGTCGTTTACCTAAAGGGCATGCTGTTGGATGCATACTGACTGAAGTTGCACAATGAACTTCACCCCTGTTGCATCCTGTAAATCTGATATTCTGTTGATACCTCCTAAAACCAACATACTCAGGAAGAAGATCTCCTTTACCTTTGATGTATCAGTTAAATACATTAAAAATGATGCAGCGTGGAACCAGCATTCATATATATTATCAGTGCCTATTCAGTTGCCCTCTCACTTTAACATAACACAAAATCATGTCTGTGAGCTCAGTTGATTCTTCATGGTGGAGGCAGGACCTCATGTGTAAATAATTACTCTTAGGGCACACTGTAGACTTAGGGGCAGAAAAGAAAAACTAAATTTTAGTTGACTTCAGTGTGTTGCCTATCACAACCATTATGCCTTATTCAGGCAAGTAGCATTTAAAGCAGTGTCAAAAATTAATGGCTATCTTTGCCCTATCATCACTCTGATCTTCATCACCTTGTATGTCATGTTCTAATGATATTAATCACTAGTTCCTTTAGCAAATATTTTTATAAATAACATGATGTAAATTTTCAGGTGTATGTGAAAGGGATTGATTATCCAGCTGCCAGCTTGTCTGCTGGATCTTGTATTGGTGGTGGTGTTGGCCTCTTCCTTGGCGGCCGTAGATCAACATCATTACGAGCTCTGACATGTTGTAGTCTACATGTTCTTTCTCGCTCGGACTTCTTCCGTGTTGCTTCAAAATTTCCAACAATTGCACAGAAGATGAGACGAAAATTTGAGGTGCAGATTTTTACTGTGATATTTATAATTATATTTAACACTTAATTAACAAAGATAAGTTTTCAACAGATAGTATTTGTTTACAAAGACAAAATCATAATTGAGAGATCCATAGTTTTGTCTCATATACAGTCAACAGAATGCATATAGCCTTTAACCGGCTTACTGAGCTTGTAGGAGATTTCATGTTGTGAACCATAACTATTTTCAGCAGCCTATTTAATAAGAAAGAGGCATAAATTTTGGGTGTGAAATTTTTGTCTTCAAACATCTTGCTAAATAACACATGTGGTAGTAGTAGCAGTAATACTAGTAGTAGTAATTGTTTTATTCACAAGTGGATCACTTTTACAAGGATACTCGACATATCATGAGATTACTATTTAAATATATTATTTGATTGCTACCCTCGAGCCTTAATGAGTATTATTAATTCCTCCACTTCCCTTGTCCAAACCGTCATACAACTTTATTCAAAAACTAATATTTAGATTTAAAAGTACTTCAATAATGTCACTTCTTATTTAATCAAACAATGGAAAATCCAGGATAGAATGTAACAATATTATGAAAAGGAAAGTTGCTACTCTCCATCTAGTGGAGACTGAATAATGGCAGAATAGTGGATGGGCATAAAATATAATATATAATGGAAACTTTCATATATTCAACCATGTATTCATTTACTTCAGTGTGCATTCGTGCTAGCACAAAATCATTTAATGTCATGTGTGCTTCTCTACTTACCTTGTAAATCCGAAAGATAAACTGTATCACAAGTGTGGTGCGGCCTTTTATTCAGTTTTCCACTTATATTGTACTCACTTGTTTACCTGTAGCAAGAGATTTCTGGTGCCTCAGTTATACTTAGTGAGTATATAAGTAACCAATTTGGATTCCAACAAGGAAAAAACACACTGGATGCAGTAAATAACTTTATTGATAAGAAATGCAAATCATTGGATCAGAGGAGTAATGTCGCAGGTATCTTCTGCGATCTTTCAAAAGCATTTGACTCAGTGAGTCATGACTTGCATATCTACAAATTAAACAAATATGGGGTTAAGGACAAAGCTCTGAAACAGCTCATACCATACTTGCACAACAGAAAGAAAAGGGTAAGTGTCACATCAAATGCAGTGAATTATTATTCTAAATGGAATACAGTATCACAAGGTGTGCCTCAGGGCTCCATTTTGGGGCCAATCCTGTTCCTATTCTATGTAAATGACTTGCTCATAAATATAAATTCCGCATCAGTTCTGTTTGCGGATGACACTTCTGTTTTAATTGAAGATGATGCAGAAAAAATTCAGAGATCCATTGTGAGCACAATGGGTACTCTAGAAAACTGCTTCCAGTTAAATGGCTTGAAACTGAACATTGCAAAAACCAATATGGTACATTTCAAAACCAAATATTTGGAATGTGTAGATCTTAAAATACATCATCACAATCATCCTATGGAAGAAGTTAACTCAGTTAAATTCCTAGGACTAAATGTGGACAACAACTTAAACTGGAGTACACATATTGAGTTCCGTTCAAATAAACTAAGCAGCTTTGCATTTGCAATGCAAATACTAGCAAACTCTACTGACATTGGTACACGAAAAGCAGCATAACATAGTTATTTTGAATCTGTCATTAGGTATGGTATCATTTTCTGGGGAAATTCAAGTAGTGCATCTCGAATACTGAAACTGCAAAATAAAATTATAAGATACATGTGTAGTGCACAACAAACAGAATCTTGTCGCCCATTATTTTGGAACATGCAAATCCTAACAGTTCCCTCCATATACATTTATGAAATTATAATCTTTGTACACAGCAGACAAAAATTATTTGAGGAAAATCATTTTAACTACACATACAACACAAGATAAAAATAATTTTATGTTACCCACACACCATTTGAAAGTATATGCACGAACTCGACTGTATATGAAGATGACAATATATAACAAGTTAATGGGCAAAAAATATATAATATGAAGCCAGAGAGTCTAAAAATAAGGCTACAGCAGATTCTGTGGGATAAATGCAGCTATTCAGTAGAAGAATTCATAGAGGATGACATGATAATTTGAGCAAGGGTAATTGATTGTTAGTCTTTTAGTGTATGTGTAACAAAATTGTATTATTATTATGATACCATTTGTTAAAATAAGTTGTTGTAATTAATTATTAGTTTTTTATTGTACGTGTATTTTTATATTGTATTATTGTTATGGTACCATTTGTTAAAATCAGGTGTTGTTTGTATATGGTAAAACTTACCAAAATTTTGACGTGTCTCCTGTACCTGAATCAAATGATTTAGATTATGTATGTTATGAGACTAATAAACCACAATTCACAAAATTTGCGATGTAAAGGCCCTTGTCTTTACCTGTGTTCATGTATAACAATTTGTATGCTCCCAGTTAGGGGATTCTAATAATTATGTATGGCCTAGTGTATAGTAGTTGCCACTTATGATTCAGTTTTCAATTTTTGTGGATTTGGGATGTGTTCTAAGTAACACCTTTTGTTGTACACAAATTGTGTTTCAGCTTTCTGTCACAAATTCCTTTCCTATATTTAGCCCAGGTTTCAAGTTTGGTTACTGCTTGTTGTATTTCATCACCTGGTGATAATTCCAGTATCAGTATCTTGGGAAAAGGTTTTTCCCACTCATCTACCTGTTTGCAATTAATCATATGCTCATTTGGGGTAAATCCAATTGATGTATGGGGAAGGTTGCTAACAGCTTGTAAGAAAGGCCATGACGTATTCAGTCCACTTGGTATATTTATGAAGTATATAGGTCCTCACAAACCAGTTGAATTCCTTGTGCACCCTTTCCATGAGGGATGCTTTGGGATGAAATTTGCACACTAAAATGTGTTTGGTTGGAATCTACAAACTCTTTCCATTCACATCCAACAAAATATGAGGCATTATGTGTTAACATGAATTCTGGTTTTCCTACTCTTGCAAAACAATCCTCTTTAATTTGTCTTATAATTGAACTGGCTGTAACTTTCTGTACAGCATTCAGTTTTATATATTTAGTGAAAATATTGCACAAGCCTACTATATATTTTACTCCCCACTTACCTCTGGGATAGGGTCCAGCCAGATACCTTTTCTAGAGGTTTCTTAGCCACAATGGGATCTAGTTCTATCTGTTTGGAGATGTTAGAATGTCTTGCTTTCTTGCCAACAATACGCTTTCCTACTACCTGTAGTCTTGTTTGTCTAAGGCTGGGGAAATTAAAATATTTACCTATTTTATCAGTGCATATTGCAGTGCCATAATGGCTCTAAGTATTGTGTGTACATAAGATAAAATCATCCACATACTCCTCTGGCAAACACATGTGCCATTGCTCTAGTTTGGGACTGTTCCCATGGCAGAAAACACCTTTGTGAATAGTGAAAAACCTTTTTAACTTTTCAACACTCTTATGTGTAAGTTTTGCTCTTACCTTACTCCATCATGTCTCATCCTGCTTTAATTGCCCCATGTGTTTACACATGTGGACATAGTATGATCGGAGTGTTTTGTCCTCCATCAACATAGCTCTTATTTCACCTTCTTACTCTAAAAGATCGCTGAATTCCTCTATGCCTTGTAGTAGTCAAGAAAGAACTACAGCTATTATGTTTTGGTTTCCTTTTATGTATACTATTTCAAAATCAAATCCTTGAAGATACATACACCACCGGCTATCCAACGGTGTAGCAATATACAAGTTAACAAAATCAATAGGGACTGATGGTCACAGTATACTTTTATGTGTTCAGCCCAAAAGGAAATATTCAAACTTTTTAAAGGACCAAATTCCAGCCAAACCCTCCAACAAAGTGACTCAATATGAACATCCAGCTTTGATAGGGTGAAGCTGGCATGGAATGAGATTTCCTCCTTCTTCTACCATTTGAAAAATGTATACACCCAGACCGTGAGAAGATGCATTGGTGCATAAACAAAAGTCTTTCTTCATGTCTGGTTGAGATAAAATATTAGCATTTAATAGGGCTTGCTTGATGTTCTTGAAATTCATTTGACATTGCTTATCCCATAACCAGGGTCTGTTTTTCTGCAGAAGATTCAGTAAAGCATCACTGTTCATGCGTTGGTTAGTGATGAATTGCTTGAAAAATGACACTACGCCTGTGTATGCCTTTAATTATCTCTTGTTTTGAGGAACAGGACAGTTCCTAATGACATCAAGTGTTTTAGGATCTGGCTGTGTGCCTTCCAAAGAGATTAGGTGTCCTAAAAAGTTTACCTTTTTTTGTCTGAAATTAGATTTCTTGAGATTTTCTCTTACTCCATAGTTGGAAAAGCAGCTCAATACTTGTTCAATTAATGTTAAATGTTCTACCCAAGTGGGTGTATTGACTAAAAGGTCATCCACATATACTGTAGCCTTACTCGAAAGTTTGGGGCCTAGCACTCTGTCTAGTGCAGAGATAAATACACCTGCACTTCCTTTCAATAGAAACAGTAATATTTGAAATTTGAAGGTTCTGCCCCCACATACGAAGGCAGTAGGCTTACTCCATGTAGTTTTATTTGCCAATATGATGACGCAAGGTTTATAATAGTAAGAAATGTAGCAGTATGGAATTTCATGAACTGTTCCTCTAAATTGTCTGCATGTGTTCAGACTGCTACAATAATCTTATTAATGTTAAGTGTGTCAAGGACCAAGTGCATCTTGCCTTCTGTCTTCCTCGTCCCCAAAATAGGTCTACAATAAGGGAAACTGATGATTGTATTATGCCCCATTCAAGTATCCTGTTAATCCCTTTTCTTACTGCTTCCCTCTTTGTCACTGGTACAGGTATGAGGTAGAACAAAAGGTTATGTGAGGATATATTTCCATTTTATACACAAAATCCTTATTAATTCCTGGTCTTTTTTCAAATAGAAGTATCAATTCCCTAAGCTCTGCTTGTTGTTTTTGAGACAAGCACTTAGATTCACTTACCTTTGTGCTTATTGTGTTGATGTTTACTTCTTCTTTTGCCAACTGTTCATTATTGTGTGTGTTGACAAGAATAACTATGGGATTTACCAATTTAACATCCAAGTATTGAGTAACTTCAGTTTTACATCTATTAGTTCTTCCCTAGGTTATTTACAGTGAAATGACATTGGCCTTTTCCTATATCAGTTTGTACTTGGTATGTCCTAAATGTATCAATACTGATTAAACAATCAATTATTAATATCTCTACTATCAAAAAATTGCATCACGCAGAAAACAGTTCTAATTGTATGGGAGTTGAGGCTTGTGTCTTGACTGCTTTCAATTTCTGACCAATGGCAGTTTGTGCCTTGCAATTTTGCACTGCAGTGTGGGTATACGACCACATTCCTTCAATTCTTGAAAGAATCCCTGTGACATAAAATTAGTCATAGCTCCTGTGTCAAGCACAATGGATACAGCAAGGTCAAATATTTTGCCTTGAATAGTAGCTTGTACCTTGATCTCTGTCAAGCTTTTCTGCATACCCTCATTAGCTTGATACAGATCACCTCTCACATCACTACCATGACTGTATCTGATAAAGCATGTGTCAATCACGCTCATGTTCCTACTCTCCTCCAGAGTCTCAGAATGGGGGCCTACCATGACCAGTTCAAGTATTCTGGCAATTGCAGTGGTATTGGTCTCTGAGTTGGGCATAACTTCCACTATGTGGATGGTTTGTGTTTGATTTCGCCAATTAGTATCCTTTGAGGCTCTCGACTGAAATTCTCTTTGCCTTTGCACTTTATTCGGCATATGTGCATTACTTTACTGGCCAAATTCCATTGACTATGGGTTATTTAATTGTCTGGTATTGTTTTGTGTTTACCAAGCAATCGGCTGATTTTTGCTGGTAGCTTGTGTCTCTATGTATTGTACATGTTGGCCATATGCTACTCCCTGGTTGTAGTTGTTTTTGCTAAATCTTTACCCATTTCTTTTATACTCATCTTTGAATTTATGGCTTTCTCCATTGCCATTGTGATTACCGTTACCATTACCATAGGTCTGTGTGGGGTAAGGTTGCCATCTGTGTTGTACTAGGAATCCATTGTTTATGTGTTGGTCTGTAAATCTCTGTAGTGCTATCAGTGTATTAACAGTCATAGGTTGTACTGATCACTCTTTGTATATCAAATCTATTGAGTGCAGTGCAGACAGAAACTATTTAGTATCATGTTCTGGAATGGTAATGAGTTTTTCCCTAATGTGGGCAGGAAGACAGCAATTTAAAATTTTCAGCACATCTACTTGAGATACAATCTTCATCAAGTATCTAGTTTTATTCAAATAGTTTTCAAAATAGCCCCTTAAGCTTCCATATTTGCTATTGAATGGAGCTGGGTTGAACACTTCATATATGAGCCTCTCTTGTACGGCCTTAGACCAATATTTATCCAGAAAGGCTATCTCAAACTGTTCATAGTAGTGGCAGCATTCCACCATGTCAGTAGCCCATAGCAGAACATCATCCTTTGTGTATCCAACAACAAATGTAATTTAATTTTCTGGGCATTGGTCCAGGTACAAGGTAAAACATTATGAAAAGCTGTAATAAAGGGCATGGGGTGTGTTCTTTTTCCTTCAGTTGTAAATATCGGAAACTGTTGATGCCTAAGTAATCACTCAGCTGCAAGTAATGTTGACAAACACGCCACGCTGTCAATGACAGGTGTGTTTATGTTCGCTCTTGGCATAATGTAGGGCAATTGCAGTTGCTCAATAGTTAAGCTGCCAGCAAGTGTTGTTGCATTCTACAACATTTACTATTTTCCTTTGACTGGCTAGCCCCATATTGTGGGTAACCAGTGAAGGTATCTAACTTCTCTAAAAGCATGGGTTTGTTTTCGGTCATATGTTCTTTTGGAATGTCAGTAGTTTTGGCAACACTGCCTTATAACCTTTCCTCTGCTTCCTTTAAAACTGAGTCTATTTTAGCTAGAAGTTGACTTTCTTTCTCTTTTAGAGCTTCTTCTACAGTATCTACATAAATTTAGCACTATGACACTACCTTTCCAGCAAGGGTGCTGCCCTTATCCAGCATCCAGGCTTCAGCTTTTTTAGTTGCTTCCTTTATGTCAGCACATAACTTATCTCTCTGTTTTTTGGCAAATTATGACTCTAAACTTAACTGATTTACTCTTGGACTCAACTTGTGTATTTTTGTGGGTAGATTTTTGCATATGTATAGCAGCTCGCTGACTGCATTCATCACATTTTTTAGTGACTTGTCCACTTGGGATTGCATCTCCTGAATTTGAGAATATGTTTCACTAAGGTTTTGTAACTCACCTGCAAGTTGTTCCTGCTTATAATCTATGGATGTTACATTTTCTGTTAACCTATCTATATTGCAGGACAAGTCAGTAATTATTTATTGTTTTAGTTGTTTGCCGAGCTCTGTCAACTTCCCAGATAGTTTGACAGATAACTCAGCACATATAGTTTTGCTCACCTCACTGAACTGTTGCCTAATACTATTCTTGAAATCATTAAATAAAATATACAAATATAATGTATGAAGGAAACTGATTAATAACTGCTGCTTGAATGATTAAAAAATGGAAAGATTAATTGAAAATAATTGGAAGGTACTAATATTCTGAGTGTACTTTAACTGGCACTAGTATCAACAGACCTCCAATATTCAGAACATTTCAGATGAACATTCATCATTTAAATTTACATTATTCTCATTATTGCCATTGTGCATGGACTTGGCTATTACGATGCTGTTACTGGATTGCCCTCCTCATGGAAATTCCTCTTGTTTGCGTAAATCCTCTTGCTGCAGGATTCTCAGCATAGGTGAAATGATGAACAGATGGGGTTATTTATATAAATATCCATATATAAACTTCGTCTCTCTAATAACTTTTATAACACTTCGTTAATGTATGGTTAGAATACATGTTTTTGATCATAACTAACATAGCAGAACTCCTGATATGTCCGCCTGCTCCCACTTACAGAAACAAGTAAGTGACGATACAGAAATTAATCAACCGAAGAGCCTATCTCTATTTCTTTTGTTTATATCCCATCAAGAACGATAGAAAATAATAATAATCATAATAATAACAATATTTCCATTGCAAGATGCTGACTTGCAGATAGCCACAACAAAAAGATTGTCACAATGTAAGCTTTTGACCAACAAGGGCTTTGTCGAAAATAGACCACACACACACACACACACACACACACACACACACACACACACACACACAAATGCAACTCACACACACGACTGCAGCCTCTGGCAGCTTCAGGTACCAGAGTCTGCAGTCATGTGCATGTGAGCAGCATTTATGTGTCTGTGTGTGTGTGTGTGTGTGTGTGTGTGTGTGTATGTGTGACTGTCTGTCTGACTATCTGTCATCTATTTTTGACAAAGGCCTTGCTGGCTAAAAGCTGATACTGTGACAGTATATTCTGTTATGTCTATCTGCGGCTCAGCATCACTGCTATATGGTGAGTAGCAAATTTCCTTTCCACTTCTTATTTACCTTTTTATATCGACTCAATCTTTTGAAAACTGAAACATAAGCAGAGCACACAAAATCTGCTCTTGGCTGAGTACAGCTCACTGGATGATAAAAACAGCTCACTGCTCTATGATACCAGCTAGCGGAATATGCAAATGCTGCTTCAGTGTCTCGATGAAGTATACTGTGGATGATGCATGGAGATGAGCTGCCACCATGTCAGTCGTCGACTGCAGTAGTGGCCTCATGAATTGCTGAGTCAGTTGTAGCCCTCCAAACCATGACAGAAGATCTTCTTAGTACCTCTGAGTCTGGTTTGATTAGATTAAATTAGATTTACTTTCATTCCATTTGATCCGTAGTGAGGAGGTCCTCCAGGATGTAGAACATGTCAGAAAAACAACAATACATTACAAATATTTACAACTAAAACAAATAAGCCACTGTACCATTCCACAGGTCCCAAGTGGAATGATCATCATTTTTTAATGAACACTATATGAAAGAGTCATTTTACAAATACTAATGCACTGAATTTAAAATAAAAAAGTTTTTTATTTATTTATAAGGGAATAAACGCATAATACAACTACTATAACACTTATTTACAATGAACACATTGCTGCACTGAAATGGTGCAGAATTTAGATTGTACTTACACACACACACACACACACACACACACACACACACACACATATTTACAATGAACACATTACTGCACTGAAATTGTGCAGAAGTTCTGCTTGTGTCTGTGTATGTGCAGATGGATATGTGTGTGTGTGCGAGTGTATACCTGTCCCTTTTTCCTCCCAAGGTAAGTCTATAAGTTTTTCTGCTCCCGGGATTGGAATAACTCCATACCCTCTCCCTTAAAAGCCACATCCTTTCGTCTTTCCTTCTCCTTCCCTCTTTCCTGATGAAGCAACCGTGGGTGTGTTTGTGTTTGTTATTGCCTCTATCAACATACCAACACTTTTGTTTGGTAAGTTACATATATATATTCTGATTTCTCAGTAAAACGAACTATATATACACTCCTGGAAATTGAAATAAGAACACCGTGAATTCATTGTCCCAGGAAGGGGAAACTTTATTGACACATTCCTGGGGTCAGATACATCACATGATCACACTGACAGAACCACAGGCACATAGACACAGGCAACAGAGCATGCACAATGTCGGCACTAGTACAGTGTATATCCACCTTTCGCAGCAATGCAGGCTGCTATTCTCCCATGGAGACGATCGTAGAGATGCTGGATGTAGTCCTGTGGAACGGCTTGCCATGCCATTTCCACCTGGCGCCTCAGTTGGACCAGCGTTCGTGCTGGACGTGCAGACCGCGTGAGACGACGCTTCATCCAGTCCCAAACATGCTCAATGGGGGACAGATCCGGAGATCTTGCTGGCCAGGGTAGTTGACTTACACCTTCTAGAGCACGTTGGGTGGCACGGGATACATGCGGACATGCATTGTCCTGTTGGAACAGCAAGTTCCCTTGCCGGTCTAGGAATGGTAGAACGATGGGTTCGATGATGGTTTGGATGTACCGTGCACTATTCAGTGTCCCCTCGACGATCACCAGTGGTGTACGGCCAGTGTAGGAGATCGTTCCCCACACCATGATGCCGGGTGTTGGCCCTGTGTGCCTCGGTCGTATGCAGTCCTGATTGTGGCGCTCACCTGCACGGCGCCAAACACGCATACGACCATCATTGGCACCAAGGCAGAAGCGACTCTCATTGCTGAAGACGACACGTCTCCATTCGTCCCTCCATTCACGCCTGTCGCGACACCACTGGAGGCGGGCTGCACGATGTTGGGGCGTGAGCGGAAGACGGCCTAACGGTGTGCGGGACCATAGCCCAGCTTCATGGAGACGGTTGCGAATGGTCCTCGCCGATACCCCAGGAGCAACAGTGTCCCTGATTTGCTGGGAAGTGGCGGTGCGGTCCCCTACAGCACTGCGTAGGATCCTACGGTCTTGGCGTGCATCCGTGCGTCGCTGCGGTCCGGTCCCAGGTCGACGGGCACATGCACCTTCCGCCGACCACTGGTGACAACATCGATGTACTGTGGAGACCTCACGCCCCACGTGTTGAGCAATTCGGCGGTACGTCCACCCGGCCTCCCGCATGCCCACTATACGCCCTCGCTCAAAGTCCGTCAACTGCACATACGGTTCACGTCCACGCTGTCGCGGCATGCTACCAGTGTTAAAGACTGCGATGGAGCTTCGTATGCCACGGCAAACTGGCTGACACTGACGGCGGCGGTGCACAAATGCTGCGCAGCTAGCGCCATTCGACGGCCAACAAAGTGGTTCCTGGTGTGTCCGCTGTGCCGTGCGTGTGATCATTGCTTGTACAGCCCTCTCACAGTGTCCGGAGCAAGTATGGTGGGTCTGACACACCGGTGTCAATGTGTTCTTTTTTCCATTTCCAGGAGTGTATATATATATATCTAAAAACAAAGATGATTTGACTTACCAAACGAAAGCGCTGGCATGTCGATAGACACAGAAACAAACACAAACATACACACAAAATTCTAGCTTTCGCAACCAACGGTTGCCTTGTCAGGAAAGAGGGAAGGAGAGGGAAAGGCGAAAGGATTTGGGTTTTAAGGGAGAGGTTAAGGAGTCATTCCAATCCCGGGAGCGGAAAGACTTACCTTAGGGGGAAAAAAGGACAGGTATACACTCGCACACACACACACACACACACATATCCATCCACACACACACACACACACACACACACACACACACACACACACACACACACACACATATATATATATATATATATATATATATATATATATATATATATATATATATATAGGGTGAGTCACCTGACATTACTGCTGGGTATATTTCATAAACCACATCAAATACTGACGAACCGATTCCACAGACCGAACGTGAGGAGAGGGGCTAGTGTAATTGTTTAATACAAACCATACAAAAATGCACGGAAGTATGTTTTTTAACACAAACCTACGTTTTTTTAAATGGAACTGCATTAGTTTTGTTAGCACATCTGAACATATAAACAAATACGAAATCAGTGCCGTTTGTTGCATTGTAAAATGTTAATTACATCCGGAGATATTGTAACCTAAATTTGATGCTTGAAACATCCGACGTTCAGTTGCGTGTTGTAACAAACACGGGCCACAGTCGGCGAGCAGAATCTGCAGGGACATGTTTATGATGACGACCATGTTTACGAGTGTGGCTGTAGTGCACTGTTGTGGTTTGGTCTAGCTGTCGCAGTGTCCGCATGTAGCGCTTGCTGCTATTGTTATTCTGCATTCGTCTCCGCACACAGACCAACTGTAGTACACCGTGTTACCAGACGTCTGTGATAGTGTAGTGTTGTAGGAACTGTGACCATGGTGTATTTGAACTCTGAAAAGGCGGAGATGATACTCATCTATGGTGAGTGTCGATGAAGTGCAGCTGAAGCCTGCAGGGTGTATGTAGAACGGTACCCGGACAGAGAGCATCCAACGTGCTGCACATCGCAAAACATCTACCGCCAACTGTAGGCAACAGGTATGGTCGTAGCAGGCAAACTGGTCTGTAACAGGCCCGTCACAGGAGAGGAGGGTGGACTGAGTCAAAGTAGTGTCATGCGCATACTGCATCGTCACCGCTTTCACCCGTTTCATGTGTCGCTTCATCAGCAATTACATGGTGATGACTTTAATCATCGAGTGCAATTCTGCAAATGGGCACTAACAGAGAATCCGTTGCAGTTCTACCTGTTTACCGATGAAGCAAGTTTCACAAACCATGTGGCAGTGAATCTACGGAACATGCATTACTGGTCCGTGGACAATCCTCGCTGGCTCAGACAGGTAGAGCGACAGCGACCATGGACTGTAACTGTATGGTGCGGAATCATTGGCGACCACCTCATTGGTCCTCACTTCATTGCAGGGGCCCAAACAGCTGCAACATACATCGCATTTCTATAGAATGATCTGCCAACGTTGCCCAAAAATGTCCCACTGGAAACGCGTCGACGTATGTGGTATCAGCATGATGGTGCACCTGCACATTCCGCAATTAACACTAGGCTGACCCTTGACAGGATGTTCAATGGGCGTTTCATAGGACGTGGAAGACGCATAAATTGGCCAGCCCGTTCTCCTGATCTTACACCTCTGGACTTCTTTCTGTGGGGTACGTTAAAGGAGAATGTGTACCGTGATGTGCCTACAACCCCAGAGGATATGAAATAACATAATGTGGCAGCCTGCGGCGACATTACACCAGATGTACTGCGGCGTGTACAACATTCTTTATGCCAGAGATTGCAATTGTGTGCAGCAAATGATGGCCACCACATTGAACATCTATTGGCCTGACATGGTGGGACACACTCTATTCCACTCCGTAATTGAAAATGGAAACCATGTGTGTATGTTTACCTCACCCCTCATGGTAATGCACATTTGCGTCAGTGAAAAAGACCAATAAAAAGGTGTTAGCATGTGGACATAATGTGCTGTTCCAGTCTCTTCTGTACCTAAGGTCCATCACCGTTCTCTTTGGATCCCTACGTAATTTGGTGCTCTCCGATACACACGATCGAACAGCAGAGGAGTGGTACTCAAGCGTCAACTTTAGGTTACAATATCTCCGGATGTAATTAACATTTTAGAAATGCAACAAACGGCACTAATTACGTATTTGTTCATATGTTCAGATGTGCTAACAAAACTAACGGGGTTCCATTAAAAAACGTAGGCTTGTGTTAAAAAACATACTTCCGTGTATTTTTTTATGGTTTGTATTAACCAGTTACACTAACCCCTCTCCTCACGTTCGGTCTGTGGAATCGGTTCGTCAGTATTTGATGTGGTTTACGAAATATATCCAGTGGTACTGTTAGGTTACTCACCCTATATATATATATATCCAGTGGTACTGTTAGGTTACTCACCATATATATATATATATATATATATATATATATATATATATATATATATATATATATATATATATATATATATATATCGCTGGCAGGTCGATAGACACACAAACATACACACAAAATTCTAGCTTTCGCAACCAACGGTTGCCTCGTCAGGTAAGAGGGAAGGAGAAGGAAAGACAAAAGGATATGGGTTTTAAGGGAGAGGGTAAGGAGTCATTCCAATCCCGGGAGCGGAAAGACTTACCTTAGGGGGAAAAAAGGACAGGTATACACTCGCACACACACACATATCCATCCGCATATACACAGACACAAGCAGAACTTCTGCTTTCACACGTGGCTCTGCCTTCGATCGTGTACACCTTCCGGGTTACAGGACTGGAATAGGTGGTGGTGGGAGGGTGCATGGGACAGGTTTTACACCGGGGGCGGTTACAGGGGTAGGAGCCAGAGGGTAGGGAAGGTGGTTTGGGGATTTCATAGGCATGAACTAAGAGGTTACGAAGGTTAGGTGGACGGCGGAAAGACACTCTTGGTGGAGTGGGGAGGATTTCATGAAGGATGGATCTCATTTCAGGGCAGGATTTGAGGAAGTCGTATCCCTGATGGAGAGCCACATTCAGAATCTGATCCCGTCCCGGAAAGTATCCTGTCACAAGTGGGGCACTTTTGTGGTTCTTCTGTGGAAGGTTCCGGGTTTGAGGAGATGAGGAAGTGGCTCTGGTTATTTGCTTCTGTACCAGGTCGGGAGGGTAGTTACGGGATGCAAAAGCTGTTTTCAGGTTGTTGGTGTAATGGTTCAAGGATTCCGTACTGGAGCAGATTCCTTTGCCACGAAGACCTAGGCTGTAGGGAAGGGACCGTTTGATGTGGAATGGGTGGCAGCTGTCATAATGGAGGTACTGTTGCTTGTTGGTGGGTTTGATGTGGACGGACGTGTGAAGCTGGCCATTGGACAGGTGGAGGTCAACGTCAAGGAAAGTGGCATGGGATTTAGAGTAGGACCAGGTGAATCTAATGGAACCAAAGGAGTTGAGGTTGGAGAGGAAATTGTGGAGTTCTTCTTCACTGTGAGTCCAGATCATGAAAATGTCATCAATAAATCTGTACCAAACTTTGGGTTGGCAGGCCTGGGTAACCAAGAAGGCTTCCTCTAAGCGACCCATGAATAGGTTGGCGTACGAGGGGGCCGTCCTGGTACCCATGGCTGTTCCCTTTAATTGTTGGTATGTCTGGCCTTCAAAAGTGAAGAAGTTGTGGGTCAGGATGAAGCTGGCTAAGGTAATGAGGAAAGAGGTTTTAGGTAGGGTGGCATGTGATCGGCGTGAAAGGAAGTGCTCCATCGCAGCGAGGCCCTGGACGTGCGTAATATTTGTGTATAAGGAAGTGGCATCAATGGTTACATGGATGGTTTTCGGGGGTAACAGACTGGGTAGGGATTCCAGGTGTTCGAGAAAGTGGTTGGTGTCTTTGATGAAGGATGGGAGACTGCATGTAATGGGTTGAAGGTGTTGATCTACGTAGGCAGAGATGCGTTCTGTGGGGGCTTGGTAACCAGCTACAATGGGACAGCCGGGATGATTGGGTTTGTGAATTTTGGGAAGAAGGTAGAAGGTAGGGGTGCGGGGTGTTGGTGGGGTCAGGGGGTTGATGGAGTCAGGTGAAAGGTTTTGTAGGGGGCCTAAGGTTCTGAGGATTCCTTGAAGCTCCGCCTGGACATCAGGAATGGGATTACCTTGGCAAACTTTGTAAGTAGTGTTGTCTGAAAGCTGACGCAGTCCCTCAGCCACATACTCCCGACGATCAAGTACCACAGTCGTGGAACCCTTATCCACCGGAAGAATGGCGATGGATTGGTCTGCCTTCAGATCACGGATAGCCTGAGCTTCAGCAGTGGTGATGTTGGGAGTAGGATTAAGGTTTTTTTAAGAAGGATTGAGAGGCAAGGCTGGAAGTCAGAAATTCCTGGAAGGTTTGGAGGAGGTGATTTTGAGGAAGAGGAGGTGGGTCCCGCTGTGACGGAGGATGGAACTGTTCCAGCCAGGGTTCAATTTGGATAGTGTCTTGGGGAGTTGGATCATTAGGAGTAGGATTAGGATCATTTTTCTTCGTGGCAAAGTCGTATTTCCAGCAGAGAGTACGAGTGTAGGACAGTAAATCTTTGACGAGGGCTGTTTGGTTGAATCTGGGAGTGGGGCTGAAGGTGAGGCCTTTGGATAGGACAGAGATTTCGGATTGGGAGAGAGGTTTGGAGGAAAGGTTAACTACTGAATTGGGGTGTTGTGGTTCCAGATTGTGTTGACTGGGATTTTGAGGTTTTGGAGGGAGTGGAGCTGGAAGTGGGAGATTGAGTAGATGGGAGAGACTGGGTTTGTGTGCAATGAGAGGAGGTTGAGGTTTGCTGGAAAGGTTGTGAAGGGTGAGTGAGTTGCCTTTCCGGAGGTGGGAAACCAGGAGATTGGATAGTTTTTTAAGGTGGAGGGTGGCATGCTGTTCTAATTTGCGGTTGGCCTGTAGGAGGATGCTCTGAAAAACCGGTGTGGATGTGGGAGAGGAAAGATTGAGGACTTTTATTAAGGATAGGAGTTGATGGGTGTGTTGATTGGCTGAGTGGATGTGTAGGTGAAGGATTAGGTAGATGAGGGCAATGGATTGTTCGGTTTGGAACTGGTATAGGGACTGATGGAAAGAAGGGTTGCAGCCAGAGATGGGAACTTTAAGTGTGAGGCCTTTGAGGGTGATGCCAAATGTCAGACAAGCCTGAGAAAATAAAATATGGGAGTGTAATCTGGCTAGGGCGAAGGCATGTTTGCGGAGGGAATGTAAATAAAACTTAATGGGGTCATTGTGGAGGTGTTGTGAGGGTGACATGGTACTAGAAGGTGGAAAGTGGAACACGAGGCTGAAATGAAAATGAAAATAAATATAAAAATATATGGGGAGAGATAAAGGTAAAACTAGAAAGCAAATGGAGATCTGGTGTGAAAAAAGGCGAAAAAGGGTTGGTTAGAGTTGGACTATGTTGATCCTGTGGTGAACTTGTGTAGGTAGATAATGATGTGCATAAAGGTTAGGTGGTTGTGTTGCCGCCAAAACACGTTAAAGGGTGGAGAAATACGGAAAAATTTCGAAAAAACTACGTGAGGATGTATTTAAAAGGAGTGGTTTGGTGGTGGCAGATTATGGAAATGAAGCTAACAATTGTCTGATGAAGAAATAATGACGTTAAAACCTGTGGGAAGCGGCTAAAAATGATCGGTGATGTGAGAAAAACGGAAATGGAAATAAAGCACAAGTTATTAAAACTAGCCGAAAAGGTTGTTTAATAGCTGAAAGGAACTGTTTGTGAACTGGAAACGGTGGATTTTATAGCAGCAAAGCGGAAAAAAAATTTTTTGGTTATGGTTTGGAAGTGGGTTACGTATTATTAAGTATTATTGAGTATATATCGGCGGGATAAAATTGTATACTGGATTACGGTAAAAAAGGAGATGGTGAATAGAAAGTGAAACTGCTGGCAAAAACAGAAGGAGGAAATAAGACGACAGAAAAGACTACGAAATGTAACAGTGACAATAACAATAACGATAACAATAACAAACGTGATTGTTGGGTTCAAATTAATCAAACAATCACGTTTGTGATGACCTTTTCTCCTTTTAAACATCTTCAAAGCAGGATGCTAAGAAACAAGCAGCTCCACATAGCAGATGGAGATGCTCACTCACCATTTTCCATTGCGGAAGTAATGGATTCAAACCATTGTCCCATCTGGATTTATCATAAGAATACTGCATACAGTGGAATGTTCTGATACGTAATTATGAGGGTGGTTTGAAAAGTTCTCGGAACAGATTTAAAAAAAAAAAAGTACTTGCATCACTGAAACTTTATTTTTTATTTTTCAATGTAATCTTCTTGTAGATTAATGTACTTGATCCAACGATGTTCCAGTGCCTTGATCTCATCTCAAAAATGAGTTTCCTCCAGGCCTGCAAAATAGTTGTCAACTATAGCTATCAATTCTTCGTTTGAAGTGAATATTCACCCACCAAGAAAAATTTTCAGTTTTGGGAAGAGATCAAATTCTGATGGAGCCACATCAGGTGAGCAGGGTGGGTATGGCAACAATTCATACCTTAGTTCATGTAATTTTGCCATGGCAATGGCACATGTGTTTGATCCAGCATCAAGAATTTGGCACCCATCTTGCAGATATTTTTTTTTTTTTTTGCTTCTAATTATTCAGTTAAAATGTGATATACCCTTGCAGATGGCATCTGAAAAGTGTGAGCAATTTCACGCACTTTCAATTGGTGATCCTCCATGACCATTTTGTGCACTTTTGCAATGATTTCTGGAGCAGTGACATATCTTTGCTCACCATTGCATGGATCATCATCTATGCTCTCCCAACCAAATTTAAATTCATTTGTCTACTTGGCAACAGTTGAATATGAAGAAGCAGAGTCCCCCAGTGTATTCTGGAAATCAGTATGAATGTCCTTTGCTTTAATACCTTTCTTTACAAAGTACTTAATCACTGCTCGAATCTCAATTTTTTCCATCTTCGCAAATCACTAAGTGGGAACAACAACAGAGCCATGTCACCACCACAGCTCTCTTCCAAGAGCACTGATATGGCATGTGTTTACAGGCAATGGTCCAATGAATATCAAGTGAACAACTCCTGCTAGTGCAGACCTCTCATGGTGATTCTGAGAGCTTTTCAAACCACCCTTGTACTACAAACATCACAATCATATGAAGCTATGACATGGGACACACTATCCTAAAAATGTATATGTCACACTTCAAGTGTTGTTCTATAACACGATAGTATGAGAAATATTTGTGGAAGTATAACTGACAGTCCCAAAACTTACATTTAGGAACTAATGGATGAAGAGGGCGTGGAATGTTCAGGTGCCACACACTTGCTAACATATATGTTCCTGTATAACTCTCAACCAATAAAGATTTTCTGTTGAAATCTGTGTCATTGCAAGCAGTTTGCTCAATTGCTGCAGGTTGGAATGAACCAGACAGGATGGCTCTAAGTGAGTGTGGATGTTTGTTTGGGTGGCCAATTGTCTGCTGGACTGCAGGCAGCCCAAATGAGATGGATGGAGCACAGAGCATAGCTACAGTGGTGGCTAACAAGTAAAGAGAAGCAGCAATCATAAGGGTTTTCCCAGTTGGAAAGAGAGGTGTGTGAGTGCCAGTGGCATACTTGCAGGATGTTGGATGATGGAGCAGCTCTGTGTCTTGAACTAGTGACACTAAGTGTAATATTACTGCAAATACATAAAATGTATTACAGGCATGCTAGGAAGAAACAAATGGCACTGTAGGAACCATGACAATGGTATGAGCTCATTGGAGGTTGAACTATGTTCATGACATCAGCAGTTAAAAAGTTACTAGTACTTAGGACTATTTTTATGTATAAAAACTGTAAAAACAAAGCCCATCACATAATTTACACTTGTGATACACCAGATGAAAGTGGGTGATGCTAGCAATCATATGAAAAGATCACTTTTCTAATTAAACTAATATACAAAATGATATAAACAATTTAGTTAATTTTATGTAAATAATGCCATGACTGTGAAATCCTCCACAGATAAACAAATGGTATTAGCAGTATGAGTATCTTCTCTAATAATCCAGCAATTTTCAGTGAATACTTATTTATATTTGTGAATTTAAAAGTATGATGAGTTAATGTTTTGACTATAGTGCCAGGTGTTGCAAAATATGTGTTAAAGATTTCATTAAGATTACTGACAGACTGCATAAATGGTTTATTAAGAGTATGCAAACTGATACCAAAGATTTACCATGTATTTTATCATATGTATTTATGTGAAATTATTGTATAAATTCCGAATGGTGGTCAGGCTGAAAGTATCTACCATTGAGTCAATTAGTGGTCACATGATTGAGCCTTTAAACAGATGGGCACAGCAGAGTGTGAGATCTTTTGGCTTCAGTCATTCTTCGTCAGTGTTTTGTTTCCAGTCTGTCACCTGACGTCTTTTGTGATAAACTTCTGAGTGGTGTATGTTCCATGAATGTGGTTTTGTTTTGTGATAGTGGTGTCTTTGAATAATTTGGTTGTGTGTGAAAACTGGTGAATTTCTGGAGTCTGGTACCTGTCAAGAGGTAGAAAAAACTGAAATGAAATGTTGTGTGACGAGGGCCTCCCGTCGGACAGACCGCTCGCCTGGTGCAAGTCTTTCAATTTGACGCCACTTTGGCAACTTGTGCGTCGATGGGGATGAAATGATGATGATTAGGACAACACAACACCCAGTCCCTGAGCAGAGAAAATCTCCGAGCCAGCCGGGAATTGAACCCGGGCCCTTTGGATTGGCAGTCTGTCGCACTGACCATTCAGCTACCGGGGACAGACATCAAGAGGTAGAATCTATTGAATTGCTTAATGTGTCAACTTTAGTTTCACTTGTTCACTCTTGGAGTTACGAATATATAAAAATTTGCTATTTTTAATTGATTAAATTGTGTGATGAACTTAGAATTATTGGGACAGTATTGATGCTTATGAATGAAATCTTCTCTGGGAATGATAGTGAGAGTTTGGGCTAATGAACATTGAGAGGTTATTATGGTTTTCATGAGTTAATTGCACTGATGTGTGCGTTTATTTAGCACATGCTGTTGGCTGTATATTCTCTGCTTCCTTGAAGTGCTTACATATTTTCACTACTATTTAAATATTGACCAGTTATGCATTGACTTTATTTACCTGTGGCCACCATTCACATAAATTGTGCATTTCTGAAAGAAATATTTAGATAAAATTACAAAATGATCTGGCTTAGGCAACATTATTACCCCTCAGGATTTTGACCAACAATTCAAACTTTTGTTCAACTACTTATTTAGCTCACTAATTTGTCTCACTACTATTATAAAGTTTCATAAGAACATTATTGCAGACAGATACAAAGTATCACATGAAAACCTACTTTAAAAGTTTCTAGACCCAACTTTAAGCAAGTAATCGAGAAAAGTACTGCAACCATCTACTTTTTGCTCCAAATAGTTGTTACAAAGACAAGATTAAACAGTTTATAGCATACAAATTTAACTAATCATTCCTCCCACACTCCATACATAAATGGAGCTGTAGTCATAGATTGTTGATAGATAGATAGTTAGGCAGATATATAGATCAAGGGATCCAAATGAGTAGAAAGACATGTAATATATTGTAGGATGATAATTAACAGTAAGCCATAGGTAAGAACACTGATTCATTATGTGAAGATAAAGAGGTTAATATTCAGAATGCATTAAAAGATTAGCAAACATACAGAAAAGTTGACAGATTAGTGATTTTTTTGGATTTGGGTTGTTTTGACTAACAGAGAGAAATATGTATTGGAGGAATTTAGTATTTAGCATACATAGAGAGGAATATTACACACATCCTTAAGTAGTTGGAACATGCCTAATAATAATAATAATAATAATAATTTTATTGTCGTTCAGCCGATTACAGCAACAGACAAAGTCAAGAGCATATATTTCTGCATGAACTACTATATTGATGTAAATTGGTTTACATAAAATAAGTACACATTAGAATACAGTATTTTCATCTTCAAAGAATTCATCAATGGTGTAAAATGGATTGTTCACTAGTAGCTTGTATAATTTAGCTTTAAAGATATTTACAGGCAGTTCTTTAAAGTCAGCACTTAAGTCTATTAAACATCCTTAGTCCAAAAACTAGGTAAGCTTGTATAATTTAGCTTTAAAGATATTTACAGGCAGTTCTTTAAAGTCAGCACTTAGTCTATTAAACATCCTTAGTCCAAGAACTAGGTAAGAGTTATGCGATTTTGATAATCTATGATATGGTATGTCTACAGATGTTCTGTTTCTAGTATTATGGCTATGAATATCACTTCTCAACACAAAATTAGACACATTGTTTCTAATGTACATTAAAACATTGTAGATGAATAAGTTTACTACTGTAAGACACTGCAATTTAATAAACAGATGTTTACAATGTTCTGTTTTATCAGAATCTGTTATTATTCTTATTATTTTCTTCTGTAAAAGTAAAATGTCATTTACATGACAGCTACTACCCCACAGTAAAATTCCATAAGAGATGATGCTTTGGAAGAAGGCAAAATATGCTGATCTCACATAGTCTTAAATGTTAATACTGAACAGGATATAAAATCTGTTAAATCTGAGCTCAAGAGGGTAACCAGTAAGCCAAAAATTGATTATTTTAGGACACTCCTCGGAGACATTCACTGGACTGATGTTTACAGTGCTCATGGCATGAATGAAAAATATAACTTTTTTGCTAATAAAGTGCTTACCTTATTTGAACACTGCTTTCCCCCAAAACTCACCAACATTAGAGCAAAGTCTACAAAGAAGCCATGGATTACTCAAGGAATAGGGTATCTTGTAAAACAAAAAGAAAACTGTATCTGTCAATCCGAAACATTTCCAATGTTGATGCTACAGCACATTATGAGAAATACTGCAAAATATTAAAGACTGTAATACGGATGTCAAAGCAAATATATTACAAGGAAAAGATAGTCATATAAAATAACAAAATAAAGACAATATGGGATATAGTGAAGGAGGAGACCGGTAGAACCAGACATGAAGAGGAACAAATAGCATTAAGAGTAAATGATACATTGGTGACAGATGTGTATAGTGTTGCAGAACTTTTTAACAAACATTTTACAACTGTTACTGAAAATATGGGGTTGTCAGGTTCGGTAGATGCTGCTATGGATTACCTTAGACCAGACATTTCAAGTAACTTCCATAATATGAATTTGACCCTCACTACCCAAACAGAAATAATGTCCATCATAAAATCTTTAAAATCAAAAACATCTAGTGGGTATGATGAAATATCAACAAAGTTAATTAAAGAATGTGATTCTGAGCTAAGTAACATATTAAGCTATCTGTGTAACCAGTCGTTTATCAGTGGAATATTTCCTGAATGGCTGAAATATGCTGAAGTTAAGGCACTGTTTAAGAAGGGAGATAAAGAAATAGCATCAAATTTCCGTCCAATTTCACTGTTACCAGCATTCTCAAAAATTTTCGAAAAAGTAATGTACAGTCATCTTTATAACCATCTCATATCAAATAACATACTGTCAAAGTCACAGTTTGGATTTCTAAAAGGTTCTGATATTGAGAAGGCTATCTTCACCTAAAGTGAAAATGTGCTTAATTAATTAGACAAAAAATTGCAGGCAACTGGTATATTTTGTGATCTGTCAAAGGCATTTGACTGTGTAAATCCCAATATCCTTTTAAGTAAACTAGAATATTATAGTGTAACAGGAAATGCTGCAAAATGGTTCAGATCACACATCTCTGGCAGGAAACAAAGGGTGTTATTAGGAAAGAGACATGTATCAAGCTATCAGGCATCATCCAACTGGGAACTAATTACATGTGTGGTCCCACAAGGTTCCATTTTGGGGCCCTTACTTTTTCTTGTGTATATCAATGACCTTTCATCAGTAACATTACCTGATGCCAAGTTTGTTTTGTTTGCGGATGATACAAACATTGCAATAAATAGCAAATGAAGTGTAGTCTTAGAAAGATCAGCCACTAAAATATTTGTGGACATTAATCACTGCTTCCTAGCCAATTCTTTGTCACTAAACTTTGAAAAAACACACTACATGCAGTTCAGAACTTGTAAGGGGTGTCCCAAGAGTATATGTCTAACATATGATGACAAGAAGATAGAAGAAGTGGACAGTGTTAAATTCTTGGGATTACAGCTTGATAATAAATTCAAGTGGGAGGAGCACACCACAGAACTGCTGAAGCGTCTTAACAAATCTCTGTTTGTAATGCGAATTTTGTCAGACATAGGGGATATAAAAATGAAAAAGCTGGCATACTATGCTTACTTTCATTCCATAATGCCATATGGGATTATTTTTTGGGGTAATTCATCAAGCCAAGCTAAAGTTTTCCGGGCACAAAAACGTGCAGTAAGAATTATATGTGGTGTGAACTCAAGAACATCCTGCAGAAGCCTGTTTAGGGAACTAGGGATACTAACTACAGCTTCCCAATATATTTATTCCTTAATGAAATTTGTCATTAAAAATATATCACTTTTTCAAACCAACAGCTCAATTCATGGAATCAATACTAGAAATAAGAATAATCTTCACAAGGATTTAAAGTCACTTAGTTTTGTACAAAAAGGTGTGCATTATTCAGGAACATACATTTCCAATAACTTGCCAGCAGCCATAAAAAGCTTAACAACCAATGAAATTCAGTTTAAGAGAAGCTTAAAGGATTTATTGCTGGCCAACTCCTTCTACTCCATTGATGAATTTCTTAGTAAAACCAACTGATTTGTATATAAGTACAACATAACTTCTGCACAATTTCAGTGCAATAATGTGTTCACTGAAAATTTGTGTGTCTGTGTGTGTGTGTGTGTGTGTGTGTGTGTGTGTGTGTGTGTGTTGTGTGTGTGTGTGTGTGTGCGTGTGTGTGTAAGTATAATCTAACTTCTGCACCATTTCAGTGCAGTAATGTGTTCATTGTAAATAAATATTACAGTAGTTGTATTACATGTTTATTACATTATAAATAAATAAAAAACTTTTTTATTTTAAATTCAGTGCATTAGTATTTGTAAAATGACTCTTAGCGTTCATTAAAAAATGACGATCATTCCACTTGGGACCTGTGGAATGGTACATTAGCTTATTTGTTTTAGTTGTAAATATTTGTCATGTATTGTTGTTTTTCTGACATGTTCCACATCCTGGATAACCTCCTCACTATGGATCAATTGGAATGAAAGTAAATCTAATCTAATCTAAAAAGTCATTAGGAACACGTCTTTTTAAATTTCTAATTAGATAAATAACTCTTGAAAGCTTAGCCAATATATTTTTAATGTGTGGTTCTCACGTCAATTTATTGTCAACAGTAACACCTAAAAATTTAACAGTTTCTAATTCCTGGTAGTTAGGAATCTCTTTGAGGCTTAAGTAAAGTGTCTAGGTTTTGTTTTCATTTAGCAAGAAGCCATTAGCTTTGAACCATAATGAGGACTGAGCAAGGGTATTCTCGGTCAGTGTTTTCAGTGTACCAAGATCAGAGTTTTATGTAGAAAAGTTGTGTCATCAGCATACAATATTGTATGACAATTTATGAATAAGGGCAGGTCATTAATCATTAGTATAAACAGTAAAGGTCCAAGCACTGACCCTTGAGGCACTCAGTACCTAACATTAACAAAATTTGATTTCGCCCTACCAATGCACACAACTTGTTGATGGTTCTCTAGAAAAGACCTGAACATATTTATACTGTTGTCATCAAAACCGTAGTAAACTAGCTTATTCAGCACAGTGTCATGCTCTACACAGTCAAAGGCTCTGCTCAGGTCACAAAATGTAGCCTGGGAATAGTCCCTAGACTCGAACACATCTAGGACTAATTTTACGTGGGAGTCCATTGCATCTGTTGTGGATTTACCTTTCCTAAATCCAAACTGTTTATCACTAATTATATTTAGTTTACCCAAGTAGGCACTAACTTGCTCATACATAATCGTTTCTAAAATTTTTGAAAAGACTGGGGTTATGGATATTGGTCTGTAACTAGTGGATTATTCTTTTCCCCTTTTTTGTATATGGGCACAACTCTTGAAGTTTTTAGTATGTTTGGGAACTTACTTTCAACTAGGCATTTGTTAACACAAAAGGTTAAAGGATAAATCACACAATCAGTAACATCTTTCAACAGATTATATGACATATCATTGTAATCAACACTAACTGAAGGTTTGAAATTTTTCACTATTTTTAGGATATTATTTGGGCTCACTTCTGTGAAAGTGAAGGTGCTTGGGGGAAGCTTTTCAAAGCAGCTGTCCATAACACTAAGTGCATTTTCAGGTAGTTTGATTATTGAACTACTAATTTCTTCAATGGACTTAATGCAATATTTATTAAATTCTTCTGGGGTAATGGCAATTACCTCTTTGCGTTTAGTGTGTGCAATGGAGTTTATTACACCCCAGGCCTTCTTGCATTTATTGTTACATTTTTCAATGTTTACTATGTTATGCAGTTTCTTTGCTTCATTTATTGCCTTCCTATACTTGCATTTAACTTTACCATACAGGTCTTTATACAGTTCTGATTTACTGGTTTTGTACAGACTAGAATACAGCATAACAGTATTTTTCAGTTGCCCTAACTGTGGAGTATACCATTCCTTCATTTTCCTTTTCTTGTAATTACTACTAATATTCACTGTACATCTTTTCAGAGGGATGTTATTTTCAAATACATTTAAAAAGTTAGAGAAAAACTTTGTGAACACAATATCAGCTGAACAGTGTTGAAGCCTAATAAAACATGTGTCCCAACTGAAATAAGTGAGGGCATGTCTAAACCTATCCATCCTCTCTCTGATCACTGGTCTAGTAATCACAGTTTTAGATTCTGGTTTGGTGCAGTCTGAAGTTACATTATTTAGACTAAGATGTACTGCATCATGATCTGAGAAAGGGAAACTAATTACATCAGTGGACATACAAGTTCTTTTAATATTTGTAAATATATTGTCTAGACAGGATGAGCCTCTGGTAGGTTTGCAGTTAACATAGTACAGGTTAAATTGTTGAAGCACATTTTTGAGCTCTGTCACAGTTTTTCTGTCCTGCAGGACATCAAAACTTGAACTGATATCCCCTCCAATTACAACATTGTTCTCCAGAAAGATATGGGGGTCACCACTAGGTGGCCTGTACACTACTACTACCATTAGCTTAAGATTCTCAATTACTGGACCTGACATTTCAAAATGCATTTCATCACAAAGGGTATTGAGATCTATCCTGCCACAGTTTGGTGCAAGAGGTGTCTTTGCATATATTGCTACCCCACCACGTAAATGCTGTTTTCTGCAATAGCAACTAAGTAGTGTGTAATAATCCAATACTTTGTACCCAAGCTCATCCTCTTTATACCAATGTTCACTTAAACATAGAATATCTATCACGTTTTCATTTGAAAATTCGTTGACATTTAAATTTTTATCTGCCATGCCCTGAATATTGAGGTAGCATATTTTAAACTCTACTTTAGGCATTTCTTTTTTTGCATATTCTCTTAGTTGACATGACCTACTGTTACTGCATGAAGCTGACCAGGTTGTGTCCTTATGTTACCAGAACTCCCAACCTGGTCTATGCATACAAGTTTTTTGCCATCTCAGTTGAAACATAATCCAAACACATTACTGGTCTTTTTTCCTTCTCTAGCTTACCCAATAATATTCCGATAATTGTATCACTTAAAACCCATTTACCTAGATAACTGAAATGTTGACCATGCTTGGTATGCCATTCTCTGCTACAACTACTGGTGTTAATTAAGGAAACATTCTTAAAGTGCTTACAGATAGCTTTGTACTCCTTGTTTGTCTGCTCCACTTCCTTATTCACACATGACCACTGGGGCAAATCATGTCGATGTGGCACATTAACGACAATCACGTTGGTGTAGGTTAACACTCCGAGAGTCTTCTTCAGTGTCGAAATAGCAATCTTCCTTTCGTTTCTGCTGACGTCGTTTGCTCCGGCCATTACCACTACAAAGTCTCTGTCCACGAGGACTGTGCTTTCTTTCTTGATTGATGTTGAAACATCTCGTAAACCAGCTCCTGATTTAATGGTATCTTCTATTTCAAACTCATTAATCACATGAGGTCTGCTTTCCATTAACATAGCTGCTAATCCTCTGGTGTAACTGTCTGAATAAATCTTGATTTTAAGTTTTTTCTTATACCTTACTTGGCTGTTTGCTAAGTTTTGAGAGTCCTGCACCACCATATGAGATGAGTGTGCTGATACAGTTTCTATGTCATCTGTGTTTTGAATCGAATTATATTTGTTATTTAATGGTAACACAAAGTCCTGCCTATTTTTATTGTTAATATGTTTGTAAGTGCTCCCCTTCGATTTTACAGTTACCCATCTACTGCTAGGCCTGTTGTGAGCCATTTTAGTCGTAGCTTCACTTTCTGGCAATCCTTCCATAGGTTTGGGGATATTGAGACATACCTGATGACCACTCTCTTCTAATTTAAGCTTTAATCTTCTGTTTTTATCGCTCAGAATTTTTGTGTCCTCTCGTAGCTCAGCAATATTTAACAACAGATCATTTTCGGAGGATGAAGCACCGATTTTCACATCTTTGGTTTTTGTTTTACCATGCCATTGCTCTGACTTGTGTGGATTTAATTCATATTTCTCGTACAGTTTTTTTAATTCGTCCTGTAAGAGTCCAATAATTGTAATATATGATAGGTTTTCCTTTTTTCCAAATAGTGCTTAAATAGCATATAAATTTACATTAAGCAGCCACTCACTTTATAAAACTATTGGCTGGTAATTAATTTATAACCTAGATACTGCTTACTAAAGTGTAAATTACATATTATGAAAATGATAAAATCATCATTATCCGACAATATTATTTTTAGTCTCTGTGTTATGATTGCAGAAAGAGCTGAGGTTAATCCGGTTTAAAATCATACGGAGTGCCAAGCTCGCCATTAAAAGGTATGTTTGTGTGTGTTGTAGTTTCTGTATGCAATTTTGGTCATAAATTTAAATGGAAGAGATGTAATACTGTAAACATAGCCTTGCAAAAATTTGTTCCTTTCATTGAAGTTTAATTTATGCTCATATTAAACACTATGATTTTCTACCCACACTGTTTAGTAGCGGGCTCAAAACTTTCTTGTCCAAATAATATTGGAAACAATAGTAGCTAAACAATGTGTATGAAAATTACTAACATGATCTGTGTGCTTCAAGAACACTCTGGACACAAACTGTTAACTGTGATAAACTACAGACTATTACATGTGATAATGTCATTTTTAATGTGCTTCCTCCTACAAGGAATTCTTTTGTGGAGTGGCAAGGTGTGTCAACAGAAATCTGTTGCAGCTTGTAATCTCACCAAAACTATGTTAATGTCATTTTTAGAAAAAATCACTTCTGTCTCTACTTGCTGAATGCTTGAAATATTTTCAGAGATATAGAAGTGATTTCTGAATGTAACATATCACACTATGGTATAGTCCTTTCAAAGTATTTATTGTTGAATTTTTTCATGAGTGTGCACCTATCAGAAGCAGTATAATTGCTTCCAGTAGATTTCTCTGTATGTCCCACCTAGTATCCAGATGCTGTCAACAGAAATTTATACAAGAGATACCGTTTCAAGATGGCTGTAAATACGAACTGTGACCAAAAAGTAATAAGAATTTTTTAATTTAGTGGACTGTTCAGCAATCTTCTACTTTCAAAAATATGAATCAAAGCATTTGCATCAAACTTTGCTTGAAAAATGGAGTAAAGTGCAGCACACATTCGAAATGTTGACTGTGGCTTTTAGCAAATCTGTTATGAGTAAGACAAGAGTTTATGAGTTGTACAAACATCTCAAAGAGGGCAGAGAATCTGAGAAGATGACTACTGTCTTGTATGCCTTATCACATCAGTTACTGATGACAATGTGAAAGAAGTAAAGAAAATGGTTCTAGAAAATCACCGAATTACCATCAGAGAGGTTGTTGATGTTTGTATATCCTTTGGTTCATGCCCTGTAATCTTTTGGCTGTTTTGGGCATGAAATGTGTAGCAGCAGAGTTTGTTCTGTTATTTTTGAATTTAGACCATAAATGATATTGCATAGACATCACTCAGGAATTCTTCTCACTGTTTTCTTCGATTGTAATGGGATAGTGAATCATAAGGGATACTACCTGGAACTTACATGCAATTTACGTGAAGCAGTCTGAAGAAAGTGACCAGGATTGTGGCAAAACCTTATGGAAATTTCATCATGATAATGCTCCCACTCACACCTCAATGTTTGTCCATGATATTTTGGCTAAAGTCAAAACTTTTAATGTTGCCTCAGCACCATATTTGCTGGACAGGCCCCATGTAACTTCTTTCTACTCCCAAAGATGACGAAAACCATTAAAAGACAACATTTTACCATCAGTGACGAGATAAAAACAGAATCACTGAAGGAGTTGAACATTATAACGAAAAGTGAGTTCCAGAAGTGCTTCCAAGATAGGAAAATGCTCTGGCACAAATGTAGTGTTTCTGAGGCAGATTACTTTGAAGAGGTTAAAGCTGATGTTGATGAATAAATAAAGATACCTTATGAAAACAACAGTTAATTACTTTTTGATCACAGCTTGTACCTTCAGTAATTGCATTTGGCAGTTGAGCATTCTTTTTCTTCCATCATGACCTCAGTCTTTTTACTCTTTCTGCAATTTTTGACCCAAGATATGTTCTTAAGATAACAAGGGTGTGGTATACATAAAGAGCTGTAGCTGAAGACATCATTTTCATTCTTTTCTTTTTCTGTAACTGCACAGTCACAGAATTCTGCACATAAGAATGGGAAAATGGGTGGAAGCTGACTTGTGAAAGCTTGGTTTGGATTCAGGAGAACTGTAGGAACATGTGCGATATATCATGGTTGGGGAGAGAGAGAACGTGAATTATTCAGACCTGAAGTAATTATTGTTTAGCCACACCAGAATTTATATGCTCAGAAATGCGCCGAAGTATGGATATGTGCATTTTAAGAAACACTATGGCAGTTCTGGAAAATTAATCCAATGTTAATTCCTTTGTGTTTTGGTGCACGACTTAATATTTACCTTGTCTCCTCAGTTCAACAACACTGGAATGGCTGCATTGACTATTCCTTCTTTGTATTGACTTATTGTCCAAAGAGGTCCATTTAAAAATGCTAGTCCTTGTCACATGAGGAGGTGGATGCTATGATGTAGCTCAGTAAGAGAATGAAAACTTGTGACTTCCACAACTTTTAATTGACACCAAACTGGGAGATTGCAGTTACATATATCTTTATCACACCAGCTTGAAAGGCCAGCAGACACTGAGATTGGAGAAAAAAACAAATGAGGCACGTAAAACAATTGGTAGTTTACCCTTCAAGTTTCTGTTAGCTTACTGAGATAATCATACCTCCCTACTACACTCCTGGAAATGGAAAAAAGAACACATTGACACCGGTGTGTCAGACCCACCATGCTTGCTCCGGACACTGCGAGAGGGCTGTACAAGCAATGATCACACGCACGGCACAGCGGACACACCAGGAACCGCGGTGGTGGCTGTCGAATGGCGCTAGCTGCGCAGCATTTGTGCACCGCCGCCGTCAGTGTCAGCCAGTTTGCCGTGGCATACGGAGCTCCATCGCAGTCTTTAACACTTGTAGCATGCCGCGACAGTGTGGACGTGAACCGTATGTGCAGTTGATGGACTTTGAGTGAGGGCGTATCGTGGGCATGCGGGAGGCTGGGTGGATGTACCGCCGAATTGCTCAACACGTGGGGCGTGAGGTCTCCACAGTACATCGATATTGTCGCCAGTGGTCGGCGGAAGGTGCACGTGCCCGTCGACCTGGGACCGGACCGCAGCGACGCACGGATGCACGCCAAGACCGTAGGATGCTACGCAGTGCCGTAGGGGACTGCACCGCCACTTCCCAGCAAATTAGGGACACTGCTGCTCCTGGGGTATCGGCGTCTACATGAAGCTGGGCTACGGTCCCGCACACCGTTAGGCCGTCTTCCGCTCACACCCCAACATCGTGCAGCCTGCCTCAAGTGGTGTCGCGACAGGTGTGAATGGAGGGACGAATGGAGACGTGTCGTATTCAGCGATGAGAGTCGCTTCTGCCTTGGTGCCAATGATGGTCGTATGCGTGTTTGGCGCCGTGCAGGTGAGCGCCACAATCAGGACTGCATATGACCGAGGCACACAGGGCCAACACCCGGCATCATGGTGTGGGGAGCGATCTCCTACACTGGCCGTATACCACTGGTGATCGTCAAGGGGACACTGAATAGTGCACGGTACATCCAAACCGTCATCGAACCCATCGTTCTACCATTCCTAGACCGGCAAGGGAACTTGCTGTTCCAACAGGACAATGCACATCCGCATGTATCCCGTGCCACCCAACGTGCTCTAGAAGGTGTAAGTCAACTACCCTGGCCAGCAAGATCTCTGGATCTGTCCCCCATTGAGCATGTTTGGGACTGGATGAAGCGTCGTCTCACGCGGTCTGCACGTCCAGCACGAACGCTGGTCCAACTGAGGCACCAGGTGGAAATGGCATGGCAAGCCGTTCCACAGGACTACATCCAGCATCTCTACGATCGTCTCCATGGGAGAATAGCAGCCTGCATTGCTGCGAAAGTTGGATATACACTGTACTAGTGTACAGTGTACAGTGCCTGTGGTTCTGTCAGTGTGATCATGTGATGTATCTGACCCCAGGAATGTGTCAATAAAGTTTCCCCTTCCTGGGACAATGAATTCATGGTGTTCTTATTTCAATTTCCAGGAGTGTATATTTTTGCTGCACTAGGATAAAGCAAATATTTATTTATATGTGTAGGTCATTTAAAGAATCTACACAACTGTGGTTGTGAACTACAGTATTTACACCACTTTTTACTTCAAGCTCTTGGCCTTTCAGGGTACTGAGACCTTTATTTGTTGCTAAGTTTACCATTTACTCCCAAAACCTGTCATTACATAATATATCTACCTAATTTTGTTTAATGTACAGTTTACAAATTATTATTACTACTATTTACAAAAAATGTTTGAAGGTTGCATCAAAAGGCTCATTTGAATTCAGAGTTTGTAGTTTGATTATTGGAATCTAACCACTTCTATCATGGCATGTGTGCCTCATGTGATGTATGCTGCGTGTGAACTTTAATTTGTTAATGTTGCAGTTAAGTTGAGATGTCCATGAGTATGTTATAAATTCAGTTTCTTACCCAAAGTCAATAAAAGTGTTCATCCCATACTTGTAATGTGATGTTTTGAGGCTTGTGCATATTGGAACTATTGATGCTGTGGAGAGGAGGTTCATCATTTATGGCCAAGGCACTTGTTCCTGTCATAATCCACACGTTTCAGTGATTAAAACAGGCTCACATTATCAGCATCCTGAAAACACTTGAATGGTTTCAAGGTATGTCTCCAATGCCTTTATTCATTTCCATACTCTCTGTGGTAGAATGTCCCCTCGACAGTTGATTCCACTGAGGATATAACTGTTCGTTATTCCCCAGGACTGGCACATGTTTTTTATGGGAGCAGACACAGAATTATGAGTTTCAAACCTTCACAAAATGTTCATAGCAGATTTACAGTTATTAGTTCAAATATGCTGTCCAGGGAAACATGGTTTTTACATTTAATCATTGTTGTAATATCCTAAGTATTTATATTTTAAAATATATTGTCACACCAGGTTTACATATTTCTTATCCGTACATATACATTTTCATACATTATTTACGTTTCCTTACAAAAATTTACATAAACACTGTACAGAAATTATACATAGAAAACAGTTAATATTACATTCATTTCTTGTGATTTTATGTCATGCAATATCTTTCAGTTTTTACACTATCATTTATATCACATCTTGCTGTTGAGCATTGCCCTTTTGAATGTTCATTTGTGAACAATCTGTATTCCTAGTCTCATCTTGCTTTAACATTGCACAGTTTGTCAATTTTTCAATCTCATTTTCATACAACATTATCACATGATGTGCATGAATTTTGTGTTTATACATCACACCTGACATGACAAGTATCCATTGTTACAGAAGCTGAGGAAAGAAAGCTTCATAATATGAAATCACAATAAGACTACATAACTACATTTAGCTACACCTCTGACAAGTTTACTAGGATGTGTCTACGGGTCTGCTGGAAATGTTATGGACAGGAAGAAGTATTATTTTGTGCTCTACCACTGTGATCCTTCATTCATCACAAAAGAACTACTGAGTACATCATTTCATGACTATCTTCCGATGTTAATCCACTTACTTAATAATTACTGATACATTATGACAGTACAATATTGTGGTACACAATTGCCATCACTGCCTGTAAACAACTTATTTCAGTGTTGTTGTCTTATACTTCCTTTTGCTACATGATATCATTCTTGTGTACTCTTTTATTCATGAATATGGCTCTGTGAGGATTGTGCCAATGAAAAAGTGTGAAACAATGTTAAGACAACTTGTGTTCATGTGCAAATGTACTGTAACAACTAGAGCTTGGTGCTCTTCTCAGTTATGTGGACTTGTAATGCTTGGTCTGACCCCGTTTCATGTGTCAGCACAAGACCTAATTTCCACCATTTTATACATCTGTAGTGGCACCACCGTTTAGGGTAGGGAAAGTTAGTTTTGTGCAATATTCGGAGCATGAGTTAAAGCCAGGTGTGGGCCAGATTGCAGTAAGTTACACATACGAGCAGTTGCGAAGGCAAATAGAGGTCACAGGGGCATAGAACTGCCTGAAAGGGCGAACACAGCAGTTTCCATGGCGCAAGTCACAGGCAGTGTTATGCATAAGTAACGCGAAGTGGGTTGCTTCACAAAACAGAGGCAGCTCCCCTGGACGGCGAGGCATGTCACACCACCGGGCTACACGCAGCAACAGATGGGGTGCCAGCATTCCAGTCCACGGTGGGTTATTGATTCGACCCTCTAAAGCTGACATGGGGTCTGCAGCCAACCAGCAGCGGGCAACTCTTCGGCTCGTTACCGCGGGCAGTCGTCTTGGCTCCCAACAGACACAGGAGACTTCCGAGGTGATGGTTGCAGATTTGGACCCCAGATCACAGGTGGTTGTTGCTGCTGTGTTCTCAGCTATGCCAGCGAGGAAGAAGCAGCAGCAGATCCAGCCTACAGCTCCCAGTGGAGCAAGGTGGAGTCAACGGGGCCAGTGGACACTGAGACGTCTGCTGACGCAGCCATTCTGACATTATAGGAACTCAGTGGGACAGCCAAGGCTGGCACAACACAGCATTGCATTGCACAAACTGTTGGGGTGCTTCCTCAGCATTGTGGGGACCTGTGACGCAGACTGAGGTGAACGGAGCACTGTAGTGCAAACAAATAAATCATTTGGAAAGTTCTTGCTGAGTTTTAATATGGTACTACCTGGCCCCATCCACTACATTTGGTGTCTTCCCACTACATTTGGTCATCCTGATACATTTGGTGGCAGAAGTCACCACAACACATCTGAAGTACTGTAGGTTTTTCACACACACAGTGACATCATCACTCTCACACATAGGGCACTTCAGATTAGCAAGTAGGTTTTGCTGAAGAAGCAAGTCACTTGGAGGCTCATGTATACTTCTACGCTGTGACATAAATTATGAGACCAGAAAATGTTTTAATTATTTAAATGAAGGTTGTGTGTTTGAGAGCTGTTGTGTAGAAATAGTGGACTCACTAGAAAATGTTATAATAATCTCAATATACAGAATTCCAGAGATGTCAACAACAGAACTATTCTTATATGAGCTACAAATTATGGTAGAAGACCTTTCTAGAAAAACAAAGAAAAAATTGTAATAGCTGCTGATTTTGATATTGATATCACATGTGATAGTAGGTATAGTTAATAAACTTGAAAATGAAATAAAATTTTTGGGGGTCACTATTACTGATACGCTCACATGGAAAAGGCACATTGATGTTACCAGCACAAAACTTAGTAAAGTATGCTTCATGATTAGATCAATAAGGAACGTCACTAACACAAGTGCCCTAACCACAATGTACTATGCACTCTTTCACTCTGTACTTAACTACGGAATCATCTTCTGGGGCCAAAATTCTGAATCAATTAAGATATTCAAACTGCAAAAGAAGATAGTCAGAACAATTATGTTCAAAAAACAGAGAGACACTAGTAAACCATTATTTAAGAAACTAAATATTTTGCCCCTCCCATGCCAATACATACTAGAATTATTATTCTTTACCAAAAAAAGTATTTACAAAATTAGCAAAAATATGGACTACCACGATTATGACACAAGATCAAAAACCTCTCTAAGAATACTTCCCCACTCAACAAAACTGTACAGTGATGGTGTCAAGTGCATGGGAATAAAATTATATAATCATCTTCCAACTTTTATACAAGAAATCCAAGAAATAAATAAATTCAAACAGACAGTGAAAACTCTTTTAATAAAAGAATGCTTTTATACCATCCAGGAATATTTGGAATCAAAATTGTCTTAGTGCATGATAATGTATCAAAGCTGAATGTTGTTAAGTCAGTTTTGTCACATCATGTAACAATTCTCTGTAAAGCTGTAACTTTAAGTAACATAATTTTGTAGGTAATGTAAAATAATCTTTCTTCTGTATTCTTGTTTACTGTTTTAGACTCCTGTAAACTGTATATTTGTATTGACTTATCCCATATCAGTTGTACAAGCCATTGTACTGATTTGATCTACGGGACAAATAATAAATAAATAAATAAATAGTTCAACACTGACTTAGTAAAGAAATATGGTTTCAAATTGAATTTCATTGTATCTACCAGAGACAATGGGCAATCAGCAGCCTGTATTGACAATGTTCTAACTAATTATGTATATGAAGATGTGTATAAATTTTGTCTAGCTCTAGGTATTTCAGATCATTGTGCATTGTTCATTGAGCTACTACAGACAGACAGGAACATTTCATGTATTAGAAGCCATATAAGCAGCAACTTTAGCAAAGAAAGCTTGCTAACATTTAGTGAGAAGCTAAAAGAGAAAACATGGCCTTTTCATCATTGTAACTCAAGTGATGAGAACTTTGAGAAATTCTTAAATAGTTTTCTTGGTGTCTTTAATGAAACATTTCCACCTAGACTCTGCAGCAATAAAAATAACACATAAATTAAAGTGGATTACCCAGGGCATAAAAATTTCCAGTGTAAGGAAAAGGCAACTGCACAGAGAACTAAAGTATAATAAAGATATTGATTTCATTAAATATGTTAGACTCTACAAAACCATATTTGAAAGAGTTGACAAAGCAGCAAAACAGCTGACAAATAACAGGCTAATTTTAAATCATAAAAATAAGCCAAAGGCTGTGTGGTCAGTCATTAAATCTGAGTTAGGTGTTAAAGCCTGTAATCAAGAAATTTCAAAATTTGACATTGAAGAAAATACTATTGTAAGCCCATTTCAGATACCAGAGTACTTTAAAGCATTCTTTATAAATGTGGCAAAGTCTGATGCAGATGTAACAGTTTATCACAACAAAGTAAATCCCTTTGGCATAGGTAAGTCCTATCACTGACAACATATATAGAGGCGGGGTTCCAGAAGAAAAATAAAGTAGCTGCAGCATTCGTAGACCTAACAGCAGCCTATGATACAGTTTGGAAACAGGGGCTCATGTACAAATTAATCTGTGCCATCCCCTGCAAGAAGATAACCAACCTCATTGATGATATGTTGTCAAATAGAACCTTCCAAGTAATAATGGGGAATGAGAGAAGTAAACAGATGAAACTCAATAATGGACTCCCACAAGGCTCTGTCCTTGCACCCCTTCTTTTCAGCCTTTACATCTCTGACATGCCTGCAACCAGATCGCGCAAATTTGGTTATGCTGATGACTGGGCTCTAGCAACAGCCCACAGAAATATAGAAACTGCCGAAGATATCCTTACGAGTGACCTAGGGATTCTCAGCGAGTACTTTAAAAAATGGAGGCTACAACCTAGTGCTACAAAGACGGAAGTATCTGCCTTCCATTTGAACAACAAAATGGCCAACAGAGAACTACAAGTCTATCTAGACGGGAAATTACTAAATCACAACAAACACCCAAAGTACCTTGGGGTTAGCCTAGATAGGACACTAACATTCAAAGAACACCTGACGAAAACTGCAGCGAAACTTAAAACACGCAACAACATATTGCAGAAGCTCTGTGGCACCACTTGGGGCTCCACAGCATCTACCTTAAGAACATCCGCACTTGGCTTGGTGTATCCAGTGGCAGAATACTGTGCCCCAGTGTGGCTCAACAGCAAACACACACACATGGTAGATAGCCAACTTAATGCAACAATGCGTATTATATCAGGCACAATCAGGCCAACTCCTACAGTGTGGCTGCCCGTTCTCAGTAACATAGCCCCTCCTAACCTGCGCCGTGAACACGCTCTGGTTAGAGAATTTCAAAAAATCATGACCAACCCTCAATTACAAATCCATGAAGATACTCACGACATCCAAGGAAACCGACTCCGGTCTAGGCATCCTCCACTAAAGACCGCACAGGCTCTGCACCAAACCAACTTCAAAATAAATGACCGATGGAAAGAGGAATGGGAGAGCAGAACAGTAGTAAACTGCCACAGTATGCCATGCATCTTTAGTAAACCAAAAGGATTTGATTGCCCTCGCAAAGTTTGGTCAACTCTTAATCGCATCAGAACCAACTGTGGGAGATGTGCCGACTCCTTACACAGATGGGGTAAACTTCCTTCGGCCGCTTGCGACTGTGGCGCTGAGAGACAGACGGTCAAACACATCGTGCAGGAATGCCCACTAAGGGCATACGAGGGTGACCCACAAGATTTCCTAATGGCGACCCAAGAGGCAATCGACTATTTACTATCTAAGCTGGACGTCTGCTTGTGACTGGTCTTCTGTGAGTGTAACTTTACAATTGGCGGTGTCCTTATATACAAACTGTTATTTATTGCTCTGTTTATACATATGTGATTTTTTTTAATCGTGTTGTTTCTGTAATTTTTACTGTGATGTTATGAGCCATACGCTAAATAAATAAATAAATAGGTAAACACTCTGAAAACTTTACAAAATTTTTGAAAGTTTCTGTGGAAGATGTAGAAAACGCTATTCTAATGTTAAGAAACAAAAACTGGCAGGCTGGGATGGAATGCACACCAAAGTTATTAAAGTGATATACAATAAAATTGCAAAACCACTAGCTAAAATGTTTTGAAGAATGCTGTTTTGCAGATGTACTGAAATATGCTGAAGTCAAACCTGTCTTCAAGAAGGGATCAAAAGAGATCATGGGAAATTATCATCCAATCTCAATTCCCCCAGTCATATCTAAAATATCTAAAAAAACTTGCTGTTGCCCAAATCTAAAACTTCATTGCAAAATATTCTGTTAACCTGAACAATCAACTTCGTTTTCAGCAGGGAAAAAACACCATAGATGCATTGAACAGTTTCATTGAGAAAATAAGTACATCATTAGACAAGAGAAATAAGGTGACAGGAATTTAACACTAGTCTTATTACTCAGTGGATGAATTAATGCAGGACAATCTGGAAAGCTGAGCTGGATACAATTTGTTACATATTCCAAGAAATATCTTTATAGTGTTATTATTTATTGTAGTGCTATTATTTATTAATGCAAAAATCGTTGTAACTGAATTAAAAATTTTTGACATGTCTCCTGTGTGCAAACCAAATGGATTGCAAATGTACATCATGAGATGAATAAAACACAACACAACAACACACATATTTTTATACATGGAATAACTTATTTCCAGTGTGGCCCTTATGATTTGGTACCAAAAATCTAACTATTACATTCCCTGCTTTACCCAGGATGTCATTCTGCATCTTTTACTGGATGATCACTTAAATACTAAATTAAAACTAAGTGCATAGTTTTTCATTGGCTACTACTGCATCACACTTTCAATATTCATGTATTCAATTGCTATCAGCACCCAGTTTGTGATGAAGCAAGCTTGGATATTTTTACTTCCCCTCTTGTTTTGCTATCTGTCTCCTTAAAATTCATTTTTCTCATGTCTGAGTAATTGCTATTAACATACACGAGTATAATTTGCTTTTCCATAAAAGAGAAAGTTTGACCCTCAGTTTTAAAGAATATAACACCAGATTTAATTTTGTGCTTAGGTTTATGTATGTAATTGATTTTCTAATTTATTTCGACTATTCTTAGTTAATAATTTTGTTATGGGCTGAAATCAGTAATTGTTTCATAACTTAAATTCTATTGTTGACTTATAAACTAATAAAAATTCTGTATTAGTTATAAACATTTGAAGATACAACTGATAGTATTCTTAAAGGATCTATTTGGCTCTATTTGAAAACATGTTAGCAAAGCCAGCCCTTAATTAATTCCAAAGTAATTAACAGTTTTGTCAAAAGTATCATTTTCATAATTGTACATGTTAATTTCATCATTTAAACAAATAATTCGGCCTAACTCTTGTAGTAGAAGAAACTGTTGAAAGAACCAATTTTTTGATGTATGCAGTTAATTGAAGGAGTTAGGTGTGTTAATTGTAATTTCTGTAAATTAAGCATCAAACAATATGTAGTTTCAGCACCTATTATTATGAGGATATATAAGGGCCCGAATTTTGGTCCTGAGACAATCAGTCCAGACAAGAAATCTGTGTTGGTTAGAACAACAACAATGCATCAACTTGACTGTGAAATAAGTGTAACACAATTAGGCCGTATGTTAAAACAATGACTGTCTGTTCAATACATACTTGATTATACTGAAAAACTGTGAACTATGTGGTTATGTTTTTTACTGCTCATAGATATCCAGCAGTAAACTATGATAGCAGTATTGGATGTTTGCATGCAACCTATTAATGAGGCTTATCAAAAGTTAAACAATAGTTAACTGTCCATATAACTGTGTAATATTGGGGGTTTGTGAACAGTGAACGTAAAGAACTGTGACATGCGACTGCACACCTGTTGGCTACATCATGTACAGTAGTCAATACTGCACTTCCACCCCTATTTTTTCAGTCATTGTTGCAATACAGTACGTTGACACCGAGGACAATCAACGTGGGAATAAAGCAAGTGAACAGCACTTATGGTGCCCCAGGTTATGACTATTTTATATTTTGGGGAATATACTTACTGGAGAAAATTGTAATCCTGTTTCATGTACTGTCATCATCATATAATTTGGAATAGTAATGTTACTATTATCTATGTCTATATTAATTGCAAAATGTAATTGGTCATTGTCACTGTGACCAACATATTCACTTTCAATTTCATTTGTCACCATATCCATTTTGATGACATTGTGCCTGGCTATGTGGCAATGGATTGGCAACAATGAGCCAACTGTATATATTTTTTGATAATTTTACATAGTGACAAAATAAATGAATACTTCTCAAAATGAAACATTCTGTTTGCAATAGTGAGGAAACCACTATATAACCCACTCAGTGGTGCCCTTATAACGTGTTTCAAAAATCATTATTGGTGTAACTCAATTGTATGCAGACATTTCTCTCCCTGAAATTAATTTTATGTCCAAATGTCTATGTATTGTATGAGAATGCTTCAATATGGGAACTGGATTAGGAGAGGTATTATGACCACTAGTGGCAAAGACGCTATTAACAGCAGTCATACATGCAGTGGATCCTGAATTTTCCTATCTTTTTGTTGTTTTTTCTTTACTCTTTGAATTAATTCTTCACTTGCTTGTTTAGTCTTTTGCACATCATGGGAATACCATCCAAATTGCTATAACATAGTATTCCATTAATGAAACAGAGAAAGGCAACAATTAGTACAATTGAAATTTTAAAGAATTATATAATTATTTTAAATTATTACAAACATACTAACTCTGTCCCAATGGTGACATCCTACTGTAGGCTGCCAAATGCAGTGGTTAGGTAGAGAGATAATGTGAATTATTCAGAGCTGAGGTAATTATTGTTTAGCTGCACCAGACTTTTTATGCCCAGAAACACATGTTGGTATGGATGCATTTATATTAAGAAATGTTGTGGCAGTTCTGGAACATTAATTTAATGCTAATTCCTTGGTGTTTTGGTGTATGGCTAAATATATACCTTGTCTCCCCAATGATGGCAGAAGTAGAGAGCATATAAAATGTAGACTGGCAATGGCAAGAAAAGCGCTTCTAAAGAAGAAAAATTTCCTAGTGTCAAATATAGATTTAAGTGTTAGAGTGGAGAGCAGCTATGAATGTGGGTCAGGGTCAAATGCACAGAAGCATCAATAGTGTACCACATGACTCACAGCTAATAGTGAGCCAGTGACATTCTTGTCTTCATTCTGTGTGGGTCGTGCTGTGTTCAGAAGTTCTAACTGTTAGTCATAGTGTTTTGTGCTGAGTGCTGACTGCCTTCATAGTGTTTATTATGTGTGATGGTAAGCAATCATACCAAGTGCTACACAAACAGGCAAGAGGAATAGTGTTCCGTGTGTACCAATACTTTAAGAGACAATCTTCTGCTGAATCCATGCCAGCACAAAGTGTGGGTCATGCTGTTGCCAAATGCCATGAGCAGACTGCTGGAGCCTGTGCAATTGGTTTGAGGACCATTCAGAGAATGTCCAGCAAAGCTAAGACATCTATGCAAGCCTGCAGCTCAGCCATTTTCAAATCACCAGAGATGCAATACAACTGCAAAAAAGAAATGGGTGAGCTAGACAATTTAGTGAAAAATGTTTTGTGACACATAGTGTTCAGCATGTATGCTGAAGGCAAGTATCCAACAGCAGAGGAACTAGTTTTGCGTATGAAAGAAGCTGAAATTTTTAATGAGAGCAAATGGACCATGCTAAGGATACTGAAAGACATGGTGTTCAGGTATCAGAAAATGAACGATGGTAGGAAGTTATTAATGGAATGAAGCGATTTGTAGCTGCAAGGACTGTGTTTTTGAGGACAATGCAGGAGATCAGAGAAGGTGGCACATCTCAAATTTATTACTTAGATGAAACTTTTGTTAATCAGAACCATGCAAGGGCTATGTGTTCGAAAATAAGCGATGGGTATGGTGGATTAAAAGTTCCTGTTGGTAAGGGTAACGGAATTATAGTGCTTCATGTCAGATCAGCACATACTGGCTTTATTCCCCAGGGTAAGTTGATTTTTAAGGTGTCAAAGGCTAAGAATTCTCAAGATTATCACTATGAAATAATGTACAGCATCTTCAAAAAGTGTTTTACACAGCAGTTATTACCACATATTCCTGTGTCTTTGTTATAGTCATGGACAATGTGAGCATCAGTGCAAGTGAACAAAGCTCCAAATACAAATGCCAAAAAGGCAGACATTATTGCATGGCTAACAGAATACCACATAACTCATTGCATAGCAAAGTAGAATTGCTGGTTCTTGTCAGTCAACGCAACCCTGCATGAAGAGTTTATGAGGTAGTGGGGGCAGGGGGGGAGGGGGGGGGGGAATTGTAGAGAGAGCCCAAGGGATGAAACTATTGTTCATGCTGAGGACCATAACAACATTTTATTTTTTTTATTTATTATTATTTTTTTTTAAATTGAGTTGACAACAATATCAGAGATTTTGTACAAAAATAGTCATATAATAAATATTTTCAGTTTGTGGGTGCCACAACATCTGACATGCAACTGAGAGGTAGAGCATGTGGAAATCTGTCAATGGATGCTTGGCAGGTTTATTTGTGCAAGGTCAATACTTATCACCAATATGATAGCTGGTGTTGCAAAGCAGATGTTTTACTTTAGCCCAGACATGATGTAAGTGCCCATCAGAAAATTTGAAAATTTTTATTTCTTCTCAATCAACATTAATGCCCTTCCTGATCTCTTAGTTTCCCCTTAGTGCTCACTCTGTGTAGATCTTACATGGCATTGAGTACTGGCAACAGTCCTCCTCACTCCATTCTTAACAACTGCTTCCTTTCAATTTTTTCTGGTTTTAGAAGTTAGTCTAATTTTTGTACAAATTATAAATTACATTTTGCTCTCTGCATTTTAGCCCTGATACTTCAAAATTTCAACATATATATCGCATTGAACATTGTTAAAAGATACCATTAAATGTACAAGTGCTACAGGTGTAGGTTTTCACTTGATATATGAATTTTATTAGTTTATTCATTTCTAAAGTGTTTTATGTTTTAATGGGAGATACAACATCAGCATTCCATCAGATCCATGGATTTATCTAAATAATTTTTATTTTGATGGTAGCAGTTTCTGAAAGGTATTTGTGTGTGTATTCTGTAGTTCCGTATGGGGATCTGTCCGTAGCCCCGGGTGAAAACTAATAAGTTATAGGACATAATTGGTGTCTGATCCTTACCTTCTGGAAGCAAAATGTGTGGTACTGCTGGTAGCCATCTATAAAAGTAAAATAAGCACACCACTTAGCTTTTGAAAGTAATTGTTCTGCTATCAGGTAGGAGGGAGGCATAGGTTGGAGAAAGTTAAAAAGGATGGGCAGGTCATTCAGATCCCATATAATTATTCTCTTTCTTGAGATTTTCTTTCAAAGAGCAGGTTTAGTCCGAGAAAAGCCAGTTAACTTGAAAAGAAAATTAATCACAGTTTTTCTTTTATTGCTATTGTACAAAATGCAATCCAGTTCTTTTGCCAATACATTTTTTTTTCTCAGCATCATAGACTACTTCATATGAACAAGATACAGGTATCTATTCATTTTTCAGCAAAATGCAATCCAGTTCTTTTGCTAATACATTTTTTTTTTTTGCAGCATCATAGAGCACTTCATATGAGCAAGATATAGGTATCTATTCATTTTTCAACAATATAAAATTTGTTGTCACTCTTCAGCAATGTTAGTTGAATGTTTAAACATTCTGGACTTGGGCAATAGTCAGAAGTCATAATGCTGAGGAGATAATGTCACATCTTCTTCTTTTAGATTACAACACTTCAACTGCTCCTAAGATAAAGAGCCTAAATTAAATTACATTTCACATTCAACACAGGACTCTCTTTCTTGAGCAGCTCTGGATATACTTTCCTACATGATAGAATACCTGGGCCCTCTCAAGGACAGATTCAAGGGAAAAGTACAAAAAGCATATTCCATCTGTGGGTGTTGGTGGTTCAGTTTGACTCCCCACCCACCCTCTCCCCTCAGTACAAAAGTACTGGAGAATGTTAACACCCCTTATTTGAACAAGATGATACTTCTTGTCAACTACTTATAGTCAAGGACTGGAGTCTACTCATAAAACTTATTAGAATAGAGCTTAACTGTATTAACTTACACACAAACCAGTTTTGAAATTTTAACCCATTATAAAAGCTGTTCCTATAAAATATCCCTGTACAAAAATTACAAGTTAAGTATGAGCAGCCACTGACCATGACAGAAGAGCTACTTCCCTGGTTTCATTATTACAACTTGCTCTACTCACATACCACAATGCAAAAACTTGGAGGAATAATTACCAGTAGCTGCCTATTTTGGTAAATATTAGAGAAACAAACAGTTAAATTATCATATTTCGCATTAGTTTTTGTCATGATAACTCACTGCCAACTAAAAACCCTATCATCGTAATTACTGCCACTAAAAGACATACAGAATTTCTAAAACCCCTTCCCCCTAACTTAAAACATGAACGAGTATGGAGCTTACAAAAATATCAATATAGTCTTTAGAGTTGATGATCTAAAGTTGGTAGCTCTTCAAATTGCTTTTTGCAGTTTACATTTATCCAGTATAACTCTTTATCTGTTTTACAGTGCATTGTTCCTGCATTCGCTGTCAAGGTAGGTAGCTGTGAGGCCCAGTAATTGCAGCATCATGATAGCATCACTCAGCAATAGCAGTGGTGTTATTGAACTCTGTCTTCCTTGAAATCCATTGACTCCAGTCATTCGTCTTTAAACTGTACAACTGTTGGCTATTATTTCCAAAACAGTAGTTTTCTAGATTGATCATCCTTTTTATGAAACTTCCCATTCCTTTTGGTCTTCTGTTCAGTTATTATATATAGTGGTTCTCTTTCTTGAGATTTTCCTTCAAATAGCAGACCCAATCTGAGAAAAATCTCTTAACTCAGAAAACATTTAATTAAAGTTTTTATTTCATCACTATGATGGGAAATGTAGTCAAGTTATTTTTGCTTTACAATATTATACATTTTCCATTTACACTACATTTTGTTTAATGGAGCAAATTAACAAGTCTTATTACTTTTGCAATAACATTCTCACACAAGAAACATGTGGCAGGTGCAACAGTGGCCAGAGCATACTACACAGCAGACAAACCTCATACGCTCATGGTAGTTTTCACCACACACATACACACACACACACACACACACACACACACACACACACACACACATACATTCATTTTGTGCCATTACAGTTTCGATGAGTAGTGAGAACTTGTACTTTTTTTATCTATTTGTGTTCATTAAATATTCGCAAAAAATGACTTTTTTGCATGAGACAAACTAGCTCCACAAGTGTGGCCTGCCTGGTTCATTTATAGTGTTCTTAGAGATAGCACAAAATTTTGTAGTATACAAAATTTCCTCGGAGTAATTCAGATCCTTAGTCAGCCTTGACAAAACTGGAAATGAATGGGATGGGCTGGATACTATAGTGGTTAAACTGAATACTGTTGCTAGTTTCTTACCAGATGCATTCAGCTTAGACTGAATCTTAGTCTGTATACTGTCAGACTGCTTCTAAACTTGTTAAGCTGTCTTAATGCTTTTTTGTCTGTTCTCCAAAGCACAGAAGCCTAAAATTTTAAAACTATCAATTTATTAACAGCTATATGAAAATAATTAAAGAATTGACTTTGAGAGCACTTCAGTAAGGAAACTGACATCATAGTAAATTCCATTAACCACCTGTTTTTCATCTGTAGATCACAGAAATAAATTTCAAATATGTGACATGATATATATAACAAGTCACTATTTTATCCAGGTAGCCTGTAAACTATCAAGATACTGTGAGGATATCAATATAGAAATAAAATATATTGCTGGAATTATTTAATTTTTGTGTATTCCTACCTTTTTTGAACGCCATCTAGCCTCTTGTATATACTAATGTTGTTCTGTTTTTGCTGCACCATCTTTTTTTTTCATTTGTTGACCACCCTTACAAACCATAAACTTTTTGTTTTCAGTGTCCACAAACGATCACATTACCTCTGTGCATGTTTTTGTAAAGTAAAATGTTGTTTCAGAGAAACATTACTAGACATAGCAGGAGAGGAAGAAACAGACTTTGGAAGTGATATTAGCCTTGAGCAGTTGTGGGAGACTGACAAAGATATAGAAACTTCACATTTCTTAGGGACTTCCATATACAATTTACCTTCACGCAATAGACTGAATTGTTACACTATAGTGAAGGTAATGTAAATATGTTTTGTATATCTCATTTGATAATATATTTCTTTGTTAGACCTTCTCAGTGGATCTCTTACTTAGCATTATGTGGTTTTCAAAGGTATTTTCAAATTAATTTCGGACTACAGTGTATCTGCAGCAAAGGTTTGTGCATGATATATATCCATGGTATATACCTTGATTTGGAGCAATATTGTCTGAGATAAGATGTTTTAGAACCATCTTAATTCATTTTCTGTTATTTAAAATTAAACAGTTTTCTGTCATAATGTACCATCTCATAAAATCTTAGTCTAACAAATCACTTTGTTTGATTCATTTCCAAGATTTCATGAAGCTTAATTTAATTCTGGAGATGATATTCCATTAATTCCCTAGTGTAATAACTAACACATATTGAATTTTGGCAACATTCAACTTTTGTGATGACACTGTACAGTTTGTGTCCCTTGCGACACCAATTTATAACAATAACCCTGTTTGAGAAATGTTGAAGAAAGATTGAACTTAAAACCAAGTAGAATTAAATACTAACACAGATAATTTATATCGGTGGTTTTAGCATGATGCCAAAAATCTTCCAGTAAGCTACAATCAATTCAGTAACGATAAAAATCTCACAAGTTAGTGAACAGTTTTACCATATATAAGAGGAATATGTTGCTTAATGATATCTATGTAGGTACTTGTAAATGTGTTTTGAGTTTGAATATGCTCACATCCCTTCAGAAATATGTACATCACTTTTAAATCAGAGTTCTGAGAAATTCATTATTGGCACCAAATAAAGCAGTGCATAGCTACACTTGCGGGCATTTGGCCCATATGTTGGTTAGAAAGTGCTGCTGCCACTGCAGGAAGGGAATAATCCAGTGTTGCATGACTGGGATGCTTTAAGATCTTGTACTGCCTACTGGCATGTCAATTGAGCGCAGGATTGGAAATATGTGTGATTTGACAACATTTGGCCATGTCAAAACAAGAGTGCATGACATAGGGCTACTCTATCTCCAAGATTCTCTGAGTTTCATGTACCAGCTTATATCAAGAGTACAATGCATGCCTATACTTGATTTACACTCAAAAATATGTCTCACTTCTTTGTAGTTTTCTCACTGTTCTTCATTGGCCCAGCATGTCTGAAGGTATGTTTCCAGCATAAGGAGAGAAAGCCATGATTGTGTCTAGGTATGTATGTTAACACTAAAAATGAATCATTGTGAGACTTATACAATACACACAAACCTGAATTATAAAACTTTTTATTCAATATGTCCACCATAGCACCACATCATCTCACATAGTACCATTCTCAACCGCATACTTCTAAACTCATCTCACAACTACTGAAAACATGCCAAAAAGGCAAAGAGAACAGCAGCATATTTAGCTATAAAAATATGTTGATTGTAACCACTATTTACTGGAACAAAGAAAACAACACTAATAATAATAATATTTATTATTATTATTATTATTATTATTATTATGAACAGTTTTCAAAATTATAAAAAATTTTTGACAGATTTCTGTTGTTATGATCTTCTACTCAAAACAATTTTTGATTGGTTTTGTATTTGAATACAGACAAATTACACTTTACCATGTATCTGGGAGAAAAAATAATGTGAAAAATTTTATTGGTTCAGGTGATGATTTTATTGTTTGTATCAAGTCGTATTCCAAAAAATGAAAGTGTGCAACTGACAAATTACATCAATAACTCATCTGATTCAAAATCACACAGTTAGTGAAATAATCAATCATTATACAATACAGTTAACCAAACCTCTACAGATTTATCATGTTACCAATATTAACAAGAAGGAAAATTTTCAACACTTTAATCCTTTACTAGGTAATTCAGATTTATTCACATATTATTGATGAAACTGTAAGTTTCTGTCAGAAGTGCATGACAATTTATTATCTCTTACATATCTTGCATAATAATCAGTATACCTGTATGATTGTTCAACATCTGATTTTCATCAGCCACAAAAATAATCATTAAATTAGTTTTCATAATAGTGGTCAGTACATACAAGGTGTCAGTTTTTCATCTGTAATCTTCAAACTTAGTTCTGAAGTAGAAGCTTTACTGATGTTTGAGTGTGTTTTGTGAAATAAGTGAGAAGTTAAAAGACATTACTAGATATAGAAATGATCTCATAACTTCAAAGGCTAAAACATGCAATATGAAATGTGCAAAGTGAAAATGTAGTACTGAAAAAATAATCCTTAATTAATTATTTCATCATTGAAGTCATGTACTGTAGTTAATGTTAACCTCCCAGCACAACAGAGCATTTGCAGGCAGAATTTTGAAGGCTGTGTGCTTCATTTGAGTGTTCAGTTTGTTTTTACCTTGTACTGGTTTGTATACACTACAAGTGGTAACCATGAAATCTGATTATTTATTATTTAGTTGTTCAATATAAAATCATTATCCCATATCATTATTCTTAAAAATAAAGGTGACCGTTTCAGTTAAACTATTTTACTCTTTCTCATTAACAGAACCAATGGATAACCAATACAATTTTAAATTCCATCTTCTCATCAACTGTACTGTGAATTACTTGCATGAATTACTTATAACACACTACAAATATGTTGCCATTTGAATCCATGTATAGAAGAACCACTCTGTGTTTCATGACACTAATCACATCATCATATCCCTTACATAACATTTCATAATCTCCCATAATACTCCATAAATTAGAGGCTGCTGGCATTTTCTGTGTCCTGTCAAAAGCCTTTGACTGTGTCAATCACATCATTCTCTTAAGATAATTAGAATATTATGGTGTCATTGGCAACGCTGCGAAATGGTGTGTGTCTTATCTACCTAACAGGAAACAAAGGGTGTCATTGAGAAATACCTATGCAGTAAGTAGTCAGTCTTCATCTGACTCAGAATTAATTACATGTGGTGTTTCTTGAGGTTCCATATTGAATCCATTGCTTTTTCTTGTGTACATTAATGACCTCTCATCTCTTACATTGACATATGCTAAGTATGTTTTGTTTGCAAATGACACAAACATTGCAATAAATAGCAACTGAAGTAAAGATTTAGAAATAGCTGCTAATCAAATTTTCACTGACATTAATAAGTGGCTTGAAGTTAATTCTCTGTCATTAAAGTTTGAGAAGACCCACTATATGCAGTTCAGAACCTGTAAGAGATTTCCTTCCAGAATGTGTATAACATATGAAGACATGCATATCGAAGAGGTTGGCAGTATTTGATTTCTTGGATTACTACTCAATAATAAATTCAGTTGAGTAGGGAATACCATAGAACTGCTTAAGCTTCTAAACAAGTATGTATTTGCAGTGAGAATGATGTCAGATGTAGGAGATATAAATATATACATTAAAAAAAACTAGCATACCTTTCTTACTTTCATTCTATTACATCATATGGGATCATATTCTTGGGCAACTCATCAAACCAAGAAAAAGTTTCTAGGGTGCAAAAGCATGTGATAAGAATCATTTGTGGTGTAAATTTAAGAACATCATGTAGAAACCTGTTCAAGGAACTTTGTATTCTAACCATTGCTTCTCAGTATATTTATTCGTTAAATGAAAATTGCTGCAAGAAATTCATTTTTATTTCCAATCAATAACTCAATACATAGTGTCAATACTACGAATAAGAACAATCTGCATAAAGACCTAAAATCACTTACCTTGGTCCATTGGTCCAAAAAGGGGTCCAATATTCAGGAACACACATTTTCAGTAAATTGCCAGCAACTATTAAAAACCTGGTTTCAGATAAAGCATGGTTTAAACAGAGTTTCTCAAAGATGTTTTGATAGGCAACTACTTCTGCTCTATAAGCAAATATCATAACAGAGACTGTTGAGTCAGCTTAAGTGAAAATGTCCGTTAGATTTCAGTTTTGACTGCATTTGGTGTATGATAAATTTATTAATAGTGCATAACAATGTTTCTTTCTGACAGTGTGTAAATTCTGTAAATATTAGCTGTTTCAGTTTATTGCATTGTATTCACCTATTTCGACAATCTCATGACAAATGACCAGGGTAGTAAGTGTTATATTCAAATGTTTTATGTTCTTATGTTATATTTCATGACAGGTTCCACACCCATGAGAAACATCTCATTTTTTGGGTCTATGGAATGAAAACTGAATCTAACCTAATTTAATCTCCATGACCATCATCATGATCAATGTAATAGTCTATAAATAAAATCTAACACAAAATAAATTATCATTAACATCAATTCACAACTCTCACCTCACAATTGCTACATGAAAATAGTGTATCATTATTAAACACACACACACACACACACACACACACACACACACACACACACACAAATACAACCCACACACGCATGACCACAGTCTGACAGCTGAAGCCACACTCAGCTGACAGAGTCTGTGGTCATGTGTGTGTGTGTGTGTGTGTGTGTGTGTGTGTGTGTGTGTGAGTGTGTGTGTGTGTGATTTATTTTTGACAAAGGCCTTGATGGCAGAAAACTCATTTTCTGAGTTTATTTGTTGTGGGTATCTGCTATTCAGTATCCGTGCTATATGGTGAGCAGTAACTATCCTTCTCATAATAATGTTACAGAATATATAATCTTGATTGTTCTAAGTTATGTCAAAACTGAGATTCAACAGACATTTTTACTTAAGCTCGTCCACCAGTCCCTGTTGTGACATTCATCTCTAGATTAGAAGGAGATGTGTACAAAAAGGCTTTCAAATTCTGTTTAAACTTTGCTTTACCTGAAACCAAGACTTAGATAAAGATATTCAGTACAGTATGTCAGTTGTTTCCAGTTGATTAGACAACACTTCTGTTTCATTTCTGTATAATTTTCACTAAATACAACTTCTTCCTTCCATTTGGCATGGGGATAGTACTCAGTTACTATGTTTTTTCTTTCCTTCAATTTTTTTCGAAAATGAAATAATTTTAAACTTTTTTAAGTGGCAAAGTCAAGATAAGGTAATCACAAAGCATCAAAATTGTCAAAATATCATAACAGGTTTATTTTGTGGTATAAGTTATAGTATGGACAAAATATTGAATAATCAAAATACAGTTAAGTAATCATTAGTCAACAATGTTCATAGAACAATGTATGCCTTAGTAGCTGTCATAATATTCCATAGTAGAAAAATTCATTGGTTCCTGTCAGTACCATACTTGTCTCTCAGTATGATATACAGCAAATATCTTCTCTCAGTTATGTAATTATTTTAAGTTTTGTATTTAGTGATGCTAATAATAATATTTGACTCTGGATTTCCAACTAATAGAAGTTCTTAGTGCTAGGAGAGATATGATAGGAACTGGCCACATTCTGCAAACTGTTTAAGATGCCTCTGGCCATGGTCAGCTGTCTTCATGCTGCTGTACAGGATCATAGCAGTGGGAGATGATCTGACATGACATTGTTGCTTGTTTCGCCCAAGAGCTCTGCTGCCAAGGGACCTTGCAGTGCACCTGATGCAATGGATCTGTCCTCAACAATGGTGAGTGGCTGGTGGTAATGCATTTGCATTGCTCAAGGGAGAATTTCAATGTGAAGACTGACTGCCAGACCTTGCCAACTCTCTCTGTGAGGCACTGGTGGCTGCTCCTTCACCAGGGTCTGAGCAGGGACATTGGGGGAATGGTCACTAGTTATTGGAGCTCCAGTGTTACGCACATTATGGAGCCCATCAGTAAATAGCATCCTGGGATGGATAGGGATCAAATGTGTATTCGATATGTGTGCCAGAGGGCCTCACCTGGGATGAAGTGGAGGCGCTGCTTGTGACAATGAGGCATGCAGGTAGCAACCATATGTAGATTGTGGCTCATTTTGGCGCCAATGACACCTGTTGCTTAGATCCTGAGGCCATTCTCGATTTATATGGGTGCCTGACAAAAGTGGTGAAGTCTGCTGGTCTTTTGTGTGGGTTACAATCAGTCCTTGCAGTTTATAGCATCATTACCAGAATCAGTCAAGGTCCTTTGGTTTTGAACTAAGTGGAGTGTCCAGTGAAAGGTTCCATTGATTCCCTGGTGGGACTGTGGATTTATGGCAGTTGGGTGGATAATTATAGACTCCCAGTGAGAAGTCAGGGGTGTACTACACAGAGAAAGCAGCTGCTCAAGTAACAGAATACGTGTGGTTTTTTTTTTTAATTATTATTATTAGTGTAGATGGTTGTTTGAGTTCCTGTGACAAAATTTTCCCGATTGATATTTAGAGTGAAACTAGTCCTTGTGCAAAGTAATGACATTTTGATGGCCAAAATTATAACAGCAAATATCGAAGTATTTATGAGAGAATTCCTGAATGTTTAGTCCTCCAGGAAAGATGTTATGGAAAAATTATCCTAGGAAATGAGAGCTGGCTGAAACCCAAAGGAGAAAGATCTGAAATATTTAGCAAGGCACAGAACATATATCCAAAAGACAGATTAGTTGGCACAGGCATAGCAGTATTCATTGTAGTCAACAGAAATATTGTGTCTGTGGAGGTTGAAATTGAGTGTGAATGTGAAGTTATCTGCACATATTCTTAGGTGAACTCAAGTTAATTACTGAATCTTTTTACTGGCCACCTGACTGCATCATGACAGCTTTAGAATCATTCAAGAAAGTCTGTGTTCTGTAGTGCGAAAATTCCCAGATTGTGCAGTAGTAGTTGGAGAAGATGTGAGCCTACTGAGTATAGACTGGGATATCTATGGATTCCATGCTGTTGGTATGTACAGATTTTCCAAGAACAAGCAGATAGTTTAACAGCCCACATGAAATGGGAACAGTTTAGACCTTGTAACTACAGACAGGCCTGACCTTATCAACAACATCAGTAAAAAGGATAGTTTTTTTTTTGGAAACAGGAGATAAGCAGTTGTTAGCATTCCACTTAGACAATAAATGGATATCATTTAATTAGAATGTAATGGACATAGAGGGCTTATGGACAAAGTTTAAATGGATTTTAAGACATGTTCTGGAGAAATTTGTGTGCAGTGAGTGGATTAAGGACTCGAAAGACACTCCATGGTTTAGTAATTAAATTTAGAAATTGCTGAGGAAGCAAACTGTTGCACTCTTGTTTCAAAAGAGAATGCAGAAATGTTGATAAGCAAAAGAAAGTGGAAATTCATGCATCTGTAAAAAGATTGATGTGGAAAACATATAACTACTGCCATCATTATACTTTGGCAAAAGACCCTATCAAGAACCCAAGAAAATTCTGGTTCTACACAGAATCACTAAATGGTTTCTATCAAATCACTCATTCACACATCTATCACTTGACCATCCCACAGATGCCTGTATGGAGAACAGAGAAATAGAGAAGCAGCTGAAAGATTTGAAAATGATTAAGTCACCAGGTTCTGATGGAATCACAATTCGGTTTTACAGAGAGTATTCTATGGCGCTGACCAATTACTTGGCTTGCATTTATCACAAATCTTTCGCCCTAGCAAATGGAAAAAGTGCAGATGACTTCTACATGCAGACATCAAAAATGTCTTGCATCAACTCCATTCTGAGAGTTCTGGAAGATGTACAGAAAATTGGAATAGAGATGAACATAAACATCATTTCCACCATTTTTATTGCTCATAAAAAACACACATTGCATGTTGTACCACCATACAGTGAGACCTTCAGAGGTAGTGGTCCACATTGCTGTACACATTGGTACCTGTACTACCCAGCAGCATGTCCTCTTGCACTGATGCTTGCCTGTGTCCGTTGTGGTATACTATCCACAAGTTCATCAAGGCACTGTTGGTCCAGATTGTCCCACACCTCAATGGTGATTTGTCTTTGATCCCTCAGAGTGTTGGGTGGGTCACATTGTCCATAAACAGCCCATTTCAATCTATCCCAAGCATTTTCAATAGGGTTCATGTCTGCAGAACAAGCTGGCCACTCTAGTTGAGTGATGTCATTATCCTGAAGGAAGTCATTCACAAGATGTGCATGATGGGGATGCAAACTGTCATCCATTGGTTGGAGGATGGCATTCACATATTGTACAGTCATTACGGTGCCTTCCATAACCAGCAGTAGTGTACATTGGCCACACATAATGCCACCCCAAAACAACAGGGAACCTCCATCTTGCTGCACTCGCTGGGACGTGTATCTAAGGCATTCAGCCTGACCGGGTTGCCTTTAAACACGTCTCTGACGATTGTCTAGTTGAAGGCATATGTGACACTCATCTGTGAAGTAAATGTGATGACAAACCTGAGCGGTCCATTCAGCGTGTTGTTGGGCCCACCTTTACTGCACTGCATAGTGTCACGGTTGTGAAGATGGACTTTGCCATGGACATCGGGAGTGAAGTTGCACATCATGCAGCATATTGCAGGCAGTTTGAGTCATAGTATGAAGTCCTGTGGCTGCATGAAAAGCATTATTCAACATGGTGATGTTGCTGTCAGGGTTCCTCCAAGACATATTTCATAGGTAGCGGTCATCCACTGCAGTAGTAGCCCTTTGATGGCCTGAGCAAGGCATATCATCTACAGTTTCTGTCTCTCTGTATCTCATCCATGTCTGAACAACATCACTTTGGTTCACTCTGAGATGCCTGGACACTTCCCTTGTTGTGAGTCCTACCTGGCACTGAGTAACAACACAGATGCAGTCACACTGTGGTATTGACTGTCTAGGCATGGTTGAATTACAGACAACATTAGCTGTGTACCTCCTTCCTGGTGGAATGACTGGAACTGATTGGCTGCCAGACCCCTCCGTCTAATAGGCGCTGCTTGTGCATGGTTGTTTACATCTTTGGGCAGGTTTAGTGATATCTCTGAATAGTCGAAGGCACTGTGTCTGTGATACAATATCCACAGTCAATGTCTATCTTCAGGAGTTCTGGGAACCGAGATGATGCAAAACCTTTTTTGATGTGTATGTAAGAAGGGTAAAAGGATGGATTCACAAAATTACAGACCAATATCCTTAACATCTGTTTGCTGCAGAATTATTGAACATATTCTGATTTGAAATATAATAAATTCCCTTGAGATGGAAAAGCTTCTGTCCACAAAGCAATATAGATTTGGAAAGAACCACTAATGTGAAGCTCAGCTTGCCATTTCCTCACTTGTTATCTTGGAAACCACAGGTGAAGGGCACAAGGCAGATTCTATATTACTAGATTTCTGGAAAGCTTTTAACATGGTTAGCTTTTAACATGTTAGCCAAGGTATGAGCATATGAAAGAGACTTCTGGATACATGAGTGTTTCAGAGACTTGTTAAGCAATAGAACCCAGTACATTGTCATTAATGGTGAGTGTTTAGCAGAGACAATTGTATCATCAAGACTGCCACAGGGAAGTCTGACTGGACCACTCTTATTCTCTACTTACATAAATCATACAATGGACAGTGTGAGCAGCAATCAACAGTCATGTTGATTGACTATCTAGGCATAATGATGCTAAGTGATATGAAATGGAATTAGTATATCAGAATGGCAGTAGAGAAGGCAAATAGTTGACTTCAGTTTATTGGGCAAACTTTAGGAAATTATTGAGATCATGTATAGAACACTAGTGTGTCCCATTCTTGAGTATTACTCAAGTATTGGGATTTCTACCAAATTGGATTAAAGGAAGACATTAAAGCAATTCAGAAGCGTGCTGCTGTATTTGTTACTGTTACATTCAGTCACAATGTAAGTGTTGCAAAGGTTCTTTATGAGGTTAAATGGCAATCCCTGGAAGGAAGATGACATTGTTTTTGTGGAACACTGTTGAGAAATATTTAGATAATTGCCATCTGAAGCTGGCTGCAGAATGAGTCTACTGCTGCTATCATACATTTTGCCTACGATTAGAGAAATTAGAGTTTGTGTGGAGGCATATAGATAGTCATTTTCCCCTTACTCTATTTGCAAATGTAACAGGAGGATATGGATGTAGATAGCATTGATAGAGAAAACCTTGAAAAACAGATAAAAGATGAAAAATATAACACAGAAAACGATTATGACTTTAATTTTCTGAAGGTTTTGACCCCAGTAATATAAAGATTTTCCAAAAGTTTTGATCTCAATAATAGCTTTTATGTTTTCAGGAAGCTTCTTATAAACTGTATCTAACATGTGGAAAGTACCTTTTTGGTACAGAGCTGTTTGATTTGTGTTATATATAAATTTTTGTTTTGTCTTGTAAAGTGTTCATATATACCATAGCTTTTTGCAGTCTACAGTCCTTACCTATTACATTTATTTTGAGGAATGCAAGGATTTCCATAATGTATACCCATGGTAATGGAGTAATACCAGATATCTTAAACAGATATTTGCAAGGGTCTCTAGGTTTGCAACCAAACAAGACTCTAACTGCCTTTTTTTGTAGTTTGAAAGTGATATCAGCTGTTTTAGAATTTCACCACAAAGTGACTCCATATTTAAGGCTTGAATGGACACAAGCATGATGTGCATTCATTATTGTTTTTCTCACTACAGCATGATTTTAGTGAGCAAAGAAGGTAACATGTCTTGCTCAGTTCTGCATTAAGGTATTCAATGTGTTTATTCCATTTTACATTGCTTCGCAGCCAATTCTGAAGAATTTGGTGTCAGTATTGTTATCAACTAGTTCATCATTGATATAAACCAGTGGGATAAACACGCCATTGTTTGGAGCATTGTGGAATTTTAGGGCAATGAATTTTCTACTATTTTTACAAGCTGATTATCCTGTGCCTGGCTGCTAAGTTGTTTTATGACAATGTTTAATTGTAGTGCCATCTGAAACTATGATTTGCATCCACATTTGAGATAATTTATATACAGAAGGGGCAGAAAGGGTCCCATTACTGAACCTTGGGGTACACCATATTCATTTTGTTTACAGTCTGGTAGCATTCAGATACAGTTTTCAGATGGGTATCTGTGTGCATGATGTATACTGCCTGCTTACGACAGCTCAGGAAGGAACTGATCCAGTTGTTGGACATACCTCAAATACCATACATTTTAACCTTTGACAACAGAATTTTATGGTCCACCATATCAAGAGCTTTTGACAGGTGAATAAATACTCCTACTTATTCCTGTTTCTTGTCCATCAGGCTTAATATGGAACTGATGCGCTCTCAGATCTGGATCCAATTCACAAACAGATCTCACATGCCATATCCTCACACACACCTGATCCTCACATCCATCCCAAGAAACAACCACAAAGAAGCACTCCCCTTGTCACCCAATTCCACCGCAGACTGGAATGACTGAACCATGTCCTTTGTCAGGGATTTGATTATCTGTCATTTTGCTGTGAAATGAGAGAAATCCTACCCAAGATACTTCCACCTCCTCTCAAAGTGGTGTTCTGCCAACGATCAAACTTCCACAGCATCCTAGTCCATCCCCATGCCACTCTGTTCCCCAATCCCCTACCAGAGGGGTCATACCCCTGTAGAAAACCCAGATGCAAGACCTGCCCAATCCACCTACCCATCACCTTCTACTCCTGTCGTGTCGCAGACTTATCCTATCCAATCAGAGGCTGGGCCACCTGTGAAAGCAGCAATGTTATATACCAGCTCTGCTGCCACCACTGCACAGTGTTTTGGATTGATATGAGAATCAACCAGCTGTCAACCAGGATTAGTGGCCGCCATCAAACTTTTGCCAAAAACAATGTGGAGCACCCAATGGCACAACATGCAGCAGTGCACAAAATGTGAGACTTCAACATCTGCTTCACAACCCATGCCATCTGGATCCTCCCCACCACCACCAGCTTTTCTGAACTGTGTAGATCAGAACTATCCTTACAGCATATCCCTCTCTCCTGTAACCTTCCTGGAATAAACCTAAGGTAACTCTTTGCCCCCCCCCCCCCCTCCCCAAATAGTGTGTGCGTTTTTGTGTGTGTGTGTGTGTGTGTGTGTGTGTGTGTGTGTGTGTGTGTGTGTGTGTGTGTGTGTACACACACCACCCCAGCCCCATTATTCACACCCAATTTGTCTCTCCACATCAGCTAGTTATGCCCTAGTCTATGAAATTGCGTGTCCAGCCATCTGCCCCAACCACATCCACCCCTAGCTAGCCCCAGACAGCTCCCATCTCTCTCACAAGCCGATAGATGCTTCCCCCCCCCCCAACTCCCTTCCTGCCTCTCACCTCTTTCCATCCCTCACCCCACCTCACACTACCCCAACCCACCCCATCTGACACATGTGAATATTTTGGAAGCCAACATTTCATGTCAATGTGACAAGTAAGAAATAAATACAGCAAACCAAAAGTTCAGAGAAATATTTACACATTCCAAAAATGTTAGTTTAATAAATGTAAGTGGTATTGGTCACAGATTTCACACTTTCCAACGCTTACATTTAAATGGGATGAGAAAATATCTTATAATTAAGAAGGTGTTCACTGCAGTAGCAACTAGGCTCATGTACCATTGTGATTTTGGGATCAACAGTCACATCTCAGATTTGTTTTAGGCTAAATATAAAGATTGACCGTGCTGAGAAACTACTCTATAAACAGACCAGTTCACTCTTTTGTGGGTCAATATCCAGCACACAGCAATATGTAAAAGAAAATCATATATAACAGCTAGACCTGATAAGTAGAGTATGTGATCCTGATAATTCTGAAGTATAATCATTAATACCAACTTGCAATGAAAATGTCTAATGTTCCTTTGTGTAAATGTACAGTCCCTAAAAAATAAACTTCTGGAACTTCACTGCTGGAAAAGTTAAAGTGAGGTATGCTTATGGTTAATGAACACTGACTATCATGTGGGGAATTAGAATTAAGTGTACTAAATGGCTATGAATTGGTACAGATTACTACACAGCAAATATGAAACATGGTGGTATGTCTGTCTACATTAATAAAATACTTAAAATATATTATGAAATTGTATATGTAAATGAGCTTTGTATAGAATATAATTTTGAAGCTGCTGCAGTACTGCTGGTTGGGGTGTTCCCTGCAGTATCTGATGGATGGCAGAGGGGGAGTTCATGTGTTAATTCTGATGCTTATGTATACTGATCTGAAATTACCGACTGGCATGTGTGGAGTATATTTATCCTCTTGATACCTTTATTCTTCATATCATGGACTTCTTTGCCTGTGCAGTTTTAGCTGCGCTAGAGATGGGAATTGTGCTTATCTAGTTCTGTTATCTACCAAATAAAACAAGTGACTCTCTGAAGATGTACATATATTTTTCCATACAACTTTAGAACATCTCATCCAACAACTGTCTGCAGTTTTGGCCTGTTACTTACTTACAATATTACAAATTCATAGACAGTTAAGAGTCAACTCTCTATTGGACTTCTGGGAAGACTCTAGAGCTGAACTGGCTTCCTTCTTTCTCTCATGACATAGTTCATTATCATGGCCTGCACTAATCCATTGAATGTGGCATGATTCCAAGACAGGGTGTCACAAAGCAGTTGTATCCTTTCCAGCTTTTACATTTTTCTCCCCCCTCAACATTGTTATTTTTGTCTCAAATTTTGTGATAATGTTACTTTGTTACATACAAACAGTACCTAAAATCCCAAATATTGGCTCAGGCATAATCCAACTTAACTTTAGCACCTATAATATTCCTTTGGTCATCAGGAGTTAGTGAGCCACTTAGTTTGCCTAAAATCTGTGTTTATAACAAAACAATAGCAATTTCAGATTTTGTAGTCATTTTTCATTTGTAAACATATATCTAGTTACTAATTTCTCAATAAAGTACATGAAAAGGCTATATAATTAGGTAATGTAGGTAACCTTACAGCTAATGACAAAAATATGTTTTTAAAACTTGGGCTCATTTAATTCTGGAATAATGAACATCCCCATTAAAAAGATTATTACTGTAATAGAATCTTTGGGTAGTCTGTTGGGTTGTAGCCCAAGGAAACATGCTCATTTATGTAAGACTTGGTATATTTCAAACAGATGTCCACATTACAATAAGTCATACAGCCAACTGCACAGGCAAGATGGCAGGGGGCCATTAGGTTAACAGTCAAAGAACTTGCGATGGTGAAGATATATCATTCATACTTGTCGATACCAAACAGCCCCCCCCCCCCCCCCCCCATGCCACAGTGTGGAGCACGGTTTGAATGCAGCAGAAGGGGGGGGGGGGGTGTCTGGTGGTGAAGCCAGTGAGGGAGACAGCAGTGATGTGATGGGGATATCCATCTCTGGAGGTTGTTGCAGCAGGGACCACGCTGGGAGGTCAACATGGAACTTCTGTAGGTGGTGTAGGTGGATGAGGCATTAGCCCAAACATGAATATGGAGCTATATGGCCAGTGGCTGGCAGCATTCGAACTATAACCTGCCCTAGGGAGGTTACTGCAGCTCAGAGGAGCATGTGGTTAACCCCGCATGGGAGAGGGAAGAAACCAGCGATCAACAGATGAACCAGGTCCAAGATCAGGTGGGGCAAGTTGTCTTGCAGTAGGATGAAAATGTGGTTGTCCTCGATGAGGATGGTGACATCCTCCACACATTAAGGTGGGACGTCAGTTTGCAGAAGCTCTAGAGCAGGTACGGTGGGAGGAGGTAGAGTGAGAGGCCAAGAACCTGAAGAACAGTTTTGATGGTGATGCAGATGCATGTTCGGGTAAGGGTTGCAGTGGCAGCTCTGAGTGATCATAGCTTGAGCGCGAGTCTTTAGTGTTGGGAGCCTGCTTAACGTCGTCATGCATGAAAGATGCTGGGTCGAGGTGTGCTGGTTTCACGCAGTGGAGAGAAACAGTGAGTGGCGATCTTTTAACCCAGATATCCATTGTGTTAGCGGTGTGGCATATGACCTTGTATGGGCGTGAATATGATAGGGCAAGTGGCACCTGGATGGTGTCATCACGGAGAAAAATTAACTTGCATAAAAAGAGATCAGAGGGCATGTAGGAGTGGAGGAAAGTATGGCTACATGGGAGTTCAGGAAACTGTTTGCAAAATGTGTCCTGATCTGGATTAGGAAGTCAGGAAGTGGGTTGGGATTGTCGGGGGATGTACATTGTAACAGCTCTCCAGGGAGGACAGGGTTTTCACCATAGACAAACTCTCTCATGGTGTCCTTGATATTTGGTTTGTATGATGATGCATAGGCTGAGGAGAACCCATGGGAAGACCTCGGTCCAAAAAACTGTCATGACACTGCAGTACCATCTTGAAAGTGTGATGACACCTTTCTACCAGCCTATTTGCTTGGGTGTGGTAGGAAGTCGCGTGACATTTGTTGATACCACACAGCTGGCAGAGTTGAGCAAAGAGTACTCATTAAATCTGCTGGCTCTGGCCAGTTGTGATGGTAGCAGGGCAACCGAGTTGGGAAATCCAAGAAGAAACAAAAGCCTTAGCCACGGTCTCGGTGGTAATATTGGTGAGAAGTATAGCCTCTACCCACCAAGATAAATGATCGATGCAAGAAAGAACATAATGGAAGCCCTCTGAGGGGGGAAGGGGGCCAATGGGGTCCAGGTGCACACATAACAAAAGCAGCGAGATGGAATGTTGAATTTGTGGAGAGATGGAACAGTGTGCCCGGTGACTTTGTTGCACTGGCAGGTGATGCAGTTCTGGGCCCAGGTCTGACAGTCGAGCTTTATGTCTCACCATACAAATTGTTCAGACATGAGGCATGTGAATGACTTAATTCCAGGGTGTGCTAGAGAATATAGTGTGCCAACTCTAAACAGCAGATGGGGTGGGGATGAGGGGTCAGAGGGAGTCGGTGGAAGAGTCACAACAGACTTACCCTCTGTTGCACTTGGACATGATGATGCAATGACCACTTCTGTTTGTGATGGTAGAAACCAAATGTTCGATGATGGCGTATGGGCAGGGCATGGTGTTTGTTGATTTATTAGGGCTGCATGGCTTGGAAACAGCATAGTTTTCTGCTTGAGAGGGGAATGGCAACGAAAAAGTCACATTTTTGTTATGTCTACACCAGTGTAGATGGCAGTTAATGAGTGTTGAGATTGTTTTGGATGTGGGCAGTATGTGTAGAGTCTGTCTATTGTCCATAGTGCATGAGAAAGGCTCACTCGGTGGTGACGGCCCTGTTGGCACATGTGGAGCTATGGAACGAGCAGTGCAAGGAGGCATGAGATGGGGGAATTTTTATCAAGACACTGGGTGGGGAAAGCATGTGGCAGCAGGGGGCTTGATCAGAGCCAAGATGGCTGGATTGTCATGAGACATGCAAGTGTCAGTTTGCGAAACTGATGAGAGAGAGATTGGGCGGAATACACTTGTTGGAGGTGGGAGTAACACTATGTAGATGAGGCTGGAGTCTCATGAGATAGGTGTGGTGTTGCTAACCTTTGTGCTGTTTTTAGCAGAGCTGTCATGTGCAGTGGATGAAGGCTCAGGTGTCATCACTGCCAAGCAGTGTGAATTGATTTGGGCAGTGATTGCAGCAAGTTCATCCTCAGCACATGCAATGCGGTATTTCAAAATGGCATTCTCACAGCAGAGGATGCATGTTTTAGCACTTTCTGCCAGGAAGCTATTGATGGTTGCACAAGTCTTGCTCGTGAGAGCCGTGCACTGATCCACTAAACAGTTAAGGGCCTTTGCATTCAGAGCAGGTAGTGGAGCACGGTCACACAGGATGTGAGAGTTAGAAGTGTGATGAAACAGAGAATCTCAAACAATGTTTGGAGACAGGTGGTGGTGTGATAAGAAGTCAATTCCCAGGATCGGTTCTGTGATGTGTGCCATGTGGAAGATCCAGGGGAGGAAGAGGCTGTTAGAGAGGTGGAGTTGAAGCGAGACAGAGCCACAGGTCTGGAGTGTAGTTCAAAGTTTGCAGGAGAGAGTGTGTGCATGTGAGAGGGCATGTGACCTTCAGTTTAGGTACAATTTAGATGTCAGAACTGGGGTGTCCACAAGGAAGCTGGGACTCAAAGAATAGTCTTTGACATGAAGGTGACCATTTGGTGAGATGGAGGTGTGGACGGAATGTAGCATGGGTTGGTGTGTATTGGACAATTGGCTTTTTGGATTCTTGCATGAGGTTGGCACATTTTTGCATCATGTGCAGTGGCTCAGTGTGCAGAGAGTGTGGGTGTTGGGTGCCAGGTTGTGCAGCAGTCTGGGAGGTGGTGCACAGACTGTCCCTGCCTGCGGCCAGGCAAGCTACCAGTGCAGGAATGTCAACCTGTTATGTGAGTTCCTGCTGGTGGCACTGGTGTGTGAGTGGATGGATCTGGTCAGCTATCTGCATATGCAAATCCATGGATTCCAGGGCACGTGGGAGGAAATGAACCTGGAGATCTGTAGGTAGTTTTGATAACCTCACCAACCACAGTATTTCGTCTGGCATCATCTGCTTGCTGGCCAGGAGGTGTAGCCATCACCAAAGTATGGACAGGGTGTGATCGCTGAGATGTTCCTTGTACAGTATTTGCAGAATAACCTCTTGTGAGGAACGCGAAAGGATCTCGATGATAATCTGTTTTGCAAAATCATACTTTGAAGTTAGCGGCAGCATCAGAAGTGTGCCTGTGCAGTTGAGCCATGAGGCACAGGAATTTTGAATTGTTGTTAGTGATGTGGTACAGCTGAAATAAGTTCTCTACCAGTGCAAACCACATTGCTGGGTTGTCCTTGGATATTGGGAGCAGGTTCAGTAAGCAGCCTGGAGGTGGTGCCAAACACACAGCTAGTTTTGTATCTGAGTCCTTTGTAACATTCGTATGACGTGGATGCTAGTCCGGAGCAGTCGACACAGATGATGCTACATTAGGTGCAAGCGAGCAGTCTGTCAGAGTGGATGAAAATGGCACTGAAATCCTAGGAAATGACGCTGTGGAACTGTCTGATGCAATGTTTGCAGTGCAGAAGTCCAACACAGAATGCATGGCTGGCACCATGTGAAAAGTGGGTGGTTGAATGACTGCAACTGAAACCCCTTGCACGTTTACTTGTGGTGGAAATGGGGGGGATTGGAAGAGTGGATGTTTGCAAAGCAGCACAATAAAATGTTCCCTCTGGACTGTTGACATGACAAGCCAGGCTATGTTCGGAGGTGCAGAAACCACAGTTAGTATCACTATGCATCACATTGTTCACATCAGGTCCAGGCCCATAAAGTTCACTAAGGGGCCGAATAGCCACTGGGGGCGGAAACTGGCCTGGAAACATTCTTGATATACACTGGGTGTTATCCACTTTGTTAACCAACGAAGCAGTAAAACACTCAGGTGTCACAGGAGCACAAGCAGTACACATGGTCTGTCCTAAAAAATGCAAGGTCACACATGGCACTGTTGTAATGGTCGCCTGGTGGCCGGCTTCTGATACATAGATTATGCACAAATGCAGAATAAACATGACAAAATGCAGGAACTTTGCTCTCCTTGTTATAGTTTTTGAAATGCAGGTGTCAATGCACACTCGCTGGACAGGCAAAGCCTGACTCTGCAGTTACAAGTTGCACTGTCAAGTGGCAAAAGTGCTAAGGCGCCAAAACTGCAGGAAATATGTTGGAGAATACAGGTGGTGGTAAATCAATGAAATGTTCTGTTGTAGGTGTAGGTGCTTTGATATCCACATTCTGTGTGGCAGGATACATGGCCAAGCAAAACAAATGAAGGATGAAACAAAGATGGCACGGTAGATGTGAAAATACTTCCATTGCAAGGAAACCGCATGAAAATTCTTACTTGTGGTCATCACTGTGGGTACTGTGTTGGGTTGTAGCCCAAGGAAACACACTCATTTCTGTAAGAATTTGTATGTTTCAAACAGACGTCCATATTACGAGAAGTCATACAGCCAACTGAACAAGCAAGAAGGCATGGGCTATTAGGTTAACAGTCAAAGAACATGTAATGGTGGAGATATATCATTTATACCTGTCAATGCAACAAATCCAATATTTATGCAAAATATCCAGCATAATGCAGTCGAAATTATTTCTCTGTGTGAAAGTTCATACTACAAAAAAACTATTTTCACTGTTCAGTTTCTCAGAAATGTGAAATTTTAATTGTAATTTATGAAAATTTAATAAAGGATAATAACTGACTGTAGTTATAATTATTGCAAAATTATAAAAGAAGCTTGTCAGAAACTACTTCATGTCAGTGTGTGATGAGTTTGAAAGGGCAAAAAATCTATGTCCACCAATATGGGAAAATGCACCACAGATGATGTAAAATGAATTACAACTCACAAAATGTACCAAGTTTTACCAAAATTTCACATCTAGGAGTGAACATATAATTAATTTCATGGACTGTGTTAATAATACAATAATAGCTCAAGCAAACTGTGAGAACAGGATCAGACTATGAATGGTGGTATTTCCTAAGACTATGAATGTTGTTATTTCTAAATAATAATTACTGTGCATGTAATGTTCATACCAATTTGAGTTTCAGGTCCAAAAGACAGTATCAAGAATATAATTCTGTGATTGTGTTATGTGTTAATTTGCCACACTTGAACTTTAGTGAATAGTTACTTCAGTGTTAGTGTAATGGTCCCAAACAATATTGCAGGATATCACTGCATTATGTGGCTATAAATTCATCTGCACATAATTTAAAATAGATGAGACTTTATCTGGCCATAAACCATAGCTTACTTAACATCTTAGTGCAGTAAAGAGTTTGAACTGAAACTTTGGTGTAGACTATTTCATTGATAATAGACATCTTTCAACCACCAACTTTCCAGACAGGTTCAATGGAGGTGGAGCTACAGAGGATATATTTGTACAGTAATGTCTAGGCTATATTTGTTGCCCTATGGTTTCTTATTACTTTATACTGAAAGTATCATCTTGAAGAACTCACATAACAAAGCAGTGAACTGTTTGTTGGACAATGAACTATTTATTCACAGTTGTGAAGTGATTGTTGCCACAAATGAACTAGAATTACTTTGGGCATTGAAGGGACAGTGCCCAGAGAAATTTCTGGGATGAACAGAAGCAGTAACCATTACAAATGGTTGACCAAAAGAAATGCAGTATTGCTGACATCATAAATTTTACTGCATTTGGCAAGCAGACAATCAGTATGAGAGTTCATGATCAATGGCATGAGCTCGGCCAATGTTACATTATGTATTATACCAGCTGACTGGATATAAAGAAATCAGTAAACTGATGTCAAGATTATAACCTGGAGAACTAAGCAGAACACAGCAGCAACAGATGACAGGAAATTATTTGAAGTTAAAAGTGCTAATGTTATTAGGTGTTGTATAATGATCAACAAAATGAGGTCATTATGTGAGGTTATTGTGGGAATTGGTCCCAAGAGGAAGAGTATTTTGATGGGTTTAAATTAATGTCATTAGATGAAATTATGGAAGCTAGTGAAGATGTAACACAAAATTATAATTCTGATGTATAATTTGTAGATCCTCCTGTCACTGATGAATTTTAAAATAAATATGTAATAAAACACAAATGTAATAAGGGAATAAAAGTTGTTTGTTCTTATCAGTATATTAAATTGGATTAGTGATAATTTGTTGTTCTGGCAGAAATAAAATAATTTTCAATGCAGATCAAATTGATACTGTTAGTAGTGAAGAGCTGGAATTAGATCAAGAAAAAACAGAATGTCCAGATGATGTTGATATACACAATGATTATTGGGAAGGATCTTGGGTGTGGTGGAATAGAGAACTCACAAATAGGGATATGGAAGATTGGGAGTGGAGTATGAGCAGTTGAAGAATGAATATTCTAAGGAAATACCAGCTGTGGTAAGGTGATTTGATTAAAAAGACATGGGAGAAATTAGATGAGAAATGGAAGGAAATGTATGCAGAACATGAGCAGACAAATTTTCATGATGCCATGGAAGAATATGGGAGTGCTAATTAGAATGAAAGCATGTGTGAATTCGTAATTAATGACATAGATGTAAACGAAATGTGAGCACATGAATCTAAATTGAGTGAGACTTAAGTGGAGAGTGTTCAGGTAATGGGAAAGCTGTTGGAAAAGTAAATGATTTGGAACAGGAAGCTAATGACAAAGGAGAAGGTGAGTTATTGGTAATTAATAATGATGTAAATGAGGAGACTTGACTGAGACAAAGATAAATGTAGTAATGGGAACAGATTAATTTACCAGGATACAGATTATCTGGCTGTTTTTCAAGGAGTTCTTTGTGGGGTGGGGGAGTGGCTATGTACTTAAAAAGCAGTATTCCATTTGAGTCCGTAGACATATCACAGCACTGCACTGAACAGATATTTTAATCTTGTGCAGGGGTAGTTCAATTTAGTGAAACTAAACTTCTGATTGTTGTTGTTTATAGGTTCCCTAAATGTAAGTGCACAGCATTTCTGCTCAGGGTTCTTGATTCACTTTGTGGGAAGTACCAGAAATTGGTTATATGTGGCGACTTCAATGTAAATTTTGTATGTGATAGTGCAAGAAAAAGGATGTTGGTAGATCTCCTAAATTCATTTGATCTGATGCAGAGTTTTTTCCAACTATCGTGCAGAGGGACTGTAACACAGCCATAGACAATATTTTTATTCATTCTTCATTACTAGATGGGTATTCTGTTAGTAAAAGGGTGAATGGCCTTTCATACCATGATGCACAAATTTTAACACTAAAAGGCTTTTGTACTCAAACAAATATCACATATAATTAGAAAATATGAAGGAAAGTTAATCCAACAGCAATAGAGAGTTTTCTAAACCTTGTTCAGGAACAAGAGTGGCAGGTTCTTCATAGTGCTGAGAACATAGATGATATATATAATGCTTTCCTTAACACATTTCTCATGTTCTTGGAGAGTTGCTTTCCATTAGAATGTTCTCAATCAGGTACTAGCAGTAACAGGCAACCCGGGTGGCTGACTAGTGGGATAAGGATATCATGTAGAACAAAGTGGAAATTATATCAAAATGTTAGAAGTAGTCACAATCAAGTTACAGTAGCCCATTACAAACAGTATTGCAAGGTGCTTAAAGATGTTATTAGGAAGGCTAAGAGTATGTGGTATGCAAACAGAATAGGTAATTCACAATATAAAATTAAAACCATATGGTCAGTTGAGAAGGAAGGTCTGGACAGCAGCACAAGGTCGATGATATAAAGTCAGTTTGTAGTAAAAATATTTCTGTTACTGCCAAATCATATATATGTACAATATTTAACAATAATTTTCTGAGCATTGCTGGTGAATTAAATAAAAATTTAGTTTCTGCAGGGAATCAGATAACTTCTGAGATTGATGTCTGAAATACTCTTCTGTGATACAGAAAAGGGTGAGATTGAGTCAATAATTAAATCACTGAGGCTTAAGGACTCTCATGGATATGATGGAGTGCCTAGCAGAATATTAAAGTACTGTGACGCACATGTTACCCCTGTTACCCCTTTATTTATCCATATTTGTAATTTCCTGAACGATAAAAGTACTCAATAGTAAAGCCACTTTATAAAAAGTGAGAAAAGGATAATGTAGACAATTTTAGTTCTCTTTCTATGCCATCAGTGTTTGCTAAAGTTACTGAAAAGGCTGCATATTTAAGGATAAAAGATCACTTTATATCACATGATTTACTATCAAATGTACAGTTTGGCTTTAGAAGTCATTTAACAACTGAAAATGCTATATTCTCTTTCCTCTGTGAGGTACTGGATGGGTTAAATAAACGGTTTGAATGCTAGGTATATTTTTTTTATTTAACTAAGGTGTTATATTGTGTTGATCACAAAATATTGCTCCAGAAGTTGGACCATTACGGAATATGGGGAGTAGCTCACAATTGCTTCACCTCTTACTTTGGCAACAGACAGCAAAAGGTCATTCTTCACAATGCTGAGAATGGCTGTGATGTGGGGTCTGAGTGATGTTCAGTCAAGTGGGGGATGCTCCAAGGATCAGTGTTGCAGCCACTCCTGTTCCTTATTTTTATAAATGATATGCCCTCTAGTATTACAGTTAACTCTAAAATATTTCTGTTTGCTGATGACACTAACTTGGTAGTAATGGATGATGTGGGCAACATTGGCCTGGTTTCAAATAGTGCAGTTCATGACCGAAGTTCATGGCTTGTAGAAAATAAACTAACCATGAATCACAGTAAGACTCAGTTTTGACAGTTTCTAACACACAGTTCAACAAAACCTGATGTTTTAATTTCACAGAATGGGCATATGATTAGTGAAACTGAACAGTTCAAATTTATAGGTGTTCTATAGATAGTAAACTGTCATGGAAAGCACAGGTTCAGGATCTTGCTCAAAGACTTAATGCTGCCATTTTTACTGTTCAAATGGTATCTGAAGTGAGTTAATGTTTGATGCAAAAATTAGTCACTTTGATTATTTTTATTTGCTTATGTCATATGGTATTATATTTTGGGGTAATTCATCCCATTCGAAAAGAATATTTTTGGCTCAGAAACGGGTGGTTTGGGCAGTAAGTGGCGTTGACATTGGCCTCTCAATATATGTATTCCTTACTGTTATTTCTTGTTGTCAATATTAGCTTATTTCCAAGAATAAGCAGCTTTCACTCAGTTAATACTCAGGAGAAATCAAACCTGCATTTGGATCGGACTTCGTTAATTCTTGTGCAGAAAGGTGTGCAGTATACTGCTGCATCCATTTTCAATAAGCTACAACATGAATTCAAAAATCTTAGCAGTAATCCACGTGCTTTGAAATCAAAACTGAAGAGTTTCCTCATGGGTCACTCTTTCTATTCTGTTGAGGAGTTCCTTGTTATATTAAGCTGATTGTTCTTGTATTGTTGATTATGTTTACTTAAACTTCTGGACTGACTTTTTTCAGGTTCATAAATATTTTATTTTTATCTACTATTACTTTTATGTTGCAATTTCATGTACTGACATGTTCCATTACCTTGGGGATTTGCTCCTCAATTTGGTCCTATGGAACTTGATGTGTAAATAAAATAAATAAATTAGTACTAAATGAAATGATCAGCAAGGCTGATGAGGATGTTGAGGAAAGGATGTGTAATGTTGTGAAATAGCAGTAATGTAACTAAGTCCCAAATGACTGAAGCGGAAGAAAGCAAAATTGACCATCAGGCCCGCATCTCGTGGTCGTGCGGTAGCGTTCTCGCTTCCCACGCCCGGGTTCCCGGGTTCGATTCCCGGCGGGGTCAGGGATTTTCTCTGCCTCGTGATGGCTGGGTGTTGTGTGCTGTCCTTAGGTTAGTTAGGTTTAAGTAGTTCTAAGTTCTAGGGGACTGATGACCATAGATGTTAAGTCCCATAGTGCTCAGAGCCATTTGAACCATTTTTTTGTAGAGATGTGTGTGAAACTGAGATGCCAGTAGGGGTGGTCTTACTGGACAGGGAGATAATAATGTCTGTGTGGATGTTGTGGCAGAGTGTTCAGAAGTAATGAACAATGTTCTTTACTTAGTAGATAGTAGTGTGAGTGGTTTGAAAATAAATGTGCCAAAGTTTAAGATGAAATGATTAATCAAGTCGAGGATGTGAAGGTAATGTGAGTCAAATATGCATAAAAATTCTGATACATGTGGTGATGATGATGATGAAAATACTGAATTGATTGTTTATACACTGCAAGTAAATAATGTTAGTATTCAGTGTCTGAAGACTGATCAGAAAATTGCTGATGTAACTATTGATATTTTTGATGTGGGAAGGAAAGTGTTGACTTTCTTACTAACAAAAAATGTATACCTTTGGAAATCAGTAGGAAGGTAAGTGAAATGCAATATTTTATAGCATTTCTAACATTTATGTGATATCCTCCACAAGACAGTGAATACCATGAATATTGTGCGCTATCACGGGTCTCCTATGTAAAAAGCAACTTATTCACTACTAATATTCATCTGCAATATTTATAATACTTATTTAATATTCAGTTATAACAAATTTACTACCAAATATAATCCACAGATAAGCCTTAGCACCTGCAAAAACTTTTTTCTGCTTCAAGCATATGCTACATTTCTGAACCAGCAATAACATTAACTTCATGCTATTGCAGATGCAAACAGATAAATACATAATAACTTTGATTATGTTATATAAATATGCAAACCTCTGCATTATTTTCCACTTAGAAATCCATAAATAATAAGACAGGGCTTTCTTCCACATAGGTAAGTAATTACAACAATGATAATTATCAAATTTCAATAATTATCTCACAAAACAAAAGCCTTTTTCATACAGACATGGATTTCCTGAGTAACACTATATGGGATTCTGGATATTGATCATAATGTATGTAATGAACAGTTCCCAAGTTTTCTATATACACATATATTTTACCATAAAGACTAATACACATGAACACCGCATGAAGTACAAAGGCAGACTGAATTAAACATGGCAGTTTGTCAGAGCAGTTAATGTTCCAAAGATTGTAATTTGTGTGGTCGGTGTGAGGTATCGACACCACAGCTACAAGATCAGTGATCCTATGTGCACTTAATAGGTCACATAAACACTGGTGTTTTGATTGTAAATATCTCTCTCATCAATCCATTGGCCAGTACAATCCTCACTTCAAGCTACAGTACATGTACATCAAGTAGGATGCCAGATACTACAAAGAGTCTCCCAGCAATAAGTTTAAATCACTCAACAAACAGCAAATGACCTGGAAATTTACTCAACAAATATTTACAACTCAATAGTCCACCTATATATTCCTGAAAAGTCATGTGCCTACTGAAATAAAGCTTAAAACTAGTTAGTACTCAGGAATTTTCAGTTGCCACTCTACTCTCCTATGCTACCTTACATTCAAAGCTAAATCCTTCATGTAAAACTTTACTATAACTTAAATTTTCTTTTAAATATTCATTTGCTTTTCCTCACATATTACCAAAAAATTTAAATGTAGTGTACCTGAGAATATCTTTACTTCTTTGTCTACTTCATAAATATGTATTGAAATCAAAAATCATTTCTTCACTTTCCTCACTACAATAGAAAATATTTTTCAAATGCAAGTTTTTGATAGTCACATACTGTAGTATATTTGCAATATTTGTCAAAATATTAGGTATACTGAGAAAAAGGTGAACTTCCTGTTGGACATTCTCCTCGACTAATGTCTATTTCTGTTCTTCCAAACTAGTTTAAGAAATAGGATCCTTATTTACTTCAAAAAATTCTGCACTATATTCTAATATCTCTTCACATTCCCACATATCTGAGATTTGATTATTTACACTTTTGAAATTATGAGTCGAAGATTTCTCTAGCTCAGGTTGTAACTTCTGAGATAAATTAGCTAAGATAGCTTTTAAGCCTCTACTTCTGTAGCTAACTCTACTCTACTGATTTTAATGCTATTTCATAATTCAACATTGTTTTCTTCCCCTTTGGTTTGAAGGTTCTTAAGACTGTTGGACAACACATCCACTGTTTTGACTTTTTCTAGTGTTTCAGTTAGACAGTTCACCATGGTGCAACTAGTCACAGGCATGCAGCAACAACACTTCCTATCCCATGACTTAGTTTTGACACCAACATAAGTAATCACTGAATCATTTATCTGCTACACTCCACAAGTGAATCACTACCAATAAGAAATTAATTATGGTTGATAACAGTTCACCTGATCAGAATGACTGCTAGTTGCACTGTACGGGTGATGAATTGTGAGCCGCTGTGCGTTGGTCATGTGGTCAGCTAATTATCCACTGCCCTATGAAGCAAATTTTTCCTGTTGTTCCTAGGTCAGCTGCAGTAGAGATGCTCTCACAGAGTGCTGCTACCTACATAGGTTCAGAAGCAACGTGTGGAAATCTTCAGACTTCTAGACTAACTATTTCTTCAATCTCACATTGACAGTTACTTTGACACTCAGTTATTTGTTGTTATTGATGTGTTAAATCACATTCATTTGGTTTTATATCAAGTCATAAGATACACTGGCAGAAAAAAAATCACAACACCAAGAAGCTATGCAACATAAATGAAAGTTGAAAGGCATGTTCATACATCTGAATGATGATATTCTGGCGGTTTCTGGTGACTAGGGGAAGGATGGGCTGCTGGTGTGGAAGACTCACATGTCCCCTTCATCATTGGACTTACTTGGAGGTGCTTTGCCGATCTTCTTCTCAGGATAGCCGGCTCCTATGATCCACCCAACTTCTTCTCCAAAGATATGATTCTATTTGGAGAAATTTGCTCTACTCTTAAAATGATTGCATACACTCAGGAGACTTTTAAATCAACCCTACTATATTTCACTTCCACAAACAGAACACCACATAACAGTTTCACATCAGTGAATCATATTTTGTAAATCCAATGGCTCCCAGTCGGTCAGAAACTATTGATTACTTTTACAATAAACATAGTTCCAAAATCTCTCAAGGTTCCCACAAGTCTACCATCCACAACTCTATAAGAGTCAGTAAGTAAGTAAGTAAAAGTAAGTGCCTTTTCTTTTCTTTTACACAGTTCAGCTGGTCACAATATTGACTGACGTAGCACCATCATGGAGTAATGTTCGCTTGCTCCTTGTGCTGGTCATGTAACTTCTGGGATGAATGAGGCAACCTATTGCCAACACTGATCAACCATTCACCTTGTGGCATTCTCTTGACACACGTCCCCCTGCGCACACAGAAAACCAGCACGAGGTAGACACTCTCCGAGATGGTGGAAGGCATCAAAATTATCGAGGCACTAGAATATATATTCAAATTTTGCACCAGTTGCATAAAACTGATGCTGTAGTGCCAGTATGAGGCTGCAAATCAGTTTTGCTTTAAATAAACACTGTAATTGTTGTGTTAGTTACCTTCAAGAGAGGACATGGTGAGTTGATGTTAGTCAAGAATGCCTTTAAGGCAACAAAGACACCTTTATCAAGACCTCACTGAGTTTGAATGAGTTCATGTAACTTGGCTACAAGAAGTTGGCTGTAACATTGCACAGAGGCTTGGCAAAAACTTAGCTACTTTACATGATTGCTGGCAGTGGTGGTCATAAGAACGTGTGGTTGCAATAAGACCAGGCTCCACCAGCTATTGGCACTTCTGATAGGGAAAACCTTCACATTCAGTGTATGGCTCTGGTGAATTGTACTGCCTCTGCAACAGCAATATGAACTGCAGTTGACACCACACTGACACAGCGAACTGTTACAGCTTCGAGCCACGTGCCTTGTAGTGTGTTTTCTACTGAGCCCAAACCACCATTATTTGCAATTTCAATGGTGTCAAGCAGGGGCTCATTGGCAGACAGGTTGGAGGTCTTTTGTGTTTTCTGATGAGACATGGTTCTGCCTTGGCACCAGTGATGTCTATGTGTTGGTTAGTAGGCTGCCAGTTGAGGACCCACAACCAACCTGTCTGCATGGTAGACACACAGGACCTACACCTGAGTTATGGTCTGGGGTGTGATTTTGTATGACAGCAGGAGCACTCTCATGGTTATCCCATGCACCATGACTACGAGATTGTATGTCAGTCTGTGGATTTGACCTTTTGTGCTGCCATTCATAAACAGCATTCCAGGGGGTGTTTTCCGACCAGACAGCAGAAGCCCACATACCACTACTGTTACCCGACAAGTCCTACAGTGTGTTGACATGTTCTCTTGGCCTGCTTGATAGCCAGATCTGTATACAATTGAGCACACTGGGCCCTTATCAGTCAACAACTGTAGTGTCATTCACAGACAGCATTAACTGTCTCTGTATTGAACATCAAATGCAACAGGTACAGAACTCCATCCCATAAACTGACATACAGCACCTGTAGAACACAATACGTGCACATTTACATGCTTGCTTTCAACATTCTGGCAGTTACACCAGATATTAATGTACCAGCATTTCACATTTCCAGCAGCCTATCACCTGCTTATATTAACTTTTGATCTTGTAATGTTAATCACTTAGATATGTTACTTAGACAAATGTAGTCCCAAAATTTCATCACTCTACATTAATTATTTTTGGTGTTGCATTTTTTCCTTTCAGTGTAATTTCTTCTTAGATTTGTGTGACACTACTGTATATGTTTGCCTGTATTTTCTTCATTGTTTATCTTTGTTGCTCTAAGCAATGTCATATGTTTATTCATTGTTTCTTAACAACTGCCATGAATTTCCTAAATGTGCCCATATTTCTGGTACCTCTTACATGTGTCATCATCATGTGAAATGAAATGCAATTTTTATGTTGCTTTGCACTTGATGATTGATCTGTCACCTTGCAGTTTCAAGCAATCACTTCTACCTTATTTAATATTTGCAGTCACCTTCTTCTAGTTTTCTTGATGCTGTGGATCTACTGTGCAATTCCACTAGTCCTGTCTGTTCCACTAGCCATTGCTGTTTTGATGATGTCTCCTTCTGCAGTAATCTGAGGCCTGTGAAAAAATGAAGTCTATGACAACTGGTTTCTAAATGATGTTAATTTCTTTTCAGTGACTCTTCTATACTTTGTTGCTCCAATATTTAATCACACAATTAGGTGAATAGATCTCTCATATATAAGAACAACATACACTAAGTGACTTCCATAGCATCACATAAGAGAATGTTTCAAAAGAACATTCAAGAACAGAAAATGTTAATAGTCTGTTTATCTCTTGACAGTGTAGGCCTTGCCTCTTTTTCTCTGCCTCTCAAAGCACTGCCAAATGACACCAAATCATAAGCAGCTCCTTTGCAGCATGTGGAGATGCTTGTTCACTGTTGTGCTTTGAAATGCCCTATGCCATGATTCTTTCATTATCCCTGCATATATTTCAACAGAAAATTGCATTCACTGGGATGTTTTCCAGTTAGTAAATATCTAAAAAAATGTCTTCAATTCTCATGAATGCTTTGTTGGCCAAAGAGAATAATAATGAAGCATGCTATCCCAAGGAATCTCATGTTACACTACACAGCTGAATTTATGCTCTGATGACTGTAGTTTTCTACAGAGTTAGTTACATAGTAATTCCAAAACGCATTTCAACATTTAATTCAAACAAAATTTTTTTGTACAGAATGGCCCCCTAAACTTGAAATGACTATTTGCATGACATCTTCGTTGTATTTGTAAATATCTGGTCAGTGGTTGTTACTGAGGCAGTTGTTAATCCATACTGCTCCATCTAAAGTTAACTTCAAGTTGAATGTCAGAAAGAGGTTTAGCAGAGCATTTTTCATTCCCTTTGAAAATCAACATTGAAACCACAGGATTTTATTTCCTTTGGTCAAATTGTGAAATGGATATTCAGGGTTCTTTAACAGCATATGTATCATTTGCTGGTACTCTCTATAAGCAAATAATTGCTAAACTTTCTTCTATTAATTTTATTCCAGTTCATTTTAAATCTCTTTTACTCTAATACTATCAGGAACTGAATATGTACAAATTATTTTTCACATAATTACAGGTACCATCACATGCTAGTTTCTTGCTGCAGAAATATAGGAAGTGCCAGAAAAATGGGCCGAAATGGATGGAGCAAAACAGGCTGAGGATTATATTGTAAAACATGTTCAGTAACAACAATGCAATGCTTCTGTATTGCCATGTTTTGAAAATAGTGTCTTTTATATTGACACTCAGACAATTAGTAGTGTAAATCATTCAGAGAACCTTTAAGGATCTGTTTAGGAATGTTTCAGATTTTTTTTGTGAATAGTGTCTTTCAGTTCTACAATTGTGCGTAGATGTCTAGCATACACCTTATGTTACAGGAACCTCCAAAGGAAGAGACAGACTGATAAGTTTGGAAATCTGGGAGCTCGCAAAATGTCCCCATTCCTTGAAATGATTTTCTTACCAAACATTCTGCACCCTACTGCCTTAGAAATTTGTGTGCTATGAAATGTAGCACCATCTTGTTGAAACCAGTGTTCATTTGCAGAAAACTGTTAAAGTTCAGGTGTGAGCAATGTGTCAACCATGGCACTGAGATGTGAGTCTGGTTGCTCATCCATGTAGATCCTCAAAAAGGAGAAGGTGCCAAATATGCCCATTGAAGAGACAGCTCACCACACTGTAACTTTGTTGGTTTATAATGTCGTTGATAGGGTTCATGAGGATTATCCTCACACCAGTAAGTTTTTTTTGTTGTCATAACCACTCAGATGAATATGTACATTGTCACTCATCTCCAGCAAATTTAAGAAGCCTTCATTGTTTCTGATTTTAGTCAACATTTCAAAGGACAAAGCCATTTGCTTTTCCTAACAACTTTCATTTAATTGTTGCACAGCCTGTATTTTGTATGGTTGCAATTTTAAATCATTCCATAAAATCCTGTGTGCTCTATAACTGGATATTCCCTCCGCTGCTGTAATTGGTCTTAAATAGTGCTTGGGACTGTTGGTTAAAACATTTTACACCTCTTCTATTTGTTCGTGTGAGCAACAGCTTCTGGGCCTTCTTGGTGATTTCAGAGAAAGAGAGAAATAAAAAGACTGGGTGTGATGGCAAGGGCTTTAAAGTGCTGGAATGGGAACAGGGAAGAGGCTGGATGGATGAGGACAGTGACTAATGAAGGTTGAGGCCAGGAGGATTATGAGAATGTAGGATATATTGTAGGGAAATTTCCCACCTGCACAACTCAGAAAAGCTGGTGTTTGTGCGAAGGGTCCATACGACACAGGCTGTGAAACAATAATTGACGTGAAGGATGTTGTGATGGTCAGAGTGCTCAGCAACAGAGTGGTCCACTTGCTTCGTGGCCACAGTTTGTTGGTGGCCACTCCTGTGGACAGATAGCATGTTTGCTGTCATGTCTACATAGAATGCAGTACAGTGGTTGCAGCTTAGCTTGTAGATCACATGACTGGTTTCACAGGTAGCCCTGCCTTTGATGGGATAGGTGATGTTTGTGGATTGACTGAAATAGATATTTGTGGGAGGCCGTATGAGACAGGTCTTGCATCTGGGTCTATTGCAGGGATATGAGTCATGAGGTAAGGATGTGGGAGCAGGGGTTGTGTAGGGATGAATTAGTATACTGTGTAAGTTCAGTGGATGGCGGAATACCACTGTGGGTGGGGTGGAAAGAATAGTGGGCAGGACATTTCACATTTCAGGGCATGACAATAGGTACTCAAAACCCTGGCAGAGAATGTTATTCAATTACTTCAGTCCTGGAAGGTACTGAGTTATGAGGGAATTATTCTTCTGAGATCCTGGGTGGTGGTAGGAAACTGAAAATATAAGGGATGTGAGATTTATTTTTATATGAGGTTGGGAGGATAATTGTGATCTGTAAAGGCTTCAGTGAGACCTCAGTATATTTTCAGAGGGACCGCTTGTCACTTCAGATGCGATGACCATGGTGGCTAGGCTGTATAGAAGGGACTTCTTGCCATGGAACAGGTGGCAACTATCGAAATGGAGGAATTACTGGTCATTAGTATGTTTGATATGGACAGAGGTGTTGATGTAGTTATCTTTGAGGTGGAGGTCAACACCTAGGAAAGTGAATTGTTCTGTTGAGTAGGACCAGGTGAAGCAAATGGCGGAGAATTTTTGAGGTTCTGGAGGAATTTGGATAGGGTGGTCTGACCCTTTATCCTGATCACAAAGATGTCATCAATATATCTGATCCAGGTAAGCAGTTTAGGATTCTGGGTGTTTTGGAAGGCTTCTCCAGATGACCCATGAATAAGTTGACACAGGTTGGTGCCATGCAGGTGCCCATAGCTGTACCCCAGATTTGTTTGTAGGTAATGCCATCAAAGGAGAAGTAATTGTTGTGAGGATATAGTTGGTCATGGTGATTAGGAAGAAGGTTGTTGGTTTGAAATTCATCAAGTATTGGGAAGGTTGATTTCAATAGCAGTAAGGCCATGGGCATTAGTGATGTTAGTGTAAAGGGAGGCGGCATCAATTTGATGACCAGGCCACCATGTGGTAAAGGTACAGGAACTGTGGAGAGTCGGTGGAGGAAATGGTTGGTATCTTTTATATAGGAGGGTAGGTTTTTGGTAATAGGTTGAAGGTGTTGGTCTACAAGAACAGAGATTCTCTCAGTGGGAGTACAGTAACTACCCACAATGGGGCATTCTGGGTGGCTGGGTTAATGGACTATAGGAAGCACGTAGAAGGTAGGAGTGCAGGGAGTGGTGGGGGTGAGCAGAGAGATGGACTCCAGACAGAGGTTCTGGGATGGGCTTAAGGATTTGAGGAATGACTGGAGATCTTGCTGGATTTGTGGAATGGGGTCACTATGGTAAAGTTTGTAGGTGGAAGTACCTGACAGCTGACAGAGTTCTTCTGCCAGGTAATCCTTCTGGTTCAAAACAACCCCTCTGACTGCAGGTAGGATTATAAGGTCGGGATCAATTTTTAGATGATGTACTCTGGTTCTTTCTGTGGATGTAAGGTTAGTTTACATGTTGAGGGGTTTGGGAAATCACGGTGAAGCAAGGTTCGAGGTTAAGAAATTCTGAAAAGTTAGGCGGTGATTTGGAAGCAGTGGGGGTGGATCACGGTTGGATGGAGGAATGAACTGAGTTTGGTAGGGTTCAACATAGGTCTTTGGTTGAGTATAATTGGTGGGGTTGGTGGTGAAAAAGTGATTCCACTGTAGGGACTGGGAGATGGAGTGAAGGTCTTTAACAAGTCCTGCATGACTGAATTTGGGAATGGGGCAAAAGGTGAGGCCTTTGGAAAGGACTGATATATCTCTAGGTCTAAGGTTTCTGAATGTAAGGTTCATGACTGTGTTTCAGGTCTGTTTTGGTTCTGGAGTCAGTGTGGTGGTGGGAGGGAGTTTTGGAGGATGGTATAAATGTAGTAGATTTGCAAGACAAAGTTTGTCAGCTATGAGGGGACGAGCTGGAGGTTTGGAGGTTGTTGTAGAGGTGGTGGGCAGTGATGCTCCAATGTGGGAGTAGGAAGAGAGCAGGGTGGAGGGCTTTTTGAGGTGGCATTGTGCATGTTGCTCTAGTTCCTGGAGGGCAAGAGTTTCAATGAGTGTTAAGGATTCCAGAAATTTGGGATTGCATAGCAGGAGAATTTTGCAGATGGAGAGAAGGTCCTACAAGGAGGTTTGGGCTTGGTTGATATGGTTTTGTAGTACTATGTTGGTGAGGTCTAAGGACTGTAGAAACTGAATAGATGGAGGTCATTGTGGAAGTAGTGGTGGCATCTGCAGGTGGGTAATTTGATAGTAAGGCAATTAGGGGGATTCCATGAGCCAAGGAACAATGCAGGAACAGTATGTGGGACTGGGTTCTGGGTAGGGATAAGGAAAGGAAATTTTTGTTGTTTCTATCTGCAATTCAGCATCTCTGCTGTATGGTGAGTAGGAACTTTACTTTTCATAATATTAAACAATGGAAAATACAGGATGGAATGTAACAATACCAGAGAAGGAAGTTGCTACTCACCATATAGCAAAGATGCAGACTCGTGATAGGCACAATAAAAAGATTCACACGCTCATAACTTTCGGCCTTTAAGGCCTTTGTCAACAGTAAACACACAAAAATACACACACACACACACACAGAAACGCGTCTGAAGTCTCAGAGAGCTGAAACGGACAGTGAAGTGTTGCAGTTTAGATGGAGGGCAGCAGAGAAGGTGCAGTGGTGGGAAGGTGTAAGTAGCAGAAAGGAGAGAAATAAAAATAAAATTAAATTAAAAGACTGGGTGTGGCGGTGAAATGACGGCTGGGTAGTGCTGGAATGGGAACAGGGAGGGGGCTGGATGGCAGAGGACAGTGACTAATGAAGGTTGAGGCCAGGAGTGTTATGGGAACATAGGATTATTGCAGAGAAAGTTCCCACCTGCGCAATTCAGAAAAGTTGGTGTTGGTGGAAGGGATCCATATGGCAAAGGCTGTGAAGCAGTCATTGAAATGAGGGGTATCATGTTTGGCAAGCGTGTTCAGTAACAGGGTGGTCTACTTGTTTTTTGGCCACAGTTTGTCAGTGGCCATTCATGCGGACAGACAGCTTCTTGGTTGTCATGCCTACATAGAATGCAGCACAGTGGTTGCAGCTTAGCTTGTAAATCACATGACTGGTTTCACAGGTAGTCCTGCCTTTGATGGGACAGGTGATTTTAGTGACCGGACTGGAGTAGGTGGTGGTAGGAAGATGTATGGGACAGGTCTGGCATATAGGTCTATTACAGGGGTATGAGCCATGAGGTAAGGGATTGGGAGCAGGGGTTGTGTAAGGATGGACGAGTATATTGTGTAGGTTCAGTGGATGGTGGAATACCATGGTAGGAGGGGTGGGAAGGATAGTGGATAGGACATTTCTCATTTCAGTGCATGACGAGAGGTAATCAAAACCCTGGTGGAGAATGTAATTCAGTTACTCCAGTCCCGGATGGTACTGAGTTATGAGGGGAATGCTCCTCTGTGGCGAGACTGTGGGACTTTGTGAGGTGGTGGGAGACTGGAAAGATAAGGCAAGGGATATTTGTTTTTGTACAAGGATGGGAGGATAGTTACGGTCATTGAAGGCTTCAGTGAGACCCTCGGTATATTTAGAGAATGACTGCTTGTCACTGCAGATGCGACGACCACAGGTGGTTAGGCTGTATGGAGGAATGTGAATTAGGTGTCCTCACCTTCAATCCAGATAGCAAAGATGTCATCAATGAATCTGAACCAGGTGAGGGGTTTAGGATTCTGAGGTTTTAGGACAGATTTCTAGATGGCTCATGAATAGGTTAGCATAGGATGGTGCTATGCGGGTGCCCATAGCTGTACTGCAGATTCGTTTGTAGGTAATAATTGTGGGTGAGGATATAGTTGGTCATGGAGACTAGGAAGGAGGTTGTTGGTTTGGAATCCATAGGGTGTCTGGAAAGGTAGTGTTCAATAGCAGTAAGGCCATGGGCATTAGAAATGTTAGTGTACAGAGAGGTGACATCAATAGTGAGAAGCAGGGCACCGTGTGGTAAAGGGAAAGGAACTGTGTATAATCGACTGAGGAAATGGTTGGTATCTTCTATATAGGAAGATAGGTTCCAGGTAATAGGTTGAAGGTGTTGAGAGCAGAGATTCTCTCAGTGGGAGCATAGTAACTGGGCACAATGGGGCATCCTGGGTGGTTGGGTTTATGGACTGTAGAAAGCATGTAGACGGTGGGAGTGCAGGGAGTGGTAGGGGTAAATAGAGAGATTGACTCTGGGGAGAGGTTCTGGGATGGACCTAAGGATTTGAGTAGTGAGTGAAAATCCTGCTGGACTGCTGGAATGGGATCACTGTGGAATGGTTTGTAGGTGGAAGTATCTGACAGCTGACAGAGTACTTATGCCATGTAATCCTTGCGGTTCAAAACAATAGTTGTGGAGCCTTTGTCTGCAGGTAGGATTACATGATCGGGATCATTTTTTAGGTGGTGTAATGTTAGTAATGTTAGTATGCATGTTGAGGGATTTGGGGAATGATGGTGAGCAAGGTTCGAGGACAAGAAATTCTGGAACATTAATAAGGGGTGGTTTGGAGGCAGTGGAGGTGGATCATGGTTAGATGGAGGAGTGAACTGAGGTAGGCAAGGTTCAGTAACGGTCTTTGGTTGAGTCTGATTGGTCGGGTTGGTGAGGGATAAGGACTGGTGGAATCTGAACAGGTGGAGGTCATTGAGGAAGGAGGGGTGGCAACCAGAGTTGGGTAATTTGATGGTAAGGGAGGATTTCATGAGCCAAGCAACAATGCAGGAACAGTATGTGGGACTGGGATCTGGTTAGAGATAAGGAAACTTTTATGTATTGATGCAGATGGAAGGAGCAAGGATCCATGGTGGTGCAAAAATGCAAAAAATTACGGAAGAAAGTAGAATTACATCTGAAAAATTACGCAAAAACACACCCAAATACGTGTGAAAAGTACGAAAAGGGTGAAATGGATGCACAGGGAAGAAAAGAGATGCAATCTCAGGAAGACAAACGATAGTGGAAGGTGAAAACACTAAAATTGGCGAGAAGTTACAAACGTGACAATAGAGAATAACTAATCATTAATAAATATATGTTTATTACTGTGGATAGCAGGTTTTAGGGTGGATAAGAGTAAAGAAGGGGGACGGTAGATGTGACTGGATGAGGTGGATTTAGTGGGTGCGAACAGGGGAAGAACGGGAAAAGTGTGGGGTGTGTGGAGGGATTCGTAGTTAGAGATGTAAGATCGTGTGGCACCGGAAAAGTGCAGGAGATAACACGCAAAAATATGGGAACTGACACAGGGAGTATGATCAGTTTGAAGGTATAGGCTTAGTTATATCGGTGGGAGTAATGTGAACATAAGATGCTGCATTTGTGTGTGTGTGTGTGTGTGTGTGTGTGTGTGTGTGTGTGTGTGTGTGTGCGTGTGTCTACTGCTGACAAAGGCCTTAATGGCCGCAAGCTATGTGTGTGAATCTTTTTATTGTGCCTATCACTACTCAGCATCTCCGCTGTATTGTGAATAGCAACTTTCCTTCTCTGGTATTGTTACTTTTCATAATACTGTTTCATTCCATCCTGGATTTTCCATTTTTAAAAATTTTTACATCATGTGATATAATTAAAATCATCCATTTTAGGATTTGTTCCTTTGGTTGTACTGTAAATCCTTACCACTCAGAAAATGCCATGATTGTACATCAAGGGAAGTACCCTGCAGATTTTAGTGAGTTAGTCTGAAATTATCAAAATAAATGACAGAAATGGATGTTATTTTGAGTGCATTGACTCAGAGGCTTTACTTTTTTTCATCAACAAGGGACCGTAGACCCTAATGTGTGACATAAATTTCAATTGGTACGACTACCCATTCTTGAGAAAAAGGATTTTGAACCACTGTACAGACAGACAGATCTGTAGATGGACAACAGTGTGATCCTATATGGGTTCCTTTCTTACCGATAGAGGTATGGTACACTAAAAAGTAAGGAAACTGTCTATTATTTCAAAAGTAATCACTACAGTTGTTAAAACATTTGTCCCACTGTGAGTTAAGATCGTCAATCCTCCATGGAAAAATGTTTACAGCTGCCTGTTTTAATAAACCCATCCTTTAACCTTCCTAATTAACATAGCTTATTCTGGCTGATTCTCACAACTGTAATGAACCCACCCTTAGATGATCACAATAAATAAGTTGTATTATTTCTTCATTAATGACATTGCTAAGAAATGTTTCTCATGTTGTAGCAATGAGTTTTCTGTTAAAGGTAGTTCACTTTATTTCAACTGGAGACATTGTACTTATCCTTTCAAGATAGCTTCAGCTTCTAGGTCTCTGCTGCTGCTGCATTGAATTTTATACAATTTTATATATTTTTTATATTTTATATATTATTTATATTTTATATATTTTTACCACTCACTTTGCGTGGAGAATCAACAATTTCTGTCTGCAATCAGTGTTTATTTGTTCCTTAAAATTTGAGCATACCTACTTCTGAAATTACTACAAACACACTAATTAGAAAATATACTTTTTTCATGTCTTTCAAAGACCTTTGACTGATGGCAAACTGTGAGAATTTTGGGATTATCTCATGAAATCCAGTACCAAACTGACTCACTTTGCACAAAAAACGTTATACATATACAAATTCCAGAAATTTTGAGAATAGGTAGCAAATCAAATTAACAGTAAGATAGCTTTTGTTATTGAAGCTGTTTATCAGTTTTAAGTTGTATATTGCTTTCTGAAAATAATAAAACAATGAGAAATCCAGGATGGAATGTAACAATATTATGAAAAGAAAAGCTGCTACTCACTATATAGGGAAGAAGGTGAATCGCAGATAGGCACAAAAAAAAGACTGTCAGAGATGTGCCCAATAAAGCCTTCATCAAAATTAGATGACAAACACACACATACACACTCTATAAGCACAACTCATGCACACATACATGACTGCAGTCTTAGGTAGCTGAGGCCACACTGAAAAATAATTATTTAAGTGAAAATTTATATCCTAATGGCTAATATTAAATTTTGAAAATACAAAAAGTAGAAACTTTCTGTTATTTTGTAAAATTGAATTCATTATCAGTCATAAAATAAGTAAAATTATAAGTGGAGACAGATATTTTGTTTTCACGTAAGAATGAAGCACAAACTTTACTGTACCTATTGTACTTTTAAAATTGTGACTACTAATTTTGTTGGTGTAAGATCAATATCTAACAACATATTCATTGAAAATTTGTATTGCACAGTCAGTAATCTCTATGAACATCCAGAGGCAAGGACTATATAATTTATGTAAGAAAATCAACTCAATTCTGGCCAAAATTTTGATGGTATCAAACTGTTCAATAATCAAGCAAAGTTTCTGATAGAACTACATTCATTATACTATGAAACCATATTTGTACCCAGGCATGCACCTCATCACCTGAAGCAATTTGTAGCCACATATGCCTTTTTTCAGAGCTCAGAAAATGTAATGACATGGGTAGAGGTCAGAACTGTATGGAGGATGTAAGGGCTTACCAGCAAAACTTCTACAGTGTAGTGGAAACAGTCTGCCAACAAAATGCTCACCCACCTGTTGCCAAGGGTGTTTAAACTATGCTGCAGAAGTTTTGCTGGGAGGCCTTGCGTATGCTCCATTCAATCCTGGTCTCTCGCCTTGCAATTTCTATATTTATGGTACCCTGAAGTAAGACATTTATAGCTGTTGATTTTCTTTGGGGAAAGAGATGCATGCCTCTGTACCATTATGGTTCCATAGTGTAATGGAACATATTAAAGGCTTTACTCTACCGAAGTATGCGATACCCTCCAAATTCAACCAGTTTAACGAGTATTTATGATTATAGAAAAGTTATTGTGTATGTTAACAATGATTGCGTAACATGTCTGCATAAACAGTCAACCCATTAAATTATACTGAGTAACTGACCCACACAAAAGTTTATATCACTTGATCACTGATACAGCAAATGTCATCATGTAAAAACACTAAGTTCATCTTAAATAATTAATATGAAGTACGAAAAATAGTGGCCAACTTAGGTATTTTGGATCTCCTTAAATAAAAATCACTCAGTGAAACCTATTTGTTCACTAGGAGCGTTATCACTCAGTATTCACGTAATCAATCATATTTTAGACAAAAACCAATGTAATTCTTAATAATTCATGTTACTTACTTATTTATGCAAATTAGAGAAGTCAATTGACAAACTTCTAAAAAACGGCCTTTTTGTAACAAAGAATTATTCTGTCAAGTCAACAAATCTGTCTGTCATTTTAATAACATGTTAAATTATGTCACTCGATGCAAATTAATAACTTTTCTGCACAAATTATGATAACAGATGTACATGTGACTTGTAAACTATATCTCTTTTTAGTAGTTCTTTGACAATGTTATAAATACAAGCAGCAAGGATGGTCGGGAGGCAGTCGGAATGTCACTTCGGTAAAGTGTGTTTGTGTGTTATTGTTTGAGGTGGATAAACAATGCAAAGAACATGTAACGGAAGTACTACTTTGTGTTGAGTCATGGTCTTTGGTGGACAGTGGAATTAAGATGGCCACCAGAGTAATAAATATTTGAAGTTTACATATTTGTTCGTTTTGCTAGTTCTTTATCATCAAAAGCACATAAAAAACACGGGACCTCATGTTTTTAACTCTAGACAACCAGATGTAGAGCCAGCATCAGCATCGAGAGACAGCAGCGATCCAGCAAGTAGCAGCAATTACTACAACACAATGCATTTTAATGGCGCCAACCTAACATCAAGTGCTAACAAGCTCCGTAAATGGGAGTGAAATAGTGCGATTATAGCAATTAGCAATATCTACGACCAGGCGACCATTACAATAGGTAACTGCAGACATATCTCCACTGGGGCACTGAATGTCTTTCCTGACATTGGAATAAATGTATTAACAGTTATGTCAATTACTTTTGAAATAAACAGTTCAGTTACTATTTTTCCATCTGTCTCGTATTCATTTGATTACCCTTAGGCTCAATGTACATAATATCAGTGATGTCATTGTGCAACAAACTTCTTCAATGTGCCATTTGAAGTGATAATTAATGGTGAATATTAGTGAAGTACTGTTGCACTATATAACTGCATCCTACTAATTCAAGTATGTCATATTTTTTCTGTTCATATTGAGAATAAAGTATGTTTATTTACCAAGGTATGTGTAAGAGCAAAGAGTCCAAAACATCAGAATTATTTGTTAATGGCACAAGATGTCTAGTTTCCTGTGAGAATTTCAATTTTTAGTTTCAAATTTAGGCTTTAACAGTATCAATCAAAAGCTGCTTCATATCCTCCATCTTTTCAGATTATTTTTTGTCTATATTTAAAACTTTATGTAGTTTACATGAGATGTTTAATGTGAGCCCAGGGCTACAAATTTGCATAGTAGTTTCTCGGCCATTGCACAAATGGCTGCAGTCACACTAAAATGTGACGGTTTTTACTTCTATAAAATAACATATGTATATATGATACCATGTATGTGTTATTGAAGAAGATATAATACCTTTCTTTCACTTGCTCACTGCATTGATGGTACATTATGGACAATAAATCAATTAAAATGTATTGTCCATGTGCAGCCTTCTTGGCTGTTGAGGTTAGGTCACAAGATGGTATCTGACACTTCTCTGTTCTCTAGACAGTGTATTATACATTTTTAATTAATTATCTAACAATGTGTCAGTTAAAAGAAATGGGTGCTACATTATTTGGCATTTCCCACTTATGTTGTGAACTTAAATTTTGTAACAATACAGCTTGAAACACAAATAAATTAATTTAAAAATAAGAATATTATGTAAGTAAGAAAAAGATTAATAACCACAAATATTGGAGAGCTTTCTTCTTGGCCCTTTGAATGCTTACTTTCAATTACCAGTACATTTACTGCTTATGGAAGTTGTTCCTAGTAATGAGAGTCAGTCTCAGATTATCTTCAAGTTACCCAACCAAAGCTGGAGACCTTAAATAGTTTCCTAAAATCATGACTTTATCTTGAATTTATGGTCAACTCTACTCTGTGCAAACACAAATAGAATATAGCAGTTTACTAATAACTCATTGAGGAAGTAGTCCCTGATATTAAGTCCTGATGGTCCCTCCTCCCTGTAAAGGAATAGTTTTACATGCTACAAGTGCAAGTGCTTTATTTGTCTATGATAAAATCTATGAGATACAGTGAATGAATCAAATGACAAATGTAAAATTTGTATGTCATGAATAGTATGCTGAAAAATGTAAGCATCATAACAAGTTTTTTCAATTACGATTCATGGATCATGCAAATAATAAATTATCACTAAGTGTCTCAATGTATCTATATTTGCTGTTATCATAATTTAACTAATTGTGTATTGCTTTTTCAAATATAGCTCCAAAAGTGTTCAACTTTGTATGTGTGTACTATTGGCCATTCCCTTCTGTCATTAGGTGACACAGCAGGAGGCAGATCCTGCCTTTGTTTCAACTGGGATGCCATTTATACTGCAACCGCAGTCCTGGTTTCTACATTGGTGGTCTCGTATGGTATTTTTGACAGTGCTTGCAGTATCTTTTATCTATCCCTTCTACACAAGTGTGGCTGGTGGAATACCTTCATCACTTGCACCTTTTACCATGTTTGTAAATGTAATATACGTTTTAGACCTATTTCTGCTCCTCATCACAGCTACTCATGATGGCAAAGGTAAGTGCTAATACAAACAAGATAAAGAAATTAGGCATTAGCATTTTTGACATAATATTTCACTTCATTGTCTATATAATATGAAAGAGTGTTATAAAGCTGCTCACAGGATAAAAGTAATTGCCTGATTGGAGGGGCAGAACGTTTTACTTCTCCCCACCTTGTATTTATAATAAATAATGTTTGGTTCGAGAGGTCCTTTGTCTTGACAGAGTTTCTAGAAACTGTATGTGCATGATGTAATGCATGCAGCCCTTTTTTCAGGTTTTTTTTTAGGTATATATAGAGTCTGAGCGATAAGATAATTAGTCATTCCACAGTCTGTGTTGAAAAGTTTCTGCACATGAGTCACAAGGTGAAGTTGAAGGTGGTCCAGAATGAGTCTTGTCATCAGTGTCATTCTGGCACTCCAAAAATACACTGTGGCACTGGAACACCAGACATGAATTTGTAAATACCCATGCAATTATTTGAAATGTTTTGTTGACAGTCTTCCCACATTACACTCAGAATTTGATTTTGTACTGTTGTTAAAGAGAACATAGTATTGTGGATGGCACTGTATCACCAAACACAGGTTCTGTAAGAACACATACTCACTCTCCAGGAGTGCAGAGATAACTGGGTTGGTTACACTGAAAGCTACCAATCCCCATCAGTTTGGGTGGGAGAGTTCTGACTAGTAGCAGTATCAAAAAATAAAATGATCATGTGACATTGCTGGGCAGGAGGCCCCATCCGAGGAACTTCGGCCCCTGAGTGTGAGTCTTATTTCAGTTGATGCCATTTTGGGTGACTCGCATGCCAGTGATGAGGATGAAATGATGATGAGGATAACGCAACACCTGGTCCACGAGCAGAGAAAATCTCCAACCCAGCCAGGAATCAAACCTGGGCCCTCTTGCATGAGAGGCACAGACAAACCTTGAAGTTAAAGTGAAAAAGCTCAAGCAATTTAGAGAAATGGTACATATACAGCCAATAGTGGTGGAAACAGTGATAATTCATGTTTCCACCTGTACAAGTATTATAGAATTTTAAGGTGCTATTAAAATTATACGTTCTTCATACATACAAGTGGTTTCAGATAAGATGTTTGCCTCTGTAATGTACAAAATAATAGGTGAAAAGAATTTTTATTGAGACAGATCCACATAAGAAACATGACATTTTCTGCAGGGTTATGAACATCGTTTATTGTGTTACAGCAATGGGATACAATTTTTTGAATAGGACATTAGATTTTTTGCCATGTGGCTGATGTATTTAAATGAACTATGTACAAATTGATTTAAATCACATTTCTATTACTAAAAACCTTCAAAGCGATTGGGCTGGATATAACATTCTGTACATAATATTTGTATGTGTGCAGACTGATGTTCTGGTGGCAGAATGTTGATATCAATGAGGTGTTGAAAAAGTGTGCTCATATTCCTGAATGCACAACATAATGCACCTTCTAAATGACCTGTGGGAAACATGTTGTATTTCCAGTGTCATAGAGCAACTAGCTTCCTTGACATGCATCTGAGATTGTGTTTCCAGTGACATAAACACAATTCTTTAGATATCCCCAGAAAAACAAATCTACGAATATTAAATCTGATGACTTTGTGGGCCATTCCTGACAGTCATGGTGCCCAAGCTACATTCCAGAAAATCTGTTGTTCAGTTCTTGCACTACATCACACACAGAATGGGGTAAGTGACCATCATAGTGCACCCAACTATGCCATCTAATGCCTAAATGGACATTTTCAAGGTGAGCTCGTAAACTGTTGATGATTAAACCTTTACATATCTCACCTGCCAGTGAATGTACAAAATTATGTCAACTGATAATTTCATCCCCACAGATTCCACATCACACATTAATGGATCACCTATTGTGACAATTGACAAGATGTGCCCACTTAGGACACTCTGTGCTCCAGTAGGGCACATTATGATGGTCCACAGCACCATGATTTGTGAAAGTGGATTTATAGGAAAACATATCACTTTGTAAAGTATCATGGGCAGAACTGCACATGTCTGATTCAAAGAAAGTAACTCTCCAATTGACATCAATCCCATGCACCTTCTGCAAGAGGTGGTGTAGGTAAACCTTTACACTGTACTACATGCTACACAGTTGCAGTGATTGCAGCAATTCCTCATAAGCTGAAAGAGAGTGTCATGGTGTGTTGCAGCTAAAACAAGCACTACCATCTCTTCACTTCTCATTGGTCTTTGCCTGTTGCTACTGCTCTTCCTCAAACTGTGTAATGTTTCTTATGTTGACCAATCTCAATAAATAATACTGTCACCTATTATTTAATAAGTTACAGAGGCAATCACTTTATCTGAAACACCAAGTATACAAGACGTTTTCAAATTCCCATTACAGACTTGTAAGAGTTGTAGAGGGGAATGATTACATAATATTTTGAGTAAGAAACCATGACCAGAGACATCATTCAGTGATGCTACAGAGTCTCAAAGTTATTGGTACAAGCACCTGTAAATTTAGGTATATACAGGATGATTCCTTGATGATGTTACTGACCTTCTAGGATGATGGAGAAGGATAAATGGGTCAATTTCAGTGATGGTCCCTGTACCAGACAAGTGATAAGTGAAAACCATTCTGATACCTTTGACAGTGGAATACATGTACATCTACATCTACATCTACATTTATACTCCGCAAGCCACCCAACGGTGTGTGGCGGAGGTACAGTTGTTGGTAAGACTGTAGGGTAGGCAACTTTCAGAGGTGGCACTGTGGATCAAAACAAGAAAAAATGTCAAGTAAACATGAGCTCTAAAGTGCATACCTTAAGAACTATGAGTATTTTTTTTAATAGAGTAGATGTGCTTCACACTACTGAAGATGAGAAAATGCTCATAGCTTCTCAGGTATGTATTTTAGTGCCCATACTTACCAGGCATTTATTCTTGTTTTGGTCCATACCACCTCCTCTAAAAGTTGCATACCTTACATTCTTAACAGCAACAGTACCAATACATGTTTTCCACTGTCAGATGTATCAGTATGATTTTCACTTGCAATTTTTAACTTCTTTGCTTCTAGTACAGGAACACTGAACTCAGATTTACACATTTATCTGTCTCCTTCACCTTTGAAAGTTTATAACATCATCATGGAATTACTCTGTATATACATACATTTACAGTTGCTGGTGCCTATATCTTCGACATTGTTGGATGACATTTCTGGTCAGGGATTCCTATTCAGAATACTATGTATTCACTCCCCTGTACAAGTCCTTGAAAGTTTGTAACAGGAGTTTCTTAACACACTGTATGTGGAAATCTTCTGTGTTGAACTACCCTATACAAAGGTGAGGTCATTAATGTTGTGTGTCAGTACACATAAAGATAACAGAAAAACAAATGTGTTCCACACTGATATGTGAGTCACAAAGAAAAATTCATGAGTATGGACTCCACACCATAGCCATTCCACTGCAAAGATGATACACTCTGAGACTTGTACTATTGTATTTATGTTTCTCTTCTATCTTTTCTTGTCATTACCATGTAATTTGAAATGTAATACATTTATCAGTAACTGAGAATCTCAGTTTTAGTGAATGATTACAGAAAGTAGGATTTTCACTCATATCCTTTCTGTAAAACAGAGAAAGAAAAGAGTCAATTGGTAATCCATTTCATTGTGTCTCAGTTTGATTTACATATAAGTGAAACTGATAGTGGTGTTGGATTAAAAGAACATGTAGTTTATGAAAGTCATTGAAAGAGAACACAGAAAAACTGTAATTTAGAAAAATAAACTCTTTCACCTCTTTTGTAGAGTGTGTGGTGAAATGTGACAATTGCAAGCTGTACACTGGACTGGAACTTAGACCAGGATACTTCTTTTTACATGTTTACTGTGTTACCAGTGCCTTAACTGGGCATGCCTCAGACTCTTACTCAAAGGATACATTTCACAGAGACTTACGAGGGGCATTTGAAAAATCCATGCAAAAAGAAACCTTTTTTATTTTTTTGACATAGCCTCCTTTTAGCCTTATAAACTTCATCCAATGCTGTTCTAATTTGTTGATCCCTTCCCAATAATAGGAAATGTCCAAGTCTGCAAAATAGCTATTAGTTGCTGCAATCCCCGCCTTGTTTGAATAAAATCTTTGTCCTACCAACCATTTCTTCAAATTGGGGAACAAATAGTAGTACAAGGGAGCCAAGTCTGGAGAACAGGGGGGATGTGAAACGAGTTGGAATCCTGTTTCCATTAATTTTGTGACCACAATCGTTGAGGTGTGTGCTGGTGCATTGTCGTGATCGAAAAGGACTTCTTTTCAGTCCAATCGCTGGCATTTTTCTTGCAGCTTGGTTGACATTCATCCCTTGCAAATCCCAAAAGCCCGTTGGTATAACCTTTTCGGCTTAAGGAATGGTCTTCACCTTTCTTGCTGCAGATTCTCTTTTGATAAACCATTGTTTAGATTGTTCTTTGGTCTCAGGAGGATAGTAATGTATCTGTGTTTCATCCACAGTGACAAAATGATGGTTAAAGTCCTACAGATTCTTCCTGAACAGCTGCAAACCATCCTTGCAACAGTTCACATGATTCCATTTTTGGTCAAGTGTGAGCGATCGCGGAACCCATCTTGTGGATAGCTTTCTCATGTCCAAATGTTTATGCAAAGTATTATGTACCCATTCATTCAAGTCCCCACAGCACTAGCAATCTCATGCACCTTAACTCTTCTGTCATCCACCACCATATCATGGATTTTGTCAATGATTTATGGATTCGTAACCTCCACAGGGCATCCAGACTGTTCAGCATCGCTTGTTCCCATATGGCCACTCCGAAAATTTTGAAACCACTTATAAACTGTTCTAATGAAAGGTGCAGAGTCACTATAATGTTTATAAAGCTTCTCTTTAGTCTCCTGAGGCGTTTTGCCTTTCATAAAGTAATGCTTAATCACCACACAAAATTCTTTTTCATCCATTTTTTGACAATCACTCAAGTTCCTTGATTCACACAAATGCCAAACACAAAGAAATAGACCATTATCGCTGAAAATTGGTGTGCATTCTTTCCAAAGATGCTACTAACTACACAAGACCTTGATACACGCCAGTGGTGCCATCTCTCGGACTTTGCATGGACTTTACAAACGCCCCTTGTTGGGAGAGATTGGAAAGAACAGGCAGTAGCCTGTGGCAAGTTGAAGCTGTGAGCTAGTCTGTGATACAGGTTACAATGCCAGAAATAGTCTCCCACTACTCACAGGGCAATGTAAATTTAAAGCGGCATTTGTGATTGTATTATTGTATGGTCTCTCACTTCTGTGATTAAATATCTTAAACTGTCAATTTCCAGTAATATTTTTAAAAGCTATTGGCCTTTTTGTTATACATAGCTCCAACATTAATTTTCACTGAGGAAATTATTTTCAAAAATATTCAGTTATTGTTTTTGTTGGAATGTGGAACATTTATATCAATAACATGGACCATTTTAAGAGGAATCTCAACAATGAGTATATATGTATGTGTATACAACATTATTCTGTGCAATGAATGTGTTCTTTGTGGAAAGATGGATGTACATTGTATTTGGCTTGCCATTAATAATTATTCTAAACTTGGCAGCAGGTTGCAGTTGTTAAATAAAAGAAAACTGATATTCAGAATAGTGGTGCTCAGTTGTGAACTACAAGGAAAACTGTTATTCAACAAATGTACTTTGTGAAATTGGACATGGCTGACATTAAATACCAGTGTCTGATGGAGAGACTATGGGAACTGGAACAAGTATATAGAAACCTATCTGAAAATGAAGAAATGCTGTCAGGTTTCGAGAGCAGAAATGAGCCCAGACAAGATGGACACTTGGGATGAAGAGAATCCATCTGCAATAACAGTCATATGTGGAATAATGTCAAACAAGTAACTGGAATTTGTGAATGATAAGTTAGCTGCATCCGCCGCTTGTGGTCTCGCGGTAGCATTCTCGCTTCCTGAGCACAGGGTCCCGGGTTCGATTCCCGGCGGGGTCAGGGAGTTTTCCTGCCTCGAGATGATTGGGTGTTGTTGTGACGTCTTCATCATCATCATTCATCCCAATTACGGTCAGAGAAAGGCAATGGCAAACCACCTCCACTAGGACCTTGCCTAGTAAGGCGGCGCGGGTCTCCCGCGTCGCTCCCCTATGCTCTGTAAAGAAGTATGGGACTCATCATCATCATCATCATCAAGTTAGCTGCATTTAAGATTATGAAAAAGTTTGTGGGATTATTCTCCAAGGAATCAACAGCACTGCAAAATGTGTGCAGAAACAATTTGGGCAAACTGAGATTAAAAGGTTGAATTGAAATTAGGTGTGAAATTGATAAAAAAAGAGAAGCTGATGTACATCTCAAGAACCTCATGAGGGATATAAGATTTTCTATGGTTTCATCAGTAATAATTCTGATTAAAGTTGGTGGACTTACCAAAAACTTCCGTACAGTCATAGTATGTAAATGAACAAGCAAGACAAAATTTGAGCTCGTATGAGATGGGATAGAATCATATTTTCAAGAATTAAAGTTGTCTCTATTTGAAATTAATGTTACTTGAGATTGCATTCTGTTGTTTTTTGTTTGCCTGCCTAAGGTATTTCTTTCAGGCTTCATGCAACACCTAGGCAAGCAAAGACTGAAGTCATCATTAGTAGTACAGCAAAGAGACCTCAGCACTGTACACTGCTCAGAGGAATATTGATGACCTGAACATCTGATGGACAATAATGTCAATTAGACTGATGTTTTAGTGATGATGTTATTTGATCACTTAAACATTAGACTCAGTACATGCCAGTTACTGTATTTCAGAAGAACATTAAATTATGCGTCTATCTTCATGTTACTGGACTACTTTTTTAGTAGAATTTCTGACTTATGATTAATTAAGGATTATCTGTCAGGGGTCCATTGACTTTTACTCAACACAGAGGTGTTTGTCACCTGTGGAACTCACACTTGGTGGCCAGTTAGTGAAGTATACTACTACAAGGAATGACGTCTGAAGTGCAAATAAATACATCAGGTCAGAATTATTATCATATTAACAATGACAACAAAGTGGTACATGGAGAACCAAGCAAGGTTTTGCATCGGTCAGTCACTACTGAATAATATCAATAAAAAACGCAGAAAGTGCATCTGCAATACAGTACCCAAAGGTGTGTAAGTTTCAAAAAAATACAAAATTTTGACACCATGTTTTTTATCACTGCAAAGTTGTCGCGCCGTGTAAATAGTTGTCACAGCATGGTGTGCCACATTTGACGGCGCAGCTCACTGGCTGCAAGCAGGGTATATTTGCGGAATTAGACAGTATGGATTTATCTCTGTGACAAGTGACTGTTCATATTGTTAAACATAAATGCTATACCATGTGTATAGACTTGTTGTGTTTGCTTTGTGTTGTTTAGCTGTTCAATGTTGCATATCTGATGAATTTTGCTCATGCCCGTTTTACGTATTTGGTTTGTGGATATCAGTATGCCCCATTTCAGCCATTGAGTGTTTAAGAAACAGCACAATGAGAGGAAGAAAAAATCTTTTGTTGCTTCAAAGGGAGATGCCGCTCAGACTGCTTCACCGACTACTCCAAATGAATGTGATAGAACTTCTTCCAACAAGAAACTTTGTGAAAATCAAAAAAAATTTGAAAACTATGAAAGTGCAGTAATGATGTGAATGAAATAATTAAAATTTCCTTGCTCTCTAATTATTTTGAAACATAACATATTATGCCAAGTTTGCAAAGAAAGAGGAGTGGAATTGAAAATAACTTCACACATTGGTTTGGCATCTGAGATGTTATTGAAGTGTAACAAATGTGCTGCAGAAGTTTCGTTTTCTAATTCTAACAGTATTCCTCATTGTGGTAATAGTAGAAAGAAGTTATATGATATAAATGTGTATGGCTTGCATTGCACTGGCAAGGGCACTGCTGCAGGGACAATGTTATGTGGAATTATGAACTTGCCAAACCACCAACCATGTTTGGATTTTATAATGAACTGGTGGGATCTTCTGCTGAAGATGTGGCTCAAGCAACAATGAAAAAAGCAGTTGAAGAAGCTGTGACAGATAATAGAAATTGTAGAGATTTAACTGTTGCTTTAGATGTATCATGGCAACGTAGAGGTCCTAAATCTCTAAATGGAGTAGTGACAGCTATCAGTGGAGACAGTTGCAAAGTAATTGATGTTGCTATTCTCTCAAAACATTGTAGATGTAAGGTCAATGAAATGAAATGATCATATGGCATTGTTGGCCAGGAGGTCCCTTGCGGGGAAGTTCAGCCGCCGTATTGCAAGTCCTTTTTACTTGACGCCACTTCGGCGACTTGTAATTCAATGATGATGAGATGATGATGAAGAACACACATCACCCAGTCATCACAAGGTAGAGAAAATCCCTGAACCCACTGGTAATCGAATCCAGTACCCCGTGCGCAGGAAGCGGCAATGCTTCCGCAAGACCATGAGCTGCGGACGTAAGGTCAATACCAAGGATGAACATAGTGAAAGTTGTGAAGCAAATTTTCATGGCACGAGCAGAGCAATGAAAGTAGAGGGAGTGAAAGCAATTTTTTATAGATCACAGGAGTGGTATAATGTATAAAACACTAACTATCTAGAAGATGGTGATTGTGAGGGATATAAAGCTGTGGAGGAACTTAAACGTTATGGCAGTGAAATTCACATTAAAAAATAAGAGTGCATTGGACATGTGCAGAAGCTCTTCGGGGCTCCCATGCACAAACTAAAGCAGACATTAGGATCCCAGAAGCTTAGTGATGGTAAGACCCTTGGAGGAAGAGGAAGATTGACAGATGAAGCAATTGATAGATTGCAGAGGTATTATGGGTGTGCAATTAGGCAATTAGGCAAAAAGAAGCTTGAGCATATGAGGAGAGCAGTATGGGCATTATTTTTTCATACTGCATCAACAAATGAGCACCCACTGTGCCCCACAAGTGATGACTCATGGCATAAGTACTAATCAGGAAAGGAATATGCCCATAAAAACAGTTTGCCAAATACTGTAATTGATATAATTAAGCCCATATTCAGAGATTTATCACAGCCAAGTTTATTGGAAAAGTGTTTACATGGGAAAACACAAAATCCAAATGAAAGTGTAAATAATTTAATTTGGATTAGGATTCCCAAAAGAGTGTTTGTACAGATAAAAACATTGCATTTTAGAGTGTATGATGCAATGGCAACATACAATGAAAGACACATTATCAAATATGATGTGCTGAAACGTTTAGGTTTCCAACAAGGACACGCCACCATTTCCACAATCTCCTAATTGACGAAGAAAGACTAAGAGGTGCAGGAAGAAGAGACAAAAGTTTACAACATGCAGCAAAAGGGAAGAAAAGACCAGTGAAAAGCAAACTAACACAGGAAAAAGAAGAGGATGCAGATAATCCATCATATGGGGCAGGAATGTATTAAAAAACTTAGGAAGCCATTTCCCTTAAGTTTCAAATTTTCATCTTTGAGGAACATTTTCTCAAAAACTGCTGACAGTAAATCAATGAAATTTATACACAATATTGTTTACTTCTTTTCCTTCATTTTCATAACAAGTTGTAAAACAATATTGTATAATTCAAGAGTCATAGAAGAAAAAATGCAAAATTTTAGAGAAAAACATAAGAATCTGTTTGAAAAAAAATTGTAAAACAAAAACCAATAGGCTCAATACCATTTCTTCCAAATCCACCAGAAACAAACGCAAAATAATTTTATTTAAAAAAGCGGATAAAGTGTCACTAGAAGCCTTCCTAAGAGACAATCTCCATTCCTTCTGAACTGACTATGCAAATGTAGATGAGATGTGGCTCAAATTCAAAGATATAGTAGCAACAGCAATCGAGAGATTCATACCTCATAAATTCATAAGAGATGGAACTGATCCCCCATGGTACACAAAACAGGTCCGAACACTATTGCAGAGGCAACGGTAAAAGCATGCAAAGTTCAGAAGAACGCGAAATCGCAAAGATTGGCTAAAATTTACAGACACGCGAAATTTGGCATGGACTTCAATGCGAGATGCCTTTAATAGGTTCCACAATGAAAGATTGTCTCGAAATTTGGTAGAAAATCCGAAGAAATTCTGGTCGTATGTAAAGTACACAAGCGGCAAGACGCAGTCAATACCTTCGCTGCACAGTGCCGATGGTACTGTTACCGATGACTGTGCCGTTAAAGCGGAGTTATTGAACGCAGTTTTCCAAAATCCCTTCACCAGGAAGACAAATGGAATATTCCAGAATTGGAAACACAAACAGTTGCTAGCATGAGTTTCTTAGAAGTAGGTACCTTAGGGGTTGCGAAGCAACTCAAATCGCTTGATACGGGCAAGTATTCAGGTCCAGATTGTATACCAACTAGGTGCCTTTCAGATTATGCTGATACAATAGCTCCCTACTTAGCAATCATATACAACCACTCGCTCACCGACAGATCTGTACCTACAGATTGGAAAATTGCACAGGTCGCATCAGTGTTTAAGAAGGGTAGTAGGAGTAATCCATCGAACTACATACCTATATCATTGACGTCGGTTTGCAGTAGGGTTTTGGAGCATATACTGTATTCAAACATTATGAATCACCTCGAAGGGAATGATCTATTGATACGTAATCAGCATGGTTTCAGAAAACATCGTTCTTGTGCAACACAGTGAGCTTATTATTTGCACGAAGTAATGGCCGCTATTGACAGGGGATCTCAAGTTGATTCCGTATTTCTAGATTTCTGGAAAGCTTTTGACACCGTTCCTGACAAGCGACTTCTAATCAAGCTGTGGGCCTATGGGGTATCGTCTCAGTTGTGCAACTGGATTCGTGATTTCCTGTCAGGAAGGTGGCAGTTCGTAGTAATAGACAGCAAACCACTGAGTAAAACTGAAGTGATATCAGGTGTTCCCCAGGGAAGCGTCCTGGGACCTCTGCTGTTCCTGATCTATATAAATGACCTGGGTGACAATCTGAGCAGTTCTCTTAGGTTGTTTGCAGATGATGCTGTAATTTACCATCTAGTAAGGTCATCCGAAGACCAGTATCAGTTGCAAAGCGATTTAGAAAAGATTGCTGTATGGTGTGGCAGATGGCAGTTGACGCTAAATGACGAAAAGTGTGAGGTCATCCACATGAGTTCCAAAAGAAATCTGTTGGAATTCGATTAATCGATAAATAGTACAATTCTCAAGGCTGTCAATTCAACTAAGTACCTGGGTGTTAAAATTATGAACAACTTCGGTTGGAAAGACCACATAGATAATATTGTGGGGAAGGTGAGCCAAAGGTTGCATTTCATTGGCAGGACACTTAGAAGATGAAACAAGTCCACTAAAGAGACAGCTTACACTACACTCGTTCATCCTCTGTTAGAATATTGCTGCATGGTATGGAACCTTACCAGGTGGGATTGGCAGAGGACATCGAAAGGGTGCAAAAAAGGGCAGCTCGTTTTGTATTATCACATAATAGGGGAGAGAGTGTGGCAGATATGATACGTGAGATGGGATGGAACTCATTAAAGCAAAGACATTTTTTGTTGCGGTGAGATCTATTTACGAAATTTCAGTCACCATCTTTCTCTTCCGAATGCGAAAATATTTTGTTGAGCCCAACGTACATAGGTAGGAATGATCATCAAAATAAAATAAGAGAAATCAGAGCTCGAACAGAAAGGTTTAGGTGTTCATTTTTCCCACGCGCTGTTCGGGAGTGGAATGGTTGAGAGGTAGTATGATTGTGGTTCGATGAACCCTCTGCCAAGCATTTAAATGTGAATTGCCGAGTACTCATGTAGATGTAGATGTAGATTTCTTAACATGGCATTGTAGCTTTGTAGAGAAATATTCACTGAACATGTAGTCAAAATTTCAGAGCAATATGTTAAATGGTTTTAGAAAAAATGACCCTTCTATTTGCTACGACATGGAGGAGATGGATCGTTCTGGCTCCCCTTAAGAAGACTTTACCTGGTTATATCTGAAAAAATGCAGCACATCAATACATTAAACAATAGGTTCCTAAGCATTTAAACATCAAATACATACAAATAAAGAAAACTTAATATCTGGGTCACATGACAAACTGATCAGATAAGCAACAGATGATATTTAGTGTGGTACAAAAATAAACTAATCTAGTCAATACAGATTTGGAAGATGTGCTACACTCATAACTGTACAGTCTCATCACCCAAGAGATAACAAGTTCAATTTGTGCTTCTGGTGTTTCAAGCATATCAGCTTTGGTTGACAGTCAGTGGTTTTTGATTACGGTGCCTCACCACAAGACAGCAGCAAAAGGAAAGCACCAGCTATGCTACATAGTGGCTATGGCAGTTGGTAATGCAGCATGATGCAAAACAATATGAACATGTTCACAGTGACTTAAGACCAATGTATGATTTTTTATTTAAAGTGTGAGGTGTTAGTGATTTCTTATCAGAAGGGGATTTTGTGATACACATGGAACTCACACTTGGTGGCCAGTTAGTGAAGTATACTGCTACAAGGAATGAGGTCTGAAGTGCAAATAAAAACATGGTGTGAGATTTATTATCATAAGCACAATGACAGCAAAATGCTACATGGAGAACCAGAAATTTTAATCAGAATTTGATATCAAGAGGTAGATGAAGGTTAATCACAAACTATAGATAACTGGTAACATGCATAGTTATTTCTACACTTTAGATTTACCTACAAAATCAAATAATGTAACACGGCTTTCATACAAGGTGATAAGCAGTTGGTATTACACAGGTTTTCTCAAATGAATAACAGATTGACAGAAACAGACAACAATTTGGAAAGGATCAAATCACATTAGGTCCCATAGATAGTACACTAAAAGTTTTCATTCCCCAACACAACCATAGATGAGTAGGATGAAAAGTGATTAGACCTAGGATTCAGTCATGTTGCAGAAGTAGGTGAATGACTAGGAATCATTGAACAGAAGCTAGACTGTAAAATAGAACATGTAAATAAGATAAAATGTGACCAAGACAATTTAATTCAAAGGATTAAACTTAAAAAAAGGGATTAGTGAAAAGTAAAGATATTTTGCAGATATGGATACCAAAGCACTATCATAAATTATTGATGAAATAAAATGTCGATCAATGATATTTGAAATAGAATGGACACTATGAAACAAAGAAATTTACAGTAAATCTCAGGAGAGGGAAAGGCGAAAGGATGTGGGTTTTAAGGGAGAGGGTAAGGAGTCATTCCAATCCCGGGAGCGGAAAGACTTACCTTGGGGGAAAAAGGGACATATATACACCCGCACACACCCACATATCCACCTGCACATATACAGACACAAGCAAACATATGTAAAGGCAAAGAGTTTGGGCAGAGATGTCAGTCGAGGTGGAAGTACAGAGGCAAACATGTTGAGAGACAAGTGATGTAAGAGGGGCGGCAACTTGAAATTAGTGGAGGTTGAGGCCTGGTGGGTAACGGGAAGAGAGGATATACTGAAGGGCAAGTTCCCAAGGTGTACACGATCAAAGGCAGAGCCACGTGTGAAAGCACTCAAGTGATTTATCAACTGACCTGCCTACACTGTGAAGCCTTCTATGTGGGAATGACCAGCAACAAACTGTCCATTCGTATGAATGGACACAAGCAGACAGTGTTTGTTGGTAATGAGTATCACCCTGTAGCTAAACATGACATGGTGCATGGCCAGCACATCTTGGCACAGTGTTACACCGTCCGGGTTATCTGGATACTTCCCACTGACACCAACCTATCATAACTCCGGAGATAGGAACTTGCCCTTCAAGTACCTTGCCCTTCTCTTCCCGTTACCCACCAGGCCTCAACCTCAGCTAATTTCAAGTTGCCGCCACTCATACCTCACCTGTCATTCAACATCTTTGCCTCTGTACTTCCGCCTCGACTGACATCTCTGCCCAAACTCTTTGCCTTTACATATGTCTGCTTGTATCTGCATATGTGCAGATGGATATATGTGTGTGTGTGCGAGCGTATACCTGTCCCTTTTTCCCCATAAGGTAAGTCTTTCTGCTCCTGGGATTGGAATGACTCCTTACCCTCTCCCTTAAAACCCACATCCTTTTGTCTTTCCCTCTCCTTCCCTCTTTCCTGTTGAAGTAACTGTGGGTTGCGAAAGCTTGAAATTTATGGGTGTGTTTGTGTGTGCTTTTATTGTGTCTCTCTACCAGCACTCTCTCGTTTGGTAAGTCACAGCATATTTTTAATATATTAGTACAAATAGAAATTGACTGCATGATTGAGTGGAATATCATTGAACCCTTTGATAATTGTGGTAACAATCCATTAGTAGTAGTTAATAAACCAGATGGAACAGAGAGACTAGTATTAAATGTGAGGACAGTTAATAAAATAATTGTACCTGAAAGAAATAGACCACCTATAATAGAAGACATGCCAGTGAAATTTTCAGGAGCCAAAGACATTAGCATGTGGCATCGACAAGTATGAACAACATATCACTGCCATCGCAACTTCTTTGACATTTTTAACCTACTGGCCCATGGCATCTTGCTTGTTGAGTTTGCTGTACAACTTGTTGTAATGTGGACATCTGTAATGAAATATACTGAGTCTTACAGAAATGAGTGTGTTTCCTTGGGCTACAACTCAACCGAATTCCCACAGTGGTGACCCCGAGTAAGAATCTGTGCACCGTTTCTTCATAGTGCAAGTATTTTTGCGGGCACCAGCTGTGTTCATGCCTTGATTTGTTCAGCTTGGCCATATATCCTGCAGTGCAGCACTTGAATATCAAAGCTCCTGCACCTACAATGGGACATTTCATCCCTTCACCACCACCTGGAGTCAACACTTTCGCCACTCGACAGTGCAACATGTGACTGCAGACTCAGGCTTTGCCTCTAAAGTGAGTCTGCATTAACACATGCATACTGAAAATCATAATGAGGAGAGCAAAGTTCCTGCATTTCATCATGCTGACATTTATTCTACATTACATGCACAAACTATGTTTCAGATGCCAGCTGCCCAGGTGATTGTTACAACAGTGCTGTGTGCAACTTTGCCTTGTTAGGACAGATGTATTATAATTAAAAAAAATATATAAATGGATAAAATTAAAGTATAGTATGAAGAAAATCCTCCCAACTTGGTTCCACTTCACTTCAATAAAAATGCTTAATACTGTTGTTTACTCTTCTCTTGTTCAGAATCACATATAATGTGTAACACTTGTAGCAGGTAAGACTTTAGGCAATACATCTTAACCAACCCTCTACATACGAGAGAGATTGAAACAAAATCGTGTACAAAGAAAAGTGAATGATGTCTTTTGTTCATTTGTCTGCGCCTTACTGTGCATTCATAATTAATTTCTTTGCAATACTTATGAATGATTGCTGTTTCTTTTTTTTTTTTATCAATTTTAACTTTACCATACCCAGGGGGTCTTCACCATGTATCTACACAATTACCCCCACACTGTACATTGACAAGGTATGGAGATGTACAGTGTATTTGCATGTACGTATTATGGTTGATGCCCTTTATTTGTTGGCTTCTCTTTTATTCAATGGAATGGATATGTCAACTTATGCTATGTATGTTAAAGTTCTACTAGAAATTGTAAGAGTATATATGTAATATGATAGTTCATTACATATTTGAATTTAGTGCACTGACAATAATGTTCAGTTTGCTTTGGCCTTGCTGCAGGGTTTTGCACTTGTGCACTAATAGGTTTGACGGCTAAGCATGGGACACTAACGGTCAATATGCTAGTTGCTACCATTGCACGTGCATGCACTTATTTTTTTAGTGTTGATTTCACTTTGAGGGTCACACCTCCACATGAGTATTACATATTAAAGAATTGTCATGTCATTTGCCTTCATTCTGGGTGCAGTGGGTGTGTGCTTATTGTTGAAAATCTGACAGTGTGGCAGAAGATCTCCATTCTGACAGTCTGGGCATCATTATTACCCATCACACTCACATTTTCAGTAGAGACAACCCTGGCCAACAGCATCCATTGATGAGGTAAGTATTGTCTCGAATAACTACAGTTCACTTATTGACGTATCAGGCATTGTAAGACACAATACTTAGAAATTATTTAATTGCACATGTATGTTAATGTTACCACACTTCACTGTCCACTTGTTGAAAGACACATATAGCTATCCAAAACATTGTATGAATTGCTTGTCTCTTGGGCACTGGAATTAAGTTGAATGGACCATATTTATTCATGTAAAGATGATACATGGGTGCCTACATAGGGCTGAGCAGCCCCAAGAGGGGTTGCCGTCTTTTCATCAGGAAGTTTGAGGAGAGAGGCAGAGGCTAGAGGAGCTACTACTCAGGGCCGAGGTCTGAAGCTAAGAGAGAGTGGAGCTGTTTCCAAGCTGCCCTCACTGCTCCCGGCGGTGTCCCCACGCAATCACATGACTAGTCTCTGATTGGAGGATTGATTCCGCCAATGCCCCTTGCTAGTAGCATATGCTCGTCAGCATAACCAACCTGTGGGACTAGAGCCTGACCAAGGAGCACGTGGCAGGAATGTGCTGACCATGGTCTTCCGGCCAGCACCTTCCACCACAGTATACCCAAGCCGGATACAGCAGTACATTATGAATGGAAAAAAATATTTAATAAAATTTTATCGGCAATGATCCCTCTTGGGGGGGGGGGTCTCCCTGCACAATTTTGAAGAAACATTTCCTAAAGTGTTACGTCCATTATCAACAGCAGGAAAAAACAAGTGGGTCACAAAAGGCATCAAAAAATCGTCTGAAACACTAAAGTAACTGAGCTCCATTTAACACAGCCAAACTAATCCTGCTTTCTAACTCTTTTATAAAAGATATAGGAAAACTTACAGGAAAATATTGCTTGCAGCAAAGAGAGCTCATAACTCCAAACTGGTGCTCTCTGCTGAAAATAAAAATAAGGCAGTATGGAAGACTGTAAAGCAGGAAACTGGTACCAGGAAAATGAATCTGTCAAACTTGAAAATCAAAGAGGAAGGGACTCTAATAAAAGAACCAATATATTTGGCAAACAGTATAAATGATTATTTTAGTAGCATAGGAATAAAATTACAGGAAAATTTTCTAACAGCTCCTCAGGTCAAAAAGCCAAACAGTGGTGTATCACACTCAGTGGTGTTATTCCTTACAACACAGGAAGAAATCTACAAAGCAGTCAGCAAACTGAAAAACAAAATCTCAGCTGGTCTGGATGAAGTCCCCATTTTTATAATTAAGGACTGTATCAAGAGCCTACTTCCACCTTTAGTAGATATAATGAATCAATCTTTCAAGCAGGGCTACTTTCCAGACTATTTAAAATACGCTAAATTACAACCTCTCTTCAAAAAAGGTGATGCAGTAAAAATTGAAAATTATAGGCCAATTACTCTACTCTCATACATTGCAAAAATATTAGAAACTATTATGAAAGATAGGCTAATGAATTATTTAAATAAATACAACTTACTGTCTGTTGACCAGTTTGGATTTTGAGTAGGGAAAAGCACAGAATCAGCAACAGCACACCTCACAAAACACATACCATATTAACAAAGTTAAGAGTACAAATGCTTACATTATTTTTGTGGTACAATATGTCTGGTTCCTATTACTAGAAACAGTCAAAGAGAGGGGGAGAGAAGAACAGTCTAGGAGCATTCTTCTCTCGTACTAACTGCATGCAAGTTATTACATTTAAGGAGTTTACTCCTTGATATTAAGATTAAATTTAATATTTGCTATGAAATAGGAGAATTTTATGCCGGCTATATATATATATATATATATAGCCGGCATAAAATTCTCCTATTTCATAGCAAATATTAAATTTAATCTTAATATCAAGGAGTAAACTCCTTAAATGTAATAACTTGTATGCAGTTAGTACGAGAGAAGAATGCTCCTAGACTGTTCTTCTCTCCCCCTCTCTTTGACTGTTTCTAGTAATAGGAACCAGACATATTGTACCACAAAAATAATGTAAGCATTTGTACTCTTAACTTTGTTAATATGGTATGTGTTTTGTGAGGTGTGCTGTTGCTGATATATATATATATATATATATATATATATATATATATATAAAAACAAAGATGATCCTTCCCTCTTTCCTGATGAGGCAACAGTTTGTTGCGAAAGCTTGAATTTTGTGTGCATGTTTGTGTTCGTCTGTGTGTCTGTCGACCTGCCAGCACTTTCATTTGGTAAGTCACATCATCTTTGTTTTTAGATATATTTTTCCTTCGTGGATTGTTTCCTTCTATTATAACTATATATATATATATATATATATATATATATATATATATATATATATATATATATATATATATATATATCGACCTGCCAGCGCTTTTGTTTAGTGGGTCTCATCATCTCTCTTCTTAGGGGGGTCATTCCAATCCCGGGAGCAGAAAGACTTACCTTAGGGGGGAAAAAGGACAGGTATGCACTCGCGCACACACACACATGCACACACACACATATCCATCCACACACATACAGACCAGTATGTGCGGATGTGTGTGTGTGTGTGTGTGTGTGTGTGTGTGTGTATGTGTATGTGTGTGTGTGTGTGTGTGTGTGTGTGTGTGTGTGTGTGTGTGTGCGCTCGAGAGAGAGTGTATACCTGTCCTTTTTTCCCCCTAAGGTAAGTCTTTCTGCTCCCGGGATTGGAATGACTCCTTACCCTCTCCCTTAAAACCCACATCCTTTCATCTTTCCCTCTCCTTCACTCTTTCCTGATGAAGCAACCTTGGGTTGCGAAAGCTTGAAATTTGTGTGTGTGTTTGTGTGTTTTTTATTGTGTCTATCTACCAGTGCTTTCTCTTTTGGTAAGTCACAGCATCTTTGTTTACATTTTGTCTGGTATGGTAGGTTAGATTTAATGCTGTAAACTTTAATTTTGCTTTATCACACTGTATTACAAACACAGAATAAATCTTTACATTGTACAGTCCACCATATTTCTGAATTGGAAGTTACACTGTGTTTTGATTAATTAACAATTGTGGGATATATGTATATTTGAGAAACTAATAAAGATTTTGTGATGATTCTCTAATAGGTGACACATTCTCGGATGTCATTCTCTCAGTGACTTTTCGATCTATGATTCCTTAAAATTGTTCCTTCAAACTACTTATATTTAATATATCAGAGTTTGCTATCTTGTCTTGGAAGCTTCTTTCTACATTAGGCACCCTCACGTACTTACACCTGTAATTTGTGATTGGATTATTGGCATTAACTTATCTTTCTTTTCAACACTATCTTTTAAAGTATGCAATCCCTGCTTTACAGCATCAAACTTAACATTGCATACATTTTCAAATGATCTTAACTTTTCATTGACTTCTGATTCTACAGTATTACATTTTTCCTCATCAAACTCTAACTTTTTTGCTAAATCTTGTAATTGATCATTCTGTTTCTGACTTAAGTCAATGAACAGTTGATTTACATGAATGTCCAATGAATTGCTTAATTCTTTCCTTAAGTCTAATTTCAAATCCTCTACTTTACTAGTCAGTCTTTAAAGCATCCATGACTTGGCAAAGATTACCAAATTCTTTGCTCTGTGAGTTGTCTTTCACATTTAATAATCCTAAATTCATTGTTTGGGCATTCAGTTAGGACTGCACCGAGTCTAGTTCTCTACTTAAAGTCGCACTCTGTGCATCTAGTTTAGAATTTAACTGCAGACTCTGAGCATTTAAAACTTCATTTAACTGAGAATTTACTGAGTCTAACTTAAGACTCTGAGCCTTCAAAGCTTCCCCCTGAGCATTTGAGTTAGAATGTAGTGAGTCTATCCTAAGATTCTGAGCTTTGATTAGATTTACTAACTCAGACCAGTCAGGCCCTTCTTTAGTGACTCTCATAGCCATGGTCAGTTCTGACATCTCTCCAACATGCTGAATGTGATCTATAGTTTTACAAACTTTAGACCTTGTGAGCATTTAGAAATTAACTTCAAAGTTTATTATATGGTTTATACCATGTTGTATTAAAACAATAACGTTCTGCTTTACGCTCACACGGTGTAGAATCTGTGCTGTGTCAATGAGCAGACGCATAATCAGCACCGGTGAACAGCAACTGGTGCTGATGGCATCAGTTGTTGGTTTCTGCATAGGCGTCGGTGAGCGGCAGTGGAAGCAGGTCAGCAGCAGTGAACAGCAACTGATGCCAGCAGCATCGGATGTTGGTTTCCACATCTGCATCCCTGCAATGTGTGTGAGAGCTGTGTACTCCCTACACCAGGTCTTCTTAATCAGAGTGATCTCGGTGGATATCCTCTTAAAGAAACACACTGGAATCTTCTTTACTATTGCTCAATTCAAATTTTTTTCTCTTTTGAATACTTGGTCATGTTTCAAAGTCTTGGAGCAAAATCTTTATTGGATTTGATTTGGTTGATATGGCAACATACAATATACATCTTTCTCATTTTTGGTCTTAAAATTCCTGTTTTTCATGTTCTTTTTCACGGGTCGCCATGTTCTAACATTTTTGACAACTAAGAGTGTGTAAAGTGCATGTGCAAACTCACCACTTCTCTTACATGAGTTGACTTACTTGGGAATGTGCAGCCAGTCTACTTCTCTAGATAGCCGGCTTCTGGAGTCTCTACAGACTTCTTCTCCGATGAATGATGCTAGTCACAGGAACCTTTAAGACTCTCTCTCTCTTTGTGGAATAATGAGGTACTCGAAGAATACTTTTCAACAACTACTGGTATATTTGAACTTCCTCAAAGAATAAAAGTCACACTTCTCACATAAACAATTGACTTATTGTAAGTTACCCATGTTGTCTCATATTAGAAACAATTAAGTTATATTTACAACAGAGTTGGCTTGATAACCATGACTCTATAATACAGGAATCATACACTTAGGGTTCGTTTCTCCCATTCATGTCTAAAATATCATGTCTTCAAAACAAGTGATTCTAGAATTTGCATGGAAATTCTCAAAACAATACAATACAATTTTGAAATGAACCGAGGTAGGAGCTGAAATAAAATGATGTGAAATGGAGTATGATAAAAAAACAACACTTTATACTGAAATACTGTTCACTGCATTTGGAAACTCATAAAGGTAAGAGGTAGAGTAGTTGTAATGACAGAGGTGTTACACTGAGAAACCAGTAATTTTGTTTACTGATCTACATTCACATTTATTTAAGGACACTGATATAGATGCAATCATTCTGACCATTACATTTGGAAGATGATACATTTCTTTGGTCTGTTAAATTTTGACTTTGAAATTGGTTTTATATAACTTCAAATGTCTGGCATTCTGGTTGAGGCAAGTTCTTGTCTCAAAAAAATGGAAGTATGGCCACAATTTACTTGTGACTGCATATTTTAAAAAATATGATAATTTATGTGATACTATATCCATATCTTGACTCCCAACTAAACAGAGACTTGTGAGAAATAATCTCACATTAACATGTTTCTTTTAGAAGTAAAACACAATTGCTTAGGTAATAATCTATGAACATTGACTGTGGTGATAAGAAATCTAATGGAACATACAATGGAGTGCATCAAAAAGAGCACAAAAATGATAAAACTGTGAAAGTTTCTACATTTGTATTTTTTTTTCTAGTACAGTGACAAGATTCATTTTGTATATGATAAATCTGACTCACTAAACTTTGTATATAACATGTACACAATAACACATACCTTGTATTAAAATCATATATTACCTGTAAAATTTAATTATGTTAGTAGATATATTCCACACACTAATTGTCAAATTGTTTTTCTGTTTCACTGGTCATGATTATGTTCCCTTAATTTTATCCAGAGATTTAGAAGTCGATAGTCAAACCTCTTTGGGGGGTATTGTAATATCACAATCCCTTGGGTCCCTGTGTCCTAATCCAGTCTCATCTCCACTTCCCCAAAGAGGGCATATATATCATATTAGTAATTTACTCTAATTTAAACTGTTGCTTTGATATTGTTTACATTGTGTCTCACCACTCTATAGAAAGAAGGAAACATATTGAGTTAAGAACTAATGTACCATCATAATTTACACACAGTAGAAACTTCAGGAACATGCTAGGAATAATTTTGCTATTATAATTATGAATTAATTAACGATTAAAATTCTGGCATTTGTAAGTCATTGAGAGACAGCTGTTTTATGTTTTTAAGCCAGAAATTGTTCGTATCCCTAATAAAAATATAACATGATGATTTTTCATTCACAATTTAGCATTCTCATGGTTTAATTGGTGTTGGTTAATAGCACTGTAATTACAACCATATAAAAATGTATAATTTTACTTGTACAAAATTTAATTAATAAAATCTAGGCCTTTTATTCAATAGAACTAATCCCTCAGTTCACCTGAAAACGATAGGATGATGTTCCTTTAAGTCAGTGAAATAATTCATGCAAATTAATGATATGTTGTTACAATAATAACAGATGTAATTTATAGTCTTAATAGAAACAGATTCTTTCCCATTTTTGTATGAAATTATTCACTTTTATACTGTGTAAATTTCTGTGTAATTTGGGTAGATGTATGTAAAAATTTTACTTCTATAAATTCAAAATTCAATATGTAACTATGACAGTAATTGTTTAAAACCATGTAAGTAAAGGTGGTATGTACGCTGCCATAGTTCAGTCTTATGCCAGTCTTACTCTAGTCTTAGACCAAATATTGTGTTAACAGCATGTATTCAGACTTTGTAAGTTTTACCTTCACCGCCGAACATCTAGTGTATGAAATGGAATTTACTGTAAGCAAGAAGCACTGAAACTTATTCAAACTATTATTTAAATTCTATGTGTTGATGCAGTAACATCAAAATGAACCTATGGCAGCATCAAGAAGCAGCACCCCAAATTACACAAGATACATTCATAATTGGTGGAGAATATGTGTATTAAGATGTGGTATGCTGAACATTGTTTTTCTTGTGATAAACAATGATACACATCCCAAACTTCACCACGAAAACATTTTCGTGATGTTTTATTACAAAAGCAGTAAAAAATAAATAAAAATGTTACAAGTGAAGGAGACATTGTTTTAAAAGATGATCACGGTGTGCTACTCAGAAATCTTATGCTAGCAAATTACAAAGGAGTGTTTCCTCAAAGATTAAAAATTTCAAAAATAAAACCCCTGTATAAAAAGCATAATATGTATGAAGTGGGAAATTATAGACCAGTAGCTTTGTTATCTGAAATTTCAAAAGAAAAAAAATTTCCTTTGTACATGATTTTTTCCCCTCTCACACATGTGGAAGGATGGTTAAGATGTAATGCTTAAAATATGAAGTATTACAAGTGTTATGTATTTTAAGTGTGTATGATAAGAAAATAGTTAAGAACAGTACTAAGTATTTTTATTGAAGTGAAGTGGAGCCAAGTAAGGAGTATCTTCTTAATTTTTTGACATGCACTGGTGTCTCTGAAGTTGGATGTGTGCATCTACAGTCAAAATGTAAGAGAGAAAATCCAAATAGCCTAAATTCATACTAGCAGAGCATTTCCAATAATGCAGTTGTATTATCCTTTAAATTTTATTCCATTCATATATGTATTTTTTATCATTATAACACACCAGGTAGAAGAAATTAAATCAGCTAACATTAAAAACCAAAGTATTGCTTAAAGATCTGATTGTGACAGTTGGAATACCACAGTGAAGTGTTCTAGTACTTCTCTTATTTCTAATTTATGTGAGTGACATCAAAATTCCAATCAGTGGTAATATAACCCCGTTTGCTGACAGTACAAATGTTGATATAACTGATGTAAATCAAGATCTGTAACTAAAGTTGTGGAATATTTAACTTTAAATATTTAAAAAAATAATTACATCCATTTCAGGAAAACTAAGTCACAAAATGAACCGGATCTCAGAATACGAAATAAAGAAGTAAAGAGAGTAGCTGTCACAAAACTCTAGGTGTCCATATAGAAAAAAAGTTAGATTGGAAAGACTGCATCCACTATCTCACTAGCAAGTTAAGTTCTGCTTGCATTGCACTACTAGCAATTTGTAACGTGTCTAGTAAACAGTGTAGCAAAACTGTCTCCTTACATTCACACAGTACACCCTCCAAGCAGCAATTGCAACAGCTCAATATTCAACTTCTGTCATGCCTCTGCATACAAAAAAGTGTAATTAACATAAAAAGGTGTATTGAAAATTTCAAAACCGTCTCAGGTCTGCATTCATAGAATAGAAAAATGTGCAATGATATCTAAATAAAAAGAGTAAACAAGGCTATTGCACAGAAACAAACATTGAAGGTAGGAAATTGTGTAACAAACTTCCAGCACATATAAAACAAATAAAAATATTGTCTACATTTAAAGGAGCAATATTCAAGTATTTAAGGACTAACTGCTATTATAGCATAAATGAATACCTTCAACAACCTAGTAGCAAATAATTGTCTTCATATGTTATGTTGATTTCATATCCCATAGTCAGTGTAAATTGTATTTTCTGCCAAATGTTTGCTATGAACTGAATCAGCATTTTGAACAGAAGCGTTAACAACTGTTTTTTTTTTTTTTTAATTTAAATCTGAACTGAGTATTCCATGAAAAATATCTTTTATGTAATTAATCAAAGTTGTATGTGCAGTTTTAATCCAAGGTTGTGTAGGGTACTGTGAACCCTTGTATTTGTATGATACTTTACATCCTTATATGTGTGTATATGTGTTTGTGTGTGTGTGTGTGTGTGTGTGTGTGTGTGTGTGTGGTTGTATGTATGTGTGTGTGTGTGTGGTTGTATGTATGTGTGTCTGTGTGTGTGTGTGTGTGTGTATTTATTTTTATTTACTATGTATTTTCTGACAAAATCCATGCAATGTAAATTATCTCTGGATGAATAAACTACTACTTCTACCACTACTACTACTACTACTACTACTACTACTACTACTAATTCCCCCCCCCCCCCCCCCACACCACCCATCCACACATGAACCAAGTAACATGGGTCTTGCCATGGGTGGGGTAACTTGGGTGTCTCAGTGATACAGATAGCCAGATTCAACCACAATGGACATATATCTGCTGAGAGGCTAAACAAATGTTGGTTCCTGAAGAGGGGCAGCAGTCTTTTCAGTAGTTCCAGGGGCAACAGCCTGGATGATTGAGTGAACTGGCTTTGTAATGTCAATCAAATCGGCCTTGCTCTGCTGTTACTGCAAAAGTCTGAAAACAAGGGGAAACTACAGATGTAATTTTTCTTGAGGCCATGCAGCTCTACTGTATGGTTAAATGATGGTAGCATCCACTTGAGTAAAATATTCTAGAGGTGAAATAGTCCTGTATTCGGATCTCTGGGTTGGGACCACTCAGATCATCAGGAGGAACAATACTGGCATTCTATGGATCAGAGAGTGGAAGTTCAGCTCCCTTAATTGGGCAGGTAGGTTAAGAAATTTAAAAAGGTAAAGTTAGATACAGAGGGAGTTAGTGAAGTTTGGTGGCAGGAGAAACACGGTTTCTGGTCAGGTGAATAAAGGGTTTTAAATACAAAATCAAATAAATGTAATACAGGGGTGGGTTTAATAGTGAATAAGAAATCAGCAATGAGATTAAGCTACGAACAGAATAGTGAATGCATTATCATGGCCAAGATAGCCTATCCTACCACAATACTACAAGTTTACCTCTGCAGACAATGAAGACAATGAAGAAACGTATGATGTGATAAAATAAATTTTTCAGGTAGTTAAAGGAGACGAAAATTTAATTTTGAGGGGGGACTGGAACTTGACAGTAGGAAAAGGAAAAATTGTAGGTGAATATGGAATCAGGAAAAGGAATGAAATAGGCAGCCACCTGGTAGAATTTTGCACAGAGCATAATTTAATCATCACCAACACTTGGTTTAAGACTCATGAAAGAAGGTTGTACGTGTGGAAGAGACCTGAAGCCACCAGAAGGTTTCAGATTGTTTATGAAGTGGTAAGACAGAGTTTTTGGAACCACATGATAAATTGTAGCACAATTTACAGGGGCGGACGTGTATGCTGACCACAATTTATCAGTTATAAACTGTAGATTAAACCTGAAGAAATTGCAAAAAAAGGTAGTAATTTATCAAGATAGGACCTGGATAACCTGAAAGGACCAGAGGTTGTTGAGAGTTTCAGAGGGAGCATTAGGAAAGATTTTCAAGAGCAGGGGAAAGGAATACAGTAGAAAAAGAATTTCCAGCTTTCAGACATGAAATAGTAAAGGCAGCAGAAGATCAGATATCTAAAAAGGCAAGATCTAGCGAAAATCCTTGGATAACACAAGAGGTATTGAATGTAATTGATGAAAGAGAGGAATAAAAAAATGCAGTAAATAAGTCAAGCAAAAGGGAATAGAAATCTCTAAAGAAGAGACTGACAGGAAGTCCAAATTGGCTAAGCAGGAATGGCTAGAGGACAAATGTAATGATTTAGAAGCTTATATCATCAGGGAAAAGGTAGATGCTACATATAGGAAAATTGAAAGAAATCTTCGGAGAAAATAGAACAATGTATATTAATATCATGAGCTCATATGGAAAACCAGTTTTAAGCAAGGAAGTGGAAGTATTATATAGAAGATTGATACAAGGGAGATAAACTAGAAGGCAATATTATGGAAATGGAAGAGGATGTCGATGAAGATGATATGGAAGCTATGATACTGCACAAAGAATTTGACAGAGCACTCCAAGACCTAACTCAAAACAAGGCACCTCAGGTGGACAACATTGCTTTAGAACTACTGATAGCCTGGGAGAACCAGCCATGAAAAAACGCTTCTATCTGGTGAGCAAGATAAATGAGACAGGCAGAATACCCTCAGACTTCAAGAAGAATGTAATATTTTCAATTCCAAAGAAAGCAGGTGCTGACAGGTGTGAAAATTACCAAACTATCAATTTGCAAAACACATGGTTGCAAAATACTAGCATGAATTCTTTACAGAAGAATAGAAAAACTGGTAGAAGCTGACCTCAGGGAAGATTGGTTTGGTTTCCAGAGAAATGTAGGAACATGCAAGGCAATACTGATCCTACAACGTATGTTAGTAGATAAGTTCAGAAAAGGCAAATCTATGCTTACAGCATTTGTAGACTTAGAGAAAGCTTTTGACAGTATTGATTGGGATACTCTCTTTGCAATTCTAAAGCTAGCAGGGGTAAAATACAGTGAGTGAAAGGCTGTTTACTTATTGTACAGAAAGCAGACAAAAGCTATAAGAGTCAAGGGGCATGAAAGGGAAGCAGAGGATGAGAAGGGAGTGAGACAGCGTCATAATCCATACCCCACGTTATTCAATCTGTACACTGAACAAACAGTAAAGGAAACAATATAAACATTTGGAGTAGTAATTAAAGTTCAGGGAAAAGAAATAAAAACTTTAAGGTTTGCCCATGACACTGCAATTCTGTCAGAGACACCAAAAAACTTGGAAGAGCAGCTGAACAGAATGGACATTGTCTTGAAGGGAGGCTATAAGAAGAACATCAACAAAAGCAAAACAAGGCTAATGAAATGTTGTCAAATTCAATCAGGTGATGCTGAGAGAATCAAATTAGAAAATGAGACACTTAAAGTAGTAAATGAGTTTTGCTCTTTGGGCAGTAAAATGGCTGATGGTGACTGAATTAGAGGGGATATAAAATGTAGACTGGCAATGGCAAGACAAGCATTCCCAAAGAAGAGAAAATTGTTAACACTGAATGAAGATTTAAGTTTTAGGAAGTATTTTCTGAAATTATTTGCCTGGAGTGTAGCCATGTATGGAAGAAAAACATGGACAAAAAATAGTTTAAACAAAAAGAGAATATAAGCTTTCAAAATGTTGTGCTACAGAAGAATGTTGAAGATTAAATGGATGGAACAGGTAAATAATGAGACAGTACCAAAAAGAATTGGGGAGACAAGCATTTTGTGGCACAACTTGACCAAAAGAAGGGATCAGTTGATAGGACACATTTTGAGACATAAAGGGATCTACAGTTAAGTACTTGAAAGTGTGTGTGGCGGGGAGGGGGGTGGGGGTGGGGGAGGGGGGTTAAAAATTGTAGAGGGGGATCAAGAGATGAATGATGAATACCATAAACAGATTCAGAAGGATGCAGGTTGCAGTAGTTATTTGGAGAAGGAGAGTCTCACACAGGACAGAATAGCATGGGGAGCTACATCAAACAAATCTTAGGACTGAAGACTACAACAACACAACACAGCATTTTTAAACTGTGATGCATTTGATTATAGTTTGAAATTTGGTGAAAATAAACATTTTTTGATTTCATAAATGCCATGATACATCAGAGAACCATCTGTTTCCAGTCAAACTGATAACTTATGTCAGGGTCATCACAAATTTTTCTGTGACAATGCTCACATGCATTATGTAATTCATTTGGGAGACTTGTTACTATCGTGTTTTGCCTTTGACTGTAGATGCCATAGACTTATCCATGTGGACATTTGTCTTGTTGCAAACAAGCCCATTTCATGATTCAAGGTATGTGGGATGACTGCAGAATCCTGCACGGGTGAGTGAACAATATATATGTCCATAAAAGTTCTAGAGATATGACAGTGGGTAGGAGGAAACATTTGGACCTTGCAAAGCATTGAATATGGCTTTCCTGAATCTGTTAATTCTGTATTCAACTCTCAGTCATGAACTACTGGTCAGTGCAAGCAGTCCTAATCAATGCAAGAAGTAATATCACAGAACAATATACTGCAGTCTCAACAGGCCATGTTCCTGCCATTTTCATAATGACACATGCTGGTAGATGTTTGTACTTCTTACATGAGGTGTAAAACAATCTTTTCAGAAACAGCCAACTCTCAAATATGATTTCTGAGTGAGAAATCCATTTCATTATCATTTCTTTTATCCACAATGAAAATTGTATTACACTTATGTACAATGTGTGGCTGAACTGTATTGCTAATTATCTGTGTTCCAGGTAAGTGTTACAATTCTGAGGAATTTGAAATTTGTTGTATGCTACCTTCACTGTTTTCATGACCAAAAATTTATCTTATTTTGTAAATTTACAGGTACCACTGACATCCTATTTTCCATATTTTCACTCACTACTTTCCTATGGCATAATATATTGAGCAATGTAGCTAAGATTAAAAAAGTAATTATCCTGAAGAAACATGCTGTAAGAATGTTGTGTAAAGTTGTTAGCTGAACATCTCATAATAGCCATTACAGGACACAGACCTATAGGTCTACATTGTATCATCTGTAGCCAAAGAGAAGTGTGTTTGTGTGTGTGTGTGTGTGTGTGTGTGTGTGTGAGAGAGAGAGAGAGAGAGAGAGAGAGAGAGAGAGAGAGAGAGAGAGAGAGAATAAACACATATAGTGTTGATAATCTGATATTCAATAAGTGTTATATGCTGAAATTTTTACTTTGTGATTTATTCCTCAAAACAATAAACAGAATTTTTGTAGTACACTACATAAACATCTGAACCATTGTGTTGTCATTATGACCATGTCAGATGTACTCCAAATGTTGTTTAGTGAATTGTTTACCAATTAAATTCATTCAGTTTCCCTAACTTTTATATAATAATAAAATGGTTACAAGATATAGATTTTATAAGAGCAAGTCATTGATCAACATTTCTGAATGAAATTTAGTTGACATAACTATTGTCAAGTCAGCTAAGAATATGCCTGACACCTAGCAGGGCTGTTGCCAGCTTTCAGCTGCATTGTGCTAATGGCCTCAGGCAAAACCAATAGCCATCTTCAACAGCATTGATGAATTGCCTTGGAGACATTTACAGAATCATGTTACTAAGGCAGTTGCATGAAGATGCCATGGCCAGCTCGCTGCAGCTGTCAGGGATCTTCTTACATTGACTCAGCTATGTCAAACACGCACATTCAATATGTTTACAATGTGTGTTACTTAAAATTTGATGTTGGAACACATACATAAAAGAAGGCTGTACTTAGGGAAGATTTCGGAGACAGTAGCTCCTACATCAGACAGAAGGGTTGAAGGGGAGGGAAGAGGGGTGAAGGTAAAGGACTGGAGACGTCTATGACAAAGGGTAGATTTCAGCAAAGTCACCCAAAATTGCGGGTCAGGGTAGACTTAACCACATAGGATGAGAAGTAAAGGGTATGTGTGTTCTGCCACCTGAATAGATATTTTATCTATTCAATTAAATTATTTTGTCAAAAATTGATTTCATTGTTAAAATTTGATGTGGACCATTAAGAATTACAGCTCCTGGTATTTTCTGATGCAAGATGCATGTAGTATTTGCTGATGCTAGGTGCTTTTATAGCTTTTTTAAAAACTATATCAAGAATATATCCTGCTCCATTTCTTTGTTTTGCTCTTATTCACACATGTTCTAACTTCCAGGGTTTGCAAAAACAGTGTCAGAGATAGCAGCTGTAAAATTTTCTGAAAGTGGTTTTATATTAGATATAATTGCCACAGTACCATTAGAGCTCTTTGTTAGAGCTGTTTTTTCTGGTAAAAATAAAAGACTGGAAGATATTGTAATGTTAAACAGAGTGATAAAGTTAAAAGAGGTGAGTTGAATTTGTTCTTCCATTTATGAGTTACTGTGATAACAGATGGCAATTAATGTAAAAGAAATGGTTTTACATTCCACAGGTACTTCGGCAGCTAAGCCAGATGGAGGAAAAATTTAATGTAAATGTTACACTGCTGAGATTGTTTAAATATCTTCTCCTTTTATTTTTTGGGTCTCTTTGGTTGGGAGCATGTCTTTATATGATAGCATGTGGAGATGAGTAAGTCCAAAAAAGAAAACAGTTACATTTTACTCACATGCAAATAAGTGAGACCATTGTTAAAAATTAGATGTTTTGATATACTATACATTATTTTATTAATTAATACTGCACTCAGTACTTTTATGGAAGTACTGACTGTAGCTGTGGCAGTAAAAAGAATAAGTGAGGTCATAAACGATTTGTTAGTTAAAATCAAGTCCAGGATGGAATAACAACAACATAGAAAGGATAAATTGCTACTCACCACACAGAGGAGGTGCTGAGTCATCAACAGGTCTATCATGTCTTAGAACTCAGAGATGACAGTGGACATTTGTGTAGGAGCTATGCTCATATGAATGTGTGTGTGTTTTTCACTTCTGATGACTTAGTCTGAAAGCTGAATATTTCTAGCATTATTTTTCATTGTGGCTGCCTGTGACTCAGCAACTCCTCTATATGGTAACAATCTATGATTTCCAAGAAATGTTAGTTAATTGTTTATTCAGCCATAAATGATTTACAAGATGATATCAGACATGTCTCCTTTATTGAAATAAGGAAACAATTGTTTTTTAAATTAACTAATTCATGCATACAGTAATATTATGTTATCAAAATATACATTAACACTGCCATTACTCATCTGTATCACATAACTGGTCAATGCCAACACTACACATGCACACTACATTATGCTACACTCCAATTCTGGCAACAGGACGTTGATGATACTTCTGACATTCTATTGAATTTTCATTGTGTTTCCTTGGCCTGTCTGAGAAAGCTGTCACAAATCTCATTGCTATGAAAGAAATGTTAAGGTCAAGAGAATGGAAAGAGGATAGAATATTCAGTCACAAATCCTGGACATAGAATTTTACAATAATGATTATTGAACCATGGCAGTTTACTGCAGAATGGCAGTTGTTTATAGTTAAATAACTAGCTGAGTAACTGCCATTACTTGAGTATGTATTTATTTCAGTTCCAGCAGTCAGTCTCATTATTCCCCTCTCTCCTTTTCCATCTCCTCCCACACCTCTATCTGTCTATCAGCTACTCTGTTCTCTCTTTGCCCATCTCCTCCTGCTCCTCTCACTGTCTCTTTCCTTTCTATGTCCACCCCCCTGCCCCCTTCCTTCCTGTTCACTTCCTCCCCACAGTTATAAAATTTTGTAGGTACATTCAGCAGCATATGTGGATAATGCTGCTAAATGTATTGAGACTAGAGTTAGTAGCAAAGAAACAGTAAATTTAAACATCATGTTGTCATCCTGATGCAACAGTTTTACTGCATGAACAGCAACTGTGACTCAGCAACTCTTCTATACGGTAACAATCTATGATTTCCAAGAAATGTTAGTTAATTATTTATTCAGCTATAAATGATTTACAAGATGATATCAGACATGTCTCCTTTATTGAAATAAGGAAACAATTGGAGGAGATGGGCAAAGAGAGAACAGAGTAGCTGATAGAAAGATAGAGGTGTGGGAGGAGATGGACAGTCACAGTCAGTCTCATTATTCCCCTCTCTCCTTGTCCATCTCCTCCCACACCTCTATCTTTCTATCAGCTACTCTGTTCTCTCTTTGCCCATCTCCTCCTGCTGCTCTCGCTGTCTCTTTCCTTTCTATGTCCACCCCCCTGCCCCCTTCCTTCCTGTTCACTTCCTTCCCACAGTTATACAATTTTGTAGGTACATTCAGCAGCATATGTGGATAATGCTGCTAAATGTATTGAGACTAGAGTTAGTAGCAAAGAAACAGTAAATTTAAACATCATGTTGTCATCCTGATGCAACAGTTTTACTGCATGAACAGCGAAAATGTAGTAAGTGATAAACTCTTTCCTTTCATAATTTCTATGGGGCTTGAAAGCGAGAAACATTTTTGTACAGGTTTGAAGTTATGTGTAAAATTTGTTGTAAGTCATTAAGTGGTCTCATTCTCAAATATTGGATAATGCACATAGTAGCCAAACACTGAGGTGACCTACTATGATTGTGTTGGACCTTCTTTTGCATAATGCAACAACTTGATGTTGCATGGAGTCAACCAGACATTGGAAGCCCCTCCATAAATGTTGAGCTGTGCTGCCTCTGTAGCTGTCCATAACTGCAAAAGTGTTGCCAGTGCAGGATTTTGTGCATTAAGTAACCTCCCAATTATGTCCTATAAATGTTTGATGGGGTTCGTGTTGGGTTTTCTGAATGGTCAAAGCATTCACTCGGATTGTCCAGATTGCTCTTCCAACTATCCACGAACATACTGTATTTACTTTAATCTAAGCCGCACTCAAATCTAAGCCGCACCTGCAAAATGAGACTCTTATGAACAATCCGCAAAATCAGTGTCATCACTGTTGTTAACTGGCATAGGTGGTTGGAACTAAATACAATAAACACCATTTAAAAACATGGTAACTACTTTATTATTCATAAATTTGAACAAGCATATTAGAACAAGTCACATCAACATTAAAGCCAGAGAGCTTGAGAGATAAACATTGAGAAAGAGGTCCACACCTCAGTCTGCTTACATAGGAAAGTCGTGCTTGTCTAAAAATTGATCCCATTCAACTTCATTATTTCCACTTACATGGGAAAGTCATGCTTGTCCAAAAATTGATCCCATTCAACTTCATTATTTCCAAAATTCAAAGTTATTGCCTTTTTAGTTGCCACAAGTCGAAGACTAAATAGCTTTTTCAAAGAGTAAATATTTTCCCTAATTCACATAATATTCTTCAAATCAGCATTCTTCCTCTGGGCTCAGGCTCTCTTGTTACCGAATTTTATCAGAATATGTTCAGTTGGTTAGTAATAAGAAATTTAAATGACATGCATGAAGTGGGAGTTTTTCTTTTATCTCAGTGTTTATGATGTCATATCCCTTGAACTACATGTTGTACAGTGACATATCTGTGTAGATACATTCAGCAGCATATTTGGATACTGTCAGTGAAATATGTTGCGAATAGAGTTAGCAGCAAAGAAATAATAAAGTGAAACATCATGCATGATGTGGCAATTTTTTTTGCACATCTGTGTTTATGACGTCATATCTCTTGAACCATGTGTCATACAATGATATACAAGGGTAAGTCAAAAAGTAAATGGACTTTTGCAATTTCTCACCATAGGACCTGTTAACAGTTCTAGTATCCAGGGCTGAAGTAGTGTCATCTGCAGCAATTCTATACAATGTGTCACCCTTTTGCCTGTGTTAGCCATTGTATTGTCGAAGACTGTGAAACAGGGCAACTCCATTGTCGGTCTGTACCACAGAGGAAAGGGCAGTGATTTGATTTTCATTTATGAAAGGTGTTAAATCTGTGGAAATTATTCATTGAATGCAAATGCAGTAAGGTGGCAGCTGTTTATCACAAATCATCTATGAATGGATAGAGTGCATCAAAAAGGGAAGAAGTTCTCTATATGATGAGGAAAGATCAGGCAGGCCATTAATGTCAACAACTGAGGACATTTGGGAAATCACTGAGGTTATTGTGAGGGAAACAGATTAATTACAGTGGATGAAATTGTCAATACTTTACGCATCAGTCATGGTTCAGCACATTCCATCTTACACTACAGCTAAATTTTCGGAAATTGTATGCAAGGTGAGTACTGAAACAATTGTCAGTGCAGCATAAGGGGCAAAGGATGGATAGCTCTCATAAACATTTGGCCCATTATCATCAAGTGGGAGATGTACTTTTACAGCAAATCATTATTGTAGATCATGAACAAAAACTGTAAGACTGCGAGCAAGCTTTGGAAGCACCCATCATCACCATAAGTTAAGAAATTTAAATGATAAAACTGTGAACAGTGAGATATATTGTGATATGTTGCTAATTAAACTGAAACCTGCAACCAGATCCAAACATCACAGAAAACATTGAAAAGGTGTCATCCTGCAGCAAGATAATGCTTGGTCACACTCTGTCAAACAGACGGCTGAAAAAATATAGGAGCTTGGATTCAAATCTCTGGAACAGCCACCATACAGTCCATACTTGACTCAGTAATTTCCATATGTTTGTACCATTGAGCTCAGGGGAAGAAGATTTGCAACCAATGCAGATGTCATTGATAAGATAGAAATTGGTTAGAGGTGAAATCAAAAAAATTCTTTTCCAACAGAATCAAAAAGCTTGTAAAACATTGCACAAAATATGTTGAAATGCAGTGAGGTTATGTTTTAGTTTTCTATCATTAGAATAAATATTCTTTTCTCAAAGTCTCTTTGGTTTTTGATTTACCCTCTTATTTTTCTATATTTAGTGGCATATGTAGATACTGGCTGTAAAATAGGTTGTGAATAGAGTTAGCACTAAAGAAGTAATAAATTTAAATGTCATGCACAGTTTTCCGTGCACCTCATTTTTGATGCTATCATATCTCCTTAACTATGTGTGGTACCATGATACAGTATGTGCATTTAGCAGTATATATGGACACTGCCTGAAAAATTTACTGTGAATAGAGTTGGTAGCACAGAAGGAGCAGTTTTTTATTCCTCTCTTTATTTTTGATGTCATATCCCCTGAACTATGATAGGTAGGACCTTCTCCACCCCCGTCACCCCCCACCCGCACAACAATTGTTACTGGACAATAAAGAATGTAAGTACCAAGTTTGGTTGAAATCAGTCTAGTGATTTAGGAAGAAATGTGAAACACCCACATACATATGTCCATTTCTATAATGTGTATGGAAGGTAACTTTTGCCACTTCCTAATCTGTGTTGTCTAAATAACTTTGATTTTGTAATGTAAGTTATTTAGTTATTAATTATCTAATTATTGGGACGTTAGCTATTTAACCACCTGGGGCAATTTCTTGTACAATTTTATTCACTTGTAGAATATGTTGTGTAGTGTTACTTGTTTGTTAACTTCTGGTAAATTCAATAAGTGTAGTCCAAACAAGTCAAACCTAGCTTGAATGAAAGACATTTCTTTCCATGCTGCTCCAACGTAATGCTAGATAGTCGTTGATAGTGATGGTACGACAATCTCTCAGCAATTCATGACCAGATGTTTTCAGTTTCTGAGAGAGCTGAAGAATGTGCTGGGGAACAGTTAGCACACCCTGTATCATGGCAGATCAGGACAACATGTGCACAATGCAGTCTTACCTTTTTTTTACCTTGAAGATAATGTACAACCACCTGCCTTAGCACATGAGAAATGTAACAGCTACAGTCCATAATACCAGCTAGGTGAACTAGAAGTGATGGTGTTGTGTACATAGTTGCATCCCATACCATTAACCAGGTCTTGACGTACGAGACAATAAAGAATACAGTCTGCAAATGTTTGTTCTCCTTGGAGGCTCCACACATGTCCATTGTGAAGCTGTACAAAACTAAAACTCATCTGAAAGTACATGCTGACAGTCTTGTCTCCAGGGTTGTCACTGGGGTGCATCAATGTTGCAGCAAATCTGTCTGCTGGCTGTTGTTCCATGATCTTGAATATGTGCTGCTTGTGAGACAATTACTGATGTTATTCTTTATGTTCATAACAGATTTGTAGATATACTGACATGGTGCAGTGAGAATGTCCAGCTTTCTAAATAGATGTTTATAGAGAGCTCGGTTACCAGTTTTAATTATTATTCTAATGACACTTTTTGTTATGCAGACTGTGTCCTGATATTGTGCATGAAACCTGCAAACAATAGTTCCACAGCTAAAGATGATTGGTTGATTGATTTTGGGGGGAGGGAACCAAACATCAAGGTCACCAGTCCCATCAGATTAGAGAAGAAAGTAGGCTGTGCCCTTTCAAAGGAAACATCCCAGCATTTACCTGAAGTGATTTAGGGAAATCATGGAAAACCTAAATCAGGATGGCCGGAAACAAGTTTGAACTGCCATCCCCCCAAATGCCAATCCAGTGTGGTAAACACTGCACCACCTTACTTGGTGTGAAAGATGAACTGCATACACAAACAGTATGTAGCTATAAATCATTGTCCATTACACACTGATGTGAGGCAGTGAGGGCACAGCATGCTAACGACATTTTCTGTGCTAATGCATTTGCTTGTTCATTCCACTAAAAGTGAGAGTTAATATTAAATCCTAAAAAATTGATGTTTGTTATGCAGTCTATGAAATATTCACCTGAATTTAATGTTACAGATTTTTCCTCTTAAGGTGAAATTCTTGCTGCTTGTTTCCCATATGTTCACTGTAAAATTATTGTATGATGGTCAGTTGTAAACATTCTTTGGCAATTAATTTGCTTTCTCTACTAGTGGTTCTGGTATTTTGTGTGTGATTATGATGTTGCTTTCATCAGCAAAAAATAATTTCTTTCCATGTCTAACATTGTTTGACAGTCAACAACATAAAATAGGTATATTGTAACTCACCACATAACAAAGGTATGAAGTGGCAGACAGGCACATTCAAAATAGACTGTATCAGTTATCAGATTAAGTCATTCATCAGATGTAGACATAATAAAGGCACATTCACAACTATCATACAGGACTACTACTGACCCTGCCTGCATCTGAGTTTGCCATGGGTAGTGATCTTGCCTGGGGCAGGTAGTGAGGTGCAGTTTTCTTGTTTCAGCACTGCTAATTCTGCTTGCACAGTGTCAGTGTTGGTATGTAGTTATGATCTAGTGATAGATTTTGGTGTGGTCTGCACCAGTCAATTTCAAATGCTCATAAATAAATTAATTAATTGACTTAAAAACAGTGAAACCAGTACATGTTACCATTTCTAAAAAAAACTGCTGAACTTTGGTCATAAGTAAACAGAAAATAATTCAGTGTTCAAATGTATTTATAGTTTTATTGTAGTTACCTCTTTTGCACAGAAGTACATGACTACATCCACAGTGGCATTATGTCTGCATCTCCACTAAAGTGCAGTAATTGTTCTGGATTACTTACAATGTAACCAAAATATTCTGTATGCATGTGGCCACCATCATTTGCTACATCATCTTTTTTGGATCTTAAAAGAAAAACACTAATTCAAAAAGAAAATACCTTAATTAAAATGAAAGTAAACAACAGCAGCAGTAATATCTGCCTTTAAAGAGCATTTGCATTAAAACCAGTTGTCTCCACCAGGCAGCGTACAAATGGAATGTTTAATGTAGTATACAAACACACACACACAAACACACACACACACACACACACACACACACACACACACACACACACACACACACACACAGAAAAGCACTTTCGATGAGACTGATTATATGTCTCTGAGACTTCCATTTCACTCTGTTGACTGTAATAAAAAAACTAAGTATGACATCCACCTGAGGGGACCATCCAGCCCATAAACTGACACCTTGCCTAATGCAACTTCTTCAAAATGGTGAAAGAAGAACTCAATCAAATCCTGTTATGTATTCTCTATGAGTGGTGGAAAAGACTGTTGATTTATACTGGGAATCTCTCCTAAGAGCCATCATGTACATTTTATCTGATGTTTTGGCAAATATTTGAAATTTAATTTTTGCAGTTTGTAGGTGGAATCAGCACAAACAAATACTGTGCATCACATCTTTCATGTGGTGCCAAGTGTCAATGGAAAACGTCACTTTGCATCCCTTTATAAACAAAATTATTTTTAAAGTGGAATTTTAATTCCCATTGGATAGATTGGTCCAAAATTAGTCTAGTTCAATATTTGTTTTATTGGTATGTATTAACAGGGATAGTGAAACATGAAGAAAAACTAGTACTCGAGCAGCCAAACACTGCCCTGGTCCACACCGACTGCTATTGCCATGCAGTAGCACTGTTCTGTCTCTGCTAGAGGACTAGTTATTCTATGTATTTTACTGTCTCTGTAAATACATATCAGTAAAACAGATATTGCAGTAAGACTAATTTGGTATTGCGCTATTGATTTGGCAGGTAAATCTAAGCTTTAAAAATAATTTTGCGTGTAACAAGAAACAAACCAACATTTTCCATTGACACAGGGCATTGCCTGGAACACATGATGAGCAGTATTTGATTGGGCTGACTCCACAAATGCATTGTAAAAGTGAAAGTGCAAATATCTGTTAAAAATGAGAGAAAATACATCTGATGGCTCTTAGGAGAGACACCCTATATTTGAAGAGCATGTGACACAGAATCAATTTCAACCACATTTTGAATATACATGACTCATTATGTGTGTAAAAATATTGTAGGGTAATATATTTCTAGTATCTATGAAATTGTGGATGGGGGTGGAGTTGAGAATCTATGACACATAAAAATAGTCAGTACAACTGACATTAGTATTGAACTGATAATTTTTGGGAGTGCTAGGCTCTTAGGTGGCAATTGTGATGATATTTTACGCATAGTGGTAGGGTTGGCAGGATGAGGGGGATGCAAATATACAGTGACATAAGAGCATATATCTGTAATGTCACAATTCTTCACACACGTGTGAGTTACTATATGGAAACAGTTTTTGTAACAGTAAGACATACCTAGAATTGCAATATATTAGGGTGGATGTGAGAAGGCATGAAGTAAGGGCATAACTCCAAAATGCTGGCAACAAATACAACAAATTTGGTAAATAGGTGACTCAGTATTGGTATATAAATACTGCGGGATTCCCCACTACACCTAGCAGTTGTAATATTACCCTCCCACACATCGCTATTAAAGTTCTATGTCTCTGCAAAAAGTTAAGAAAACTTTGAGAGGCATAAGATATACAAAAGAAGAAATTTTTACTTATCTTCATTATCTCATAGTTGGTGACTCCAAGTCTTGTGTCTAGGGTACGTCCTTGAGGCTGTAATTCTTATAACATTGCGGGTTCTTGTTGAACTGAATAACTGATGAAGATTTGCCTTTGTTATTAATATCTTTTTATTTTACCCCATGTTTATATATCACACCAACTTAACAATTCCACTTCAGAACATGAATTCACATTGTTATTGACAAGATTAGAAATTCGTCTACCTGCATCAGAGGCATGTCCGCAACTACTCACATTCTGCAGTATTCACAATATTCCAAAGAGTTTACAAAGCAAAAGAGTTTACAAGCTTTCTTGACAAAAAAAGAATCATCAACAAGATATAACATTATTTTATAAATGAGTCCAGGAATAAATTTAATAATTCACATTATATTGTGCAGTTAATAATGTGAATTTTAAGTATACCAGAAATTTTGTAATTTCAAATATTTTTAAATGAAGTGTAATTTTAACTGTACATACAGAGTACCAACAAATTAATTTCTTTTTACATATTTTAGCCCAAAACATAGCACACCATATAAAAAATCATATGAATTTAATTCAGTTGAACATCCAAGAATGTTCAACTACACAAGAATCGATAGTAGATGTGGTATCGATTATTTCTATTCTATATATATAAAAGATAATGTTAGAGGAGGGTGACCCATTACATAGGGAGAGCAGGAATAAGAAGGTGTAACATGTAAAAATGTTCAGAAATGAGCTGTTGGCATTTATTTCCTACATTTAGTTGACTTGAAACACCTTAAAAATATGATTTGTGGTCTGTCTTATTTTTGTAGTACACTATGTCAATCAGGGTATGAGAATAAGCAACATGGTGAGCCAATAAATATGTCAGAGTGTTTTAGTGCCAGGCCATACCACACACTTTAATACCACAGATACAATTAATGTCCTTTCTGTAGCCTCTTGATAGGAAACAGCAGAAAATCAGATGGGTGACAGCAACATGTCTTGTTCTTGCAATGAGATCCAGTTAGTGATGTTGGTAAGATTCAATGGAAAGTGAAGGAAAGGATTTAGATTAAATACTTGTACAATTATGTGTGAAAATAATCAAATATGTGTGAAAAATACTAAATATTTGTCAAATATATGTGCTACACACAAAGTAATAAGTCTTGGGAAACTTAAGAATGTATCAAAGCTATAGATATTGAGTTTGTGGATTTGTCAGGTCTGTATCCAAGGAAATCAGTTGGCCATGAGATAACTCATTTTGGGCACAATGACAGATAGCTTTCTAAGAACCACGAATATTTTATAATCTGGTGGTCGTTAGATGGATAACCTTATTTATTATCAACTATATGTTTACTATGTGCATTGCTTTTAGATGGAACTGAAGAAACTATCAGCGAAATTGGCATAAAATTTTATGAGTTCCATGAAAAAAACAACTTCACTGAACAACACTAATGAAATAACTGTATTCAATATTTTTAATAAGTAATATTAAGAAATGCTAATTTGAGAGCCTTTAATGTCTTCAGTTGGTATACTACAAGTGATATAGTGGTTACAAATGAATTATACCACCAGTCAGTGTAAAAAGAAGCCGCATTTAGAAATTTAGTGCAAATGGTGGCAAATCAACATCTACATGACTACTCTGCAGTTCACACTCAAGTGCCTGGCAGTGTGTTCTTCAAACAGCCTTCAGACTATTTCCCTACTGTTTCCCACTCTAAAAGTGCATGAAAATGTAAATACTTAAATCTTCCTGCATGGGCTCTGATTTTTGTTGTTTCATTACACTGATCATCACTTTCTGTGTAAATTGGCAAAAAATAAAATATTTTCACATTCAGAAGTTGGTGACTGAAATTTCATGAAACAATCTTGGTGCAATGAAAGTCAACTTTGTTTTGATGATAGCCATTCCAACTTGCTAATTATACAGGGTGAGTCACTCACTATCACCACCAAGAACAATTCTGAAAGTATGATAGGAGCTGAAAAGTTTGTGGGACAAAAGTTGCATAGGACAATGGGGGCTATAATTTGATGTTGGGTTTTTGTTGCTAGGTGGGGTTGCTTCAGAGATAGGAAGGTCAACTTTGTTTTTTTAAGTGGAATACTATAGTTTGCTACTTATTTTCTGACAGTGGCTATTGAGATGAATCCAATGATGTGTAACAGTAAGGTCCTTGAAGGTCAACGAAGGTCACAAAGCTGGCATGAACGTATATTTACAGAGGGTGTTCAAAGTGATGACCATTGGTATCAATGCAGTGCTGCAATCTTCTTATCATGGATTGAATGTATTCCTTATCACATTGGTACTTATTGAAGTACATGCTCTGACAATTCTTTCTTGCATATCTTCAGATGTAGTTGGAATGTCTTTATAAACAATGTCTCTTATGAATCCACACAATAAAAAATCCACAGGCATCAAGTCTGGTGAATGAGCCAGCCATGACACATCTTCTTTGCATCCAATCCAAAGATTTGGGAATTGTCTCTGCAACTCATTTCTAGTCACCAGCGAAAAATGTGTCGGGCACCCATTGGTTCATACCACATTCTGTTACTTGTTACGAAAGATATTTCTTCCAATAGTAGAGCTAATGTTTCTTGCAGGAATGTGGTGTACTTCCTACCACTAAGATTTCCATTGATGAAATAGGATCCTGTAATTCTGTCCTCCAGAATCCCACACCATACATTAACTAACCACAGTTTTTGGTGTGCAACTTTCCGCAGCGAACATGAATTTTCAGTTGCCCAATAATACACGCTATGCAGATTAACATTTCTATGGTTCATGAATGTAGCCTCATCAGTAAATAAAATCAAATTAATAAATGTGTCATCCCTCTGAATCTGAAGTTGAGCCCATTGGCAGAATTCAATGCAATGCATATAATCCATACCAGTTAATTCTTGGTGTAGACTGATATGGTAAGGATGATATTTATGGTGATGCAGAAGATGAACAACAATACTCTGGCTCATGCCAGTTTCCCTTGTGATCTGATGAGAACTAACACAAGGATCTCGAACCACTGTGGCAAGAGTACCAATTTCTGTTTCAACATTAGTAACTTTCCTTTGCCGGATGTTTCTGATGCGTTAAAGATACAGTTCTTCTCAGTTTATCATACACATATTTAAATTTATGATGTGTAGGGTGAGCACATTGAGGATATCTTTCAGCATATAAATCTCTAGCTCTCACTGAATTTCGTTGGCATTCTCCATAAATGAGAAACGTGTCTACTTGTTCTTTGAAGGATTACATCACTCACATTCACTTGATTTGATGATACTAGTCTTAGTGATCTTATTAGTGATGTATTGCAAAACTGTTGGATGGTGTTTACGTGTCAAAGGCATGTTATATGGATATGCCATGTTATTGTTGTTGTGGTCTTCAGCCCTGAGACTGGTTTGATGCAGCTCTCCATGTTACCTTATCCTGTGCAAGCTTCTTCATGTCCCAGTACTTACTGCAACCCACATCCTTCTGAATCTGCTTAGTGTATTCATCTTTTGGTCTCCCTATACAATTTTTACCCTCCACGTGGCCCTCCAATGCTAAATTTGTGGTCCCTTGATGCCTCAGAACATGTCCTACCAGCTGGTCCCTTCTTCTTGTCAAGTTTGCCACAAACTACTCTTCTCCCCAATTCTATTCAATATCTCCTCATTAGTTATATGATCTACCCACCTAATCTTCAGCATTCTTCTGTAGCACCACATTTCGAAAGCTTCTATTCTCTTCTTGTCCAAACTATTTATCGGCCATCTTTCACATCCATACATGGCTACACTCCATACAAATACTTTCAGAAACGACTTCCTGACACTTAAATCTATACTCAATGTTAACAAATTTCTCTTCTTCAGAAACGCTTTCCTTGCCATTGCCAGTCTACATTTTATATCTTCTCTACTTTTACAATCATCAGTTATTTTGCTCCCCAAATAGCAAAACTCCTTTACTACTTTAAGTGTCTCATATCCTAAATTCCCTCAGCATTGCCTGACTTAATTCAACTACATTCCATTATCCTCGTTTTGTTGTTGATGTTCATCTTATATCCTCCTTTTAAGACACTGTCCATTCCGTTCAACTGCTCTTCCAAGTCCTGTGCTGTCACTGACAGAATTACAACGTCATTGGTGAACCACAAAGTTTTTATTTCTTCTTGATGGATTTTAATACCTACTCCAAATTTTTCTTTTGTTTCCTTTACTGCTTGCTCAATATACAGATTGAATAACATCAGGGAGAGGCTACAACCCTGTCTCACTCCCTTCCCAACCACTGCTTCCCTTTCATGCCCCTCTACTCTTATAACTGCCATCTGGTTTCTGTACAAATTGTAAATAGCCTTTCACTCCCTCTATTTTACCCCTGCCACCTTTAGATTTTGAAAGATAGTATTCCAGTCAACATTGCCAAAAACTTCTCTAAGTCTACAAATGCTAGAAACATAGGTTTGCCTTTCCTTAATCTTTCTTCTAAGATAAGTCGTAAGATCAGTATTGCCTCATGTGTTCCAACATTTCTACGGAATCCAAACTGATTTTCCCCGAGGTCGGCTTCTACCAGTTTTTCCATTCATCTGTAAAGAATTCATGTTGGTATTTTGCAGCTATGACTTATTAAACTGATAGTTCAGTAATTTTCACATCTGTCAACACCTGCTTTCTTTGGTTTCAAGTGGCTCTGAGAACTATGGGACTTAACTTCTGAGGTCTTCAGTTCCCTATAACTTAGAACTACTTAAATCTAGCTAACCTGAGGACATCACACACATCCATGCCCGAGGCAGGATTCGAACCAGCGATCGTAGCTGTCGCACGGTTCCAGACTGTAGCGCCTAGAACCGCTCGGCCAATCCGGCCGGCTTTCTTTGGGATTCAAATTATTATATTCTTCTTGACGTCTGAGGGTATTTTGCCTGTCTCATACATCTTGCTCACCAGATGGTAGAGCTATGATTAAGTTATGCTCTGTGCAAAATTCTACCAGGCGGCTTCCTCTTTCATTTCTTAGCCCCAATCCATATTCACCTACCATTTTTCCTTCTCTTCCTTTTCCTACTGTCGAATTCCTGTCACCCATGACTATTAAATTTTCGTCTCCCTTCACTACCTGAATAATATATTTTATCTCATCATACATTTCATCAATTTCTTCATCATTTGCAGTGCTAGTTGACATATAAACTTGTACTACTGTAGTAGACAGGGGCTTCATGTCTATCTTGGCCACAGTAAAGCGTTCACTATGCTGTTTGTAGAAGCTTACCCGCACTCCAATTTTTTTATTCATTATTAAACCTACTCCTGCATTACCCCTATTTGAATTTGTATACACCATAGTTGGTGAATATTTACTATTTGCAAGATATATGAGAAAGAATTGTCAGAGCATGTGCTTTGATAAGTACCAAAGTGATAAGGAATACCACTCAATCCAGGATAAGAAGATTGCAGCACTGCATTGATACCAATGGTTGTCACTTCGAACACCTTCTGTAAATGGATGTTCATACCAGCTGTGTGACCTTCATTGACCTTCAAGGGCCTTACTGTAATCATTGGACTTGTCTCGATAGCTGCTATCAGAAAATAAGTACCAAACTATAACATCCCATTTAAAAAAAAAGTTGACCATAATATCTCTGATGCAACCCCACCTAGCAAAAAAAAGCCAACATCATATTGTGGCCCCCGGTGTCTCATGCAACATTTGTCCCAACAACTTTTCAGCTACTAACTCACTTTCAAAGTTATTTTAGGTGGCAATGTTTAGTGACTCACCCTGTATACATGACACTCTCTCCCCTATTTTTCCACGAGGGTTGTTTTTTAAGTAAGGGTCGTTTTTATTTTTAAAAAAAGATACAAATACTTTTGCAAAAAACTTTTATTTTCTGATTCTACACACTTTTACCTATTTTTCTACATAGTTGCCTTGTTTGTTTAAGCACTTGTCATACCGTACAGCTAAGTTTTTAATTCCCTCTTCAAAGAATTCGGCCGCCTGCTCCAACAGCCAAGAGTTCACTTCATCGTCGTCATTGAAGCGCTGCCCGCCAAATGGTGTTTCAAGTACGGGAAAAGGTGAAAATCACTAGGAGCAAGGTCAGGGCTGTATGGTGCATGGTCCAAAACTTCCCAGCCAAAAGAATCAATCAAATCTCGAGTCTTTTGAGAGGTGTGAGGCCTAGTGTTATCGTGCAGGAGCAAAACTCCTTTTGTCAGCATGCCGCGCCTTTTGTTTTGAATGGCTCTATGGAGCTTCTTTAGAGTTGCACAGTAGGCATCTGAGTTGATTGTCATTCCTCGTGGCATAAAGTCCACCAGCAAAACACCACGCCGGTCCCAGAACACAGTTGCCATAATCTTGCGCTTTGACAGCGTCTGTTTGGATTTGACCTTGACGGGTGAGTTTGTGTGTCGCCATTCCATCGATTGTCGCTTGCTTTCGGGAGTGATATGGGATACCCATGTTTCATCTCCAGTGACAATTTGACTCAACATATCATCCCCTTCTTCCTCGTAATGAATCAAAAGGTCCAATGAAGTGGCAAATCTCTACCCTTTGTGGTCCTCTGTGAGGAGTCTGGGTACCCACCGAGAACACAGTTTCTTAAAGTTTAGGTTTTCAGACACAATTTTGTACAAAACCGATCTTGAAACTTGTGGAAATTCCAAAGAAAGACTGGAAATTGTGAATCTTCTGTCCTCACGAATCTTTGTTTCGACTGCAGCCACCAAATCATCAGTGATCACACAGGGCCTGCCTGAGCATTCTTGGTCATGGACGTGTTGACGGCCATTTTTAAACTCTCTAACCCATTGACGCACTTTACCTTCACTCATTGCATTCAAGCCATAAACTTCTGTTAACTGACGATGAATTTCTGCAGCTGATAGGCTTCTTGCGGTCAAAAAACATATCAATAACCGTATCTCACACGCGGCGGGCGATTCAATAATCGTAAACATTATAAAGTAGCACAGCGATGCGTACACGTCAGCTACAGAGCTGCAACTTGCATCAGTGAGGACGGGAAGGATGCCGGCAAGAGGCGCGGTGGCTTGTTGCGGCGTCCGCGCGAACTACGGGATTATACGTGCGAACGGCCCTTAGTTAAAAAACAATCCTCGTATAGTACAAAACAAACTGCTCCTGCTCAAACTTCATCAATGAACTCCATCAATATTATCTGGTAAGGATGCCACATCAGTACCACCCAGTAATACTTTAGTAAAGGATGAACAGGCATCATGTAGACAGTCTCTTTAGTAGACATGTTGCATATTCTAAGAGTTCTGCCAATAAAATGCAACCTTTGATTTGCACAAAATTATCTATGTGACCATTACAATTTAAATTATTTGTTACTGTAATCCCTAAATATTTAGTTGAATTCACAGCCTATATATTTGTGGATGATTTCTTTTAGTGCTCATACACTCCTGGAAATTGAAATAAGAACACCGTGAATTCATTGTCCCAGGAAGAGGAAACTTTATTGACACATTCCTGGGGTCAGATACATCACATGATCACACTGACAGAACCACAGGCACATAGACACAGGCAACAGAGCATGCACAATGTCGGCACTAGTACAGTGTATATCCACCTTTCGCAGCAATGCAGGCTGCTAATCTCCCATGGAGACGATCGTAGAGATGCTGGATGTAGTCCTGTGGAACGGCTTGCCATGCCATTTCCACCTGGCGCCTCAGTTGGACCAGCGTTCGTGCTGGACGTGCAGACCGCGAGAGACGACGCTTCATCCAGTCCCAAACATGCTCAATGGGGGACAGATCCGGAGATCTTGCTGGCCAGGGTAGTTGACTTACACCTTCTAGAGCACGTTGGGTGGCACGGGATACATGCGGACGTGCATTGTCCTGTTGGAACAGCAAGTTCCCTTGCCGGTCTAGGAATGGTAGAACGATGGGTTCGATGACGGTTTGGATGTACCGTGCACTATTCAGTGTCCCCTCAACGATCACCAGTGGTGTACGGCCAGTGTAGGAGATCGCTCCCCACACCATGATGCCGGGTGTTGGCCCTGTGTGCCTCAGTCATATGCAGTCCTGATTGTGGCGCTCACCTGCACGGCGCCAAACATGCATATGATCATCATTGGCACCAAGGCAGAAGTGATTCTCATCGCTGAAGACGACACGTCTCCATTCGTCCCTCCATTCACGCCTGTCACGACACCACTGGAGGCAGGCTGCACGATGTTGGGGCGTGAGCGGAAGACGGCCTAACAGTGTATGGGACCGTAGCCCAGCTTCATGGAGACGGTTGCGAATGGTCCTCGCCGATACCCCAGGAGCAACAGTGTCCCTAATTTGCTGGGAAGTGGCGGTGCGGTCCCCTACGGCACTGCGTAGGATCCTACGGTCTTGGCGTGCATCCGTGCGTCGCTGCGGTCCGGTCCCAGGTCGACGGGCACGTGCACCTTCCGCCGACCACTGGTGACAACATCGATGTACTGTGGAGACCTCACGCCCCACGTGTTGAGCAATTCGGCGGTATGTCCACCCGGCCTCCCGCATGCCCACTATACGCCCTCGCTCAAAGTCCGTCAACTGCACATACGGTTCACGTCCACGCTGTCGCGGCATGCAACCAGTGTTAAAGAGTGCGATGGAGCTCCGTATGCCACGGCAAACTGGCTGACACTGACGGCAGCGGTGCACAAATGCTGCGCAGCTAGCGCCATTCGACGGCCAACACCGCGGTTCCTGGTGTGTCCGCTGTGCCGTGCGTGTGATCATTGCTTGTACAGCCCTCTCGCAGTGTCCGGAGCAAGTATGGTGGGTCTGACACACCGGTGTCAATGTGTTCTTTTTTCCATTTCCAGGAGTGTATGTGTAGCCTCATGCTCTTCCTTATTCAGAGACAATTACCACTTTTTGCAACATACAGATAACTAAATCATTTTGCAATTAGTTTTGATCTTCTGATGACTTTAGTGTGTGATAAATGACATTATCTGCAAACAGTCCATGAGGGCTGCTCAGATTGTTTCCTAAAATATTAATAAAAGTTAAGAACAACAGAGTGGTCATGACACTTCCTTTGTGAATGCCAAATATCACTTCTGTTCACCTGATGACTTTCTGTCAATTACTAGGAACTGTGATCTTCTGGACAGGAACTCACAAATCCAGTTGCACAATTGAAACAATACTACATTGGCACACAATTTGATTGTAACATGCTTATGAGGAATGGTAGCAAAAGTCTTTTAGAAATCTAGAAATATGTAGTCAGTTTGAGATCCCCTATCAATAGCACTCATTACTTCATGAGAATAAAGGGATAGATGTATTTCACAGGAAAGACTTTTTCTGAATCCATGCTGATTGAATGTCAACAGATAATTTTCCTCAATGTAATTCATAATATTTGAACACAGTTTAAGTTCAAAAATCCTACTGTAATCTACGTCAGTGGTATGGATCTATAATTCATCAAATTACTCCTACTTCCTTTCTTGAGTACTGGTGTGGCCTCTGTATCTTTCAGTCTTTCATTGAACAAGCCGTTGTATGTGATTCCTAAGTATGAAGCTGTTGTATCAGCATACTCTGAAGGGAACATAATTGGTACAATATCTGGTATGGAAATTCTAGGTTGCTCATGTTGGTTCAAGTTCTGAAATATTTACTTCATCGTCTTCGGTGAAAGAATTTTGGAAAACTATGTTTAGTAACTCAGCTTTAGTGGCACTGTTGTCAGTAATATTACTTTTGGTATTGCAGAGCAAACATACTGATTGAGTCTGATGTATTTTACATATGGTCAGAATCTCTTTAGATTTCTTCCGGATTTTCAGATGGAGTTTCATTAGAAGCATCTCACATTGAAACCCACTCTAATTTTTGAGATTCAGTGAAATGTCACAAATCTTGGGAATTTTGGGTTATTTTAAATTTGGTATGTTGTTTTCATTGCTTCTGCCTCAGTGTTCTGACCTGTTTTATCTACGAGTAAGGTCAGTACCATCTTTTATCAATTTATTCAGTAGAAATCTCTCACTTGCTGTCAATACTATTTCTATGAATTGAAGCCATATCTGGTCTGCACTTGCCTAGTGAGTTTGGAAGGAATGGAGACTGTCTCTTAGGAGGTATCAAGTGAATTTTTATCTGCTTCTTAAATAGATATATTTTGTAATTATATTTGGTGAACTTGGGTGTTGTGATGGTCAATCTTACTACAGTGATCTTATGGTCACTAATTCCTGTACCCATCATGATATACACTATGTATTCAGGATTATTTGCTACTAAGTGGTCAAGTATGTTTTCATAGCCATTTACATTTAGACTAGGCTCCTGAACCAACTGCTCAAAATAATTTTCAGGGGAGGCATTTACTGTAATCATTGGCAATGTGCTTATACCTGCCACTGACTTTGAACAAACATTTGCACCAAATATTGAGTGTAGCATAGGAGAGACTAAATGAGTTAACAACTATTAAACAGGTAGTGGTGAACAATGATTATGATATAAATGTGGTGAATCAGCTTTTGGAGGAGAAGAGAATAAACGCAAAAAGAAACTTGGGATAAAAACATTTTATTGTCACCACACTCTATTTTCATACAATCTGTGAGGAGCTGGCTAATATATTCAAAAACTGTAATGAAAAGTTAGAGTTCTGAGCAAGACATAGTGAGAGACAACATAAAACAAAATATTATGAAGAAGAAGTATATTCTGGAACAAACTCATGTTTATAAGATACAGTCTTTATCATGCGACACAAAATCCTTCAGACAGACTAGGAGAATGAAATTATAATGAAATCCAGACCATTAGCTGCTCACAGACTTTGATCAATATCAATGGGGACAGTTGAAAATGTGTGCCCTGACAAGGACTTGAACCCAGGATCTCCTACTTACACAGCAGATGCTCTATCTGACAGAGCCATTGACGACATAGAGGATAGTGTGACTACAGGGAGTTCTCTCTTGCATGCTCCCCATGAGATGCACATTTCCAACTTACTGTCCACCCACTATATTTGTAATGCACCTGCCCACTATACTCATTTCTCGCGCAGTCAATGTACTGATTCCCATAAGAACAGATACCCCTGATAGTCTTTCAGCTCTTGCAGAATGAAATTACAATGAAATCAAGACCATTAGCTGTTTACAAGCATTGATAAATATCAATGGAGCAGTTGGAAACGTGTGCCCCAACTGCGACTCGAACCCGGGATCTCCTGCTTAAATAGCAGATACTCTATCTGACTGAGCCATTGAACACACAGAGGATAGTGTGACTCAAGGGACATCTTTCTGGCACACTGCCCGTGAGACCCATGTTTCCAACTTATTGTTCACATACTAAAACAGCTTTCGCATCCCGCAACTACCCTCCCGACCTGGTACAGAAGCAAATAACCAGAGCCACTTCCTCATCCCCTCAAACCCAGAACTCCCCACAGAAGAACCCCAAAAGTGCCCCACTTGCGACAGAATACTTTCCGGGACTGGATCAGGCTCTGAATGTGGCTCTCCAGCAGGGATATGACTTCCTCAAATCCTGCTCTGAAATGAGATCCACCCTTCATGAATTCCTCCCCACTCCACCAAGAGTGTCTTTCCACTGTCCACCTAACCTTTGTAACCTCTTAGTTCATCCCTATGAAATCCCCAAACCACCTTCCCTACCCTCTGGCTCCTACCCTTGTAACTGCCCCTGGTGTAAAACCTGTCCCATGCACCCTCCCACCACCACTTACTCCAGTCCTGTAACCCGGAAGGTGTACATGATCAAAGGCAGAGCCACGTGTGAAAGCACCCACGTGATTTACCAACTGACCTGCCTACTCTGTGAAGCTTTCTATGTGGGAATGACCAGCAACAAACTGTCCATTTGCATGAATGGACACAGGCAGACAGTGTTTGTTGGTAATGAGGATCACACTGTGGCTAAACATGCCTTGGTGCACAGCCAGCACATCTTGGCACAGTGTTACACCATCCGGGTTATCTGGATACTTCCCACTAACACCAACCTGTCAGAACTCCAGAGATGGGAACTTGCCCTTCAGTATATCCTCTCTTCTCGTTACCCGCCAGGCCTCAACCTCCGCTTGTTTCAAGTTGCCGCCGCTCGTACCTCACCTGTCATTCAACAACATCTTTGCCTCTGTACTTCCACCTCGACTGACATCTCTGCCCAAACTCTTTGCCTTTACAAATGTCTGCTTGTGTCTGTGTATTTGCGGATGGATATGTGTGTGCCTGCGAGTGTATACCTGTCCTTTTTTCCCCCTAAGGTTAAGTCTTTCCGCTCCCGGGATTGGAATGACTCCTTACCCTCTCCCTTAAAACCCACATCCTTTCATCTTTCCCTCTCCTTCCCTCTTTCCTGATGAAGCAACCGTTGGTTGCGAAAGCTTCAATTTTGTGTGTAAGTTTGTGTTTGTTGGTATGTCTATCAACCTGCCAGTTTGGTAAGTCACATCATCTTTGTTTTTAGATACCATATTTGTATAGATAAGGCTTACTGGCCAATGATCTTCTTCAGTTTGTATGCACACACATTGCTCAAACTCATATTGGAATTGGTAGACTGACTGCCACGAGTAATGAGTATAATGGGCAGGGGCACTACAAATGTAGTGTGTGGACAGTAAGTTGGAAATGGCCTCACAGGGAGCATGCCAGAGATAAGTCCCTGCAGTCACACTAGCCTCTGTGTCCTTGATGGCTCAGTCAGACAGAGCATCTGCCATTTAAGCAGGAGATACCGAGTTTGACCTCAAGTCAGGGAACACATTTTCAGCTGTCCCCATTGATATTTATCAATGCCTGTAAGCAGCTGATGTTCTGGGTTTCATTGTAATTTCATCCTTTGAGAGCTGTATGATCACCAATGGTATGTGTTCTTTCAGACATGTCCAAAAAGCACAGATACCATCTTCATATAGACTAAGAGAATACTTTTTATGAGATATAAAGAACACAGAGATCCTTTTAGGCTTACAATTGTGTAAAATCAGTAGTAGCTAATCACAGTCATTGCCTAACAAAAATGTGAAGCACTCAGAGGAATCATTGGATGTCAATGTAACTATTTATGCATACACAACATTGGCAGGCATGAAAATGATTAGAGTTGCAATTCTCTGTGACAGGTAGAGCATCCGCCAGAGTGCATTAGTGCCATTCATGTTTAGTGTTGATACCAGGCCTGGTGGAGTATACAAGGTGTTACCATAAGAGATACATAAATGTAACAGGACATAGAAAATGCTCCTCTGAACAATTTGAGGATGGGGATCTCAGGTCAGAAAAGCCAGTTTAAGGAGATATGAAAATATACTTGTCTACGCCGTTGTCTAGCATTAATGTTTTCCAACTTATTTACAGCTAACATGTGTAAAACTTTATACACACTGTGCTCTTTATTTACATGTATATTCCTTATTTCCTGCAAGGGAAGAATGAGGATGAGTCTGATTACTTGGATGTCTTGGTGCAGGATTTGTTTACATTACTTGCCCGTAAGATGGTTCTGTTGTATCATATTTACATTGTCCCATGACAGACTGTCCTATGAATCAATGACAATTATATTCATTACTCAGTGCTATTCAGAGATACAATATGCTGGAGCAGTGCCAGTACAGTTTCACAGAACTCACTGACATGTACCTTGCATTTGGAGAAATATGTTGCAATGCTCTCATTATTGAAAGTCTGTACAGGACGTGATTTCCTGATAGGCATCATACATGATGACCAGTGTTTCTCTTGATTGACTAATGAGGGAGTTCATCAGAAAGAAGAAATGAGGGACCTGGCAACATGAGGACCACTTACACACCCAATTTAGAGGAAGAGGTGCTGGACCATGTTACACCAGACACCACTACAAGTACTCATTGTATTGCATGTGAAATGGGCTTTGTACATACTAGCACATGGCAAGTACTCCATGAACAACAATTACATCCTTATGAACTACAATGAGTCAATGCAATGCTTGTGGCAGACGTTGCACAAAGGGTCACAATGTGTCAGTGGTTGCTCCAACAATGGATTGATTGACCAGATTTCCTACAAATCGTGCCATTTGCTGATGAGGCCTCATTTGATTGTGATGGTGTTCTGAACAGCAGGAATAGCCATGTGTGCGATGAGGAAAACCCTCAATCTTTAGTAGAGTCACACCATCAAGTACGCTTTGCTGTGAATTTCAGGGCTGGTATTGTATACGACAATCTCATTGAGCCATATCTTCAACCTGGCCATCTGAATGGCCACCTGCACTTCAGGTTAATGCAAAGAGTCCTACCTGAGTTGTTGAAGAATGTACCCTTGGCTGTTCATGGGAGGATGTGGATACAACATGACGGTACACCACATCACTACAGTGTGTCTGGTGATTTCCAGTGATTAAGGGTGGCAGTATGGTACTGGTGTGCAAGACTAACACTCCCCCTTCAGCTGTTGAATTTACTTGAAGTTACTTCGCCCATCTTCTTTCAGGATTTCTGGCTGCGGTATTCTGCCCAGCTTCTTCTCCGAAGAATAGATGCCACTCTGGAGGAATTTTCTATACTTTTAAATAAATCAGTACACTCTAGAATACTTTGAACTCAATCTCACTGTATTTTCAGAACACATAACAGTTTTCATACACTAAAACATTTCCTGCAAGCTCAACACCTTCTGGTCCGACAGAAGCTATTACAATCATCTTTCTATAAATACAGTCTATAAATCTCTTCAAGTTTAACAAGACAACTGTCCAAACCTTACGACAATAAGTGAGAGGATGAATGAATAAAAGTGTTTATTCCATGAGCGCGACACGTAACTTCTTAGGTGGGCTCAGCGACTACCTGCTCGTGCCAATCATTCATCCAATATACGTCCGTCTCGCACATACATAATTGTGGGGCAGTAGACATAGTTCTACTTTACCACACTTATCTCTGAAATAACGTGTGTTCGAGACAGTGGAAATACGAGTGTCTCTAGAATTTACTCTGAAATTCTCGAGGCACTACATATCCCCCTTACCTCAAACACACATATTTTATACATGTTCATTACATACATCAATATCATATTTATGTAACATTACTTTATGGTTTCAACAGTTTTCCTTTTATCAATTGTGTACTTAATACATAACTCTCTTTTTCCATTTTAATACCATTGTTACCATGGATCTTTTGATCAATTTAAACTTTGTAAGGACAAGGAGCTTTCTGTTCCCTTTCCAATCGTAAATTCCCAGTGTGCATTACCCAAGAGCATGCTGCTATTTGCTCTGCTTCACGTACTACTTTATCTAAGTATGGATTTATTCACCATTTATTACAATCTGGAGGAACTCTGGTTCAATAAAAGTGTTCTTTTCAACACATGTAACTTCACACAAATATAACAATGTGAGTGGAAACAAGAATACAAACTTACCAGAATAATCTCTACAAAATGTGTGACTTTTGTCATGATACTGCCCTTTTCCTTTAGGCACAGTACCTATACCTCACTACTATGAAAGCACCTCCTCCTTCCATTTTGGTAGGTATGCCCCTCCAAACAAAGCCCTAATACACTATGGTACAGGTCAATCCTCTTCTTGGTTCCCCTGCCTGCACAGTATAGGTCAGCTTTCCTTGGGTCTGCCTACCTGCCCTTTTCCATTCAATCAGAATAGAATAGAATAGAATAACTTTATTGTCATTAGGCAATTAAGGCAATAGACAAAGTCATACAAATTATACACTATTGTTCATGTTGCAATAGAACAATAGGTTTGTTATTACAGTGTAATATTACAATTTATGAAATCCTACAAAGTCATACTTATATTACTAAATAATTCCTTTTGCAAAAGAGTAATCAGTTTGTTATCACAGTATAATATTGCAACTGATGAAATCCTTTATGTCGTAGAATGGGTGGGCAACTAACCAGTCATACAGTGCTTGTTTGTAGGGTTACTCTGTTAAATCTTGCATAGCTAATGGAAGTTTATTAAATAATTTGTGCCCCATTCGTTCATAACTGTTCAGTAATTTTGAGAGTCTGTGGAATAGGGTATAAATACATCTATTCATCCTTGTGTTGTAGCAATGTATATTTTCTGTGTGTTTAGCTTTGGGTAGCTTCTTTTTCGTGTAGATTAAGTCATAGTATATATATAGGTTTACTATTCTCATAATTTTTTGCTCAGAAAACAAAGGTTTATAGTGTTCCTTATATGATGAGCCTGTAATTACCCTAAATGCTTTATTCTGCAGTAGAAGGATGTCATGCACACAACTGGAGTTTCCCCATAAGATGATACCATAGGTTATTATGCTTTGGAAGAATGAGGGATAGGATATTCTAACATAATTGTTAGGTATAAAATCCATTAGTCGCCTTAAACAGATAGATTACCCTAGACAACTTACCACTAAGCTACTTGACATGTTGGCCCCAAGGTAATTTGTCATCCAAATATACTCCTAAAAACTAGGACCATCAGATGATAGCTTGTCTTTTAGACTAAATACTATCTGCTGAGTTTTATTTTCAGCAATCAAAAATCCATTTGATTTAAACCAGTATGATGCTTGAGCAATTGTCTCTGTAACACAAGTTATAAGGCTACTGACATCAGTACTGCTGTTCAGAAAAGTTGTATCATCTGCATATAGTGCAGTTTTTGATTTAATACATGATGGCAGGTCGTTAATCATTGTTAGGAACAGGAAAGGGCCCAGTACAGATCCCTGTGGGACACCTACCTTAACTAGTTCTACACTGGACAATTCTTTGCCAACACAGCTTGCTTATGGTTCTGTAAAAACGATCTTAAACTCTAACACCATTGAAGTCCAATTTTTCAAGTAGTAGTGTATGTTTACACAGTCAAAGACTTTGCTTAGGTCACAAAAAGTGAATTGAGCAAAGTCTTTAGCATCAAATACTTGATGGATGTATTTTACAACAGCATCTATTGCATCAATTGTTGACATGTTTTTCCTGAAACCATATTGAGATCCGCTAATAATTCCTATATTATCCAAGTAATCAGATAATTGTTTGTAAATTACGCATTCCAGAACTTTAAAAAAAAATGTGGGACTATGGATATTGTCCAGTAACTTGAGGCTGAGTCTTTATCCCCTTTTCTTATAAACTGGAACTACCCTAGACAGATTAAGCTCATCAGGAAAATATCTTTCAGCAAGACATTTGTTTGTACAGTGTGTTAAGGGGTACACTATACTGCACATGACTTTCTTCAGTATGTAACAGGATAAGTCATTTATGTCTACATTGTCTGATGATTTTAATTGTTTCACTATTATTAATACAAAATCTGGTGAGACCTCAGAGAAACTGAAGATACTTGTATTTGTTGATGATCTACAATTATTTTTTGACAGTAACTATGATGAGCTGTTTAGGGTTTAGCAGTACTCCTTCCTACTTCTTCAACTGATTTAACAAAATAATCATTGAATTTTTGGGGAGAGATATTAATTGTAACATTTCTTTCATCTTTAGTGAAACTGTTTATTATATATTTTCTCATGTAACATATTTCAGTAGACTTAGCCCTATGTTTAGAATAGCCATTATACCTGAAAATATTATTTTACATATCTATATTCTCATGTACATGACTATGAATACTCTTCTATACATACCATTATGTGATGTGGAACCATCAACTTACATAACCTCGTGCGCATACCTATCACTATGTACACAATATTCCCCCTCCAATACCTGACAGTTCCCACATTACCTTAAACTGTACTCTTTCTGTTAGTGTTTTTGTGTTTCACTGTGTGTATGCATATGGGTAGTCATGTAGCCTGATTCTTCGGCCAGCTTATGTAAAATAAGTTGAAGGTTATAGAAAGTCACTGAAATTGGGGACTTCAGCAATAGAAGTGTATGCATATGGACAGAGGGAAAGATAGACTGGTATTCAAAGGAGAAGTAAGAAAGAAAAAAGTTGAAATGGTTGCTAAGATCAAAGAAGAGAAAGAAGATATCCCCAAAGACAGGAAACCCTTCCCACCCCCCTTCCCCAGGATCCCCACTTCACTGGTACTTGAGTGAGAAGCTGGGTATGATGTTAAATGTCTTCTGCAGAATGGACATTCTCACCTTCACCTTTTAAGTCCCCAAAGAAAGATCTTAGCAAACCCTAAGGAACAGCAAATGGTGAAGAATCAGTCACACTTGTCTGTGAGGGTTGTGTGAAAGGTGCGGTGCGTGTGTAGTGTTAACCTCGTGTACCTGCACTACCCACCCCTTTCAAAATTGGTACAAACAATCCCCATTCACATGATATCTCACAAATTGTATAAAATATTCCACAAAAATAGGAAATTATGCACCACAGCCAAAGAGTTATTTTACCAGTTAGTCACTCCACATTATATCTGGAAATATTATTTTACATATCTATATTCTCATGTACATGACTATGAATACTCTTCTGTACATACCATTATGTGATGTGGAACCATCAACTCACATAACCTTGTGCACATACCTATCACTATGTGCACAATATTCCCCCTCTAATACCTGACAGTTCCCACATTACCTTAAACTGTACTCTTTCTGTTAGTGTTTTTGTGTTTCACTGTGTGTATGCATATGGGTAGTCATGTAGCCTGATTCTTCAGCCAGCTTATGTAAAATAAGTTGAAGGTTATAGGAAACCACTGAAATGGAGGACTTCAGCAATAGAAGTGTATGCATATGGACAGATGGTCACATTGTTTACCGTGACTCCTTAAATTAGTCATAACTGTGCAGTCATAATCGGTCACTTACATACTAATATGATAGAATAGTTTAAGAGATTATAAATAGATTACAGAATAGTTGAAGATTTTAAGGGAATTTGGTGTAGGAAAACTAACATGGAAGTAACACCAAACCCAACTCAGGAACTGTCAGTCATCACTCTGCCCGTTAACACAGAGTGTTAACGTCCCTGGGGAACAGATGTGACTCCACCTGGATACCACAGATCTGACACTAACCTCACTTGATTATTTATGAACCAATATTTCTGATTAACGTTCATGTGAAAGTCTCCCCGCAACAAAACAATTACCATTTTTTTACGTAACCCAACATTGAATAAAGTTGTTCTGTGTTCTAACCTGTTCTGGATAAGTTGGAATTCTTTCCACAAGTCATCCATAACCTCAGTAATTTCTTGATCTACAATTAGCTCAAAAGGTTCTGCCAGACTGTTCATACTTAAGGTATCTAAGAAAGCTAGTTTCTCTTTAACATTTTGTCCTACGTCATCTATGCGAATGTTGACGCCTGCAATTTACGATTGGACAATAGGGATCAGTTTGTCTTGCCTTTCAATTGTATCATTTCAGGTGTGTAATCTCTGTTTCACTGTGTCAACTTCTCATTAAATTCAGACTCTATATTGGTACACTTGTCCTCAATGTTAAATTCTAGTTTTTTGGTCAAATCCTTTAATTGCTCCTCCTGTCTTTGGTTAAATTCCATAAATAATTGATTAACATGAGTATTTAAAGAACTGGATAGTTCACTCTTTAAATCTACTTTCAGATTCTCGACTTTATTATTCAGAGTATCAAATTCAGTCTTTAGCAGACTTAAACTTGTTGCTTGATTGTTTAAGATTTCCCTTTGGCTACTTAAAACCTCAGTCTGAGCATCTAATTTGATGTTTAATTGGAGAAAGGAGGAGTTGCCACATTCATTAGGAACCGTCATAAATTTAAGAACATAGACATTCATAAATTTTGCCTAGAACAGCATATGGAAGCATGTGCAACAGAATTAGAATTTCACAAAAAATCCTTCATAATATTAAGTGTATATCGAGCACCTGCGGGTAACTTTAATCTGTTTGTAAACCACCTTGAAGCTGTACTGGCCCATTTAACAACCAAAAACAAAGAAATAGTGGTTGCTGGTGATTTCAATGTAGATTTCCTTAAAGAATCTCCCAATAAGAACTTATTTAAGTTAATAACACTATCATTCAAATTAATTCCCACTGTAAAGTTCCCCACTAGGGTAGCCACTTGCTCACAAACAGCCATTGATAATATCTTTATAGAAAAGTCCAATGAACAAAATTATATTTCAAAACCAATAGTCAATGGCCTCTCAGACCATGACATGCAGTTCCTTCTGTTAATGTTAATACTGAACAAGATATAAAATCTGTTAAATCTCAGCTGAAGAGGGCAATCAATAACCCAAAAATTGATTATTTTAGGACACTCGTCAGAGACATTCACTGGAATGATGTTTACAGTGCTCATGGCATGAATGAATAATATAACAGTTTTGCTAATAAAGTGCTTACCTTATTCGAACACTGTTTTCCCCCAAAACTTACCAATGTTAGAGCAAAGTCTACAAAAAAGCCATGGATTACTCGAGGAATAGGGGTATCTTGTAAAACAAAAAGAAAACTGTATCTGTCAATCCGAAACAGTTCTGATGTTGATGCTATAGCACATTACAAGAAATACTGCAAAATATTAAAGACTGTAATACGGATGTCAAAGCAAATATATTACAAGGAAAAGATAGTCATACCAGATAGCAAAATAAAGACAATAAGGGATATAGTGAAGGAGGAGACCGGTAGAACCAGACATGAAGAGGAACAAATAGCATTAAGAGTAAATGATACATCGGTGACAGATGTGTATAGTGTTGCAGAACTATTTAATAAACATTTTATAACTGTAACCGAAAAGATGGGGTTGTCAGGTTTGGTAGATGCTGCTATGGACCAGACATTTCAAGCAACTTCCATAATATGAATTTGACCTTCACTACCCCAACAGAACGAATGTCCATCATAAAATATTTAAAATCAAAAACATCTAGTGGGTATGAAGAAATATCAACAAAGTTAATTAAAGAATGTGATTCTGAGCTAAGTAACATATTAAGCTATCTGTGTAACCAGTCATTTATCAGTGGAATATTTCCTGAGTGGCTGAAATATGCTGAAGTTAAGCCACTGTTTAAGAAGGGAGATAAAGAAATAGCATCAAATTTCCGTCCAATTTCACTGTTGTCAGCATTCTCAAAAATTTTCGAAAAAGTAATGTACAGTCGGCTTTATAACCATCTTATCTCAAATAACATACTGTCAAAGTCACAGTTTGGACTTCTAAAAGGTTCACTTACAGTGAAAATGTGTTTAATTCATTAGACAAAAAATTGCAGGCAACTGGTATATTTTGTGATCTGTCGAAGGCATTTGACTGTGTAAATCACAATATCCTTCTAAGTAAATTAGAGTATTATAGTGTAACAGGAAATGCTGCAAAATGGTTCAAATCTTATATCTCTGGCAGGAAACAAACGGTGTTATTAGGAAAGAGATATGTGTCAAGCTATCAGGCATCATCCAACTGGGAACTAATTACATGTGGGGGTCCCACAAGGTTCCATTTTGGGACCCTTACTTTTTCTTGTGTATATCAATGACCTTTCATCAGTAACATTACCAGACGCCAAGTTCGTTTTGTTTGCCGATGATACAAACATTGCAATAAATAGCAAATCAAGTGTAGTATTAGAAAGATCAGCTAATAAAATATTTGTGGACATTAATCACTGGTTTCTAGCTAATTCTTTGTCACTAAACTTTGGAAAAACACACTACATGCAGTTCAGAACTTGTAAGGGGTGTCCCACGAGTATATGTCTAACATACGATGACAAGAAGATAGAAGAAGTGGACAGTGTTAAATTCTTGGGATTACAGCTTGATAATAAATTCAACTGGGAGGAGCACACAACAGAACTGCTAAAGCATCTTAACAAATCTCTGTTTGCAATGCGAATTTTGTCAGACATAGGGTATATAAAAATGAAAAAGCTGGCATACTATGCTTACTTTCATTCCATAATGTCATATGGGATTATTTTTTGGGGTAATTCATCAAGCCAAGCTAAAGTTTTCCAGGCACAAAAACGTGCAGTAAGAGTTATATATGGTGTGAACTCAAGAACATCCTGCAGAAGCCTGTTTAGGGAACTAGGGATACTAACTACTGCTTCCCAATGTATTTATTCCTTAATGAAATTTGTCATTAAAAATATATCACTTTTTCAAACCAAGAGCTCCACATATTTTCAATAACTTGCCAGCAGCCATAAAAAGCTTAACAACCAATGAAATTCAGTTTAAGAGAAGCCTAAAGGATTTATTGGTGGTCAACTCCTTCTACGCCATTGATGAATTTCTCAGTAAAACCAACTGATTTGTGAAAAATATATCTAAAAACAAAGATGATGTGACTTACCAAATGAAAGTGCTGGCAGGTCAACAGACACACAAACGAACGCAAACATACACACAAAATTCAAGCTTTCGCAACAAACTGTTGCCTCATCAGGAAAGAGGGAAGGAGAGGGAAAGACAAAAGGATGTGGGTTTTAAGGGAGAGGGTATGGAGTCATTCCAGTCCCGGGAGCGGAAAGACTTACCTTAGTACAGTTTGTTGCGAAAGCTTGAATTTTGTGTGTATGTTTGTGTTCGTTTGTGTGTCTGTCGACCTGCCAGCACTTTCATTTGGTAAGTCACATCATCTTTGTTTTTTTTATATATATATATATATATATATATATATATATATGTGTGTGTCTGCTTGTGTCTGTATATGTGTGGATGGATATGTGTGTGTGTGCGAGTGTATACCCGTCCTTTTTTCCCCATAAGGTAAGACTTTCCGCTCCCGGGACTGGAATGACTCCTTACCCTCTCCCTTAAAACCCACATCTTTTCGTCTTTCCCTCTCCTTCCCTCTTTCCTGATGAGGCAACAGTTTGTTGCGAAAGCTTGAATTTTGTGTGTATGTTTGTGTTCGTTTGTGTGTCTGTCGACCTGCCAGCACTTTCATTTGGTAAGTCACATCATCTTTGTTTTAATGTATATTTTTCCTTCATGGAATGTTTCCTTCTATTATATATATATATATATATATATATATATATATATATATATATATATATATATATATATATCAATAAACAAAGGTGTTGAGACTTACCAAACAAAAGCGCTGGCAGGTCGATAGACACACAAACATACACACAAAATTCTAGCTTTTGCAACCAATGGCTGCTTCATCAGGAAAGAGGGAAGGAGAGGGAAAGACGAAAGGATGTGGGTTTTAAGGGAGAGGGTAAGGAGTCATTCCAATCCTGGGAGTGGAAAGACTTACCTTAGGGGGAAAAAAGGACGGGTATACACTCGCACACACACACACATATCCATCCACACATATACAGACAACAAGCAGACATATTAAAAGGCCTTTTAATATGTCTGCTTGTTGACTGTATATGTGTGGATGGATATGTGTGTGTGTGCGACTTACCTTAGGGGGAAAAAAAGACGGGTATACACTCGCACACACAGACATATCCATCCACACATACACAGACAAAATTCGAGCTTTCGCAACCCCTGGTTGCTTTGTCAGGAAAGAGGCAAGGAGAGGGAAAGATGAAAGGATGTGGGTTTTAAGGGAGAGGGTAAAGAGTCATTCCAATCCCGGGAGCGGAAAGACTTACCTTAGGGGGAAAAAAGGACAGGTATACACTCGCGCACACACACACACACACACACATATCCATCCGCACATACACAGACACAAGCAGACATTTGTAAAGGCCTTTATATATATATATATATATATATATATATATATATATATATATATACCTAAAAACAAAGATGATGTGACTTACCAAATGAAAGTGCTGGCAGGTCGACAGACACACAAACGAACACAAACATACACACAAAATTCAAGCTTTCGTAACAAACTGTTGCCTCATCAGGAAAGAGGGAAGGAGAGGGAAAGACGAAAGGATATGTCTGCTTGTGTCTGTATATGTGTGGATGGATATGTGTGTGTGCGCGAGTGTATACCCGTCCTTTTTTCCCCCTAAGGTAAGTCTTTCCGCTCCCGGGACTGGAATGACTCCTTACCCTCTCCCTTAAAACCCACATCCTTTTGTCTTTCCCTCTCCTTCCCTCTTTCCTGATGAGGCAACAGTTTGTTGCGAAAGCTTTGAATTTTGTGTGTATGTTTGTGTTCGTTTGTGTGTCTGTCGACCTGCCAGCACTTTCATTTGGTAAGTCACATCATCTTTGTTTTTAGGTATATTTTTCCTTCGTGGAATGTTTCCTTCTATTATAACCATATATATATATATATATATATATATATATATATATATATATATATATATATATATATATATATATATATAACTTCTGCACAATTTCAGTGCAGTAATGTGTTCATTGTAAATCTCTCTGTGTGTGTGTGTGTGTGTGTGTGTGTGTGTGTGTGTGTGTGTATAAGTACAATCTAACTTCTGCACGATTTCAGTGCAGTAATGTGTTCATTGTAAATAAGTATTACGGTAGTTGTATTACATGTTTACTACCTTATAAATAAATAAAAAACTTTTTTATTTTAAATTCAGTGCCTTAGTATTTGTAAAATGACTTTCATATAGTGTTCATGAAGATCATTCCACTTGGGGCCTGTGGAATGGTACATTAGTTTATTTGTTTTAGTTGTAAATATTTGTCATGTATTGTTGTTTTTCTGACATGTTCCACATCCTGGAGGACCTCCTCACTACGGATCAATTGGAATGAAAGTAAATCTAATCTAATCTAATCTAATTTACTGTATGTAATTGAATACTCTGAGCTTTGACAAACTTTATTACTTCAGACAAATTTAGCATGTCTTTGTTCACTGTCATGGCCATGGCTGGTTCTACAGTTTCTGTAGGTTGTTGTTCCTCCTCCATAGTTTTCATTTTTTTTGATCTTGTGATCATTAAAATAGTCATCTCTGTAAATAATGACCACCCTAGTTCACACTCAAATAGTTATTATCTTGAGCCCACCCAGCATAGGATTGTAGACTGCGTCGGTGAGTTGTAGGAATGGCACCGGTGAACCATACGGGTGCCAGCAGCATCAAATGTTGGTCGCGGCGAGGGCGTAGTAGTTGGCGGACACAGAGTCAGCAACTCAAACAGCAACCAGCAACAATGGCATGTTACTTCGACTGCATCAGCAGCGATTGGTTACTGCCTCGGTATCAGCTGGTTACTGTGTTGGGGTCAGCTGGTTGCTGTGTCGGAGTCAGCTGGTTACAGCATCAGTGTCAGCTGGTTACTGCATGCGTGAGGATTGTTTCTTCCCCACAACCAGATCTTTTTGATTGAATCTTGCAGACCAATATCTTCTTTGCTATGGCAACTCTCAACTTTTTCTTATCTCAATCTTCTTCAAAAAATTCCTCCTTTTCATATCCTGATCAGTCTGGTCACCACGTTTTGGCAGTTTTGATGTGACAGTTTACTTTAGCAGTTAATCGATCAATTACACAACAGCTATTGTACACTTCAAGTGGACAAAGCAACTGTACACACTGAGATTCTCTCAATTTTTTGACACATGAATATTGACATTTATAAGTTCCCGTATGTCTACTTAATGCCAGAAACAGTTAATTGCTTTTTCAATAAATACCTTCAGAAATATCTCAAAAATTAACATGTCAACTCTCTGTAACTCTAGAGAGTAAGACAGAGAATAAATTAATAAAAAATCTCTTCTTTTCCTTCAACAACGTTCGAATGTTCACACAATAATGTTTTACGTCGCACAGAGTATGACGTGTTTATTTCATGAGCGGGACGCGTAACTTCTTAGGTGGGCTCGGCTTCTGCCAATCATCTGTCTGATACACGTCCACCCTGCAAACACATAATTGTAGGGTAGTAGACACAGTTCTACTTTACCACACTTATCTCTAAAATAATGTGTGTTTGAGATAGTGGAAATATGAGTGTCTCCAGAATTTACCCAGAAATCCTCAAGGCACTACATGTGGATGTCCACAACTATCGCAATGATGTATTGCCTGGTGCTGTTTTGGAAGGGGAGGTCCTCTTCCATGGCCTGCAATGTGATCTGATCTGAATACTCTTGATTACTTCCTATGGCGATATCTAAAGTCACTTGCGTATGAGATCCCAGTGGATATGGAGAGGGAATTAGTTGCCAGAATTGTAGCTGCCTGTGATGTGATTCTGTGATGTGATTTGTAAAACACCAAGGATATCTGTTAGGATGCATCAGAATGTTGTTCACCAATGTCATGCTTGGATTGAGGTTGATGGCATTCAGTCTCAGTACATTTTGTAAGATGCGGTACAAATGGTACATTGAGTGTGTCAATGATGGTATTTGCAGTTAACTGTAATTAATGTAAATAAAAAAGTACATTATAGTTTGATTTTATTCGTATCATCTCCTTAAGCTGGCTTTTCCTACCTCAGGTTCCCTACCTCAAGTTATTCAGTGGAGCATCCTCTACGTCTTGTGAAATTTTTGTGTACTCTTGCAGAAACACCCTGAATATGTGGGATGTGTATAGCATCAGACATTGAATGGTTACTGTGAAAATCATGGAGATGCTGTTTATTCAGGAGAGACAGCATTATTTACACCTGACAGAGTTTAAAAGGAACCTCACTGTGAGTCTCCATTTGGCAAGTTGGTCAGATCATGCAATATCCAGATTTGTAGGGTATTCAGATGCGCCACTTTACCTTTGCTGGACTGCATAGGAATATGATGGCGGGCATACACCTCAAGTTCATTTCGACTACATCTGAACATCTGACCAGCACAAGAGAGGCTCACAGTATTCCACATCAAGCACATTGTAACCTCTTCACATCTGCAGGTACCATCTGACAACAAGAAAGCCACTCCCTTCAACATTGTGTGCCATCCCTCACCATAGATTAGAGACTGGCAAGAGCCAAACTAGGTAATTATTGCCCCAAGCATTGGGCACTATTAACTCCATCACACAAATGGCTGTGTACGGAATGGTGCCATGACTGGGAAGCATGGACATCTGGTGAATGGTTTGACATTGTGTTCAACATTGATCTGCAGTTTTTCACTATCCCAGATGGCATCATCAGCAAGAATGGTGACATTTCCCATTCCTTCCATTTTTGGAGGGGCACAGCAATAATACTCTTGGTATCATAGCACTGGAAGCCATAAGGTATGACTTCAGATTGTAGTTGGTAGTGATTGAAGAACTGTGATGGCACAGTGGTATGTCGTGAACATCCTGTGTCCTCTGTGTTACCTCATATGTGATAGAATCAAGATGCCATTTTTCAGCATGGTAATCCTTGTCCATAGATGGCACGTGTCTCAATGAACTGTCTGCATGATTTTGAGGTACTCTCACTCATATTCAGCACAATCCAAAGATGTGTCAGAACATATGTGGGAACATTCTGAATGTCAACTTCATCATTGTACCAGTAATCCAGGATATCAAGGACCAGGGGGAGGGGGGCAGCTTTCCTCAATAAAGGATACAATGGATTTATGTCACCCTTCCTGACCAGATCAGAGCATGCATCCAGGCCAGAGGGGATGCGATATTGTACTGATATGTGGGCTCATACTGCCAAGTTCTTTGAAAATGTAAGTTGAATTTGTAATCATTGCAGAATCATCATACCCTTTTGAACCATGAAGTTTCATATCATTTGCTCCAACTTCCCTAGGTGCATCATTTTTTTGTCAGGTAGTTTACGTGAGCCTGTGTACCCACCAACAGCAACTGAGGGAGACTTAGATGTACAACTTATAGAGAAGAATGGAAGAAAACTTATTTTACTTGAAGGGCTTGAAATATGCCAGTGCAGCAAAGAAAGGAGCTGAAAATCTGTTTCCTGTTAATATGCAATTCTTCATTAAGAAATGTTATTCTACCAGACTGCAGAATCAATGTTCAACCTAGAATTCAGTCTCATCAAACTTTTTAAAAACACACTTAGAACAAAAATTAACAGGAATGATACTATAAATACCAACAACTACAAAGGTGTTTTAATCCACATGGCACAAACTTAATTTGCTGTAGCAGTGTGGAAGAGATGATAAGTGAAACATAGAATCTGCTAAGGTTGGCAAAAACTGTGTACACAGTCACTATGCTCATAATTAGTGGAATTATTCACAGACTGTCAATAAGTGAAACTTACGTCAATAGAATAACTGTATCAGGAAACAGTGTTCATGGACCCAAATGGGTTTTTATTGATATATGTCTGGGAAGCGATCGCCTACACATCAGTAAGTTAGGCTCTATAAATTTCAGTAATTTGTTCATAGATACATGTAAAATCCTAAAAAGAAACTGATACATTATGGTGGGGTTGGTAAAGGAGAGGTAAATAGGAAAATAAAAAGGAAAGATACCAAATAGGTAATGTACATGAAATCATAGTCACAAACAAAAATGCTCTACGGATGCACTGGAATATTAACAACATAACAGGAGAACCACAAAGCCTGAAATACCCTAAAGTAAGAGGAGATTTAAATTAATTATGTGAAGAGATTATGTTTGAGAGTTTCTGCATAGAATCAAGCAATCTAAATACAGTGATTCTAGCAATTTATAGAATTCCTGGATGTGCTGTAACAAAAATGTTCTTAGCTAAATCCCAAAGCATCTTAGAAAAACTTAAGAAAGAATGTAAGAAAACAAATATTGTTGCAGTGGGCTTCAATCTTAATGTGTTAGTTGATAGCAGTGATTCCAAAAAAATTCATGACTTAATACGGCAATCTTGATCAAGTTAAACTTTTCTGAAGTCACTGGAGAAAACAGCAAATCAGTGGCCTGCATTGATAATATTATTATAAACATTCAGTTTGAAAATGAAAAGAAGTTCTGCATAGACCTAGGTATTTTGGATCATTAAGCTTCATTTATTGAGCTGCCAGGGCCAGATAAATTAAAGTGTGGAGAATTGTACATAAAAAGGAATTTCAGCAAAATAAATATGGATTTATTCCACAATAAACTAAGTACTGTAAGCTGACCTGTGGACAACTATAGTTCAAGGAACATAAACTATGACAAATTCTTCAAATATTTTTAGATATATAGTTAATGAAGCTTTTCCTCTTAGATCTTGGCAAAAGAAAACAAGCAGTAAACTTGAGTAGATTACACCAGGAACAGAAATTTCTAGTACCAGAAAAAAACCTACACAATGAGTAAAAATCAAACAGAAATCCTGATTTTGTTTTTGTGTCAAATGCCATGAAGCTATATTCAGGAAAGCAGTTGTTGTTGCTAAGAGAATGGCCAATAATATTTTCATTCTCCATCATAGTGATAAGAAAGAGGTAGTGTGATTAGTTGTTCAGCCAGAATTAGGAGCCAAAATTAAAAGCCATGAGCTTTTGAAAATTAGACTTTAAGATGATACAGTAATAAACCTTGTTTAGATGTCAAACTGTTGAATTCTTCTTAAATGTAGTGAGGTCAGAAATAGATACAGGAGCCTATCAAGACAGTGCAAATTTCATAAGCTAGGAAAACAATCCAAACACATCTTTCAAACAGTGTGAAAAAATCAGCCAAAGGGATGTGGAAAATGATAGTTTATCTTTAAAAAACAAAATCTCATTAGGGGTGGGATCAAATGCCCATGTCTGCAATCAAGAGATTATATGATATCATATCACAGCCACTATCAGTTATCATAAACCAATCTTTTGAGTAGGAATGTTTCCAAATGTATTAAAATATACTGGAATAAAACTAGTATTAAAAAAGAAATTGACAGAAGATGTTTGGAATTACTATCCTATCTCTCTTCTGCTGGTACCTTTTAAAGTGTTTGAAATGATTGCAGGAAAATAAATTAAAAAATTTCTTACTATGAATGACATAATTTCTAGAAACCAGTTATATTCCAACAAGGAAAAAAGAGTGTCAATGCAATCTGTGAGTTTACTCAAAAGACATGAACCTGTTTATACAAAGGTAGAAAGATCACAGAAATATTTTTTGATTTTACAAAAGTTTCTGTGAACCTTTCCTTACTTCATTACAAATCACTTATATATGGAATCAGAGAAACTTCTTTACCATGGTTCATCTCTTACATAACAGATAGGTAGAAAAGATTTATACTTCAGATTCAAGAAATTATGTTCCTTTTCTATATAAACATCACACTGCTTGCTACTGGTGCTCATTCAGTTTTATTTGCTGATGATGAATCTATTCTAATTGAAAATGTCTGAAAGAACTCTGGAAAATATCATAAATACTTTAGAGAATACTGAATCTCGTTTCCCTCAAAATGAACTGAAACTAAATGTAACTTCAAGCTACATGAAGTTCTTAGGCCTAAAGCTTGATAAGACATGTATATATATATATATTTGCAATATATATTTCGTCAAGTGCCACAAGCATAAACATCAGAAATATAGTCTGTCACTCTTGCCTTAAGTCACTCATTTTTATTGTGATGTGACATATCAATACCACCCCATGAGCATCATAACAATCGAATATCAAGTTTCCATGAGATGCCAATAGCAGTCATATGGGATCCAGTGGACTCAATGGAGCATGCTCTCTGAGCCACACCCTCAGCAGCTCTGTACGTCAAGTGTCTTCTTCTGCCACAATATAAGATTGCCAGCAGCAGCAACTCAGCTCACTCATGCTCAGAGCCACTTCACTACAGGACACCACCCAAAACCACCTAGTCACGCCTTCAAGATTATCGTTCTTGCTATTGTGATAGCTGGACTCTGTTTCTTGCTGTATAATTCATAATGAGTCTTTGTTTGTTTCAAGAAATACAAGTTAAGCAAATCTCCTGTTTGTTGTGTTAACTTGTTTGTGAGTTATGAATCAAAGACACACAGCACTGTTGTAATAATCCACAATATATATTATTTAACAAAGAAAATAATCAATTATTGACAATATAATGTAAACGGATAGATAAAAAGCTACTAACAAAGTGGCTGCAGTGGAACAAACACAGAAAAGAGTGTAACTTTTACAAGCTTTCAGTGTCAGTGGCTACTTGTTCCGGTAGAACTAGCACTGCAATGTATCCGTGGTTCTTTCCAGCTACCTGGCCCTAATTTACATCAATTCCTCTGTCTGAGTGTTTGTTCACAGTAACTATTCCTTTTTTCACTCCATTTTAGTTTTCTACATCTTTCATTTTCTGACGTGTCTATATTTCACAGCCCCCCTCCCACCTCTGCTATATACAATGAAATTAGCTTTTCATTCTCATTAACTCATGCATGATATTTCAGTTATAATCTCTGTCTTCCATAGCACTCTGTCTTCCATATTTAAGCTCTCAGGTTTTCAAATTTTGTCCAGTGTAGTCTCAAACAATGAGTCTCTCCTCTCCCAGTACAGTAAGTCTCCCCAGATCCAGGGTACTCAGTGACTTTTCTGAACTGCATCCCTTTCCCTAACCTCTCCAATTCTTTTCCTTCACCCCTCTTCCTTCCCCTTCAACTCTTCTGCCAGAAGAAGGAGCCAGGCTCTGAAAGCTTGTAAAGTTAAGCCCTTTTGTATGTGTGTTCCCCTGCCACCACTTGGTGAGTAGATTTCTCATCTATACATTTACATAATATTTATATGTTACATGACCAGTTTTCAGCTGTTTGGCTATCATCAGGTACAAAGATAAGTATATGGTGCAGTGAAATTTTTTTGGATCAAAGATTTTAAACTAGTGTGTCTACAGCGTATCTCCATTCCAGAGATGAGAAATGTTAATGTTAGAATTAGGAATAAAACAAATGGGATTATTTCAGTGTAACTGCAATGTAAGATTATTTATCTAAGATAAAATATGTGGCACATTAACTAATGAAATATAGACAAATTTTAACAGTTGTACATAGAAGAGCATGACTAAACAATAAACTTTTGCTTGCAACTGTTGTAATTTGTCCATAGATCATTAATCTCATTTGTTTTATTCCTAATTCTAACATTAATACTTTTCATTTATGAAACTGGAAATAATCTGTAGATGCACTAGTTGAAAACCTTTGATCCAACACAATTTCACTGCATTACATACTTATCTTTGTAACTGATGATGGCATACCAGCTGAAAACCAGTTCATGTAACAAATGATAACTATTGTAGAATATTACACCAATGTTATGTATGTTTCATTCATGATGTATAAAATATTGTACTGAGAACTGATGGAACAGTCATCCAATGCAATTGTTTGCTAATCATTTCTGCTCCTGTCCAGCTTTCTTATGACAATGGTTGCTGCACCACTCTGTAGCCCACCTCTCCTTACCATTGTGTGTAGGAGCATGTATGTTGCTAAACAACAGGCATCTTTTTGACCACTGTTAAAAAATCTAAATACATTATTTATTCCTTCCCTTAACATACTTGTATGTGAGGTGTTATTGTTCTTATATAAAAATCGGCACACACTTTTCCCCTTCTGTTTTGACATCAAATACAGCATTCATCACAGAGAGGATTTTAAATGGCCAAAAACCAAACTATTTAGGGTTATAACTTTACAACAAAATAAATATCAGTAATATTTTAATATGTGTTTACAATCACTGAAAAGTTTATTTTATACCCGTATCATTGAAAATTCTTCTTAGCTACTGAAGAATTCTTTGAGGGCTGTTTTAGGGCCTGAACAGGGAAATTATACATTTACTTTTGTATGACAGAAAATGTAGTATGTAATTGTGTAGCAATATCTCAGACACGTATACAAAATAATGTAAAAATCCTGATATACCTGCAATACATCAAATCAACAATGATTTGAAATGGTAGGTTATGAGAAAAAAAAATCTATCTATTAATCTATCCATATAGCACTCTACCAGGAAAGATTTGGTGATATGCTTAATTTACAGCTACAATGGATTTCTAAACTGTGTCACTGATCTTTTCTGATATCAGTGTAAATGTAATGTGTCAGACATTTTTCAGAGACAACTATTAACCATTTGGTTTGGGAGGGACTGTCAGTTTATCACTACATTCATTTAGCACTGTGCATTAGTGTGACTTTACAAGCTGTTCTAATGTCTGCTGGAAGGATGACAAGTGGGTGTGCCTAGAAACAATGTTAAACTGGTGGGTACTGTGGGAGTCAAAGAGCAGTGTGATGTTACTAAAAGAACACAAGTAATGGATGTAAATATAAGACAAGCTCTGTTGTCTTTTTAATTTTACTTCATTACTGCTACATGAAATGATGGCTTTTTTGTCCAATTGTTTTTTTTATAGTAACTGCAATTTCAGATATTAGGGTGCACCTTCTTAATGATGTCAAAGTGGTCTGCCAGATGATAAATGTATTTTCATTGCTTTAATGCAGTTATATGCTAAATAAATATAAAACACATATGCACTAGGAAGGGACTTCAAAAAGTAAGTTGTACATTATAGCATCCCAAGCAACTCTTGTTGAATGCTGTACTAAATGTCAAAGTGACACATCACAGTTTTTCAACATCTTTACCAAATATTTGTATCCAATGGCTGGAATGTATGTTCAGTTCCTCAATGACAGAAATACATTCCTTGATCATGGAGTCATCTCAAAGCCACATCATTAAAAAGTCTCTTTAAACCCCAGATATTCTTTCAGCTCATCAAAAAGATAGAATTCATTTGGTCCCAGATCTGGAATTCCTAAACAGCATCACCCACTGCTGCTTTGATCAAATTGTTGGCACAATTTCACCATATCTGAACATGATCCTCATACTACCACAATTTCTGGGTGAATCTGTTTTAAAATTTAGTGATTTTGTTGACAATAATCATACTCAAACATACCTTAACTATGGAGCAGATTTACAGTTGCTGTGCTATTTCAGTCACACACTGTGATACACCTGTTACCAGTACCACAGCAGAACAGTGTCTGCAGAAAACCAGGAACATATAATCTCTTCTGAAAATGTGCAACCCTTATTGAGCAACAATCTTAGCATGGGAGAACATGGATAAGATAATTTGTGAGGCCCCTAAGCCCCTTTATATTATCACACAAAAGATACTTGTTTATATACATTCAAGAGACAAAGTTTATAGGTACAGACACCATTGTGCTAAGAAATTATATCATTTAGCCTAAGAGTGATCTGGCTGTGGAGATTATTTAGCTATCTTTACTGAAGAATCATTGAACTCTTCATGTCCATCCATCACCACTTACTTGCATGGATTTACTGAGTTAATGTATGTGCTATATTTGTAAACAGGTTCCCTGTTCCAGTCCCTGATGGATGCTCAGGACAAATAATTTATTACTGAATTGACAGTGCAACATCCCAGTCAATTCCTCTTTTGTTGGAACTACAGTGCACATAATGTGCTTTGAGTTTCTGCCCTAAAACTTGATCATTTGAGAGCCTCATAACTTCAGGTCTATAGTTTCCATATACAATCCACTAAAGATATTTCACCATTGCTGCAGTGTCATTCTTTATCATATATCTTTTGATATTCTCTCCATAAACAGATACAGTTTAGAGTAAAGTGGATGACAGTTTGCTCTCTTGTGACTAGAGCCCACCTACTGTATTCAGATACAGTGTCCAGGAATATGTAGCCCACATTATGAATTTGATCCACCATACCACTGCAACATTTATCCTATAGTGTTCAGGTAAGCTACAAAACAATATTTCCTCTTGTTTGTTGGTGTGTCTATCAACCTGCCAGCACTTTTGTTTGGTAAGTCACATCATCTTTGCTTTTAGATACATTTTTCCCACGTGGAATGTTTCCCTCTATTATATCCAAATTATGGATATAGTATTACTGGAACATGCCAACACAAAATCACACATTTGCTATACATAGATGATCTAAACCTACAGGCAGCAACAAATCAACAACTCAACCAATCACTAAAGATAACAGAAGTATTCAGCAATGATATAAATATGGTGGATAACCACAGCGACTGCATAGAAGCGATGGAAAAAACAGATGCCTATAAATATCTAGGATACAGACAAAAAATAGGAGTAGATAATACAAATATTAAAGAAGAACTAAAAGAAAAATATAGACAAAGACTAACAAAAATACTGAAAACAGAACTGACAGCAAGAAACAAGACAAAAGCTATAAATACTTACACTATACCAATATTGACCCACTCATTTGGAGTAGTGAAATGGACTAACACACTCCTAGAAGCACTCAATACACTTACACGATCACAATGCCACAAATATAGAATATATCACATACATTCAGCAACAGAAAGATTCACATTAAGCAGAAATGAGGGAGGAAGGGGATTTACCGACATAAAAAACCTACATTATGGACAAGTAGACAATTTAAGAAAATTCTTTCTAGAACGAGCAGAAACTAGCAAAATACACAAAGCAATCACTCATATAAATACATCGGCTACACCATTGCAATTTCATAACCACTTCTACAACCCTTTAGATCACGTAACATCAACAGATATGAAGAAAGTAAATTGGTAAAAGAAAACACTACATGGCAAGCACCCGTATCATCTAACACAGCCACACTTCGATCAAGACGCATCCAATGCATGGCTAAGAAAAGGCAATATATACAGTGAGATGGAAGAATTCATGATTGCAATACAGGATCAAACAATAAACACCAGATATTACAGCAAGTATATTATTAAAGATCCCAATACCACAACAGATAAATGCAGACTTTGCAAACAACAAATAGAAACAGTAGATCACATCACAAGTGGATGTACAATACTAGCAAATACAGAATACCCCAGAATACATGACAATGTAGCAAAAATAATACATCAACAACTTGCCATATAACATAAACTAACAAAACAACACGCTCCCACATACAAGTATGCACCACAAAATGTACTGGAGAATGATGAATACAAATTATACTGGAACAGAACCATTATAACAGATAAAACAACACTACATAACAAACCTGGCATCATACTCACCAATAAAAAGAAGAAATCAACACAACTAATCGAAATATCCATGCCCAATACAGCAAATATACAGAAGAAAACAGGAGAAAAAATTGAAAAATACATCCAACTGGCTGAAGAAGTCAAGGAGATGTGGCATCAGAATAAAGTTGACATTATACCAATTATACTATCAACTACAGGAGTCATACCACACAATATCCACCAGTACATCAACGCAATACAGCTACATCCAAACGTATATATATAAAACTACAGAAATCTGTAATTATTGATACATGTTCAATTACCCAAAAGTTCCTAAATGCAATGTAACATATACCATAGAGTTAAAAGGAAGTCACGCTTAATCAAGGTCCGCATCACTTTCCATTTTTAACCAGACATAACATCTGAGAAAGGAAAGAAATAATAATAATAATAGCTTTATTCAACATCAAATGGTACACTGCACATGTACAAAGAAACAGTAATGATTAAAGTTATTTGTACAATGCACAAGAGACATTCTTCTGAATATCTCATTAATTTACAACAATACAATTACAATAAGATGTTTACTGATTTCTATTCACATAATTTCACAAGCATCTGTTGTTCTTCATATAAGTATGGTACTCTTCTAATGTGTGGAAAGGGTGTTTTACTAAAAATTTCTTAAGCTGATGTTTCAGTTTAATTGTAGGAAGAGCCATGATTGCACTAGGCAGTGCATTAGCTAATTTTATACCTGCGTACTTTGGCCCCTTTTTGTAAAGTGCTGTTCTGTGGCTCCCAATGTAAAATCTTTCTTTATTTCTAGTATTGTACTGGTGGAAATCTGAATAAGTGTTTGGGTGCAGTCTTTTCACAAGCAATATGGCTTTTAGAATGTATGTGTTTATAGCAGTTAACACCTCTGTTTTTGGAAACAAGTTGCGACAATAATCCCTATATTTTGCTCCACAGATTATTCTCACACCCCCTTTTTGAAGAATGAGTAGCTTATCTAGATTAGCTTTGGTTGTTGCCCCCCAAATTTCTATACCGTAGTTCAAGCTTAATTAGAAAAGAGCATGGTATGCAGTCTTTAGGACTACAGTGTCTCTACAGAACTTTCTAATAGTACTGATTGCAAATATATTTTTTGACAACTTAGTTGCTAGGGAGTCAATATGTGTCCCATTTCAGGTTGCTTTGGATTGTTATGCCAAGGAATTTTACACTAGACTCTTTCTTTACCAATTCGTTGTCAATGTATAATTTAATTTCATTATTCAAACTACTTTTGTTAAACTCCATCAAACATGTTTTACTGGTGCTTACATTTAAGTGGCTTTCATTAAAAAAACTGAACAATTTCTTTTGTCACATTATTACACTCGGCCACTAGTTCATTACATGATTCCTTTTTACACACAATGGACATGTCATCAGCATACAGAACAATTTTGGAATTTATAGTACAGTATTTAATGTCATTTACATAGATCAAGAACAGAAGGGGGCCCAACACTGAGCCCTGGGGCACGTCATATTTTATGGAAGTGATCTCTGATTTATAGTCACCACTTTCTGTTTTAAGTAGAACGAACTGTTTTCTATTGCTCATATAACACTTTATTAGGTCATATGCAGCACCTCTAATGCCCATGTTCCATACAGTGTCAACGTTCACACAATCAAAGGCTTTTTTCAGGTCTAGGTATACACCTGCCACATGTTCCTTGCTTTCGATACCCCCTAACACCTCTTCAATTAGTTGAGCAGCTGCAGTGCTAGTTGATTTACCTTTTAGGAATCCATTTTGATTTTCAAACATCAGGTTGTGTTTGTTAAGAAAGTTTATAATCCTGTTGTATATAACTTTCTCAACTATTTTGGAAAAGACAGGAAGGATTGATACTGGTCTGTAGTTTATTATTTTGTTGTTGTCACCTTTCTTAAAAATGGGTGTTACCTGTGCTATTTTTAATCTGTCTGGACAGGTGCCTGATTCTATTATATTGTTGACTGCTACAGACAGAGGTACAGAGACATTTTGGCTACAGGCTTTTAAAACATTAATATTTAGGCCATCATGCCCAGCTGAATTAGAGGGTTTTATTGAGTTAATGATGCCCATTATTTCTGCACAGTTTGTGGGGGCTAGATGTATACTATGGTCACATGTATTACCTTTAAAATTGTAGTGCATGTTTTTATGTTAGTCATTTATGGCTTCCCCTACAGAAGAAAAATATTCATTAAAAATATTTACAATTTACAGTTCGTCTTTTATGAGCATGCCATTGTGGTTAATAGTAAAGTCCATACAGGATTTGTCATTGCAGCTTCTAAAACTGTTTATGACTGCCCAGATGCCAGCAGTTATGTTGTGTGAGTTTTGAAGCTTATTTGCAACATAGTTGCTCTTGGTCTGTGTGAGTAAGTCCTTATAGTGTGTTTGATATATTTTGAAGGCTTCCTTTAGCTTAGGAATCTCTCTATTATTCAGCATTGCACTGTAGTGGAGTAGTTTTAATTTTTCCCTCGCTTCAGTGACATTACTATTTACCCAAATATTTTTGTTTATATTTTTTGTTTGTTTCTTTTTTGTGATTACAACTGGGCATGTGGTATCAAAGCAGTAACAGAAGTCAGCAGCAAAGCTATCATATGAAAAGCTATTATTTTCAAACCAGTTTATTTGTGCTACCATGCAGTTTAGTCTATTTATGTTGCCATTATACATTATTCTTTTAGTTACAAACTGTTTCTTTGTTGTGACAGTGGGGGCCTCACGGAGCTCCAATTTAAGCTGTACTGCATGGTGATCTTAGATGGCTAGTTTTAAAACTGATGCACTGTGGGATAGGTGGGTCATGTTTGTTATTATGTTGTAAAGACATGTTTTACTATTGCCAATTTCTCTAGTGGGTTCCCAAATGAGTGGGGTCAGGTTAAATTCATCACACAGGCAATGTAACGTTTTGGTGCTGATATCATTTGTTAATAAATCTATATTTACATCCTCTGTAACTATGATATTTACATGACCATTTGACCCAGAAAATGTTGTGTCTATATATACAAGCAAGTCAGAAAGATTTACAAAAAAGGTATCTGTATTTGTTGCAGGTGGCCTGTAAACACTGATAACTGTTATGTTATCTCTACCCCATTTTAGGCTTATTGCAGCAAATTGTGAGACTCCTTCCAAGCAGAAGGCACTCACATCAATAACATTAAAATTACTTTCATTTACAGTGAAAATTGCTACATCCCCCAGTCTTGTCTTTTCTACTGAAGGCTGTGCAGAATTTCATACACAGTGGTTGACTAATGCTAATCAGAGCTTCATTGTACCAATGTTCAGTTACAACTAATGTATCAGGCTTGTCAATCCATGAAATTACATCTAGATCATTATGCTTATTTCTATGACTACCAAGGTTCTGGTGTATGATTTTAAGGCTGAGTTTTACCTGCTGGACCTTAGAGGATAATTTTGGACTATCAATGAGGCCAGCGGGCTTTACAAGTTTCCCTGGCTTGCCAGCAGTGGCTGGTGTTGAGGCAGGTTTTGTTGAGGTGGGTTGTACCACCCCATGGCAATGGACTTCTTTTCATCACTTTGTGAACAATGTCACCTGACTTTCTCAATAATTTTGCTACTAACAATCTTTTTGCCTCTTTTGATCATGTGCAGACCATGAGATGTGTGCAGCTCCCTTTCTAGATAGCTGACATCTACTAGAGACACATTCTGAAATTTACTACATAGAGCTTTAATCCTATCATTTGTTTTATGAACTTCCCGGTTCACAATAGACTGTTTCATAAGATCATGCCTTTGTGGAATGTTGACAACAATTGTTTTAGTGTCATTTAACTTACCCAGTACCATTTTCATATCTCTAATTGCATCATTTGCTTGATTTCTTGCTACATCATATGAATCTCCCATAATAATGACACAGTCATTGGGTGAGAAGGAGTCACAATCCTGCATGCACGGCTTCACCACAGCAGAAAGAGGGGCTCGAGGCTGGATGTGAGATACAGCTGCAAAGTTGTCTTACATATTTGCAATGTTTTGTGCTATTTCATGTCCATTGCTGTCTCCATATAATAGAATCCTGCCCTGCTTGTGTTTCTGATTGTCATAGTTTCTTCAATTTTTCTCTAGGGACAATTTCTTGCATGTACTTTCACAGATTCCATTTCCTTGGACGGTTTGTTTACGTCTAGTTTTACGTTTTGCACACGAGTTTTGCACTTGGTGTTTTCTGAACTTATCACTGACAGTTTTTTGCGGCTTGAAGGATTACTTCTAGTTTGCATGGACTGAACTTGTTCTTGTTCCACTATTTCGTCAAGAATTTGAAACCTGTTTTGAGTAATGATGGCAGGAAAGCTTTCCTCGGTTTTTAGTTTAGGCCAACAGTCGTTCATCAGGCGCTGTTTTTCAAATTCACACAGCTTCTTATTTAAGAGAGTAACTTCAGCCTTTAGGCTTTGGATTTCACTTACCATATTGCCGAATAGTACAGATAATTCACACCTGCAGTCACAAATTTTTGCTTTATGATAGTTATCTGAGTTCTTAACACAGCACTGACTACAGTTCCAGCATGTTATAAATTCATTATTTTCTTTCACAGATGAGTCCACTTTTGCACATTGAAAATGATACAAGTTATTACATTCTTGCACGTGATTCTGGTTTTCAGTACTTCTCCACATTTTTTACACTTTTCCCTGTCAAAACACGAGTTTTCATGTAAGCTAAGAACTTTACCATTACTATTTGCTGCCATCTTGCTTGCAATCAACAAATTCTTTTCCTTCAGAAATGGGTTTCTTGCCAATGCCAGGCTGCATTTTATATTCTCTCTACTTCAGCCATCATCAGTTATTTTGCTGCCCAAATAACAAAGCCCATTTACTACTTCAAGTTTTGCATTTTATAAACTAATTCCCTTGGCATCACTTGATTTAATTTGACTATATTCCATTGCCCTTGTTTTATTTTTGTTGATGACTTCTTATATCCTCCTTTTGAGATACTTCTTCGTTGATCCATTATGGATTGTGGGATGAGGGCTGGCATGAACTTCTTGATGCAATAATTTACCAACAGCCATATGATTTGTAGAAGTTTATTTTATTTTATGAACTGTGTGCTGCTACCAGTTTCAGCATTACATTGATGCCATATTCAGGGCCCACTCATCATAGTCATAAAATTGCTATACATGGAAGGAGCCATATAACTGGATCCATGAGTAAATCGTCTGCAACAGCACTTGGTGGCCAGAACGATTGATTCATGGATCCAGTTATATGGCTCCTTCCGTGTATAGCGTTTTTACGACTATGACGAATGGGGCCTGAAGATGGCATCAATGTAATGCCAAAACTGGTAGCAGCACATAGTTCATAAAATAAAATAAACTTCTACAAATCATATGGCTGTTGGTAAATTATTGCATCAAGAATTTCAAGACACTGTCCAGTCTGTTCAGCTTCTCTTCCAAGTACTTTGCTGTCCCTGACAGAATTACAACATCATCAGCAAACCTCAAGGTTTTTACTTCTTCTCTCTGGACTTTAATTCCTACTCCAAATTTTTAGGGTGTTTCCTTTATTGCTTGTTCAGTGTACAGATCAAATAACATATGGGATAGGCTGAAAATTTATCTCACTTCCTTCTCAACCACTACTTCCTTTATGGCCCTTGACTCTTAATAACTGCAGTCTGGTTTGTGTATAATTTGTAAATAGCCTTTTGCTCCATTTGTTTTATCCCTGCTACCCTCATAATTTCAAAGAGAGTATTCCAGCCAATATTGTCGAAAGCCTTGTTTAACTTTACAAATGCTATGAACAAAGGTTTGGCTTTCCTTAACCTATCTTGTAAGGTAAATCATAGGGTCTGTATTGCCATGTGTGTTCCACATTGTTTACCTCGTACATTTGTTGCATTTTTATATTATCTACTTCCATCAATTTGATTCAATATCTCTTGTGCTACCCAAGGATTTTCACTAGGTCTTTCCTTTTTAGCTATCTTATCTTGTGCTGCCTTTAATATTTCATTTTTCAAAGCTACCCATTCTTTTTCTACTGTATTCCTTTCCCCTGTTCTTGTCAATTGTTTCCTAATGCCCCTTCTGAAACTCTTAACAACCTGTGGTTCTTTCAGTCTATCCAGGTCCTGTCTCATTAAATTCCTCCTTTCTTGCAATTTCTTCACTTTTAATCTTTCGTTTATAGCCAATAAATTGTGGTCAGAGTACATGTCTGCCCTGGAAATGTCTTACAGTGTAAAATATGATTGAAAAATCTCTGTCTTACCATTACACAATCAATCTGAAACCTTCTGGTGTCTGCAGGTCTGTTTCATGCATATTCTTAAACCAAGTGTTTGCCATAATTAAATAGTGTTCTGTGAAAAATTCTGCCAGGTAGCTTCCTCTTTCATTCCTTTCCTCCAGTCTATATTCACCTGCTGTTTTTCTCTTCTTCTGTTTTTAACTATTGAATTCCAATTCCTCCCCCCACAAGTATTAAATTTTTGTCTTCCCTAACTATCTGAATAATTTCTTTCATCTCATAGTACCTTTCTTCAGTTTCTTCATCATTTGTGTACCTAGATCAGATATAAACTTCTACTGCTGTGGAGTATGTGGCCTTTGTGTATACCTTGAATACAAGGAAGGGTTCACTATGCTGTTCCTATTTTCTTATTCATTATTAAAATTACTCCAGCATTATCCCTATTTGATTTAGTAGTTGTAACCTGTACTCACCTGACCAGAAGTTCTGTTCATCCTGCTGCTGAACTTCACTAATTCCCACTGTGTCTAACTTCAATCTATCCATTTCCCTTTTTAAATTTTCTAATCTACCTGCCCAATTAAGGGATCTGACATTCAACACTATATTTCATAGAATGCCAGTATTGTTTCTCCTGATGATGACGTGCTCCTGACTAGCCCCTGCCCAGAGATCTGAATGGCAGACTATTTTACCTCCTAAATATTTTGCCCAAGAGCACATCATCATCATTTACCCATACAGTAGAGCTGCATGCCCTTGGGAAAAGTCATGACTGTAGTTTCCCCTTGTTTTCAGCTGTTTGCAGCACCAGCACAAGAAGGCCATTTTAGTTGATATTACAAGGCCATATCAGTCAGTCATCCAGACGGTTGTCCCTGCAACTACTGAATAGGCTGCTGCCCCTCTTCAGGAACCCCAATTGTCTGGCCTCTCAACATATATACAGTAGGACTTCAAATTTAAATTTTTTTGCAATTCTACTCCATAAATTTGTAGCCCCTGTGAAAAACACACAAGATCAATGTTATAAATTCCCTGACTTTACATTTCTTCCTAGTAAGATTTACCCCAATTCTAAGTCCTTATTCAATGTCTCACCTGACTTTACTCTGTTTTCTTCCTATTGGCATTTGATGTGACTGAATAAGTTATAAATGGCTCGGAAGACAGATGGTTCACATTACAGGTGGTGACAGAATTAGGGAATATTTAAGGCCTTTTTGGAGTGGGGAGATGTGAGAGAGGAAATCCTGACATAAACCATAATTGATGTTGACAAAACAACTTGCAACATTTAACTTCACCATGCAATTGTGATACAACTACTGCTATATTGCTTGTAATGGAGAAACAAGACAGTCGATGTGAAGTGTTCCGGACTGAGCCAATCCATGACAAAGGGACCCAGCCGTCATATTTTCTTGTGCCACTTACAACTCAGTCTCATCTTTTTGCATGTATTTCCAATGTACTGTATTCAGTAACAAACTTTTCAATTCAAACACTGAGTCACAAAGAATATGCTTGGTCATAATCTTGAAAATATCACCCATTTATGACTAGCAAACTCTTATTGGCTGGTGACTTGTTAAGTCATGCAATAGCCAGCGCAGCCACCACACCACACCATCATGCGTAAAATGAGCTCATCTGCTGGATGTGTGGAGAAGGGAGTGGTTCTTCAGCAACAGGACTGCAGGTAAGTGTGATATTGTTTTGTGATGTGCTGAAAACATAGTTTTCAATCAGATGATGTGCTATGACAGAGACGTCACACAAAAATAGAACAGAGGTTTTGTGATAGCACATTATAAAGAATTTGACATGATAACAGTTGCAACAACTACATACACTACTCATGTATATACTTCGTACCATACACTGTAGATCATAAAGACTGGCAGCAGTGATAGATAGCATGAAGCAACACTGTAGCATCTGAGCTTTCTTTCAGATTTATATTTTACAAAGTGTACAGAAATTCACTGAGCTGACTTTGAATAAGCTAGAAACATCAGCTGGGAAAGTAAACTAATTTTTTCACATCTCTGTTTCTCTTCTCAAGCCTAAAGTAACACCTTGATCGTTGTGAGCATATGAAGTGTAGCTCATGAGAAAAGCATTATACAATAACAGTCATGGTGGCAAAATATGTAATTAAACAGATGTCTGCATTTAAGATTATCATTTAACAACTTAAGTGCTGTGGTGTTTTTGGTTTAAGTCAACATGTTCATCTGGTTTTGTTTTTTTATGGGTAAGCACAAAGGATGATCTCTCAAAAACTCTTGTTTTGGACACATAATTTGAAGTTGTAGCATGTCAGAAAACAGTTTAATTACGTTATACCCAGATACCAGTTCCAACTTTTTGATGAGTTTTTACTTGCTATTACACATGTGTGATTTTTTAAGAACTGATGAAATTCATTTCCACAAATTGTATAAGCATTGTATTTTACATTTAATTTCCTTCAATTAGACAGATTTTATATGAAGTATTGAGGAGTACTGTGATTTTTAATCTTATATACCAATTTCTTCTTTTTTTAATCAAGAAGGTTTAGTAGAGAATATTATAGGGAATGGGTTTCACATGAATGACCCTGCTAAAACCTATTTGAAATGGAAATGGGAAATAATGGGTCAGTGAGTGGCCCATTAATGGCACTTAGTTATGGCGATGGGGGGAAAACAGTAGTCTGGTGAATCTCAGTCTATAATTTTATAAATCTGATGACCCCCAGGAGAAAAGCAATGTAAATCATGGGTCTCAAGCTAATTATCATAGCATGCTTAACATAGGCTACAGCAATCGAGAGTAATCTCAGCAACCCACATGCCGAGTAGTCATGTAGATGTATATTCACCATCATTTGATCTAAATTTCTGAAAGCAGCTTCTTTATATGTTAACAGACGTAATGATTCATTTGATATCACTACATGCCTGGTAGTGGGCCTCCTGAAGATGTTAAAGGCAGTTAAACTGGCGTGATTCCCAAAGTTCATACACCCAACCAGCCAGGAAGCCGAATTGTCGCTGGTTACTGTGGTCCTACAGAATCTCTACTCTCATGGACTATAACATTCCACCTATTAGCCCATAGTCTACCCAATATAAAAGACACCAAACATGTCATCCTGTGACTCTCCACACTTCCTATTCTTTTAAAACCCAACAGTCTGCTCATCACTGTTGATGTCATCTCACTTTGTGCATACCTAATGCTCACTTCCTTTCCCAGTTTGTAACTGACTACAAATGTACAACCTCCCTCCAGTTCAGTGTGATCAACCGTATTTCCACCCATCATTAATTCTCCTTGGAGGGCATTATCTACACACAAATCCATGGTGCACCAATAGGCACCCTCATGGTCCCATCCCATGCTAAATTATTCATGGGCCATTTAGACATATTACCTTTCTCCAGAGTTTCAACGCCATTCATTTCACCTGCTCCTTCTGAAACCCTCAAGCCAGTTTCCTTGATGCTGACCACTATCTCAGTGATGACTACATCAATAACACTTTCCACATCCACCCTACCAACCAGCAGCAATACCTCCCCTTAAACTGCTGCCACACATTAGACGCCAAATGTCTCTTCCATATAGCCCAGTCACCTGTGGTTGTTGCATCTATACTGATGAACAGGCCCTCCCCAAAGATTCTAAGGGTCTCACTGGTGCCTTCACAGACCAAAATTATCCTCCCAATTTTGTTCATTAACAGATTTCCCATGTCTTGCCTCATCGTCATCTACCATACCCCACATACTAACTGCCCAGCCAGGAACAGTCCTCTTATGACTCAGCAGCACCCAGGAATATAGCAACTGAATCATTATCTTGGTGCCAGGGTTTTGATTATCATATAGAAATAGTGTTCCCAACCCACTCCCAATGGTATTCCACCACCTACCCATTCTATGCAGTATCCTTCTCTGATCCAACTCTGTCCCTGCTTCTAACACTTTGCTTCATTGCCTCATACCCATAGACATAAATGCAAGATCTCCCCATACATCCTCACCTCTCCCCCTCCCTCCCCCCCCTCCAACCCAACTCAATGTGCTTCACTTTAATGACTGCTTCACAGATTGTGCCTTCTGGATTCTTCCAATGAACATGTACTTATGAACTGCACAGGAGGGAACTGTCCCTACAACACATTCTTTGCTCCATTAACCTTCCTGGTCCCAACTTTCACTAGTCTCTGTCCTATATCTGTTATTCCCCTTATTTGCTTCCACTCCAGTACTATACACACCAATACACTTTTCGGGAGGACGACGGTTCAATCCCGCATCCGGCCATCCTGATTTAGGTTTTCTGTGATTTCCCTAGATCACTCCAGGCAAATGCCGGGATGGTTCCTTTGAAAGGGCACGGCCAACTTCCTTCCCCATCCTTCCCTAACCCGAGCTTGTGCTCCGTCTCTAATGACCTCGTTGTCGACGGGACGTTAAACATGAATATCCTCCTCCTCCTCCAATACACTTGCATAACTCTTTCTACTGATCTGCTTCTCCCCTCTCTCCTCTCCCTTTTCCCCTATCATCTTTGGTTTCCTTAGCACAGCCTTCCATTGCTTCATGTGGCAGCTCTATCCTGTCCCCACCACAACAGTGCTTGGTCCCACAGACAGAACTAGCATTTTACTGCACTCCTATCCTACCATCCACCTCCTGCCTACACTTTGCCTCTTCCTTAGCCCAATCACCTGCCTCAGCTATATTTCTCCTCATGTCATACGCAGTCAAAGTTTGGCCTTAGTGCTCAGAGACAGTGACTATGTGTGAATTGATCTTGTATCAAAATGTGTATGATTTTTATATATGAAGACTTTGACCAAAAGCTAAAGTATTTCTAACATTGTTTTTCATTATGTTTGTTTGCAAGCCAGTGCTTCCTCTATGTGGTAAGCAGTAATCTATCCTTTCAATATGATTGTTATCCCATATCCTGGGTGGGCTTCTTCTCAGGAGAGAGGGGGGGGGGGGGGGGGGGGGGGAGGGACACGGTATGGAAAGTTGTCAGGACAAGATAGCATCCTACAAAGGTACTTTATAAATGTGAAACAGGTTTGGGGTTCTCTATCTTTTACAACCAACAGAAATCAGCCCATCTCTAGAAAACTTATTTAATCTAACAAAGCAGTCATTTATGAATATTTTTTGGTAGATGTTTCAGAATCACACTTAATCAGTGTACTCTACTCAATGGAACAATGATGCACAGTGCGTTTACCTGAAAGAGGACCGACTCAAATAACATCTACAGTTTTGATTTAAATGACAGTATTTCATTTCCAGGTAGAGAATTTTCCCCTTGCTATCTTGAGACTATTCACATGGATGGGTCTTTCTCAGCCTGAAGACAGTGTGAACTCCTCCTCCTTTCTATCCTTTTCAGTCCTGCATGTGATTCCTCCTTGCTTAAAGAACTAATAATTATGTAAGTTAGGAATACCTTTTTCTATTTCTAATGTGTATGTTGTCTGCACTGAAAGTTCATCTCCTAAAGTACATGTAACAGTTTGTAGGGACATGGACTAGAATGAACAAATAGCCTGAATTACAGGTAAGGCAGGAGACAGACTTTGGTTTGTTGGCAGGATACTGGGAAAATGCAGTGTTTACAAAAGAGGCTGCTAACAAATCGCTTGTGTGTCCTACCTTAGATTGTTGTTCAAGTGTGTAGGCTCTGAATGTAAGCAAATTAAGGATTTAGTTTCATTTAGTGTAGTTTATCCACCTTGCACCTAAGAACGATGCCTCCTTATGCATGTGCGGGGACTATAGGTCCCTTAATGCTTGGACAATTATCAATAACAATGCCATCCCTCATATCCAGGATTTCACGCAGTTACTACATGGCTCCAAGTTCTTCTCTGTCTTAGATTGTTCGAAGGCTTATCACCAAATCCCTATTCACCCACCAGATATTCCGAAGATGGCCATCATCACACCCTTCGGCGTATTTGAATACTGTTACATGCCTTACAGCTGAAAAAATGCTGCACAGACATGGCAACTGTTCATTGATTCCATTTTGCTACCTCTGCCTTTTGCTTTTACTTATTTGGACGACATTCTGAGTTTTTCCTCCTCTGCGAGGAGCACGAGGTTCACCTCGATGCTGTCCATTTGGCCCTCATGGCCAATGGTGTGGTGATCAACCATGATAAATCTCAACTCTGTTCTACATCATTTACTTTCCTAGGCCATACTGTCTCTGCCAATGGCCTGTGACCAACGGATTCTCATGTCAAAACCATTCTTGCCCTGCCCTGCCTCTTCCTGAAGATTATGCTCAACTCCTTCATTTTCTGAATATGGTAAACTTTTACTGACACCATATCCCTCAGGCTGCCTCCATCCAATCGGCCCTCACCGATGCCCTCTCTGGCAAAAATACCATGGGGAAACAGAAGTTGGACTGGACCAGCCCCATGCTTGACCCATTTCATAATCTCAAAACTGCCCTTGCCAAAGCCGTCACACTCACCCATGCCAATCTATTACAAACGACGCTAGTGCCTCAGATGTGGGCACTGTTTTACAACAGTGCACCACTGACTCCATCCAGCCATTCCACTTCTTTTCAAAGAAACTAAGTAAGAGCCAGTGTAAGTGGTCAGGATACGACCACGAACTTCTTGAGGTTTATGAGGCAATAAAACACTTCCAGAGTGACCTTGATGGGTGACCTTCCATGATCTACTCAGAACACAAGCCTCTCTTGGACGTGATACATGACCCGGCTAAGGACGTTCTGCTCAGATGTTTCCACCGTATGGACTATATTTGTCAACATTCCTTGGATGCTTGATACATCTGTGGTGCAGAGAATGTTGCAGATGACCATCTATCTTGTATCTCTGTGCTTATCACACCCTTGAACTTAGATGACCTTGCCCAACTCCAGACCGAAGACACCGATACGCAGCGATTGGTTTCAGACTGCGAGTCATCGCTCACTATCCAACCTCTAATCTTGCAAGGGTCAATGACCCCGTCCTTTGCAACATTTCTATGGGCACTCTTCCTCCCTTGGTAATGCCCGCTCTTTGGCACGGGATCTTCAGTGCTTCACACAACTTGACCTACCCTGGAACGCAGGTCATGACGAGGATAGTCACCGAACAGTTCATCTGGCCCAATGTGCGGCACGACTACTACACTTGGACCCATGCCAGCGTAGTAAAGTTGGCAGACATGTGCAGCCTCCGTTAGGGAAGTTTGATATCCCAAGGGATCACTTTCGGCATGTCCATGTTGACGTGGTTGGGCCACTCCCCACTTCCGAGGGGTACAAATACATATTATTTATGATCGACCACATAACTCATTGAGTTGAGGCAGTCCCTCTCATCAACACAACAGCAGAGACCATCACTCACTCTTTCATATCTGCATGGGTCATGAGGTTTGGGTGCCCTCTTTCCCTCACTACCAATCAGGGCCGACAGTTCTAATCCACGCTCTTTGGTCAACTGTACGAGCTGTGCATTGTAGCCAAATTTCACACCAAGGTTTATCACTCACAGGTGAATGGCCTGGTCAAATGGTGGCACTGAAATCTCAAAGCCGTGCTTATGTGCCATGGTGGGTTATGGTCTGAGGCCCTTCCTTGTGTCTTACTTGGCAACCACTCCACCCACAAGGAATACCTGAATTCGCCACTGGTAGAGATTGTATACAGAGATCCCCTCCTCCTTCCTGCAGAGTTCATGGAGGATTCACTGCCAGCTTCTGCCATTGATCTTTTGACCCTTGTGGAATGCGCACGTCACTTGCTTGGGCACCCTCCTGCCTTGCTCTCATTCCACACTGCCTGGATTTTCATGATGCTACATAACAACTCCGTGCGAACAGCCTTGCAACCACCTTATTTGGGCCTCCACACCATCTTACGTCGTGGAACGAATATGTTTGTAATTCATCTAAATGGATGACCTCAAACAGTTTCTGTTAACCACTTAAAACTGGTGTGGTCCCTCTCTGACCCGCTTTCCGACACTTCCAATCTGCTTGCCATCACTGCCGCTCTGCCTCCCGACACTGCAGACACTTTGAGCAACATTCCGCCACCTACGCAGCTGTTCGACACACAAGACTCTGGCAGCATGGTTTCCAATGCACCCACCTGTGACACTGGACACCATCTTCAACCGACATGCTGGCACAATGATTATGAGGGCAAGTGAGGAAGTTTCCCCTCCGCTGTGTTCTGCACTGCTGGGGGAAGAGGGGAGGGGGGGGGGCTGTGGCATCTCTGGCACAAAGTGCCATATCTTTGGACTCTAGCATCTTTGTACTACCTTTCTGCAGTTCTCTCTCGGCAGGCAACCTTTGGACTGCCATGTTGTTCTGGCTTACTTCAGTGCTGAATAAATGTATAAATGACATATAAAGTGTGTTATTACCTCCCTATGATTCATGATAACCACATAATTATTTCTGAACATCTTTTATCAGTGTGGCTTTCCCATGAGAGAAATCTGTCCACCTCTACTCCCAGAAACCTATGACAGTCAGCTTCTTCTGCATTCCCAATGTTCAATATAAAATTCAATGAGCTTGTTATTTCTGTTCAGTTCAAATTATATGCACATTATTTTCTTCCTGTTGACAATAAATTATTTTGCCTAAAATATCATTCTGTCACTTGCATGTTTTCACCAGAACTGTTTTTGGAACCCTACATTGACTCACTCCATACCAGTAAAGTTGTGTCATTGGCATATATAGTCACTTTCTCATTTACTGCAGTGTATTTTTATTTTTGTATTCCAATTATGTTTTGTTTTAAAAGTTTCTCCACTACAGCAATACACTGCTGATTAAAAGTATTACACATATGTGGATCAGTCACTTATATCACATGTCTTGTCAATATTATATTTGTGTATCTTAAGACACATTTTTCTTTTAATTCTGTGGTGTACCTGTCTTTTTAGTTCACCACTAATAGCTTTGCAGAATTTTGGCACAAGCTATGTCTATGTGGTGTATTAATTCATCAAAAAATATTCCCAGCCATTTTCTACACTGTCCTCTATGTGCTCATTGTCTCACGTTTCTGCTTTTAGCAAAATTTATTGCCTACTCAAATTTCAAATCTTTTGTCTAAAGTCAGCCATTATGCTGTCCTCAATTTTTATATCATCTCACAATTCAGTTGTTTGCCCAAAATGGTCTGCAACAATAGTATTCACAAACATAACTTTTTGTCCATCTGTATGGGACAGTAGGTTGACTATTAACCCTTAACTCACGAGATGTGGTCTCTCAGATTGATAGGTGTTGGAGTCTCCTAGACCATGCCTCGTGAATTACATAGCTGTCTTCTACAGTATTATACTGTATAGCTCAAAATGTGTTGACATGAATGCCATTTTTAACTTTCCTGAGTCTGATGAAATTGTCAGTTGGTCTATGGAGGAAGGTGTCAGTGATATAGATCAAGAAATAAAAAGATGATGATTTTACATTAGCCAGTGATCATCGTTCTGCTATCGAACAAGAGTATCATTCAGAGGAAGAACTTCAAGAATGTTGTGATGGGGACCTGTTTGTTTCATCAGTGAAATACTTGAAGTGTCTGTTAAAATCGAATGTGTTCTGAGTGGTGATAAGAAAAATGTAGTTCCCAGCAATGAATGTAAATTTGACAGACTTTCTTTTTGTACCTATCAGGTGGAATTTTCATGGTCAAATGTAGACCCTGGAATTTAGTTTTATTTGGAAATTTATTTACTACAGAGATTGTATGATTTTTCAAAATGTAAAATTCAGTATTCTAACAGTCTCTTTATGTGTACTATTTAAAAGAACCACACAAAATTATGTGCTTTTGTGTGGTAAATAGTAAAATGCTGCAGGCTTTGTTTAGTGCAACAAAATAAATTAGAAACATTTAAACAACACTTAAATAGTTGAAAATAAATGTTACACAGCTTAAATTAAAAATTTCAAATGATTTTTGCCTTAAATCTTTGTTTAAACATAGGGGTCCCAGAGACCCCACCTCATGGTATATGTTACAGTTTCCAAAAGTCACCTCTTGAGTTTAGGGCTAATGTAATTCATGTTTCTTTATGTATTGCTGGATTTTTACATGAAACTGTAAACTGCATGTCCTCATTATGCCACAAAAACTTCTGGGTAGCCATTGTCTTTCAGCATATCAATATTTAAGTCACCTGCTATTATTACAAACATATATGTATTTCTTCATGATTCTATGCAATTAGCACACCAACTTATGATAAAAATCTTCCAATGCTTGAGCTGGATAATCAGCAGATTCCTCTTAAAACACAATTTCCCCAAGAACTTTATTTGTATCACTGCTGCTTCAAAGCAAAAATCTGTGCAATTTGATGTTTTTTATGGAGTGCAGTTCCCTACTTTGCTGTCTATGTGCATTGCAACTCCCCCACTTTTATGTTCAATTCTACAAAAAAATGCTACATTTTTGTCTCCCATTAGATTGCAAACCTTCAATTCACTCTCCTTTAACCCATGCTGTGGCATTATGAAAACACTGTGTACTTCAGCAGCTACTAACACTTCCAATTTTTCTGGTTTATTATATGCATATTCATGATTTTGATGATGAGGTACTTTTAAATAGATTTTTTTATTGATTTCCCTATTTGTTGCCTTGCTTCTTCTTCTTCTACCTCTGGGTAACAAACATTTTGGCCCTTTTATGCGGTCTTGTAGTGTCTGTGGCTTCTTCCCAAAGTCGAAGTTCTGAACTAACAGCTGTCAGAAGATCCACTGCTAATTTTGGATCTGGTGTTGCTTTTGCTGTTGATGCTGGAAATGCTACTGATCCTGTGTTTGATAGCTCCTCTTTTGTGGACGAAGTTCCACCTTCTTCTTCAGATGTTGGTTTCTTTGATGGTAAGAGCTGAACAGGTAATTTTAGGTGACTATTATGTTTCCACTTGTGCCCTTGGTGAAACATTTTTCTCTTTCATACTACAGCATAAGAAGTTGTTTTAGGTTGTCCTTGTAATTACATATTCAGGAAAATTTGTAGATTGTTTCTCTTACTTAAATTACTGATATTTTCTCTTCTTTTCTAGCATGGAGGTCCTTTACCTAATTCAAATGCATGCCATGCTCGGCGAAATGTGTACTTTCACAGGCATGCAATTCAAGGAAAGATGCACTGAAAAACATTTTAGGTATTTCCTGTAGTTTCCTATTTGTGTTTTAAATTTCTTTGTTGACACACAAAGATAGGAAATAAATCATGGTGTATGGTTGTACTGGAGAAGACGACATTTACGGTTGTACTGGAGAAGATGACATTTACATTTATTAGACTGCTGATGACTTTCAATTTGCTCTGACAGCCTGTTTTGCATTTTCATGATACACACTGTTAGATCCTCCCACTGAGATAATGACAGTGAGGGAATGTGGAATAGTTGTAGGTAAACAACTAGGATTCTCTCAGATACAGATTTACTCACATTTAGCTTCTACACAGATACAAGTCTGGAGGCTAACTGCCGTTAGCGTCCAACATCCTGCCCAAAGCCCTCTCCTCAAAGATAGCACACTTACGCACAGAACAAATATCAATATTTATGGCGCTCTACGCCACATAGCCCCCCCCCCCCCCCCCCCCCCCCCCCCCCCCCCCGCACAGTATGAAGTACGTCCCTGTGAATGGGCGGGGGGGGTGAGAAGTTAGGAAGGTAACGCACAGTTCTTCTGCATCAGGCGGAAGCGGTCCACTGGTAGGAGACCGGGGGCTGAAACCCGGTACGTCGACAGTGAAGTCAGCAAGCGACGCTGGCAGCTGAAGACGACGTCCTGTTCTGGAGTGAAGGTGTAGCACTTCGTCAGCTGGCAGGCGGAGAATCACCTTGCCAGAAGGCCTAACAAAGACACGCAAATTGCCACACGCAGCACTTCTGCTCAATTTAAAGCAGCGCACCACACGAGATTCTGCACTTCCTCCCTCAATATTGTCACACGCGAGTACCACACATCACCATCTACAACAACAGATAATTTATGTATGTCATCAGGGTGCACATGTGTTGTAAATTCTTGGATGTCACCTGTACGGGCAATGGTAGGGAGGCAGGGAGGTGTGGGAAAGCCGTGGCAGGGGGAAGCATCTGCTAAGAGGGTGGTGGCAGGTGCACTGGACTGCACGGGAGACAACCTCGGGCGATCAGCTGACAGACGAGGGAGCGTGACCGAAGGCAACGAGGAGCCAGTGTGGACTGAACGGCGTGACAAAGAGCAGTCACACGAAGATGGTAACACAATGGTAGAATCTGAGTGGTTGGCAGTTCGACTGCGAGGGCTGTGAGGAGTGAAGCCCCAAAAAGATTGGCCACTCGAATTAGATGAACGCGGAGAAGGAGCAGTGCTCGGCAGAGAAACACGCTGTGGAGAATCAATACCCAAATGCATGGTGTGGGAAGATGGATGGCCGCTTGAAGCAGGAGTGGGAGGAATAGGGGCAGAATCAGGGAGGTTCACCTGAGGCTCAATGAAAGCTGGTTTCACTCGGTTGAGTGAGACCGTGGTTGCAGAATCTTTTATGAGGAGATCCATGTTATTCTCAGAGCGTTTGACGACCTTGTAAGGACCTGTGTAGGGCGACTGAAGCGGGGCTTTGACTGAATCGTCTCTGAGAAACACATACTCACAAGAGTCTAGCGTGCGCGGTACGTACACGCACGGAGGTGTATGAGCAGCCGGAGGTGGCGGCTGAATTTTGCTGCAGTGCAAGCGCACCCTCTCGAGAAGTGAAGGGAGTTCATAGGGCCGTGGAAGCGGGGTCAGAGTGACTAATTCTCCAGGCAAAACCAGAGGTTGTCCATACACAAACTCGGCTACGGAACCCTTGAGGTCTTCCTTGAAAGTTGCACGAAGGACAAGAAGCACGAAGGGCAGTGCCTCTGTCCATAGTGAGTCATGGCAACGCAGGGCAGACTTTAAGGTGCAATGCCATCGCTCGACAAGCCCATTGCTTTGGGGGTGGTATGCAGAAGTATGAATTTTGACAATACCACACATTTTACATAAGTCAGAGAAAACTGAAGACTCCAATTGTTGCCCCTGGTCAGTGGTGAGGTAAACAGGTGAGCCAAATCTAGAGATCCACGAATCTAAGAATGCTCAACTTACTGTCTCAGAGGTAATGTTCAGAAAGGCACAGCCTCAGCCCACCGAGTCATCCTGTCAATAGCTGTAAACAAGTAACAGAAACCCTCGGAGGGGGGCAAAGTGCCTACGAGGTTGACATGAACATGGTGAAACCGGCCTGGCGGTTGGGCAAAACAGCCAAGGGGTGGAGAAGTGTGCCTGGAAACTTTGTTCTGTTGACACACCATGCATGCCCTTGCCCAAGACTGACAGTCACGGCGCATGTCTCTTCAGACAAACCGTTCAGCTACCAGACGGGTGGAGGCTTTGACACCGGGGTGTGCTAATGTGTGTAGTTCGTCAAAGGCCTGGCGTTGAAGTGGCTTAGGAATGAATGGCCGCAACGTACAAGTCGATTCATCACACCACACTAAGTCAGATATGCCAGGGAAAGTAGAGCGTACTGGTTGGAGAGAGGAGCTGTGGTCTGAAATTAACTGCATGGTATCGGGGTCTGCCAATTGCAACCGAGGTAGGTCTGTTAAGTCAATTAAGGTTGTGACAGCACCAACACGCAAGAGAAACTCAGCGACCACATTGTCTGCTCTTCGGATGTAGCGAATTTCGTTTGTAAATTGTAAGATGTAATCGATGTGACGAATGCGTCATGGGGGCGTATCAGCCGCAGGATTTTTTATGGCAGGAATCAACAGCTTGTGATCAGTGAGCACATAGAAATCTTGTCCCTCAGCATCAGTTCTGAAGTGTCTTATGGCCTCGTAAACTGCAAGTAATTCTCTGTCAAATGCTGAGTATTTCTTCTGCGCGTTGTTCAGCTTTTTTGAGAAAAACTGCAGGGGGTCGTAACATCGTTGTATGTCTGACTCAGTACTGCACCGATAGCATTGTCACTAGCGTCAGTAGTGATAAACATTGTGGCATCCACCTGTGGGTGAGCAATAGTGTCAGCGGAGGCCAACAGCTGTTTGAGTTCATTAAATGCCTTGTCCATATATGGTGTCCATGGTACCTGGCGGGTGCCAGAAGTTTGTGGGCCAGCGAGAGCATCTGTGAGAGGAGACTGCACTGCAGAAGCAGCTGGCAAATGTTTCCGGTAATAATTAACTGTTCCGATGAACCTGTGTAATTCCCTATAGGTCTGAGGGTGTAGCATCTCGAGAACAGGCTTGATCTTGTCCTGTGGTGGAGTCAGACCGTCCGATGACACAACATAACTTAGGAATGTGATGGATGACTGGTGCAATTGAGTCTTTTTATTGTTCAGTTCAATACCAGCGGCTGCTAAAATATCTGTCACGACTTGAACACGCTCCTCACTCTGTTCCAAAGTAGAAGCAAAAACCAATATGTCGTCCATGTATACGAAACAAAAGTCTAGATGGGATAAAGTTTGATTGATGAACCGCTGCCACGTTTGGGGGGCGTTTTTCAACCCAAACGGCATAAATTTGTATTGGAACAGCCCGAAGGGAGTGGTTATGGTAGTCTTTTCAATGTCCTCCGGAGCCATAGGAATCTGATGAAATGCGTGCTTACAGTCCAAAACAGAGAAGTACTTTGCACCTGCGAGCGCATGATTGAAGTCTGCATTGTGTGGGGACCGGATATTTATCAATGATGGTGCAGGCATTTAAAATCCTATAGTCTCCTACCATATGCCAAGTACCATCTTACTTTTGGTCAAACAGGATAGGACTAGCCCAGCAACCGGAAGAAGGTTCAATTATTCCCTTTTGTAACAGATCATCCAATTGTTATTTTGCAATTTTCATAAGTTCCGGCTTGAGGCGGCGTGGGCGTTGTGATATGGGCGGCCCATCGGTTAGACGTAACCGATGAACTGTGCCGTTAGTGATCACTGCAATACATGGTGCGGCACAACAGTCAGATGTCTGTGAAGCGGAGCAGGCAGTGGCGGACGGGCCAAGCTGTGGCGCTGAGGGCACAGAAGTACAGGTGTGCCACCCGCTCGTAGGCTGCATAAAGGCCGCACACATGTTAACATGGGCGAGGTTGGTACACTGGTTCTTGGTAGCGGGCCGTGCTGCTACGAGTGCTGTAGGCACAAGTGGGCGTGGCCAAACAGCAGATGACCGTAGTTCATTGCCACGAGCTTGGCAAGTTAATTGTCCATTCGGAACGCAAGGAGCATGAGCACTCGGGCATACCCTATCATTACAAAAGGGGGTGCTGACACAGTTTACAGAGTTCACAACATTGTTGTTAATGTGCGCGGGCACGGGAACACCAGATTGGCATTGACTGACCTTGTCTGTAACCGACGAGTCGTCTGCTTGTAGTGCCGCGAGGCATTGTTGTGTGGAGGCCAACTCGTGGTGTATTTCGCAGAGATGCAGCAGCATTTCCATACATTCCATCCACAACTTCAAAGACTTGGCGCACTCCACTAGCCATTTGTTTGTCCCAGATTGCAGCTCCAAGGATAGGTTTACACACTTCTTAGCACAGCACACATGTTTGGTGTTAGCCGAACTGTCACTCGGTGAAGCGAAAGGAATATGTTTGTTAAGGTGGGGAGGGGGGGGGGTAAAATACAGTATTTTGCACAAAATCTAGTGACAACTGATAGTGCTTGAGGAAATCAATTCCGAGAATAGGTTCTTCAATTGTTGACACTAGAAACGTCCACTCCAGCTTGCACTCGGGCGAAAGTTTCACTGTATACAAACTGGAACCCGAAAACTGTAGGGTAGACAAGTTCACTGCATGAAGTACTGTTTTGTGTGGTTGCACTTTATTGGTTGCTAGGCAAACCGGCAGCAAAGAGACGTCTGCGCCAGTGTCTACCAGAAAACATACACCTGATCATAAATTGCGAACATAGACTCGACCACACTTACTGTTTTTGTCCGAAACGGAGTGCAACGTGGGATGGTGCCCGTTGTTTACATCGCAGGAGGTGGCACCATAGCCTACCTGCGGTTGGAGTTTGGGTAAGAACACGGTGACTGGCATTTGCGAGCTTGCTCCCTGAATCTTGCATGGAAGAAACAGTAAGGTTGGGCGGGCCTGTGCTCCTGTGGGCAGTTGCTAGGTGACAGAGTATGTGCCCCAAAGTCTTCCACAGAGGCCGATGCACTGTCGTTGCGGGGAGCTGAAGGTGCAGGCCGGGTGGCTAGTTTAACAAACTTGTTATTAGCAGCAACAGACAAGGGCGTGGCGTCAGAAAGCGTCTTAGTGCGGTCACGTCCAGAATGCAGTGCACGGAGCTCACGTTGCCTGGCGGAGTATGCTCTGTCGGCAGCGCGTAAACGTTCATTTACTGGCCTATCTTCATACACAGAGATTGCAGTCTGGACAGGCAAAGGCAGCTTTTCAGTCCAGATTTCTGCAAGTGTGTCATCAGGCGTAACTTGCTCATCGACGAGAAGACGAATGCACCGCCGCAGCTGGGATGGAGACTTGTCGCCGAGACACTCTTCGTAGATGAGCTGTCGCACATTTTCTCTCCTGGTTTTAGAGACACGCTCCAAAATCGTCTGTTTCACCACAGCATACTTCCATGCTAGGGGGGGGTGCTTTGACCAGATCGTAAATTAAATTGACGCGGTCGTGAAGATGGTTCATAAGGCAGGCGAAGCGTGCGTCCTCATCCAAATCACAGACATTGAATGTTTGCTCAACCAGGTTAAACCAGAACTCCGGGTGAGCAGGTTTGAAGTCTGGTAATTTCAGCAGATTCGGCACTGCAGTCACTGTGGAGGTGCGCCTATTATTTCGGACGGAAGTAGAGCATGCAGAAGATTGCGAGTCCGAATTATTGGCGTCCCGTAATGCGGGAATCGCGAAATTCAGTTGACGCCGGGGGGGGGGGGGGCAGGGGGGGGGGCGGCTGAGTAGCGACGGACGCTCGAACGGTGTGAGGATCGTAGTCAAAATGTGCATTCTCATTGACGTGGTAGCTCGGAGAGAAGCCACAAGTGCTTAAGTACGCCGGTGAATGTCCGTTATGCACACAGTATTCACTCAACCGTGAGTGGTGGGGCTGGTTGTAGATGTCAGAGTAATTACTGTCCAGCACAGAATTGTTCACTTGATTAGAAGCAACACAAGGATCCCACACACGTCCACTAGGATGCACACTCAGTGTGATATTTGCTGTTTGGCGAGCATTGAACACCTGTTGACTAGCCGGCGTGGAAGGATACACACGTAGCGGGAACTGATTCGAGTTTGAATTTACTACTGGATTTTCCAAAGTAGCAAAACCTCGCTCGATGCCATGAACTGTATTGAATTGTGTGTTCGACACAGGAGTAGGAATGTTCCGACCAACACTCTGTGGAGAACACATGGGAAGGTCCAGGCTAACAAAGCCAGAGTCCACGACCATTGGCGGTTGGAAGAAACTGGCAGCACTCGATGAAATCCACTGCATATTCTGGTTGAAGGATTCCGAAGATTCTTGCGGCAGGAGTGCTGGAGAGATGTTGCCGGAACCCAGGTGGCGGTGAATGCTGAAAGGCCACTGTATGGAGCTGAACAAAGGCCCTTGCGATCGCGGAGAAACCCGACACGGTAGGCGCGTAAATAACCTTCGGGCGGTAACTCGTACGTGTATTACACAAAAACGGGGTCACCAGTGAGGGAATATGGAATAGTTGTAGGTAAACAACTAGGATTCTCTCAGATACAGATTTACTCACATTTAGCTTCTACACAGATACAAGTCCGGAGGCTAACTGCCTTTAGCGTCCAACATCCTACCGCAAAGACCTCTCCTCAAAGATAGCACACTTACGCACAGAACAAATATCAATATTTATGGTGCTCTACACCACAACAGTATTTCCTTTTAGTGATTCAGATAGTTTTTTGCAATCTTTTATTACCTCATACATAGGTCTACCTGGTTTTATGAAGGATTTCACATTAAAATTCATTTCACTTAGTTTCCTGGAAACATTACACCCAAGTCTATCAGTGAGAAGCAGTAACTTACTCTTTTTATCACTCATGACACTATACTTGTGGTTACTACATGTAGGTCTATTTCTGGTATCCAGTTTCATATTATTATTTTGTAGCTTTGGAATTTTGAAGTGAAGATTCACAGCATCAGTCACAACACTTGATTTTTCCCAATGCTTCAGTTTCTGTATTTCTCTTCTGTTTGTCCATAAGAGCTTGGAAACTGTTTCTTGTAGACGCAAAATGTGAAGGCATTTGATGACTTCATTTCACTTCAGAGCTTATTTTAGGCACTATTTAACAGCCCTTGCCACATTATAAATTTCTTTGGTTAGTGATTTTATGATAGATTGCAAGTCCTGCACAAAACTTTTGGCTTCTGATAGATCCCAACAAAGTGCTTCTGCAGTACTTTCTTCTATTCTGACTCTTTCTTTTATTGTAACTAAATTTTGCAATTTCAGTTGCTTGATGATCACATGTTTTTGTGTCACATTTTCAGTCAGTGACAAAATGGTGATAGGATTATTTGCATGATGGAAGACTGTCAAGAATATACTTGGTAACCTCAATGAGCAGACTTGATGATAGTATTATCTCTCAAAAGGATACATGAAAAGTTTTGATTGCCATTATTAAGTGAAGAATCTAAAGAAAATCTTCATCATCCTGGCATGCAGAGAAAGATTTAAGCAGTCATTCATTCTGCACTCTGTATGCAACTAGAATGAAAAAGACTCTCACCTGTGGTGACATGCTATGTACTCAGATTAGATTAGATTAGATTAATATTTGTTCCATAGATCATCAATACAACACTTTGTAATGATGTGGAATGTGTCAGGTTAATAAGAAATGTCTGTACAAGACATTACATTACACAAAATATTGCATGACACTAATGTTTAAGTTGTTTTTTCCCCTTAATTTATATCTAAAAATTCAGCCAATGAGTAGAATGAGTTGTCATCTAGAAATTATTTTAATTTATTTTTAAATGTTAGTTGGCTATCTGTCAGGCTTTTGATGCTGTTTGGTAGGTGACCAAAGACATTCGTGGCAGCATAATTTACCCCTTTCTGTGCCAAAGTCAGATTTAACCCTGCATAGTGAAGATCATCCTTTCTCCTGGTGTTATAGCTATGCACACTGCTGTTACTTTTGAACTGGGTTGGATTATTAACAACAAATTTCATAAGTGAATATATATACTGTGAGGTTACAGTGAGGATCCCTAGATCCTTAAATAGATGTCTGCAGGATGACCGTGGGTGGGCTCCAGCAATTATTCTGATTACACGTTTTTGAGCAATGAATACTTTTCTACTCAACGATGAATTACCCCAGAACATGATGCCATACAAAAGCAGTAAATGAAAGTAGGCATAGTAAGTTAATTTACTGAGATTCTTATCACCAAAATTTGCAATAACCCTAATAGCATACGTAGCTGAACTCAGACGTTTCAGCAGACCATCAATGTGTTGCTTCCAGTTTAACCTCTCATCAATGGACACACCTAAAAATTTTGAAAATTCTACCTTAGTTACAGACTTCTGTTCAAAGTCTATATTTATTACTGGAGTTGTCCATTTACTGTACGGAACTGTATATACTGTGTTTTATCAAAATGTAAAGAGAGTCCATTTGCTGAGAACCACTTAATAATTTTATGAAAAACATCATTTACAATTACATCACTTAGTTCTTGGTTTTTGGATGTTATTACTATATTTGTATCATCAGCAAAAAAATCTAACTTTGCATCTTCATCAATGTGGAATGGTAAGTTATTAATGTATATCAAGAATAGTAAAGGACCTAAGACCGAACCCTGTCGGACCCCGTACTTGATAGCCCCCCCGGTTTGAGGAATCAGCTGTTGTTTTAACATTACATGAACCACTTATTTCAACTTTCTGCATTCTTCCAGGTAAGTATGAATTAAACCATTTGTGATTTGATTTGATTTATTGAGCACCCATTTTATCATGTACGATATGGGATTTGTCATATGTTACATAGAGAAAAAATATGAATAACAACATATTATGTAAAAAATATCAGTGAACAATCTGAATTAAATATATGGGCAAAAACAATTATAGCTTACATGATATAAATTTTTAACAATATAGGACACAAATAAGTTACATATATTCTGTGTGTAATGGACAGCAACAAGAAACAATGATTATAACACTCTATATCGACAAATTAATTAATTTTTGCGTGTACATAAAAGAGACTACCCCACGACACAAGTTTGTATGAGTGACTTATAAGATAGGTGAAGGCACGCTATCTTTCTGAAGAATCATGTATTCACTAACACTGTAAAAACTATTACTAATTAACATTCTTTTGAGTTCACTTTTAAAACTGCTCAGCTTCTGAATCCTTTTAATTTTTAAGGGAAGAGCACTAGAGAGAATTTTTGGGTGGTATATTGCACTCTTGTTGTACTGGGCTTTCTTATGCACTTCTCTGTGAAAGTCATTACTCTGTCTTGTTGTATAGTCATGGAACTCACTGTTTAAAGAAGAAAACTTGGGGTGAGACTTCACTGCCCCCTAAAACCATAATGATTTAGCTTATCTAAAAGAATTCCATTATTTACACAATCAAAGGCGTTTGAGAGATCACAAAAAATACCAATAGGTGATGTCCGGATATTCAGCGCATTTAATATTTGATCAATGAAAGCGTATATAGCATTTTCTGTTGAAAAGCCTTTCCAAAAACCAAACTGACATTTTGTTAGTACTTTTTTTTTTTTACAAATATGGGAGGCTACTCTTGAATACATTACTTTCTCAAAAATTGTTGATAGGACTGTCAGAAGAGAGATTGAGCGGTAGTTGTTGACATCCGACATATGCCCCTTTTTATGCAATGGTTTTACAATGGCGTATTTCCTGCCTCGAGATGACTGGGTGTTGTTGTGTCATCTTCATCATCTTCATTCATCCCCATTATGGTCAGAGGATGGCAACGGCAAACCACCTCCATTAGGACCTTGTCTAGTAAAGTGGTGTGGGTCTCCCGCATCATCCCCCTACGCTCTGTAAAGAAGCATGGGCCTTCATTTCCATTTTTTTCCATTTCAGTCTATTGGGGAAAACACCCTGCTCCAAAGAGCTATTACATATGTGGCTGAGAATCCTACTTATCTGTGGGGAACAGGCTTTAAATACCTTGCTGGAAATGCCATCAATTCCGTAAGAACTGTTACTTTTCAGTGAGTTTATTATTTTACTGATTTCAGAGGGAGAGGTTAGTGGAATTACAGTTGTTTCAAACTGCACAGGTACGGCCTCTTCTATTAGTAGCCTTCCCTCTTCTAGTGAAGATCTAGATCCTATTTTCTCCACAACATTTAAAAAATGATTATTGAAAATATTTTCAATTTCTGATTGTTTATTAGTACACTTGTCATTCAATTTTATGGCACTAAAGTCTTCCTGTGCTCTTGGTTGCCCTGTTTCCCTTTCAGTAATATTCCAAATTGTTTTAATTTTATTATCAGAGGTACTGATCTCAGACATGATACACATGCTTCTGGACTTTTTAATTACTTTTCTTAGTACCGCACAATAGTTTTTATAATATTGAACAATTTCGGGGTCAGTACTTCCTCTTGCTGTTAGATACAGTTCTCTTTTATGGTTGCAAGCTATTCTTATTCCTTTAGTTAGCCAAGGTTTTTATATGTTTTCTTGAAATTATGTTTAACTATTTTCTTGGAAAACAATTTTCAGATACCCTTAAAAATGTATTGTGGAATAAGTTATATTTCAAGTTTGCATCGGGTTCCTTATACACTTCATCTGAGTCTAGCTGCTGTAGGCTTTCCCTAAAGTTTGCAATATTTATATTGTTAATTGAATGCACTGCTTTGAAAATCTGATTTGATATACTGCATGGAGCTATGTCACGTACTGTAACTAGCTGTGCACCATGATCTGAAAGACCATTCTCAACAGGATAAGCATTTATGTCCTTAAACTTATCTTGGCTATAAAAAAGGTATCTATCAATGTACTGCTGTTCTTTGTTATCCGAGTAGGAAAATCAATGACGGAGCTCAAATTAAAAGAACTGAGTGATACTACAAGGTCATTCTTCCTATTACACTCTTTCAAGGAATCAACATTGAAATCCCCACAAATTATAATTTGCTTCCCCCTGTTTGACAGATAGCACAACAAAGCATCCACGTTTTCTAGAAATAGCTGGAAATTCCCTGAGGGGGACCTATACACTGTTACAGTTATGAAAGTGCCAAAATTTAGTTTCAGTGGCACATGCTTCCATATGTTGCTCTACAAAAATTTTTTTAGTTTCTAAATTTTTTGCACTGTGGAAGCTTTTGACATATATGGCAACTCCTCCTCTCATCATATTATCTCTACTTACATGTGTACCCATTGATGCTAACCCTTTGCATATCAGTGACAATGTGATGCTCAGACAGGCATAGTACATCTATTACATTCTCAGTTTCTATATCTTCTAAACAAAGCAGAAGCTCATCAATTTTATTCTTCAATTCCCCAATATTTTGATGAAATATACTAACATTATTTTTCACTTTACTTTTGTAAGTAACTTGAACATTTTTAACATCTTTAGTACTTGCCTGGCTGTTTCCCACTGGACACTGATCTTACACTAAAAAAGAGTTTCCACCTTGAGATGTAGTTTGTCCCCCCTTTAAATTTCCTGCTATCAGCCCAGCCAGTCTACCCTTCCCTTTCTTGTTGAGGTGTAGGCCATGTCTAGTATAGTCCCACCTACAGAGTGAATCAACAGGAACCACACTAATGTGTGACCCTGCACCAGATCCAAGTAGCTGTTCCAACTCCAAATTAACTCTCCTGACAGAAGAGCTCAAATTATGTCAGTCGTGGTGCTCCAGAACCCTTCACTGGTATGACTCGATGTTGATGCAATCTTTGCCAGGTCACACTCTATGCTGTACCCCGGATCTCTGTCAATACTGTTGCCCGGCCCACCCACAATAACCACAGTATCTTCCTTAGTAAAGCCTCTACATAGTGAACCTAAATCCTCTGTAACCTGCCCCAGTCCAGCACTAGGTTTGAAAAAACTTGTGACCTGGTATTCTGACCCTAATTCATCCTGCAGAAGTTGGCCCACACCCCTTGCATGCGAACTACCTAGCAACAAGACTTTCTTTCTCTTTGCAGACTTCCCTACATTCTTATTCAATTTGCTGCTGAAAGCTTGTTGAGCCCTGTCTACATCTACTTCTGTGAGAGGCTCATCAGTTTCTGACTGAGGCAACAGGTCAAACCTATTTTGTACATTAATAACAAAGCTGTCAGAAGAATTTCTTGGCCTGTTCCTTATGCCTGTTGCCACTTCCCACCCCTGTTTACTCTTCTCCCCCCTTAACCTGCCCAGTTCTCCCTAGCCTCATCTAACTCAGCCTGAAGGGGAGCAATTTTCCCCTCCTGTTCCACAGTCTTTCTGACTCTACTGCATAGCCTACAGAACCACTGATGAGTCTCGCTCATTTTCCCAATTCCCACGCCACTACAATCGCCCCAATGAAAAAAGTTACTACATCCATCACACCAAACCCTGGAGCTAATGATTCTACAGCACGTTAGGCACTTTACACTCATGGTACAAATCGATTTTAGTGACAGAAAGACAATTAAGTTACCCGAAAACAATGAAAATACGTGTACGAAAAATTAGGCATACTCGCGACTATGTAAACAGTGGTTCAGAAGTTTTTTACTGGAAATTACTTAAGAGATGACGATACTCTACAGATATAAAGGGGCAGCAAACGTATTTAGCACACTAAACTATCAGTAAATGCACCTAAAATTGCGGTATGAAGTTTAATCTGAAAGCTCTAAAGTTCGACCTGGCCGCGATCTGTAAACAAAACGAACTTTACGTGATTACTGTGAAAATACTACTTAAATTACTTATCTTGTATGAGAGCTGTGACTCAGACGTCCGTATAGCATGCGCAGGGCTGAACATGTCATGTGCACTTCACAAAAGTTTCCAGAGTATGTAATAAATGTAGATATAGAAGTTAAGTACGCTCTACTATGCTGCAATTTTGTCTTTCCGTTATTTTACATAGACTGATCATACATAGGGAAATGACATTGGGAAAATAACAAAACAGAATGCAATTATTATACCCATGTTGTGTTGTACGGTGGACATCACATCCAACTGATGAGTATGATTACATGTAATGTTCAACTAAGTTTTTGGAAATTATAGAACCATATAAGGTGGGATTCTATCATCAACAAGCACTTCAGAATAAGAGTAATTCTCTTAAAATGTTCTGATTTTATACAACAGAATGTGCAAATGTCTGAAAGTTCCTTAAACAACTGATTTTCCATGGAGGATCCAGATTATTACATTTATGAGAATATGACGAAGCTTTTCATATTTATATCTTAAGTTGTTAATTTCATAGAATCTATTTTTTGTTTTTGTGTATTCTAATCAATAAACTATTGATTTCATTTCCAGATCATGCAATTCCAACTGTTGGCTTGCATTAGTTGTGTACGGTGATATTGTTGCTGGTAGTTTTAGAGTTGCAGAGACGTATATTTTTTATCTTCCAATGTCTACAGCAAGCATTATTATATCACAGACTGGTTCAGGTAAAATAAAATTCGAATTTTAAATGTTATTTATCTGTAATTAAATTATGGTAAGGAATTCTTTTATTACTAACATTACTTAATGATAGTGTAACTATATAATGACTAGGCATAAGTAGAGATACTTGATTGCATCATAGCTGAATAATTTAAAGTTAAAAGCAGGCCACATTACTTCAGCTGAAAATCTTGTCACATCAACATGTAAGTAATTTTCAATAGATCTCAGTACTGAGATGAATATTGACAAAGTAGCATAGTAATGGGAGGTGTTACTGCAGTATCATCTGTAAATGTGAACTTTGACAATGTATTTAAATTGATGCAATATTAATTTCAAATGCTTGCTATAGAGAACTCTGAAATAACATTGAAATAATGTAATATTAGGTTAACTATACATTTTTTCATAAACATGTATCAAATGTGATAAAACGTGATGACAATGTTATGTGAGAAATATGAGTTAATTTATGAACATGTAAGATGTTTTAAGCAGGTTAACATATTAAATTTCAGTGCCAAGTAAAGAATCCAACAATGACTATGGTCTAAGCATATAATTCAGTACAAACTTAGCCACAAAAGGGAACGTCAAAGATCTAATCCCTATCTTTGTTTTATTCTGCATAAAATGCCCCAGATTAATTGAAATGAACATAAAAAAAACCATTCAAAGGTGTAAAACTGACTTATTTTACAGTAAACACAATAGACTGTATAATAGGATTTCTACACTGAATATCCAGTGAAAGAAAAGTTAGTATTTAGACAGTCATGTATGATACAGGAACCAAAATTGGGCATAGGAAAGAGAAACCAGAAATGCTGAACCATCCTTTCAAAAACTCTTTACAAAAGAAGCATCAGGAGTTCTGCTAAAGTGTAAGTCTCATACCACTGGAATGATGAGTAACAGAGACATCAATGACATTGGAACTGAAAAGCAGCTGAAATATGTTATATTCATCTTGGACCTAGGATCTAATAACATTCTACATAAAGATGGTATCTGTTCTTCTGGACATGTCCAAAAGAACTGATACCATCTTCATATAGATAAGGCCAGTGATCTTCTTCAAATCGGATGCACTCACATCACCCCAACACTTACAGGAATCGTGAGTAATGAGTATAATGGGCAGGGGCACTACAAATGTAGTGTGTGGAGAGAAAGTTGGAAGTGTGGGGGAGCATGCTAGAGATAAGTCCCTGCAGCGACACTATCCTCTGTATCCTCGGTGGCTCAGTCTGAGAGAGCATCTGTCATGTAAGCAAGAGATCCCAGGTTTGAGTCCCGGTTGGGGCACACATTTTCAATTGTCCCTGTTGATATCTATCAACACCTGTAAGCTGCTAAAGGTCTGTATTTCACTGTACAAAGGGCGTTCAAAAAGTTTTGCACAGTCGTCTCTAATTTGTTTATTTTTTGCAGGAGGAGAATGAAATTTTTTGTGAACATACTTGGAACATTCATCTATACATTGAGGCTACTCAATATAGCCTCCATCACCTGTGATGCATCTGCCCAATGTTCCTTCCATGATGTAAATGCACTGTGGTAAAATTCTGGAGATTGACATTTACACCATCGCTTGACACAGGAAATAAGGTCTTTCTCACTATTAAATGTCTTACCACATAGGTGGGCCTTCGGATGACTAAAGAGGTAAAAATCAGACAGAGCCAAGTCCGGGAGGATGAGGAACAATTTTCCTCCCCATTTTCCTGATTTTCCCCTGTGTCATCAGGGCTGTATAGGGTTTGAGTTGTCATGGTGTAGTGTGATGAACTGACCCTGAAGCTGTGGTCTGTGGGTCTTGATGGTGTGTTGCAGCTTGTCCAATGACAAACAGTAATGGTTCCCATTAATTGTGGAGCCAGGTTCCAAAAAGTCAATGAAAATAACATCAGACTGATCCCAGAAGAAAGAGGTCATCACCTTTCTGTCTGCTGTTCATGAAAGTCTTTGATTCTTCTTCTGAGAGTAACCCGGATGATGCCACTCTATGGATTGGGTTTTGCTCTCAGGTTCCGACAAAAACAACCATGTTTCATCCTGGGTAATGATGCCATCAAAACACTGTTTCCACTCTTCAGTAAAGGTCTTCATGAGACCCTCGCATACATTCTTCCTCATCATTTTCATTTCTCTTCTCAATAAACTAGGCATCCAACATGCACAGATTTTTCTGTACCGTAGTGACTGTACCAGTGATACTACACTATCCAAAGACAAATGAGTGATTTCAGCATGCTGTCATGTCATCACACATCTGTCATTTTGGATGATTTGATCAATGGTCTACTTATTCACTTCACTCACTGCTGTCAATGGTCTACCACACCATGGATTGTCCAGTGGAGAGAAATCACCTTCTTTAAACCTCTGCAACCACTGCTGATACTGCTGCAATTCACTGTGTTCTCCCCATAAACAGGGAGCAACTTCCTGTGAATCGATGTGGCAGAGTCATCTCCGGTCTTGAAGAGGAACTCCATCACTAACTGTTGTCGCAAACTGACATCTACTTCATGGTCCATTATGGCTCACCTGTAAATAAAAGATAATACTTTTATATACCAACTTATAGCTAAATGTTCCAAGTATGTTCACAAAAAATTTCATTCTACTCCTGCAAAAAATTAAAAAAATTAGAGATGACTGTGCAAAACTTTTTGAATGCCCTTTGTAGTTTCATAATAAATTCTTGTCAGATTATGTACATTGGTTGCAGCTGACGTAGCTCCTGTGTGAAACATATTATAGCGTTTTTCCATTGTTACTGAGCATACTCTGCAGTATGATTTCAAGGACCTGAATGCCTGTTACACTAAATGGCTGTCTGGGGTCCCCCACTCAGCATTAGTTCTAGCACATCTTTGCTTCCTGACCTTGACCCCAGTGAATCTACATTCCTCTCACTCTTTTTTTTAACTATTACTAGCCTTTTCCATGTTGCTTTGCTCACATACATGTTTGACACACATATTGCATGCATATACTCCTTCACCATCTCTGTATCCACCTCTGCCTCCCATTGTCTCCCTGTCCATCTCATCCTCCCCCCCCCCCCCCCACCTTCTAATTGTCCGTCTCATTCTCCCCACCCTCTCTGTGTCTCCATCACCTCATCCCCCCTCTCTGCGTCCATCTCCTCCTCCTCCTCTCCCTCTTCCTTTTCTACCTGCTCACTATCCCTCTATACCTTCCATCGGCCTCCTGCATCTCCCCATCTTCATCTTCTGTTCGTATGTCCCCTCCTTGCCCCTCTCTCTGTCCATGTCCTCTGTCCCCCTGACACTAGTCATCTTATCCTCCTCCACAACCTCTCTGTACCCATCACCTATTCCCTTCTTTCCATCTGTCCACCTTCTCCTTTAACTTTCTTTGTCCATTTCATCTCCCGACTCCCACACAGCCCGTCTCTTCCCCCCATCTTTCTGCTCAGCCATGTCCATCCCCACATGTAACCTTACAAGGCATGCCATTGTTACACACACAACACAACTCCTCTCCCCTCTCCCGCTTCCTAGTTGCTCTCTCTGTCCATCTCATCCACCCCCCACCCCCCTGTCCGTGCCACCTCTCTCTCTCTCTCTCTCTCTCTCTCACTCTCTTTCACTATCTCTCACTATCTCTCTGTCCTCAGACCATCAGCTCCTCTGCACTCTCTGTGTGTTTACCTCCTGCTCCCCAGTCTCTCAGGTAAATTCCCCCTCCCCACTTCTACCTGTCTCCTGTGTAGTTTTTGAATATCCCTAGAAATAGTCAGTTTACTTCCATTTTGCTTTCAGATCTTTGTTTCTATGCAGTAAAAGCCTAAAAATGACTCAGAAATTTTCAGGATTCAGGGAATTTTCTGCTCATCATTACCTCTTAAATCTAGCTTCTGCTTACAAAAACGAATTGGGATGTCAATTAGAATTTTTGTGATGTCTCTATTACCATTCACTTCATTGATGCATCTGAATTTCACCAGTTTGTGATGCCCATTTACTAGGTCAAAAATTCTAAATACTTGTTTGCATAATTATTTATATGAAATGAAATTACTTGGATGATCTTTAGAAGAAGCATGCTATGCTAAAACTCTAAACAGACTGTTCAGTGTTCTTAAGAGCAAACATGGCAAGCAGAATAATTTCCTTTTGTAGGGTTAGCACATAATTACTTGTGTTGCTCATACAATGAAGTTTTCAATGATAAGTTTTGATCTTATCTTTCTGAAAAAGGTATAGCACCAGTGTTTAGATGTCTTTTATTCAAAATTTCATGTCATTCAGTATCACATCTGCTTGAAATCAAAAGTTCCTGCAAAGAAGTAATGATGACCTCACACAAAAGTGTTACTTCTGTCTTTGTAGAAGATTGGGATTCAGTCATATTCACTGCACACAGGACAACTACAATAAGAGCGACCCAGAGAGGCAGCACTGCAGCTGCCAGGCTCTGATGCCACTGAAGTGCATAGCAAGATGACAACAACAACCTGTACCCTCTCTTCTGTTCCTAGTAGTGACGTCAGGTTACCGTGGTAACTAAGCATGGCCTGGAATGTATGTGACCTTCTCGCCATATGTTTCAGGCCTCCAGCTGCCTTAGGTTAGGATTAAGCTTTCAGACCTTGTCTTGCTCTCAGGAGCTGGCTGTTTAGAAAAAATAACAGAAGCTAATGTCTTTTGTACTCACTGACAAAAGTACACAAAGGATTAATGTAAAAACAATTATTGCTACTACAATTACTATTACTAAAACTTCTGGCACAGTAAAGAGAGGAGGCTCAGCTTCTCTTGCCGCTGTCTGTTTCAGACAACACTGATCTTTCTCTTTTCCGCTTCCCATATTTTCATTCAGTAAGTGTAATGGTAGATGAAAAATTTTTAATTAATTGCACAGACATTGCAGCTGGAAGAACAAAATTTTGTGTACAATTCACTTATTGATTGCTGTATACTTTGATAAAACTTGGCACCCACAAAACCACATGCAAAAATCTAGTTTGCTCAACTTCAACAGAAGCAGTGGCCTGAAACTACCTACAGTTACTTTTCTATTGTATTTGCATTTTGGGCGATGGGTGCCACACAAAAGGTCAGCAGTATGAGCTGGAAAGAAAAGAAAAAAGATAGAGAGAGACAGAGAGAGAGAGAGAAATAATTTGCAGAGGCGGGTCACTGGAACAGAAATCCTGGCAGCTGCATTAAAGTACTGTACTGAAGCACACAGAGTCCCTCACAAATAAAATGCGTTCATAGGTGACACAATCCAATAATGATATTTCAGATGTTACCAAAATTAATTTCATTGTTTCCCTAACAAATTTCTTGCTGGAAGTTTCTACACAGTCCAACAAAACACAAATTCATGAGTGATGACACTTTTCGTTTTGCAAGAGGAATAGTTTCACACCTCTAATGCTGTGTTATTTTTATTTCAGAATACTTTCATGTTTTCACAATAAAATATATATCACATGCATTTATAAGCTTTTGAGATGTTCATTTTTTTCAGTTCAAACATGTCAGTGGTTCTGTTTTATCAATAGGTTGAAGTAAAAAACATTTTTCTTCAGAATTTCTTGTAATGTTAGTTTTTTTCCCTAGCAGCAGGCAAAGAGTTTTCTTTTGGGAAGTACTGCATAATATTCTGGACTAAGAATAGAGATATCTATTTTTTTTTTTTTTGGACTTTATACTAATGTTTGAAATTTTCACTAAAGGGTAATGCTGAGAGATGGTGAGACAACCTTGAGGTGCCTATGTTTGTGATGGCTGCTATGGTGATTTCGCTCATGTATGTGTATCACATATATTACACAAATCTCCTCCAGCATCCTTTCCTTGTGCATCTCCTCATTCTTCTTACTCTGCCCTTCTCTTCCTACACCCTCTCTCTGTTCAGCTCCTCTTCCCCTTTCTCTATATTCACCTCTCCTCTGCCCCCTCACTGTCCATTTCCTCTCCATTACAGTCCATCTTCCCCTCTTATCAGTCCATCTCCTCCTCCCCTTATCATCGTCCACCTCCTCCTTTCCCCTATCTCTGTCCAACTCCAACTCCCCCTCTCTATTTGCCTATCCCATCTCATCTATCAAGTTTCACCTCCCCCATCTCTCAGTCCATTTCATCCTCCCCCTTCTCTGTTCATCTCCTTCCTCTCCCTTGGTCAATCTTCTCCTTCACCTCTATACTCCTATACTCCCAGCTCCTCCCACCTCTTCCTTCCTCTGTCTCTCTGTCCATTTTCTATTTCCCTTCTCTCTCAGTCCATCTAATCCTCCTCCTCTTTCTCTGTCCATCTCTTCCTGCCTTCATCTCTCCTGCCCCCATCATGCTATCTGTCTTCTCCTGCTCCCACTTCCTATTCATCTCCTCCTTCCCACCTCTCCCTGTTGCTTTCCTCCAGCCCCCTTCTTCCTATCCTTGTTCTGCTGCCCCCTCTCCCTATCAGTCTCCACCTGCCCCACTCCCTCTCTCCATCTCATCCTCCCCATGTCTTCCTATTCATTTCCTCCTCCCCACCTCTCCCTATTCATATTCTGCTGCCTCTCTCACCTGTCCCTCTCCTCCTCCTCCCCATATCTATCTCTCCTGCAAGCCCTCTCTGTCCATCTCCTCCTCTGTTCACCTCAAACCTCCACCAGCTCTGCCAATCTGCACATGTTGGACTGTAAAGTAGGCAGATACTACCGCTACAACAGGACTGTAAAGTAGGCACATACTACTGCTACAACACCTCTATCAAGGAGTACAGAAAAGCAGCAGGACCTTGAATACCTTTTTTTTGCACCTTACTTGAAGGATGCCATGCAAAGCAGTTTGATAACACAGACTGATTCTACTCTGGTACATCATACTCAACGTACAGGATGGCCCAGGTGTTGGGGGTTACAAAACAGTTTCTTGTCCCTGACATGTAGGCTGCACTGAAAAGCAGGTTACAAGGGAGGTCACTACTACTCCCATGCCACACACCCTCAAGCAGGGCAGCCTATGTAGCATGGAAAGGAAAACCATGTTTTGGGCTGTAACCCACAGTGACATTTCCTGCTTTTGTGCCAAATTTGGTTTAAATCGATCCAGTGTCTTAGAAGGAGATTCTGGACATATATATATACATAAATACATGCTGCTTTGTATATATACCACCCATTTTCCCACAGCTTCACTCAGGTACACTTATGTCACATGTATTGCACACACCTCTTCCACCATTCCACCACCCTCTCTTTGTCCATCTCCTCCTCCACCCTTCCTACGTCCATCTCCTACTTCCACCTCTCTCTGACCAAATCCTTCTCCTTCACTCCATATGGCCTTCCCCTTTCCTGTCCTATCTCCATCCATGTCCACCTCCTCCATCTTGTGGTCCATATTTTTTTACTCTCGACCATCTCCTCCTTTCCCCTTCTCTCGGCCCACCTTCTTCTCCCCATTTCTTGGTTCATTATCTCCTACTCCATCTCTCAGTCAATTTCCTCCTCTCCATCTGTATGCCCATCTTCTCTCCACGCACACTCTCTGTGCATTTCCTACTCCGGCTCTCCCTCTCTGTCAATTTCTGCCTCCCCTCTCTCTGTCCGCTCCTACTTCCCCTTGCTCCCATTCCACCTCTTCTTCCCCTTTTCTCTCTGTCGTCCATCTTCTCCTGTCTCTACCCCTATTTCCATCTTCTCTTCACCCTGTCTCCCTATCTGTCTCCTCCTGTCTCATTCCAATTGTATTTTCTGCTTCCCACCTCTCTCTGTTATTCTCCATATGCCCCCTTCTTCCTAACCATCTCCTCCTGCTCCCTCTCTGCCTCCTCATCCTCTCCTTCCACTCTCCTTCTGTCCATCCCCTCCTCTGTCTTTCTCAACCTTCCTCTAGCCATGTCTGTCCACATGTGTAGACCTTGCAAAATGTGTTGATAAAGTGAGCTGATGCTACTCTAACACATAAAAATGTCATGCACAGTGCAGCAGCCTGAACTATGTGCATGCATACAGTGGTTTATTGCATATGTCTGTAGAATGTGCCATGAATCCCTTCCATACTTTATAGGAGTTGTCAGTGCTAAAATTTTTTGTAAATATTTCAAATTATGTGTAAAGTTTCTTGGAAATTGCTAAATGCTCTCATTCTCAAATACTGGATGAATAAAGTCTAGGAAGTCAGATGTTATACCCTCACCCCTTTGATAGGTAGGTGGATCTTGCCCCACCTCCCCAGCTCCCCCCCCCCCCTGCCCCATAGTGATTGTCACCTGACAGTAAGGTATATGTGTACCTAGTTTGGTTGAAATCCATCTATTGGTTTAGGAGAAGATATAGAAAACACAGACACACATCCATTTATATTATTAATTCATTTGTATTCTGTATTGCCTTTACTATCTCTCTTCATTCATCACACCACACCTCTCCCTCCCCTCCCTCCCTCCCTTCCTCTGTCTATCTCTCTCTCTCTCTCTCTTTTCTTTTACTCCTTCTCCCCTGCTCTCTTAGACATCACTCCATCAATCTCTTCATCTTTATTTTATTCTGACATCATAGCAGGTAGGTGTGTCTCATCCTTTTGTTTAAGTGAATTGATCCTCCTTCTCAACTTTTCCTAACATATCTTTCTTTCTCCTTGGTGAATGAGGTAACAGTTTGGAAAGATCAGAGTGATTTTTTACATTTAAAAGTGTCTACAGAAGTACTGGAATTTTATAATCTTAAAGATAGTACCGACCATCCATTCTGTATCTTTGTAAATTTACAGTTTTTTTTATTTATTTTTTAATCAGTGACAGGTGAGGAAGTAATATCAGGTCTGCTACAGGGAAGTGTGCTAGGACCCTTACTGTTCATGTTGTACATTGATGACCAGGTAAATGATATTAATAGTAACTTCAGACATTTGGCAGATGAGCACATTATTTGTAATAAAGTACTGTCCAAACAAAGCTACACAAATATCCAGTTAGTTATTGGTGATAGTTTGGAACCACAAAAATATTGGTAACTTGTTTTAAATATTCAGAAATGTGTGATAGTGCATTTTCAAAACACAGAAACCCAGTGTCTTGTGATGATTACAACAATGAACTACAGTTGTAATCAGTCAGCTGATGCAAATATCAGGGAATATGATACAGAATTATCATAGGGGCCCAGGTGTGGGCAATAAAGGTGGCAAACTTCAACTTATTGGTATTTGGTGGAAAGTGCACTCAGTTTGCAAAAGAGACTGTTCAAAAAACCCTAGAATATCGCAGAAGTATGTGGGACCATACCAAATAGAAAGAATGGGGGAAACTGAATGTATACAAAGAAGGGGAGTTTGTTTCACTCATGGTGAAGTTTCCTGTAACTACTGAATGTGCTGAACTGGGTATGGAGAAAGGAGCAACTTCCTACTTCTTACAAAGTTTCAAGAACTTTAGGAAGTTTCTATAGCTTTGTATATATATATATATATATATATATATATATATATATATATATATATATATATATATATATATATATATATATATATATATATATATATTACTCCTGCAATGATCATGACAACAAGATTAGACAGCACATCACATGCTGAGGTATTGAAGCAATCATTCCATAGTACTTCATAATGAACATAAAAGGGAAGAAAACATAATATATGGTGCATTAGAGGTTGCAATTAAGAGAGGTTAGCAAAATACAGATGAAATGGTACAATACCAGAGAAGGAAGGTTGCTACTCACCGTATAGCAGAGATGCTGAGCCACGATAGACACAACAAAAAGATTCACACAATTATAGCTTTTGGCCATTTTAAGGCCTTTGACAGCAGTAGACACACATACACACACGCACACACACAATCACACAAACACAACTTGCACACACATACACGCACGCACACACACAATCACGCAAACACAACTTGCACACACATCTGCAGTCTCAGAGAACTGAAACCACACAGTGAGCAGCAGCACCAATGCATGATGGGAGTGGCGAGTGGGTAGGGATAAGTAGGAGGCTGGGGTGGGGAGGGGGAAGGATAGTATGGTGGGAGTGGTAGACAGTGAAGTGTTGCAGTTTAGATGGAGGACAGGAGAGAAGGTGCGGAGGGGGTAAGTAGTGGAAAGGAGAGAAATAAAAAGAAATTAAACTAAAAGTCTGGGTGTGGCGGTGAAATGATGGCTGTGTAGTACTGGAATGTGAACAGGGAGGGGGCTTGATGGGTGAGGACAGTGACTAACAAAGGTTGAGGCCAGGACGGTTACAAGAATGTAGGATGTATTGCAGGGAAAGTTCCCAGCTGCGCAATTCAGAAAAGCTTTTGTTAGCAGGAAGGATCCATATGGTACAGGCTGTGAAGCAGTCATTGAGATGAGGGATACCATGTTTGGCAGCGTGTTCAGCAACAGGGTGGTGACAACTAATAAGTTGTCTGTCCACATGAATGGCCACCGACAAACTGTGGCCAAAAAACATGTGGACCATTCTGTTGCTGAACATGCTGCCAAACATGGTATCTCTCATCTCAATGACTGCTTCACAGCCTGTGCCATATGGATCCTTCCCACCAACACCAGCTTTTCTGAATTGCGCAGGTGGGAACTTTCCCTGCAATACATTCTATGTTCCCGTAACCCTCCTGGCCTCAACCTTCATTAGTCTCTGTCCTCACCCATCCAGCCCCCTCCCTGTTCACATTCCAGCACTACTCAGCCATCATTTCACTGCCACACCAAGTCTTTTAGTTTAATTTTGTTTTATTTCTCTCCTATCTGTTACTTATGACCCCCCCCCCCCACCCCCTGCCCTTCCACACCTTCTCTCCTGCCCTCCATCTAAACTGCAACACTACAATGTCCGCCACACCCACCATACTATCCCTCCCCCTCCCTGCCCCAACCTTCTCTTTACCCCCACCCACTCGCCAATCCCATCATGCACTGGTGCTGCTGCTTGCAGTGTGGTTTCAGTTCTCTGATACTGCAAACGTGTGTGCAAGTTGTGTTTGCGTGACTGTGTGTGTTTGTGTGCATGTGTGTGTCTGCTGCTGACAAAGGCCTTACTGGCGGAAAGCCATAATTGTACGAAATTTTTTTTGTTGTGCCTATCGCGACTCAGCATCTCTGCTATATGGTGAGTAGCAACTTTCCTTCTCTGGTATTGTTACAATCCATCCTGGATTTTTGATTGTTTGATAGATGTAAATGATAGACAGAAATGAAATACGGGACCTGTGTCTGGAAGGAGAAAAATTTAAAACACACTCACGTAGTCTTTGTTTGGAGTTCTGTGTCTTGGACACCAGCTTTTCTATCCACCTTCTGCCTCTGAATGCATTTTTGTCCTTGTACCTTTTCATCCTCCTACCTGCACACCAGTTTCATATATTTGGTTGTGTTTCACTATTCTGTTGCAGCTAAGCCATATGCGTTTTATCCCTCTGATAAAAGACTTAATCTGAAAGCTCATGAGATATTAATTTTTCTCTACATTCTTTTGTTCTGCCCATCAGATCCGATGTGTGAAAGGAAATTACTTACTCTTCTAGAGATATTTGTGTGAAATCCTTGATTTTCTTTTAGTAAATTCTTTGTATGGGTCATTAGTTTTAATTTTTATAAGAGTATTCTGATTATTTTTATCTTTAAGTATTGAGTTTTTAATAAATAATATTCTATGATGACTTTAAATGGCTTTTCTGTGTTTTGCAGTCTTAATTGATCTTTCTTAATTGATACTTTCTGTTTTATGCACTAGATATCAGAGCAGGAAATTTGAGGGAGGCCATTGTACTACAAGTGAGTTTTTTTGTTGGAACTGTCCTCTTCACTTACTTGGTGTCTGATTATTCAGCATTGCTGAGATTAATACGCTATGCCAGGTAATGCAGAAACCTTTATACCATTTTACACTTTATCTTTAATTATAATAGAGAAAGCAGTATCATACATTTTGGATAACTGCATTCTGAGCTCAAAATTAAGCCTTAGCAAAGAAAAAGAGAGATAAAAATTTCTATTTTTACATTTAAATTTCGTAACTATACATTAAAATCACATTGAGTTAACTGTTAGACTGAAAGTTTATTCTGAAAAACACTCCTTGTTAAAAACAACAGAAACAAAATAGTTTCAAGAACCATAATATATCTGGAATATAATTTGCCCATGAATTATCTAATTTCAGAACTTCTGTACCAACCTCTGTTCTCAGTTATTAATAGTTTTTTATAAATGCTTAAGGCAATCTATTTATTATATGTATCTGGTAAAGATACAGTCTCACAGTAAGACTTTCTAATGCAAAAAGTCTGTCGGTAGGTAAAAGAATAAAGGACATGAGTAGTATAAGAGTATTTTACCTAAAAATATTTCTTTTGTTATTTCCTAAGATATCTTGCCTCAGAAACATACTTTGCAAGGACTTGCAAAAAAAAAGTAGCACAATATTGTGATACCATAATTGCCTAAAAACATCTCTTACCTGGTTTCCTAAGACACTTTGCCTCAGCAATATACTTGTAAGAACCAGCAGAAGTAATATATTACTGTGAGACTGCACTTGCCTTGATAAAACTTTATAGTTGAGAAGTGTCCTGTTGAAACCATTCTCCATGTTCATTACTAACAGAAACAAGGTTATCCAGACAGTTATGCAAATGAGCTTACAAGAAACATAGTTTAAGTGGCATATTACATCCAGTGATTTGGTATGAACACATTAGTTATTGTAAAATATTGCCATTGTATTCTGCACACACATGAAGGGTAGGCATGCTGTTGTTCCAACATTCAGCATGTCAAGGAAATGTTCATCTGATGTTAATTCTAGATGTGTTGGTCATGCAAATATTTCTTCCTTTCTTTTGTTTCACTGATCTTTGGAAATTTCTCTCACGCCTGCAATGATGCATGTGAAGTTTTGTCCATGGCTTTGACAAAGCTCATGATGAGATACTTCTTAGTGTGAAGCAAAAGTAAAAAAAAAAACATTTCTGGGGTTAACAAACTGAGTGCACATCAAATTCTTCTGTCCAGGCAGCAGCTCATTCTGAGCAGCCTGGAAGAATGCAGTATGTAGATATGTCGATATAGAAACCCTTTACATTTTTCATACTGATAAGTGTCAGTAGCAGCTTAAAGTTCTTGTAGGTTTGCTTCAGATTAACTGATTAACTGTTTGAGGAAACAAACAGAAGGAAATGTGATTCCATTATGGAGATGTACTGCTTCCAGACTGACTTTGCTGGAATCTATGAACAGACACCACTCACTTTCTCCAGAACTATAGCCAAAGTTTTCCATAATTTACTGAGTATCATAACAAAAAACCAAGTAAACTTCCTTGGATAAATATTCAGAAAAATTGGCATTGCTGTTATCATAAACACTCACCTTCATATCACCAAGCTAAATGCTAAACCTCTTGCTTTGACACATTTAAATCACAAACAGTATCACTGAGACCCCTTTAAATGAAAAGTGTAAATTATTTTATTCACAGCAGCCCTAAAATATTGGACTGACATGGAAATCTCCTTTGTTGTCTTGATCAGAGTCCACATCTGCCATGGGAATGTCTTACAATTTAAAACCTGGATCTTAAATCTCTGTCTTACCATTATATAATCTGTCTGAAATCTTCTAGTGTCTCCAGGCCTCTTCCATGTCTACAATCTTCTTTCATGATCCTTAAGTTCATAAACATATCAGTAAGTTCAATTATATACATAGAGTAATTGTAAGAAGCATCTAGCATCAGTCAATGGTTGTACACTCTCCTTGAGAACACACACAGTCGCAATGACCAGGGCTACCCAAAACAGAGCTAAGCATGGGTACGTCCAAAACTCGAGATCCAATCCGATACAATATTGCAATACTCATGATAGATTCAAGTAAACATAGTCATAAACAGCTTTTAATGATGACACAGTCCAGTAGTTTGAGAACCAAAATCAGAGTATGAAAGCAGACATGTATACATCTGTTTATATTGTCCATACTAGTAAATGTCTTCTGCACTATTTGCTAATTGTTCATAAAAACAAACCAACATACATAAAAGCCTAGAAGATTCACTTACAATTGATAAAAAATTCCTTACTGATTTAAAGTTACGTAATGTGTTAGAAAATCAATGCTCCTACTCAAGGGGGGGGGGGGGGGAGGGGGAGGGACCATGCATTTATGCTGAATAATATTGTCTTTAGCAGTCTTGGGTAACAACTCACAAATATCAGTCACAACACAGATCCAGCTGACAGACTCTTGAGTACATTATCCAGTATCCATGATCTCTTTCAAGTTTACTGGTCCAGCCATACAGCAGTGTGGGAAATAGATCTACCCACATCTTCCAGTTTCTTCCCTAGAGCTCTCACCAACCATTCCAATGGATAGGTAACTTCCTGTCTAGCCATCACATCAAATACTGAAACATTGTTTTGTGTACTGAATATGCTATTCAACATCTTCTTCACATCACTTGAGATAAGCTCTCCTTAGTCATTTTTTAAAGTCAGTTATATGGGATTTATGTCAGGTGAAATTAAAAAGTGTTCACATATGAAACATTAATAAACAGAAATGAAAAAGAAATAAACTAATAAGGTGATACACAGAGATATACTGAGATACTATTCCTAATTTTTACAGTACAAATTATGAACATCATTCGACTTCAAAATTGCAAAAAGATCTACTAATTTAGTCTCAAGGTACATACATAAGAAATTCTAAAACAAAAATCTATTGCAGAACATATTTATATAATGTATCATAGATTTTAACTCAGTCAGTAGATAAGGCATAACTTTAAAAATCACGCCATCTTACATACTACATTCCAGACAAACAAAAACACAGTTACCTAGTTTTATGAATCTACAGATAGATTTAAACCCAGTCAATGGATAAGACAATACTGTAGAAATCACCTCATCTTACATACTACATTCATGACAATGGAAAAAAGAACAAACAAACAAAAATTATATACTTATGGATCATGTCTATATGCTTTCAGTTCAGTGATATTGCATAATCCAAACAAATTATTAGATTTAGGATACACAATTCTGTGTGCATTAGGATGTGGATTTTCATGAATTTCAAATAATGCAATATTCCTACAGATGAAGCCAAATAGCATAGTCACTATGGAGTAGTAGTTATGACACTAGACTGTTGCATAGCAGGTCGTGAGTTCAAAACTCATCTAAACTACAGAATTTTAATTTCTATATTTGGTTCGAGTACATTCTAGCAGTATCCACAAATGTCAAGAATCATTGTACTGGAATGTTCTGTAACTGTATATATACCATATGTGTTCTGGCCGGAGGCAGTTTGCTGTGCTCTTGTATGTGCAGTGCTGAATAAACCTTCAGTAAGTGAAGTTAGTGTTTGTCATTCATCTAATTACGCCTTCTTCTCCCCAGCATTATTCTGGAAGAGGCACTAGGTATAGGGACTTGTGATAGCTCACATTACTGACGACGCAGTTTCTCCCATCAGGCCTCGACAGAGTTGCCATTTAAGTGGCGAGAAACTCGAGTTCGAGCCATACTCAACAGATCGCAATATATTGGAGACAGAAGAAGAAGAGGATGTTACAATGACAGCAACTGTGTGCACCACATGAGACATCCTTCTGGGTTCTCTGATGACGATGGCCAAGATCCAAACAAGTGGCTGAAGCTATATGAGCGTATAACCAAATTAAACAAATGGGATGACACCGAGTGTTTGCTTAACGTATTTTTCTACTTGCAGGGCACTGCCAAGCAATGGTATGAGAACAGTGAGGAGAAGTTCGCAAGCTGGGAAGTATTCCAGGTGGAACTGCACAAGTATTTCGGCGACACACAATGACAGAAGTGCAAGGCTGACGATAAATTAAAGTGTAGGGCACAGTGTCCAGGAAAAACTACAGCATCCTACATTCAAGATGTCTTGGAGCTGTGTAAAATAGTGGATCCTAGAATGAAAAAGGAAGATAAGGTTGCACATCTCATGAAGGGTGTTGCTGAGGATATGTATCAAGTCCTACTCCTGAAGGAGGTTTCAACAGCAGATGACTTCATAAAATGGTGCCAGTATATCGAGACAATGCATCAAAAAAGAATTATATGGAAGAAGTTTGAATGGCTTCCAAACATTGTATCAATGTCTGTGATGGAGGAAGAAATTTCTTTCATAAGTGTTCTTCGTTGGATAGTGAGAGAGGAAGTTCAGAAGTCACTTGGATTGCACGGTGAGCAAAAAACCAAGAGGCTTCAAGAGGTCATAAGGGAGGAAGTGGAATCCAATCTCTCGTCCCTCATTTCCCTTTAAAACAGTGAGAAAGTCGAGACCCAGGCAAAGTTACATTCCTACAACACCACATGATGAACCTGTTTGGGCACCAAGGAAGACTGACGTCTGCAAGATCCAGGATGACCAACCAGTATGTTTCCAATGTGGATGACTGGGACACGTGGTGCACTATTGTCGAGAAAGGCGGCGGATATTTGATGATGCCCACACCAGAACACAGCAGACTGATCTTAGCCGACACAAACTCTGGGATGATGATGATGAACAAGAAGATGTGGGTAGAGGGTGATGTAGGTCACCATTGCCGCAAGCCAGCCGCTGGAGAGGACACCCCCCAACACACAGATCAAGGTCTCCATTGCTGTTCCGAAGCTCCAGCTGATCACCTAGCCACTGCAACCTAGAAAACTAAGGGGTGCAACCTTCCTTGGTGGTGAGGCCACTTAAGAGAAAAATCCTCCCCATAAATCACTACAAAAATGATAGGAAACTACATCGATGTCCTCATGGATGGCCAACCAGCCTTAGCTCTTGAGGACTCTGGAGCATCATATTCAGTCATTTCAGAGAAGTACCATCACCAGTTGCAGAAAACCATATTTGTTCACAACAAAACATCTCTGCTGAAAGTGGCTAATGGGAAAATGTAAAACCTACAGGAAGATGTGTCATTCCTGTGGTTATAAGTGGCCATATACAGCCCTTAGAATATATCATCTTACAAAAGTGTAGTCATGAGGTCATTCTTGGATGGGACTTTTTGAAAGCTTCTCAGGCAGTTACAGAGTGTGGTCGCTCGAAGATTATGCTAGACAAGATGAGATTCTGTGGACAGGAAGATGAGCATCCGAGTGTGTGAAGACTATGTGTGCTGGATGAAGTGATAATTCTTGCTGTCAGTACTAGAAAGGTAACTGTCGTGTCATGCCTTGCATCAACCCATGGATCTTGTAGTGGAATGTAAGAGAAGCATACCACTGAAGAATAACTTAATCATCCCAGCCTCTGTTACCTTGTTTAAGAACTGATTCAATGAATTGTGGATAGTTACCTGTTGCGAAGAACCGCAGATCCATCTAAGATACATGTGCATAGCAAACACTGAGCCGTTAATTGCAGAACAGCTGAGCATCATAGAAACCTCCTATGCTGAGTCTGTGGGCGAAATTACCACTATCACTATGAGGCAAGATCTTCTAGCTTGACTATCACCAGATCTCACTAAGGAACAACAGAAGAAGCTACATGCCATTCTTCTAGAGTTCTCTGAATGCTTCACTCCACAGGTGAAGAGCAAATTAGACAAATCGATGGTGAAGCACCGGATTACCACTGGAGACCATCAACCAATAAGCCAGAGAGCATACCATGTGTCAGCAACAGAATGTCAAATAATTCGTGATGAGGTAGAGAAAAGGATGGAGAATGACATCATTCAGCCTTTGCAGAGCCCATGGAAGTCACCAGTGGTTCTCGTCAGGACGAAGGATGGCAGTTGGGGCTTTTGTATTGATTACAGGAAGCTTAATAAGATAACTAAAAAGGACATTTACCCTCTTCCATGAATTGATGATACACTAGATTGTCTGAAGGTAGCTAAGTTTTTCTCAACCATGGGCATGTACTTGGGATACTGGCAAGTCGAAGTAGATGAGGCTGATCATGAGAAAACTGCATTCACCACCCATGAGGGCCTGTATGAGTCTAAGGTAATGTCATTTGGATTGTGTAATGCACCAGAAAATTTTGAACAGATGATTTTGTTTAAGTCACCTGAAGTAGATGATGTGTCTTTGTTATTTAGATAACATTATAGTGTTCTCAGAGACCTTTGATGAACATGTAAAAAGACTGAGGGCCGTTCTTAAGTGTCTCTAATAAGGGAGACTGAAACTTAATCCCAGAAAGTGTCTCTTTGGAGCAAAAGAGATCAAAATACTTTGACACCTTGTATCAAATGAAGGTGTGCAACCAGACCCAGAAAAGGTGAAATCTATAACAGAATTTCTGATTCCTAAATGTTTTGGAGATGTGAGAAGCTTCCTTGGACTATATTCTTATTACTGTCATTCTATCAAAGACTTCTGTATCAAATGCAGGCCACTCCAAGAGTTGTTAAAAGCAGATGCTGAATTTAACTGGGATGGTGTTCAACAAAATTCGTTCTATGTGCTGCGAAAAGCTCTGACAACTAACCCTGTACTTGGTCTGTATGATGAGAGAGCTCCTACAGAACTACACACAGATGTGAGTGGGTATTGGATCAGTGCTGTTCTGGTGCAAATTTCGGTTGGAAAAGTGAAGGTTATAGTCTAGTCTTCTAGGACACTTACAAAAGCCAAGAGAAACTACTCAACTACAGAAAGAGAATGTCTTGCTATGATCTGGGCCATGTGCAAATTTCGACAGTATCTCTATCGATGGCCATTCACAGTTGTTGGTTGACAGCTCTTAAGGATCCAACATGATTACTAGCCAGGTGGGCACTACATCTTCAAGAGTATGACATTACCATAGTGTACAAAAGTGGAAGAAAACACCAAGATGATGACTGTCTCTCAAGAAACCCTGTGCAAGACCATGAAGACTTTGATGAAAATAGTGACAGTCTCACTGCACTCCAGGATCTCTCTGCTGACCAGAAGAAGGATACCAAGATATCTCTAATTATGCTTGCCTTAAATCAGTCAGAGTATGTGAAAGGACAATTTAAGGTAGTTAATGGATTACTTTGCAAGAAAAACTTCGATCCATTTGGAGTAAAGGAGGCTACCAGTGATTCCTAAACACATGCGTTTAGATGTTCTACAGAAATTCCATGTCACATCTGAGGCCAGACATTTAGGATTTATTAAGACATTTGATATGATCTGCAAGAGATTATTCTGGCCAGGTTTATTTAGGAGTGTCCATCACTATGTGTCGCACTGTCGGAGAGTGCCAGAGGAGAAAGGCAGTTCCTCAGAAACCACCTGGCTGACTTATACCAATTCCACCATCCAAAAGGCCTTTCCAGCATATTGGGATTGACCTCCTCAGATCATTTCCAACATCTGATAGTGGGAATAGATGGATTATTGCTTCCACTGATTATCTGACACACTATGCCATTACAAAAGCCGTGAAAACAGCTGAAGCAGTCGAGGTAGCTAAATTCATCATGGAAGACATTGTATTAAAACACAGTGCTCCAAGGTTGTTAACTGAGGGAAAGTTTTTCAATCGAATCTTGTGACAGAGATAAACTGTCAGTGCAACATTACTCATCACCTGACAACTGCCTACCATCTGCAAACTAACAGACTTACTGAACCCCTTAATAAGTCCTTGCCTGACATGCTATCAGTGTTCATCAGTGTTGAGCAGAGCAACTGGAATGAGGTGCTACCTTTCGTGACATTTGCCTACTACACGACCAAACAAGATGGCTCAGGATTTATGCCATTTTTCCTGGTACATGGGCATGAGCAACTACAATGATGGCCACTGTGTTTCCATTACATCCTGATGATGTGGATGATGACTACATCAGCCAGGTGTTAACCAGAGCTGAGGAAGCTCAGCAGTTACCTTGACTCTGCACACTGCAGGCTCAAGAAAACAATTATCAAATGTACAACACGAGCCACCGATCTGTTGTCTACCAGCCCGGTGACCTCATCTGGATCTTCACTCCTGTTTGGAAGGTTGGTCTCTCTGAGAAGCTCCTCAGGCGCTACTTTGGACCTTATAAGGTTGTCTGATGTTCTTTTGAAGTTGAAGATTTTGACCCCGACACAAGATGACGAAAGATCAGAGATACGGTCCACGTCCTTTGAATGAAGCCCTATAATTATCCTGCAACCCAGGGTAAATTTGAAGCTCCAGTGAAAGGCAACAAGCAGAAAGGTGATGAAGAGTACAGCAGCAATAGAAGTTCTAAGAAGATCACTGCCAGGGTGAACACCAGTCATTGGGAGTCGGAGTATGCAGGACCAGGACTCATTCACAGACTAGGAATACGTATCACCGAGACACTGCTCTCTTAAGGAGTGAGCAGTGTCACAGAAGATGCTGAGTAGCCCAGTCACCTTGGTGTAGGAGTTATAACACTAGACTATTGCATGGAGGGTTGTGCATTCAAAACTCACCTGAACTGTAAAATTTTAATTTCTATATTAGGTTTGAGTACATTCTAGCAGTATCCACAAATGTCAAGAATCATTGTACTGGAATGTTCTGTAACTGTATATACAGGGTGTTACAAAAAGGTACGGCCAAACTTTCAGGAAACATTCCTCACACACAAATAAAGGAAAGATGTTATGTGGACATGTGTCCGGAAACACTTAATTTCCCTGTTAGAGCTCATTTTAGTTTCGTCAGTATGTACTGTATTTCCTCGATTCACCGCCAGTTGGCCCAACTGAAGGAAGTTAATGTTGACTTCAGACCTGACAGGAAGACATTCGAAGCAATTGATCGGCATCTTAGGGAGCACGGAACATTCCAGCCTAGGACTCGCGACTAGGGGAAGACCTAGAACGATGAGGACACCTGCAATGGACGAGGCAACTCTTTGTGCAATTGACGATAACCGTAATGTCAGCGTCAGAGAAGTTGCTGCTGTAGAAGGTAACGTTGACCACGTCACTGTATGGAGAGTGCTTCGGGAGAACCAGTTGTTTCTGTACCATGTACAGCACATGCAGGCACTATCAGCAGCTGATTGGCCTCCACGGGTACACTTCTGCAAATGGTTCATCCAACAATGTGTCAATCCTCATTTCAGTGCAAATGTTCTCTTTACGGATGAGGCTTCATTCCGACATGATCAAATTGTAAATTTTCACAATCAACATGTGTGGGCTGATGAGAATCCGCACGCAATTGTGCAATTACGTCATCAACATAGATTTTCTGTGACCGTTTGGGCAGGTGTTGTTGGTGATGTCTTGATTTGGCCCCATGTTCTTCCATCTATGCTCAATGGAGCACGTTATCATGATTTCATACGGGATACTCTACCTGTGCTGCTAGAAAATGTGCCTTTACAAGTATGACACAACATGTGGTTCATGCACGATGGAGCTCCTGCACATTTCAGTCGAAGTGTTCGTACGCTTCTCACCAACAGATTCGGTGACCGATGGACTGGTAGAGGCAGACCAATTCCATGGCCTCCATGCTCTCCTGACCTGAACCCACTTGACTTTCATTTATGGGGGCATTTGAAAGTTCTTGTCCACACAACCCCAGTACCAAACGTAGAGACTCTTCGTGCTCATATTGTTGACGGCTGTGATACAATACGTCATTCTCCAGGACTGCATCAGTGCATCAGGGATTCCATACAATGGAGGGTGGATGCATGTATTCTCGCTAACGGAGGAAATTTTGAACATTTCCTGTAACAAAGTGTTTGAAGTCACACTGGTACGTTCTGTTGCTGTGTGTTTCCATTCCATGATTAATGTGATTTGAAGAGAAGTAATCAAATGAGCTCTAACGTGGAAAGTAAGCGTTTCTGGACACATGTCCACATAACATATTTTATTTCTTTGTGTGTGAGGAATGTTTCCTGAAAGTTTGGCCGTACCTTTTTGTAACACCCTGTATACCATATGAGTTCTGGCTGGAGGCAGTTCGCTCCATGCTCTTGTATGTGCAAGTGCTGTATATATCTTCATTAAGTGAAGTTAGTGTTTGCCATTCATCTAATTACACCTTCTTCTATGTGAGAATATCAAAAAATATTTTTATCACAGAGGTCAACACTTTAGATTTTTCTTTGCCTTTCACCAACACAAGGTCGCCTGCCTTAGAAAATCTACCTTTAACATCATGCCTCTGCTTTCTCATATCCCCCTGTTTTTTCATCATCTCCCTAACACATTCTTCCCTCCCTTGTGGTGACAGAATTTTACGTGGTGCAAACTCAACATTTTCAGAAATAAAGTTAGCCGATCTGTGATTAAACATGATTTCAAACAGTGAAAATCCTGCTGAAGAATGCTGTCAGCTGTTCATAATATCCTCAAAATCACTGGCATAATCTATCCAACTGGTATGATTCTTACCACAATATGTTCTAAACAATCTTCCAATCTCTCTCAGACATCATCCTGCCGGGTTACTTGCAGGATGGTATACCAAGGTTATAATATGCCTTATTTTTGTTGTGATCAACAAAATCTTTTCAAGCTTGAGATGTAAACTGAGAACTATTATCAGATAAAATTGTTTTAGGAGTACCCAGATGATGAAAATATGTGTGTTTCAAATTTAGAGATGATTTGCTTACTGCTAGCTTTCTTGAGAGGAAACATATTCATGAACTTCAAAAATGCATCAAGCATCACAAAAACATAACAAAATCCATTCTTATAATTAAGCACTGGTCCATAAACATCCATAGACATGAGATCTAGGTTGTTATTTGCCCATGGTTATCCCCTTTGTTTCTATTCTGCTGATGTTCAAAATTTCTGTCTCTATGACCATGTTGACCCTGACTGAAGTTACCACTATCTCTGTTTCTGTTGTGATCTCTACCATTTTGATTGTTATGGTACATGCTTCTTTCTACTGCCCTATCCAGCCTGTGAGCATATTGTAAAAATTGTTCTAGGCAATCATCAGGTCCGTGTACTAAATCACACTGCAGCCTTCCTGGTAATTTCCATTGCAGTGCATCAATAAAGATCATTTTGTCCAATTTTTTGCCAACGTATGTTACTTTTTAAGTTGGTTCTTACAAAACTCTTTCAGAATACCATTCCTATAATTTGGACTATTCAGAAATTTGCTTTTAATTCTCCCTTGTTCAGCTTCTGACCAAAATTTATTTAAAAAACTGTTTTTAGAACTTTGATATGTCTCCCCCTGACTTAAATTTAGATTTACTGAAGACAGAGCTTCACTTTCAAGACATCTTTCTGCAAATTTAATCTTTTGGTCATCATTAAAGTCTGACACAAAACTGTCTCTACAGTGGTGTAGAAAATCCACTGGATGTAAATTGTCTGACAGAAAACCATTGATAGAAATGTTGGACCATGCAATAGCATTATTTGAATACTGATTGTTGTGAATGTAATTTTCCTGAACCATTGAAATTTTTTGATCTACAACATTTACATTAGTTAGCATACTGTTTTCAACATACATTTTTTTGACCTAAACTATTACATTTCTGTTCCATTTTTTCCTCTACAGCCCTCTGTTGAACTCTGACATCATTAACATTTTTCTCCTGTCGTGAAGATTGTGCAACTAACTCATTTCCCAAACCAATAAATTTATTTTCTAAGAGACAAACTTCTCCATGCACACTTTTTAATCCCTCTGACAACCCATTTTTCAGTTCCAAAACCTGATTACTAAGTTGGTCTATTTGGTATTGTACAATGTCCATTTTACTATTGTTTTCAGACTGTTCTGTTTTCATTTCCTCTAAATTTTGTAAAATCAACTGCAAAATATCAGTTTTTGTACAATGTCCATTTTACTATTGTTTTCAGACTGTTCTGTTTTCATTTCCTCTAAATTTTGTAAAATCAACTGCAAAATATCAGTTTTAACTGTTTCTCTGCTGGGAAAAAAATGTAGTTTGTACTTATCATTTCTAACGTCCTTTGTCATATTTGTAAAGTTCTCTTTCAATTCACCTGGTCTGTCATTGTTGGTATTATCTTGTCACTGTTGATATGATTTTGTTGGGCAGCTCTCAGCTCCCTTTCTTTGAGTGATTGGAATTTCATATAAATTGCAATTGACACATATCACTGTCTTTCTTCTATCCTTTCTTCTCCTGCAACAGACAAAACTTCATAGTTGTAGACTTACCTTCCCACACATCACCAGTAAATTTTCAGTCACTTCATAAAAATTTATTTGTTTTGAAGCATTGAGAGGCATAAGATGTACAAATAACTTTTTTAATTATCTTCATTTTCTCATTGTTGGCTGCAGTTTGTCATGTCTATGGGTAGATTCTTCAGACTGAAAATTTTGTGGGTGCCAGATGACTAGATAAACTTTAAGTATGCCTGTGGCATGATTGCTGTTTGCACTTGTTTCTTATTATGTCACATTCTTCTATATATCAGTGACATTACAATCTCCACTTCCATAAAACAGAAATCTATGTTGTTATTGCCAAACATAAAAACATGTCTGATTCCATCAGAGGCCTGCCCACCACTCTAGCTCATTCTGCTGTACTAACAAGTTTACAAAACAAAATAGTTTGTAAACACTCTTGACAAAAGAAGAATCTTCACCAAGTTGTATAATTATTTTGTAAATGAACCCAGAAATAAATTTAATAGTTACCATCAGATTGAGTAAATAATAACAGGAATTTTAAGTATATCAGATATTTCAAAATTTCTAAAAGAAGAGCAATTTTAACTGTACATACAGAGTTAGTACATATCGATTGAAACAAATTAATTTATTTTTAAACATTTTAGCCTGAAATATAATGCATCATATACAAAATCAAATTAAATTAATTTAGTTAAACGGCTGAGATAAGGTTCACTTACGCAAGGTTCAAAAATATTCATGGTATTGACTATTTCTATTAAAGAAATTTAATGATACAAGAGAGTGTCCCATTATGAGCTGACCTCAGGGAGGATCAATTTGGACTCCAGAGAGATGTAGATACTGATGCTACAACTTATCTTAGAAGATAGGTTAAGGAAAGGCAAACCTATGTTTATAGCATTTGTTGACTTAGAGGAGGCATTTGACAATGTTGACTGGAATATTCTCTTTGAAATTCTGAGGTAGCAGGGGTAAAACACAGGAAGAAAAACCCTACTTACAACTTGTGCACAAAGCAGACAGCAGTTATGAGTCAAGGGACATAGAAGGGAAGCAGTGGTAGAGATGGGAGTGAGACAGGATTGTAGTCTATACCCAATGTTGTTCAATCTGTATATTGAACAAGCAGTAAAGGAAACAACATGAAAATTTGGAGTAGAAATTAAAGCTCAGGAAGAAGAAATAAGAACTTTAAGGTTTGCCAGTGTCATTGTAATCCTATCAGCAAAGGACTTGGAAGAGCAGTTGAACAGAATAAAGAGTGTCTTGAAAAGAGGATTCATACCAAGATGAACATCAACAGAAGTGTAACAAGGCTAAAGGAATTTAGTCAAATTAAATCAGGTCCTATCAACAGTGACAAGATATGGTGACAAAGCAAGCTGGGATATTTTTACTTCCCCTATTGTTTTGCCATCTGCCTCTTAAAATTCATTTTTTCATCTTTGACTAATTATGCATACATGAGTATAATCTGCACTTTCATAAAAGAGAAAGGCTGACCCTCAATTTTAAAGAATATAACACCAGATCTAATTTTGTGCTTAGTTTTATGTATGTAATTGATTTTCTAATTTATTTCAACTATTTTTAGTTAGTATCTTTCATTAAGGGTGAAGTCAGTAATTGTTTCATAACTTAAATTCTATTGTTGATGTATAAACAAATATAAATTCTGTACTAATTATAAACATTTGGAGGAACTACTAATACTATTGTTAAAGGATCTATTGGGCTCTATTTGAAAAATTGTTAGCAAAGCCAGCCCTTAATTAATTCCAAAGTAATTAACAGTTTTGTCAAAAGTATTGTTTGCATAACTATATATGTTAATTTCATGATTTAAACAAATGATTTGGTTTAACCCTTGTAGTAGAAGAAACTGTTAAAAAGAACCAATTTTTCGATGTATTCAGTTAATTTAATGAGTTAAGTTTTAATTGTAATTTCTGTAAATTTTACTTCGAACAATGTGTACTTTCAGTACCTATTATTGTGAGGATATATAAGGGCCAGATTTTTGGTTCTGAGACACTGCTGCATTTCAGGTGAGGAACCTGATCAACAACAATGGATCCATAAAATAAGTGTAACACAATTAGGCCCTGTGTTAAAACAATGACAGTGTTTGTTTCATATGCAGCTTGTTATTCTTCAAGAAGTGTGGTTAAGTTTTTACTGATCATAGATGTTGAACAGTAAGCTATTATAACAGTATATGATGTTCGCCTGCAACCTATTAATGAGGCTTATCGAAACTTAAACAACAGTGCACTTGGCATATAACTGTGTATATTGGGGGTTTGTGAACACTTAAAGTAAGCAATTCTGAAACACCATGACGGTGCGAGTGTTTAAATGTCTGTAATCGCTGCGCCTTTGGAAAGAACCATCATGTTTTATGGAAAGAACCATCATGTTTTAGGATGAGGTAAGTCGGTGAGGACCAGTTGCTGTCTGATGATTGCAGGATACCTGCCTCCAAAAGTTCATTAATTTGATGCCAGGTTGCGTGCAACTTAATACGGTTGAGGTGTCTAACGTTGTGCCTAATAGGAGGGCTGGCAGTGGTAACTATCTTGTGAGTCATTCCATCAGTGACAGAAGAAACCGAGAACTGCACACCAGACTGATCATTGTCCTGATGCGAAGCTTTTGGATGAGTAGGGCACGATGAGGCATAGCCATTAGCATGAGTGGGAAAGGGCAGCCTGAAAGTTACACGCCTAGTACATGAGTACGGCGTGCACTTATTTGGAGAGTGCGGCTGCACATGCAGCGCGGAGTGGGTCGCAATGTGTGGTGACTGTCTTCTGTCAACCTTGCACCTGATAACCAGTGCAGGTGAGAGCGGCATTGGCATTGAGCATGGAATAGCGATGGCTGCCGAGTCACATTGCTGGTGTGCGAGAGAGGGGGAATGTTTATCAACATGTGGGGCAGCTGCCTGCACGGTGGGCGTGGTCATATTGCAGGTGCGACTGTCATTAGAAGCACTGTTTGAAACACATGGCACTGAACATGGCAAGCGCATCAGGGGAGCGGAGTCTTGAATCCTCACATTCAATTAATGTTTTTGGACTAACCCGATGAGAGTCCGAGCTGGTGTCAGGTGGAGAAGCTCGATTATGTGGCGGAACTTTGGACTGCAGTTTCAGCAGTGAGGTACGAGCTGGGATGAGCTCGTTGTAAGTGTGTGCTATGCATTGTTTCAGCATGTCATTTTCCCAGCGGAGTTGTGCTGCTGAGTTGTATTCTGACAGTAGATTAGTGACAAAGGTTACAAAGTCACCAACAAGGGCGGAATACTCGCATACTAACTCACATTTGCTAGAGAAACAGAGTGCGGAATGTAGGTATGGGAGCACAGTACCTGAGTGTTAGTGGGGTGGTGTAGCACTGTTCCCTGAGATATATTCAGAGAGAGTTTGTAATGGGACAAAAAATCCATACCGACAATTGGTTCATCGATGTCGGCATTGTAGAAAGTACACAGAAAACACAGAAAATGAGATAGGTGCTTGGTAACTTTGGCAGAACCTGAGGTTTGTAATGTTGATCATGGACAGCCCATAGAAGTGACTTCATCAGTGAAAACACAGGGGGAGCCATCGAGTAGGTATAATAGACACATCAGCACCAGTGCCGACTAGGAAAACGAGCCGTGATGCAATGTCAGTCATGTACAAACGACCGCTCGGCCGGGTGGATGATTGGATGGAGTGCAATGTATGAAGACACCTGTGAGGTTCCACGCAGGACTCGGCATCTTATAGGTCTTGCAGTCAGTGTTTGGGTGCTGGCAAGGTAACCAGCACTTCTAAGCATTATCCTCGAAAACCTCCTGGTACCAGCAGTATCGATGTGCTGGATGTGGTGGTGGTGGTGACTGCGGCAGTGGAGAGGAGGCTTGTCCTTGTCGATTTGTTCTAGCATTTATACCAGCACATATGGTGCGTGGGTGATCCTGGAGTGCTCAGACAGAGGAGAGAGCGAGCGGATGCTGCCAGGCAATGTAGAAGGCACAGAGTCAGAGCAAGCCCTGCCTCTGCCAGCGGATGACCGGTAAGCTGGATCAGCTGTGCCAACTAGCAGTGAGTGCTCAGCTGGCTGGTGTTGTCGTAGTGATGAATATAGTTGGTCTGTGATGTGGAGACGAGACCTGATTGACTCAAAGGAGTGTGGTAGCAGGTGGATCTGTAGGCCAGTAGGCAGCTTGACAGACCAAATCACCCACAGTGTGACGACCAGCATGGTATGCTCATTTACAAGTAACCGAAGGCAGCGACAAAGTTGTGATGGGGTTCAGTCCCCCAGGTGTTCCTCGTACAAGATCTTAATTATTAATTCTTGTGGTGAGCAGGCAAGGCATTCTATGATTGTCTTCTTCACTAACTCGTATTTTGGTGATTGTGGTTGCCAGATGAGTAGATCGCAAATTAAGTCCGAATGATCATGGAGGTGCGTCACAAGGCACAGGAATTTAGAGTTGTCTTCGGACACATGATGCAATTCAAAAAGACGCTCAACAAGCGCAAACCGTGACACTGGGTTGTTCTCGTATACAGGTGGCAACTTCACCAGGCAACCTGGGAGTGGGGACAAAGGTGGCTTCAGTGTCTTTTGGAAAACCGGCTGGTCCATGGTGGGAGAGGCTATACAGCAGGCCGGCGCAGTAGGGATGGGTGTGTTTCTGGCAAAAACATTTGTAGCAACAGTGGGTTGCATTGTGCTCAAAGTGTCGTGAAAACACAATGTGGCTGACACGGTCAGTACTGTGGGAACAAGTGGTTTGTGTGGTAGTTGTTGGGGTCTCATAAACTGGCCCATAGGCTACAGGCACTGATTTCAATTGACCCACCCCAGAAATAACATGGAAGGCTGGCGCAGCAGCCACAGGTGGTGCTGTGGGAGAGGCGAGCAGTTGAGGGACTGGAACTGTGGCCCCTTGCAAGTGCAACGGGGTGGAGGGGGGGGGGGGTGATGTATACAGAGGCAAGAGAGTTGATAACTCATATGACCAAAGCTTAAGTTCTTTGAGCATGTTGAAAACATGCCCCATGAGGTCGGACTATAACTGACTGGTGGAATTTGTGGGAATTCACGTATGGTAAGACGCCATAGGAAGGCGAAACACCAAATGATGCACTTCAACCCAAGTGGTCGAAAACTTGAACAACCGGTCTGGGGGATGAGCATGGAGAATTGGGCACTCTAAAATGTTCTTATTCAGTTTGCCAATGAGGCAAAACTTGAACAGGTCATGGTTGATAGTGGCCGGGTGCATTTTGCAATAATGGCGGCGCTCCACACAGCATGACAGTAACTGTTGTGTTGTTGAGGCCCATTGAGAGTCAAATTATGTGTGCAAATGTACATTGCTTTGAGCACTACATGATCGATCAGTAGGTACACAGTTCTGAAAATTATTCACTTCACACTTCACATGTTGGCGAGCACTCTCCGGCAACACGAAACCCGAGTCCATTGTTTGTGTTAGCAGTGTAGCACTCGACTGTTGTAGAGCAACAAAGTTTGAGATTAATGTAGCTGGAGATTGCAAATCACTGTGAATTAATGTAGAACCAGTAATTGGCAAAGGAATGAAGAGGTCTGGCGATTGTTGTTGGGCTTCCACATCTTCAAACAAAGCATTGGGCGATGTGGCTATGGCAGAGTGCACCTAACCTGTTGATGCTACAACAGCTGGCATGGAAGTCACGGAAGATGTGCAAACTTTGTGGTCACCAGTATGGGAACAGGATGCATATAGAGGCATACTGAACAAATTGTCCCACAAATATCTGCACATGATTATATACACTCCTGGAAATTGAAACACCGTGAATTCATTGTCCCAGGAAGGGGAAACTTTATTGACACATTCCTGGGGTCAGATACATCACATGATCACACTGACAGAACCACAGGCACATAGACACAGGCAACAGAGCATGCACAATGTCGGCACTAGTACAGTGTATATCCACCATTCGCAGCAATGCAGGCTGCTATTCTCCCATGGAGATGATCGTAGAGATGCTGGATGTAGTCCTGTGCAACGGCTTGCCATGCCATTTCCACCTGGCGCCTCAGTTGGACCAGCGTTCGTGCTGGACGTGCAGACCGCGTGAGACGACGCTTCATCCAGTCCCAAACATGCTCAATGGGGGACAGATCCAGAGATCTTGCTGGCCGGGTAGTTGACTTACACCTTCTAGAGCACGTTGGGTGGAACGGGATACATGCGGATGTGCATTGTCCTGTTGGAACAGCAAGTTCCCTTGCCGGTCTAGGAATGGTAGAACGATGGGTTCGATGACGGTTTGGTTGTACCGTGCACTATTCAGTGTCCCCTCGACGATCACCAGTGGTGTACGGCCAGTGTAGGAGATCGCTCCCCACACCATGATGCCGGGTGTTGGCCCTGTGTGCCTCAGTCGTATGCAGTCCTGATTGTGGCGCTCATCTGCACGGCGCCAAACACGCATACGACCATCATTGGCACCAAGGCAGAAGCGACTCTCATCGCTGAAGACGACACGTCTCCATTCGTCCCTCCATTCATGCCTGTCGCGACACCACTGGAGGCGGGCTGCACGATGTTGGGGCATGAGCGGAAGACGGCCTAATGGTGTGCGGGACCGTAGCCCAGCTTCATGGAGACAGTTGCGAATGGTCCTCGCTGATACGCCAGGAGCAACAGTGTGCTTAATTTGCTGGGAAGTGGCGGTGCGGTCCCCTACGGCACTGCGTAGGATCCTACGGTCTTGGCGTGCATCCGTGCATCGCTGCGGTCCGGTCCCAGGTCGACGGGCACGTGCACCTTTCGCCGACCACTGGCGACAACATCAATGTACTGTGGAGACCTCACGCCCCACGTGTTGAGCAATTCGGTGGTACGTCCACCCGGCCTCCCGCATGCCCACTATACGCCCTCGCTCAAAGTCCGTCAACTGCACATACGGTTCACATCCACGCTGTTGCAGCATGCTACCAGTGTTAAAGACTGCGATGGAGCTCCGTATGCCACGACAAACTGGCTGACACTGACGGCGGCGGTGCACAAATGCTGCGCAGCTAGCGCCATTCGACGGCCAACACCGCAGTTCCTGGTGTGTCCGCTGTGCCGTGCGTGTGATCATTGCTTGTACAGCCCTCTCGTAGTGTCCGGAGCAAGTATGGTGGGTCAATGTGTTCTTTTTTCCATTTCCAGGATTGTATATTTACAGTAGTCAGACACATATACACGACATGAGATACAAATACAGACTGAATGAATTAACATTGTGGCTCGGATGAGTGATATAAAGTCAAAGATTGTGTTGCTCATGGTCGATATAACCTATTGACAACACAAAATGAAGAAATAAAGCAAATGGACGTCACTATACTACCAACAATGACAGACCAGTTTAAGTGAAAGAGGACTTTATAACTATGATGATGAGGCACATCTAAACGAAAACATGCTATTTGTGATTTTTCTTTTGTGGACTCATGTGATTGTTAACAAAATGAACAGACAGGGGTAGTAGTGATGTAGAAGTGAAAGCTGTAAGACCTAGACAGCACATGTTTCAATAAAGTGAAAGTGTAGTCAGCAAAGAAACAGTGAACACCAATATTTTGCAGTTGATTTTGCAAAATTAGAGGAAATGAAGAAGGAGAATAATAGTAAATTTTGTGTAGTTAATGAGCAGATAACTGAAGTAAGGATGGACAGTGATAAAAATTTACTTCACTACAAGGGTAATTAAATGACCTAAAAACCAAAAACAATAGTATAATGGTCAGGGTACAATACCAAATATAGACCAACTTGTAGTCAGATTTTGGAGATAAAAAATGGATTGTTAGAGTCATTAAAAAGTGTGAATGAAAAACTTGGTGTCTTAGAAAATAAATTTATTGTTTTGGAAAATGAGCTAGTAAATGAATCTGCAAAACAGACAAAGAATGTTAATGACATTAGAGTTGAGCAGAAGGCTGATGCAGAAAAAATGCAACAGAACTTTAGAAGTTTAGATTAAAAAAAATTAAATTTTGAAAACAATATGGAAACTAATGTAAGTGTTTTAGATCAAAAAATTTCAGTAGTGTAGGAAAATCGTATTCCTAAAAATCTGTATTCAAACAATGTTATTGCATGCCCCAACACTTTAACCAAAGTTTTCCATCAGACAATTTACATCAAGTGGATTTTTTGCACCACTGTAGAGATAGTTTTGTGTCGGGCATGAATGACAATCAAGAAATTAAATTTGTTAAAAGATAACATGAAGGTGAAGCTCTGTCTTAGGTAAATCTAAATTTAAGTCAGTGGGAAACATATCAAAGTTTTAAAAAAGTTTTCGAAATGAATTTTGGTTAGAAGCTGAACAGGGGAGAATTATAAGTGAAGTTTTGAATGGTCCTAATTATAGGAATAGGGATGGAACCCCACAGAGTTTTGTAAGAATCAGCTTAAGAAATTAACACACCTTGACAAAATATTTGATGAAATGACATTGATTGATGAACTAAAAAGGAGATTACCAGAAAGATTGCAGTGGAATTTAGTACACAGACCTGATCTTGAACAATTTTTATGATATGTTGACAGGCTGGATAGAGCAGTAGAAAGAAGTATGTACCATAACAATCAAAATGATAGAGATAACAATGGTAATATCTACAGAAACAGAAATAATGGTAACTTCTATTATGGTCAAAATGTTGATAGAGACAGAAATGTTGAACATCCGCAAAATAGTAATAGTGGGGATAACCAGCCACATATTTAGATAATGTGATGCCCATGGACCCTATAACCAATAGAATTATGGGAATTGATTATTATATCAACAAAGTATATCATCAGTTCAATGGCCTTCTTCTTGCCTTGTTATCAGAAAACACATTTATAACATTTTGAAAGTCCAGTTTCACAGCCAGATCATTTTCTATTGCTAATGCAGCCAAGTGATTCATATTATCTTGAGTCTGAGAAGCATGCAAGTAGTTCTTAACCCTTCCAAGAACAGAGCAGTTCATTGCTGGTGTGGTCAAATAAATTTACAGAGTGATTCTGATGTTTGTATAAATATCAGAGAGATATTTCTCTCTTAGCATTTTATTTAAGGCTGGTAAAGATGGACTTTTTTCCAGTTTTCTCTCTGCCAACTCTTTGTACAATTCAGAAGACTTAATTATCTCATCTATGAAAATCAAAAGTGAAGTGTGAAGTTTCACTGCTGCAGGTATATCAAATTCTTCTGACTGTAGCTCTGTACTCATTGCACTGAAACCTTCCACAGTATTCCCCCTTATTGTAGCCACAAATGCAATATTTTTTGCAATATCCCTCTTGCTTCTGATTTAATAACAGATTTCTCACTCTTCTCTTCAGAAATGCATTTAAGAGCTTTATTGACTGCATCCCAACTAGTGTTTAAGGTTTTGCAGGCATCTTCTCAATCTGGCCATCTTGTAATGCAGAGACACATTAATCTCAAGTTTCCAACTTCAAAAATAGTCTGTAGAATTTTTCACCATTGTGTAGATGTTGAAAAAAAAAATTGTAGCAGGCCAAAAAATGTTGTAGCCATTTTACAGCATATGGCTGCCCTTGATCACACCAGATTCAGGGAATGGGTGGAGCAAGGGATGAAAAATACCAAGGGATTGGATGACCAGATTTTGACTTATCCCTGCCATATTTGCAGCATTATCATAGCTTTGGCCATGGAAATTGCTTATATGTAGTCCATGGGAGTTGAGGAACATAAATACAGCATCTGTCAATTCTTTCCTGGTATGTCCAGCATTTCTCATAAATTCTACAAACTGCTCTTGTGGCTGACCATCTTTATTTACATATCTATAATGATACTTATCTGATCACAGTGTGAAATGTTAGGTGTAGAATCCACAATAATGGAGAAATACTTTGCATCAACTATCTCCTGTATGAACTTTTCTGTGACAGTCTTCCCCATAACATTGATAATTTCTTCATAAGTGCTAAATGATAAATATGAGGTTTGTCTGAATTTCTTCATAAGTGCTAAATGATAAGTATGATGTTTGTCTAAAACTTACAACATAATTGCGACGTGCACTGAAATTTGCATGTTCAGTTACCCTTTGATTAGCATGTTTACAACCACTAAAACCAGTAGTTGCAAACCGGAATGAACCCCCAAACAGTTTACATGGTTGCACAGTGTAGCGATCACTGACTGGATGAGTAAATCAAGTAATCACATTGCACAATGTCTCCATTCAACAATTTCCTTCCAAACAAACCCTTAGAAATAAATTTTCATTTATCGGAATATGCTCACTCTGACTTCACAAAATCAGAGTTCCTATTCTGTTTAAATCCATATTTTACTATGTGATCACATGTTTTATCACTGATTTCCCCCCCAAAAAATGATCTTTATCAACAGTAGAGTCTGGTGAAACTTCCCCTTGCCTCAACTCTGGTTCAGTTGCTGTGGAACTGTTCATATGTTTGTTATCAGTTTCAGGGTCACTATTGTTGAGCCATTCACCACAATTGCTGTTGTACTGTCAATCATTTGTAGGTGTCAAGTTAGCAAGAGAGGAAGAACTTGCAGGTAGATAATCAAGTCCTTTGTTAACAAAAAACGTTTGTAGCTTTAGCGTTTGATCTAATACTTACTTTCCCTCTTCCTCCTTTGTTCAATTAATTTTTTGTAGCCTGCACCAGTGAGATGTTTCCTAGCATCCATATTCAAGATAACGTTACGTCAAAACTTCACCAGATTAATGCAAAGGGGGGAAACTATGCACAAACAATAATAAAAGCACCATACTGTAACCAAGCCACATCAACACTACACACGATGTACACATGCCTTGCCACACTAAAAGAATGCATAGGCAGTGCTGCCTATTGCATGATGTAGAGATCCCAACAACCCATCTACCTACGATTTCTCCCTCAGTTTCATTCGAGTTAAGGTATCACAAACTATTGTAACTACCGCTATTGTTTTGATCCCTTTGCAAACTGGAATGCTTTTTGTGTATTTCATAGTTTGGCCACCCGTAGCACTAGTTGACACCTTTGCTCACTTTGGAAAACTATGCTATGTGCATGTGCAGTGATCTCTTTAGGGCATGGTTTTAAACACTTTGGAACTATCAGAAGAAAATCCTGTCATCAGTGGGAGACAGTTTCGGCCATCCATTTGCCACAAATTGAATAGCAAATGGCCAGCCGGAAACCATTGCAACTGGGGAAAAGGTGCAGTCGAACACACTAGTGCAGTCAACACAGTTTCAACCTAACTCGAACGAACCTAATAATAATTCCCACAACCATTGCTAAATTTTTTTTTCTGCACACATAAATATAGGTAATTATTCGGGAAATGGCAGTCCGTAACAGTGTTAATAATGTGGCATACATATCTCAATTTGAGCAGAAGGAACATCAGATTTCTCATTTATGTTTTATGCTTTAGGAAGCAACAATAGGAGCTTTATTAAACCAGAGGTGATCAATAGTCTCTCTGACTTTAACGTCACTTCGTGTGAAGATTTAAATATTTTACGGAATTAATTATTTTTGGACAGATTCGGACTTTGTATTGTGATAGTGGAAAAGCTTTACTTCTAGCGACTAGTAATCATAGTTCGTCACAGATAATGGATATTAAACGGGAACAATCTTTTTATCGAGAGTGACAGAACATTGTTTAGTATCTCTGATATTGACGGGATTCCTTATTAGATACTTATTCAAAGAACCCCTTTGAATGCGATCGTGTGAATGAACTGATTTATTAATAATTATTGTTAAATAAAATAACGTGTTAATTTGAAACTGACTATTTGTCTTGAACTATACTTCGATTGAGGTTCATAAAAAATTAGGTTACGTGATTTTCACTAAGAATAAACTGCAGACTAGTAACTGAAACAAGTGAACTAGAATCTATTGAAAACACTAGTATTAATTTACCTATGGTTTTTTTCTTTCAGAACTGGGAAGACAATACATGTAGTGACTCACTGGGGTTAATTTAAGAACTAGCCGGGATAAAACAAAACCCCTCAGTACCAGTCAATGTATAGATAAATTAACATTCCTACTTTCATGCAAGATACAGAAGTCGGGATAGAAAAAAAGGGTCGCTACAACCTCCACATTTAGTGAACTGATATTGCCCCTGTGTTATTGCTATGCCATCACTCTATGAGTCACTATCTGCGTGATTAGCAGAAACTGTCAAGGAATGTATAGGCTGAGTATTAACTACAAGATCTTCACATTCATCACAGGTACTATCATTGAAGTCTAATTCCTTTGTAGAACTGCCACCCAGCACAGGATGAAATGTATCAGAGAGGCACTGACTGGCCCTGGGTTCACGGCGAATCTGTGAATCTTCTGCATCTATATCACCCCCATACTCAAAATCATCCGAAGAAACATCAGAACATGAATTTTCTTGAAGAATCTGCACTATCTCTGCTTCGTTCAGTCTTTGTCTAGCCATTTCATACACAAGAAATTACACTAATATATCCATTATTGATCACCAAAATAAAATCATAACCATAAAAAAACATTGAACGCTCATGGTACAAGCATTTACGACAGATATTTCGTAAATAAAAATTACTTCAAAGCAAATCGTATTGACGCCAAGCATAAGAAAATGTAGGACATACAACTCTGTACTGCAGTATGCCAAATGTGCATTCAACTTGAAAACAACATCTCAGCGGAAAAGTTACTGGCTGTATGGCAAGTTCTGTGATGTTCTCTCAACATTTCACTTACCAAAAAGCATGTATGAAAATAATGACCACACCTTCCTGGGTCACAGTTTACAATAACAGACAGCCTTGTATTTCAGCAGAATAGCGGAAATGAAAAGCTTGCTGAACAGTGTGTTTCGAGACTACTTACTTTCGATTTCAAGACACAATTGACACTTTTCCAAAGGTAAAACTTCAAAGGACGACTACAAAGGGTAAAATGTATGTAACAACAACAATACGCCTGCCCGCAAAGTAACAAAGGCGATAAATGCCTCTGACGCGGTCGGCAACATTCTGTGGTCGATTTTTCAACCATAATGACAATGTGCCCCTGGTATCTGTAGAGAATTTAGTGAACTACATTGCAGCTTTTTTTCCAACCACAAAACGTTCTCACTGATGTGCTGTGGCCATAAGGACCAAATCTCAACGTAAATCAATGAGAAAGTGCGAACTATGTGATGTGCTCGAAAAATCGACTACACACCTATAACGGGTTGTATTACCACTATTATTTAAGAAAGATGACATTTTCTTGATAAATTTTATTCAGTTTCAGATGCCAACTAAAAACTCCAAAAAATAAGAAAAGTATGAAAAGCGTGAGCACTTGTTTAGATGTGAGTAGTATGTAAGAGCTGTTACACTATAGCCCACCAATGTAGATTGCCAGCCCTGTGGAGGAAATCAGTCCCCTTCATTGACATGATGACACACAGTTTTATTCTTCAAAAATATTTGGTTGACAGTGGATATTTGTGTATCTACTAGAGTTAAATGCAGAAAATAATGTTGAAGTTACACTGGAAATAGAGTATTTATTATACAATACCAAAGAATTTTATTACATACTAACTTTAGAGGTCCCATTGATGACAATGTTGTCCTACATAAAGACTGTTAATGGCAACGAAGTTAGCATCCAGTCACTCACAGAAGAGATGGGAACTGAAATTGAGAGTAGAAAAGCAAAATCAGAAGTCAGCTCCATTTTCTAATGTTCCTTTGCAAAAGAAAACCAAAGACCAAGGAGAACTGTTCCCATTTTACCCTCATGCCACATAAAACATGAGTTAAATAAGTATTAGTATTATTGGTATTGAGAAACAGTTCAAATCATTAAATTTGAACAAAGCTCCAAGGCCTGATGGAATCCTCATCAGAATCTATATTGGTTTTGTGGCTGAGTTAGCCCCCCTTTTAATTATAAAATAAAGAACCATGTTCAGTAATTTGAAGAAAGCACAGGTCACATGCATTTCCAAGAAGGGACGTAAAAGTGATCTACAGAACTACCATCCAATATCTTTGACATCGATTTGTTGTAGAATCACAGTACATATTCTGAGCTCAAACATAATGAGGTACTTGAAGAGATTGACCTTCTCCATGGTAGCCAGTGAGACATATGTATCGAGGCAATGACGTATGGTAGATGTAGTGTTATTATTTGATTTCTGAAAGGCATTTGACTCAGAATCAATCGTTCACTTATTATCAAAAATATGATTTTATGGGGTATCGAGTGAAATTTGTGACTGCACTGATGATTTTTTGAAATGGAGATGCAGCAAGTTATCTTGGAAGAGAAGGTGCTGAGGCTGTGAAGAATGATGATAGACTCTGGGTCCAGATCATGTCATTATGGTTAGTGAACCAAAAGCAATGTAACATTGCTACTAAATTGTGTAGTAAACTTCTTTACGTTGGAGTGGATAATGCTTTATTTATACACAGGATCCTGTCGCCAGTAGCGACACAACAAATGTCATAATTACATCTTTCCCTTTTATTTTTCTTGATATTTAGTAAAATATATATCTTATACTTTAGTTAACTTCAATCATGTAGCAGATTCTTTCAACCATGCTGCAGAGAATTGTATGATGTACATAATTTTAAAGTTGATGACTTCAGATGGTCATTTTATTTAGAAATATTCACATCAGAATCTGTTAAGTTGGTTACAGTCTTTTCCAGAGATATTTATTTATTTTGTGTTCCATAGATCCAGGTACAAAATAAATTGCAAAGATAGGGAATGTGTCAAATTATACACATTTCAGATGTAACTTGCATAAATACTAGAAAAGATACAATAAGAAACATAAATCCAGCTAAAACAATATTGTGGTACACTGAGGCAATTCAGATATAAGCTAATTTATATAACTACAATAAAAGATACAGTATAGACAAGATACCAGGTAAAGAACATATATCCAGTTAACAGAATACTGAGTTATATTTAGGAAGGACCTGTAATATACAGAGGAAGCAAAAGTAAGCTACATAATAGAATAAATACATAAATGAATACAAAAAACCTAATTATTATGTAGCTCTGATACTGAGATTAAAAGTATTTGTAAAACAATTGTAAAGTTAATGGTGGTATTCATTTACTCTCATAAATCCATTGACCTATAAAGCGATTTCTCTATTAGGTACTCTTACAATATGAATTCTGATAATTATTTATGGAGACATTTGATATGTGGTGGGCATTAAACAACTTATTGCTGGCATAAAAGCTCTTTTTGCTCCAGATTTAGACTTCTAAAATCAATGTGTAGATTATTGTAGGTTCTTGTATTGTAATCATGATATTCACTGTTGTCTTCGCATAGAGAAAAATTTTTACAGACGAAGGGCAACAAGGAAAAAATAAGCTGTGAGGAGGTGGTACCGATCTCCATCTTTTAACACAAGTTCCTGCCATAGTGTCTACGGTGGACACAACTGATTATTCTGATGGCTTTTACAGCAGTGAACTTTTTTTTTTTTTTTTTTTGCAAGAGGTTGGTTCCCCCAGAATATAATAGCATAAGGCATTACTGAATGAAAGTAGGCAAAATAGGAGGCCTAAAGTGGACAAAGTAGGAAGCTTTACTGGTATCCATTTCAGTCACAGAACCAATTATCCAATGTGTATATATATATATATATATATATATATATATATATATATATATATATCCTTAACTTTTTGTATTGGTTGATCCTTACACTTTGTTAATTTTTTCTGGATTTCTTTGTGGCTTATGGAACCTCATATAATGGGTTTATCTGCGTTGAGTGAGGCACCATTTGCAGAAAACTAATTTAAAAAGTTAGAGAAAACTTTGTTTGTGGTTTGTTGAGGATTGTTGTCAGACAATTCATCAATGAGAATTGATGTACCACCTTCAAGAAGAGTAAAATTATTGGAATAAAGAGGGAGGTTATTAATGAAAGCAAGAAATAGCAGTGGACCTAAAATCAAACCTTGTGGCACACCACAACTTAAGGTAGCCCACTATGACGAGTGGCCTATGGTTCTCAGTAAGAGCCATTCAGTATTAGGGTCTACTTTCAGTCCTTTACATATGACTGAAGCTACAAACCAACAGTACCACCTAGACCATAACATTCTGTCTTTCTCAAAAGAATTTGGTGGTTTATACAGTTGAAAGCTTTCAAGAGATCCAAAAGATACCTTCTGGAGACATTTTTTTGTTAATGGAACCAAAACTTGATTATTAAAGGATATATTGCTAGTTCAGTACAAAAAACAGCAGGAAACCCATATTGACTATTGTTGTGAATATCATGGAAGCTGAGATTACTGACGATCAATCTGTGCACAAGTTTTTCAAGAATATATATTAGCATCTTTTATTCCTTGTGGATCCTCTTAAGGTACCTCCACACTGAAAACTAACTTCAACAAACAAAAACATACAACTGTTGTAAGTTTGTCAAACTTGCAAATGTTGTGAGTTTAGCAAACCTACAACTCTGAAAAAGGCTGACAACAGTTTCAAACTCTTGTAAACACACCTTTGGCGTTGTTAGTTTTTGTTACAGAAAAGCAATGGAAATGGATTCTGACTGTGGAGGATAAGCAGTCAGGAAAGAATGTTTAATTACCGAATATCTCGCGCTAGAAGAATTGTGGAGAATTTCTTTGGAATACTGTAAGCAGTTTTTCCATGTCTTAGAACAACTATGTACTTACGTCCTGTGAAAGCAACATTAGTGACTTCTGCAGCTATGTCTTTGCACAGTTTTCTTAGAGTGCCACAGTTAACTCACCACCTGACAGTTTTGATGTGGAAAATCCAGAAACTGCAGTGTTTTGGATGGCCATTAGAGGATGTCTCCGCAAAATAAATGTCTTAAGAGAAAGGCAGGCAATGCAGGAAGAACGGCAAAGAACGTAAGGGCCGAATTTGCAATTTACTTTGTATTGGATGTTGGTAAAGTGAAATACCAAGAATAAATAAATATCGAGTGAAAAGACAAATACAATTCAAAACTTCCGAATAAAACCCTTGTAGCTTTAGTTACTAACAATGTAAGCTATTAATCTGCAAATTGCTTTGCATCAGATTTTGAAAAAATGACATGACAAGAGAAATAAATAAATTTACGGTGAGAATTCAGTTGTAATTACAAAACTTCGGACCCAAAGACTTACAGCTTCAGTTATGCTGGTGAATGACATTTTACTTACGAATGAAAATATTTTTCTCACTGGCTTGTTCACACTGTGTTTTCATATTTTCCATTTCCTTGCACACTCCACAAGTGGTACACCAATTTTATCCGAAACGTCTTAAAAAAATCTTTCCTTTTATATCTGTCTTTACATGCAGAATACAGCAGTTGAAGAAAGAAACACAGCAGACGACATGGCAAATGCGCATGCGCAAGTCACACATCTCGAGCCAAAACTGCCAGCAACTGGTTATAGAGACTCGCGACTTCAAACAGCTTTTGACAACAGTTGAAAACTAAATCGGACTTCCAACTGAAAACAGTTGTCGACCGAGTTTGTTAGAGTTGCTTTTCAGCCTAAAGGTACCTTAAGAGAACAAAAACTTTATCTGCTTTCTTGCAAGTCCTCTTATATTTTGGTGAAACACTGTCATTGTTTCATTTGCTGAAACTGCATGCTTTCGCATAAAAAGGTATCTGAGGGTTTTGAAATAACTGTTTCTGTTAGCAGCAGGACATATAGGAAGCTGAAAGATAATTTTATTTCTTGAAAGGTTTAATTTTTTCTTTGTTGAGATCACACACAAACAGTTTCCCTACATAGTTCAAGTGCATTCCATGTTTGGTGAACAGGTTTCGATGCAGCATCCCAATGCCTAGTACTTCACATTTACCGTATTCTGAACACAATTTCTTTATTTACATGTTTGTTTGCTGGACTTTTTTGTGTACATATGAGCTGTAAATCAAATCATGCGTTCGAGGCACTGTGGCAACTACTGTATTTCTAGATTTATTCACATCTAGAAATTTACATACGTAACTATTTCACACAAATCTCTTCTTCATTTTTAGCTACATCGTTCGATTCCGTTATGCAGACGATAAAGTTCTGTCTTGTTTTATTTTCATTTGATAATCCACGTCTGAAAAATGTCTGATTCCCACTCCAGATTTCACTACATCAGTCACTGTTATGTAACGATTTTTCTCTCGAAATATATTAGATATTTTTCTGCCGTTGCTGTCTCTTAATAAAAATCCACTACTCTTTCTTCTTTGCTAACATTATTTCCAAAAAGTTCATTCGTTTTCGAATCATTGGTATTTTCGGGATCACGGTCTTTTGTAGTGGTATTGGTATCTCAGTCACTTTGCAGGATATAATAATTGTTGTTGTCAGAGAATGTAGGTAACGGTTTTTGCAGACTTTGTTGATCCTTTGTGGACAAGGAATTACTTTTATCCATTCGGACGAGTTGTTACGTTTGTCCTGCGCCTCTTCACTTCGTTTTGTTTGGATCGTAGGCCTTGGTTTTCTTTCTTCAGTGCATCTATGTCTCTTTTTAAAGAATTCATTATGACTTGTAGGCTTGAAATTCGTCGGTTTAGTGTTGTTATTTCAACTTTACAATTGATACAAGCGCCCTTTTCAACTGCATAACTAACATCTGCATTATGTTCTGCAAGCCACCTAATGGTGTTTTGTGGAGGGTATCTCTGGTGCCACAAATGGAGATCCTTCCCTTTCTGATCCATCTGTGAACGGACGTAAATGACTTGGTTAGCCTCTGTATTAGCTCAAATTTCTCAGATTTTGTCATTGTTGTCATTTCATAAGATGCATGTGTGAGGAAGTAATATGTTTCCTGATGCTTCCCAGAAAGTCTTCTCTCAAAATTTCTATAGTAAACATGATGCATGCTGCATTTAATGTTCTTGAATGACTAAAGAATCTTATAATGAAATGTGCCATTCTTCAATGGATGTTCTCTATCTCTTCTATCAGTCCTACCTGGTAAGGACCACAGACTGATTAACGATACTCAAGAACTGGTCTATCAAGAAACTTGTAAGCTACTTCCTTCTTGGATGAGTTACATTTTATTAACATTCTTACTTTGAATCTCAGTCTGGCATCTGGTTTTCCTACTATTTGTTTTACATGGCCATTGCACTTAAGGTCTCTGAGGTTAGTTACTCGTAGATATTTTATGGTACCAATAGATACTGTTTCGAGCAATTTGTAGTGTAGTGTAGTTGTACAGTAGTGTATGTCTTTTCCTATATATGTGCAGTATGGCACATTCATTTCCCTTCTGGGCAAACTGCTAGGTCTTGCAACATTCCTTAATCTTCTTCAGGGGATACTGTAAATCGGTATTGTCTTCTGTCTTTGCCACTTCCTTGTAGACAACTGTATCATCTGCAAAGTCTTAACGTGCTTCTGAGACTTCCTATTAGAACAATCCGATGCAATAAAAACATTAATGGTTCTATCACATTTCCTTCGGATACTCTGTAAATTAACATTTCACCTGTGGATTTTGCTGCATGAAGAGCAACATGTTGAGCTGTATGTGTGAGGAAGTTTTATATCCAGTTTAAAATCTGGTCCAGTATTCAGTAAGCCCACTTTTTTTCCCACTAAACACCAGGTAGGACATTGTCAAATAGCTTCCTTAAGTCTGGGAAAACACACACACACACACACACACACACACACACACACACATATATATATATACATATATATATATATATATATATATATATATATATATATATATATATATATATATATATATATATATATATATATATAATCTTATTTTACTAGCAGATATATGTAACAGTCAGATTATAAATGCAGTCATGCATTAATTGATATATTTCACTATGTATATATAAGTTTATACAAACATGATGTGCCCAATACCATTGCAAGAAATGATCCACCAACAAAGAATGAACATGATGTCGACCTGAGCACAATTGTCTACAGTGCTATGGAACCCATGGAGGAACAGAAAAATCTGAGTATCATAATGTCGCTAGTTCGCAGAATGCATGATGATTTTTATAGGACAAATTTTCATTCTTCAACAATATCTGATATATGAGCACAAAACCACTGAATAATTCTACTACACATTGCTGTCAATGATATGGGCCTAGAACTATATGGATCTGACCACTATTTTTGAAAATGGGAGGGACTGGCACTTTTCGCCAGTCACTAGGTACCACTCACTGCTCTAGCAATCTACAATAAACTATTGCTGGAAGGTCTCATTCGGTTCTGATGCCTTTCCACTACTATGTTATTGTAGTTTCCATAATTCCCATCTATTGAATACTTTTTATCTGAGGTTTATTTATGTAAATATCTCCACAGAAGCATGCAACAGCTTTGTAGTAACATACAGACTCAATACAAATTTAATGTGAACTCTTCAAGAACCACTACAGAAGTGTTTTTATTTACAAAAAGTTTCATTTCAACATAATAATGTGCATCAATGTTCTTGATAGTGTGATCACAGCCTTCTACCATGCACTGACCATTGAGTGACCCCTTGTAGTGACCTGCATGACTCCACACCAAGTCTGTAGATAACCACTGGACTGTGTTGTCAAGGACTTGAGTGCTCAAGATGTAACAAACAGGAAATATAAATTTCTGCACTACATTGATAAAAACGTATTGCTATACATTCAGATAACTGGAGCTTGCTTACCTGATGTCATTCAGGCAGGAAATGAGTGTGGTGTTTCAGTCAATATTAATGTTGTATAGGCTCCTGTCAACAACTCGGTACTTCAGGTATTTGATGAGTTGTTAAATCTACTCCATGAACTATTCATATTAGATGAATGACTTTCTGCTGGCATATCAAATATAATTAAATTAATCTGTAAATGTTCAGCATATAGCTGTAGGCACAAATAAATTCGCATAGAAATTGTGTAAATGATCTGTGGGACATGGAAGTAACAAATTATCTGGTACATATATGAATGATAACCAACTATCTGATAAGATTGTCTTAAAGTAAGGATATGAAGTAATTCTTTTCAGATTACAATTTGAAGAAATGATATTGGTGATGAAGAATTTTTTAATCTACAACAACATTTCACCAGTTATTCAGTCTCAAATTGTCAATCACCTCAATGTGCAATGGGAGAACAGGTACATTCATTGATTCAGAATGTCTTTACACTACATGAGCAAAACAAGTTCTGCAAGTATGGTATCTTGTTCACAGGAAGGGATATTACCTCATGACAAATGTGTCTTTGTTCCATGATTTACCAGATGATCTCCAAGATGAATTAAAGGCGTTTGGTATGATTGATCTCATAAGGAAAGTGCCTCTGTTCAAGGTATTTATTTGATTTCCTCCTACAAAGAATTGGCTTACCCATTCCCACATTCTGTTCATGCTTGGTCTCGAAGAGCTTGTGTAATCGATGCAATATGTATGTTGTTTTATATTATAGTTATTTTGTGCTTGACTCGCTGATATACTGTTGTTCTCATATTCATGAAATATTGTTCTGTGATATGATATAAGAAGCATTGGGTCAAGATTCAGTGAAATGTAGTGCAGAAGATCTGACAATGGTCACGTTTTCATCATAATAAAAGCTGTACAGGAGCGATCTTAGCTGTATGAAGCTGCACTTCTCTTTCTGCAGCTAATTTTTACATTAGTACTAGTTTTGTAACAATTTTATGGAAATTATGAAATAGGTTACTTATTTATTTAGCTTATGGCATGACACACTACATTGGAAACAGCATAAAATAGAATATACATTGTTAAAATGTAGGATGCAAACATAATAAAATAATGTAAGTGACACATTGGTACATAACAATAAATGTATAACTACATTACAAAACAATAAGATTGCACAAAATTCAGATTGCAGTATAGGTTAGTAGCAGCAATGACACCTATGTTGCTTGGAGATAAATATTGACAGTATTAATTTGCATGCAGATTTATGGAGCACATTTAGAACACATTGAGAAAACGTAATACCAATGAACCAACTGAATTCATGGAACATTCCAAAGATACAACTCAACTCAATGAATGTCAGACAAAGGTAATTAAAAAATTAATTTGTACATGGTAAGCTATCACTTGAAGTCAGAGAACCCGCAGAAAAAATCTGCACCCAGTATCAACTTATTTACATCTGCAATTTTGAATTGCTGTGCAGGTGAATGTTCTGGATAGCTTCATGTGTGCATTGTTCATGGTGGACAGATTGAGTATTGCATCCAAGATCTCCCCCTGAGGCATTACTTTGGAAAGGGTGCTCACCTCTGAGCTGATTTCAGAAAAAAATAAGGGTTTGAAATTTCGTTTAGGATGTACAACTGTAGCTGTCCTGTGTTCGTTGTTTTAAGATTGTTTGGCCAACCCATCTATATTGTTAGGGAATTTTTGAAGTGCCATAAGCTACAGAATCTATTTGAGGTTGCACCTGGCATTTGTTAGAGCTTGGCATGGGACATAAAATTGCTCATTTTGCAGAATGTGTATGAAACCAACACATTGGAGTCCTCTTCCTTGTAGTTAGTATTACTGGCCCTATCAGCTGGAGATATATCTGGTCTAAAAAGGTAGGGTCCAGTGCTTCTTGAATAGGTATGTGGCAATATAAATAGACTAATAATTGCTTGAATAATTGAAAAAATGATTGGAAAGAATAGTTTAAAAGAAATTTTGAAGGTAATTTATGAATCAGTGCACAATCTTGGGTGAACTTTAACTGATACCAATATCAACAGACCTTTAATATCAATGCGTTCAATTTCAATGAACTAAAATTGCATTATGTACTGCTTCACATTAATTCCATTGTGTTTAGTCTCGATAGTGACAATGTTGATGGAGGAACACTTCTGTGGATACCGTGTAAATTCTTCTTGTCTGCATCGAACCTCTTGATGCAGAATCTCGGCGGCAATTAAATGATGAACAGATAGGAGCTGACGTCTTAACCATGTGAATAAATTTTGCTATTCTAAAAACTTTTTATAACACTTTTAATGTATGGTTTAAACATACATTTTTGACGATGCTGGTATGATAGATCCAAGCTCACGTCTGTATGCTACCAATTCTCAGAACAAAAGGGAGAAATCATTAAACTGAAGAGCGTATTTCTTACTTTGTTTCATACAGATATTTAAAGATGTATCAAAACATTATCCCTGCCAAAAAAACAATTCGTTAAAGCCCTTATTAAAGATGTGCCTAAACTGTAGACCTATGCATCAGCGCTCCAAGCGTGCATATCTGTAACTAGTAGCTGGTTCATGTAGAATTATTAAAACATCCACAAGGGATATACCTAGCGCACATGCGCAGTAGACAGTGCTAACGCGCGAAACGCAAACAGAATTGTCTGATCTCTTTTAAAGTTGTTCGTTCTAAAATGTGAAACACAAAGGGCACCATGTGACATATTGGTACATCGTCCATTCGAATTATTATGTGACCCAAGGATCCTATTTCATAAGAAATTGTGTTCTATCATTATTTATTAAGTAATTGTTATTCTATTATGTAGGTTACTACTGTTCTAAATTACGTACTCAACGTTTAGTTTTGCATTATGACACTTGGTTACACACATATATGTATTTATACAGCATTTTGCATATAGAGGACCCACTTGTTTCTGAAGCTATTACCCTTGCAGTGACAGTAAATCCTCCTATTAGGGAAGAACGACAACGAAAACAATAAGCCAGACGTTGTTGAGTTCGATCCTGGTTGAAAAGAAGGTACAAAGGCAGGGATTATATTCACTGCTTATGAAAGAACTGAGGCTCGAAGATCCACATGAATTTCAGAGCTTGGATGGTCATAGCTTGTTTCGAGAAGCTGCTGTCTATGATACAAGATGGAATTAGCAAGTGTGACACAATCATGAGGGAGGCTGCCTCACATTCTCGAAAGTAAGAATTAAATCATATGTGTATACGTTTTGTGATCATACCAGCCTAGGTCACAAACAAATGCAGGTAAATGCCCTGTTATGCAGCAGGCTGGTTGTAACATTACGTTTCCTTGCTACTGGGGAATCTTTCAAGAGTCTGGCTTCTAACCACAGAAAAGCACAGAAAAGTCGTTGTGGATATGTACACTGCAATTTTCCACAATTTCAAGGGCCAATACTTAAAGGTGCACTTGTGTTATTTTTCCAAGTTTGGAATATATATATATGTGTGTGACTCAGAGTTTTGTAGTCCTTGTCTGTTGCACTGGACAAAACTGCATCTTTTCTGGTATGCTGAAATAAAGCAAGAGATGCAATCAAATCAAAAATGAACTTTTGTAAACTAAGGCATTACATACGAATCGAAAATCACCATATAACGTTATACGGATATTTCTCAGAAAGAAATGATTGGCGACATACCTTATTATGATACAGGGGGTCATACATACACCTTTCCTCACTGTATGAATGAATTATGATGCTTAACGCCTCTTTGCTCCAGTTCATTTCTAGAATAAAAAACAATCAATAGAAAAAAACGCTTTCACAAACAGCTAGTATAAAAGTAAATCTAACGCAAAAAAGTTTTTTTCTGGATTTATGAAATTTACTTACTGAAAAAAATCCCCAACACAAAAATCTGAAATTACCCACTAGCCACCAAACAATAAGTAAATAACAAGCAGAAAGCACTGTGGTATCCCCTTCTGAGTATGCGCGAATTATCGCTGCCAACTGTGCATGCGCGAATTGACAGCACATTGTAACTGCCCTCTATTTTGGCGCTTGCATAATCTGTCTGCTAATTTTCGTAGTTTCACTCATTCTACCGCTAGATGGCTGTCACGTTAAACCAGTACCGTTCGTGGCGGATCGTCATGTCATACCCGCTTAATTTACTTTTGCAGTGTGTTTGGTTTGTAGCTCATCCAGTTTACATATAGGTTATATTAGATTCATTCAAATGAAACCTGGTCAGTGTGTCTATCTGTGTCATACATGTACGATAGCACAACGCAACTGCGGGTATTGTGGTGTCATCTACCAGTAGAGAGACTGACTTGTGTACATCGTTTGATGTTGCATAGCGCCAGTGTAGTTTCACGCCGAAGAGAAGGTGGTCACACAAGTTACTGTCCACTACCGAACATGCAGGCGAGTAATCAGGAACAACGAGGATTGATTCGATTTTTGACAGCAGAGGGAGTTAGAGGCCGTGAAATGTATCAACAGATGAAGGCTGTGTACACTGAGTACAGCCTGAGTTGTTCAGGTGTTGTGGATGGCGCAAATGATTCCTTGAGGGGCGCAAGTCACTGGAAGAAGACGCTCGTCCTGGACAGGCTTATCATGTCATCACACCAGAAGTGGTTGTGGAAGTGAACGCTTTAGTCTTGGACAACCACAGAAGCACCATGGACGAGATCCATTGGTTACTTGGTATTAGCTTGGGCACCACCCACACCGTAATGCATCAACACTTGAACTTTTGAAAATCTGTGTGCAGCGGGTTCCCCACCAACTGACTGCCGAACAGCGTAATACTTAAATGGCGCTGTCTTTAAGTCATCTGCAAAGTTATCATGAAGAGGAATGCGGCTTTCTCTTACGTATAGTCATAGGTGACAAAACATGGTGTCACCATTTTGAACCAGACAGCAATCGTCAGAGCAAGCAGTGGAAACATGCGACTTCACCACTTCCAAAGAAATCAAAGGCCATGCACAGCAGTTGCGGTAAGGTCTTGATGTCCTTCTCTTTGACTACAAGGGTACACTGCTTGTGGAGTTCCTGGAATGGGGTACCACCATCAATGCCCAACGTTATCAAGCCACTTTACAGAACTTTAGATGAGCCATCAAGTCGAGAAGCCAAAGCATGTTGTCCGATGGGATTACCCTTCTGCATGATAATACCCTCCTACACATGGCCAGTGTGGTAAAGACGGCATTGCACCAGTTTTGGTGGGAAACGCTGTAGTTATTCCCGAATTTCTGAGTAAATTCTAGAATCACTCAGCCTTCCACTGTCTCGAACACACGATGTTTTAGATGTGAGTGGGGAAAAGGAACCCTATCTACCATGCATCAAATGTCTGTGTGTGCAGGTCTGAAGTTTGTCTTGAGAAGACTGTTAACACAGCAGTCGAATGGCCCTGACAAGTACTTGAAGGTTGATCCTTGGAAGTCGTAGTGAAAGCAAATGGAAGAACCAAGGAACTTCTGTGTTATTCTGAACAGTTTAGTAATTTTGACTACTGATAGTGAAAAAAGAACAGTTGACTTGAAAAAGACTTTTAAGTAACTCTTAACACAGACTTCCCAGAGGTAAGACATGTTTATGATTTCTGTGGCTGTTAAACCAACTCTGTTGTAAATAAATCATAATTGCGTCTAATGTGGGACGGCATGTGTGACTTACAAGAAGTCGAGTGTTTATGTGAGAAATGATAATTTTGTTCTTTGTGGAAGTCGAAATATACAGAGAGTGGACTAATAGTATTCTTCGAGTACCCACTTATTTCACCAGTAAAGAGACAGTTTTATATGTTCCTTTAACTAACATCATTCCGTGGTGAAGAAGTTTTAGAGAATGACATAGCCGAGTATCCAGAGAAGAAGTTCGGCTGTTCATACCAAGTAAGTCGACTCGTGTAAAAGAAGTGGGAAGGTTGCAGTTCAACATCACACATTCTTGTCACCAAAAACGTTAGAACGTGGCGACCAAAGGAAAAAAGGAATTTTTAGAATAAAATGAGGGAGGGAGCTATCAAGCATTCCCATAGCAACTGAGGATAACTAGACAAGAGAACCAATAAGAGAAACTGGATTATGCCAGAGTATCTGAGGGAGAAAATTTGTAAATGCAAATAAGGGAGAGGATCTGACAAAAAGATTGGAATTGAACATTGAGGATAAATGTCATAGTGTGGAATCAGAGATTAATGAAAATGTATGTAATGTTAAATTTGATGCTGTAAAGCAGGGACTGCATACTTTAAAAGAGTGCGTTGATAAGCAAGATAAGTTAATGCCAATAATCCAATCACAAATTACAGTCATTAATACACGAGTAGATAATGTAGAAAGAAACTTCAAAGAGAAACTAGCGAACTCAGACATAAGAAATGTAAGTAGTTTGGAGGAACAGGTGGAGGAAATGATAGATCGAAAAGTTGTCATGGGAGTAACCTCTGGGAATGTGTCGCCTATTATTTCTTCTGAACTTTCAGATACCCGAAAGGACACAGATAACTTGTGGAAAGAATTTAAACTTATCCAGGATGAAGTAGACATGAGGGTGACTTCTCCTAACGTGGTATTGACTAGTGAATTGGTGACTGATTTACAGTGGGCGGCCAGTTCAGGATTATCCAGACAATTCCCTAAGTTTAAGCCGGATGGGGATATACAACCGACTCATTTTTTGATAAGATTCAACCAAGCTTTGCCAAAGAACTGGGATGATTCTAAAAAGATTCAATTTGCTGTGGCATACCTTTTGGGGGAAGCATCAGAGTAGGTTACTGTAAATATTGAGAACTTTTCTTCTTGGGGAGACTTCCGGAAGAAATTTAAAGAGAAAAATTGGTCTGCTAGTGCATAAGAGAAATTAATATCAGATTTATGGGATCCAAAATATTACAATAATACATGGGGTAGCATGAGAAAGGATTTCGACTGGCATCTAACATGGGCAAGTACTTAGATAAGCCGATGGTTGAAGGGGGGTTAATGAGAATTTTAATAAGATGAATATCCATTTATGCGAGGAAAGCTATATTATATAGTGGTTGGAAAACAGTAGGAGAATAGTTGTCCTTTGTAGACGCAGTGGATGCATTAAATAAGTACCACAATGAAAACTTACACCAAAGTGATCAGCCGAACTTCAAAAGGAACAGTGGTAATAATTAAAAAAAAAAAAAACACTAACCTGACTAGAGTACACCAGGGCAAAAGATACAAGGATAACGACAGTTATCAGAAGAAGCATCCACCTTCGAATTTAGGTCCAGTAACTTTACAGGAATTTGTACCGAGTAATACCAGAACACAAAGTGGTATCATAGTATCTCAATTCGGTAACCAACATGTGATTACTAATAATGAGGAGAACGTAGTGTGATCTAGATCCAGGGCCAGGGCCCAGGTCGTGGAAATACACTAGGAGGACTTAGTCTATACAAGTATGTTAACTTTACCCCCGAAATACCTACAAAGGAATGGTTGCTCCTGGAAGAACCAAGCTTGACTACCAATAATCCACAACCTATAATAGCAAGGACCATGCAAAATTCTAAGTTTAACACATTTATAGATTTAGTGAGTGAGATATCACTCATTTCCAACACATTTGTTACTTCATTACAGACTAAACAACACTTACCGTTATTACCAGTGAGCAGAATTGACATAGTTGGAATAACAGGGTCAAAAAGTAAGATTGTAAAGTACAAGACTCAAGTGAACCGTAGCACTGGAAATATATTGTTTTGTCAAACGCTGTTAATAGTAGAGAATATCAATAGAGATGTATTGTTTGGTTTATATTGGCTATTAGAGTTTAAAGTTATCTTGAACTTTCACGAAATTCTTCTACGTTTTGGTAAATGGGACATTAGATATTGGACACCATTTGAGACAGATACCTGTATGGGAAAAGAAACAACTGAGTGTGAATGTCTGCAGTTATCAGCTACAACACAACTGGCACTGAAGGTAGATAATGTAGATCAAGTAACACATCAAATCGACATTCAGGATAAAGTTAATGAATCTCTAATATTAACCGATCAACAAAAGAGAGATTTATACAAAATTTTAAAGGAATAAGAAGTAGTCTTCGCCGATTGTCCCAGTAACATCAGCGACTGTATTTGTAAATTCAGACTCAAAGATGACACTCCATTCTTCTGTAAGCCGTATCCAATATCTGTAATTTTGAAAGAAGCAGTTAGGGAGGAAATCAACAAAATCGTTGAAACAATATATTAGAACATAGCTCCAACATCATGAATAAGCCTTTAACTGCGGTGAAAGAGCTACAGGTGGGCTACGATTAGTGTTAGACGCTTGTACATTGAATAACCTTACAGAGACAGAAAGAGAGAGATTGCTAATATTGACAAATTGTTATCTAAATTTGAAAAAGCAATGGTTTTTAGCATGAAGAACCTGACTGTGGGAATTTGGCAAATAAAATTAAACCCATAATCCAAAAAGTATACAGTTTCTGTTTGATCGTAAATCATATCATTTCAGTGTACTGCCATTTGACTTATTATCTCTATATCCGTATTTATAGTGTGCTGGATGAGGCAGTAGGGACATATTTATTAAGGGATTTGATAATATATGTAGACGTTATCCTAATAATACTATGTACTTGTGAAGAACATTATCTCTCCTTATGCAGAACTCTGAAAAAATTTAAAGAGAAAGGTATTACGGTAAAACAGTCTAAACCATAGTGTGCGCGCAATGAGCTTAAGTTCTTAGGTCATATTGTAGGGATGCAGGGAATTAGACCGGACCTTGAATGCATCAAAGATATTAAATAATCTCAACACCCTAGAAATGTAAGACAGTTGAAGGGATTTATAGGAATGGCCAGATACCATCGACAGTACATACGAGGTCAAGAACTGAATGGCCCAAGAATTTTACATTTATTAAAATTCTTGAATTTTGGGATCAAGAGTCATATGATACGTTTGAAAGCGTCGAAAGTGCGTTTGTTGAATCACCCATATTGCATTATCCGAATTTAGGCGAACCGTTTAAAATGTCAAGAGATGCATCTGCTTATGGTATTGCTGCAGAAGTTTTCCAAGGAGAGCGGGATCTAAATAATGTAGAAGACGAACCATAGCTTTTGCTAGCCATAGTCTAATACACAGCTACTGAAAAAGAACTGTTGGCAATTGTATGGAGTGTCCAAAAATTTCAAAAACTATAATGGGGTCAGAAATCCATGTTTATACAGATCATCAAGCTCTGTCCTTTCTAATGAGTAGTCGATTGTTACACAGTAGATTAGTGTGATGGATGCTTTTCCTACAGGAATATGATATTAGGATACAATATGTAAGAGATTCCAAGAATATTGTACAAGATTCTTTGTCTAGGTTACTAATAGGAATGGAAGAATTAAAATGTACAGAAGGACCCAGCGTTATTTTTGCAATTAATTTTATGTCAGCAGAATATCCTAACATTGGGGTACAAGAGAGAGTTCAAAGAATAACCGAAAATATCCATCATGATCTCTATTTTACAGAAATGTTTTCTACTTGTGTTTGGAATGCCTTACCTCCTAATCAAGTAGGAAAATGGAAATTATATGTCATAATTTGTTTTGGAGAAACAACACAATCTCAATGTTGGCGTTTGTGTATTCTAGAGGTAGTGGAAGACGAACAGGCGTGGTCTGTTCATACAGGATATGGACACATTGGAATAAAACAGCGTATAACCCACAGCTGCAAATTACAAACACGAATTCTTTACAGACGAATGGAAAAACTAGTAGAAGCTGACCTCGGGGAAGATCAGTTTGGATTCCGTAGAAATACTGGAACACGTGAGGCAATACTGACCTTACGACTTATCTCAGAAGAAAGATTAAGGAAAGACAAACCTACGTTTCTAGCATTTGTAGACTTAGAGAAAGCTTTTGACAATGTTGACTGGAATACTCTATTTCAAATTCTAAAGGTGGCAGGGGTAAAATACAGGGAACGAAAGGCTATTTACAATTTATACAGAAACCAGATGGCAGTTATAAGAGTCGAGGGACATGAAAAGGAAGCAGTGGTTGGGAAGGTAGTGAGACAGGGTTGTAGCCTCTCCCCAATGTTATTCAATCTGTATACTGAGCACGCAGTAAAGGAAACAAAAGAAAAATTCGGGGTAGGTATTAAAATCCATGGAGAAGAAATAAGAACTTTGAGGTTCGCCGATGACATTGTAATTCTTTCAGAGACAGCAAAGGACTTGGAAGAGCAGTTGAACGGAATGGATGGTGTCTTGAAGGGAGGATATAAGATGAACATCAACAAAAACAAAACGGGGATAATGGAATGTAGTCGAATTAAGTCGGGTGATGTTGAGGGTATTAAATTAGGAAATGAGACACTTAAAGTAGTAAAGGAGTTTTGCTATTTGGGGAGCAAAATAACTGATGATGGTCGAAGTAGAGAGGATATAAAATGTAGACTGGCAATGGCTAGGAAAGCGTTTCTGAAGAAGAGAAATTTGTTAACATCGAGTATAGATTTAAGTGTCAGGAAGTCATTTCTGAAAGTATTTGTATGGAGTGTAGCCATGTATGGTAGTGAAAGATGGACGGTAAATAGTTTGGACAAGAAGAGAATAGAAGCTTTCGAAATGTGGTGCTACAGTAGAATGCTGAAGATTAGATGGGTAGATCACATAACTAATGAGGAAGTATTGAATAGGATTGGGGAGAAGAGAAGTTCGTGGCACAACTTGACCAGAAGAAGGGATCGCTTGGTAGGACATGTTCTGAGGCATCAAGGGATCACCAATTTAGTATTGGAGGGCAGCGTGGAGGGTAAAAATCGTAGAGGGAGACCAAGAGATGAATACACTAAGCAGATTCAGAAGGATGTAGGTTGCAGTAGGTACTGGGAGATGAAGAAGCTTGCACAGGATAGAATAGCATGGAGAGCTGCATCAAACCAGTCTCAGGACTGAAGACCACAACAACAACAACAACAACAACAAATAACCCATATGAATAAGTTCTATTATTCTTAGAAGTTAGGGTTATTGAAAAATACATACACACACACACACACACACACACACACACACACACACACACATATATATATATATATATATATATGGATATGAAAACTATATCAGTTGTACATTGTCTACACACACACACACACACACACACACACACACACACACACACACACACATATATATATATATATATATATATATATATATATACACTCCTGGAAATTGAAATACGAACACCGTGAATTCATTGTCCCAGGAAGGGGAAACTTTATTGACGCATTTCTGGGGTCAGATACATCACATGATCACACTGACAGAACCACAGGCACATAGACACAGGCAACAGAGCATGCACAATGTCGGCACTAGTACAGTGTATATCCACCTTTCGCAGCAATGCAGGCTGCTATTCTCCCATGGAGTCGATCGTAGAGATGCTGGATGTAGTCCTGTGGAACGGCTTGCCATGCCATTTCCACCTGGCGCCTCTGTTGGACCAGCGTTCGTGCTGGACGTGCAGACCTCGTGAGACGACGCTTCATCCAGTCCCAAACATGCTCAATGGGGGACAGATCCGGAGATCTTGCTGGCCAGGGTAGTTGACTTATACCTTCTAGAGCACGTTGGGTGGCACGGGATACATGCGGACGTGCATTTTCCTGTTGGAACAGCAAGTTCCCTTGCGCTCTAGGAATAGTAGAACGATGGGTTCGATGACGGTTTGGATGTACCGTGCACTATTCAGTGTCCCCTCGACGATCACCAGTGGTGTACGGCCAGTGTAGGAGATCGCTCCCCACACCATGATGCCGGGTGTTGGCCCTGTGTGCCTCAGTCGTATGCAGTCCTGATTGTGGCGCTCACCTGCACGGCGCCAAACACGCATACGACCATCATTGGCACCAAGGCAGAAGCGACTCTCATCGCTGAAGACGACACGTCTCCATTCGTCCCTCCATTCACGCCTGTCGCGACACCACTGGAGGCGGGCTGCACGATGTTGGGGCGTGAGCGAAAGACGGCCTAACGGTGTGCGGGACCGTAGCCCAGCTTCATGGAGACGGTTGCGAATGGTCCTCGCCGATACCCCAGGAGCAACAGTGTCCCTAATTTGCTGGGAAGTGGCGGTGCGGTCCCCTACGGCACTGCGTAGGATCCTACGGTCTTGGCGTGCATCCGTGCGTCGCTGCGGTCCGGTCCCAGGTCGACGGGCACGTGCACCTTCCGCCGACCACTGGCGACAACATCAATGTACTGTGGAGACCTCACGCCCCACGTGTTGAGCAATTCGGCGGTACGTCCACCCGGCCTCCCGCATGCCCACTATACGCTCTCGCTCAAAGTCCGTCAACTGCACATACGGTTCACGTCCACGCTGTCGTGGCATGCTACCAGTGTTAAAGACTGCGATGGAGCTCCGTATGCCACGGCAAACTGGCTGACACTGACGGCGGCGGTGCACAAATGCTGCACAGCTAGCGCCATTCGACGGCCAACACCGCGGTTCCTGGTGTGTCCGCTGTGCCGTGCGTGTGATCATTGCTTGTACAGCCCTCTCACAGTGTCCGGAGCAAATATGGTGGGTCTGACACACCCGTGTCAATGTGTTCTTTTTTCCAATTCCAGGAGTATATATATATATATATATATATATATATATATATATATATATATATATATATATATATAGAGAGAGAGAGAGAGAGAGAGAGAGAGAGAGAGAGAGTGGTCCATTGATAGTGACCAGGCCAAATATCTCATGAAATAAGCGCCAAATGAAAAAATTACAAAGAACGAAACTCATCTAGCTTGAAGGGGAAGCCAGACAGTGCTATGGTTGGCCCGCTAGATGGCGCTGCCATAGGTCAAACGGATATCGACTGCGTTTTTTTAAAGAACAGCCACCATTTTTATTACATATTCATATAGTATGTAAAGAAATATGAAAATTTTTGTTGGACCACTTTTTTCGCTTTATGATAAATGGCGCTCTAATAGTCACACACATATGGCTCACAATTTTAGACAAACAGTTGGTAACAGGTAGGTTTGCTATTGTGATCCACCGACAACGCCTGACAACATGTGTCAGCCCATTGTCAATGCATGTGTGAACATTATGGAAGGCGAACTACTCGCTGTTGAGAGGAATGTCATTACACGTATTGCCAAATGCATTGAGGTTGACGGACATCATTTTGAGCATTTATTGCATTAATGTGGTATTTAAAGGTAATCATGCTGAAACAGCATGCATTCTCAGAAATGATAAGTTCACGAAGGTACATGTATCACATTGGGCCAACCGAAATAAAATGTTCAAATGTACCTACATTCTGTAATTTAATTTAAAAAACCCACCTGTTACCAACTGTTTGTCTAAGATTGTGAGCCATATGTTTGTGACTATTACAGCACCATCTATCACAAAGCGAAAGTAGTGGTCCAACAAAAATAATCATATTTCTTTATGTACTACATGAATACGTAACAAAAAATGGGAGTTCCTATTTTAAAAAACGCAGTTGATATCTGTTTGACCTATGGCAATTACATCTAGCAGGCCAACCATAGCACTGTCTGCTTTCCCCCTTCAAGCTATACAAGTTTTGTTCATTGTAGTTTTTTCGTTTGACGCTTATTTCATGAGACATTTGGCCCAGTCACGATAAATGGACCACCCTGTATCCCTGTATATATATATATATATAGATATATATATATATATATATATATATATATATATATATATATATATATATGAGATATTTAGCCCAGTCACGGTAAATGGACCACCCTGTATATATATATATATATATATATATATATATATATATATATATATATATATATATATACAGGGATACAGGGTGGTCCATTTATCGTGACTGGGCTAAATATCTCATGAAATAAATATATATATAAAAGGAGGATTCTAGGGATTAAATTAAGTATTAAGTATGCGAAATGTAGAGTAGATTTGTAGCTTTGGCAGAAAATACTTCATAGTAGTATACATAGGAACATATACTGGGGGAGTGAAACATGAAGCCCCCTCAGAAAGTATAACGGAAGCGTACCCAGCATTTGATAAGTATATAGGGCAGGCATACCTGCATGGAGATAAGGACGACCTGTGGCCTAAAGAATAGGAATGTTTTATAAAGGGATGTACCTATCAGAATGCAGATAGGAAGTGCACTCATATGGTCAACCCACAGGCAACGTATAGGTACTGATCTTAGAAGAAGGGGACAGTACTGCGACAGAAGTCACACATTTTATAGGATTTATTCGGGAAAGTATGAATTCTATGCACAACGAGCATTATTACAATTTATGTAATTTTACAAGTGTCAAAACGATCACTTTCATGTTGCCCAGAGCACCTCCAAACTACAGCACATAATGAATGAGTAGATACCTACGAAAAATAGTACAAAGGGTGAGAACAGAAAGTAGATTACTCATGTGTCCTGAACTACTGGAGTTTACGATTGGAAAGATGGCAAAAAAAAGAAGAAAAGGACAATATAGACCTTATGATTTCTATATATTAAAGGTGCTGACTAAAACCTTAAGTGAAATGGTAATGTTTCATTGTTGTTGTTGTGGTCTTCAGTCCTGAGATTGGTTTGATGCAGCTCTCCATGCTACTCTATCCTGTGCAAGCTTCTTCCTCTCCCAGTACCTACTGCAACCTACATCCTTCTGAATCTGTTTAGTGTATTCATCTCGTGGTCTCCCTCTACGATTTTTGCACTCCACACAGCCATCCAATACTAAGTTGGTGATCCCTTGATGCCTCAGAACATGTCCTAGTCAAGTTGTGCCACAAACTTCTCTTCTCCCTAAACCTATTCAATACCTCTTCATTTGTTATATGATCTACCCATCTAATCATCAGCATTCTTCTGTAGCACCACATTTCGAAAGCTTCTATTCTCTTCTTGTCCAAACTATTTATCGTCCATCTTTCACTTCCATACATGTCTATGCTCCATACAAATACTTTCAGAAACGACTTCCTGACACTTAAATCTATACTCAATGTTAACAAATTTCTCTTCTTCAGAAACGCTTTCCTAGCCATTGCCAGTCTACATTTTATATCCTCTCTACTTCGACCATCATCAGTTATTTTGCTCCCCAAATAGCAGAACTCCTTTACTACTTTAAGTGTCTCATTTCCTAATCTAATTCCCTCAGCATCACCCGACTTAATTCAACTACATTCCATTATCCCCGTTTTGTTTTTGTTGATGTTCATCTTATATCCTCCTTTCAAGACACTATCCATTCCGTTCAACTGCTCTTCTAAGTCCTTTGCTGTCTCTGACAGGATTACAATGTCATCGGCGAACCTCAAAGTTTTTATTTCTTCTCCATGGATTTTAATACCTACTCCGAATTCTTCTTTTGTTTCCTTCACTGCTTGTTCAATATACAGATTGAATAACATCGGGGGTAGGCTACAACCGTGTCTAACTCCCTTCCCAACCACTGCTTCCCTTTCATGCCCCTCGACTCTTATAACTGCCATGTGGTTTCTGTAAAAATTGTAAATAGCCTTTCGTTCCCTGTATTTACCCCTACCACCTTCAGAATTTGAAAGAGAGTATTCCAATCAACATTGTCAACAGCTTTCTCTAAGTCTACAAATGCTAGAAACGTAGGTTTGCCTTTCCCTCAATCTAGCTTCTAAGATAAGTCGTAGGGTCAGTATTGCCTCAGATGTTCCAATATTTCTACGGAATCCAAACTGATCTTCCCCAAGGTCGGCTTCTACCAGTTTTTCCATTCGTCTGTAAAGAATTCGCGTTAGTATTTTGCATCCGTGACTTATTAAACTGGTTGTTCGGTAATTTTCACATCTGTCAACACCTGCTTTCTTTGTAATTGGAATTATTATATTCTTCTTGAAGTCTGAGGGTATTTCCCCTGTCTCATACATTTTGCTCACCAGATGGTAGAGTTTTATCAGGGGCCTTGTTTCGACTCAGGTCTTTCAGTGCTCTGTCAAACTCTTCACGCAGTATTGTATCTCCCATTTCATCTTCATCTACATCCTCTTCCAGTTCCATAATATTGTCCTCAAGTACATCGCCCTTGTATGACCATGTATATACTCCATCCACCTTTCTGCTTTCCCTTCTTTTCTTAGAGCTGGGTTTCCATCTGAGCTCTTGATATTCATACAAGTGGTTCTCTTTTCTCCAAAGGTCTCTTTAACTTTCCTGTAGGCAGTATCTATTTTACCCCTAGTGAGATAAGCCTCTACATCCTTACATTTGTCCTCTAGCCATCCCTGCTTAGCCATTTAGCACATACTGTCGATCTCATTTTTGAGACGTTTGTATTCCATTTTGCCTGCTTCATTTACTGCATTTTTATATTTTCTCCTTTCATCAATTAAATTCAATATTTCTTCTGTTACCCAAGGATTTCTACTAGCCCTCGTCTTTTTACCTACTAGATCCTCTGCTGCCTTCAGTACTTCATCTCTCAAAGCTACCCATTCTTCTTCTACTGTATTTCTTTCCCCCCATTCCTGTCAATTGTTCCCTTTATTATCAAAGTAAAATGAAAAAAGAATAGCTAAACAGTAAGCAAAAGATTATTCATGGTTACTGAAAGAAAATAAGTGTATACTGTTAAAATGTGAATTGTTATTATGTGTGATATTAATGTAAATAATGAGCATAATTTTTATGTATAAAATATCGCATTTTCGATCTGAGGGTTGGGGGAATATGTAGTGATTCGAGAATCTATGAGTAAATTCTAGAACCACTCGGCCATCCACCGTCTCGAAAACACGATATTTTAGAATGTATGAGAAAAAGGAAACCTGGTACTGCATGACACCTGTGCATGCAGGTCTGAAGTTTGTACTTAGAAGACTGTAGACACAGAGGTTAAACGGCCCCGACAAGTATTGTCGGTCAACCCAGAGGAGTCGTAGTGAAAGCACACCAAAGGACCAATGAAATTCTGTGTTGTTCTGTGCTGTTTTGTAATTATGACTATTACTAGTGAAAAAAGAACAGTTGAGTTGAAATAGACTTTTAAGCAGTTCTTAACACAGATTTACTAGAGGCTAGACATGTTTATGAATTCTGTGGCTTTTACACCAACTCTGTTGTAAAAGTTTCTTAATTGTGTTCCTTATCTAAATAAACGATTTTGGAGATAATCTGAGCAGCCATCTTCGGTTGTTTGCAGATGACGCTGTCGTTTATCAAGTAATAAAGTCATCATTAGATCAAAACAAACTGCAAAACGATTTAGAAAAGATATCTGAATGATGCGAAAAGTGGCAGTTGACTGTAAATAACGAAAAGTGTGAGCTTATCAACATGAGTGCTAAAAGGAACTCGTTAAACTTCGGTTACACGATAAATCGGTATAATCTAAAAGCCGAAATTTCAACTAAACACGTAGGTATTACAATTATGAACAACTTAAATTGGAAGGAACACAAAGAAAATGTTGTGGTGAAGGCTAACTAAAGACTGCGTTTTATTGGTAGGACACTTAGAGAATGTAACAGACCTACTAAGGAGCATGCCTACACTATGCTTATCCGTCCTCTAACAGAATACTGCAGCATGGTGTGGGATCCTTGACAGGTAGGACTGACAGAGTAGATTGAAAAAGTTCAAAGAAAGGCAGCACATTCCTTATTATCGCGAAATATTGGAGAGAGTGTCACAGAAATGATACAGGATTTCGGCAGAAAATCATTAAAAGAAAGGCGTTCTTCACTGCGACGGAATCTTCTCACGAAATTCCAATCACTAACTTTCTCCTAAGAATGTGAAAATATTTTGTTAACACCGACCTACTTAGGGAGGAACGATTACCACGATAAAATTATGGAAATCGGAGCTCGTACAGAAAGATATAGGTGTTCATTCTTTCTTCACGCTATATGAGATTTGAATTACAAAGAATTGTGAAGGTGGTTCGATGAGCCCTCTGCCAGGCACTTGAATGTGATTTGCAGAGTATCCATGTAGATGTACATGTAGACAAATGTGAGATGGCATGGGTGTCTTACAAGAAATCGAGTATTTATTGTGAGAAATGAACATTTTGTCCTTTGTGAGAGTTGAAATATTCTTCGAGTACCTACTAATTTCACGAGTAAAGAGGTAGTCTTATGTGTTCCTTTGTAGCGGGACTTTGAATTTCGCCGCGCTACACTCGTTCGCTCAGATAAAAATTATACCGTCGCAGCGGTATGAGCGCTCGACGGCAGAGACTAACTCTTTTTTTGTTTTCTATCCGTTTCTTTAATGTCTCTCGAGAGCGGAAGATTAATGCAGACGTGATCTGATGAAGACGAAAAAACGTATTAATGTTTAGACATATTGTGGAAGTTGTTATGACATTTGGAGGAGGGAAGCAACGTAAAATAAATTGCATTTAATATCAAGACGGTTTTGGATACATTAGAAATTCCTGGACAATGAAACTTATTGCAAGATTTCGGAGCAGACTTTTCACGCAGTAATGAAGGAGATTTTTGAAGACCTGGACGCCGCAGAAAAAAGAAGACATTTAACCTGGTAAAGAATCTACGCTATTTCCCCCTGTCAGTTACATTTTGTTAGTCTCTGTTCTTTTTCAATAATTTTTGTAGTGGAAATTGGTTTAACTTTTGCTCAAAAACGCCACAAGGACCACCCCAACAATAGCTTTTCCGAATCACGAAGTCCAATAACTTTTCTGTAATACGAAGTCCGATTTGCATTTCTTTCTTTCTTTCTTTTTTTTCACGGTCATTAACGATTTAAAAAAAAAACCTTTTTCACTCACGATTTCTTCCCACATTTTCAACCTTTTCTTTTATTTTCTTCTCTTTTTCTTTTTTTTATTAACCACTACACCTTTAACTAGCATCATTTTTAGGAGAAGAAGATTTTGGAGTCTGGCGTAGCCAGCTATCCAGAAAAGAAGTTCAGCTGTGCGTACCAAGTAAGTCGACTCAAATAAAAGAACTGGGAAGGTTGCAATTCAACTTCACACATTCTTGTCATCAAAAACGTTAGAACGCTGGTACATCCTCTGCACAGTCCTGAACTTTCACCTTGTGACTTTCATGCATTTGGACCTATAATACAAGCTATTCACAAACATCATTTTGCAGTGGATGATGAAGTGAGTGCCTGGGTCCAGACCTGGATCCAACACCAGCCTACCAACTTCTTTAAGGATGGAATCGACCAGCTAGTGCTGCAATGGGATAAATATGCCCACAGTTTTGGCGACTATTTTTGAGTGTGTGTACTGTGTTTAACTACATTGTTGAGTTAATAAAGTCGTTACCGTTACTTTGCACTAGGGCCCAGGTTTCATTTGAATGCCCCTCATATATAAGAAAAGAAAAGTACAAAAACATAATGTGATTCAATACAATTGACCTCACTGTGCACTGTCATCATACGCAGGTGCATAGTGTCTGAACTTATTTCCCTTTCTGAGGGTTGATAACCCTGGCCGGAATGGACATAGTCTTTATTTTCAGCCATTGGAGTTATCCTGAATGGTTATAAATTTATATGGTCATGTCAGCTTCTTTTAACACCGTGTTCAGCATCATGATCCTTTGCGAAATCTGCGAAGCAGTGACTACTGTTTTCCATATCAGCAGCCTGAGGAATTTATTTCACCTTATAGCTCTCACTTATTGAGTGCGGAGACCAGCTGTCCCTCAACATCTATCAACAAGATAAGTTTCTTGTTGCTTTTACGACATTGTCGAGCAGAGAAAATTAATGTCACATGAAGAACTGTCATTTTTAGTTTACCACTCGCACACCCACATATTGTTTTAACACACTAACATGTAACACTTTGCAGCCACGTTTCATATGTTTCTGTGCTTTGTTTTTGAGCGTCTTTCATACAGTTCCATTACATAAAATTTCTGTAGCGTCCTTTCCACATACCTTACACATAACACAATAAAATACAAATACAATTACAAAATACACTTATCCTACTCATTTGCTGACATGCTATTATCGTCGCTGATATACATTATAGTCTGTAACATATTCTCTCCCATTTTTATACATAGTGTCATTGTTTGTCATTTTATTTTATTGTCGTTACATTATTCGATTCCAATTATATGAGTGCACATTTTTCTATGGTTTGGTTATAAATGCTTCATATAACATTCATAACGTTCATAGAATATTCATTAGCTGACATGCTATTATTGACGCCGATATACAGTATAGTCTGTAACATATTCTCTCTCCTTTTTATACATAGTGTCATTTCTGTAATTTTGTTTTCATTTTTGTTACATTATTCGATTCCAATTATATGAGTACACCTTTTACTATCCTTTGGTTATAAAAGCTTCATATAACATTCATAGAATAATAGATTGTGTTTTTATTTACAGCAAAAATTGACATAAATTTCATTTCAATTTAGAATGACTTCTTGTCAGAGCATATTTATCGGTTCAAAAGAATCAAAGAAGTAAACAATAGTTACTATAGCAGATACTACATGCTGCTTAGATAACTACAGATGGCCTTGCCCCTCTAGTATTTTCCAGGCAGGGTCTACACACTATAGGGTTGTGAAAATTTCAAGGAAAGGCATTTATGTGCTCCGTTACGTCTCGTTAACTGTGACCCCAAGAACAAAATAGTTTGTTGTTTCCTAGCACAACTTAAATTCATTTGGCCCAGCGTTGTTGATATTCTTAATCTTTGTTGATCCATTATGGATTGTGGGATGATGGCTGGCATGAACTTCTTGATGCCATAATTTACCAACAGCCATATGTCTGGCCACCAAGAGCTGTTGGCGGACAATTTGATTCATGGATTCAGTTACATGACTCCTTCCGTGTATAGCTATTTTACGACTATGACGAGTGGGGCCTGAAGATGGCGTCGACGTAATGTCGAAACTGGTAGCACATAGAAGTTCATAAAATAAAATAAATTTCTACAATACATATGGCTGTCGGTAAATTATTGCATCAAGAAGATTGTTGATATTATCACGTCACTGTTGATCCACAGCTGAAATTTTGACTTACTGCATTCCGGATGACTAAATAATGGATGAAGTACTGTTTGTTGCTATGATCTTATTTTATTTTATTCCATTCTTCTAGAACACACTGACTTCACAATCTCCATTTTCATACAACCATCAGTTACACTGTTGTAGACAAAATTAAAAAACACATGCATTTCCATCAGAGGCATGATCACTACTACTAACATTCTGCAGTACTCACAATATTCCAAAGAGTTTAAAAAAGAAAAGAGTTTACAAACTGTCTTGACAAAAGAAAAATAGGTTCTAAAATATATCATTATTTTAAAATGAGTCCACAAATGAACTTTATAATTATTATCAGATTGTGCAATTAATAATAGGAATTTTAAGTACACCAGATATTTCGAAATATTTCAAATATTTCTAAGAGACAAATGATTTTATTTAATCATCCGGAATCCAGTAAGTCATAATTTCAGCTGTGAGGATGTATCCCTAGATGCAAGAACTAGAGCCAACAGATTACTAACAAACTGATTTCTTTTTACATATTATAGTAAAAATCATAATACATTGTATACAAAATCATACGAAGTTCATTCAGTAAACTGCTGATATAATGTTCACTATACAAGAATCGATAGTATACATGGTATCAATTATTTCTATAAAAAAAGGTAGTGTTAGATGAGGGTGTCACACTACAGGGCCTACTTGATGTACTGGGGTTTGTCCAGTATTTGGTTTTATTCAAATATTTTTCAAAATAGCCCCTTAAGCTTCCTTGTTTGCTATTGAATGGAGCTGGGTTGAATTATTTCACGTCTGAGTCTCTCTTGTATGGCCTGAGACTTATATTTATCCAGAAAGGGTCTCTCAAACTGTGCATAGTAGTGGCAACGTTCCGCCATGTTATTAGCCTATAGCTGGACGTCACAATTGTGTATCCAACAACAAGTCTAATTTTCTGGGGTTCAGTCCAGGTATGAGGTAAAACATCTTGAAATGCTTTGATAAAGACCATGGGGTTTGTTCTTTTCCCTTCAGAGGTAAATACCAGAAACTGTCGATGCCTAAATAATCCCTCATCTAGAAATAAGGTAGACAAACACATCGCACTCTTAGTGACAGGCGTGCTTATATTTGATTGTGGCATAGTGCATGGCAATGCAGCTTGCTCTACAGGTACAACTACTGGCAAATGTTGTTGCATTCTACAACCTTCTTTTTCAGCAGGCTAGCTACGTACTATGGGTAACCAGTGAAAGTATCTATAACTTCTCTAAAGGCATGGGTTCGTTTTCTGTCAAATGTTGTTTTGGAATGTCAATAGCTTTAGCAATACTCCCTCACAACCTTTCCTCCGCTTCCTCTAAATCTGAATCTGTTTTAACTAGAAACTGACTTCCTTTCTCTTTTAGGGCTTCTATTACCTTATTTACTGCATTTACATAAATTTTGCACTCAGACACTATCTTTTCAGCAAGGGTGCTGGCCTTATCCGGCATTCTGGATTTAGCTTTTTCAGTTAATTCCTTCACATGTGCACATATCTTACCTCTATGTGTTTCAGCAAATTTTAACTCTAAACTCAACTGGTCCACTTTTAGACCTAACTTTTGAACTTCTGTAGGTAAGTTTTTGCACATGTCTTGCAGCTCACTGACAGAATTCGTAACATTTTTTACCCATGCATTCTCTTGGGATGGCGTCTCCTGAATTTGAGATTTTGCTTCACTGCTGGCCATTCCTATTTGTCGTCTGCTGATGATACTTTTTCCATTGATGTATTTATATTTCGGGATGTATTAGAAATTATTTCTTGAATTAGATGTTTATTTATCAGTGCCAGCCTCCCAGATACTTTATCAGACAATTTAGTTCATATAGTTTTGCACACCTCACTGAACTGTTCACCAATATTATTCTCGAAATCGTTAAATGCCTGATTTTGTTGTGTAAATTGTCGTCCTATACCCTTAAGCTATTGTGTTACACTTTCCTGAAGTTCTTGTTCTTTTTTTTTTTGTAAACTGTTGTTTTATTTGTTGCATTGTGTCTCAGTAGTATTTACATTGCTTTTAAGAACTGTATCCTGTTACTGTGTTCGCAATGTCTTGAGCAAGTAATCAAAGGAATTTTCTCTCTTGTGCGCTTCTGTTTCACTATTTGGAAAAATGTTTCCCAGTGAGAACTGAGAAATTGTCTCATTGAGCATCATAAAAGTGACATCATGATTAGTTACATTACCAGTGTCGTCATTTATTCAGAGGGGGACGCCAGTGTGATTATTTTGGTTGCCATCAGCCAGTTCACAGGTTCAACTGTTGGCAAGCTGATTTCCAAGCTCAGATTTCCGACATCTTGGCATATTGCATTTTGTAATGAATTTTCAACAATGACCATTTCCTTTGACTGCATTGTGAATAGTTTTTAACAAAATTATTAATAAAACTTTTCAAAAATGAAATGTTATCAATACCAGATCTTTTCGATTAAAGATGGTTTAGCTACATATTCTGTAATAAACCTGATTATTATCTGAAACAGTCTTATAGAGTCTGAATGGCTTATCTTGCACTTTAACCACGACTTTGTAAAAATTTTCGTCTTTTGTGTAGAAATGGACTTTCTGTAAAGGACATTAATTGTAAGGAAAGGAGGTTATCTACTGCCCGAGAGATGGCACCAAGTGCTCACATATAAGCATACAACATAGCAGCTTCCTACTTTACCACTGAAATCAGCATTCCCAGCTCATATCATTTGTAGGCAGAATTTAATTTTAATTTGGTCCTTTGATGTTTTTATCATTTCCAGTCTCATGGACATATAACAAATACAATGAATATTTCGTTAGTTTCTTGTCATAACAATATGAATAATTTATCTCAAAAATTTTTACCTCAACATTTGAAAGAAATGTAAATATTTTGCTCGGCGCTGTCCTTTAAATGGTCGCCTTAGAATAGGGTTGTGGAAATGTGGTGTGTGTACTGTAAGACCTTCGGTACACACACCATCAGATTATTTGACTTGTTGCTCTAACGAAGTAGGTGAGTGTCAGCAATATGTCTTGTGGTCTTATTGTGGCGTGTTTATCTGCTGCCGTTAGGTCAGACGATAGAAATGCCACTTGCACACTTAGAGTAGCAGATTGACGGTGACCAACTTTAAACAGAACTTGATTAATTTTCACACACATTTATTAAAATAATAAAAAGCATTGACATTACGTAACTTGATTCTGGATGCTGTATACAATTGACAATCTGAAGTTCCTTTGGTCTTGGTACGTTAATCTTTTTCTCACATATCTCTGATACTTGACAAAGTGTCTATTCATTTATCTTCATGGCTATGTACAGGAATATGGTAATCTTATTAGGTGCAGACTGGAACTTGACTATAGACTGGTACAGACTAATGCAGACTGGTACAGACTGGTGCAGACAAATGCAGACTGGTACAGACTGCTGCAGTCTAATGCAGACTGGCTAATCGGAGCTCTGTACACTCGTTATAATACCTCGCGCGTTCATGTATCACTGTGCGAGTGTGATCTGTGAGGAGAAAAGGTTCTATGTTAGCAGCAATCTCATTGTCTGCGTTACATATTAATATGCGGATCAGCGGAAGCAGAATTTGGTCTGTCGCTATGACAGCGCCATCTCGTAATGCAGAGACGGACGAGCGCTGCGCCTGCACTGCGCCTGTGCTGTTGTGCTTAGCGGGGCACGCTCTAGTGGGAAAGTTGTGTATGTGCTGACTACGTGGAATAATGTACACAACAGGAAATGCATTAATAATTGCTTGAATAATTGAAAAAATTGATTGAAAATTATTGAAAAGAAATTTTGAAGGTAGTTTACGGATCAGTGCACAATCTTGGGTGAACTTTAACTGATACGAATATCAACAGACCTTTCATACTAACACATTCAAGAACAAGAAACTTAGTTTGTAATATGTACTGCTTCACATTAATTCCATTATGTTTAGTCTTGATTGTGACAGTGTCAGTGCAGGAACGCTCCTCCAGGTACACTGTAAAATATTCTTCTCTGCACCGAACCCCTTGATGTGCGATCTCAGCAGCGAGTGAAATGACAAACGGGATTGGAGTTGAGGTTTCGACTGTGAGAATAAATTTTGCTTTTCTAATAACTTTTTATAACACTTTTGATGTATGGTTGAAACACACATTTTTGACAATGCTGGTAGGACAGATCCAAGCATATGTCCTTATGCTGTCACTTCTCGAAACGAAAATGTGAAGATGCAGGAATTAATAAATTGAAGAGCATATTCCTTACTTTGTTTCATACAGATATTTAATGATGTATCAAAACATTATCCTTATAGCTAGTATTTCTGGTCCTGTCAGCTTGGGACATATTTGGTCTAAACAGCTAGTATCCAGTACTTCTGTGAACTGCTATAAACTGGTGTCTACCTTTCACATCACTGTTGTATGTCTTCTTGAGTGTTCAGTGCCGTCTGGAAAATTGCTGCCACAGCACTGGGACCGAGAACTGTTACAGCCATTCACTGTTATCCCCTCCATAAAGTCGCTAAAGGATAATAGGAGTGACCCACAATACTACTGTCCAGTATCCTTGACACTGATTTTCTGTAGAATCTTAAAACATATTTTGAGCTCAAACATTATGAGGTATCTTGAACAGAATCACACCATTAGTGCCAACCAGCATGGATTCCAAAAACATCGATCATGTGAAGGCTCATTTTTAGGTAAAGCAGGTGGTAGACTTTGGTTTATTGGCAGAATACTGGGGAAGTGCAATCACTCAACAAAGGAAATTGATTAGGAATCACATGTGTGACTTTTCTAGAATACTGCTCAAGTGTTTGGGACCCTTACCAAATAGGACTAATAGGGGATATTGAGAAGTGGAGCAGGTGTGTTTGATACATGGGAGAGTGTCACAAAGATACTGAAGGGACTGAACTTCTTGATACTTGTAGAAAGTCTGTTGGGAAAGTACCAAGAACTGGCTTTAAATGATGGCTCTAGGAGTATACTACTACACCCCCACGTATCCCCATCACAGGGATTCTGAGGATAAGATCTGAAAACCTACTGTATGCACTGAGACATTCAGACAGTCATTCTTCCCACACTCCATATGTCAATGGAGAGGAAATAAACCCTAGTAACTAGTACAATGGGACACACTCTCTGCCATGCTCCTCACTGTGGTTTGCAGAGTACAGATGTAGATGTAGTTGTAGATTTCCAAAAATCCTATCTGTTATTTGCAATTTTATTTCCTGTGGATCAATTTCATGTGAAATCATCATAGACTGAATTTGCAGTGGTTAACCAAGGTGTTCAAAGAATGTTATCCATCATGGATGTTTGGACTGTCAGTTCATATAAATGTCTCAAAACTATGAAGACATTCTGCTGCCAAAGTTCTTTATGTACAACACTTTCTGTATCTGCTGTTTTAGTGATCTAGCTAATCTGCAGAGTCAGGCTACTTTTGCCTTATTAAAACTGATGATTACAGACATTGATATTATCACATCACTAATGATATGATGGTATTAACTGATTTGCTGAGCAGTACAGCATACTTTGATTCATTGTTCACAATGCCATGATTACCAAGAATGATTTCTGCAGTGGCAAAACACATTGTTGGTTGATCTGATTGGACAGGCAGTAGTTTAGGGCGAAAGCACTGTCCCACATATACTTAATGAAAATTATTTCTGTTTGGCACTTCTTTTGACAATCCAAGGACTTCAGTGAACAAAAGGCCATTGATTGTACATAATGTAGAATGACTCCTCGAAGTCTCTTTGTGTAACCCAGATGCCTCAGCTCCCCAATTTTATAATAACAAGTTCTTATGGATTACCCCCAGCGTGGTAGCGCTAATGAAAGCATGTGGAGGAATGTTGGACAAGTGCCACTTTCCTGGAAACGTAGAATTTACCATGTAAACACTGTCCTGTAACTATAGAATGTGATCTGAATAGATCTGTAAAGCCACTTAATGGATCGGTCACTGCCGTCATTGTCTGTGTAAATCTTCTGTGTTGTTGTCACTAGGAGAAGATTCCAGAACTTCATTGTCTGTGTGATTTCATTAAAACCACTCCAAGAGCCAATGTTAAAGTCACTGTGTTGGTAAAATTATCCAAGGAACTTTTGCTCATTGCAACAGGTAATTGTTGTTGTGAATCATTCTGCTGTGTACCTCAGATCATGCTAAAAATAATTTTCTTCCTTGTCACTGGCCACCATTTGGGAATTCCAAGTAGGTTATTAGCAGAAAAGACAAACTGTATTGGCTGCAAATAAGTACTATATTTTTTCACGGAATTGTGGAGTGCATGTATAGTATGTTGACACTACAGAAAGGCAGAGAAAAAACTGATCTCATGCTACACTAGTAAGATACAACTCAACTCAAAGAATATGTGACAAAGATAATTACACACTCAATTTGTACACAATAAGCTGTTGTTCAGAGGCAAAATCCCCACTAACTCAATATGTCATAATGCAAACTCTTCGTACCAACAGAATTTAAATAACAGAATAGGCAGAAGACATCTGTTGAAGACAAAGAGTATGTTTCCTTTCAGTTACTTAGTTACATGCTCCTTAGAACATTTGAATGGTTCTTTCATCAAAATGCTTTGGAACAAGTCAGCTTGCAGGATACATGTACATGACTAGTGCTGACATGAGTGAAGAAATTATTTTTTATTTTTGCTCATGCAAGTACAAATAAAAACTATTTTTTTTTTGTTGGCTACCAGTTTTTAAATTGAAATCCATCCATGAAATTGAAGGAACTGTCGAGGAGGAATGATTTCAAGCAAGAATAAAATTTGCCATGCTGTGTGTTGAAATTTTATATTATTGATGATAAAAAAATTCGTCTGGAAGATTCAGCTCCTTTCTGAGCCACTAACAGCTTTAACAGTGGGTGACAAAGGTCATATGTTCCTTCAACTATGTAAGTATGGAAATCACTATTCTTAAATTGTATTGGATTATTTATGACATATTTAATTATCAAATATATCTGTTGTGATGTTGCATTTAAGATGCCAAGCTCCTTGAAGAGGTACCTACAGGACACCTGTAGGAGGATGTATGTATTATTTATACTGCTTGCTTTTATGCAATCAGTACATTTTTTCTAAGTGATGAATTACTCCAGAAAATTATTCAGTAAGACATTTTTGGAAATGTGCAAGGTATCAGGAGGTTGATTTATTTTAGCAATTATATGATGAACAGAAGAATTGGAATTTGACACAGCTAGCAAAAAAGGGATATATCATAACAAAATCCAATTTGTCTGACTTGCATCAAGCAGCAATGTGGTTGATGCCTATTCACTAGAGATGTAGACAGAACTTGTAATTCTGGAACTAATCCTCCCAATATTAACCACTGAGCTTTCTTACACACAGCCCTGTAAATCCCTGTAGAATAATGAAGCAGCTTAGAAACCACAATATTACTACAGGAATTAACAAATCCTCCACTATCAGTGATGTAACTAGCATACTGAATTATTGAAAGACTGGAATGAGGCTCTATATCCCAGATCAGAGGAAACTGAAGTCCTCTGACCAACTGAAGTCCAAAATCGAAAATTTCTTTGGCACAAGCAGCATTAACTCAATGTTAAGCTTCTGAAAGCTCTACAAATTACAAGGAACACTTACAGAACAAAAATTTTTTAGCAATGCAAGAAACAATATTGTCAAATGAGAACAAACTGGATTATGGAAATTATAGACTGCTCAAAAATAAAATAGACAAAAGTATACTTAAAAATACATTCCACTTAAGGGCTCCATTTGCAGTTTTACAAGACATTTTTAGTTCCACAATCGAATTAATGCCTGTAAACAATAGATCCATGATAGTTTCATTGAAATGTGCAATAAAATGTACCAGTATATGCTGATCAACAGAGAAATTAAAACAAGTTCAGAAAAAAGTAAATAAGTCATGCAAAATGACAAAAATACAATATCTAAAATTCCACAAAAACAAGTGAAAGCTGTATCGGATAATTTTAGTGCACAGATAAGTAAAGAAAGAAAATTTAAGGAAATGATTGGTGATATTGCTGCACATAGACGAACCAATGAAAACAGAAGGAGACTGGCAGAACTGTGTAGAAATAATATCAAGACATTTTAAGGTAATCCATCAAAGCAAAAAAAAAGCAATGTGATCACTCAGTTAGAATGTAGGTGACTCCAAGTTGACTGTATTGCAATCTTCCATCTATATCACAAGAAGTTTTTTAAAGATTCAAGTAAACAAAGGAGCAACAACTAACCCAGACCACTACGTAACCTGAGTGAAACTAAATTCAAAGCCAGTAGAATTCAGCCAAAGAATGTCAGTAATTCCTAAGTCTTATACTAATAAAACACACTCACTGCTGTTAGCATGTGTAGATGATAAAAAATAAGAACAACATAGGAACAACTCAAACATACATTTACCAAAACTGTTCATATCCAAATTCCTATGCAAAGGTACAAAAAGATGTGTGGTGGAATGTAGATTGTGAACAGGTACTAAAATCTTGACATTCAAAACATGCAATAGTAGCAAATCAGTAAACGTATATTACATGTTCCTGGTAACTTGAAATGAAGTTTCAGAATTGGTTAGACAAAGAAATAGGCAATATGAAAAAAGTCAGTACTGTAAAGTTGAAGAAGACTTCCAAACGAACAACCCAGGGCTTTTTATCAAACTCCTTGAACAAATTTGAGTGGGTACCAGCTGTCGAGCCACTGCTTTGAGATTAAAACTGGATTGTTTGCACTTATTTCTACTAGAAATTCCACTAGAAACCAATCCATATTCTCAAACATCAAACAAACAGGAAATTACTAGACAAATTGAAAGGTTGGAAAAAATAGCAAAGCATCTGGTGAAGATTCAAGTGTTGCAGAACTCCTGAAGTAAGTTAGCCAAAAAACCTTAAAAGAATTTACAGTGACTATATAAAACATTTGGCAATCTCAGAAAATCCCAGATGACTGGAAAACTCCATTGACACATTCACCACATAAACAGGAAGACAATATGGATATTGCACAATGATTTCTCTTCGACATGTGCTATACATAATTCTGTCATATCTCATAGACTGAACACAGTAATAACTTGAATGTTAAGGTGATTAATATCAGGCAGGTTTCAAGCCAAACAGATGTTTCCCAGAATAAATTTTAGCTCTGAAACTAATTCTCAGGTATCTGTAAGTTTATAAAAAGAAAGTAGCTTGTAACTCCATAAATTTTAAAAAATCTTGTGACTCAGAGGACAGTATGGCTGGCTGTCTTCCAAGTTCTTTTAGTACACTGATGAAAGTTCCATCAATTCCTTGCAAGTTTTTATTTATGAGTGAATTTATTATTTTCCTAATTTCAGATGGAGAGGTGGGTTGAACATCAGTTTTATCAAATTGCATATGCATTGCCTCTTCCAAATACAGCCTTGCATTTTCTGATGAACAGTTGGATCCTATTATCTCTACAACACTTAAAAATGATATTAAAATTATTTCCTCTACTGACTTTTTGTTAACAAAATTTTCATTGAGTTTGATAGAAACACAGTCTTCCTGTGCTCTCAGTTGAGCTATTTCCCTTATAACAATACTCCAAATTGTTTTAATTTTACTATCGGAGGTGCTACTCTCAGACATGATACACATAACTCTGGATTTTTAATAACTTATCTTAATACACCTCCGTATATTTTACAATGTTTGATTATTTATCATTATTCCTTTTGGCTATCAGATACAGGTCCCTTCTCTATCTACAAGAAATTTTTATCCCTTTAGTAAGCCAAGGCAGTAATAAGTGGGTCGGTTGGCTGCACTAGGAGATATTTTACTAAGCAAACCCAACCCATGCACAGAAGTAAAATATAAAAATATTATATCAATAAAAATTTACTCACAAAATGAACTCCAGATTGGGAAATTCATTATCAATATGTTTAGTTCTCTTCATGACATTATGCTTCAACTTAATATAGCAATCTTCAAAAAATTAGGAGTCCCAGTTATTTTTTTAGTTTATTAATCCTGTCTGGAAAAATTATTTTAAATTTATTATCAAGCTCCATACCAATTTTCTCTTCATATCTACTTTTGCAATATTCACAGCCTGTAGTTTACAATTAGCTGACTAATCTTATTAAACAAATTACAATTGCTTGCATTATTAAGCTTCTTTACTAGAGTTTCTATTTACACAGAATAAAAAAATAGTAATGTTAAATATTTTGTTTCAAAATTCTATGATGAACAACATATGGCAAATTCTTTTACCATACATGACTGTATAGGCAATTGTATCTTTCGGGATTTTATCATTAAAAGTGGCAACTAATTACATTGTAGCTTTCTGTGTTGCTAGTTCTTTCATTCTCTTAGACATATTTATAACGAAAATAGGATAGTTTTCAATAAACTGAAGGGATTTACATTGAGGTCATCATCCAAATGATTGAGGAAAAACTTCATTACTTCCATTTTTCACATAGATATTTTGTAATTTTAAGAATAAATTAGCAGATTATTTTTTTGATTACTTTGGAAAACAACGAAAATAAAGTAAGGCATACCAAATTCTGAAGAATTATATTAATCAGTAATATCTAGTTTAAAGTTTCTTTTTCCTTACAATCTGGCTATTTCAACTGTTTGTGCTTCAATGAAGGAAACTGTAATTTTTGGATTTTTTCGTCTTTTGTCTTCTAGTGAATATTCTTCTACAATGATGAGGGAATACAAAAATTAATGAGGTAATTTGTGGACATTTATATCTATTTGTGTTAAGATACTGTTAGGTAATTACAAGTTTAATGATATTGTGCCTTGAATAAATGGAGATTTTTGAAAATAAGGGCAATAACGACTTAGATTTTTACCCAAAATTAATAACAAAATAAAAAATAACAGTCATCAGTAGACTCAAAATAATTAATGTAATTAAACGATTTCAGAAACAATTTAATGCTAGTTTTAAAGTTACTAGATGTTGCACTGGTTTTAAAGGTAGAAAATTGAAAACATAAATGATTGATGCAAAGCATGCAGTTAACAAATATTATTTATAGATAAATTATTCAGTGTCGTTAGAAAACATGAATATAGAGATACTCTAAGGCAATTCAATAATTGTGTCAATAAAGAAGAATTAAAAAAAACTTGTTACAAAAATGGGTAAAGCAAAGGCAAAGAAATGATATTTATGATGTCATATCAGATCATAATAAAGAAATAAATGACACAAAACAAGTCTTCTTCGAATATTAAGTACAATGGATATGCTAGAAAGAAAACTTAACTCATCAAATTTGAAATTTTATTATTTGCGTGATAAAGTTGATAATGATCTAGAAGTACTGAAGTTTTTGAATAAAACTAAAAGTTTAATATACTTTGATTCTATATAAATGGTTAAGCATATTGATATCTACTGTTTGAAGTGTGAAAAGTTAAATGAAACACGTAATACTTACAGAGCAAAATGGAAGAAAAGTAATTGAAAGCCTTTCTACAGTGTGTAAACGAAAAACGAATTTGTTAAAAAAAATTTGTAGGTGAAGGGAGTCAGCAGACCCCTTTAATATCCATGAACAAATTATTAATAAATTACATAAACCAATGAGAGAAAATATTTTAAAAGAAGAAATGTTGTTCACTTCATATGATTTATGGCAAGTTGATTTAGCTAAAATGGACTCTGGAAAGTTCAAAGGAATTTCGAAAAAATAAATAAAGGATGTAACTATTTGTTAATTGTTATAGGTTTTTGAAACGTTTTTTGGGCTATTCGAGTTAAAGAAAAATATGGAAAAAATGAAGTTTAATGCATTTGAAAAAATATTCATCGGTAGAAAATCAAGAAATTTGCAAACAAATGATGGCAAAGAATTTGATAATAAATTACTTCAAGAATTAATGAAAAATATAACATTAATCATCATTCAAGTTCTAGCATATTGAAAACAACTGTTGGTCAACAATTTAATAGAACATTAAAAGAAAAGATGTGGAAGAAATTTGCCCTCCAAAGAAATTGTAAATAGTTTGAGTTGGTTTCTGGATTAATTGATGAATATAATAATACAAAACATTCAGCTATAAAAATGAAAACAACATAAGTTAAATAAAATCCACTACTATTGTGTCATACGAAAAATTGAAATTTAAAAAAGGTGATTAAGTCAGAATAAGTAAATTTAAAGGACTTTCTGAAAAAGGATATACTACCAAACAATCAACAGAAATTTTTGAAACTGAAGGCTTTACTCATTCGAGTCCAGTCACATATAAATTGAAACATATCAAAGGCCATTTTTATGAACAAGACTTGGAGAAAGAAATATCCCATTCTATATTCTGCTGATAAAGTTTTAAATACCAAAGGTCATAAATTTTATGTTAAATGGTTAGGTTTCGATAATTCACACAACAGTTGGGTAAATAAAACAAAAGTTATTTTATGAAATGTTAATAAAAATTTTCTGTATAAATGAGTACACTGAGAATGAAAAGATTTACACTTTCATTATTAAAAGAAGAGATCATTATATTTATAAATCAATTAGCGTATGGAAGTATAAATTACTTGTTCAGTCACAAAGGAACTGAAATTTGTATTGTCTATGAATACTTTAAAAACAGTCATATTATTTCAGTCTGATGAAGATGATAAATTATGCGTAAAAATTTAATAATTTTTAATAGTGATTTAAAATCGCTATCTTCAAATATACGTTCTATGGCCGAGTGCACCAACCCCGGTCAAAAAGCATGATAAACAAGGTCCCACGATCATGGTTAAAAGTAAATCGTGTTTAAAATGTTTCTGCAGTGCGCCAACGTTAATCGCTGGTCAGCAAACCGTCGTCAGCCAACTGTGCATTTGACCATGGTGAAGAATAAGGTTAAGCCATCTAAGCAGCATTTATTTGAGATTAAATAAATAATATCGAGGTTTAATGAAAAATTTAAAGCTTGGTCTGTTGCCTATAAAACTGTCTTTGTTGTTGCTAATAGTTCTAAACTCGATACTGTTAGTGAGAAAAAAGGAAAGCACACATTCTATGGTAGAAGTAACAAAAAAACTAATTTTTGAAAAGGAGATAACTTGAATATAACAACCAAAACTCCAAAGATGTTTTATCCAGTCTCTATAGGATATAAAGTTAAAAAAGAAATAATAAATTTTGCCCAAGACAAAAAGACTGCAAGATGTATCACAAGAGTTAATAACAATGATAATCTTTGTCTTTCTAGAGCAAAAATAGTTGCATTAACATACCAGACAAATTAGATATTATCTACAAATGAGGCTAAGTAATTTACAGTTGGAAATAAATACATATTACAAAAAGAACAAACTGACATATTATGTAATCAGTTGGATGAATACAGTGAAGAAGTATTTACGTTAAATGATATTAAAAATGTTGAAGAATACAAATAAATATTGTATGTGCTAAGAATTTCAAGTCAGTTATCTATAATGGTCCTTAGAAAGAAATACAGTGATGCCTGTAGAAAGATTACAACCATTTTGATGTAATTAATAGAATGAAGTCTTTCTTGAGATCAATATATTTCCGTAGTAAATGTAAGAAGCTGTATAACAACACAGATAAAAAATTGAAAAAACAGAATGAAAAATATTTTTACTATGCTCCAGTCCAGAACACTAAACTGAGGAAAACAGTATATACTGTGAAAATAGCAATAGACACTATTACAATCAAAACTGCTTATTTATCACCAAGAGTTTGTAAAACAGCTTGTAAATGTAAAGGATGGAAAAAGATTTGTTTGAGATCTAATTAACATAAATCTGGCTTTGATTATCCAGAAATAGTAGTCAAGTAGTGAAAATTGGATATCACTAATGTTACATGGAATACAAATTGCAAAAATGTGTATCTGTTAAGTAACATTTGGTGAGGATTTTATAGTCCAATGTTACCCAAATTGTAATAAAGATGGCTGTTATATTAATGGACAGTTCAACGATCTTTATGTTTACCAACGGTGGGAATGTAGAAAAATAGATACTGGTAAACAATTTGAGCATTGTGAAGATGGATTCCCTATGAGAGTGAACTGTACCTATACAGAAAGATACATGTGGGGATTATAAATTTAAGACTAATGAAGAATTGTGTAGTTGGATGATATCTGAGAGGAACAAGCATTACGTATTCATAGTTCATTATGCTAAAGAATACGATTCACAATTCATTTTGAAGAACTGTGTTGAAAATACAATAAAGACCTATACTGTCTATACAGAAACTAAATTAATGTTATTGGAAATGAGACAGGTTAAAAATTATTTTGTATAAGGGCCTCTTAGTACCTTTCCAAAAACATTTGATATGAAAGAATTGAAGAAGGGAAACTTCCTACATATGTTCAATATACAAGAAAATTACATAGGTTCAGTTGTAGATACTCGATATTATTGTGTTGAGACTGTGTAGTCGAAAGATAGAGAAGCATTTCTAAGTGGCACTTCAGAGTTAAAGAAAATTATGTGTTCAATATGAATAAAGAAATTGTTTAATATCACAATTCTGATGTAGATATCATGAGACGAGGTTGACTAGAAGTAAGAAAACAATTTATAGAGGTAGATAATATGAGCCCAAACAATGGTAGCACAACGTACAAATGAGAGGTATGATGCATTTCTTAACACACTAATGCTTCACTTTCATGTAGTCTTCCCCAAAGCAAACTATCAGAAAAAGTAGGGTCACAGTAAGAAGTGGATAATGAAAGAAATAATTGAACTCAGGACTAGAGTGAAGGAAGTCAGAGAAGCAGGAAATTGTGGAGACATATTAACAATATGAGAAGACATACAGTAGATTAATAAGAGAGGCAAAAGCCGTTTCAATCAACAGAGTCATAGAAAATTTAAATAAAAAATGTAAAACAACGTGGGACATAGTCAACAGAGGAAATGGAAATGAGCATTTGGTGTCATTGGCCGGGAGGCCCCTTACGGGGCAGGTCCGGCAACCTTGGTGCAGGTCTTATTACATTTGATGCCACATTGGGCGACCTGCCTGCTGGATTGGGATGAAATGATGATGAAGACAACACAACACCCAGTGAAAGATATAGTCAAAAAAGCATAAGAAACAGCAGTTCTATTAAGGCAATGAGAATTGATGAGAATGTAGTCACAGATGGAACAACTGCTAATATACTAAACACAATCTTTATAGATGCTGTACAAAATTTAAAAGGGGAAACAATTCATCAGTGATCGAAGCAGGCTGAAACACTTGCCCAACCATCCCACTCAATGTTCCTATAACCAGTGACAAAAACAACTCATAAAAGTAATCCAGAAATCAATGCCCAAAAAGTCTGCAGGAGATGATGATGTACTAAATTATTTAATGAAACATATAAATGAAGAAATAATCAGCTCTTTAGGATATGCAGACTGCTCTTTTAAGTGTTCCCAGAAAAATTAAAAGTAAGCAAAGTAGTACCAATATTTAAGAAAGGAGACAAAAATGATCCAAATAACTACTGACCAGAGATGACTAGAGATGATCATACATGGTACGTTGACCATGTTACTGGAGAAACATAATATTCTGATTCCAGTTCAACATGGTTTCCAAACAGGTCATCTACAGAAACCGCCATCACAGGCCTCACAGAATTCATTATAGATGCATTAGACAAAAGAAACTCTGTATCTCCTGTGTTTCTGGATCTGTCTAAAGTATTTGACAGAACCACCCATACCTCACTTATCAGAAAGCTTGAAAGTTATGGTACTCATGGCCATGCAGCCAAGTAGATAAAATCATACATCAGGAAAAGAAAGCAGTAAGTGGAAACAGAAACTGGATGCAGATCTGAAATCAGAAATATTAATTATGGAGTGCATCAATGATCTGTTCTTAGCTCACTTCTGTTCAACCTATTTGTCAACAATAGAAAGATAAAAAACATTATATGCAGATGTTATGACACTAACGATTGTAGGAAAAATCTGGAAAGAAGTGTGTTTATATCAATAAATACCAAAACACAGTGTCTTATACAAAATGACCTAATTTTAAATGTAAAAAAGACAATGTTCACAGTGTTCACATATAGAGAGAAAGGAAGAATACATTGATATAGAAGAAGCAAGACTGGAAGAAGTTACCACTGATAAATATTTGGGAGTTGACAATACGCTCCAGTGGAGTCAACATACAGATAATCTTGGCTGTAAATTATGCACTGCAATATTTGTTATGAAACAGCTTGGACATTATGCCAACAGGGAGCTTCTATGTACAATGTACCATGCTCTATTTGAGACAAACCTACAATAATGAATTACTCTTTGGGGATATTCAAGCAGAAAAAATACATAAAGAATATTTACATTGCAAAAAAAGCCGTTAGGATCATCTTGATCAAGAAACGAAGAGACTCATGCAGAACTGTTTTCCACAGTCTAAAAATACTGACATTTCCATCTCTAAACATTTACAAAACAAAAATATCATCAATAAAAGGAAATGCAGTACTAGAAAGAAACGCAGAAGTTCATACATATGAAACAAGAAATAAAGGCCAGCTGAGAAGTATACAACACTGACTGAGAGTTGCTGAAAAAAGTCATCGATACTCAGGTGTCAAACTCATAAAGTGCCTTCCAAAGAGTTTGCAGGACAATGTGAGAAAAAACACATTCCAGCAACTTCTAAAGGATTATTTAATGGAAAAAGAATCTGATAATGTAAAAGAGTATATGTATCAATGACTGAAAAATGCTACTTTACCTGTTATAGAGGCGCTATAACCAACTGAACATATTATGATGTGTAAATAACATGAGAGCATGAATACTGAGAGAAAAACGTAAATATGAGTATGTAAATAATTTTCAGGGCCTAAAAAATGGGTGAAAAATATATGCAACATTAGTATAAATATTGCCACTTTGATATATTCAGTTGTAATAAGTAAATTTAAGTTGACTTGTCATATATTGCAGTAAATGCTTTGAACAAAATGTAATTAAATGGGACCAAAAAAATGTAATCAAATTAAATATTGATCCATTCTGTTATTTGACAATCAATAGTGTTTGTATGGCTATATACAGATCTAAATATTTAACTGAAAATACAGTTGCTGTAGTGGTTAAGGAACAAAAAGAAAATTATAGTAAATAATCCAGAGCTTCGTTAAACAGTTTAAACAATAATAATATTTTGCCTGCTCTTAATAGTAGAGAAGTGAAAGTAACCAGTGCAAAATTTGATAGCTTGTTTAAAGAAACTAGTATTTTTTACCAAATCATGGTTGCTTTCAGTATGGTTCTAAAAAAGTTTTAAAAGTGAGATAATTAACAATAAAAATAAAAAACAATGGAGGACTTGTATCAAAAGACTTTAACAAGAAGTGCAGAAATCCGATGTGCTGGATATAATTTATTGGAGATGTGGGAATGTGATTGGCTTAACTCACCATAGTATAAAAATTTTAAAAGATCCTGAAATTGTTGGACCATTGAATTCAAGAGATGCTTGTTATGATAGTCGAACTACTGCAATAAAATTAAGAGCTAAAGCAGATGGTGTTAGCACAAAAATAAAGCAGACTGATGTATGTAGTCTTTATCCTATTGTGCAATTTTATGACATTTATCCTGCATGATATCTGAGAAAAATATATAGTCAAAGGTATTATTCGAAACACTGCTATGGTTTTGTAAACTGTAAAGTATTGGCACCTAGAGGATTGTATCATCCAGTTTTTCCGCTAAGAATAAATAAAAAAACTGCTGTTTCCCTTGTGTATCATATGTGCAGAAGAAAAAATAAGTGAATGCAGTCACAGTGATGACAAAATAAGTTTTATTGGAACTTGTATGACTGATGAAGTGTAAAAGCTGTGGAAAAGGATATAAAATTTTTAATGTCTATGAAGTGTGTGATTTTAGAAATAAAAGCAATTTACTGTTTAAAAATTATGTGATAGATTTTCTGAAAATAAAATTAGAAACCAGACTACATGATTTTGAAACTGGTGATGAGTATATCATAACAGATAAACAAAAACTAGATATTTACTTAGCTCCTGATAGAATAAAGGAAAATCCAGGAAAACGAGCTGTTGCTAAGATATGTCTTAATTCATTATGGAGGAAATTTGGGCAAAGGTAGAATATAAGTCAAACAGAATGTGTAACAGGTTTATAGTATTTTGATGAGGTACTATTGGATGATCGATTAGATAATACAGATATTAATTTTCTTAAAGACAATATGGTTCAGATGAGGTTCAATTTCAAGGATTGATATGCACTAAATAACACAGCTATAAATATTTTTATTGCTACATTCACTACATGTAACGCAAGGCTTAGATTATATGACATATTAGATAAACTGGGTGTATCTGTCGTATGTTTTGATAAATATAGTACTGTATATATTGATAATGTTGTAAATACTGTTGAAAAAGGTGGTATGTTAGGCGAATGTACTGATGAGTTACGAAATAACTGGATTACAGATTGGGCCTCAACTGGCCTGAAACGTTACTATTATTTAAAAAATGATAAAAAAGCAGAGAAAAAGTAAAGGGACTCACAAAAAATATTAGAATATTCAAAAGCTGAATGTCAAATCAATGATAAGATTAACTGAGAGTAAGGTAAAGGAAAATATACAATTAAATTGCAGTCACATCACTAGAGATATTGATACTCAAAATTTGGTTAACAACTGGCTAAGAAAGAATTCTCATTTCAGTGTGATAAAAGAGTAGTTCTAGAAAATTATGACACAGTGCCTTATTATTTAATAAATTTTAAAGTAAATTTTGTATTTCTTCTAATGCAAAAATAAAAATTCTCTCTACATTTCTTATACCAATGATGTAAATCTGTTAGTAATTTTTTTATTGTATTCTCCATCTTCTACATCTCTAATTATTGAGTGAGAAACTATTGAAAATACTGGAAAAGATTTAACCTATTTTTTTATTATATTTGGTAAATTATTTATCGATAAATTAAATACCCTACCTTTTTAATGGTCATAAAAAGAAGAGAATACGAGTTTTCTATTTCCTCCCATGTTTCTATATCAGTTTCATCATAAGTATTAAATGTCACCTCGTTTCCTTCTTCATAAATGGGTTTAATCTATTAATTCTATCATTACGGTCCTCACTTCACAAATGTTCTATAATTAAAGATGCTTTAAAGTATTCTTTGCAAATATTACATTGATCTTGTGTCTCTCATAGTTTATTATTTCTATCAACAAATATGTCAAATTTAAATTCATCCCACATATTAATCGTATTTATAAAATTAAAAATTTATAGACTTATTAATTTGTTACTCTACGTAAGTGGACACTCTAATGAAAAAGCTTAATAGTGCAAGCAATTCTATTTTGCTTAAACAGATTAATGAGCTGGAAGTAAATGAATTGTATTACATTACAGGCTGTGAATATTTAAAAATTAGATGTTGAATAGTGGTGGGAGGAATAAAAATGTAATATAATGGAAACTGATAAAAATTGCTGCTTAAATAATTAAAAGAGAAATTTTGAAAGGATAATTAAATGAAATTGGAAAATACACGTTTCCTGAGTGAACTTTAACTGGCATTAATATCAACAGATCCTCAATATTGAATGAAACAAATGTTGACAAATTTAATAAAGTGGAAGTCTACATGCAAAGAAAATGGGAAAAGATGAAAAATCTTGTGTAGGAACATAAAACATAAGGAAAACGAGAAAAGAGCGTCATGGATGCCACAGTAAATTGTCACTGGCTGGCCGCTTATGTAAAATACTGGCGAGCCAGTCATCCTGTAAACAAATTAAGACCCTCTCCCTAAAATCTTGGTGAAAACATTGGATAAGTCACAGAACTTTGAAACTTTAACAACATGCATTTGACTCGCCATTGTGCAAATGGTTCCAGATCGCCCCTATTCTGCTCATGTAAATTATTCTTGTTTGGTTCCATCCTTTTGATGCAGGATTCTCGGAGCGTCGTAGAATGAAAACCAGTCGGCAAATTCGTCGTGAATGTACGAATAATTTCTATTATATCTTATCATACACAACAGGAATGCACGTTTTGTAACAATACTAACTCGGTGGAACTCGTCATTCGTCCACCTGCTACCACTTATAGAGACAGACAGCTTTTTGAACGATATTAACTCAGCGGAACTCGTAATACATCTTCCCCCTATAACTTCTAGAGACCACCAGATTTTTTAACAATATTAATTCGGCGGAACTCATTCGCACTTATTCAGTGGGGACACCAGCAGTACATCCAACATCCACTGACAAGGTTAGTTTCTTGCCACTTCTATGAGGTTGTCGAACACAGAAAATTCATGTTTTTACGACATTATCGTGCAAGGAAAATTTATGTTTTTACGATGTTGTTGAGCACACAGAAAATTCATGTTACATGAGGTGTTAACATTTTTTAGTTCATCACGTACACATCCACATATCTCACATGCACACATAACACTCTTTAGGCTTGTTGTGTATGTGTTTCCGCTTTGTTTTTGAGCATCTTTCATACCATTGCATTACACAAAAATCTGTAGTGTCCTTTCCACAAACTATACACATGACAAAAAAAATACAACTACAAAAACAAACTTACCCTATTCATTTGCTGACATAACATTATCGTTGCATATATACATTACAGTTTCATTGTAATTATGTTTAGTACATTTTGTTAAATTATAGTTTCGTTACATTTTACAATTACAATTATATGAGTACATTTTTTACTCTCGTTTTGGTGTTACATTCTTTACATAACCTTCATATAACAATAGATTCATTATCCTTTATGGCATAAACTGACATACATTTGATTTCGATACACAGTGACTTCTTGCCAGGGCATATTTATTAAGTTCAAAGAATTAAAAAGGCAAACAATAGTGTTACAACAGATTCTACTCACTACTTAGGTAACTATGCATGGCATCTCCTCTGTAGCGTTCTTCAGAAAGAATCTACATACTATAGGGTTGAGGAAATTTCACGGAAAGGCATTTATGTGCTCAGTTACGTCTCGTTACTAGACTTAATTGTGATCCCCAGAGCCCAATATTTTGTTGTTTGTAAACACAACGCGAACCTGTCGATACCAATCGTATCAAATACTTATTCAATGTTTAAAGTGCACCTCAATATTTACTTGTTAAGTTCATTGTATAAAGGATAACCATTTCATATGCTAAGGTATACAGAGTTGGACCACCAATACTATACATGTTATGTACAATGATCTTAAAATAGTGTTTGTATAAGTAGGAAACGTGTGTAAAACTTTCAATGTAAATCAGGTCTTTTGATGCTTCCATGAGTAGTCGATGCTCACAATGGTTAGGTTTCGACCCCTTCATTATTTGGTGGTACTCCACTTTTGTTTAGCATTGTGATATGCAACGTAATGCAAATGTATTCTTCTACAAATATTTTCACACTATCACATTCATACATATCATAAACTTACAACTATATTTACTGCTGGCAGGTTCTTTCTTATGTTTATATGGTACCTAACACTTGACAAGCGTTTAACTTTCTTGACTTCAGGACGTGTCTCTGCATTGTCCCTGGAAGAAACAACTTACTACTAACTTAAAATTAAATCTTCATACGTTAGAGTACAGTGTCTCTATGGTCACTAATATCTCTTTCATGTATTCAACCATGTACTCATTTACTTTAGTGTGCAGTCGTGCTATCACAAACGCATTTAATGTCGTCTGTGTGCCTCTACTTACCTTACAAATCTAAAAGGTAGAGTGTGCTATCAGCGTGATATGACCTCTTATTCAGTTCACCACTCATATTGTACTCGCTTGTTTACCTGCAGCAAATGTTTTCTGGCCCCTTCATTATAATTAGTGAGTGTACGTTCAATACTTAAATTTGTAAATATGTAGATACAATGTACATCGTAGTGTAACGTCAGGAAATGACTTGTAGTTTAGGATCCCTTACCGCGTATATAATCCCTTAGCTTATCTATGTTTGTGTGTATTTTGTAGATAGTCGTAGTTTTAGTATAGACTCTCCGTTAATTTTGTACCAGTTTATGCAATAGGCTCTAAAAATGCTAGTGCAGGCCATAGCTCAAAGGGGTCTTGTTTTTGGATGCTTCAACACTTTCAGCTGTTTGTTGACTAACTTTCTCCTCAATGCACTTGCGCTGCATCGCTCTGTTACTCCTAATGTCGCGGCAAGTTGTGTATTGTTGTTCACACCACCATGCATTTCACAATGCCGTTTATTCATTATCTCTCTTTTTTTAGCAAATTCTGGCTTTAAACCTACCAGATCTACTCTTAGACTCAACATGTGTAATTCTGTAGTTAGGTTTTTCAATACATCTTGCAGCTCGCTGACTGTGTTTGTGATACTTGTTACTGGCGAATCCACTTGTAATTGCGTCTCCTGAATTTAAAATATGCTTCACTGACGTTTTGTAACTCATTTGCAGGTTATTCCTGTTTATAGTCGACAGATGTTATCTTTTGTATTAACGTATTTCCATGCAAGACATATTGGTATTTATTACTTGTTTTAGTTGTTTATCGAGGTTTGTGAACTTATCAGATAATTCGTCAGGTTATTCATTGCAAATAGTTTTCCTCATCTCACCTTACTGTTGACTAATACTATTCTGGAAATCTTTGAATGCCCGATTTTACTGTGCAAATGGTCCTATATTTTCCTGAAATTCCTGTTGTTTTGTAAGCTGTTGTGTTATTAGTTGCTTGAGTTTGAGGTGTAGCGCCGTACAACGTACCTGCCTTGGAGGCGGTTAAGTGGGAGATGTGTCTCAGAGCTGGGTAGTGCCAGATGGTGACAGGAGACTTGACGCACACGTAGTTTATGTATCAAGCGATAGAGGACAATATTGGATAGGGGGACTGTGATTTTAGTTTCGATTGTGCCCACTAGAGTGCACTAAAGTAATAGAATGTTTTTCATAAACTGTTCTAGTTTTTTCATAAAGGTTTGTTATGTCTTTTTGTGTATGTAAAATGTTATAAATGTGTTTTAGCAGTATGAATGATGCGTGAGTGTGGTTTAAGGTTAATATGAAGATAATTGCTTAACGAGTTATGTAGTAGGATTTAGTGTGGGAATATTTCGAAGAAGTATGGATATGGACAAAGGGGATTTTTGTAGAATAGATTTGTAAAGTAGGTTTGTGGTAAAGGGAAAGTTAATTCAGGTATAAATAACGATAGTAAATAACTTTATATATAAATAAAACTTCAGCATATTAGATAATTAAGTCGGTAAAAAGTGCAGTCGTTAGGTTTACTATTTTGCCATTGGTTATTAATGATAAGCGCGGACTGTCGCGGGAGAATGTTGTTTTGCTATTGGTTGTTGAGTAAACTGACCAATGGTAAAGCAATATTCTTCGCGCGCCTTTCTCTGCTTGTAGAAAAGACTTAGAGTATTCTAAATGAGAGTCGAAGCCTAGCCATGAAACAGATCGGACGTCTGTAGTAGTAGTTCCGATGGAAATGATAAGTTGCCGGATCTAGTAGTGTTTCATACATTAAAAATGTTGGAAAGTGACGGCATAATTATTCCGATGTGTGTGTAGAAATTTCGGAATTTTTAAATGAATTTTGTGACGAGAAAAGATATAAATTCCGCGTGGCGTATTGAGCAGGTCGGTGGCTGAAAAACTGTGACAGCATTTGGTACCGACAGACTTATTATTTGGCGAGCATTCTCAATCAAAAACAATCAGTATTTTTGTAGCTATTACGTTTTCGGGAAATGCAACACCATAAACTTGCTAACGTGAGTGAAAGGGATTATGAGTGACTGTATTAAGACTAGCACGGGCTTGGCAGTGATACTTGTTCACCTAAGTTTCAGAATATATTAATTGAGGACAAAATTTCCAACCTTTCATTTATATGAAAACTTTCTCCCGAAACGTAGATTAGTGACTTTAATTGCAGCCTGGTTCACGTCGAAGTACAGTAGGTTTCACTCGGCTTCCCTACTGATGTTCACAGGTAGGTCATAAAGAGACGGAAAGAACTGCGTCGCTGCAAGTTGTGTCAAATTGTGGGTGTCACTAGTTTTTACATTGCTTTTTTGAACTGTATCCTGCTCTTGCATTTGCGACGTAGTGAGCAGTTAGTCAGAGGAAGTTTCGCTGTTGCATGCTTCAGTTTCGCTATTTGGAAAAACATTTCCCAGTGAGAACTGAGAAATTGTCTCATCGACTGTCATAAAAGTGACATCATGATTTGTTATATCACCAGTGTCATCAACTCTTAATAGTGTGACACCAACCAGGTTAGTTTCGTAGCCACCAGGCAGTTCACGAGTTGGCGCGTTACTTTCAACTGTTGGCAAGGTTGGATTTCCGCCATCTTGGCATATTGCATTTTGTAATGAATTTTCAACAATGGCAATTTACTTTGGCTCCATTGTGAAGAGTGTTTAAAAAATTATGAAAAAAAAAAGATTTCTAAAAACGAAACTTTGTTTGTATCGGTATTCTTCATTAAAAACAGATACAGATATGTAGTCATTAATGATCCTGATTATTGTCTGATACGTCATTACAGAATTTGAATGAAGTGATTTGCATTCAAATGTCTGCTTTACACAAATTTTAGTCTTTCCTATAGAAATGTACTTTCCATGAACGATATTAATTGGAAGGAAGAGATTATTTACTGCAAAAGAGACGGTGCCAAGAGCGGCCATATAAGCATACAGATTAGCAGCTTCCTACTGTAACTACTGAAATCCGCATCTGCATCTCGTTTGTATGCATTATTTAATTTCAATTTGGTCATTTTAAGTTGTTAATGGTTCCAACCTTATGGACATGCAACTGTTGTAACAGAGGCCTCATTAGTTTTTGTAACGATAAAACAGATCATTTATCTCTAGAAATCCTTTGAAAGATCGCCATTGAATAGTAGCAGGGGGCTGGTGGATAAAAATGTAAGATATATAATGGAAACTGATTAAAAATTGCTGCTTAAACTATTAAAAGGGAAATTTGAAAGAACGATTGAATGAAATTGGAAGGTACATGTATTCTGAGTGGAATTTAACTGGCTTTAATATCAACAGACCCTCAATGTTCAACACATATATTCATCATTTAACTTTATGTACTTCTTTTTCTTGTTACTGCCTTTGGGCATAGAGCTTGATATGACAATAATGGTTCCAGATGGCCACTCTTCTGTTCACGTAAATTATTCTTGTCTGCTTTGATCCTCTTGATGCAGGATTCTCGGTGCATTGTGGAGTGAAGAACAGTTGAGTATGGTCATCGTGAATGTACGAACAAACTTTGCTATCCCGATTAGTTTCTATTACAGCTTTTAATGCACAACTGGAATACACATTTTTTAACAATATTAACCCAGCAGAAGTCTTCATATGTCACACGCTACCACTTATAAGAGACAGACAGCTTTTTTAACAATGTTAACTGGCGGAACTCGTAATACGCTGCCCGCTATCACTTATAGAGACGAACAGATTTTTTAATAACATTAAATCAGCAGAACTAGTAACACGTCCACCTGCTATCACTTCTAAAGACAGACAGATGAATATATAGAGATTATAAAACTGAAGAGTGTATCTTTACTTGTTTTGTTTGTCACCCAATAGTGTCACTGGTACAAAATAACATATTATATATATATATATATATATATTATATGTATAAAAAGAAAAGAATGAGAAGAAGTAAAAAATAATATTATGATTCTTCACAATATGGAGAGAAATTTTGTATGGAGATTGTTAATACATTCAAAATTATTTTACCAGACATATTAAATAAAACAATAACTAGCAGGAACTTTCAGTTTTTGAAGAAGGTAGTTTTGTCGCAGAAGTAGCTCAATATCACATTCACTGTGGTGTTGTCGACTTGATACTAGACAGTTGTATGGAGGGTCGTGAGTTCAAAACTCACCTCAAACGTAAAATTTCTATTTCTATATGCGGTTCGAGTACATTCTAGCAGTATCCACAAATGCCAAGAATTATTGTACTGGAATGTTCTGTAACTGTATATATACCATATGTGTTCTGACCAGAGGCAGTTCGCTCCACGCTCTTGTATGTGCGAGAGCTGAATAAACCTTCCTTAAGTGAAGTTAGTGTTCGTCATGCATCTAATTACACCATCTTCTACGTGACATTATTCTGGTGGAGGCGCCGGATTATGGGACTTCTGACAGCGCACATTATCGATGACACAGTGGCTCCCATCAGGCCACGACAGGGCCGCCGTTTACGTGGCGAGAAACCCGAGTTCGAGCCATATTCAACAACTCTCAATTTATCAGAGACAGAAGAAGAAGAGGACGTTACGATGACAGTAACTGTGTACCACCATCTGAGACATCCTTCTGGGTTCTCTGGTGACGATGGCCAAGATCCAAACAAATGGCTGAAGGTATATGAGCGATCGTAAAATTTAACAAATTGGATGACACTGTGTGTTTGGCTAACGTATTTTTCTACTTGGAGGGCACTGCCAAGCAATGGTATGAGAACAACGAGGAGAAGTTCACAAGCTGAGAAGTATTCCAGGTGGAACTGCGCAATTATTTCGGCGACACACAACGACAGAAGTGCAAGGCTGAAGATAAGTTAAAGTGCAGGTCACAGCGTCCAGGAGAAACGACAGCATCCTATATTCAAAAGAGGTCTTGGAGCTGTGTAAAATAGTGGATCCTACAATGAAGGAGGAAGATAAGGTTGCACATCTCATGAAAGATGTTGCTGAGGACATGTATCAAGCCCTACTCCTGAAGGAGGTTTCGACAGCAGACGACTTCATAAAATGGTGCCAGTATATAGAGACAATGCATCAAAAAAGAATTACACGCAAGAAGCTTGAATGGCTTCCAAACATCGTGTCGTTGTCTGTGATGGAGGAAGAAACTGATTTCACAAGTGTTCTTCGACAGATAGTGAGAGAGGAAGTTCAGAACGCACTTGATTGCACAGCGAGCAAAATACCGAGACGCTTCAAGAGGTCATAGGGGAGGAAGTGGAACAGACATTGAATCCAATCTCTCGTCCTTCCTTTCCCTTTAAAACGGTGAAAAGTTGAAGACCCAGGTAAAAGTTACGTTCCTAAAATGCTGCTTGAGGAACCTGTTTGGGCAACAAGGAAGAATGACATCTGGAGGACCCAGGATAACCAACCACTATGTTTCCACTGCGGACGACCGGGACATGTGGTGCACTATTGTCGAGAAAGGCGGCGGATATCTGATGACGCCCATGCCAGAAGACAGCAGACCGATCTTTGAAGATGCCAACTCTGGGACGACGAAGAACAACAAGAAGACGTGGGTGCAGGACGACGTAGGTCACCATCGCCGCAAGATAGCCGCTGGAGAGGACACTTCCCAACACGACGATCGACGTCTTCATCGCCGTTAAGAAGCTCTAGCTGATCACCTAGCCGCCGCAACCTGGAAAACTAAAGGATGCAGCCTTCCTTGAAGGTGAGGCCGCCTAAGAGAAAAATCCTCTGCAAAACTGATAGGAAACTGCGTCGATATGCTCATGGACGGCCGACTACCCTAAGCTCTTGTGGACTTTGGAGCATCATATTCAATCATTTCGGAGAACTACTGTCGCCAGTTGCAGAAAACCGTATTCGTTGACAGCAAAACATCTCTGCTGAAGGTGGTTAATGGGAAATATGTAAACCCTACAGGAAGATGTGTCATTCGTGTGGGTATAAGTAGCCACATACAGCCCTTAGAATTTATCGTCTTACAAGAGCGTAGTCATGATATCATTCTCGTGAAATCTTCTCGGGCAGTTACAGATTATGCTCACTAGAAGATTATGCTAGACGAAATAAGATACTGTGGACAGGAAAATGCACATGCGAGTGTGTGGAGACCAGGCGCGGCTCGTAATTAAAGGCTCTGAGGCGGAGCCGCCCCAAAATATATGTTAAAGTAAATTTCGCAAGAACGTATTACATAATTTAAATTATCAGGACGAATTTCGCATATTTCCCATTCCGATTAAAATAACGGCGGTCAACGTTTTTGGAACTGTTTGTATCGATAGATGTTTTCCGAACGATTAGTAGTGTTTAGGCTGCGCCTTGGAACGCCCGTAAGCTGCATGTAGTAGCGGTTTGGGGGCGTGGCTTCTACATAGTACTGCTCTTTATGGGCGACCCGAAGGCTCAGAGCTTGCAGCCTAAGGGTGTCATACCAACCACCACACATTTTTCAGGTTCCACTATCTATGTAATAAAGGAATGTAGAGTAGCCGAAACTTCGCTATCCAATCTCTGTCTCTGCTCATCTCTACTACGCTTCGATGCGTCATTAATCGACGTTTAGTATTATTGTTTTGATAATGTTTTACATAGTTGTTTTGTTTCAGCCATTGGCTATTTTATCCACATTTAGAATAAGTTTGCAAATATCCCGCCAGAGTGCACTACACTACAGTAACATACCAGTACTGCCATCTAGCGAGAGTTTCTTAAGTGGTTAGAGGACAAAGCGCGCGAAATTTGTCCCGCTACTTTACTTTCCTTGCTTGCTGATGCCACTGCTTTTGTTGATACCGTGTAATATTAGCAAGTTTCTTTTTCGGAGTATATTTTGCAAGATTTTAGTGAGTTTTACTTGCTGGTGAATATCTGCGACATACCGCGAGTGTGAAACAAGCGCAATATGAATTCAGTGTGCAATTTAATAGGTAAAAACTTGGAACACGGCCATAGAATGAAAGTGAAAGAACTTTGTGCATCCAGGCCTGCATTAAAGATCTCTCCGAAACGCGTCTTTCTATATGATTTGCTGCAAAGTGTCAGAAAATGTAATGATGACGTATAAAAACACTTACCAAAGATTTTAACTCGAAGTTAGCTTCTAATGATATTTAATACCTGATTGTAGAAGATACAGTACGTAGAATTATGGATAGAGAGTGATCTGCCCACCCCGTCCACCTGAATTCTTAGTTGTTTATGTCAGACTAATCTGTCGCATAACCCGAGGTCTATGTTGGCTCCGATCGATAAATGCCGCAGCCTTCCCCAGTATAGAAACCACGAGCCGCGCCTGGTGGAGACTATGTGTGCTGGATGAAGTGATCATTCCTTCAGACAGAGCTGGAAAGGCAACTGTCTTGCGTCATGCCTTGCATCAACCCATAGATCTTGTAGTGGAAAGTAAGAGAAACATGCCACTGAAGAATAACTTGATCATCCAAGCCTCTGTCGTCTCGTTTAAGAACGGATTCGGTGAATTGTGGATAGTTAACTGTCGCCGTGAACCGCAGATCCTTCCAAGACGCATGTGCTTAGCAAATGCTGAGCCGTTAATTGCAGAACAGCTGAGTGTCATAGAAACCCACCCCCCATGCCGAGTCTGTGAGCGAAATTAGTGCTACGACTACGAGACAAGATCTTCTAGCTCGACTATCACCAGATCTCACTAAGGAACAAGGTAAGAAGCTACTTGCCATTCTTCAAGACTTCTCTAAATGCTTCAATCCACAGGTGAAGAGCAAATTAGACAAATCGACGGTGAAGCACCGGATTAGCACTGGAGACCATCAACCAATAAGCCAGAGAACATTCTGTGTGTCAGCAACGGAAAGTCGAATAATTCGGAACGAGGTAGAGAAAACGATGATGAATGACATTCAGCCTTCGCAGAGCCCATGGTCGTCACCAGTGGTTCTCGTCAGGAAGAAGGATCGTAGTTGGCGCTATTTTGTTGATTACAGGAAGCTTAATAAGATAACTAAAAAGGACGTTTACCCTCTTACACGAATTGATAGCACACTAGATTGTCTGAAGGGGGCTAAGTTTTTCTCGACCATGGACATGTACTTGGGATACTGGCAATTCGAAGTAGATGAGGCTGATTGTGAGAAAACTGCATTCATCACCGCCGAGGGCCTGTATGAGCTTAAGGTAAGGTCGTTTGGTTTGTGTAATGTATCAGCAACTTTTGAACACATGATGGATAATCTTTTAAGTCACCTAAAGTGGACGATGTGTCTTTGTTATTTAGATGACATTACAGTGTTCTAAGAGACCTTTCATGAACATATAAAAAGACTGAGGGTCGTTCTCAAGTGTCTCCTACAAAGTGGACTGAAACTTAATCCAAGGAAGTGTCTCTTTGGAAGAAAATAAATCAAAATACTTGGACACCTTGTGTCAAACTAAGGCGTGCGGCCAGACCCAGAAAACGTGAGGTCTATAACGGAATTTCCTATTCCTGAAAGTATTAGAGATGTGAGAAGCTTCCTCGGATTATGTTCTTATTACCATCGTTTTATCAAACACTTTGGTATCAAAGGCAGGCGGCTCAAGAGTTGTTAAAAGCTGGTGCTAAATTTATCTGGGACGGTGCTCAACAAGATTATTTCGATGTGCTGCGGAAAGCTCTGACGACTGACCCTGAGCTTGGTCTGCATGATGAGTGAGCACCTACAGAACTACACACACATGCCAGTTGGGTATGGGATCAGTGCTGTTGTGGTGCAAATTTCGGTTGGAAAATTGAAGGTTATAGCCTATGCTTCTAGGACACTTACAGAAGCTGAGAGAAACGACTGAGCTACAGAAAGAGAATGTCTGGGCCATGAGCAAATTTCGACAGTATCTCTGTGGAACGCCATTCACAGTTGTTACAGACCATCACTCACGTTGCTGGTTGACAAATCTTAAGGACCTAACAGGACGTCTCGCCAGGTGGACACTATATCTTCAAGAGTATGACATTACCATAGGGTACAAAAGTGGAAGAGAACACCAAGATACCGATTGTCTTTCAAGAAACCCCATGCAAGACCATCAAGACTTTGATAAAGATAGTGACTGTCTCGCTGCACTCCAAGATCTCTCTGATGAACAGAAGAAGGAAGCCAAGATATCTCAAATTATGCTTGCCTTAAATGGTCAGAGGATGTGAAAGGACAATTTAAGGTAGTTAATGGATTACTTTGCAAGAAAAACTTTGATCCGTTTGGAAAGAGGTGGCTATCAGTGATTCCTAAACACACACGCTTAAATGTTCTACAGAAATTCCATGACACACCTGAGGCTGGACATTTAGTATCTGCAAGAGATTTTTCTGTCCAGGATCGTTTAGGAGTGTCCATCACTATGTGTAGCACTGTCGAGAGTGTCAGAGGAGAAAGGCAGTTCCTCAGAAATTACTTAGTCGACTTATACCAACTCCACCAGCCGAAACGCCTTTCCAGCGTGTTGGGATTGACCTCCTTGGACAATTTCCAACGTCTGCTAGTGGCAATAGATGGATTATTTTTTGCGCTGATTGTCTGACGCGCTTTGCTATTACAAAAGCTGTGAAAACAGCCGAAGCATTCAAGGCAGCCAAATTCATCGTAGAAGACACTGTATTAAAACACAGTGCCCCAACATCGTTAATTAGGAATCGGTGGAAAGCTTTTCAACCGAATATTGTGACAGAGATAAACCGTCGCTGCAACATTACTCATCACATGACGACTGCATACCATCTGCAAACTAACAGGCTTACTGAACGCCTTAGTAAGACCTTGGCCGACATGCTACCAATGTTTGTCAGTGTTGAGTAGAGCAACTAGGATGAGGTGCTACCTTTTGTGACGTTTGCCTATAGCACCACCAAACAAGACACCACAGGATTTACGCCATTTTTCCTGGTGCATGGGCATGAGGCAACTATGACGATGGGCACTGTGTTTCCGTTACATCCTGATGACGTAGACGACGACTACATTGGCCAGGTGTTAACCAGAGCTGAGGAATCTCGGCAGTTAGCTCTGTGCCACACACTGCAGGCTCAAGAAAACGATCACCGAAGGTACGATGCGAGCCACTGCCCTGTTGTCCACCAGCCTGGTGATCTAGTTTGGATATCCCTCCTCTCTCCATAGTGTGTATCTTTACATGTGCTGCAAGCCTATACCTATTTACATTAAACTTTTCGATATCTGCGACTATATTATGTGCAGACAGGCGTAGTACATCTATTCCACCCCCAATTTCTAAACCTTCTACACAGACAAGAAGCCCATCTACTTTTTAATCTCCTGATATTCTGATGCAGTTTATTAACATTATTTTTCTCTGTATATTTCTATGAGAATCTTGTGATACTTTAACATCTCTATTACCTGCCTGTGTGAGATTCTCACTAAGTTTAATTTCATTCAACGTTGAAACACTGGATACTGATCTTAGCCTAAGAAAGACATACTCCAATGAGTTTCAGCAATCCCCTTAATAATTTTGCTACTATCCCATCCAATTTACGATTTCCTTTCCTAATGAGATGCCGGCCATCACTTTTGAAGTACCATCTACCAGTAGTATCAACAGGAACCAAACCCTTGCCTGACAAAGTAATCACCCAAAGCAGTTGTTCTATTTCCATATAGCTCCTTCTGACAGGGCATTTCATTTGGGACTGACAATGCCACATAAAAGCAGGAACCAATTCAGCATTTGCATGGTTCATTGCAGATGCTATTTTAGCCAGTTCACACTCAATATTGTTGTCTTGATCCCTCTCAGTACTTTTTCCTGCTCTGCCCACCATTACAACATGATCCTCCTTTGTAAAACCCTTGTACAATAACCCTACTTCCTCTTATCACTTGGATAAGACACGTACTGAGCTTGAAAAAATTTGTAACCAGGTAGCTGTCACCTAATTTTTCCCGCAAGAACTGGCCCACACTTCTTCCTTGGCTAGTACCCAACAACAGAACTTTCCTCCTACTTCATACTTTTTTCTGAAACAGTTGGTTTCCTGGTGAAAGTCTATTGACTGTGAACTACATTTGCATCTACTTGCACCTCTTCCTTAGTTAACTGAGGTAGCAAGGCCGGTCTGTTGTTTGTGCCAATGATGAAATTGTCAGGTATTATTTTCTTTCTGTAGTCCATGTTCCTTGCTACCACTTCCCACCTGCCTTCACAGTTCTTTCCCTTAGCCTCCATAGTTCCTCCCTAGCCATATCCAGTACAGCCTTAAGGGCTCTAATCTTCCCTTCATGTTCACCTATTTTCCTGTCTTTTGAATGTACTTTGCAATAACATGGAAGAGACCCACTTACTTCTCCAATCCCCAAGGCACTACATTCTATCCAATGTAACCATCTATCTAAACAGCTGCATAGAACCTCAGAACTAACTTCGCTTTGGCAGCTCGAACACTTTGTGATCATGGTTGTTAACAATCATTTTATAAAAATTTATATAGATAATAACAGTAATATGCTATTAACTACAGATCGCAAGTGCACTAAAGTTATGTGGAATACTAATGTATGTGGATGGTATTAATATAATAACGTAATGCACTTATAACAAGATTAAGACTCAAAACCTGTGTACCCATTGGGTGTAAGCCTAAGTTCATGTATCTGCGATATGGGCTTCGTGCATTTGAAAAGAAATAGGAGATAGACCTTAAAATCTTTAATTCCTTAAGTAGATACTGGAATACTAAACATTTGTGTAATGAAAAACGTTAATTCTTCACTTAATACTTAAGTAAACATCTTAAATTTCTATGAAAACCTATGACTGAAATCCATGGAAACCAACCATTTGGACTTTTTACATTTTTATCTTTTTATTTGAGAAATACGTTGAAACAACTGAAACCTTCAATAGATAATATGAAGCAGGTTCTAACAGAAGTCCATATTGTGTAATATTAACTTTATTTTCAGTTATTACATAACAAACTGCTTATTTTTACAAGCATGTGTAGTCTGTACCAGGGCTGCCAACTCTGTTCTTCAACAATACTGTCAATACTAAGGTTCTGCTAGTTTTCATAATAATCCAATTGAATAATTAATATTCTTAAATAAAATACTTTTTAAACTTCATACTTTTAGTATGTAACCACCATCAATATAGTAACAATCCTTACGATATTCTAGCGGTTCTTTAACATGATACAGTGAGTTGACATAAAGTCTGATCTGGAGCTATCACTTCTTGTTGTTTAACGTTGCTCAGATTACTATTTCAGCTCAATCTCTAACCTCTTCTGATCAAACGTCTTTTCTCTAAGAGCTGCAGTCACAACTGGAACATTAGGAAATAAATCCAACATACAACACTCAAAATAAATATGAAGCTTCTAATTAATACTATACTCTTGTTTACAGTAACTGTGTGTTACAAAGTAGTTACAATACATGGAACATTGCAAGTCCAAAAAGGTTCTATCTAATTAACAAATGTTAGTTGAATAAATCTATGTAACAAGTTTTCTCTTGTCGCCATTTCTCATAGGCATTGTCCCAAACACTTGTATTCCATAGTGTGCACCATAACCCCAAGGCAGGAACCAATGACAGGAATAAAATGCCTGATTCGTTCGTACCTTGAACATTGTATGATGCTTATTGTCGTCCTAGCTTACAGATATGCGAAATCCATTCATCTTGTGATATGTGTGCGTAAATAAAATGTACATCCAAACAGCAGATTATGTTATACACTGCTGAAAAAAACTTATTATAGTGACAATCATCTTCTGTTGGTTCAGAAATTGCTTGTGCTTCATCAAAGTGATATATCACATTACAGGTACCTCCCCTTACATTAACGATGTTGTCACTACTGTGAAACATTAAACAAACAACAAATATTTAAAGTTCGGACTTGTGCTAACATCCTCTCATTAATATTATTTATCCTTTAATCTACCATCTCAGTTGAAATTGTATCTCTCTCTCTCTCTCTCTCTCTCTCTCTCTCTATATATATATATATATATATATATATATATATATATATATATATATAGTGTCTTCAGTCCAGAGACTGGTTTGATGCAGCTCTCCATCTCTCCATGTTACCCTATCCTGTGCAAGCTTCTTCATCTCCTAGTGCCTACTGCAACCAACATCCTTCTGAATCTGTTTAGTGTATTCATCTCTTCATCTCCCTCTACGATTTTTACCCTCCACACTGCCCTCCAATACTAAATTTGTGATCCCTTGATGCCCTAGAATATGCCCTACCAACTGATCCCTTCCTCTAGTCAAGTTGTGCCACAAATTTCTCTTCTCTCCAATTCTTTTCAGTACCTCCTCATTAGTTATGTGATTAGATGGGTAGATCATATATATATATATATATATATATATATATACAGGGTGTTACAAAAAGGTACGCCCAAACTTTCAGGAAACATTCCTCACACACAAAGAAAGAAAATATATTATGTGGATATGTGTCCGGAAACGCTTACTTTCCATGTTAGAGCTCATTTTATTACTTCTCTTCAAATCACATTAATCATGGAATGGAAAAACACAGCAACAGAACGTACCAGCGTGACTTCAAACACTTTGTTACAGGAAATGTTCAAAATGTCCTCTGTTAGCGAGGATACATGCATCCACCCTCAGTCGCATGGAATCCCTGATGCGCTGATGCAGCCCTGGAGAATGGCGTATTGTATCACAGCCGTCCACAATACGAGCACAAAGAGTCTCTAAATTTGGTACCGGGGTTGCATAGACAAGAGCTTTCAAATGCCCTCATAAATTAAAGTCAAGATGGTTGAGGTCAGGAGAGCATCGAGGCCATGGAATTGGTCCACCTCTACCAATCCGTTGGTCACCGAATCTGTTGTCGAGAAGCGTACGAACATTTCGACTGAAATGTGCAGGAGCTGCATCGGGCATGAACCACATGTTGTGTCGTACTTGTAAAGGCACATGTTCTAGCTGCACAGGTAGAGTATCCCGTATGAAATCATGATAAGGTGCTCCATTGAGCGTAGGTGGACGAAACTAAAATGAGCTCTAACATAGAAATTAAGCGTTTCTGGACACATGTCCACATAACATCTTTTCTTTATTTGTGTGTGAGGAATGTTTCCTGAAAGTTTGGCCGTACCTTTTTGTAACACCCTGTATACATAACAATCTTGTACCATAGATAAGATTGACATAGAAACAAATGAGGTAGAGATACACTCTTCGATTTTTTAGTTGCTTTAGATTTGTCTGTCTGTCTCTATAAGTGGCAGCGGGTGGACACATGATGAGTTCTGCCACTTTGGTATTGTTCAGAAGTGTGTATTCCAGTATTCCAATTGTGCATCAGAAAGTAGTAAGGAAATTTACCAAGATATCAGAGTTTATTAGTACATTCACAGTGACGATATCCGTCTGTTCATCTCCCCTTGACGCGCCGAGAATCCTGCGTCTAGAGGATCAAAGCAGACAAGAATAATTTGTGTGAGCAGAAGAGGGGCAATCCAGAACCATTATTATCATACCAAGCTCTATGCACAATGGCGGCAACAAAAAAAAGAAGTACATAAATTTAAATCTAAATAAATGTATTGACTATTGAAGGTCTGTTTTTATTAGTGCCAGTTAAAGATAACTCAGGATATGTGTACCTTTCCATTTTTTCGATCATTTTTTCAAATTTTCTTTTCATTATTTAAGAAGCAAATTTTTATTCAGTTCTTCCAGTACATATATATATTACATATTATATCTTTCCCCCTCCCCCCCCCTCCCTCCCCGCCCCCCCGCCAACTATTCAATGGCAACCATTCAAAGGACAGCACCGAATGGGATATGACCACCCCTTTCAATTGTTGAGATAAAATTTATTGAGATAAATGATCCATTTTATAGTTACAAAGAACTAATGAGACGTTTGTTTCATTTGTTACATGTCCGTGTATTTGGAACTATTAACAACTAGAAGGAACAAATTAAAATTAAATTGTGCCTACAAACGAGACACGCCGGGAATGCGGATTTCAGCAGTTAAAGTAGGCAGCTGCTACAGTGTATGCTTATACGGCTGAGCTTGGCGCCGCCTCTCTCACAGTACATAAGCCCTTTTCCTTAGAATTAATGTCCTTTCCAGAAAGTGCATTTCTACTTCTGTAAAGTAAACATTTAATTGAAAAGTACAGATACAAACAAAATTTCATCCTTAAAATTTTTTCCCTTCGTGATTTTGTTAAACACTGTTCACAATGGAGTCAAAGGAAATGGCCATTGTTGAAAATTCATTAGAAAATGCAATATGCCAAGATGGCGGAATTTTGACCTAGGGCAGCTCATGTACTGGCCAATGGCTACCGAATCAACCAGGTTGACGTACCATTATTAAAAAATGATGACACTGTAACATAGCTATCCTTGATGAGAGAATTTCTCAGGGCTCACTGGAAAACATTTTTTCAAATAGTGTACTGAAGCACACGACAATGAAATTTCTTTTGATTACTTGCTCATGACGTCGCGAACGCAAGCAGAATTCACAAAAGCTTTGCAAATACTAGTGAGACACACACTTTGACACAGCTATTGCAACTAATAACACAACAATTTGCACAGCAAAATCAGGCATTTAACGATTTCAAGAATAGCATTAGTCAACCGTTCAATGAAGTGAGCAAACCTATATGCACTGAATTATTGGACGAATTATCCAGTAAGTTCACAGATCTCAGTAAACAACTAAAACAAGAAATAATTACCAACATGTCCCACAATATAAATACGTTAATGCAAGAGGTAACATCTGTAGACTATAAAAAGGAATAACTGGCAAGTGAGTTACAAAACCTCAGTGAAGCATATTCTCAAATTCAGGAGACGCAATTAGAAGTGGATTCGCCAGTAAAATATGTCACGAACACAGTCAGCGAGCAGAGACCTATCTACAGAAATACACAAGTTGAGTCTAAGAGTATATCAGTTACGGCTAGAGTCAGAATTTGCCAAAAAACAGAGAGATAAGTTATGTGCAGATGTAAAGGAAATAAATGAAAAGCTGAATCTGGGATGCTGCATAAGGGCAGCGCCCTTGCAGAAATGGTAGTGTAGCAATGCAAAATTTATGTAGATACTGAAGAAGAAGCTCTAAAAAAGAAGGAAAATCAACTTCTAGTTAAACGAAGCAGGGGAAAGGTTACTACTGACATTCCAAAACAACATATGACAGAAAACAAACCTATGTTCTTAGAGAAGTTTGATACCTTCACTGGTTACCCACAATATGAAGTCAGCCAGTCGAAGGAAAATACGTAAGGTTGCACAACGCAACAACACTTGCCGGTAGTTGTACCTGTCTAGCAAGCATAGTTGCCATGTGCTGTCCCACAAGCAAACGTAAACATGCCTGTTACCGACAGCACGGCGTGTTTGTCAACATTACTTGCAGATGAGGGATTACATAGGAATCGACAATTCCCAATATTTACTTCCAAAGGGAAAAGAACATACCCTGTGGTCTTTATCAGAGCATTTCGAAATGTTTTACCTCATACCTGGACCGAAACTCAGAAAAGTTAATATGCTGATAGCGAAGGAAATCTGCGGACCAACAAGTAAACAATCTATTCATAGTACAACACGGATGGCAACATTACCACACACAGACCTATGGTAATTGTGATGGTAACGACAGCGGCAATGAAGAAAGCTGTAAATGCAAAGTTGGAGATAAAAGAAATGGGCAGAAATTTAGCAAAAACCATTATAATGGGCGAGTAGCAAATGGCCAGCCCATGCAATATGTACAAACACTAGCTACCAGCAATAATCAGCCAATCGCTTGGGAAACGAAAAACAATAACAGACAACCAAATAACCTACAGACAGCAGAATTCCGCCACCAAAGTAACACACATATGCCGAATAACATGCAGAGGCAAAGAGAATTTCAGTTGAGGGCCTCTCAGGACACTAATTGGTGTAACCGAACACCAAGGGTAAGCACAGTGGAAGTTATGCCTAACCTAGAGGTCGATGCCACCGCAATGCTGGAAAATTTGAACCTGTCATGGTAGGGCCCCATTCGGTGACCTCGGAGGGGAATGGGCGCACGATCTTGGTCAACACTTGCTTTATCAGATACGATCATGGTACTGATGTGAGAGATGATCTGTATCAAGGTACACAGAAAAACTTGGCAGAGAGGAAGGTACAAGCTACCATTAAAGCCAAAATAGTTGACCTTGATGCACCCATTGTGCTTGACACAAGGGCTATGACTAATTTGGTGTCACAGGGATTCTTTCAAGAATTGAAGAAACGTGGACATATACTCACACTGCCAGTGCAAAATTGCAAGGTACACACTGTCACTGGACAGAAATCGAAAGGAGTCAAGATACAAGCCTTAATTCCCCTACAATTCGGACAGTTTTCTGTACAATGCAATTTTTTGATGGCAGAGGAATTATAGTTGTTTGTTTAATACATATGGATATATTTAGTAAATCAAGTACAAATTGATCTAGGAATAGGCCAATGTCAGTTCACTGTAAAAAACAGGTATTTGTAATAGACCTGATCAGGGGAAGTACTAATAGATGTAAAACTGAAGTTACTCACGACTTTGAAGTTCAATTGATAAATTCCGTAGTTGTGTTTGTCAATACCTACAGTAGCAAACAGCCATCAGCAGAAGAAATAAGCTTTGACACAATAAACAAAAAGGTAAGAGAATGAAAGTGCTTGCGTAAGCATCAGCAAGATGAACGTAGGGAACTGATACTTGCTTACATATATGTACTTGAAAAAAGACTAGGTATTATTAAGGATTTCGTGTATATAATGGAAGTATGTCCTCATGAAACTTTTTGTTGTACCTCATACCCTACACCACGAACAAAGAGGGAAGCAGTAAGAAAAGAGATTAACAGGATGCTTGAATGGGACATAATACAACCATCGTTTTCCCCTTGTTGTAGCCCTGTCTTGGCTGTGAGTAAGCCAGGTGGCAAGGTGTGCTTGTTCCTTAATGCGCATTATATTAATAAGATTATTGTACCATTTCGCATATGTCCAGGCAATTTAGGGGAACAGCTTATGAAATTCCATAATGCTACATTACTAGCAAAATCGATCTCTGGTCTTCTTATTGGCAAATAAAACTACATGAAGAATGTCGGAAGTATACCACCTTCGTGTGTGGGGGCAGGATCTTCGAATTTCAAGTATTACCATTTGGATTGAACATAAGTGCAGGTGTATTTATCTCTGCTCTTGACAGAGTGCTATGGCCCAAACTTTCAAGTAAGGTAATTGCATATGTGGATAACCTTTTAGTCGCTGCACTCACTTGGGTAGATCATTTAAGATTAATTGAACAAGTATTGAGCAGTTTTTCTGAATCTGAAGTAACAGAAAATCTCAAGAAATCTAATTTCGGACAAGAAAAGGTAAAATTTTTAGGACACATAATCTCTTCGGAAGGCATGCTGCCAGATCCTAAAAATCGTGATGCCATAAGGAACTGCCTATACCGCAAAACAAGAAAAAATTAAAGGCATACTTAGGCCTAGTGTCATTTTTCAGGAAATTCATCCTGAACCAACTTAAGAACAGTGATGCTTTATTCTATCTTCTCTGGAAAAACTGATTTCGAAAGCATCAACCGAGCCTTATTAATTGCTAATAGTTTATCTCAATCAGACAAGAAAAAAGATTTTTGTTTATGCATCAACGTGTCTTCTCACAGTCAGGGCGCATGCCTTTTTCAAATGGTAGAAGAATAAGGAAATCTCGTCCTTAGAGTAATTAGCTTCGCCAGTCGCACCTTATCCGAAGCTGAACGTTCATATTCAGTCACAGGTTAGAGGGTTTGGCTGTAATTTGGTCCTTTAAAAAGTTTGAATGTTTCATTTGGGGTAAACACACAAAAATGTACTGTGACCATCGGTCCCTATCGTTTTTGTTAACTTATAAATTGCTACACTGATGGATAGCCAGGTGGTGTATGTGTCATCAAGAATTCGATTTTGAAATAGTATACTTAAATTGAAATCAAAACATAATAACTGATGCTCTTTCTAGACTACCACAAGGCTTAGAGGAATTCAACCATCTTTTAGAACAGGAAGGTGAAACTGGAGCTATGTCGATGGAGGACTAATCACTCTGACCATACTATGCCTACATGTGCAAACATGGGAGAAATTACAGCAGGAAGACACATGCTGGCGTAAGCTAAGAGCAAAACTTGCACATAATGTCGACGAAAAATTAAAAAGGCTTTTCACATTTCACAAAGGTGTTCTGTTACATACGAAACCTCCCAAACTAGAGAAATGGCATGTGTGTTTACCAGAGGAATAAGTAGATGATTTTATCGTATACACACACAATACTGGGGACCATTATGGCACTGCAAAATGCACTGATAAAATGGCTAAATGTTGTTATATCCCCAGCCTTAGAAGAAGAGTACTGAAGGTGGTAAGAAAGTGTATTGTTCGAAAGAAATAAAAACATCCTACCATCTCCAGACAGATATAACTTCATCCCATTGTGGCTAAGAAACCTCTAGAAAAGGTATCGTGAGATGTGGCTGGACTCTTTCCCAGAGGTAAAGGGGGAGTAAAATATATAGTAGGCCTGTATGATATTTTCACTAACTACGTAAAACTATACGCTATACAGAAAGCTACAGCCAGTTCAATTATAAGACGAATTAAAGAGGATTACTATGCAAGAGTAGGAAAACCAGAAGTCATGTTAACAGATAATGCCTCATATTTTGTGGAATGTATATGGAAAGAGTTTGTAGATTCCAACCAAATCCCACACATTTTAGTATCCAAATTTCATCTCAAAGTGTCACCCATAGAAACGGTGTTTAAGGAACTCAACGGGTTTGTGAGGACCTCTATAACTCATAAACATACCAAGTGGATTGAATATGTCACTCCTTTCTTACAAGTCGTTAACAACCTTCCCCATACATCAACTGGATTTACACCAAATGGGCTGATGTTCAATTGCAAACAGGTAGACGAATGGGAAAAACCTTTATCCAAGATATCGATACCAGAACTATCACTGGATGATAAAATACGACAAGCAGTAATCAACCTTGAAACCTGGGCTAAATATAGGGAAGGAATTTACGACAGAAAGCTGAAACGTACAACACAGTATTATACAGGACAAAGGGTGTTACTTAGAACACATCCAAAATCCACAAAGATTGGGAAACTGAAGCTAAGTGGCAATTACTATACACTGGACAATAAATAATTACTAAGATCCCCTACCTGGGAGCATACTGATTGGCACATGAGAACACGGGTAAGGACAAGGACCCTTACCAACACAAAGACTTGAGAATGTTTATTTATTGAAGAAGGGCTGTATACCCTCTAAGTTGTACATATGTACAGTAATATTAGATTTAGGATGCTGGAAAATCACATTCCAGAATTTATGTTATTAGCTGATAAGAAAAATTTTTGTTTGTGCTTTTTTTATGTGCCAAATGTGTAAATTATAAGGTGAGTGAATGAAACAAGGAAGAAATTTATTTTTATGTGTCTGGAGATGACGCTGCGTCTCGCGCGTAGCCCAGTTGTAAATTAATAAACGGACTTGTGAAACATACGGTAGCGCGCACGGCAATACGCAACTCACCGCGACGGTAGTGGTAACAAGGCGACACAGGGCGAGGGCATTGGGGAGAAAGTTAGTCAACAACCCGCAGGCGCCTGCGTGCCAGACACAGCTGAAAGTATTGGAGCACCCGACACAAACAAACCCTATGAGCTACTGCCTGCACTAGCATTTTTAAAGCCTATTACATAAACTGGGACATAGAAAATTAAGGGACAGTCTATACTACTACTACGACTATATACAAAATGCACACAAGCAAAGATAAGATAAGGGATTATATACACAGAAAGGGATCCTAAACTACAAAATATTTACTGAAGTTACGTTACTATGTACATTGTACCTATACAGTTACAAATTAGGTATTGAAAGTACACACACTAATTGGAGTTGAGGGAACAGAAAACTCTTGCTGCAGGTAAATAAGCGAGCGCAATATAAGTGACAAGCTGAATAAAAGGTCGCATCATGCCTGTAATACACTTTGTCTTTCAGATTTATAAGGTAAGTAGAGACACACACATGACATTAAATGAGTTTGTGATAGCATGACTGCACACTAAAGTAAATTAGTACATGGCTGAATATACGAAAGAGGTATTAGTTACCATCAAGACACTGTAGACTTGTGTATGAAGATTTAGTTTTAAGTTAGTAGTAAGTTTTTTCTTCCAGAGAATGATGCATCGACATGTCCTAAAGTGAAGAAAGATAAATGCTTGTCCAGGGTTAGGTACCATAATTATAAACGTAAGAAAGGGCCTCACTGCAAGTTAATATAGTTGTAAGTTTGTGATATGTCTGAATGTGATAGTGTGAAAATATGTGTAGAAGAACAGAGTTGCAGTATGTCACATATGACGATGCTGAACTAAGGTGGAGCACTACCAAATAATCAATGTGTCGAAACCTAACTACTAGTAGTGTTGACCACTCACGAAAGCTTCAAACACCTGATCTACATTGAAATTTTTATACACGTTTGCTACTTATATAAACACTATTTTATGCTCATTGTACGTAACATATAGTATTGATGATACAACTGTGTATAGTTCAGCATATGAAACGCTTATCCTTTGTACAATGAACATAAGTAAATATTGAGGTGCGCCCTAAACACTAAATAAGTATTCGATACGATCGGTATCGTCACGTTTGCGCTATGTTTATAAACAACAAACTGGTTTGTTCTTGGGATCATAATTAAGTCTAACAATGAGACGTGACTGAGCACATAAATGCCTTTCCACGAAATTTCGCCGGCCGCTTTGAAGGAGCGGTTCTAGGCACTCCAGTCAGGAACCATGCGGCTGCTACGGTCGCAGGTTCGAATCCTGCCTCGTGCAGGGATGTGTGTGATGTCCTTAGGTTAGTTAGGTTTAGGTAGTTCTAAGTTCTAGAGGACTGATGACCTCAGATGTTAAGTCCCATAGTGCTCAGAGCCATTTTTTTTTATAAATAGGCTCCAACAAGAAGTCATTTTAAATTGAAATTAAATGCACGTCAATTTACGCCATAAAAGAAAAACGAATCTATTATTGTATGAACGTTACGTAAAGAATGTAAAACCAAATGAGAGCAAAAAGTGTACTCATGTAATTGGATCTGAACAATGCAACGAAATTATAATGTTGCAGAATGTATTAAAACAAAATGACAATCAGCAAATGAATAGGATAAGTTTATTTTTGTAGCTGTATTTTTTTGCCATGTGTATAGTACGTGGAAAGAGCACTACAGAAATTTTGTGTAACACTAAAAAAAAGTGCAAAAACATACGAAACCTGCCTGCAAAGTGTTAAGTGTGCGCGTAAGATATGTGGATGTGCGTGTGATGAACTAAAAAATGACAATAACTTCGTATAACATGAATTTTCTGTACTCGACAACGTCGTAAAGACATGAATTTACTATGGTCGTCATATAAGCAGCAATAAACTTACCTTATCGTTGGATGTCGGATGTACAGTTGGTATCCCCACTGAATAAGTGCGAGCGACGGGGTAAACACATTCCTCAGGCCACTGATATGGAAACCAGGTGTCACCGCGTCGTAGATTTCACAAAGGATCACGCTGCTGAACACGAGCTTCACGAATTTGTGCAATAAAAACTATGTGGACGCACGACACAGGCACTCTGTATTAAACATGTGAAAGCGAGCAGGAACAGTAATGGATGTCTAGCTACAGGCCCATGCTTCGCAAGCTAAAAACTGGGCAGATATTGACTGACAATAATGGGACTACCTGTATGCTCTTACACAAGCATTTTGTTATGAAGGAAAACTTACGTATATACGTGTTAAGGGAGCTTACATGCCTATGTAAATTGGTAATCACAAGGGGTTAACACAAAGGCTATGCCCATACCTGCCAGGATTATAAATCCATAAAAAGAGAAATATGTTCAGACACTGTGCACCTCTGTATGACGTCAGTGCACAGTGGGGGACAATTGTGAAGAAACATATAATTATTATTGTTTTTTCTTTCTTTTCTTATCTTTCCTCCCTAGTTATTTTATAATAATACTTTTGTAGCATAGATGACATTGGCATAGAAACAAAGGAGGTAGAGAGATGCTCTTCCATTTTTAATTGCTTTAGATTTGTCTGTCTGTCTCTATAAGTGGCAGCGGGTGGACATGTGATGAGTTCTGCCACATTGGTATTGTTCAGAAGTGTGTATTCCAATTGTGCATCAAAAAGTAGTAAGGAAATTTACCGAGATACCAGAGTTTATTTGTACATTCACAGTGATGATACCTGTTGGTTCATCTCTCCTTCATGTGCCAAGAATCCTACATCTAGAGGATCAAAGCAGACAAGAATAATTTGTGTGAGCAGAAGAGGGGCGATCTGGAACCAGTATTGTCATACCAAGCTCTGTGCACAATGGTGGTAACAAGAAAAAGAACTATGTAAATTTAAATTTGAATAAATGTATTGAATATTGAAAGTCTGTTTATATTAGTGCCAGTTAAAGTTCACTCAGGATATGTTTATCTTCTTATTTTTTCCAATCATTCTATCAAAATTTCCCTTTTCATTATTAAAGCAGCAAATTTTGATTCAGTTCTTCCAGTATATATATATATATATATATATATATATATATATATATATATATATATATATATATATATATATTCCCCCTCTCTCCATACCACTACTCAATAGGTGTATATTTCACTTTGGTTAAGTTTTTTTTAACATTTATAACAAATAATCACTCTTACTATGGACAAGGGACCTCAGACAATGAATATTTCTTATCCATAAGGATCATTAAACAGTTTTTAAAAACATTTTGTGGTTTTTTTTCGTGCATCACTCAGTAATAGGACCTACAGTTGAGTAGCCATTTAGTCAAATTGTCCATAATTCATCTAATTGAGTATGTCTATTCCAGAACCCGGCCTTTTCTAGCCATCCTGCTGAAACATTTGTAAATCACTGGACGTGTGCTACACCATATTCAAATAAACCCTTAAAGTTGTGAGTACCGGTACTTCTTATGCAACTAGAGTCACCCAGTCCTGTGGATTTCATGGAATCCTATGGATTGCATTCAAGAGGCAGGAAAAGTATGTAAAAACCAGCATCTAGCGCTACTTTTTGCACTCAGTTCTACATACTTATTCTTCAGTTGTACATAAATGGTAACATGTGTACAAAATATTGCTTCAGTGCTGTAGGAAAGACCTATTCGTACTGCACTCAAAATTCTCACTGAAATTCACATTAATGGAATCATATTGAAATATTTAACTGTTGTTCCTTACTTGATTGTTTCGTGTTAATTTGGAGAAGCACCTTGGGTGTTCAAATTAATATGCATTCTCCACAGTGAATTACACAGAAAAAAATCTGCACTACTGAAACAGCAACATCTCAGGCACCCAACAACCACTGCAGACATGCCTTACTTGAGCATTCCAAACAAATTGGGATGTTGGGCTTGTGACACAAATAGCTTGTCTCCCTCTCCTTTTTGGTGGACAACTGTGACATGTCATGGAGATGTACTTCAACTACTAGAGCTCAACTGACAGAAAATCTTAATTCTTATGGAATGAGTTTGTTCATTAATCTTTTGCACACCGATGGTTGGTCAGTTCTGTCACCAGAAAAGTTCATCCTGCAAAGAACAGTTCTTTTTGAATGACAGATGAACTATATTCATTGATAACATTCATATCAGGAATATGGAAGAACACAGCAGTGGGCCAGTGATGTGAGTGTCAGCTTGAACAATATGTAGCGCTCTTTTCATCTTCAGTTTCAACACCATCGTTTGAATTATTATAGAAGCTATAATTTCGGGTTTTTCACTTTCCATGTCGTCTATTATGGAGTGATGCATTGTTGATCTAACAATTACTACTCTTCCTTTCTTAGGCATGTGGGAAATCAACGTGATGTGTCTGGTAAATGCATACAGCGTTATTCGAACTTCATGTCCACAGTAAGGCAAGAAAGATGCCAAAATTTCCCTTTGATTCTTTTGCATTGTTTCCACTATGGTCATATCATTTTTGTGCAGCATGGCTGTAAGTTTGACTGACACATACCAGTTATTAGCAGTAATGTTTTGGCTACTACATGCTATTGGCTCACACAATCTGAAGGCAACCTGATTGGGAACGGCGTATTTCTCCTCATCTGGAGTAAGTCCTGCTCCATTGGTACCTTTTACACGGCAGAGAAAGGTGTTGAAAGCATAATTACTCCTGGAATAGGCAAGTCATTGCAGCTTCAGGCCTACTTCACTGGTTTAGATGGAATACACTTTTTAACCTTACAGCGTATTCTAAAGCCGATTAGCATTTCATCAGTCGTAGCATTAGCCCCAAGAATATTGGACCACTGCAAATTTTCATCGAATTTATGTAGAATTTTTATTATAGCAGCTGCTGCATCAGAAATACGTAACTCACTGTCATCGAGGTATCAAATCTTAGGCAGTTCAGAATTACAGCAGATCTTGCTGATAGCATAGCGATATGGAAAATATCATGGCCATTCCCATCAGTATAAAAGAGAGAACATATGGCTTCATTATTCAATTTCAATTCACCAGTGTAGATTAGAAGGCTGATAAAATTCTTCAATTACACATTGTACAAGGTCTGACTTCTGTTCTCTTTGTATTCACATGTTTTCCTTGAATTTTTCATTTCTTATGTGTCCAGTGAGTATTATGTTCAGCATATCATCAATGAAAATATAGCTCCAAGCAGTGGCGGATTTAAAAATTTTACGCTCCTAGACACACCATATTATATGCTCCACCCTTAGAAAATGTTTTAAATAATAACTATTACGTGATCACTTTACAATTGGTGTTTTGGGTGGGAGCACTGTGAGCTGCTTCCGTACTCTGCTATTCGTTGTTCTGAAGGACGCGTCAGCCGTCTAGTCCTACTCAATCAAAATGTAAAATGTTTCCTGAACTGTACTTCGTGTACGCAGTGGATAAAACAAACTTAAAACTGAATTGTGTTAACACATTCTTCTGTCGAAAGGCCACAGAAACGAACACAAGAAAAATAGCTGTTCTTTTATGGCCTAAAAATTCAGCAGAGCGTGTAGCACCCACAACGGGTTTTTGTTATACATTCACTTTTAATATGTATACATTGACTTTTAATATGTTCTTCTACACGAAACTGTTGAAAATGAAAATAAAAAAGTTGTGTTACGATCTAAAAATTGAAGGGAATGTGTCATATATTAGAAATTAATACTTACTTTTACAGTTAATTACATACCTTCTTCAAAATTAAAATTAAACTGTCGTTTTACGATCTAATGCCTTGAATGTGTAGCAGATAAAAAAAACACTTTCGTTATTAATACGTGAATCTATAGGAAAGCGTAACAAATGAAAATGAAATAGAGATTTCGTTGCACGAACTAATAACTAAATACAGATGAATAAACACAGAACAGGATTTGCGATTACATAATTTTACAGAATAAAGTGAAAAAATCAAATTTGCTTCATAATCTAATAGTTAACGTGTAAAACATTAGGGTCTGTGTAGCTAGATGCTGCATAATACGTGTACACAATACCTTTACCCCATGTACGGACTGAACAGCTTTGTACTGCAGCTACTGCTCTCACCATAGCTCTTTCTAACGGTTTTTTTCAAAATATGTATGTATTTATCGACAGAACTGAACTGCGTTATTTATTAACACAATTTCATCTGAGCGCACTCTTCGGTAATGTATATTTCCACGATAACTATACATTTCAGCAGACGCCAAGAATGTGCGTCAGTTGTAATATACTACAGTATCAGTACGACTTGACTGTACAGCGCCGAGCGGCCTGGGTCATTCGGGTGCCTTCGGTCACGTCAAATTGTAAACGAGGTTTAGTTCCGCGTTCTGCCATCGGCAGTTGTAGAAAAACAGGTAATACGTAGTTTGTAAATCCAATGAATGTGCTCTAAGTGAAAATAAAAATCACATTACCATCTTCAATTTTTAAAACTAAACTCACCAGTCAGCAGAGTTTGCATCTGGCTCTGACGGCAGAAAACTCGTTTATCATATCTTCATAGTTCAGATGGTTCTCAGTTAGGAGGTCGGATTCGATGCGAAGAAAGGACAAGGTGTTCAATCTCTCCTCAGACAACACAGAACGTAATTACGATTTTAGTCTTTTAAGAGCCGAAAACGAGCGTTCTGATGAAGAATTTGTAAGTGACATACGTAGAAATATTATAAGAGCAATGTCACCATTCGGAAACACGGACAGCAACCTCCTTTTTCGTAAAAATGTGCTCATTTCGACTGGTATATCACTAATCTTAGAAGATTTCAAAAGTTCCGCGAAACGTACACATTCACTAGGAAAGGAAGGTGCTAAATCTACGATGCTTGGAGTTTTGCTGCACATTCAGCAATATCGTCAGGTGAACTGTTCTTAAGGTTACTGAAAACTGTGATGGAGTCCAACAGCGTTCTATAGCTTTCCTTTCTCCTCACTAATTCGCCGTACAAGTTGTCGATTACTGGGAGAAATGTTTCGACTTTAAATTTTTCCCTTCCAGCCAGAAAAACTTCTCCAGAGTCCCCTTCTTCGCCATCATGAAGTTTTCGTTTTCGTGATCTGCTATAGGTGCATTCATAATCTGTATCAGTCACAGTCTCCGTGGATTTATTTTCATAACAGGCGAACATGCCACGAACAGATGCAATAAATCCTACAAGTGATTCATATAATTCATGTACTATTTTAGAATCAGTATTTACACTTCGCAATTTCAGATTTACACTATTAAATCTCTGGAGTATGTCCTTCGAAACTCACCCTGAATACTGTTTCTAGTCTGCTGAATTGATTCAGTAAAGCTGAAGTCTCATTTTTCACAAGTTGTTTTTCAAATGTATTGTTGGCAATATATTTTAGGGCATTGATAAAGCCATCCCAGTTTGTAAATAGACTTACACACACTTCCTCTCTTGCTGACCAACGTCTTTTTGATAAACTTTTTACCGTTTTCCTTCCTGGTTTCATGAAAGACTGAAGTTTATCACAGCGCTATGTAGAAGCAGAGAAAAAATTATGAAGATTTTTGCACTACATTGAAAACTTGCATGCTTCCCGACTACAGATTACAGCACAAATGCCGACTAAATTCAAACAATGTGCTGCACAACGCCACAGAATGCACTTTTGGTCTTGTTCTGTAATGTGCGCCTGCAAACCAGTGTAGGTTCCTCACATATTGCTTGCATTGTCGTATGACTCTACAGTCAGTAATATCAATGGAATTTATAGACATGACTTTAAGTACGGCCTCAGCTAAGTTTTCGGACTTCTGTCCCAGGTTTGTTAAAAACAGAATGAAACATTCAACAGGTTACCGTTTTCGTTCATATATATTAATATGAAAGGTAATGGATCAATATGTGAAATGGCCGCAGTAGAATCTCCTATTATAGAAAAATATTTGTCCTGTTTCATTTCGCTTATTATAATTCTTTTTATTCGTTCAGAGAGAAGCTCTGTTATTTCAATCCAGATGGTTGAAGAAAGATAACTTGTATGTAGCTGCCCTGGATTTGTATATCGGTCAATGAGCTCTTCGAGAAAAGGATAAAACTCGGCTATAAATTCAAGAGACATCAACAGTTGACCATCATGTAATGAATGGAATCTTCCAACATGTCCACGCAGGGAAAGTCCATGATTTGCTAGCTTCTTCACTACTGCAAACACCCTTTTCAACACATTGCACCAGTAAATTTTTTCTGTCTCAACAAATGACTCGAAATGGTTTTCTATTGTTCCAAGTGACTTTTTTCTTGTTAAGAGTGATAACTCAGAATTTTTGTGTTCAAGTGAATTCTCATGATAAAATATTAGATATATTTTTCCACTCTGCAATACCATTAGTAGCAATCATGGCCTTACCTCCGAACAATTCACATGGTGCACAAAGAACAGCGCTGGTGCTACAGAAGTATACTAGAAAATCACGCAAAAATTGATTCACCAGTTAAAAGTTTACGGTAAAATACATTTTTGTCGAAATATCTGGTTTTATCGCCTATTGATCTTCTTGAATTAGAAAAGACGCCGTTCCAATTTTGATTAATGCCACGTTGTGAGAGAATGTCGATTGTTGATCATTGACACACCGTTCTGCAGGATCATCACTAACAAGGTTATTTCTTTTTGTAATGTCTGACTTGATACTTAGTTTTTCGTGAAACTCGAAATCAGGACCAATTTGATTTTCTTTATTTCTAACTTTTGTTTCGTCTGTATTTACATCTTTTACAACAGCTGCAGTGCCAGAAATATCATCTGTACTACTTGAACTCGAAGCTGAACCAGCAACATTTTTTTACGAAAAATTCATCTACTGTGGCAAGCGTTTTTCCTTCGATAATTTCCAAAATGCCGCCCCACATAATTTTGCGTATTTGCTTTTTTCACAGTTATTCATGTTAAGGCACTTACAAAATAGTTAACCAACAGTCAACACAAAAGAGAAAAAAAATTGTAAAAGGAAAGAAAGAAAAACTGTAACCAGTTACAATGGTACTACACTGCACATGAGTACAAAGCTTTTTACTTTAAAACACGGCACACGAGCACAAAGATTTTTCCCTTAAACACGGACTGGTGAACTGACCAAATCGGATTACTTGACGAAACTGTGCTGTGAAAGCACGACAATGCCAGATAATTTAATTTCATTGTCGTGTGTTTCTCTTCTGTCAGTGAACTGCAGAAGCACACCAGCCTGCTCGAGTTCATCCTTTAAAGAAAATGGGACAGTCCCGTTTTTGGCTTTTGTTTCCCGTCTCACCGGAATTTTAACTGGGACGCAAACATGTTACAAATTTTCTTGACACTGCCTTTCTAATTTAAAAAGCAAATAATTTTAGCAATTTAAAATTGCAGTGGGGTGTGCTGGATCGACTCTTATCTCACTTATTCTTATAACATTATAACATTTTAGCAGTTTGTGTGGGCAGAGAAGACAGATTGCATAGCTTAAGTAGTCTTGTTGGCAGTTGATGTGGTGTGTTGTCATTTGTGTGAACACTGCTGTTATATCTACACACAAATGCACCTTTTGCTCCAACATAAAATAAAAATAACCTTTTCTCGAACAAAAATAAGCTTAGTTAAGAAGTTTAATATAAAATTCGCAATGCCAAATACTATTCGATTGCACAGAGTTGGGACCTTGATATCGTGCTGGCTGCAGTACAGTAAATGAGACAAATGAAAGTTTCTTCTTTTTTCACCAAAAAAGTAACTAAGTAAATAAATAAATAAAATTATTAAACTGTTGTGAAGTCTATTTCACACATTATTACATATTCTGCTTATGTTCTTTTTTTATAAATATATTTTTTAATATACAAAACATTCCCAGTATCAATAAGTTATGTTAAACAGGTGTCATTAAATCAAAGCTCAGATGTTGAAGACCACAGAGCTTCCACATTAATTACAGTAATGGAGGGTTGACCTAATACTTCCCCATAGTTTGTACAAGAAATTTAAGTACAGTCAGGCTTTACATACTGAGGCCCACACATGTTATAGTATTTTAAGAAACTGCTGATTACTTTATCACAGCTTTTCAGGGGCCCTGGTATTCTCATGGGGAATATATGTTTGGGTTAAGAAGAAGCTGACAACATTCTTGGAATAATAATGTTTCAAACATTGTATTGTAGATCGCAGTCCTGACAGCTTACTTCAAAATATTTTGGACAATCATGAGGATGATAACAGACAGTAGCTGGCCGGTGTAGCCGAGCGGTTCTAGGTGCTTCAGTCTGGAACCGCGCGACCGCTATGGTCACAGGTTCGAATCCTGCCTCGGGCATGGATGAGTGCAATGTCCTTAGGTTAGTTAGGTTTTAGTAGTTCTAAGTTCTAGGGGACTGATGACCTCAGATCTTAAGTCCCATAGTGCTCAGAGCCATTTTTGAATAACAGACAGAAACCCAATGTTAAATCTCCATTCAGTTACCAAGTAAACTATGTATATTTCCAAGCTTGTATTGTAAAATTTCGTTCTTAACGCTTCTTTAAACTAGCAAGTTGTTTAACAATATTAAAAATTTTGCCGTTTGTAAGTGCAGTTACTTTAAAACGTAAATGGGTAAAATGAGTGCAGAGCAAAAAGCGCCACCCCCCTTAAGGTGCCGCCCCCAGGCATGTGCCTAGTGGGCCTGTATGTAAATCCGCCACTGGCTCCAAGTGGTGAGTGGGTCGAACTGTGATTGCCTTCTGAGATTGTGTCAAAGTGCTGATTATGAGCTGGAATTCTGACATTCCTGTTATGTTCTATTGCTGAGAATTTGAACCTGTTTCTGCCATAGAAGTATTTACTAGCATCTTGCTCATCTTCTTCACTTTCTGATTCTCCTTCAGCCTTTTCCTAGCCGCTTTCACTCTCACCAGACACTGGATTCCGAGTAATGTTCCCTCTGCATAAAATCACCATGCTCCACCTCAGAGACATCAAAGTTGGCTATTTAACAACCCACTTCATCAATAATTCATGAAAGCTTTTCTTCATTTATGGATTGTCTGTTCACACATACAACACACCAGTATTACCTGACATAGTTCCATAGCTGTTGTCACCAACAGACATGGAGAACAAATCAGACAAACACAAGGAACACAGCAAGCAAGAAAAATATTCAGTCTGTCACTGACTTACACCAACAGTCATGCATTCCCTGGTTGTCTTTTCAATGAAAAGAAAGGAAATAGACCACTTTCAACGATGACTACTGTGATAACAAGCAGCAGCCTGAGAATATGGGAACTACTGAACAGCCTAGTTCTCCAAGGTCAATAGTGGTGAGTGAAACAGGGGCGTGAGAAGCAACGCCTTGTCAGGGACCACACCACTGTAGTTAGGGGTTAAACCATTGACTAAAATTACCCAAAACCTCCCACAGAAAATTCTTATCGAGTCAACTGCACTATCTATAAGTTCCAATAAAAATTTTAAAAATAGAAATCTCTCTCAGAGGAGTATATGAGATTCTACAAAATTCGGAAACCTACAGCGCGATGTTGGCCCGTCTAGTCATTACAGAGTAAGCCACATTCATTGTTATGAGGCCAGCTGCATCATCAAACAGATTCATCCTTTATAAAATGCCACCAAACCAGAGGAGTTACATGTTTTGAACAATTAACGTGTGTTTGTTGTCAGGAATTTCATGATCAGTTTCCTATCTTTCCAGACCTTGAAAATATAAAAAACTCAGACACTTATCTCTTTATTACGTCTAGTTTAAATAGGCATTGAAATGCTGACCAACTCAAGTAAATTCATCTGCTTTGCTAGTTTAGAGGAACCTTGAAACTAACGATACCAACCTTTGTAGTAACCATCAAGAGACACTTCTCTCCAGAAAAAGATTATCCTAACATAATCATTTAATTATCCACAGCAATAATGTTCTCACATATGTACCCTCTTTTTCTCTTAAATATAGGTTATACTTTTCCTCTAGGTCCACTCACCCTTTCCAACACACCAGGTACATACAATACTGGTAGAATATCCAGTTAATAGCATTTACGACTGTATCACCTCCTTTTATTCATACATGTGAAGGTAACCTACTCCTACCATTGCCTGTACTCCTATAATCCGTTCATCATAAGAATAAACCTGATGTAAAAAAACACAAATGCAATGATTGCCTAGAAGCGATAGCACACGTACACTGGTGTTGTTACTAAATTATGTTAAATGTAACTTTAAGATATACAAATGTATTCACAACTCTCAACGTTTTTCTTAATCACGCTTTAGCTAGTTTAGTTTTTATTTCAAAAATCGTGTACAGTCATAGCCTCTGCAGCATTGTGCTCTGATTGTCGTGCTGTTAATACGGAGTATGAAAAATGCTGTGGCTGCTTTCTGTTCTGTAGTGAAACACGCGCATGGAACATGGTTTCAAAGTGCCGAGAAATAGGCTGTTCTTAATGTTTTTCATAAATTTACGGAGATAGTCGGCTGTGAAGTTTTCCCAGTGCCGTATATGCTTTAGCTGATAAGTTCCGGGAAATTTAATATGTATTGCAGTCGGTAGCGTGATGGAATGTGAACGATTAGTATGTTAGCTAAAAATGACAACGTGTTGCTGTTTTCTCCTAGTCGTCTAAGGAGCGTATTGTGGGAGATTTGCAGTGTATTATTTATTTCTGCGTAAAAATTCAATGGCATTCAAAGCTGTATTAGAAGCAAGATGGCGTTACGTGTAGAAGTTGTAGGTAATCGCTCCGTGAATCAAGATTTTTTTAACATCACTAAAGTGCATGTTGTGCGATAAAATTGTGTCAAGTGGCGTCATAATATGCTCAATCATGCATAAATGGTATCATTCGCATTGCTTCGCGAAAATAGACCACCATAAAATCTCGTGTTCATGTGGAACGAAGTGCAATGGTCGTTCAACCGTGATAGAAATGTCAATGCGAACTGTTAATTTGAAGTGATAGAAGAATTACAAGAAGACTTGAAAGCATCAAAAGAATGCGTCCTGTTGCTCGATAATATGGCAAAATACTTACGCAAACCACTATCTCGAGATCGAAGACATAACCAGACATACCGTGAGCCAAAACATATGAAATCTAAACCTGTCTCAGAAGCACTCAAGCTTCATTCAGGAGATGGAGACCGGAATTTAGATTTAGTTGACGAATCTAAAACCGTTGAGTCTTGCAAACCAGATACAATACACCAGACTAGATCGCTAATAACAAAGCGCTCAAAGCAACAGCTAGGTCACATTACATTAGTAGAATCCGGCTGTGTTAAAAGAAACGTAAACAAACCATTTAACAATGACACTAGAAAGACAAAAAACAACATTAACCCAGTTCTTCTTGCTGATAGCTAAGGTAAAGGGATTGCAGGAATGCTTAGCCACCAGCAAGATGTAAATATCACCAGCATTATGAAACCTGGTGCTGGTTTACAGGAAATCTTGGACTACAAAAACAAAAATCAAGTGTTACGAAATCAATGTCTTGTGATACTAGATGGCGCCAGCCATGTGTACAAGAACGAACTCAAAACTGCAACCACTGTTCTAAGAGAAACATTAACTAAAATAGACGATCAAAAGGTGGTTGTGGTAGGCCTACCACATAGGCATTACCTGATGGAATCCTCTTATGGGATTCTGGATATGGATTGTAATATACGCAATAAACAGTTCCCAAGTGTTCTATATACACATACATTTTACCATAAATACTGATACACATGAACACAGCATGAAGTTCAAAGGCAGACTGAATTAAACATGGCAGCTCGCCAGAGCAGTTAATATTCCAAAGATTGTAATTTGTGTTGTTGATGTGACCTATCGACGCCACACAGGCCCCCCCCCCTCATACCCGCATTATGGAGTATGGCCTATGAGACCTGAGAGGGAGGAGGGGGTTGTGCGGGTGTCAGTGTTGGCATGGGTGGTGCAAGGCGGCAGGCGCACAACCGGAAGCTCCATCACCATCGGGTCAGTGTGCAAAGGTGCGGAGGGCAGCCGCTGGTCCAACTCGTAATCCGAAAACCAGAGGGGAGGGGGGGGGGGCAATGATGTGTCGGCCAACTCGGGAGTAGAGGTATATGAGAGGAGGCAGTGTTTGAGTGTGCCTTCCGCGAATGCAGACTGAGCTGTCCGAAGAAATGAAAGCTTGAACGCATGATGGCTCGCAAAATGTTCAAATGTGTGTGAAATCTTATGGGACTTAACTGCTAAGGTCATCAGTCCCTAAGCTTACACACTACTTAACCTAAATTATCCTAAGGACAAACACACACACACATGCCCGAGGGAGGATTCGAACTTCCGCCGGGACCGGCCGCACAGTCCAAGATTGCAGCACCTTAGAGCGCTCGGCTAATCCTGGTTGGCTCACACTCTTGTGGGAGGGACAAGCTGTGCACTATCTTAACTTTGACTTCCTCAGTGAGGGTCTGGTCTGTGCTGTCGGTGAGCACTACAAGCACACGATTATCTAACACCATAATCAACATGTCATCGACGCGATCAGGTGGTATGTTACGGCACAAAATGAAGGATGGAGCATCCACATCTCTAGCACCTGAAATGTCTTCAAAACCTGTGAATGAGGATGATGATGACATGCCTGAGGAACCAGCGAACTGCGGTGGTGAATCGTTGGACAGAGAAAACCCAACCGTAGGTTGAACGGACTCGTTAGCAGGTTTGTTAAAAGAACATGTGCTCGGGCAGTCCGACTAGGATGGCAGAGGGGTGTCAGAGTCTACGCAGGCAGGCTTGAGCCTGTGTAGAAAAACTGTTTGCAGGTGATTTTTTATCATAATGTCGAACGTCATCTCGCCCCTCTAGAGTATTTCGAAGGGGCCGAGGTAAGGGGGTTGTAAGGGTTGTCTGACAGAGTCATCCCTGAGCATGAAATGTGAGCATGAGCTGAGTGGGGTCAGCGTGTAAGTGTCAGGTGGGGAATAGCTGACAGGTGGATGTAGCCGGCTGTTTCTAGAGTGTGCACGCATCCTTCCGATAAAGTCTGAGAAGGAGGGGGAATCCCCTGGATCTTGGGGGAGAATTAGTTCCCCAGGTAACACAGAGTTTTCGCCGAAAACGAATTCGGAAATCGTCCCATGTAAATCTGGTTTAAATGTAGAACATAGGTCCAGCAACACCCAAGGAAGAGGTTCAGAACAGAGACAGTCGTGGCACCTGAGTGCTGTTTTAAATGTGCGGTGCCATCGTTCCACCAACTCATTGCTTGGCAGGTGGCTGTCGTATGGCTCTTTTTAATACCGCAAAGATTACAGAGAATCGTAAAAAGTGCAGATTCGAACTGTCGACCCTGGTCGGTTGTGATGGTGGATGGACAGCCAAACCTAGTGATCCAAGAAGAAACGAATCTTTTGGCTTCAGTTTCTGCTGTGAAGTTGGGTAAGGGGATGGCTTCCACCCAATGAAACGTTCAGTCTATTGTAGACAAGATATACCTGTGGCACTCTGATGGAAGCAGGGGACTGGTAAGGTACATGATGGAAATGTCCCTCAGGGATATCCAACTTGCCGAGTGGTGGAGAGGTGTGACATACTATTTTGTTTCGTTGACAGGAAATACAGCTGCATGCCCATGTTTGACAGTCCCGCTTCACATCTTTCCACGCAAAACGCTCAATGACGAGGTGTGTGTTGGCTCGGATACTGGAGTGGGCGAGATTATGCAAGGTGTTGAAAAGCTATTGGCGCAGCATGGGCGGGAGCAAAGGCTACAGACTGCCCATAGAAGAGTCGCACCATATTTCATCGAAAATGCCAGGGAACTTAGCGTTGGTAAACATGAGCGAAGACTGCAGGTCTGTGAGCAGAACCAGAGTGTCCTCGTCCAAAGCCTGTAGAGTGGTGAGGTCAGATAAATTGACGGTACTTTGAATGGCATTGATCTGCAAGAGGAAATCAGTGGGGATGTTCTCCGTGCCTTTGACATAGCGTATGTGCATAGTAAATTGAGAGACCAGGTTGATGTGGCGGAAACGTCGGGGGGAGCATCCTCTGGTGGGTTGCAGAAGGTGTCCACGAGCGATTTGTGATCAGTAAGAATGAAGAAAGAATGTCAGTGTGGAATGTTTTGACAGGCTCGTACACCACCAAAAGCCCTCTGTCAAAAGCAGAATATTTCTTCTGTGCTGTAGATAAGTTTTGGAGAAGAAATGAAGTGGTGAAACTGTGTCACCTTTGGTCTATTGCAATACTGCCCCGACTGTGATGTGACTGGCGTCCGTAGTGATGAACAAATCGGCAGACAGATCAGGGTGGGAGAGTATAACTGCGTGAGCTAAAGCTGTTTTAAGAGCCCTGAAAGCCTCTAGCATGGTTTCAGTCGAACGGAATGGTTTAACGCCCAAAGTTTGTTTGCCAGAGAGCGAGTCTGTCAGCGGGACCTGTATGACGGCGGCAGAAGGTAGATGACGGTGATAGTAATTTATAGTACCTAGGAAATATCTGAGTTCTTTGTTCACAGCTGGGGGTGGCAGTGACGTGATAGCCTGCACGCGGGATCTGGGAGGCTGTATTCCGTCTGCGTAGACAGTGTAACCCAGAAATGTCACAGCAGACTGACACAATTGGAATTTTTCTTTGTTGACCTCGACACCGTTGGATGCCAAAGTCTGGAGGACCTGGGATAAAATGGGCTCTGAGCGCTGTGGGACTTAACTTCTAAAGTCATCAGTTCTCTAGAACTTAGAACTACTTAAACCTAACTAACCTAAGGACATCACACACATCCATGCCCGAGGCAGGATTCGAACCCGGACCTGGGATAAATGATCTTCGTAGTCTTCAGTTGATTTGCTGAAAATTAGTATGTCATCCAGGTATGCGAAGCAGAACTCGAATCTTCATAAGATTGAGTCAATGAAATGTTGCCACGTTTGTGCTGCATTCCTTAAGCTGAATGCCATGAAGTTGTACTGGAATAAACAGAGTGGCTTTATGATCGCAGTCTTTGGAATGTCTTCCAGCGCCACGGGTATCTGGTGATAAGCATATTTGCAGTCAGTCACACTGAAAATTGTGGCGCCTGATAACATATGGGTGAAATCGTTTATGTTTGGCACAGGGTAATTGTCTGTGGCAGTGTGAGCATTTAAATGTCTGCAATCACCACACATTCAAAAAGAACTGTCATGTTTGTCGGCGAGGTGAACTGGTGAAGACCAGTTGCTGTCAAATGGCTGTAGAATGCCTGCCTCCAGAAGTTCGTTAATTTGCTGCTGGGCCATGCACAACTTAATGGGGTTGAGGCATCAAACCTTGTGTCTAATAGGAGGGCCGGCAGTGGTAATTAAGTTGTGTGTTGTTCCGTCAGTGATGGAAGAGACTGAGAACTGATCATGAGGCTGAGTAACGTTCTGATGTGGAGTTTTGGGATGAGTGGAGCACAATGAGGCGTAGCCGTTAGCGAAAGGCAGCACGAAAAGTCACATGCCTATTACATGAGTGCAGTGTGTGCCTGTTTGTAGAGGGCAGCTGTGCACGCAGCATGGAGAGGAGTGGGGCGCACAGTGACTGTCTGTTGTTAACTTTGCCTTGGGTAACCGGCACAGGCTAGAGAGGCACTGGCATCCTGCGAGGGCAACAATGGCCGTCGAGTTGCTTGGCTGGTGCGAGAGGGGGGAATGTTTATCAACAAGCAGGATGGCTGCCTGCATAGTGGGGCGTGGTCATGCTGCGCAAGCGACTGTTATTAGAGACGCTGTTTGAAACACGAGGCATTGTGTGTAGTGGGTGCTTGGGCGGTGCGGAGATCACTGAACACGAATAGTCACACACAATGAATGTTTTTGAACTAACCTGTGGAGTGTTTGAACTGATGCTTGGCGATGAAGTTCGATCCAGTGAAGGAACTGCAGATTGCAGTTTCAACAGTGAGGTGCACGCTGCAGCGAGCTCGTTGTAAGTGTGAGCAATGAGTTGTTTCAGCTCATCGTTGTCCCTGCGGAGGTGCACCGCTGAGTCATATTCTGAAAGTAGGTTAGCGATGCAGGTCACAATCTTGCCCATGAGGGCAGAACACTTGCGAACTAAATCTCATGTTGTGGCAGAAACGGAATTAGGAGTATGGGTGCTGGAGCACAGTATCTGAGTGTTAGACGGGTGGTGTAACACTGAACACTGGACTATATTTGGGGGGAGCCTGTAATGGGGCAAAAAATCCATACCAAGTATTGGTTCGTCGATGTCAGCGATGTAGAAGGTCCATGGGAAATGTAGAGAAGGCAATAGGTGCACCATCACTTTCACAGAAGCGACAGTTTGTAACGTTGATGCGTTGACAGCTTGTAGGAGAGACTTCATCGGTGAAAAGTTGGTAGGAGCCAACGATCGAGGTGTGATAGACACGTCAGCACCAGTGTCAATTAGGTAGATAAACTGCGATGAACTGTCTGTCACATATAAACGAGCGCTCGGCTGAGGGGATGAGTAGATCGAGTGCAATGTAAGGGGATGCCTGTGAAGTGCTCTGCACGATTCAGCATCACTTAGTTCCTGCAGTCGGCGTTTTGGTGTTGGCAAGGTAACCTGCATTCTTGGCCATAGCCCCAAAAATCTTGTGGTACTAAAGTGCAGATGAGCTGGATGTGGCGGTGGAGGTGACTGAGATAGTGGGGGAGGTTTGTCCTCGTTGGTCTGTTCTGGGACATAAACCAGGATGTATGGAGTGTGAGAGAGTCTTGAGTGCTCAGAAAGAGGAGAGAGTGAATGAGTACCGCCTGGTGGTGTAGAAGATGTGGAAGTGAAATGGGCCCTGCCCCTGCCTGCAGACGGTTGGTAAACAGGAGGTGTAGTGTCACACAGCGATGGGGGATGAGCTGGGAATTTCTGTTGCAGGAGTGCATACAGCTGATCTGCGATATATAGGCGAGAACAAATAGACTCAAAAGAGTGTGGCAATAGGTGTATCTGTAGGTCGGCAGATAACTTGGGAGACCATACCGCACACAGAGTTACGTCTGGCATCATGTGTTCACTCACGAGTAACCTGAGGCGGCGCCAAAGTTGTGACGGAGTGCGGTCCCCAAGGTGCTCCTCATACAGAATCTTGATTATCAATTCCTGTGGCGAGGGGGTTAGTTGGTCCAATATCGTTTTCTTGGTGAACTCATATTTCGTTGGCGATGGAGGCGAAAGTAGATCACAAATTAAATTTAAGTGGTCATGAAGGTGTGTGACCAAAAATACACTCCTGGAAATTGAAATAAGAACACCGTGAATTCATTGTCCCAGGAAGGGGAAACTTTATTGACACATTCCTGCGGTCAGATACATCACATGATCACACTGACAGAACCACAGGAACATAGACACAGGCAACAGAGCGTGCACAATGTCGGCACTAGTACAGTGTATATCCACCTTTCACAGCAATGCAGGCTGCTATTCTCCCATGGAGACGATCGTAGAGATGCTGGATTTAGTCCTGTGGAACGGCTTGCCATGCCATTTCCACCTGGCGCCTCAGTTGGACCAGCGTTCGTGCTGGACGTGCAGACCGCGTGAGACGACGCTTCATCCAGTCCCAAACATGCTCAATGGGGGACAGATCCGGAGATCTTGCTGGCCAGGGTAGTTGACTTACACCTTCTAGAGCACGTTGGGTGGCACGGGATACATGCGGACGTGCATTGTCCTGTTGGAACAGCAAGTTCCCTTGCCGGTCTAGGAATGGTAGAACGATGGGTTCAATGACGGTTTGGATGTACCGTGCACTATTCAGTGTCCCCTCGACGATCACCAGTGGTGTACGGCCAGTGTAGGAGATCGCTCCCCACACCATGATGCCGGGTGTTGGCCCTGTGTGCCTCGGTCGTATGCAGTCCTGATTGTGGCGCTCACCTGCACGGCGCCAAATCTGCATAAGACCATCATTGGCACCAAGGCAGAAGCGACTCTCATCGCTGAAGACGACACGTCTCCATTCGTCCCTCCATTCACGCCTGTCGCGACACCACTGGAGGCGGGCTGCACGATGTTGGGGCGTGAGCGGAAGACGGCCTAACGGTGTGCGGGACCGTAGCCCAGCTTCATGGAGACGGTTGCGAATGGTCCTTGCCGATACCCCAGAAGCAACAGTGTCCCTAATTTGCTGGGAAGTGGCGGTGCAGTCCCCTACGGCACTGCGTAGGATCCTACGGTCTTGGCGTGCATCCGTGCGTCGCTGCGGTCCGGTCCCAGGTCGATGGGCACGTGCACCTTCCACCGACCACTGGCGACAAAATCGATGTACTGTGGAGACCTCACGCCCCACGTGTTGAGCAATTCGGCGGTACGTCCACCCGGCCTCCCGCATGCCCACTATACTCCCTCGCTCAAAGTCCGTCAACTGCACATACGGTTCATGTCCACGCTGTCGCGGCATGCTACCAGTGTTAAAGACTGCGATGGAGCTCCGTATGCCACGGCAAACTGGCTGACACTGACGGCGGCGGTGCACAAATGCTGCGCAGCTAGCGCCATTCGACGGTCAATACCGTGGTTCCTGGTGTGTCCGCTGTGCCGTGCGTGTGATCATTGCTTGTACAGCCCTCTCGCAGTGTCCGGAGCAAGTATGGTGGGTCTGACACACCGGTGTCAATGTGTTCTTTTTTCCATTTCCAGGAGTGTATGACCTTGGAGTAGTCATCAGTCACTTGATGCAGCTCGAAGAGGTGCTCCACCAGTGCGAACCATGAAACTGGATTATCCTCGTGTAGGGGAGGTAGCATGGCTAAGCAGTCTGGAGGTGGAGACGAAGGTGGCGTCGACAGAAATTTCTGCTTGTGTCTGTGTATATGCGGAAGGGTATGTGTGCGTGTGCGAGTGTATACCTGTCCTTTTTTCCCCCTAAGGTAAGTCTTTCCGCTCCCGGGATTGGAATGACTCCTTACCTTCTCCCTTAAAACCCAAATCCTTTCGTCTTTCCCTCTCCTTCCCTCTTTCCTGATGAGGCAACCGTTGGTTGCAAAAGCTTGAATTTTGTGTGTATGTTTGTGTTTGTTTGTGTGTCTACCGACCTGCCAGCGCTTTTGTTTGGTAAGTCTCATCATCTTTCTTTTTAGATATATTTTTCCCACGTGCAATGTTTCCCTCTATTTTATATATATATATGATGTGACTTACCAAACGAAAGCGCTGGCACGTCGATAGACACACAAGCAGGCAACCTTTGAATATGTCTGCTTGTGTCTGTAGATGTGTGGATGGATATGTGTGTGTGTGCCAGTATATACCCGTCCTTTTTTCCCCCTAAGGTAAGTCTTTCCGCTCCCGGGATTGGAATGACTACCCTCTCCCTTAAAACCCACATCCTTTCATCTTTCCCTCTCCTGCCATCTTTCCTGATGAAGCAACCGTTGGTTGCGAAAGCTAGAATTTTGTGTGTATGTTTGTGTTTGTATGTGTGCTGATGACAGCACTGTACTGATTACAGACAAAAGCTGAACACTGTTAATATAAAAATCCTATGAAGCTCTCAGAAACATCCACAGCTGGTCAATAAAGGGTAAAGTAACTCTAAATGTCAAAAAGACAAACTGTTTAAACTTCTGACTAAATAAAAAACCCATTGTAATTACACTGAAAGTAAGCAATGAGGTACCTGATTGTGTAACAGACAGAAAATTCTTGGGGATGAATGTAGACTGTCAGCTAACGTGGACAGGGCATGTGAGAATTTTAGCAAAGAGGCTATGTTCAGCATGTTATGCCCTGTGAAACCTTTCACCAGTGTGCAATATTTCATTCCTCAAAGTAGCCTACTTTGGGTACATGCATTCAGTCCTCAGTTGTGGGATAATGTTAAGGGGGGTAAGTACTGGAAACATACAAACTATTTTCTAGATACAGAAAAGAGCTCTTCAAATAGCAGTAATAAAGCACACTGTAAAGAGCTGTTCGAAAAGTTAGAAATTCTGACAGTTCTGTGTGAATATATTTATCAAAACATAATCTGTGTACCAAAACAGCAAAATTCATTACCATGGAACCAAATCCAGACACTGTTTACATCTAAATAGAAGAAAAGCCAAAAACTCAAAATAGTTTACTATATCATGGTATTAAATTGTACAACAGATTCCCACTAGAAATAAAAGATGTAAATGATCCCCACACCTTTAGTCAAAGGCTAAAAAAAATAATTACTAGGAAATAGCTATTACACTGCAGACGAATATTTAAAATAACTATAGACCAATGTTCATGAACATTGTACTATGTAAAAAATTTAACTTGACATGATTAGAAACGTAGAACTAAGTGTAGGAGTTGTATATACTGTAAAGAGACATTTTTATCTTATAAGAAATATTGTACAAACATTTGACAACATCCATGTAATTTATATTGTTCTACAGCTGAATAAATCAATCAATCAGTCAATTGCTCCTCTGCTCATCTCTTTTTACATGTGAACTGTAGCTAGCCACATCACTGCAGGCTAGCTGCACCGGCTGACCGGCTAGTGCTATCCAAGTTAAAAGTGCTGGTAAAGCTGTTGTCCCTTATTATGGCTAAGTCAATGTGCAAGTAAAGCACGGCACAAAATGTACCCTTATTATCACACTTGACAGTACTCGAGGCAGCTTGGCTGCACTCCTACGTGAAATGGAAATCCAATGAGGTTCCAGCAAATGGGGAAGAATACATAGTGCAATGTTTACATCAGGTTTATTCTTATAACGAATTGATTATACCTGGTTTTTACTCTGTCTTCTGTGCTGCATTTATTTTATTTGTCTGCAGTGGCTGATACAGAAAAACCTCAAGGAGTGGGTGCTAAAGATATCTTGAGCTACCTTTACTTTTACCATGATAAAAAATAATCAAGTGACATGCAAAGTTTAAGAAAGTTTTATTTAAACTGATTATACATGTATATAAGACAATGTTATTTTATGATATAAAAGATTTACAATTGTGGTTCTCTTCCTTAAATGATGAATTCTATGCACCTATTCTTCCTGGAAAATTGGTGAATTACATTATCAATAGGACAGTCAATGTCAGGGTGAGTGTTCAACAAAGCTAAGCCATTAAGTCTGTGGGTTTTTATGGCGGACCACGCACCAAAAACTCCAACTTATTACGATAAGACACTTTTATTACGGTTCGTATATTTACAGAAACACAAGAAAAACAATGCACAATTTCACGACACATGTATCCCTAGTCAAGTCGCAGACAGGACTGTCTAAAAAACTCGAGTTTCCAAAGACCGTTTACTCTGCACTTCGCCAGTGAAGTTCTTGGCAGTCGACTGTCGCCACAGATCCTCCCCCCTGCCGGGAGTGCAGAGCACTGGGGGAAGGACGTGGGTGTCTTCCTGTAGTGGCGTTGTGGGGTGCTCGCTGGTTGATAAGAGCATGTGGTGCTAAGTGTCCATACTGTCTGTGCAGGGTGGACTAGCGCTCGTATAGTCTGCCATCCAGGGGGAGGGGGGCGGACTGGTCGACCTGCGTGCGTGAACTGGACGGGCACAGGAGATATCATTGCAGTACCGGCGGAGATGGGGATGCAAATCTTGAGCATCCTGTCGGTGCTGAATGTTGCAGTTATGGCAGCCGTATCCAACCCATTTGGGATAGGGACTGTGCGCAGGATGGTGATGTGTGACGTGGGTGTGGACCCACGTGAAGTGTCCCCTATGCGGAGGACGAAGATGGATCCCTCTTGGAGCTGCAAGGAAAGCTCGTCATGTTGGCACTCAGAGGCGTTGATTGCAATGCAAATTTCGTCGACAGTGGATGTAGGGTGCACTAGGGGGGGTGGGGAAGAAAAGTAACGTAGTTCAGGAGAAACATTGGAACACTCTGTGGAGGTATTGGGTACCAACACTTGGGACAGTGTAATGTCACACGCATGAGGTTGAGCCTGAGATTGTGGATTGTCACACACAGTGCCTGTTTGGAACGAGGGTAGAATATCATCATACGCAACTGCTGAGTTGCCCTCAGGTGTAGGCTTGGTGCACATACGATCATGGTGGGGCGCAGGAGGGTGGGTGGTCTGTGTGGGACCAGGGTTGCCACCACCTGATGGAAGAACACTTGACTCGGGGGGGGGGGGGGTGCATTACAGATTCTTCGATTATCCAGGCTGGTTTCACGCGTTGGAGGGAAACTGTCTGCTGGCGACCACTGACGAGAATGTCTATAGTATTGTCCGTGCGAGCCACTACTCGATGTGGGCCAGAGTAGGGTGCTGTAATGCCGATTTGAATGTGTCATCCCGTAACATGACGAACTCACAAGAGTTCAGTGCCGCATGCCTGAACACGCGAGGGTGGGTATGTGGCCATGGAGGAGGCGTGCGGATCGCGGCTATGTGTGTCCGGACCCGTTCAACTAGCATGGGGAGCAGGTCGACGATTGCTTCGTCGTTGACGAACTCTGCGGGGAGAACTAGGGTCTCGCCATACAGGACCTCTGCGAGTGAAGCCTGGAGGTCTGTCTTGTAAGCCGTGTGTATTCCTAGCATAAGCCAGGGAAGGGCATCACACCACTCACCAACGTGGCACATGAGTGCTGCTTTCAGCATTCTGTGCCACTGCTCGACCAGTCCATTGCTCTGGGGGTGGTAAGCCGTAGTGCGGAATCTATCCACCCCACAGAGGACGCAGAGTTTGTTAAACAGCAGGGATTCAAACTGTCTTCCCTGGTCGGTGGTGATGGATGTAGGACAGCTAAATCGAGCTATCCAGGAGGATACAAATGCGCGTGCTACGGAATCTGCTGTGATGTCCTGCAGGGGGATTGCCTCCACCCAACATGTAATGCGATCAATGCCGGACAGGATATACCTGAAACCATTCAACACGGGTAATGATCCTACGAGATCCATGTGTACATGACGGAAGCGGCCTTTCGGGATGTCGAATTTACCTAGACTGGATTGTGTGTGCCTGCCGACTTTGCTGCACTGGCACTGTAAACAAGCACGAGCCCAAGTACGACAATCCCTCTTCACACCTGGCCACACAAAGCGTTCTGTAACCAGGCGCATAGTAGCCTTAGCACCAGAATGTGCCAGGTTATGTAAAGTAGTGAACACTTGGCGAGGCAGCGCAGGGGGAACAATAGGCCGAGCGGTGCCCGTGGATGTATCACACCACAGTGGCTTGGCTGAGCCCAGTAGGTTGCACAAAACGATCTGGAGGGAAGTATCTGGTTCCTGTCGGAGGTTGTGCAATTCGGTGTCACTGTACTGTAAGTGGGCCAATTCATCGAAATTAATGGGGGATGAAATTGCAGTGATACATGATAGGTAGTCAGCCACCACATTTTCTGACCCTCAAATGTAACGGATGTCTGTTGTGTATTGGCAAATTAAGTCCATTTTCCGGAACCTACGTGGGGGAAGGTCAGTAGCGGGGTTACGGATAGCCTCTGCGAGGGGGCGGTGGTCCGTGAAAATTGTTATATTCCTTTCTTCAATGTCTGTGCAGAAATATTTTACAGCTACATAAACTGCAAGCAATTCTCTGTCGAATGCTGACCATTTACGTTGAGCTGTAGATAATTTTTTGGAAAAAAATGGAGTGGTTGAGTCGTGTCATTGTCATGCTGTTGTAGGACAGCACAGATTGCGAAATTACTGGCATCCACTGTAATCGAGATGCAGGCATCTGGCAAAGGATGGGCGAGAGTGACACCACATGCTAACACTGATTTAAGGTCTTCAAAAGCTCTCACCATGTTGTCAGACCACGGTACTCGCCGACTACCTGAGGTTTGTTTCCCGGCCAATGCATCAGTCAAAGGGGCTTGAATTGCTGCCGCCATCGGCAGGTTACGACGGTAGAAATTGACAGTTGCTAAAGACCGGCGTAATTTGTGAAACGACACTGGGAGGGGTAGCTCACGAATGCAGTCAACCTGCTCCTGTGGGGGGCATATACCATCCGAGGAGACTGTGTACCCCAGAAAAGTGACAGCGGTGCAGCAGAGTTGTGACTTGTCATTATTGATCTCGACTCTGTTACGTGTCAATAAGTCCTGTATCGTGGCCAGGTGGAGTTCATGTTCCCTGTCAGAGGGGGAGAAAATTAGTATATCATTGAGGTATGCGTAGCAATATGTGCCGTTGAAAAGAAATGAGTCTATAAAACGCTGCCAAGTTTGGGCCGCGTTTTTGAGACCATAAGGCATGTAACAAAATTCGTACAGGCCAAAGGGTGTGATTACTGCTGTCATTGGGATGTCACTCTGTTCCATTGGTATCTGTAAATATGCCTCGTGGCAATCCAAGACACTGAAGATGCCTGCTCCACTAAATACTTGCGCAAAGTCTTGTATGTGAGGTATCGGGTAATTGTCTAATACTGTCCGCGCGTTGAGGCGTTCCTTTTTGGGAACTAAATGTATGGGGGAGGACCAGTTACTGTCCAATGGGCGAACAATGCCTGTCCTTAGAAGTTCCTCCACTGCAGCTTTAGCAAGGCGTAGTTTATGTGGTGGCAGTCAGCGCACTTTATGGCGCACTGAAGGGCCCATGTGTCGTGACAATTTTGTGTGTCGTGCCATTTGTGATGACGTTCAGCTTGGCTGGCAAACTCATTTGGGGGCCGTCATGAATGGGAAATGGCAGCACACAAGAGTCACTAACCTGATGTGCCAGGGAAGCTGTCTGCTTCGGTGGCAACAAAGTTCCATGAGGTGCATCTCCAGTGTCAGGTGGTGGCGGCGTTGGCAGGCGTTGTACGAGGTGTCGTGCCTCGGTGAGGGCTTGCATAGCCGATGATCTGGCATGCTTAAGTTCGGCATTGTGAGCACGGAGATCGTCGACTGTAGGGCATTCGGGCTGGAGATGGGCAGTGGAAATTGTGAGGCTGTCTCCCAATGAAGAGCACTTGATGGGAGCTGTGTCCAGGTCGTCAGGCACCTGTGGGGGAGGGGGGGCCGAAGAGGCGACTGAACATGCAATGTGCGTGGATGAGGTGTGGTGCAATAATGCGGCTGGCTGAAGATCTGGAGACAGTCCGAAGTGGAAAAGGAAGTCGATGCCTAATACTGGATCTTCGACATCAGCCACATAGAAGGACCAAGTGAACTGTTTACCAGGTATGAGTTCAACAGGTAACTTGGCCAAACCCTCGACACGAAGTGTTGACTTATTTGCTGCTCAAAGGGACAGTTTGGTTGGTGTTGTGTTCTTTACAGAAAATGTGGGTGGTATGACACTAACATCTGCTCCGGTATCGACGAGAAAATACTGGCACAAACCTACATCCAAGGCGTACAGACGTCCTCGTGGGGTGGGGGATCTGACAGAATGCAACGTCTGTGGGTGCCCCTGACTGTATCCGTGGGCCGTGGTGCCTACTGCGGCCCGTGTGCGGCGTTTGGGAACGCACAGGGCAGACGGCAGTTGTGAGCGGCATCCCTGAAAGTGGTGTGAAACCAGCATATGTGCGAATCGGCTGTACTCGTCCCGCCAGCCGAAACGTCAGGCGGGGGAAGGCGGGGTGGGCAGGCACTAGCCCGGTTGGGGTGGGGAGCAGCTGTTGCCGACCCGCTGGCAGTTCCCGGTCTTGGCCACTAGGTGGTTGCTGTTCCATGTGCTGTCCGCGATAAGCACGTGCCTGGCCTCTACCGCCCGATGGTGGAAGTATACCCACAGGGTTACCAACCTCGGCGGTGTTAGACACTGTGCTGCACGGGGGAAGGTGGCTGTGTCGAATAATGGTGTATGCCTGGTCTACCAGCCATGGTTTATCCTCGAGTGACACTGTGGTATGTGGAAGCAAATGTAACTGTAGTTCTTGCGGCAGCTTCACCAACCACAACGCCCAGAGCGCTAAGTTCGGCAGGATCTCGGTACCGACCTGTGCACGCAAGCGTCACCACAGCTGTGAGGGTGTTCTGTCGCCTAAAGTCTCATCATAAATAATGTTGTGAATAGTATCGGCCGGCAGACAAGAGAGGTGTTCGATAAGTAATTCATGAGCAGAGGCATATTTGTTGCTCTTAGGTGAGTTCAGCAATAAGTCACAGACGAGATCAGGGTGGTCGTGAAGGTGGTTCACTAAACACACGAAACGGGTGCTGTCGTCTGCAATACCGTGTATGTCCAACATGTTGTCCACCAAGGTAAACCATGTCACTGGGTTGTCCGGTTGTAACGGCGGCAGCTTCGAAAAACGGCTGGGGGCCAGTGTTTGCGGGGCTGTAGGAGAGGCATGAAATGCACGGGGATTCTGCACGGTGTTCACTGGTGCAAAGTGTGCCTCAGTGGCAGGTGATGTGTTGTGTTGAACATCTGTTAGCTGTGTGGGCAAGACGTGGTATCCAGTCCTTGTCGTCACGGAATCTGTACGGCCACACGACAAGCACGGCGCGGCAGGCACGGGCGGGTCAACTGCCGGTGCAGCCGAAATCTCGAGCAGAGGCGCGAGATCGTCATTGAGCGCCAAGTGACGGGGCGGAACCACGGCAGGTGTGTCGCCCGAGGTGTGCGCAGGGCGGCAGGACCGATAGGCATATAAATGGTCCGGCGTGGTTGGCGTGTGTCCCTTTGACCGGCACGAAGGGGGGCACATTAAACGGCGGCCATGCATGTGGACCGAGAAACTGGCCAGCTGCGTGGTCCATGTTGTGCGGTAGAAATTCGGGGTTTCCAGGGTCCTGTGTTGCAGGGGCATTCTGTTGAGTGTTGAATGTCGTAGAAGGTATCCGTGACGATGTGTACAGCGCCCGGTGTGGTATTCCGGCAGAGGTTAGAGTCGTCCGGCGAGGCGAGGCAGACACGGGAGATACGAACGTAAAAACTGGAGGCTGCGACATTGTCTATTGGCGCGAAACCGGTGATACATAGCGAGCGACTGCAACGTATTTTCGCGACTTGGGGTCACCAATGTGGGCTTTTATGGCTATAGTGACGGACCACACACTGAAAACTCCAACTTATTATGATAAGACACTTTTATTACGGTTTGTATATTTACAGAAACACAAGAAAAACAATGCAAAATTTCACGACACGTGTATCCCTAGTCAAGTCGCAGACGGGACTGCCTAAGAAGCTTGAGTCTCCAAAGACTGTTTACTCTGTGCTTTGCCGGTGAAGTTCTTGGCAGTTGACTGTTGCCACAAGTCAATCCTCCTTCATTATCAACCTCAGCCATGTCTTTGTATGCCACAATGTTGGAAAACTTCTTTTTACTATAGCAATAGATGCAGGTAGACAACCAAGTATTTCATTCAGCATGTGCAATGTAGGATAGTCAGATCTGGGACAAACACACAATGCTTGCATAACAGAATCATGAACATTAAGAGTATTTATACTCATTTTTTTGCATTGAAGAATCTCTCCCAGTAGTCTCTTTTTAATCACAAAGAGTGATTCTTCTTCAAAGAATGGTAGTTCAGTTAAGCACTGATTCAGTTTATGTACCAGATCATTACCATCATGTTTCAGTAGTTGTGAGTGAAAAAGGATGTTGAATTTTAAATGATAATACACTCCTGGAAATGGAAAAAAGAACACATTGACACCGGTGTGTCAGACCCACCATACTTACTCCGGACACTGCGAGAGGGCTGTACAAGCAATGATCACACGCACGGCACAGCGGACACACCAGGAACCGCGGTGTTGGCCGTCGAATGGCGCTAGCTGCGCAGCATTCATTCACTGCCGCCGTCAGTGTCAGCCAGTTTGCCGTGGCATACGGAGCTCCATCGCAGTCTTTAACACTGGTAGCATGCCGCGACAGCGTGGACGTGAACCATATGTGCAGTTGACGGACTTTGAGCGAGGGCGTATAGTGGGCATGCGGGAGGCCGGGTGGACGTACCGCCGAATTGCTCAACACGTGGGGCGTGAGGTCTCCACAGTACATCGATGTTGTCGCCAGTGGTCGGCGGAAGGTGCACGTGCCCGTCGACCTGGGACCGGACCGCAGCGACGCACGGATGCACGCCAAGACCGTAGGATCCTACGCAGTGCCGTAGGGGACCACACCGCCACTCCCCAGCAAATTAGGGACACTGTTGCTCCTGGGGTATCGGCAAGGACCATTCGCAACCGTCTCCATGCAGCTGGGCTACGGTCCCACACACCGTTAGGCCATCTTCCGCTCACGCCCCAACATCGTGCAGCCCGCCTCCAGTGGTGTTGTGATAGGCGTGAATGGAGGGACGAATGGAGACGTGTCGTCTTCAGCGATGAGAGTCGCTTCTGCCTTGGTGCCAATGATGGTCGTATGCATGTTTGGCGCCGTGCAGGTGAGCGCCACAATCAGGACTGCATACGACCGAGGCACACAGGGCCAACACCTGGCATCATGGTGTGGGGAGCGATCTCCTACACTGGCCGTACACCACTGGTGATCGTCGAGGGGACACTGAATAGTGCACGGTACATCCAAACCGTCATTGAACCCATCGTTCTACCATTCCTAGACCGGCAAGGGAACTTGCTGTTCCAACAGGACAATGCACGTCCGCATGTATCCCGTGCCACCCAACGTGCTCTAGATGGTGTAAGTCAACTACCCTGGCCAGCAAGATCTCCGGATCTGTCCCCCATTGAGCATGTTTGGGACTGGATGAAGCGTCGTCTCACGCGGTCTGCACGTCCAGCACGAACGCTGGTCCAACTGAGGCGCCAGGTGGAAATGGCATAGCAAGCCGTTCCACAGGACTACATCCAGCATCTCTACGATCGTCTCCATGGGAGAATAGCAACCTGCATTGCTGCGAAAGGTGGATATACACTGTACTAGTGCCGACATTGTGCATGCTCTGTTGCCTGTGTCTATGTGCCTGTGGTTCTGTCAGTGTGATCATGTGATGTGTCTGACCCCAGGAATGTGTCAATAAAGTTTCCCCTTCCTGGGACAATGAATTCATGGTGTTCTTATTTCAATTTCCAGGAGTGTATTTTCTTCAGCAAAACGTTCTCTTATGTCAGTTGTAACATGGTACAGTATTGGAATAAAATCACTTCTTTTTCAATATGTCATAGCATCATCATTATGATCACAGTTTTCCCTGTGTCTTTGTCTACCCACAAGACTAAGAACACTCATTTCCTCGTCTAACTCTTCCATAACTGCCTTTGCCTCTTCAACAATACTAGCAAAGTGGCTATCAGCATTAGCTCTCATGCCGTCGTACAACTTGAATGCCGAATCTACTTCTGCTTTTGCCATCGCGACATCCAAGCTAGAGTCTTGTAAGATTTTGCTGACTGGATATGCTATGCTCATTATGTCACTCAGTGTATACAGAGTGATAGTAAACTCAGAATTAGAGGGAGCTCAAAGGAGAATATTGGCTTTGGCAGCTGTTGTTCTATCCCTCCAACACTGTATTTCTTTAAGAACTTTGCAAACTGCTCCAAGATCAGCTGCGAATTGAATAACAGCATCATGTTGCTCAACCCACCTTGTTTGACAATATGACTGCAGTGAGTATTTTAGGTTAATTGTTACGAATTGCTTGCTAAATGCTTTAAAGAGCAGTATTACTTCTTCAATAGGACCAAGTTTCTCACACTTGTAGCTTTGCAACTGTGAGAACAGCGAGGTTGAGCTGATGTCTTCAACATGGTGCTATTTGTGCATTGATAGCTTTTATGTAGCTACAGCTCCTTTCAATTGTGACTTATTAACTGAGCAATCATCACAGCCTATACCCATACAGTTCTCCATTGCCAGAGAAAGGCTTTCCATTCTCCTTAGAATTGTAGTAGCTAATGCTTCACCAGTAATGCTACTCTCTTTATCTTGACTCTCTTGAGGTTCACTGTCAATGTTTCCACTACAATCACTATCTTTATGGATGTCAATGAAACCCAAAAATCTTTTGTGTAATTTGCCATCACCGTCGACATATCTAGAAGCTAAACTCAGTTGGGTGATGTGTGCTATCTCCGTAGTAATATCTGAGATCATACTGTAAAAAAGAACACAAACGAGGAGTGTGCAGGCTGACTGGTGGGGGCGGCAATGTGGGCGGCCCTACAAGGGGGGCCGTGTGCCCCATGCGTCCCCCATATGTATCCCCCACTGCTTCTCTGTACATACACACTACTGTAACTCTGGATCTCCTCACATAGTATGTTTAAGTGAAGTCCTTTCTGTTAGATGGTGCAAAAAGAGAATCTTTGATTTCCTTGATTGTTCTCAATAACATCACTGTTTCAGAGCATGAAATAGGTTGGTTACACATTGTTTTACTTATTTAAGTGCCATTCACTTTAGTGGTCTCGTGGTGATGTTTTAGTTGCAAGTCTCTAAGAGTCAATTCTATATCTTAGAAGAGCTCTAAAGTTTTCCTCATTACTCACTATACTTTCATGATCATTTTCGTTTTCTGATAGACTCACATCATTTCTATGCATCTGCAGAGGAATATTGTGCTTTCCATGAAACATGATTGTTTTTATTATAAGTACAAGACGGTCTCTGTTTACCCTAATGCTTTCCATTCTCTGTCTTGACAATTGATTTATGACGTTAATTGCACATTGTCTCATGTCACCAAAAATAATATTTCATTGTTGATGCTTCAACATCATACTTGAGCTGAGAGTGGGTCTCAGGGTCACCATATTTACCAGTAAGCTTGGAAAACTTTGTTAGTGGTTCAGTCACAAGTTTCTTGGTGATAATGGATTTATTTCCTTCAACCATTTTATTATTCACAAAAACTGAGCAGTTAATGCAAATAAGTTCCTTTTTAACTTGTGAGAACGCCAGCCATGGATACTGTTCAAAGCGGTTATTGTGCACTTGTCTGCATTCAACACATCCCCTCTTGTTGTGCTCAGAAGTAGGAAAGATATAACTTTTTCAGGTTTCCTTGGAGCTGTGAGAAGGTTGTGTTTTGTATCATCTCTAATATTTTTTGACGATAATAATTCCCAATAATTGCCAATATCCAGGAATCAGTCGATGAATTTTGTTGTGGAAAAAGTGCTGGGCTCTGCCTGTACATCTGGTGGTGTTTTTGCAGCTGAATGTTGACTGGAATATTCAGATGTTTCTGATTTTCTTTTTCTTATTACATAATGATCCATTTTATTATATTGTTATGACATAGATAAATTAGTTGCTAATTATTCTGAAATAAATACTTTATTTGGACTGAGAAATGCAATACTAGTACACTTAGCACAAAACAGATGCAGTCACACTCCACATATATCACTAAACACAACACTGACTGAAGTCTGGGTAACAGCCAATAATCGCAGTTGATCACTTTTTATCACTTTCAAGTTATTGCAACAATTGTAACTCTGAAACTTACTACTTGGCAGCGACTCTGCTTCCCTTGTATATATGGCTCAGTTGTTTCAAGAACATGTTGCCAGGATGTTTGCTTCCACACTTTCATGGAGTGTGAACTAATGCCTACTGTGAAAGCAACAAGCCAATATGTACCTTAACTATGTTTATAAGGGCGAGTTTCCAATGATGATGTCATCCAGCAATTTATGTGTGTGGAACTTTTATTGTCAGCTCCATTCCTTTCTAGTGCATTTGATAGAGGGCCTGTATAATAACATTGTGATTTTAGGAATCCTCTTGAAAGTCACTATTAATTGAGATATATGCATCAATAGTTTTCGATACCTAACTTGTATTATGAGTTAGGTATGGGAAACTATTGTTACAGTATTAGTAAAAATATTGTTACGTGTCTCATAACAATATTTCTACTGAGAAATTATTATGAAATACTATTATTAAGACTTCAAAATTAAATGATCACTCTAACTCTTGACTAATCATCGCACTTACAATTGCTACAACTAGGACTTTTTACTTATTCATTCTTCACTCTTCATATTTCTGCTTCTGAATGTAAACTAACTTCCTGTTTGGTGAATAGAATCCTATGTATCGAAGGTTCTCTGTACAAGAAAACAGTAGAATACTTGTGACTTTTCTTGAACAAATGCCAACAGACTAACGTATTGAGATCACTAGAATGGCCATTGCTTTTATTGTAGGTGTGTGTTAGCTACCTATTTGCCAGACAAAAATGTATAAAATATGATGGTATGGATGCGTTTGCTACATAGTAAAGTAAAACTACTTGGTAACTCGATTCAGTTGATTCGACTGATGAAAGAAACAAACGAGGAGTGTGCAGGCTGACTGGTGGGGTCGGCAATGTGGGCGGCCCTACAAGGGGGCTGTGTGCCCCATGCATCCCCCATATGTATCCCCCACTGCTTCTCTGTACATATACACTACTGTAACTCTGGATCTCCTCACATCGTATGTTTCAGGGAAGTCCTTTCTGTTAGATGGTGCAACAATCATACCCGGAGGGTAATCTGCCATGTTTACACATCATAGCTAAGAGTATATCCTTATATCCTTCTTGATTTGAACTCTCCTTTCCCCCCTTCTTCACCCAATCAAAAATGATGGACCTAACATCCAGCTCCACTTAGAAAAAGAGTGAACTGTTCTAAGTTCTAAAGTCTGTTTGTTGTTTAAATTTTGTTAAGTTCTATTGTCACAATACATTTTTAATTATATCTATATTATAGAGATATTTTTCATATGCGCTCAAAGAGTATATCAAGAAAACAACTTTTGAATGTGCAATCATCATAATTATGTATGGACCTTCGTAACAATAGAAAACTTTGCTTGTTCCTTTGTTTAATTGTGCACTGTGATGAAACACTTTCACTAGCACCATATCATTGAGTTTAAAATTAGGTCAGAGCAACACATTAGGTGGCCTGCACACTCAGGGATAAATTCATTTTCTGTAATGAAGCACCATTAAATATTGCAAGCCACTCTAGTAACTATATGAATTAACATGCATTACACAGTGACCCAAATCCATCTTAACACTATTCTTCTCCTCCTACAATAAATACATAGCTTTATAGATAACTGTATTTCCTCAGGTAAGTAAATAAGAGCACGTAAATAAAATCAGAAAGTATTAACCAACTTTGTAAACTAAAAAAAAAATGCAACTAGATCAGATACTGGTTTGCAAGAGTCACGCCACATCAGACAAGTTCTGTGATTTCCTCAGTAAGAAGTAAGCAAACCACCTTGTGGATTTGAAAATTAGACTCATGTTGAATCTAGGCTTCTTACTATTTCACTGACCAGTACACTTCTTGCTATTTGGCACCAAATATCTACAAAAAATAGCATGCCTAAAATTACACAGCATGCACTACTATTAAAAGTAACTGCTTCCACAAATAATAATTTGTGCATAAAATATTTTCATAGACTAATGCTCCATTAAATACATCTTCCTATTCAAATACTTCTCACAACAGCAATAAAACTAGACTCTGGCACATTCAAGCATATCCAACCTCCCCTGACACAGGCTGCACTCAAGGATTAAATCTCCATCAGAATCATTACAATTCAAGTATCTCTCAAAGCTCAGTTTCCAAGCTTCATATACTATAGGGCATGTCCACAAACACATAAATGTTTGCTTAAAATCGGATTCCCCAGTTTTAGCTAATTCATTCCAGATTTATTGTAATTCCCTCTCTGTTTTCTTTCTACATCAGATTGAGGTGTATCTAGAGATGATTCAGTCCATTCCCTTACTTCAGTATCAACTAAATCAACACCACTCTCCTCCAAAGTAGCAAGTGTAGTACCTGAAATGGTGGCTACATCTGAATCTTTTCTTTGTTTCATTATTGTCAATCTCACTTGAATGCCTAAGATTGGTTCTTGTATTTTTTTAAACTCCTAATCATTACTATCTTTTAATTGTTTAAAGTCCTTGTTCACCTCTTTAAATTATCCATTTACTTTCTTTCAAACTAAATGATACTTTTTCAATATTTCGAAATCCATTTCATCAGGATAGGTGGAAGGTTCTGTGAGTGTGAGATGTTGTTCTGTATCTCCTGCTTTTCTGTGCATGACTCACATGAATGCTGTAGTATTTTTCACTTAATTTTTATGTCAGTGGCCAGTTATTCACTAAATGCTTTAAATCACCCTGGGACATCTGAATTCATTTTTCTCATCATGACTGGCTTGCGTGGTCTACCATAATACATATCTAATTGGTCTCAGTTTAATCTGCAACAAGGCTAGGTACTCCATTGCAGTACACCCACAAAATTTGATTTCAAAATTGTATTCAAGATTGCCTACAGCTCACCAAAAGCTCACCACACATAGACACTGATGGGAAGCTGGATAAGTGTGTAGGTTGCTACGTCACTGGCTGTGAATGCATCATAGATACTGCCACTGCTGTGGATCAATGTGCTGCAGTTGCAATCCATGATTGCTTATGAAGTCCTCCATAGTCATAGTTAAAATCTCCTGACTAGTGGACTAATTACACCATAGGGAAAAAAAGAAGAAAAAAATAAAATTAATACCCTCATTTACAGATTTCCGTTTCACTCAAGATTTATCTTCGCAGCAGTGCACATGAAATGCATGAAATGATTACATTTACTGATCAAAAGCACAAGATGTTCTGTGGTATCAGGTATCAACACATGCTGAAACATCCATATTAGAACATGGTGTTGCCTCCAAGGGTTGCAATGCAGACAATGGCTCTGGCACCCAGTCAATCCTATCCCAGGAACACTGTCCTGGGATACATTATGCCATTCCTGCTCGTTCTGTTCACACATTTCTGTAAGAGTTGTTGGGTGATGAGTCATACTAGTCACTTCTCATCCCATTATATCCTACATGTGCTTGACTGGAGACAGGTCTGGAGATTGTGTAGGCTCAGGAAGTTGCTGCACATCTTGCATACCACATTTAGTTTCAAGGGTATTAGCCTGCTGGAACAACGCATCACTATCCCTGTTGTAAACATGGCAAAAGAACAGGTCTAACAACATTCTGTACATACTGAATGCTGGTTACTTTCTCCTTCACAAACACCAAAAATGAACAAGTCTTCTAGCTTATGGCACCCTGGACCATAGGGCCTGGGATGGGCCAGTGTGTCTTTGATGAATACACTCTATGAGACAGCACTCATCAGGGAGGTCTACGTTGTATGTGCAAACAACCTCACAGCTGCATGCAGACAGAATCTGCTTTCATTGCTGAAAACTGTGTCATACCATTCCATCCTCCAAGTGATCCTCTGACAGCACCAGTTGAGCCAAGCACTTTGGTGCTGCAGTGTGAGTGGAAGACGGTGTGCATGCCCCTAGTCCCACAGCTAATAACCAGTTCGTAACCATTTGTGTTGCTACATCTGGGCTCACTGGTTGTCATCTCTGCTGTGGTAGATGTACAATCTGCCACAGCTGCTTTTATAAAACAATGATCCTGATGGATGTCTGCACTGTATGGATATCCAAAGCTTTGTCTAAAGGTGTGAGAATGTTGCTGTGATACCAGCAACATTGCACATCTGGCTCAGCATGTCTAACTTGCGTGGCTGTTTCTGAAAGGACCATTCCACCACTCAGACCTCTTTCAGACTCACTCAGGTGGCTGGAGGAAGCACGAGGGCATCTCTGTAGCAAGACTGCTTGCTTGCTGCACACTTTTGCACCACACTGAACCTTCTGACTGTGGATATTTCCTATTAAAGAGTAGACACAAATGGTACTCTGGTAGCTATGCAACTACTATATGTTGGTGGACAATGCTGAAACCATTTTCAGTACATCTATTATTCCCCAGGTGGCTTATGCCATCGTTGGATCAAAATCAGTGTCATGTTTCCAAGTTTGCAAATTTATGCGACACTGTATTTTTATCTCCATTTCAATTGTAGTTGAAGGATTTAATAATTGTTCATTGACTACCCATATCTCTTTAAAATTCTTGATTCTCAATGTTAACAACTGATTTTGCACTGTAGCATAAACTCAGCAGTTGATTGTTGTTACATATGACAACACATGTCAAGTCCCACAAAGGAGTGTACTCAAAATACACTATTCCTTCTGAAAATTTAAAATTTCTGTTCATCATTCCGGTTCTTCATAAATTTTATTTACTCCCAGCCATCGTTGGTATGGGCCCTGTCACAGTCACCATATGCAATATTCAGCTGGTTCTTTACCATGATGTCAGGTGGTGAATTAAAATCATTTTATGATCTGTGACTTCCTGTTATTTGATCTTGCTTAACTTACTATTTCAGCATACTCACCGACCTCTCCTGATTGAACTTCTTTCTTCAAAGTGCTGCAGTTACTCCTGATATTAAGAGTACAAATCAAACATCCAATTCATGAAATAAATGTGAGGCTTTTCATTGAAAAATATCTCATATATTGTATTCTTGTTTACGATGACTGTGCATTACAAAATAGTTACCTCATGAAGAACATCACACAAACATTGATAAATACAACATCAAAAAATGTGCTTCCTTATTTAACAGATACTAATTGAATGACTGTGTACACCAAGTTTCCCTGCATTCTTGTGATCTCGTAGGCATTGTCATAGCTGCTTTTCCTTTATGGCATGCATGACATCTCCAAGACATGTTTATCATCAGCCCAGCTAGCATATACTTTGCATTGGCCCTACATCTATATCTACATACATACTCTGTAAACCTCTGCGAAGTGCCTGGCACATGATACATGCAATTCTACCAGTTGTTGGGTTTCTTCCCATTCCATTCACACATGGAACGCAGGAAGAATGATTGTTTAAATGCCTCTGTGTATGCCGTAATTATTCTAATCTTGTTCTGACAATCCTTACGTGAGTGACTTATATGGGGTTGTAGTACATTCCTAGAGTCAGCATTTAAATTTTTATCTTGAAACTCTGTTATTAGATTTTCTCAGGATATTTTATGTCTATTTTCAAGAGTCCACCATCTCATGATATATGTGCCTAAGTAAAACATACAACTAAATAGTAGCTTATGTAGTATATTATGAAAATAACAATATTATGAAAAGGAAGATGGCCACTCACCATATAGTGGAGATGCTGAGTTGCAGACAGGCACAAAGAAATGACTGTCTTTTTATTGTGCCTATCTGTGACTCAGCATCTCTGCTATATGGTGAGTGACAACTTTCCTTTTCATACTATTGTTACATTCCATCCTGGACTTTGCATTGTTTGATATTATGGAAATAACCTTTTTATAGTGGTGATAATCATTTCTCGGTTCAAAAAATGCTTGTGCAGAAAATTACTTCATCAAAGTGATACATTACACTGTAATCTGGATATCACCAAAGTTTTACAATTTTATATTACACAGTTACAGTAGAGACTTTCCACAAGCAACACTGTGGTCACAGATTAAAAGAGTGATCCAGGAAGTGTAAAATAAATTTCGTTGGATCCACAAATGTTCACAAAATTTTTCATCCTCAGACTCATTTCAGTCAGCAATGACCATCTTCAGATATACAGCAAAACATGGGAAATGAAATACAAGTAATGGACAGTGTATTACAATAAAAATAAATAATTATAGGAAAGAATGAAGGAAATTTGATAATTGTCTTTTTGCTTGCAATAAAAAGAATTTTTTTTTACAATTGCATTATTATGAAATGTTCTGTGTATGTGCTATTGTTCATTCACTTTACCTTGCATTGTTTCTCTCTCTCTGTACATCACTATATATATATATATATATATTTTAATTATATTTTTCATTTTCTGAAAGCTTCTTCTTCTGTTAATTTTACAAAAATATGACAGTGGGCTTCTTTTCCGCCATTTCCAGTGTAGGTGCAGATAGCTGACTACAGGGAATACCATTGCCTCTCAAAATGATATAAAATATGAAGGAATTCTTCTTAACTTGGTTCTCTTTCACTTTAATAAAAATGCTTAATACTGTTATTAAGTCTTCTCTTATTCAGAAACACATATGGTACAAAAGATCCACAGCTCATCAGTACAGCTTAACAAAACTTCTACAGATGAGAGAGTGAAACAAAATCACGCACAAAAAAGTGAATGAAGTTTTATGGTCATTTGTCTATGCTTTACAGTGCATTCATAGCTAATGTCTTTGCCGATGCTTATAGTTCGTCTTTGATACAGTCATTATCGCTGTTTCATTTTTTAATAAATTTTTAGCTTTACAATATCCTTGGGATCTTACACCATGTACCTACACAACAGATTACAACTGAAAACAATAAAATATGCCCTAGCAAAAATTATTTCTCTCATGGATATGGAAACAAACATTTAAAATATGATGAGACACACTTGTTTTACAAAACATTCTAATATAACAGAGCCATAATGGTGTCATCACAAAACACACACAAAATCAGTTTAGCATTGTCCCACATTAAGAATATAGTGTGAACTAGGCCACAGTGTTGGCAGCGACATACTGTCAATAGTGCTACTGTTCATAACAAAGTGTACAGTAGTCAAGATGAACATTTGTGTTGTAAGCTCATAAGATGTCACAACTTTAAGCCTACACATATTCATCAATTATGAAATTGTACAGTATATGAATGAAGATACAATATGACTTATTAATGAAACATATTACATAAACAGAGAAGGGAGAATCAAATATGAGAGAAAACCAAAAGGTGTAAGAAAAGGGAGTAAGTATGTGATAGAGTGCTTCACACTATACTATGTAACAACAGGGCAAGATACACATAGGAGACACAGTCAATCATTAATGTAAAATATTGCAAAATAAATCAAAGTAGGGATTGATAAAATTATGTTATCCATTGAGCACTTTTGCAAGCTCTTGCACTTCCAATAAATCAAGAGATTAGGTTTTTTGCACTCTGCAGAGAATATGCATACTTTTCTAAGTATTTCCTCTGGTATGGCCACTTCCAGCTAAGTGTAACCTAAAGGTAGTTTTGGTACTTGGCTCTAGATGCCACTTAAACATTAAAAGAGTGTCCTGTCTGACCAGTATAATATTTATCACAGTTATTACATGCAATCCTGTTTTCACCACAGCAATCAAATTTGTCTTGTGTACTTCCCAGCTTGTGTTCTACGTGAAGCTGTAGGATGTTGTTAACTTGAAAATGACATCTGACTTAATATTTTCTAAGGCATTTCTCTATTTGTTGGGACATATTGCTATGAAAGTGCATTGAGATGGTTTTCATTCTTTCTTCATTAGCGCTGTTCCCAGGCTGAGCACCCATTTACCTACTACTATTTTTTAACCTACTATATGTGTGCATAACATCATTTACAGAAAAACCATTGGCAACTGTAATCTGCTTTGCAATACTGATTTGTTTATGTATTTCATTGTTGTCGAAAGCCAATGAAAGAACTGGTCAATCATTGAGGTAAATAAGGCTTTTTTAAAATTTTATTTATTTATTTTTTTTGTAGCAAGAAGGATTGCATGAACTGACAGTGACAATGGTATCTGTGCATGTGGGTTTTCTGAAAATGGAAAATTTTTTTATTCTGAGATCTCTGCTTCTCCATCCAGAGTAAAAGTTAATAGTACGTGCATGCTAAATGTTATTTGGGCAGATGAATTAACCTCATTGGTCTCATCCTCTAACAGTATTAAAATATCATCAACGTAATGTTTATAGCAATTCTTATAGCTGTGGAGACTTGGCAAAGAAATTAGATTCTAAATCATACACAAAAATATCTGCTAAGATGCAAACCAGATATTGCCCATCCAAAGACCTTCCTTTTGATAGTATATTTTGCCACTGAAGATGAAAAAATTTTAAGCTGAAACAAACTAAAAAATTTGATTAATTCTTTACATTCTGAAATGCTAACCTAATTATTGGTTAGCAGATAACATATGATAATTTAGATAGTTTCTTTCATTGGGAAATTACTTTAGAGATTTTATACATCCATGGGTGTTAGTTTTGAATTATTTGGTGTATGTATGCTCTTGATAGCATTACAGCATTTGCTAGCTTGGAATATTCAATAACGAATTTTTGAATAAATAAGTAATTGGATAGTTAAAAGACTACTCACCAGGTGGCAGTTGGAGGACATACAAATAAAAGGTATTACACTTTGCTTGTTTTCCCGGAAAGTGGCTCCTTCTGCTAGCAGAATGCTTGATGGGGAGGAAGATGTGTGAAGGAAAATGACTGATGAGGTTTAAGAAAGGGGATATGGCTCAGAAAACAAATCCATAATCCCAGGTCAAAGGAGACTTATCAGACAGGATGAGAAGAAAATATTGATTGTTGGTGACTCCACTGAGCAATATTTGAAAACTTGAGAGCATAAATATGGAAAATAGGGCAATATGCAAGACAGATATTACTGGCAAGACTTTCACATGAGTTAATAAGAGTGAAAAGCTGAGTGCATTGTATGTGATAGAGGTGGGAGGGAGACGGTGAAAAATAAACATGGCATAAATAAAAAGATGTAGAAAACTGAAGGGGAATGAAGAAAGGAATAGTTGCTGAGAAGAAATTCTGAGACCAAAGAAATTAATGTAAGTTAAGGCCAGGCAGGTGGTGAGAACCAAGGACATGTTGTAGCACCAGTTCCAACCTACAGAGTTCTGTAAAACTAGTGTCAAGGGGAAGAATCCAGATGACTTGTGTGGTGAAACAGGTCGTGAGTTCATAACTGTCATGCTGTAGGGCACGCTCTCCAACAGGATATTGTGTTTTGTACATATACACACTCTGCCTATGACCTATTCATCCTACCTGGTGGTGGTCATACCAATGTAACAGCTGGTATATGACGTGTCATTTCACAGGTGGCTCTCCCTTTGGTAGTATATTGTATGATTCAAGCATTTCTGGGTAAGTTCTAGAAACACTCAACCTTCTAGAAACACTCAGCCTTCTATCGTCTCGAACACACGATATTCTAGATATGAGTGCGGGTTGGTAAAATCCTACCTACTGTGTGTCACATGTTTGAGTGTGCAGTTTTAAAATCAATCACAGGAAGAAAGCAGACATGGTGGTCGAATGGTCCCGGCAAGTACTTGTTGGGCAATCCATAGATGTTTTAGAGGAAGAACCATAGAGTTTTTATGCAGCCCTGTGCCTATTGTGTCATTGACTATTGTTATGTGAAAGAAGAGCAGTTGAAAAAAGTAATCTTGAGGACTGTTAATACAGCCTTGTTAGAGGCAAGACCTATTTTATGATTCATGTGAAGTAGAGTTATGGTTATTAAGCCAACTCTTTTATAAATGTAATTAAATTTCTTTCTAACATTGGATGGAGTGAGTGACCTATTGGAAGTCATATATGTTTGTGGAAAGTGAGAATGTTATTGTGTATGGAGTTCAAATATACCACTGGTTAATGAAAAGTAAAGTTTGCATATCTACTTATTTCACAAGTAGAGAGAGAGACTTAAATATTCCTGTACCTAGCATCATTCTACAGAGATGAAGTCAACAGAGTTTTCCAGCAACCAGTTAACCAGCAAAGAAGATCAAGTCAGTCAACTCATAAAAAAGAAGTGGGAAGTTTGTACGTCTACTTCGTGCTTTAAATTGGCATAAAAATGTTAGAATATGTTTTGTCCATAATAGGGTTGCTATAGGTGGTGGTAGGAGGGTGCTTAGGGCAACTCTTACAATGGGACAGTCACAGGGGTAGGAGCTAAAGGGTAGGGAGATGGGTGCAGAAGCAACATACAGTTTGACAAGAATACTATGGAAACTGGGAGGGTGATGAAAAGCTATTCTATGTGTGATGGGCAAAATCTTGGTCATAATGGACCTCATTTCAGGGAAGCCATGGACTTGTCTAAGTAACTGATTAATTCATTCAAGTCCTTATTTCCTTGTTTGTGAGTCAACCTTAGATTCATTTTCCCTTCTATGTTTATGTAATACATTTCATTAACCAGCTAATCTGTGACTGTTACAGTATTTTATTATACTTATCTCAGAATGGCATGTTTCAGGGTGCATGAGGCCCTCTGGTGGTTAAGTTCCTTTGACTTCTCCACTTATTCTTTACTCTGCTGGCTGTGCCAACAGATGTTGCTGATTACTTATTTTAGTCTCCTGTTTCCAGCCTTTTCACTCTTTTCCCAAAGTTGTTCTATCAACTCTAAATTATTTTATTAGCTCCATAAGCTTTCTTTTGTGTATGTTATTACTTGTATCTAAAATAATCACAAAAGCATCTCAGAATCACATATTATCATTAGCCATTTCCTCTTAACAGTTTTAAAATTAATTTTATTTGTGTCTTTAATTATTACATTTTATCACTTATCAGCTGATACATTTGGCAAGCCCACTATAGACTTTACCTATTGCACTCATCTTGCATGTTGTACAATTGATAATTGATGAATATATATGTAGAATTACAATATCTAATGAACTTGCAGCACAAACATATGTTGTGGTCACTGCTCAGTTTGTTATTAACAGCAGCACTATCGACAATATGACTCTGCTAGCACTGTGGCCTATATCACACCATATATGTGGGATGATGCTAAACTAATTATGTGTATATTTTATGACAATGCCACTACAGCTTTATTATACACTGAGGAGACAAAAGTCAACGGATAGTGATAACACATAAGCAAATGGTGGTAGTATTGTGTACACATGGTATAAAAGGTCAGTGCACTGGCAGAGCTGTCATTTGTACTCAGGTGGCTTATGAGAAAAGTTTTCTGACAGAATAATGACTGCATTATGGGAGTTAACAAGTGATAATGGCTGCGCTACAGAAATTAACAGATTTTGAATGCAGAATGGAAGTTGGAGCTAGATGTGTGGGACATTCCATTTTGAAAAGCACTAGGGAATTCAATATTCTGAGATTCACAGTGTCAAGAGTGTGCTGAGAGCACCAAATTTCAGGCATTACCCCTCACTGAGGACAATGCAGTGGCTGACAGCCTTCATTTAATGACTGAGAGCAGTGGCACTTGCATAAAGCTGTCAGTGCTATCAGACAAACAACACTGTGAAATAACTGCAGAAATCAGTGAGGGGCATACAACGAAGGGATCTGTTAGGACAGTGTGATGAAATTTTTCATTATTGGACTAAGGCAGCAGATGATCAATGTGAGTGCCTTTGCTAATGATGCAATATCACATGGAGCACCTCTCCAGGGCTTGTGACAATATTAGTTGAACCTGAGACGACTGGAAAACCATGGTCTGGTCAGACAAGCCCCAATTCCAATTGGTAAGAGATGATGGTAGGTTTCAAATGTGGCACAGAGCCCACGGATCAATGGACCCAAGTTGTCAACAAGGCACTGTGCAAGCTGGTGATGGGTCCATGAAGGTGTGGGCTGTGTTTACGTGGAATGAACAGGGTCCTCTGGTCCAACTAAACTGATCATTGACTGGGGTCCACATTTCGAGTTGCTGCATTACACCAGGAAAAAGTAGGTCTAACATAATATTTGGAGGTATCCTAAGACTTTTGTCACCTAAGTATATTATGAAATGTTACAAAACAGGTACGCCAGGGGCACTGGAGAGGTTCAAAATCATGAAATGTTCAATTTTTACGTTTTTGAATTTTAAAAATCTGCAGGCTTTCCCCTTACAATTGATATATAATTTGTTCAGTTCAGGATTACAACTATTTTTAAAATATTTTGAAATATGTTCTGCATGGGTGTGACCCACTGTGGCACTATTAAACCGCTGTCAAATGTCGTACTCCTGAATCTACATGCTCTTCATATACATTTTAATGATGTGAGAGAAAAAAAGTGTTAAAAAATAAGTATTGTGGCTAACCTGTGATAGTTCAATGTATATATTGCTTGCTCGATTGTTGTGTATTTCATGTTTATTTACTCTTTTGTAATCCTGAAAATATTCATTGTGAATTTTTCTCATTGAAATCTCTATTTGTTGAAGGATAATCAAGGGTAAACATAAAGTGATTAGAAGTCCTCTGAAGGCCTTTAATAAATAGAGAAATGTTGGAAAGCCAAAGGTAGGCGTTATTACCATAAACAGTAGAAATGATAAGCAAATATGTGAATCTAACCTGCCCAGAGCAATGAAAGTGAGAAAGAAACTACTTCACAGAGGAAGATTGGTTCAGATAGTGAAAAGTATGAATGAAATATTTTAACATGTCAGTTCTCAATGGAATTTTTTGCAAACTGTGTAAGATGAATTCAGTGTAGTGAAGTTGGTCACGAACTCTCTGTAATATGAGGTGCATTCAAGTTCTAAGGCCTCCGATTTTTTTTCTCCGGACTGGAAAGAGATACAAACATGCGCATTGTTTTAAAATGAGGCCGCGTTCATTGTCAATACATCCCAGAGATGGCAGTACCATATGGCAGATGGAATTTTACAGTAAGTGGCGAGAATGAGAACTGTTTTAAATACTTAAAATGGTGATGTTTTCCTTACTTGAACAGCGTGCAATCATTCGTTTTCTGAATTTGCGTGGTGTGAAACCAATTGAAATTCATTGACAGTTGAAGGAGAAATGTGGTGATGGAGTTATGGATGCGTCGAAAGTGTGTTCATGGGTGCGACAGTTTAATGAAGGCAGAACATCGTGTGACAACAAACCGAAACAACCTCGGGCTCGCACGAGCTGGTCTGACGACATGATCGAGAAAGTGGACTGTTGAACAGATCACCTCCAGAGTTGGCATTTCTGTGGGTTCTGTGCACACAATCTTGCATGACGACCTGAAAATGCAAAAAGTGTCATCCAGGTGGGTGCCACGAATGCTGACGGACGACCACATGGCTGCCCGTGTGGCATGTTGCCGAGCAATGTTGACGCGCAATGACACCATGAATGGGACTTTCTTTTCGTCGGTTGTGACAATGGATGAGTCTTGAATGCCATTTTTCAATCCAGAAACAAAGCGCCAGTCAGCTCAATGGAAGCACACAGATTCACTGCCAGTGCTGAAAAAATGATGGTGTATATGTTCTGGGACAGTGAGGGCGTAATCCTTACCCATTGAGTTCCAAAGGGCAGTACGGTAGCAGGTGCATCCTACGAAAATGTTTTGATGAATAAATTCCTTCCTACACTGCAACAAAAACGTCCGGGAAGGGCTGCGTGTGTGCTGTTTCACCGAGACAATGCATCCGCACATCGACCTAACGTTACGCAACAGTTTCTTCGTGATAACAACTTTGAAGTGATTCCTCATGCTCCCTACTCACCTGACCTGGCTCCTAGTGACTTTTGGCTTTTTCCAACAATAAAAGACACTCTCCGTGGCCGCACATTCACCAGCCATGCTGCTATTGCCTCAGCAATTTTCCAGTGGTCAAAACAGACTCCTAAAGAAGCCTTTGCCGCTGCCATGGAATCATGGCGTCAGTGTTGTGAAAAATGTGTACGTCTGCAGGGCGATCATGTCGAGAAGTAACGCCAGTTTCATTGATTTCAGGTGAGTAGTTAATTAGAAAAAAAATCGGAGGCCTTAGAACCTGAATGCGCCTCGTAAAATCACACAGCACTTGCCAGTGAAATGGAACTGAAGTGTGGTAAGTGTTCATACATGACCATCTTTTGGAACAGTTTTGCAATAACTTCAAATGAAGAAAATGGTAGCAAAATCTATGGACACAATATTAGATCTGTTTATACTTGTATACAATTGGTAAGGGTGCTAATGCAGGTGCAGTTTTCTGTGGCACTATGAAACTTCCAAATCCCACAACCAAGTTTACAAATTATAATATATTTATGGGTCTAAAGTAGAAGATGTCTGTGTAGAATCTATGAAGAAAACACCAGAAATAGAGACTTGAGTGCAGCATTCAGTGGGACCTGACATAAATGGGGACACACACATCTCTTCATGGTGTAGTATCTGCCACCAGTCTGTATACAGGAAAAGTTTCAGATGTAGCAGTAATATCTAAACATTGTAGGTGTCCACAAAATAATAAAGATAAACATGAAAATAATTTCACAGATAACTATAGTGCCAATAATGGAGGAATGTAAGTGGCTGGTGCTGCTAGTATATTCAATGTCCTGTTGCATTTGTTAAAGTGCGAGGTGTGAATTACCTTGGTGACAGTGATTCTAAAAGTTTCAAACATTCAAGAACTGAAGTCCTATGGCAATGACGTAGTGCAGAAATTTGAGTGTATTTGACATGTACTGAAACAAATGGGATCAACACTTCGGTGACTGAAAGCTCCATACAAAAAACAAAAGCTCCATGGTGGTAAAGGGTTGGATGGGAAGGGAAGGTTAAGTGACAGTGTAATTGACAAAATACAGAACTATTATGTAATGGCTATCAGAAAAAAAAAAAAAAAACACAGCGTTGATCAAATGAAGAAGGCTGTTTGGGTTCTTTTTTTTTTTTTTTTTTTTCAACTTTTTCATCTGATGAAAATCCCCATCATTACTTGTGTCCCAAAGGAGACAACAGTTGGTGTAAGTACAACAAGAGATTCCTAACTGGTGAAGTGTACCTCACAAACATAGTCTGCCTGATACATTGGTAGTGGAGGTGATAAAACATACTTTCAGAGACTTAGCAGCAGCTGAACTGTTGAAAAAGTGCGTTCGTGGAAAAACTCAAATCGCCAATGAATGTGTAAGTAGTTTTACATGGTCAAAAATCTGAAGACTTTGTTTGTCAGAAGAAACGCCTCACTTTGGTGTGTTTGATGCTGTTCGTACTTTCAATGATGGCAATGTTGTAAGTTTGCAGAAGATGAAGATCCGACCTAAATATGTATATAATGTGTGTATTAGATCACCTAGTGGTAACTTTTCAGTCTTCTTCAGAAACTTTGCACTATTGCTAGAAAAAGCTTGTCACAACAACTCAAAAAATATAATAATATGTGGTGATCTCAACATTGATTTCCTTGAAGAATCTGCCCGAAAGTCCCAATTAGTAAATTTAATGATGTCATTCAACTTAAATATGAAAGTTATATGTCCTACAAGATTAAACAGCTGTCTTGATCAGGTTGCTACTAACACTGATTGCACTGTAAAAATTATAGATGTTGGTTTTCAGATCACAGTGCACTAACAATATATTTTAATCCACCACTCAATGTACTCCCAACAGGAGAAACAGTTATTAAATGTAGAAGTTATAGTGATAGCAACATAAACAACTTTGTACTTAGCTGAGAGAAGGAAGACTGGCAAAGTGTATTTACATCCTCAACAACAAATGAAAAATATGACAATTTTCTGCAGATATGTGAATATTACTTTAATTGCCATTTCCCAGAGAAAACAAAGACTACCACTAACAAAAAACAGAATGCGTTGGTCACAAAAGGTATTAAAACTTTATCAGAAAAGACTGCTGCATAAACTTAGCAAACTGGACAGTGGCAAATCCAAAGAGTTCAAGGTACACTATAAAAATTACAAAACACCTAAAGGAGAGTTGTCGAATGGGCTAAAAAAGCTCATAATGATAAAATAATTAGGTGCTCTTCCAACAAATGTAAGACCATCTGGGGTATAGTAAATGAACAGACTGGTAGAAAGTTAAGGATAGAGGGTAAAATCACACTAAATATAGAAGGACAAAAGACTGAAAATGCACATAAAATTTCCAATAAATTCAACAGCTATTTTTCAGAAATTTCCACAAACCTCCTAATCAACTCTTCAAATACTGTTCACTTTCCTCCCACAAATCTCCTGGCTAACTCTCCAAACATTGCACACTCTTGTCTAAAAAATAATACCCCTCTGAACTCCTTTTTCCTATCTCCTACAACACCATATGAAATTGAAGATATTATTAAAAAAAGAGTCAAAAAGATTTATTCTGCAGGGCATGATCTGATACCCTGCTTCTTATTTCATAAGTGTTCAGATTACATGAGTGGACCCCTGTCAAATATCATAAATACCTCATTTCTAGAGGGAACATTTCCAAACCAGCTAAAACTTGCTAAAATTATACCTCTGTACAAGAAGGGAGACAAAACGGACATGACAAGCTATAGGCCAATTGCTATAGTATCTGCCTGCTCAAAAATATTTGAATAGTCTGTGTTAACTAGATTTGAAATATGTTTAAATTCTAACAACATAATCACATCTTCCCAATATGGATTTCAGAAAAATAGGTCCACCACACATGTTCTGTATGCATTCCTAGAAAATTGCTCAAGTTTTGTTGACCATAAACAACCTGCTGTCGGTATATTTCTTGATCAATCCAAGGCCTTTGACATGGTCAAACACAAGCTGCTGCTTATGAAACTCCATAAGTATGGGATTATAGGTGTAGCCCACAATTGGTTCCATGCTACCTTAGTCAAAGAAAGCAATATGTAGAAATAAGAAAATCAGAGACATTTAGGCACTGCAGGTCAGATATACTACATATAACAAATGGCGTCCCTCAGGGATCTGTCCTTGGCCCTGTTCTTTTCATATTGTTCATAAACGATATCCCAGAACACTTACCAAATGCCAGCTCCTTTCTGTATGTGGATGACACAAATATCCTGATAACCAGTAGTAACTGCAAGATGCAGTTAATGAAACTACTTCTCATTTACAATCATGGTTTGAAGCAAATAGACTACTCATAAATAGTCAAACAACTGTAAGTATGAACTTCCATACTAGACAAAATCTAGCCCCCTTCAATGCAGTGATAGTTATCGGAGAAGATGACATTACAAACAGGCAGGACACCAAATTTCTTGGGCTTACCATCAGTAACACACTAAACTGGAAACCACATACTGAGGCATTGTTACAAAAGCTTCGTAAAACCTCTTATCTATTACGATCATTAAAAGATACAGCCAGTGTAGATACCTTGAAGATGGTGTACCATGCCCTGTTTGAGTCTGTCTTGAGCTATGGCCTAATCTTCTGGGGAAATAGCTCTGATTCTCTCACAATTTTCAAGTTACAAAAACAAGTAGTAAGAATAATGAAATGTAAAAAAAGAAATGAACACTGTAAACCACTTTTTCAACAGCTAAAAATCGTGCCACTGCCATGCTTCTATATATTGGAACTAGCAGTGCAGCACTTGGATGCCATCAACAGAAATGCAGACCACCACACACATGACACCAGAAACAAAACACAGTTACAAATCATAGCCCACAACACAAAATTATATGCAAATGAGGTTAAATGTATGGGCATTAAAATATACAACCACCTCCCAACAGACATAAAAACAAGCAAAAACCAAAAAATAATGAGAATTAAATTAAAAGAATTGCTACTAAATCACTGTTTCTATTCTGTACATGAATTTCTTGAAACAAAATTTTAATTACTAGCAATAAGTTGTTTATTCAGTTGTAGATGTTTCTACTTAGTAAAATAATTTAATCATTGTATCTTATCTATATTCTGTCTGTATCTCATGTATGTATTCTGCTATGTGAACTATGTACCATAATATTTTAATTACTTGAAATAAGCTGTATATTCACTTGTAGATATTTCTACTTAGTAAACGTGATTGTTGGGTTCAAATTAATGATATGAATATAATAGAGGGAAACATTCCACGTGGGAAAAATATATTTAAAAAGAAAGATGATGAGACTTACCAAACAAGAGCGCTGGCAGGTCGATAGACACACAAACAAACACAAACATACACACAAAAATCTAGCTTTCGCAACCAACGGTTGCCTCGTCAGGAAAGAGGGAAGGAGAAGGAAAGACAAAAGGATATGGGTTTTAAGGGAGAGGGTAAGGAGTCATTCCAATCCCGGGAGTGGAAAGACTTACCTTAGGGGGAAAAAAGGACAGGTATACACTCGCACACACACACATATCCATCCACACATACACAGACACAAGCAGACATATGTGTGTGTGTGCGAGTGTATACCTGTCCTTTTTTCCCCCTAAGGTAAGTCTTTCCGCTCCCGGGATTGGAATGACTCCTTACCCTCTCCCTTAAAACCCATATCCTTTTGTCTTTCCTTCTCCTTCCCTCTTTCCTGACGAGGCAACCGTTGGTTGCGAAAGCTAGATTTTTGTGTGTATGTTTGTGTTTGTTTGTGTGTCTATCGACCTGCCAGCGCTCTTGTTTGGTAAGTCTCATCATCTTTCTTTTTAAATATATTTCTACTTAGTAAGATATTTTAATTATTGTTTGTTACTCATATTCTTTCTGTATCTCTTATATATATTCTGCTATGTGCAGTATGCACCACCGTCATCTCTCATCACACACCACCTTTTTTATATTTTGTCTATATATCCTATATGTATTCTGCTATGTGAGTTATGTACCACTACTGTCATCTCTCATCATATACCATCTTAACATAATTTTTCAAATTGACTTGTCCTATATCATGATGTGCTTTACTGTACAAATTGTATGATCTACAGGACCAATAATAAATCAAATCAAATCAAATAATTCATCCTATGGTCCTGGAATGCACTATAAAGGTAATCCAAAGTTTCTTGCTCATTTCCCAAAAGTTTTATTTTTTCATACAAATTACATGTTTTCTCAGGATCTACCAAACCAACTCGCTTCAAATTTTCAGGTAATGTTACATAGTCCCTTCTGCAAACTTAATACAGAATTTCTCCAAAAACCTGTATATTGTTGAATTTATAAAATCAAAAATTGCACAAAAAAGTAGAGAATTTTCATTACTATAGTAAACGTTATTGTCTAACAACTGAATTGAAATTTTTAAAACTCCTTGTGTTAAGATGTAGCCAATGCTCCAATAAATAACCTGCAAAAAGTTCAACTCCATATCTTAAATACTTTCCGAGAAAACATGTCATTAATAAGTGCTATTTTAACATTGGTAAGATAGGGCTTTCTGGAGCCCATTAAGCACATTTTTCCACATCCATGAAAGTAATAGCATATTTTATTCCTATAAATCTTGATCTGTGCAGAAGTTGTACTTAATTTCCTAGGTTTTGTTGCAGATTTGAAGACTGACATTGCTGACCAAAACCAATAGTCTAAGGACCAAAAATTTTGTGATCATTGGCAGAAATAAAAAGTTATTCTACAATATAGACATGTTCCAGACTTGCCTCCCCATGGCTGTCCACCTTCAACACATTATACAGACTACCTTACACATTAATAAGTACAGAATAACAAAAAGTAAAAGAAACAGATTACATTTGAAGAGTTCAGAGTGTTCCATTGATATCAATGCAACCCAACTGTATTAGTACATTAACATAGAAAGCAGAATTCAAATGACAATTATATTTTGTAAAATATAAATTGTTAGGTAATTTTTGAATAGACCTTTTTTGATGGGTTTTTAATATTTTGTATTCACCAAGAATAAGCATATCTGCTGATAGCTGGTACAGAAAGCAAGACCTGATCACATAAGATAATTAATGTTTTCAGAAAACTAAGGTGAAAATATGAAAACAGATTTACAAAACGTAATCGAAAAACTATAATATGATAAATCAGATTAAAAAAAAATCACTAAATATCAAAAGAGATCTAAATGCCAAGAAATATTGTTACAATAAGAATGGTACGAGAGGGTTCATGTGACACTGCTGTGTGATCATCTACATCTGTATAGATATCGTAAACGGATAGATTCATTTTAGTACAACTACCCCCCCTCCCCCCCCCCCCCTCCCCCTCTAAATGCAGTACCATTCAGATTGATGTCTGGGATTGTCTGAGCTATGGGACATCAAAATTTTAAACACATTTTGGTATGAGTAATATGAATGGTTAAATTTTGACCATGTGTTGTTGTTGTGGTCTTCAGTCCTGAGACTGGTTTGATGCAGCTCTCCATGCTACTCTATCCTGTGCAAGCTTCTTCATCTCCCAGTATCTACTGCAACCTACATCCTTCTGAATCTGCTTAGTGTATTCATCTCTTGGTCTCCCTCTACGATTTATACCCTCCACACTGCCCTCCAATGCTAAATTTGTGATCCCTTGATGCCTCAAAACATGTCCTACCAACCTATCCCTTCTTCTAGTCAAGCTGTGCCACAAACTTCTCTTCTCCCCAATCCTATTCAATACCTCCTCATTAGTTACCCACCTTATCTTAGTTACCCACCTTATCTTCAGCATTCTTCTATAGCACCACATTTCGAAAGCTTCTATTCTCTTCTTGTCCAAACTAGTTATCGTCCATGTTTCACTTCTATACATGGCTACACTCCATACAAATACTTTCAGAAACGACTTCCTGACACTTACATCTATACTCGATGTTAACAAATTCCTCTTCTTGAGAAACGCTTTCCTCGCCATTGCCAGTCTACATTTTATATCCTCTCTACTTCGACCATCATTGGTTATTTTACTCCCTAAATAGCAAAACTCCTTTACTACTTTAAGTGTCTCATTTCCTAATCTAATTCCCTCAGCATCACCCGACTTAATTTGACAACATTCCATTATCCTCGTTTTGCTTTTTTTGATGTTCATCTTATATCCTCCTTTCAACTGCTCTTCCAAGTCCTTTGCTGTCTCTGACAGAATTACAATGTCATCGGCGAACCTCAAAGTTTTTACTTCTTCTCCATGAATTTTAATACCTACTTCAAATTTTTCTTTTGTTTCCTTTACTGCTTGCTCAATATACAGATTGAATAACATCAGGGAGAGGCTACAACCCTGTCTTACTCCTTTCCCAACCACTGCTTCCCTTTCATGCCCCTCGACTCTTATAACTGCCAGCTGGTTTCTGTACAAACTGTAAATAGCCTTTCGCTCCCTGTATTTTACCCCTGCCACCTTCAGAATTTGAAAGAGAGTATTCCAGTTAACATTGTCAAAAGATTTCTCTAAGTCTACAAATGCTAGAAACGTAGGTTTGCCTTTTCTTAGTCTTTCTTCTAAGATAAGTCGTAAGGTCAGTATTGCCACACGTGTTCCAATATGTCTACGGAATCCAAACTGATCTTCCCCGAGGTCGGCTTCTACCAGTTTTTCCATTCATCTGTAAAGAATTCGCGTTAGTATTTTGCAGCTGTGACTTATTAAACTGATAGTTCGGTAATTTTCACATCTGTCAACACCTGCTTTCTTTGGGATTGGAATTATTATATTCTTCTTGAAGTCTGAGGGTATTTCGCCTGTCTCATACATCGTGCTCACCAGATGGTAGAGTTTTGTCATGACTGGCTCTCCCGAGGCCATCAGTAGTTCAAATGGAATGTTGTCTACTCCCGGGGCCTTACTTCGACTCAGGTCTTTCAGTGCTCTGTCAAACTCTTCACGCAGTATCTTATCTCCCATTTTGTCTTCATCTACATCCTCTTCCATTTCCATAATATTGTCCTCAAGTACATCGCCCTTGTATAAACCCTCTATATACTCCTTCCATCTTTCTGCCTTCCCTTCTTTGCTTAGAACTGGGTTGCCATCTGAGCTCTTGATATTCATACAAGTGGTTCTCTTCTCTCCAAAGGTCTCTTTAATTTTTCTGTAGGCAGTATCTATCTTACCCCTAGTGAGACAAGCCTCTACATCCTTACATTTGTCCTCTAGCCATCCCTGCTTAGCCATTTTGCACTTCTTGTCGATATCATTTTTGAGACGTTTGTATTCCTTTTTGCCTGTTTCATTTACTGCATTTTTATATTTTCTCCTTTCATCAATTAAATTCATAATTTCATCTGTTACCCAAGGATTTCTATTAGCCCTCGTCTTTTACCTACTTGATCCTCTGCTGCCTTCACTACTTCATCCCTCAGAGCTACCCATTCTTCTTCTACTGTATTTCTTTCCCCCATTCCTGTCAATTGTTCCCTTATGCTCTCCCTGAAACTCTCTACAACCTCTGGTTCTTTCAGTTTATCCAGGTCCCATCTCTTTATATTCCCATCTTTTTGCAGTTTCTTCAGTTTCAATCTGCAGTTCATAACCAATAGATTGTGGTCAGAATCCACATCTGCCCCAGGAAATGTCTTACAATTTAAAAACTGGTTCCTAAATCTCTGTCTTACCATTATATAATCTATCTGATACCTTTTAGTATCTCCAGGATTCTTCCAGGTATACAACCTTCTTTTATGATTCTTGAACCAAGTGTTGGCTATGATTAAGTTATGCTCTGTGCAAAATTCTACAAGGTGGCTTCCTCTTTCATTCCTTCCCCCCAATCCATATTCACCTACTATGTTTCATTCTCTCCCTTTTCCTACTGATGAATTCCAGTCACCCATGACTATTAAATTTTCGTCTCCCTTCACTTCCTGAATAATTTCTTTTATCTCGTCATACATTTCATCTATTTCTTCATCATCTGCAGAGGTAGTTGGCATATAAACTTGTACTACTGTAGTAGGCATGGGCTTTGTGTCTATCTTGGCCACAATAATGCGTTCTCTATGCTGTTTGTAGTAGCTAACCCGCACTCCTATTTTTTTATTCATTATCAAACCTATTCCTGCACTACCCCTATTTGATTTTGTATTTATAACCCTGTAATCACCTGACCAAAAGTCTTGTTCCTCCTGCCACCGAACTTCACTAATTCTCACTATATCTAACTTTAACCTATCCATTTCCCTTTTTAAATTTTCTAACCTACCTGCCCGATTAAGGGATCTGACATTCCACGCTCTGATCCGTAGAATGCCAGTTTTCTTTCTCCTGATAACGACGTCCTCCTGAGTAGTCCCCGCCCTTAGATCCAAATGGGGGACTATTTTACCTCCGGAATATTTTACCCAAGAGGACGCCATCATCATTTAATCATACAGTAGAGCTGCATGTCCTCGGGAAAAATTACGGCTGTAGTTTCCCCTTGCTTTCAGCCGTTCGCAGTACCAGCACAGCAAGGCTGTCTTGGTTAATGTTACAAGGCCAGATCAGTCAATCATCCAGATTGTTGCCCCTGCAACTACTGAAAAGGCTGCTGCCCCTCTTCAGGAACCACATGTTTGTCTGGCCTCTCAACAGATACCCCTCCGTTGTGGTTGCACCTACGGTACGGCCATCTGTATCGCTGAGGCACGCAAGCCTCCCCACCAACGGCAAGGTCCATGGTTCATGGGGGGATTTTGACCATATAAACTGTAAATACACTACTGGCTATTAAAACTGCTACACCACAAAGATGACGTGATACTGACAGGTAGGAGATGCTATGATATGCAAATGATTAGCTTTTCAGAGCATTCACACAAGGTTGGCGCCAGTGGCGACACCTACAACATACTGACATGAGGAAAGATTCCAACCAATTTCTCATACATAAACAGCAAATGACCAGTGTTGCCTGGTGAAACGTTGTTGTGATGCCTCATGTAAGGAGGAGAAATGTGTACCATCATGTTTCCGACTTCGATAAAGGTCGGATTGTAGCCTACAGCAATTGCAGTTTATCGTATCGCAACATTGCTGCTCACATTGGTCGAGATCCAATGACTGTTAGCAGAATATGGAATCGGTGGGTTCAGGAAGGGTAATACGGAATGCAGTGCTGGATCCCAACAGCCCGAATCACTAGCAGTTGAGATGACAGGCATCTTATCTGCATGGCTGTAATGGATCATGCAGCCTTGTCTCGATCCCTGAGTCAACAGATGGGGATGTTTGCAAGACAACAACCATCTGCACAAACAGTTTGATGATGTTTACAGCAGTATGGACAATCAGATTGGAGACCATGGATGCGGTTACCCTTGACACTACATCACAGACAGGAGTGCCGGCGATGGTGTACTCAAGGACAAACCTGGGTGCATGAATGGCTAAACATCATTTTTTTTGGATGAATCCAGGTTCTGTTTACAGCATCTTGATGGTGCCATCCATATTTGGCGACATCGCAGTGAATGCACATTGGAAGCATGTTTTTGTCATCGCCGTACTAGCATATCACCTGGCATGATGGTATGGGGTGCCATTGGTTACACATCTTGGTCACCTCTTGTTCGGATTGACTGCACTTTGAACAGTGGACATTACATTTATGATGTGTTATGACCCATGGCTCTACCCTTCATTTGATCCCTGCAAAACCCTACATTTCAGCAGGATAATCCACGACCGCATATTGCAGGTCCTGTACGGGCGTTACTGGATACAGAAAATGTTTGACTGCTGCCCTGGACAGCACATTCTACAGATCTCACACCAATTGAAAACGTCTGGTCAATGGTGGCCGAGCAACTGGCTCATCACAATACGCCAGTCACTACTCTTGATGAACTGTGATATCGTGTTGAAGCTGCATGGGCAGCTGTACCTGTACACGCCATCCAAGCTCTGTTTGACTCCATGACCAGGCATATCAAGGCTGTTATTACGGCCAGAGGTGGTTGTTCTGGGTACTGATTTCTCAGGATTTATGCACCCAAATTGTATGAAAATGTAATCACATGTCAGTTCTAATATAATATATTTGTCTAATGAATACCCATTTATCATCTGAATTTCTTCTTAGTGTAGTAATTTTAATGGCCAGTAGTGTACTTCAAGTTCCTTAGGATGACAATAGTATACTGTCATAGTTACATAATCATCACAATCAGATTTAGCAGATATTCCTAATGTTTGTGTTACTATGTATCATACTGATATAAAATTTAAACTTGATTTATCCTACTTTACATACACAGAAGGTAACAGTTTTGCATCAAATCATAATGTATTTTTATGTTTTTCATTTTCCAAATCACTGTTCATGCAGTTAATAGTCATTTACTTTCACCTAACTTAATACAAATAAAATATAGAAGGTTATAAAATTTTTCATGAATTCTTTCCCCCCAAACTGTCATTCAGGTCTGAACCACAGTTATACAGTGATTTCAATGACAACTGCTTTATAATTGTTTCTATCAAGTATGAAAGTTCTTGTAATTTACTCCTCCTCTTTTGGGTTCACGTGTTATTCATAGTTATGGTGTCCTTCTCCACATTCACTTAGGGTCTCTTCTGTTGTGTTCAGTACTCATTTCATTGTTTTAATTGGTTTTATCATCTTCCATCTTCCAGTTTCATCTTTTGAGCAGAGTCTGGCAAGCGTTTCTGAAACAATGTTCATTTTATGATTAGTATGAAAGTAAAAGACTGTAAAGAATGTGTTAATTCCAGCAGATAACCAAAACTAAGTATAAATAAATGATGAAAAATTCTCAAGTTTCATTACAAACCATAAGCATTGGTTTTACACAAAGAATATAGTCACATATATATTTTCTGTTAACTATAAGACAAACCTTATATTAAGAGGAATCAAACTGTTTCATTTTCAGTTGACATAATTAAAAATCATATTTTTAACATAATATTTACAAATCAAGCTGCACTTACAGTAAATGTTATTTCATCTTCCAAAAAGTTCTCATTATGATCAGTAATGAAATATTATCTCATTCAGCACTCTTGGCTGTTATCAATTCTTAGCATTTGCAGTTCAAAATAATTTACATTCACACTGTGAGATCATCATTTTAACCTTTGAAATCAACTGATCTACTGCCTAATTGTTTATATAGCACAGAAAAGACAGGGTGACAGTAGGCAATATTTTACGAAAGAAAACATGCAGTAAGGAAATAAAAATCAATAAAAAGTAGTACTGCAAGAGTGGTGGGACACTGGGCTTACCACAGTAATGTCACAATACGTTCTTATCACCTTCTGAGGGTTGATTTGCAAATTTTTGTCAGGAACTCTGCCAAATGAGACTTGGGAGTATAATAATAAAGTAAAATAAATATTCTTGTTTCACAGGGATCTCTTCCTCTCTCCATTGCTCTAAACATCTGTTTTACATTTTCATTCAGAAGAGATCTAACAAATGAGACTTGGAAATCTAATAAGGCAGTAACGATCAAGAAAAAAAAAACTGATTTGCTGGGGCAGCTTTACTCCCCATTGTAACCAGAATTCCAACTCCATTTGTGATGGTCTCATCATCAAAGTAAAATGAAATATTTCTGCCCATAGTCCTATCTAATTTGTCTACATATTGAATCAGCTGGCCCATGACTAGTTCCCACTGTAGTCTTTCTGGAAATCCTCTTTTTAGTGTGGACCTACTTGAGCAATTTAATCAAAGAATTTGTCTAAATGTACAAATTTCTTTAATTGGCTTGTACAAAACGATTTCATGGTCTCATTCCTCCTTATGATAATAGGTCCATTTAGGAATTTAACCTTGAATCTTCCTCTTTCAGACTCAGACCAAAATTTATTCAAAAACTTTTCTTAAAATCATTAAAGGTTCCCCATAGTTTAAATTGCTGATTAGTCCAAGACAGTGCCTCTCCTTCTAGAAATTTTTTTACAGATTTAATATTAAAGGTATCTATAATTTGGAACATTGTTCCTGGGAGATTATGGTGAGAAGCAGCCTGTAATGTACCACTGGTAATTACTGGCACACTGCTGGTCCCACATTTACTAGTGCTACATAGTGAGCTGCTGTTCACTAAACTCTCTCCAGCCATCATCATGGAGTGCTATTGGACTGAAGATGATTGTACAGTGGTAGAAACCAGTCATGCGACAAATAAATTTTAAATTTTAGTGCCTTAAATGTGATCTTAGACTACTTTTATTTAAAAAAGTTTTGCTTTAGCTTATCTGACAGACCATGTATGAAGTTGTCTTTACTGTGAGAAATCAGTATGGTGTAAATCATCAGAAGGAAAGCTTTTCACAGGTATGCTAGACCAAATAGTCCCACTATTTATAGTAGAGTGTTTGCTATTATATTTTTCTGAAATTCCTTAATTTTTTTGTTGATTGCATTTACATTGCTTATAACAGTTTCATCTACTTCATTTAGTTTGGAATTGTTAACTTTCTCTTCTAGTGCTTTTTGTAACGTTTTGAATTCTGCAATGTCTTTTCCTTGCTTTGAACTTATTTTGAATAGCTCAATTTCTAAAATGATAACTTTATTCTTAACTGCATCTAATTTGGAATTTGCACCTTTCATCCTTTCTACTAACTTATTTTTTAACTCTACAATTTCTGTTCTCAAAAAGTTGTTTTTACCTTTGATTTTGTTTTTTGTAGTTCATTCTAAATGTTCATTGTTAGATTTTATAGTGGACTTCTAGTTGCCTTGCAGTTCTGACTGCTTTTATAGTTGAGTTCATGGTTTTGAATTAATCTGATAACTGTTAGTTTTCATATGTCATTGCATCTCCCCCTTATCAGCTGGAAGTATTCATAATATGTCCCCTAGAGGGGGGGAGGGGGGGAGGTTGCCCACTTCAGTTCCTCGTTGATAGTCAGAGTTGATGTAACCCCAAACTGTTTGAACCAAAAGTTGTACAATTGAACTGTGTGCTTATATGAATTTTTGCCCTCCTTTTTGAAGCTCCTCTGTTCTCATTAATTTTTGTTTTCTGATACAATTTTTCTTGAAGATAGTCCATGCAACATATGTCCAAATCCAGTATTTTGTCATCCTTGTGCTGCAGAATTTCTTTCAATTCATGAAAAATCATATTACCTGCAAAATATGGAAAAATTTGAATTTTGTCCACAACAAAAGATGCCAGATGGAGCCCATAGTTTTAAACTTACCAGATAGAATAATTCAAAATGATTGCAATTAACTAGCAAAAAATTATCATTTTGACATTTCTCTCTAAAACAACAGATGCAGAAATGTATATTGTTCATGTTATGCAATAGGGGATTGAGGCAGGCAATTCCCATATTAATTGTTAAAGAGGTAAGAACTTAAGTAAATGTTCTCACCTTTATTTCATAAATTCAAGAATTTCATAAATTCAAGGTAGATCTTAAATCATTTTTACTAACACATAGTTTTTATAGCATTGAAGAATATCTGAATATGGAAAAGCAGTATTATTTATATATAATGATATAAAATATTTGTATTTATGATCCAAGTTTTTGAAACAAATTAAAGATAGGAAACTATATTGTAATTGACTACATCCATACAATGTACATTGTTAATGGATGAATAAAGAGTTTGATTGATTGATTTTCCTGATTTTGCAGAAACTGTAAAGTAAATAGGGTATGCTCTCTAAAAGAGTCCAAGTTCTTCACATGTTTTAAGAACAATACCCTTTTCTCAAACTGGTGATTTCATTTAATGCCTTCAAAATTAATATTGTTGATACTGTATTTCTACTCACTTCATGGCAATGCAAATAGATAAATAAATAATATTCTTGAATAAAACATTTTTAAACTTCAAGTTTATTGTATTTAACCACCATCAAAATAGTAACATACTTGAATATAAACGTTTTCCTTATATTGTGGAATTTTTAGATTTTTGTTTTATACAGTTACAATAGAGACATGATGCAGACTTGCCTCCTCACATCTGTCCACCATCAACACTTCATACAGACTCCCTCCCAACTTACTAACTTTATAATAACACAAAGTAAAACACATATTACATTTCAACAGTTTAAAGAGTTTCATTGATATGAATACAATCTAACTGCAATAATATTAAAATAGAAAGTACAATTCAAGAGACTAGTATATCTTCTAAGATATGATTTTTAACTATGACTTTATAACGTATCTTTCATTTGTGTTTGCCAAGAATAAGTTTATCTGCTGGTAGGTGGTACAGAAAATAAGATAAGGTAATAAATGTTTTCATAAAAAAGTTGAAAATATGAAAAAAATGGATTTTCAAAAAGTAATGCAAAAAACATTATATCTTAATGAAATTGCAAACATCAAACACCAAACATTAAAATGGATCCACAAACTCACACAGATAAAATAAATATGGCAAATGACAAGAAACATTAGAATAAAAGTGATATTGAAAGGTTCATACGAAACAGCTATAACATTGTCTACGCTGAACAGATATCACAGAAAAGAAAAATTCATTGTCTTACATGGATGCACACAGATCAAGACCATAACATTCAGAATGGTCTACAGGAAGCCTTTATTCAGCTCAAGTTGTCAAATGACTTATGATTGTGTGATGGCATATTTGTAGCCTGGAGACTGTTTCTTTTTGCCACAATCAATCTTTCTGGCTAAATAATACACATATTAAAATATTTTAATTTGTTGGGTTTATTCTGTTGTCTACTGCCACATAACTTTAACCAGTTTCATATTAATAATTCACATACTGCAGTTGATGTTATCTGTTACCAGTACCTTATATTTCTTAACATAACATATAGGTCATGATGATGTCTTCCCAGTGACTTATTATGAAATGTACTGCATGTGTAGAAATCTGTATTTTTTCCCAAACTGCATTTTGGCTTTCAAAATACTAAAAGATTATTATTGAAATGTATTCTTATTTTTGTTCTGCATTCATTTGCATTGATTTTGCTGAACATGTGTGAACCAATGCAGATTTTATGTCATTGGCTGCACTAAACTGGCTTCAGTTAGTAACATAAAAGGTGCAACAAAATGTACAGAATGAGAACAGTTGTTGAAATTCTGGAACCACGATGAAATATTTTTAGATTTTTAAATTACAAAACTATATGCCAATATAAACACTAAAATTTTTTTAGTGACTTTAAAACTGAACTACTCCTTGGTTCCCTAACACAATTCTGCAAAGGAATGATTATGTATCTGAGGAATGATCTCTATGTGCAACTTATAAGAAATGAAAGCTCAGTTCCTGCAATCATTTGATTTTTACAGGTGATGTAACATCTACAGGTGTGGGTGATCTTTCCACATTCCTATTACGTTTATTCATCATTCCATTACAATTAGCATAAGTCTCTGAATACGTATGCTTATGAATATGTGTTATGTCAGATTTTACTTGTTTAGTCAATGGAGACTGATATATCAGTATTCTCTTACACTGAGTACTCTTTTTTCTTAGGGTCTACCACTGAAGGCACTGATACAAGTGTGCCGCATTTCATCAGTGCGTGTGTTACCACCACACACTGTTGTAGTTTATGCTGGTGAAATTTTCCGCAAAATGTATATTGTACAGAGAGGATATTGTCATGTGTTCTCTGGTGCAACAGGTGAACTCATTGATGTTGTTAGTCCAGGTGGAAGATTTTATGTTTTAGAGATGATGCTTGGTAAGTAAAGTTTTATAAACATATGATTTTTTTTTGATAGATGAATTGTGTGTCCATAACTATTACAAAATAGCACCAATGGTTTAAATTGATCAAGAAACAGTAGTTACCTAATATATAATTCTCATGTAAATGTTGTTCATGCTTTTTGTTAACAACAAAGCAGTATGCTCTCAGTATAAGTCCTTTCAAACTTATTAATCATACATATTTTAAAATTTATTTAGCCAATAAAAAGCATTGATGGATTTCAGATCATCCTTCACTCAGAAAATGCAACATAGAGAAATGAATTAATACTATGAAACTTTTTAAATTCTCTCATAGAATACAATACATTTAAGAACATTTCAACATTTATTTTAAATAAATTATTGAGCTTTCTGAGTGGTCAGCACAACAGAATGCCAATCCTAAGGGCCCGGGTCCAATTCCTGGCTGGGTCAGAGATTTTCTCTGCTCAGGGATTGGGTGTTATGTTGTCCTCATCATCGTCATTTCATCTCCATTGACACACAAGTCACCACAGTGCCATCAAATCGAAAGACTTGCACAGGGCGAATGGTCTACTCGATGGGAGGCCCTAGTCACATGACATTGAGCTTTCTGAATTTTAAAACTTATTAAGTATCTTGGTCAAAATAGCTATGTTCAAAATTGACGGAAATATCCTGATCCAAGTGGATAAATAGTTCTGAATTTGGTGTGTGAATGTTAACAAATAATGTAACACTCATTCTGTCATATGTGAGGGTATTGCAGCTGAAGAAATAATTTGTAATTTATTAAATTATGGACCTTTTTGCAATGTTAGTAATGATGCCATTATCATATGCTATTTTATTTGAGCCTTGTTATACCTGTTTCTGAAACACTAGGAGAGAGAAAAATCTGGGACACTGTGGTTGCTATAGTCCCACTGCTATGAGGAAACAACTGAGTCATTTAGGAAGGACCTTTGGTGTTAGATTCAATATTAAAAATAATCTCTCTTTGAGAAACATCTGACGTGTGTGCCTGGCTAAGGTTGGTGGTCTTCTAACTTTCAGTAATTTGGTTGTGGGTGTAACTCTCATGGGAAACATTTCATCATAGCAACTAATATCATTTTGAACCCCAACAGTTTACTCTAAACTGTTATAAGAAAACCAAATATTCATTACATCTAAGTTCATTTATCAAACTATAGTACTAGCTAATGTTGCTTTGGCAGAGTCACCTATGTACTGAAGTACCGTCAATTATTCTTCAATTGTAAGTCATTACATGAATTATACAGATAACTAAATTGTATACTGTGATTACACTATACATATTTGGTGGCCTTCTAGTTGTGAATCAATGGTGGCCCAAAACCAGGAAGCTGTGAATTGCATGTGCTTGTCCATCACTGCTGTCTTGCCCTGGGACCTCATAAACATAATCCAAACTACCTACCAGCAGTGGTTATTCTAATATAAAGTCATTTAATTATTCAAAATAACTGAAAGTAGTTGCTTCAAGCCACTCTTGAGTACACATTACCAGAGACAGCTAATGCAAAACTATGCTAATGTGCTTGTGATGCTGTAACTAATAAGTTAGAATTTCTTTTCCTTTCTTTTACTACCTTGTACTTCATAGATATATTTCTGACGATGTAGTATATTTTTCATTTGGTTATATAGTGTAGAACATGTAGAGTGACTGTGTTTACTTTGCTATTTTCTATATGAGTTCCTCATGTAAGGAATTAGATTTTTTTCTTATGATCTTTCAAATAGCTTTATTAAACGTATTGTGTGAAACAAAATGTAGGTGGCAGTAGTGTTGTAAGAAATGTGGAGCAAGAGATGTACCAATAGTTGTTGGGTCGAACAGAGGGTGGCAGCCAGTTGCAGATGGTGCCTGACTGTAACAGTATGGAAGCAAGTATTGTGCGTAGTAATGGTGTGCATTTAACACATTATTAATACAGGGCTTTCATGTGTTAGACATGTTTTTAAATGTGATTTTATGATGGACATTCAAAACGGACATTGTATTACACAAATAGTGTTGGTTTTTGCAGAGTGAGGCTTGTGGCAGTGACAATGCACTCATGAACAGACAGTATTGCCATCAGTTTAGAATTGAACTGCATTACAAACTGCCAGTTTAACATTGCTAATTTTTTTGACAGCAAAATATGACGTATGCTAAAACACTAACCATCAATGTGGAAACTATGAACTGTGCTGCTATGTAAGTGACTGTTTTCACGGAATCATTGTTATCATGAAACATGAATATTAACAGCAGATGGACTCTTGAACTTTGCAATTGGCAAATTATAGCAAATGGAACATTAATTTGAAAACGTCATGTGGACTGTGCCAAACTATCGTGTCTGAAACTTAGTTGAACTAAGATGACCTTCAGGTGCTGCGTAAACAGTTAATTTGTTCCAGCCTATGACAAATGGATTCTATGCAACTTATTACCACTGCCAACTGGAACAGGATGTAAGGAAGAGGATATGTTAATCCCAAGGACATGACTGGATTAGCTTACAGGATTCATATCAGAAACTTCAATATGCTTCTACTGCTGTAGCCACATCATGGTGACTGATAGGACTAAAAACCATTTCTCTCTTTGAGAAACAATTGTAACCAATTTAATTACTTTGTGCTTGTAACAGACTATATATTAATATTTCTTGCCATAGATAAAAGTAGTGTATTGTAAAGATTGTTCACCTTCAATGACTGTTGGCCCCACCACTATCAGTAGTTATTGCCATCCTTCTATTTGTTTTTGCTTTTCAATATATTTGTACTAGTCGTTGCATGTATTGTATGTGTCTTTTGGAAGTGTGTGCTTCGACATGGTTATAGAGTAATTTCGGCAGGAGAATTTATGTGTTGTTCTGTGAAATGTAGCAAGAGACTTGTAAGTTGAGGCATCTGCCTTGAAGTTATTTACACCAACCAGATACAGAGCTTATTCACCACTGGTTGAAGTTGACCTATTAGAGGGAACTGTTTCATGAACCATTTCAAAGAATTCATTACAGTGTAGCTTGGCAATTTAATCAACAATGTAATGTGTGTCTCTATTAAAACTGATGCTCAACATTTTACATAACAGCTGTCATAGCTGCCACTCGTTTACATGCCACTTAACATCATATTTCCATTCATTCATATTTAAATGCAAGTTTATCTCACTTTCACTGTTACTGGTAAGCAAAATTATAGTATACTGTGTCCTTATTTATCACATTAACTTCAGAGTGTTTTACTGTTTTCACTATCAAAGGATTTTATTTTCAGAATTTCAACAGGATTGGGAAACTTCTCACATATAGGCTAGCTTTTGAAGTTTCTGGAAGTAAAACGGCTTCTTAGGGTTTATGCAATATTAATTTGCTTCATGTTGTTTTCCTTTGAACATTTTCTGATTACAAATTCACTGTCATAGTAAATCTCCAGGAACCATTTTCTTCACATGCTACAATGCAGTATATGGGATCATTGGGAGTTGTAAGTTACTAGTCTGGGATGCTGACTACCCACCCATGGTGATGTGTCAACAACAGGAGTACTTTAAAAATTCTTCATACTGTTTGCTTGCACAATTCACAACAAGCAATTTCAAAGAAAAAAACTTACTATTTCAGTTCAGTTTGCCAATGCCTGTTCTTCCTTCTTGTTTGTCTCGGCTTCCTGAGATCTCGCATTGAAGAGACATGGTAAATATAACAAGTTCCGTAGTGGTACAATGAAATTATGCAACAGTTAGTAATCTCATTTTTTATTTATTGGGATTTGTGGAAAAGATAAGAAACTCTCTCATACTATCATGTGTCATCAAACTTTGTGCAGCATGTTATGTGTGTAATGGACTTTCCTGTTTCATGAACTGTTTCAATGAATTCATTACAACGTTGCTTGGCAATGTAATCAACAATGTCATATGTGTCTCTATTAAAACTGATGCTCAGCATTTTAAATAACCTTTCATTTAGTTTTTGTCCAAATCAGCACTTGTTTCAAAATTAATTTCAGCTTTGTGGATTAAATCCGTGAGTATTTGTAACTATTGTCTGTGATTTACTGAACAGCCCTATCTTGCACTGGCACGTAACTTATTTCACATCTAGAGCACAGTTTTCAGTATTTCCCTCATGGGCTACACAATTCTTTTAGAATGACATCATCTCATGTAGAAATATAACTGGAGCTGGATTTATCTCCATCCAAATTGGAATCATAAAATAAAATTCACTGCACCGGCAAATGAACTATACACGCACACTTTTGCACTCAAAGTAAATCGTCGTCTCGGAGTAAAAGCTGCACATAATTTCACTCTCCTTTTCATGCATAGAAAAACCAAAACACCTTTATATTAAATATTTCCCATTCTGAGTAGACTTCGAGAGTTTATATTACATAATTAATAAAATTTTATCACCTGAGAGAAACAATTAATTTGCGAAAATGGATTTCAATCACAATTAATTTGTGTCTGGATGATGACATCAGAAATCAACACTTGCTTGAAAAGAATGCAATACATGTAGTAAAAGTACCATCCATAGAGTAATGTACTGATTTTTGCAACAAATTTGCTACCCCTTGTATCGCTACATCGCCACACAATCTTTAATGCCCCAAAAAGATCGAAGATCTTACAGAGTAACTGAAGTGTGCTAGGATTGTGTACTTTGCTGTTATACTTTAGTTCAGTCATCCCTAGATTCATACCACAAGTTGTAACATACCCTTTACATCAGATTTTACATGAGTAATTGTAAAAGGGGGCCTAACAGAAATTGCCCATTTAAATAAATTACCAAAAGTCAATTAATTTGTTCGAACTTCACTTTCTAATATGATGCACTTCACACACACACACACACACACACACACACACACACACACAACACTTCACTAATTGGCGAGAAGCCTTTTCATCTGACTGCACTAGGCAAGGATTGCTGCCAGTTCTGATAGAAAATGGACAGAACTCCGACCTCCACCAAGCCGCATACACAGCTATAGTCAGCTTGGTCATCATCTTCTTTTTTGCCTTTTCAAAAGAGCCACATACAGTGTCATGTTGAATGATGTATCAGCTGGTAACATCATCTCTGCTTCTCCACCGTGTGTCTTGCAATTCTCCCTGGAGCAAGTGTTGTGTCTTTGCCTGATATTGTTTCATCAACAGAAAAATGAAGTGAATGCATAATTCTTCTATGTGTTTCATATGTTGTTTAATAAAGGTTATTTTCTTGAAATTTGGATTACAACATTTGTTGTTTGTTTCATGGTTTGGAGTGGCTTCCTACAGGTCTTTGTGTGCATAGTGATGTATTGATGTGCTTAAAATGTTTCATTCCTCAACTGTTAAGTGCTGTTTATTGTTATAAAAGCGTGCTACAGATTTGCTTATACTTTTTTGTGCAGATTTGCGACTTCATTACAAATACTGTGAGTATTGTTCACTTGTGCTCATTTTGGTACATTTTCTCTTCTTCGTATACATTGTCATCCAATATTGAAGTTTGTTCCATCACTTTATTGTCCTCAGTTTATTTTAGACCACAGTGTCTCCATCTTCTTACCACCGTACCTTCATGAGATTTGTATTCATTTCCCCTACCATAATGGTTATTGATTTATCATGAACTTCAAACCATTATTCTTCTACATCTACTTCTACATTTATGCTCTGCAAGCCACCCAATGGTGTGTGGTGGAGGGTGCTTTACATGCCACTGTCATTACCTCCCTTTCCTGTACCAGTCATGTATGGTTTGTGGGAAGAACGACTGTAGGAAACCCTCCGTGCATGCTCGAATCTCTCTAATTTTACATTTGTGATCTCCTCGGGAGGTATAGAAAGGGGGAAGCAATATATTTGATACCTCATCCAGAAACGCACCCTCTCGAAACCTGGGCAGCAAGCTACACCATGATGCAGAGCGCCTCTCTTGCAGAGCCTGCCACTTGAGTTTGCTAAACATCTCCGTAATGCTATCATGCTTACCAAAAAATACTGTGATGAAATGCGCTGCTCTTCTTTGGATCTTCTCTATCTCCTCTGTCAACCCGACCTGGTACGGATACCACAATGATGAGCAATACACAAGTATAGGTCGAACGAGTGTTTTGTAAGCCACCTCCTATGCTGATGGACTACATTTTTCAAGGGCTCTCCCAATGAAACTCAACCTGGCACCTGCCTTACCAACAATTAATTTTATATGATCATTCCACTCCAAATCGTTCTGTACGCATACTCCCAGATATTTTACAGAAGTAACTGCTACCAGTGTTTGTTCTGCTATCATCACAATATTCCCCCAAAAATAATTTCAACTCTTGTTTTTGGTTCTCAGTTAGTTCTCTAGCTTTGACTACTTTTTCATTTACCAAGTTTTCAAACTCTATCTCATCCACATCAAAATCTGTGACATGGCCTTCAATGTACTAACCTTCTTTTGTAAATTCAATACTGTTCACAGTCTTATTCATATGTGACACATTTGATGTAAGAAGTTTCTTGGCAATGACTTCACCACTTGGCAGAGTCATCATTAATTTCTGACCTATTCAATCAAGTGCTGCATTTACTTTTGTTATCCTGGACATGCCTAGGATAAAATCCTCTGTGAGATCAGGAATAATGAGACACCCATGTGACCATGATATTCCTTCAATTTCAAAAGTAATAAAAGCCTGACTCCTTACTGATTTACTGTGCCTCCCAGTAGCATCTCTTATTTTAATTCCTACTACAGGTTACTCAACACAATCTTTATTAGTTCTCAGTTTTTTACTTAATGATTCTGATATCCCAGATACTTGACATCCTGTGCCCACTAAACACTTTCCTTTCCATGATCCTATCTGTACATCAATAAACGGGTTGGTTACATCAAACTTTTTATTAATATTCTCAAGTAATAAGTCATCTCCAATTTCACTAAATCCATATCCCTTTCTAGTGTCCTTACCTGTATCATTACTACCAGAGATATATGCTATTATTACTCTAACTGCATTTTCTATGGCCTGATTATTATTCCTGAATATTTCATTAATCCAACTACATTAATTTGTGCTATTCTGTGTGTCTTCTTTATATTTATCTCTTAACATTTGTGCAATGTGGTACTTAATTCTTTGCCACAATTCTGGATACAAAGTTTCACATATATCAAGTGTTACCTTTCTGAAATTTTCATCGTTCTTAACGGCACTACAGTTAACCCATAAGTTAAACAAAAATAGCTCACTTCCTGGCACTTCATCATCTACTACCCTAATGCTGTGAAGATTACCTGCTGTCAATTCCCTCTCATTGTTTTTCTTACATGCATTAAGATCAAATAGCTCATTGACTAAAATTCTGGCATCCTTATCATTCAAATTGTCAACTGTGTTCACATGTACCTCACTAACTTCATTACTGTCCTCTTTTATATTAGTAATCCCTAAAGCTTCCAATTCCTCACTTACACATATAAAACATCTTTCTTCACTGCTATCCTCAATCTCCTTTTCTTCCCAATCAACATCACAAAAATTATCCTCTTGATCCTCTGCACCCTTACCTTCACATTTAAATCATCTATACTAGGTGCAATTTTCATTCCTAGCCCACCTGACACTTCCATAAGTTCTCTAATTCCTAACACACTTTGATCATTTCAACAACTATCTTCCAGCAAGGCGTACCTCTCAGCCCACTCATAGAATGAATCTAAGTTTAATTCTTCTTCACAGTTCTCTAAGCAATTGGTGTCTTTAAATAACTTACCTTTTGTTTCTGGTTTATTAGTATGACATATATTATTTGTAACAACACCACATTAATGGGGTAACACTTCTCTTTAAAATAATTACTCATTATGTCACTGGTTTTTTTCTGTTTGCAAAGTGTCTGTTAACAAATTGATTATGATTATTTCCATATTGACCCTTGTAATGAAAATTGTTTCCTTGTGATCCCTTGAAGTTGTACTGGTGATTTCTCTGATGAGAATCATTACTTCCAAAATTGTGTGGTTCCTTTTTATCATGTTGTGTGTTTCCCCAATTTGTATGTCCTATCTTTTGAAAATGGTTTTGACTATGGTGTGGTGGTTTGCCCATTTTCTCAATAATTCTGTCTAGTTTGCCTACATATTCAAAGACTGATCTATTGTGTCATCCAGTCCATAAGTTAATTCCCACTGTAATTCATATGGTAGCCTTCTTTTTAGTGCATCGATTTGAGTGAGTTCATCAAAAGGTTTACTTAGGTGAGTGAGTTTCCTTAACTGATTTTTGCAAAATTGCTTCATGCTACCAAACTCATGTTTATAACCAGGTCCATTTAAGAATTCACTTTTAATTCTAGCTTGTTCTGCCTCTGACCAGAGTTTGCTTAAGAACCTCTCCTCAAACCTGCAAATGCCATTCCCTCCATTCAACAGTGATTAGTCCATGACAATACTTCACCTTCCAGAAATCTTTTCACAAATTTAATTTTCAAAGTATCATTCATATTTGAAAAAAAGTTATCTTTGCAATGCTGTAGGAAATCTACCGGACGCATACTGCTCTCATCTGAAAAGTTTTTTACTGGAATGTTGCACCACATAGTGCCTATATTGTTCGCCAAACTATTGGCGACAAAATTGCTACTAACACTTTCAAGTTTCTTAGTGATGTCACTAATACTATTTTCTAAACTCTTGAGTTCATCTTTGTTTATTTGCTTACTTACATATATTTTTTCAGTAATGATTCCTATCTTTTGTTCAAATTTGCATTCTACTTGAACAATTTTATCGTCTACAATAGAAATTTGATCAGATACTGTATTTTCTACATGTTTGGTATCTGCATGCACAACTTTAAACACATTATGGATTTTCTCTATACCTGAACTAATTTCAGTTTTCAGATTTTTTACTTTTGCATCTGCATTTTTAACCTTTCTCCTTACGTAATTGACCATACCCGTGATCTTAACCATATTATGACTCCAATTGTAAATTTTTGGTTCTACGTTTTGAAAGTGATTGTCATTTTTCTTTTCATATTCTTTGACCTGTTTTTCAAATCAATCACTGATGTCCTTAAGATTCTGGCCTAACTGAGCTGTGTTGTTTTGCTCCATTTATTCCAAACAAATCTCATTAGCATCGAGTCTGTCTTTAATATTTCCTAACTACTTCCCATTTTGTCTGTTAGTGTCATCAATTGCCTTAAATTTTCCCTCCATATAATTCATTATTGTTGATAACATGTCTTTAACTTCATCCTGTCTTTCTATACGAGTTTCAACTTTCTCTACAGGATCCAGTCTATTACTGTTGCAGTCACTTTCGTATGATAAATTTACATTGGCGACACCATTGACAATACTTTTCTCTTTTACAATAGTCATCTTTTTACACAGGAATAAACAAAATACAATAAATTTATCTTTTATAAAGGATACTAAATTATCTTACTCACAGTTTATTGATTTTGAATCTTATAAAATCTTCTTTGTTGATTGGTGCCTGCTGGAATACACAACACTGAAACACTACACTTATATGACTATTACGTTTTTGTTTCACAACACTTTACACTTTTTTCTTCTTTCTTGACTTATTGCATGATCATTCTTGCACCAGTAACTGCATTCCATTATCTTGAAGGTATCAGCATATGACTTTCTTGATCATTTTCATCCAGGATGTACGAATTCTGTCATTGTCTTCACAATCTTGGTGGTAATTTATTTCGATAACTTTTTCAATAATCCCAGATGATGCCACCATATTGTACTGGTTGTTACCTTTCTCATTTCTTAGATAACTGGAACATTGTTTGTGGAATCTTGCATGGTATATTGTGGTCGGACCACTCTCACCATGTCTTTTTGAATGGGAATAATATGACCAGTTCCAGCACAATTTCAGCAAGAATTATTTTTTAGTTGCTGCTTAAAGAGTAGACACTGCAGATCTAGTTTGTCTAGGGGTTTCTCATAATTTGGTCTGCAAAATAATCATTCCAACAAGCATGGCCTGGGTATGCTTCTGTTTGAAATAAACTCCACCGGATCTGAAATAGTTTCAGCTAAAATTATATTTATTCATACTTTTTGTTAGGAACTACACCATTTTGATTATCAACAGTGATAATATAAATCCATTATACTACACTTGTCACATAAGCATGTTCGTCTTTCTGCAATACCAACAGAGAAGTGGCGGGCAAGTCAACAGGTGCCTGGAAGTTGCAGACATTCCTGCATTCTAGATTCTTTGGTCTACTGACCTTAATAGACTCACACACATACATACACACACACACACACACACACACACACACACACACACACACACACACAGCATTTAACATCTTAAACAAGACCATTATTTATCATAAAAGAAAATATTCACAATTAAATAAATTAAACACGTTTTCTGGCAACAGATTGAATTTACTTTAACTCTTTATTGTGGACCTCATACTTTTTGCATGAGATAAACTTTATCTCCAATGGTTGGTTACTTTACACCATGAATTTAATAATAACATCATCCTTAAGCTCTGTAAAATTTGATGTAAGATTCACACTTTACTGTGTAACTTTGTTACTTATATACTCCTGTATATCACTATTTTACTTGTACTCAGGTCTGCTTCTACTGTCACCTCCACATCATTGATATTACTATTGCCTAAATTATATGATTGCTATCTTAAATTTTTTACATTTGGGACTCCTTCACCAGGATTTTCCTCACTCACATTATACTATTGATAGTCCATAATTGGGTCCCTAGTTACCTCCTCATGTGGATTATATCAACCTTCAGGCCCTCACCTATCACTTCCAAACTTTGGGTTGTGTTATCTCGCACTTTCCTTGCTCAGGTATGCATTTTCCTGATATACGCAGTTCAAATTTCGATATCCACAACATACAAGTATATGCCTGTTCACAACACATATGAACAGACACATTCTGTTCCAAGATGATGGTTTATGATAAAATCAAATGTACTTTCACCAACCATAGCACTGTTTTTATGCAATGTCTAGAGTACTCAGACCTGCGAGTATCTCATGTTAGCTGTGAGTACTTATCCTTTCTCACCGGTCGGCATTCGTGCCTTGGGCCCGAAGTTGTTAATAGATCCTTTTCAAGCCCCACATTGGGGGCCAAATATTTTCCAATGCCTCTTCTTTCTTCTTGTTAGTTTCAGCTTCATGAGATCACTCAGTGAAGAAACACAGTAAATATAACAAGTTCTGTAGTGGTACAATGAAATTATGCAACAGTTAGTAATCTCATTGTTTGTTTATTGGTATTTATGGAAAAGATAAGAAACTCTCTCATACTCTCATGTGTCATCAAACTTTGTATAGCATTTTATGTGTGTAATGGAGTTTTCAGTTTTATGAACCATTTCAATGAATTCATTACAGTGTTGCTTGCAAATGTAATCAGCAATGTCATATTTGTCTCTATTAAAACTGATGCTCAACATTTTAAATAACCTTTCATTTAGTTTTTGTCCAAATTAGCACTTATTTCAAAATTAATTTCAGCTTTGGGGATTAAATCCATGAGTATTTGTAACTATTGTCTTTGATTTATTGAATAGCTTGATCTTGCACTGGCAGGTAATTTATTTCAAATCTAGTGCGCAGTTTCCAGTACTTCCCTGATGGGATAAATAACTCTTTTACAATGACGTGATCTTATGTAAAGATCTAACTGGAACTGGATTTATCTCCATCAAATTCAAAATCATAAAATAAAATTCGCCGCACCGGCAAGCAAACTATACCAACACACTTTTGCACTCTATGTAAGTCGTCGTCTCAGAGTAAAAGCTGCACATAAATTCACTCTTCTTTTCATGCATAGAAAAACCAAAACAGCTTTATATTAAATATTTCCCATTCTGAATAGACTTTGAGAGTTTATATTTCATAATCAATAAAATTTTATTGCCTGAGAGAAACTATCATGTCAGGACGATGATGTCACAAATCAATACTTGTTTGAAAGGAACACAATACATGTAGTAAAAGTACCATCTGTAAAGTAATGTACTGATTTTTATAACAAATTTGCTAACTCTTGTATTGCTACATCAGTAATTTGTAGCAAATGACTTGACTGTAGATTAAACATTTGCTGAGAACATGATCTACCCTTCCTAATATCACTTTAATTACTCTCCATGGTTGTTTACACTCAGTTTAGTATAATCTTGGAAATATGTTATATGAAACTGGTTGCAAAGAAATTCCCCTGCAGATGTTAAAATCTTGTTTGTTGCCTTTCGTATGTAGTTGACGTAACAAGGTGACCTTTCATTCTGCTGGGAATTGATGTATCAAGCTCATGTTTCATTCTCCTGAGCACTTTCCTGTTTTCCTAGTTTTCTCAAAGATTAATTTTAGTTCATTTATTATTTTTGATTTTTGGTAGAGATCGTTTCAGAACCTTTGCTCTCATAGAGTCTTCTCCACTAGGTTTATAAGGTTTTAATAACTCCTCCAGTTTCTTTGATGGGTGGATGTAAATCGTCTTCTAGATTTTCAAGCATGTCTGAGCTTATGGATCGGTACTGGACAAAGAAGGTGGTCAAAATAGTTTTCAAATGCATCTTCATATTTTCGTGGTGCAAAGACAGTTCCATAAAATTTTGGGAGGGCAGCCACATAAATTCAACTTCTTCTTCTAATATTTCAGCTGAATACAATCCAGCGATCTTCAGAGTAGGTTGAGGTGATTGACGTTTCAGTGCTTGCTCCGTCCTTTTAAACTCATGGACCAAACCACTGTGCATGCAACCACAGATGCAGAAGGTGCGATCAACGTTTCTGGCACCTTGTGTATTTGTGGCCGATTGCGCAGTGGTTTGGTCCGCGAGTTTAAAAGGATGGTGTTTTGAAATCCATAGGCTTTTGGCTGAGAACTCATTGGCAGTTGTCAAGTGGTGACTGTCTTTTGGTTGCTGCTACCATCCTTATATAACTGTGCTGCCTCCTGTGACATCAGTGTGTAGGGTGGTGAGAGGCTAGTATTATGGAATATAGGAATATTCACTTTCTGATATGAGAGCCTGAAAAATACTTTTGTGGTCAACCAGAAACAGATAGAGAACATACTGACCATAATTTCCTGTCTGCAAGTCCTCATTCTTCTAGTACTCACTGAAAGAAATGTTTCTGATCTCAATTTCCTCAACAAGATAAGGAACTATGATTATAAATAATAGTTTTGAGTACTAACTGATTGAACTATAATCTGAAAAGGTCACATACAAAACATTATAATAGTCCTGATAATAATAATAATAATAATAATAATAATAATGATGATGACGTCTCTATCATAAACAGCACTATGAGCAGTTCAGAGGTGACCTCTATGATAAATTCCCATTAAATGGTCTTTTGCCCTGACTTTTAATAATCATTGTTAATTGCCTACCACAAAAGTGGAAAATAATTTCATCATTTGCCAAGTGGTTTTGTTAACATGATAGGCAATGCACAAACTACTACTTCCATGAAATCTAAGCGTACAGTTCTCCTGAGCTCACTTCCTATTTGTACTGAAAATATGCGTTTAGTTGCAGCTTGGGTGTGACAATGTCTGAGGCAAGGCATAAGGTGGTGTTTGACTGATGTGGAAAGAGTGGTAGCTCAGGGCAAAGTGTGTGTGTCACTCCCTCTCAGGACTTTTTTGTATATGGGCACAGCAGATGGCTGAAGGGAACATCTGCCATCTTCTGCTATACCCCCAGGTAGAAGCATCTAAATGGCCACTTTCTTCAACACATACATTTTAATAACTTCATCATGAATCAATTTACAATCTTTATAATTTTTATATGAATGTAGTTAAGTTGGCTTTAATTAAAGAAAAAGTTTAACTCAACTGCATTCAAACTCTGCCGCCTAGAATTTTTAGAACAGAACTGACAGCCGAACATGACCTCTTAAGTACAACTTAAGAGACATTGTATTGATTGTTATTTATGTCAGAGCCATTTCTCATTAATACTTTCCGTAAATGGTGGGTTTTCAGCATTTGAGATGGCTTCTGCTTGATAGATCGAGGTCCTCAGAACAGAACATTCCTGAGATTGATAGTGATAGCTGTTAGTGTGCTAACATTGGTCTGTATGAGTGGGTTTTCCACAAATACTGTGCCTGAGGCAACCATTTGCTTTATGGTGTATGAGCACATCAAGGAAAGCAAGGGGCCATCTCTCTCTACCTCCATCATGATCCTGATGTTGTCATCGATATTATTAATGTGGTTCAAGAATTCTCCCAGCTTTGCATGTCCCTGTGACCAGACAACAATTATGTCACATGCTGGCTATAACTGCAGCTTACAGGATTCTCATTGTCATGCCATCCATCTGGTTAAAATATTCTCCATCGTACAAAAAATTCTGTGACACCACAGTGTGCTTAAATAAATCCACAATGGTGTTATCAAGTAACAGGGAGAAGAGATCTGAGTCAGCAATCCAGAAAGGGAAACTGAGCTGGCAGCAAAAACATAGGGCAGAAAAGAAAACAACAAAAAGCACCTTTATTGACATGATGATGAGAAACTTCAATGTGGGTGACAGAGTAAGCTCTGAAGGAGGGTCTTAATTTTGCACTGTCACTTTGGAGTATCCCTTTTGCTGACATAATAAATGGTGTGGAACAAGCAGTTCACAAGATTCCCAGTGAAACACCAGCTGAAATTTTTTGAGAAGCAAGCTGCATTCTTTCAAAATCCAAGCCACCAACCTTGAACATGGAAAGAGCTGAGTGTAACAGTTTTAACAAACACTGTAATGATCCTCTCCTCAAAGTCCTGCCAGTTGACATGAGCAATACAGCTGTCATTATGGAATGAACTGACTATGACAAGAAGATTTGGTTGATGCTGGAGGAGGAGACATATCAAAAATTATCAAGGGATCCAGTAACCTGAATAATGAGGAAGCCATAGGAGCTTCTCAAGAGGTCTTCACTGGAAGAGAATGTCATTAAAAATCTCCTCCTTCAGGTACCTTGATCATCTACATTGTTTAGCCTTCCAAAGTTTCACAAGAAGAACATGTCTCTACATCCCATCATCAGCACTGTTGGATCACTGCAATACAGACTTGTGTAACATCTGGCCAGCCTCCTTACTCTGCACACCGGTCACTCTGTGCACCACTTCAAGGTTACAGTTGACTTCATCAGCCAGATGAAATGCCAGCATCTTGGAGAAAGATGTATTATAGTCACTTTGATTTGGTGTCATTATTAATGTGAGGTCCCATCAAAGATTGTATAGACCAACTCTCTCAGTTATTTGACAACACCATTGTGGATTTATTTAACCACACTCTGATGTTGTCATATAGTTTGTATGCTAACGAATATTTTAACCAGATGGACAGCATCATGTTTGAGGAGCCCTATTATAGTCAACATGATTGTAGAGAACTTTGAAGACATTGAACTGGACATGGCTCCCACAAAGCCTAGTGGCTTTTATCATTATGTTGACAATATGTTCATTGTCTGGTTTCATGGAAGTGTAAAGCTGGGAGAATTCTTCGACCACACCAATAAAATCCATGACAACATCAAGTTCAAGATGGAGGTAGAGACAGATGATTCCTTGCCATTCCTTGATGTCCTCATCTGCTGTAAAGCATTTGTGTATCTCAGCCACAGTGTTTACTGAAAACCCACCTTATTGACAGATACCTGCATTCCAACAGCTATCAAAATCCTAGCAGGAACACACTTTTCTGAAGACCCCAGTGCATTGAAGCTGCCTGAGGTGCTGAAAACCAATACCAAAGAAACTGAGCAACTTTCAGAAAGTATTCGTGGAAATAGGCTATAACAATTGCCAGATTTTGCAAGCCAGCTTTCCAAAAACACATAAGCAGAAGGATCCAGAGGAGGACTCAAAGGACCTTGTGTGTTCACCACTCTGTGGCTCAATAACAGGAAAGAAGCTGCCGCCTAAAGAGATATAAAATTGACACAGTCTTCAGAACACCAGCAGGAATTCAACATCTTTTGAGGACTTTGAAAGACAATGTAGGTCTCAGAAGGTGAGGAATATATAAAATAGCACATACATGTAGATAGTTTTATGTAGGACACACACTGTGTACTATTGAAAGCAATGTGTAGAACCTGAGAGATATTTTCACCTTCTGTACCCTGAGAAACCAACAATAGAAGAGTATGTCCTAGAAAACAGGTTTCTTATTGCATTCAAAGAGATATCTGTCTTACATGGACTAATAATTTCTGGGGCAGTTTAATAAAAGAGTGATCAAAATAAAAATTTTGGGGCGATACCTTCAATAAAGATGGTCGTGTTCAACTAAGCAGGGCTTAGAATGAAGCCAACAGGCATCTAATGAAAACATTACCTTTTATGATGCTGGCACAAGTACGAGTGACATCACAGAAGGCTATGAAAAATGGTAGCAGCAATTAAAAGACAGTCACCACTTGACAATGGCTGAGAAGTACTCAGCCAAAAGCTCATGGGATTTAAACTGCACAATGGGGCTGGAAGCTTAGAGAATTTCCTCAACACTACATGCGATTTCAAAGAAACATATGACTCATTGCTGTGAGCAACATAACACTTATATGTGCAGGCAAAAATAGACAGCTGCATCCCTTCTCTGAGTTGATTGTAAAGTGGCTGACCATTACTTCAGCACTTGATACTGGTTTCTAGTTATCATCAAGAGAGCGCTACGAAATGTTTCTGGCTCACATTCAAAGAGGAATGGTGCAACATGGTTTCTGGCTTGCACTTGAAGTGATATGCAATAATTTTAATGAAATATTTCCAGTGTACTGTAGTGCATTAGCATGTGATATTCTGCTGCCACTGTATTTATTTATTCCATGTGATCTGATGGTACACAGAGTGTTGCAGATGTCTGTAAATGTCATTTAACATTGTTAACATGTATTAATGTAAGCCTATAGTATTCTAATGTATTATATTGCTCAATGTTTTCAATTTAGCACAAACAGCAAGATTACTGATCTAAGTATTCATTTACAGAGTAAAAACAGTGACACAACAAATATGACTTCACGGCTTTGCTAAATTTTATGTTGTCTTCGATGGACTTAATACCAGTGGGAAGATTGTTGAACAGTTGGAGGCCCATGTGGAAAACTCCCTTTTTACACAGTTGAGTGTTTGTACGTATAACATGCAGGTTTGCGTTTTTGCTGGTGTTGTGTTCATGTATTTCATTATTTTTTACGACTCTGGGGTCAGTTGGCACTATATGTTTTCTGAAGAATTTTAGAGTCTCAAGAATGTAGAGGCAAGGCAGTGTAAGGATTTCTAACTTTCTGAAGATGGGTTTGCAGGAGTCTCTGGGTTTCCTCCCATTAATAATCCTCAATGCTCTCTTCTGGATTCTGAATGTGCTCAGAGCAGTTGGAGCATTTCCCCAGAATATTACACCATATTTTAGGTGGGCTTGTATATAAGCGTAGTATGCACTGGTTAATGTTTTCAGGCTAGCACATGTTTTCAGTACACTCAATGCATAACAGCCAGTATAAATCCTGGCATTTACCTTCCCTGTATGTGTATTCCATTTCAGGTTATCTTGAACCCACAGACCTAGCAATTTGAAAACAATGTAATTATCTATTGACTGGTTATTTATAGTGACAGATGGCTGAGAGGAATTTGCATTTTGTGTTGTGTGGAAGTTCATGGAAGCTGTCTATTTGGTGTTGATAGTTAATCTGTTAATTTTTGCCCAGTTGCTGAGTTGACGTTCACAGCTTTTTGCACCGCCTCTGTATTCTTCCCTTTGAGGAGTACAGTTGTGTCATCAGCAAAAATTATTGTTTTGTGTGCATCAACATCCAGGCTCAAGTCATTAATATACAGGAGGAAAAGTAGGGGTCTCAATACTGAGCCCTGTGGAACACCTTGCTTTACAGTTTTATTACTTGATAGTATTTCGGTTATTGAGTTGCTTTGTCTATTAGTATATTTCATGCTGACTCTCTGCATCTGATTGTTTAGGAATGTAGCAATCCAGTTGTTTGCAATTCCTCTGATACCGTAGTGTTCTAATTTTTCCAGAAATATTTTGTGGTCAACAGTGTCAAAAGCCTTTGACAGATCCAGAAATATGCCTGTTATGGGTTGTTTTCTATCTAACAGTTCTAAAAGCGTATTTATGCAATCATATACTGCAGTTTCTGTAGATTTGTTGCTTCTGAACCCATGTTGAGCTAAACTTAGTAAATCTTTTTTTTCAATGAAGTCCATCATTTTTTTGGACATTATTTTTTCAAAAACTTTAGAAAAGCAGGATGAGATTGAGATAGGCCTGTAGTTATTCATATCTTTATCATCACCTTTTTTGAAGACAGGAATTACTTTAGAAAGTTTCAGAGCTTCAGGGAAGATACCTGCCTGGAAAGAACAGTCACAGAGGTGAGTTAATGGTTCAGCAATTGTGCGTTCACAATTTTTGATTACAGCTGCTGGGATACCATCAATTCCAGCTGAATATGAATTTTTTAACTCTCTGAGGGCTTTTGAAACATCATTTTCAGTGACTTTGGTAATGAAAATTGACTCTGCACATGTGTGATATTTTTGGTTTGCTGGTTGGTAATTTGTGTTAGGATTATTTTGGACCAGTTTTTCAGCTATGCTTGTAAAGAAATTGTTGAATGAGTTCACCACTACTTCGGGATTAGATATAGATTCATTGTGGAGTTTGATTTCTATGTTCGTATGTGAAGCTTTCATTTCCCCTCTTTCCCTTTTTATGATATTCCACATTGCTTTTACTTTATTGCTGGATTTGTCAATGTACTCATCATTCTGCATCCTTTTTGCTTCTCTTATCACTCTTTTTAGGATACATGTGTAGTTTTTATGGTATTCTGTTAGTTGGGGGGAGTCACTACTTTGTTTACATAACATGTGGAGTATTCTTTTATGTTTGCAAGAGATTTTTATAGCTGGTGTAATCCAACTCTTGTTTCTATTATTATTTATTCTTACTGGTTTTTGCGGAAAGGCCTCTTCAAAGTGGTGGATCATTTTGTCAAGAAATATGTTGAATTTCATGTTGACATCTTTGACTGTGTACATCTCTGTCCACTTTTCTTTACTAAGGAGGGCATTTAGCTTGTTAAAGTTCTCTTGGGTGAAAAACCTTCGTAAAGTTTTAGGTGGGACTGGGTTTGAGGTATCTTTGCTAACATCGATCTTTAGAATGACATTACTATGATGTCATATCTGGCAGTGTGTGCATGCGTGCAACATAGATTATACACACAAGTGCTGATTGGAATATCAGCAATAATATGAAAAGGATAGATTGCTGCTCAGGGTAAAGATAGCATGTTGAATTGTGACAGGTAAAAAAAAAAAATTGTGGTTATGTGTGTGTGTGAAGTGCACTTGCCTGTATGAATGTGTGTGTGTGTGTGTTTTCCATTTTGAGGAAGGTTTTAACTGAAAGCTTAGTATACAGCAGTCTCTGTATTGTTACTGTTTGAATCTCAACATGTTATCTTTATTGTGGAATGCGAGAAGAACAAATTAATATGTAATTCTGGGGGGTCACTCTGTGTACACCAGCAAGTTTATGATAATAACCTGTAAATTTTCTGTTTGAGTAACGAATGATAACCAGTTATTGTTAAAACAATATACAGGGTGAGTCACCTAACATTACCGCTGGATATATTTCGTAAACCACATTAAATATTGAGAAATCGATTCCACAGACTGAACGTGAGGAGAGGGGCTAGTGTAATTGGTTAATACAAACCATAAAAAAATGCACGGAAGTATGTTTTTTTAACACAAACCTATGTTTTTTAAATGGAACCCCATTAGTTTTGTTAGCACATCTGAACATATAAATAAATACGTAATCAGTGCCATTTGTTGCATTGTAAAATGTTAATTACATCTGGAGATATTGTAACCTAAAGTTGACGCTTGAGTACCACTCCTCCACTGTTCGATCGTGTGTATTGGAGAGCACCGAATTACGTAGGGATCCAAAGGTAATGGTGATGGACCTTAAGTACAGAAGGGACTGGAACAGCACATTATGTTCACATGCTAATACCTTTATTGGTCTTTTTCACTGACGCACATGTACATTACCATGAGGGGTGAGGTACACGTACACACGTGGTTTCCGTTTTCAATTACGGAATGCAATAGAGTGTGTCCCGACATGTCAGGCCAATAGATGTTCAATGTGGTGGCCATCATTTGCTGCACACAATTGCAATCTCTGGCATAATGAATGTCGTACACGCTGCAGTACATCTGGTGTAATGTCACCTCAGGCTGCCACAATACGTTGTTTCATATCCTCTGGGGTTGTAGGCACATCATGGTACACATTCTCCTTTAATGTACCCTACAGAAAGATGTCCAAAGGTGTAAGATCAGGAGAACGGGCTGGACAATTTATGCGTCCTCCACATCCTATGAAACGCCCGTGGAACATCCTGTCAAGGGTCAGCCTAGTGTTAATTGGAGAATGTGCAGGTGCACCATCATGCCGATACCACATATGTCGACGCATTTCCAGTGGGACATTTTCGAGAAACATTGGCAGATCATTCTGTAGAAACGTGACATATGTTGCAGCTGTTTGGGCCCCTGCAATGAAGTGAGGACCAATGAGATGGTCGCCAATGACTCCGCACCATACATTTACAGTCCACAGTCGCTGTCACTCTACCTGTCTGAGGCAGCGAGGATTGTCCATGGACCAGTAATGCATGTTCTATAGATTCACTGCCCCATGGTTTGTGAAACCCGCTTCATCGGGTAAACAGGTAGAACAGGTTGAACTGCAACGGATTCTCTGTTAATGCCCATTGACAGAATTGCACTCCATGATTAAAGTCATCACCATGTAATTGCTGATGTAGCGACACATGAGATGGGTGAAAGCGGTGACAATGCAGTATGCGCATGACACTACTTTGACTCAGTCCACCGGCTCTCGCAATGTCCTGTGTACTCATGTGTGGGTTCATGGCAACAGCAGCTAACACACCAACTGCACCCGGTTCTCCTATGACGGGCCTGTTACGGACCCGTTTGCATGCTACGACCATACCTGTTGCGTACAGTTGGCGGTAGATGTTTTGCAATGTGCGGAACATTGGATACTCTCTGTCCAGGTACCGTTCTGCATACACCCTGCAGGCTTCAGCTGCATTTCGTCGACACTCGCCATAGATGAGTATCATCTTCGCCTTTTCAGAGTTCGAATACACCATGGTCACAATTCCTACAACACTACACTATCACAGACGTCTGGTAACACAGTGTACTACAGTTGGTCTGCGTGTGGAGACGAATGCAGAATAACAATAGAAGCAAGCGCTACATGTGGACACTGTGACAGCTTGACCAAACCACAACAGTGCACTACAACCACACTCGTAAACACGGTCTTCATCGTAAACATATTCCTGCAGATGCTGCTCGCCGACTGTGGCCCCTGTTTGTTACAACATGCAACTGAACGTCGGAGGTTTCAAATGTCAACTTTAGGTTACAATATCTCCGGATGTTATTAACATTTTACAATGCAACAAACGGCACTGATTACGTATTTGTTTATATGTTCAGATGTGCTAACAAAACTAATGTGGTTCTATTTAAAGAAAATGTAGGTTTGTGTTAAAAAACATACTTCCGTGCATTTTTGTATGGTTTGTATTAAACAATTACACTAGCCCCTCTCCTCACATTCGGTCTGTGGAATCAGTTCATCAGTATTTGATGTGGTTTACGAAATATATCCAGCGGTAACGTTAGGTGACTCACCCTGTATATGCAGTGACAAATCAGCCATAAGGTCTCACTTTTCAAACAATTTTTGTCAGTCATTTTTGTTACAGTTTTTTAACCATATTCCACAATAAATAAGAAATTCAAAATGAGAAATATTGCATCAATGCAAATTTCTCGAAATTTCTTTTGGCGCTACCAAATAAGTAGTTACATTGTCAAGAACTCAGAAAGTTGCAGCAAATGTTGGTGGAGCAAATGTTGGTGGAGCAAATAAAAGTTATTTTACAGCTACTGTAGCGTCAGAGAGCACAGAGAAATGAAGATGATTATTTTCTATTAACTGATATGCCCCAGTGCAATTCAGTAATAACATAGTTTATTTGTGAAAGACAATAAAAGTTTTGAAAGACAATATAAATATATATCATGATCACATTCAAGAGCCCCCCAGAGTGGCCGCATGGTTTGAAGCCATGTCATAGATTGGGCAGGCCCTACCACTGGAGGTTCAAGTCCTTCGTCAGGCATAGGTGTGTGTGTTGATAAGTTACTTTAAGTAGTGTGTAAGTTTAGGGACCGGTGACCTCAGCAGTTTGGTGCCTTAGGAATTCACACAGAAAACACACACACACACACACATTCTAGGAAGTCTCTATGCTGACTTAATTCTTAACTATGGAATTCTTCTCAAAGGAACTGTTGCACAATATGTGAAGACTGTTTTCAAACTAAAGAATAGGTCCATAAGAATAATATTCAGAAATAGTAGTTGAGTTCATTGTAAAGATCTCTTCAAAGCACTTGGGCTTCAACTAGCAAGCAGTTGTGTGCATCAAAAATAACATTGGGAACTATTGAACAAGCAGCTGTGTTCATGACCATGGAACAAAATCTCTGTTGAACTCACACTTATCAAAAGAGAACAAACATTAAACTCTCAAGAAAGCTTTCTATGAAGGAATAGTTGCACAAATGTTTTCCAAGAAGATAAGTTAGCTTGCTAAAGCAAACTTATTTAAAAAGACAGTTGAGAAGTACTTCTTAAGCAATACATTTAATACAGTGAAGGATTACTTAGATAACACAGAGTAGACATTTTGTAAAAAATATAAGTTAAATAATAATAATAATACCAATAATAATAATAATAGTAACTAAATATCTGTCATACGGATTGCTTATTTCTAAAGGGGGACAACTCATCATCAATGAATTATTCACAAGAAAGAAACAAATGTTCCACACTGATTATTTAATAATTTAGTGCAATTTTGTTTGTGATGTGTGAAACCATTAATTTTCTAGATTGTGTAAGGGTAAGATTGCATTATCTGAAATATATTTGTGACGGATATGGTGAATTTTATCACCTGGAGTTATCCCTTACAGGAATAAGTGAGGAAGCAAATGTATTCTAATGCACTTACTGAAATTATGTGAAAGTGAAAACTTATAACTAGTTAATGGCAGCATTTCTATCTTCCCTTCTCCTTCCCTCTTTCCTGACGAGGCAACCGTTGGTTGCGAAAGCTAGATTTTTGTGTGTATGTTTGTGTTTATTTGTGTGTCTATCGACCTGCCAGCGCTTTTGTTTGGTGAGTCTCATCATCTTTCTTTTTGGATATATTTTTCCCACGTGGAATGTTTCCCTCTATTATGTTCATATTTCTCAGTATACATACACAAAAAAATACTTAAGCAACTCTTAGTGTTCAGTTTAGTTAGTTTTGAAATCGCCAATTTGAATTTTCAAGATAATTTTGACCATGCTGAAATTATATAAGAAAAATGTAGGAGGGCATTCCTACTGTACTTGCAACCAGGATCATTTGCACAGTGTTTTAGAAGAGATTTGGAAAGGGAAAAATATTAACATGCCAGGCCTCTGAAGTATACAATGTTCCTAGGAAAAAACCCTCAAGGACAAAATGAAAGAAATTCATACAGGAAAACTCAGGCGTACCTGTGTCCTTTCTTTAGAGGTTTGCTAATTTTTGCATCTCTCTTCAGACCTAAAGAACTATATTTGGAAATGTTTAAATTTTATGACAGACATAACCACCTGCTGAATAACATTTTTAAGACAACTGCCTAATTTATTGCAACTGGAAGAAGATTCTCTGGTGCACAGTCTTGAAAGATATGCTTTATGGGGAATTCATTGTTTCAAGGAAAATATACCTGGAAAAGACTGAAGGATTTATACACAGGCATGAAAAAGTTTCAAACTGATTTTTCAGAAAAAAGTTAAATTGGCAAGGGCATCCGTCAGGTCAGGAAAAAAAACAGCATTTGGAAAGTTCTCGGGAGGTGTCCTTCGTGTCCTCCCACAAATCATCCTCAATTACTACAAAACAAACTTTTTTAATGACTCTGGGAAAATAATGGTTATCATAAAATGAGGGACAGCTGAAAAGTCTTATGATAAAAAGAACTGGATTCAAATTATACACTATGATGTTGAAAACTTCCTGGCAGTTTAAAACTGTGTGCCAGACCAAGACTTGAACTTGGGACCTTTGCCTTCCGTGGGCAGGTGCTCTACCATGTGAGCTACCCAAGCATGATTCATGCTCCATCCTCACAGCTTTACTCCTGCCAGTACCTCATCTCCTACCTTCCAAACTTTACAGAAGCTCTCCTGCGAGCCTTGGAGAACTAGCGCTCCTGAAAGAAAGGATATTGCAGAGACTTGGCTTAGCCACAGCCTAGGGGATATTTCCTGAATGAGATGTTCACTTTGCAGCAGAGTGCCATGTCTCCGCAATTCCCTTTCTTTCAGGAGTGCTAGTTCTGCAAGGTTCGTAGGAGAGCTTCTGTAAAGTTTGGAAGGTAGGAGATGAGGTATTGGCAGGAGTAAAGCTGTTAGGACAGGGTGTGAGTCATGCTTGGGTAGCTCAGATGGTAGAGCACTTGCCCGCAAAAGGCAAAGGTCCCAAGTTTGAGTCTCGGTCCGGCACACAGTTTTGATCTGCCAGGAAGTTTCATATCAGCACACACTCCACTGCAGAGTGAAAATCTCTTTCTGCAGTATGAAGATGTTCCAGCTTGCTTTTGAATAAATTGAGCAATAAAATAATTTATATATTTAATTTCTTAATACAACATTTAGACCAAGACAATTAGAAGAAGTTACTGTGATCTTTTAATATTTGTTTTAGATAGGCGTAACTTCATGTTTTGAAAATATTTCAATGCCAGGTGAAGTTACCCATTGACAAACAAAAAGTTTATATAGCAAACAAAATGTATCCTGACATCTTTCTTTCCACATGATTGTGCATAATATGTCACAGAGAATGTTCTCTAATTTAAACATTACATTTAGTTTTCATCTTTGCATCAAAATTCACAATAAGTCTTAAAAAGTGGCCATTTGTGGTATCTTATGGATACCAAGTATTAAAATTACATAATATGAGGAGTTAAACTTACCAACAGTGCATGTATGAATATTATGTATTATGTCCTAAATTTAATAAACAGTTGTTAAATTTCTATAATCTAGGTGCTTTACTATCTTGCAGTGGTATAATTGATCAAACTGGAATACATTTTGTAATAAATATTTACTTACTATCATTACTTCTTCTTTTTGAAAAAGACAGACTTAATGAATTGCCTTGAACTCTCTTCACAGGAATTCCTTCGGCACATACTCCAACTAGATCTTTCTTATTACACAAACACTAGACTGTAAGAGATTGACGCATGGTGTTCGATTGTTATCTGTCTGTGTCTTGGCTACCCCTCCTAAATACTTGCAGCAAAACAAAGCACATTTGAGCTTATCCATCCCACTCATTCATCACTTACCAACACAATGCATTGAAATGTTTTAATACGGTCTTTCAGTGAAAATATAAGTAGAGGGTTGGGGTTGGGTTGTTTGGGGAAGGAGACCAGACAGCGTGGTCATCAGGCTCATTGTATTAGGGAAGAATGGGGAAGGAAGGCAGCCATGCCTTTTCAAAGGAACCATCCCGGCATTTGCCTGGGGCGATTTAGGGAAATCACGGAAAACCTAAATCAGGATGGCCGGACGTGGGATTGAACTGTCATCCTCCCAAATGCGAGTCCAGTGTCTAAATATAAGTAGATTTTATTTACTGGTGCATTAGTACAACCAGAAAACCTTTAATTCCTACTGCATAAGAGCTCTTAGTATGTGTAATCAGTAAAGCCTGAATATATTTGTTCAATGGTGTTACTATGACACACCCGGGAGGGAAGGGCGTCAATATGCCTGGGATGAAAGAGGGTTGATATGCAGTACCAATAAAAACTAACTTTTAGCACGTGAGACTGTACAACACCCCTAGACACAGAAATGAGGCTGGATATTTAACGACCATGTGCCTAAACAGATGTACCTGGTCCTTCCCATGGTGGTTGATCTGTTGCTCTCTACATTACATGCTATGATGTGACCTGCATTAACTATTGTCTAGCAAGGAGAAGGAGCCATTCACTCCAATACCAAGTTGATCTGGTAGAATTCACTGTATTCTGTTAAACACTCACACAAGGTGGGGCTGCACCGTTCACAATTAACATTATTCCACAATGGACATGATCAGTATTTGTACTCTAAGTACATGTCCTCTATCATGTATAAGGTTGCTGTTTAAATGATGGCATCCAATACAAAAACATGGCTCATAGAACACAAAACAATGACTGTTCAATGGATGTATTTACAGTTGATAACTGGCATAGTTCTTCCAACAGTTCTAAAAACTCAGTAACTTACAACATGAGTGTGCTTGTGTCAGAAACATGACGGGTATGCTCTATAAAATTCTGGGTACAATATACAAATGGGAAAGTACCTGCATTCATGATACTCATCCAGTCAAAAAAATATGTGTTTATTTCACTTAGAACTCACAATTAAGATCACACCAGTCCACATTATTTTTCTGTAACTGTCACAATGCAGTTGATTTTGCTATCTTGACATGACTCACAAACCGAGAAACATCATCTTTTGGATAAACATTGATACTGCCTCATGAAAACTGAAATTAAACTCAAAACCTGTGTGGCAAATACCTTCAATTACTTCACCATAACTTGTAAGATATGTGCTGCAGCGATGGCATCAACACAATGCTCTGCCCATGCTCCATGAAAGCTATGCCACAATTGCCCACTTTTGCTCTGTGCTCAGCAGAGAGATGACTATTGATAGTCAACAATACAATTCTATGCTTACATTCCCACATACAAAAGTTTTCAAATCAAATTCTAGCAGAGGAATGTGAAATATGAACAAAAATGAAACCCTTGTGATGGTGGCGATTGGCAGTTGGTGGGGGGAGGGAGGGGTGGGGGCCGGGTGGGCGGCGTGGGGGGGGGGGGGGGAGGGAGGGGTGTTGACGTTTGTGCAACACACCATCCCATGGATAGTGCCACAGTCACTGATTACTGCATTGCCATACCATGTCATGCAAACAAATATCAAGAAATGTAATATTATAGTTTATACAAGAAATCATAAACACTCACAAACCCACCTACAGTGCAGCCCGCTACAGAAAATCATGATTACAATTATCAGATAAAGAAAAATACAAAAGCAAAATACAATATCATTTAAGTTCCCAAAAAGGAGGTATGGATTCATAAATGCTACATAAACACAGTGATTTTAAATACACTGCTGACACCATCAGAAGAAGAAAAAAATTTTTGCTGCACTTATACGTCAGCACTTGGTTGTCCATACACACAGGAAAAACTTCATTACTCCCAGCACTGCACCCCTAGGGCATTCATCATACAGAAAAGTGGAGAAAGGGTTGTTCTGTTGCAGCACTGCCAGCTCATAGTCACAGATTATATGACCGCAGATACAGCAATAGTGTACTTGAACAACCATACATCAGATCCCCACCCTCATCTTGTGGTAATCTGTCCATGGTATACATTAAATGAACATAACAGTCCCTATTCAGTGTTGATCTACTCTTAATTTATGTATCATATCTTCAGCTTATATCTACTCATAGCTGCCCTTACAATTTGCTCAACTAGCTTTAACAGGAATACATGAATTTAAGTAATATCTACTAAACTTTAAATGAGCCTGAGCACACTGGGGATACTGTGCCCACTGAAAATATACATTGTCATGCCTAAGCATGATAGCAGCTAGTCTCCATGTTGTAATGAGGGAAACAAAATTCTGCAAGTTACCCACATATTAAGAATCATATTGACAATTTAGAAGACACACATCTAGCTTTTTCATAGAAAAATTTACACATATGGAACAAACACTATAAATACTCACTAAATGCTCCCATAAGAAATAAATACTTATTAATACTGTTCAAAAGTTGTCAGTATACATAAACAATTAACTATATAATCACATACACAGTAGAATTATTTTACCTTACATTTTGTTTACAGATTTTAAACATATTAGTTCTCAATACTGCTCATAATATGGTTTAATGTTTTCCACATGATGCATGCCCTCACCTCTACCAGACTTTATGGCTTCTGACTCAACAGTATTTGGACACTCGATACCTATAATATGATATGGACTCTTGTAACGAGGTGGAACTTCTTTATCTCTTTGTTTACCATGCTTGAATGCATATGAGGTTTAATTAACACAATCTCCTGTCTCATACCTCATGGTCTGCTCTCTTCTATTGTGCTTCTCCTTTCTCTGCTGAGCATTCTTACATAGCTATTCCATGGATAACTCTATCTTTTAATCCCAGATTTGTCCTATGGCTGGGGAGTTAACCAAAATCTCATAAAATATACTTTCAGACTTTCAGGTTGCTGGTTAAGCAGAATTTTGCATGGAGTGAATCCCGCCACGGCATGAGGCATACTAGTGATTACTCCTTCGAAGTCCTCTAAGCAATCCTTCCACTTACTGAGCTTGTGGTACTTAAAAGTATGGCATATGCAATTCACTTCCTTCATAATTCTTGTTGCTGGATTGGATGCTGGTCTCTATTTTTCTATTTAGACTTGTTCCACATTGTTTCTCTGTAACATCTCCTTCAACTCTTTGGAAATAAACTGTACACCATTGTCTGTCAGAATTTTCTTGGGTGTATCTAGCTATCCCAAAGCAGACATAATCAGCTCTATGTCATCCTTAGGAATTGCCAGCAACTTCTCTTGAACTGCTACTGGTAGTTTACATATGATCAAGGATACCATATCCTCCCTATTGATTGGCTCTTCTAAATAGAGGTTTCTTTCATAATAATCTTGGAAAAACTTCTTGAGATTCTGGCCACAAACTCTATCAAACCTTATGCCTTGGTATAAGCTGTTTTGCACATCATTCTGCTTTTGCAAAGACCAGTACTGTTTTATCCCTCTCCAACTCCACATATGTCATTCATTTTTGTCCTATTCTCATTCCACAAGTAGCAGCTTCACCTTCCATTCTCAATGCAACGCAGTGTATTTTCTGCTGGTCGTCCCATAGTTCAGGTAGCCCACCCTTAAATTGGCCTAAATAGTTCCTCGGCTGCCATTTTCTGTTTGTATCAAAATTCCTTAAAATTCCCAACACTTAGAAATACCTTGTCATTTTGTATGCCAAGTATGCTGCCTCTTGTTATGCCTCCATTGCACAGTAACAATTTTACTTTATTTTTAACCAGTTGACCGACAAGTGACTGGGCCTTTGATACTTGTTTGCACACATTATTTACGTTATGAGACTAATAAACCACAATTCACAACTCACACCTGCTCTACATGGCTCAGCACAACAGCTTGCATATTGTGTTTAAAGTCCTACACCTTCCCCATACAGTCTTTCAAATTCTTTATCATAGACCTCAACCCTTTTACCAAGTTCCTCTTTTACCTCACTGACTTCAGCTTCAGCTTTGTCGAAACGTTTTGCCTGCTCTAAGATGTGTTGACCTAATTGAGCCGTAAGTGGTCTACCCTTTCATTACACTTGTCCCCCACTTTCTTTAGGGCTGCCTCCTGTCGATCGTTATCATCCTTCATTTTGCCTATTTTGCCTATTACAAATCCCTGCTTCAGCACACTTATTAATGTTGTGAACATGTCAGAGTTAGGCCTACACTCCTCTCATCTATGTTTTAGCCTTGATTGGTGATGACACAGCACCAAGGCTTCCCATTTCAACCAATAAACTACAGTCCCACATACCAGAATTTATTGATATTTCAGTACTGCTATCTTGAACCTTCCTCTCCAGCAGACTACTTTCACCTGATGAATCTCCATCTACATTCCTGATCATTACCACTGCATTGATGTTATTAGCTGACATCATGAGTTATTTACGCCACACAATCAAGAAAAATAGAAAAGGAGGGAAAGAAAAAAAATTAATGACCAAATCACATTAACCTCCTGCACAGTACACAAACAAAACAATAAGTCAAAAGGCAATGCCGTATCTCTTCAATGCACACCAGACACACATAGAATCAATGTCACAAAAATACACACATATTTACACAAAAGATTCACTGCTATTATAGCATTACATTAACATATCACATGGGCTACTACAACAGGAATGGGCAATGACATTTAACTTTACTGCACCAATTGACCAGTGTCAAAGTGTAATGCCAATATGATCAAGTTGCTTCCACTGCATTATATCAACACTAGCTGCATCTCCTGAGGTTATCTAAATAAGTCTTCTTGTGATCTAGTAACCATTAACAGATTATCATATCAGTTTTACAAGTTGCTTCCACTGTAATCATTTAACACTATTTGCGTGAAATTCTAGACAAAGTCTGCATTGCCAGTCAGTTACACTATGATATTCTTTAAATGCTCAAGGAATCACAGGGCTGCGTAAGTGTTGACTGCCCATTGGCATGTGCTGCCCTGACTCACACCAATTCTGGGTGTTGCTGTGTTGATCAGCACTACCACCCACTGGCTGGTCGGCAAAATGCAGCACTGGTGTGGTGGTAGTTGTTCACACTGTTCATAGGTGCTGCCTACATCACAGATGTTGTTGCTTGCAATAGTAGAATTACTCTCCAACACTGGATCTTTGCTCTGTAACTGCCAAGTAGGTTTGCTGTAACTTAAACTCCTCAGTCCACAGTGGGCACAGTTTGTCTGACACCACACAACAATCCAAAATATGCTCACTGTTTCTATCCATTATTCACTGTTTTCATTTTCAAATAAATCAGCACCTCATCACCAAAGATTACAAGTCCTGGAAATGCACATCACCATGTAACATGCCTGGGAGGAAAGAGGGTTGATAGGCTGTACCAATAAAAGCTAGCCTTTAGCACCCGAGGCTCTAAACCAACCCTAGACACAGGAATGGGCTGGATATTTAATGACCATGTGCCTAAACCCACGTACCTGGTCCTTCCCACAGCGGTTGATCTGCTGCTCTCTGTATTGCATGCTATGATGTAGCATGAGAGGAGCCACTCACACCAACAATACCAAGTTGATCTGGTAGAATTCACTGTATTCTGTTAAACACTCACACAAGGTGGAGATGCACTGTTCACAATTAACATTATTCCACAATGGACATGACCAGTTTTGTACTCCAAGTACATTTCCACTGGGATGTATAAGGTTGCAGTCTATGATGACATACAATACAGAAACATGGCACATAGAACACAAAACAGTCACTGTTCAATGGATATATTATCAATTGATGAATGGCACAGTTCTTCCAACAGTACTAAAAACTCAGTAACTTCTAACACGAGTGTGTTTGTGACTGAATCATGACAGGCATGCTCTATAAAATTCCGGGTACAATATACAAACAGGAAAGTATGTGCATTCATGATATTCAGCCATTCAAAACAATATGTGTTTATGTCACTTAGAACTCACAATTAGGATCACACCAGTCCACATTATTTTTCTGTAGCTGTCACGACACGGTTGATTGTTGTTCTCCTGACATGACACACAAACCGAGAAACATCATCTTTTGGATAAACATTGATACTGCCTTGTGAACACTAAAATTAAACTCAAAACTTGTGTGGCAAACATTTTCAATTACTTCACCATAACTTGTAAGATATGTGCTGCAGTTTGGCATAAACACACTGCCCCACTCACACTTCACGAAATCTACTCCATGACTGCCCGCTGTTGCTCTGTGCTCAGCAGAGAGGTGACTATCGATATTCAACGATAGAATACTATGGTTACACTACTTTTTGTCAACTAAGACTTTTAAAAAAATTGAATTTGCTTTTCAATAAATATTGTTGGGGTGGGGGGGATCATGCAATGCCTCCCCCCTCCCCATACCTCACCCCCGTGGGGACACACATGGGCCACTTGCTCACAGCTCTGAGCTGCTCACCTGAATATTATCTATGGAATAGTTAATCATAATTTACATCAAAGCCACTGATTTGTATAGCACAATTCCAAGACTTTCACAGATTTGTTTCTTTAACATGATAACTCCTGGAGTTGTCCCTTAATAGAAATCCTTAGAAACCAATTCAGATTTCAGTCCAACCTCTAAAAGTGGAAAGGCTATGATGACATTCCATTTTAGTTCCAATCAACGCATCTGATGACAAATGCAATTTCAATTTTCATAAGTTATTCTATTTTAGTAATCAGTGATTCCTTTCATGTAACACATTCACTGCATGTTTTACCTGCTTTTTTATTTTATTTTCTCTTTTTTTGTTACCAGAAACCTTTACTCCCAAAGATAATGCTAATGATTTATCTTCTTTATCACTCATCATAGAATGGTGTTCACTTAGTTTTTCATTCTAGTGATTTGGAAGTTGATTTAACACAAAATTCAATCTAAACATCATTGCTGTGGGCCTGATGTCAGCCGATAATATTTTATTATGAAATTATGTGCATATATTCTATGTAGTGTGTGCTGTGATGGATATTTAGAAGTGCTAGAATAGTGTAGCCTTTTAAATTGTTGAACAACTGCTTTGCAAAGCATTATTGCATGCTAGGATGTACAAAATGAGAGAGTACAGTTGTAACAAATGTGCCTTGTTTTCAAGAGAATGGTGTCACCAGTCTCCATCCAGCCTCCCTGACTAATGTTTCCTGTGGTTTCCTTTTGCTAATCATATGAAGTGGATACCTGCATGCTTACTCAGTCACTCCTGTAGTATTCAATAAAATTAATTCCTCTTTCATCAATGAGTGAGGAATACAGAATTCCAAGTGTCTATGAGTTTTAATAACAGTTTTTTAGTATTTTTACTGACTGTAATGGGAGTTGCAACTCTCTAAGTGCTGTCCAGCCAGATTGTCTCTTTGTGAACATCACAGTCTTCTTGTAATCATGCTATATATCAGGAGTACCTCTGTTAGATAATATATAAATAAATTATGACTAGCCTTTTGCATGAGGACATGATTATCAGGAGGGATTTGGTTGGTACTTACTAAATATTGTACAAACCTCACTTATTTTAATCTTTGTCATATATCAATGTTTGACACATAATATTTTTACTTCAGTTTTCTTCTTGTTATGTTGTATTTCATTTTTACAGGGATTTGTGGTGTTCACACAGTTGTTACTGACACACACTGTACAGTAATATGTATTTCATTTGCGAAATTTATGAAAGTTCTATCTACACACCCTGAGTACAGGAAAGACCTACGCAAAATTATTGAGAAGATGCATGCAAGGGTGAAGGTAAGAAAATTCTTGTTTATTAGTTTTTGTCATTCTGTTTATAATTACTACTTTTAATTTTCTTTTTCTTAGAAGCAGAAAATACTGAATTATTAGCAAATAAAAATTCAGATAGTAGTCATCTTTCTCCCATCACATCTAAATGAAACATAAAAAAATCTTAAGATATAGCCTACTTGGAATAGCAATGAGTACTCAGTTTGTTCATGAAGGATTATCTGAAATGTAGAATAGGTTATTGGTCATATACACAAGTTAAAACAATCTTACGCTGGCATATATTATAACTTTCAACAGGAGTTGTAATGCAGTTATTGATATTACCCGTAATGATCTTATCTACCTTCTTTATCTATTTTTTTTCTTTTTTTTCATTTAATGTGACTTCTGTTTGATGTAATATCAATGTAAAAGTTTTTCATTATTTATAATAATTTATGTAATTGTCATTAATCTAGGGATGTAATGTCAAAAGTAATGTGAAGCAAAAAATGAAAGATTTACATGTTACTGGTTCATGAATATGGAAAGTAGGTTTGTAATCATGTAAAACTTGGAGAAAAGTCCCTCCACAAAGGAACTGCCTAGGTGGGTATAGAAAAGGTGGATCTGGCAGTTAAACTTCAAAGCTCCTGTGTGGTATGAGTCAGTCAGTGGCTAGCAGTCAAATAGCGCACATCTTGTGAACTGAAAAAGATGAGAGGAATTGTAACATTATGTAATAGAGCCTCAGATGCAGAAATAATGTGGCTTTTTATTCATGGAATAACTTGGTCAGCTCTGCACTATGAAAATGTGATTGGAAGGAGAGAAATTTCAGATCGCGTCATGCAGGAAGATCCATTGATACTTTTGTCACCTTTTTTTATTTGAATAGCAGAGGAGATTGATGCTGCCACCACCTTCATCTCAAATTATCAGATGAGTACTGTATAACCGCGTGGACCAATTATGTGGTTTAGTTTTCAATAATAATTTTTCTGTTCTGTAGACTTTGTTTTGAGCCACTGTGTGTTATCCTTAATTATTTACCTAGGCAGGGTCCTATCCTAAGTGCTATGATAAATCAGAGTGTCCTATTTTATTGGGCTGAAAAGCAATTATCTTATGTTACTAAAGGTAATAAACTTTGTGAATTTTAAATTACATACTTTTTAAGTGAACGTAAGTTTTGAAATACTCCATGTGTTTTGCATTAATGAACAGTTGAATTTTGATCAAAGTACAATTACTAAGAGTAGATTTAAAGAATTTAGTTCAAAGATTTATTTTATTCAAATAATAGTGTTTACAATTTCATGTGTTATGTAGTTAGCAGTGTTTCCGATTTTGTGTTGTGGCTAAAGTGATCAGTCTCAGTCGGAGTCTACTGATATATTACTTCTGCCTCCCCATGCTAATAGCTGAGGCAGATTTAAATATCATACTACAACAACAGCAATCTAGAATAAGCAACTGGCTACAAATATTCAAACTATACTAGATCTAGGTATCATATGTTCCACTTGAGCTAAATAATATAGGGAAGTGTATGTTCTTGAGAATGCAAAATTAAACAGTGCAAAAGATTCTATACATCATAACTATTTCAATAGTAGTAATTTCCTGTAGTTAAACTAATAAGAGAAGGTCTTGTCCAAGACAGTGGTGCTCCACCATTAGCAGTATTTTTTTTTACCTATAATTATCATTATCATCCTACTGTAATGTACAGATAATAAGTGTTAACGAGAGCCACATGTTGCCTAGTTGCATTAATACTCCTGTGTAGTTAAGGTCACTCATTGGTATATTACTTGCTAAATCATGCTACTGTCTTGTATGTAACCAACAAAATAGAAGTTTAGTATCAAGTAAAGTCAACATACATAGTCAACTTTCTTTATGAACCAAGCTAGTAGTGGGTACAACTTTTCCTATTTAGGCTGGTGACCATCTCTTTTTATGCAATTACAGTTAGCTTGATTACTAATAGAACCTTGGTTCAATTCCCATTTATCTTGCTTCTACTTCCTTTCAGTAGAAAGCCTTAGGGGAGCAAAATTAGTCTGATGCCTTACCATTACACATTGTCACAATCACAAATACAAAAAATCCTTTTACAGGAGTAACATTATCAGTATAGTACTAATTTAATAACAGCCAGTAGTGTTACACATGGCTTTTTCTATGACAGGACTAGTTTCACTATTGGGGAAGAGTGTTATAGAGTGATTGAATAGTAGTGGGGAGAATAAAAATATAACATATAATGGAAAATGATTAAAAATTGCTGCTTAAATAATTACAAAGGTAATTTTTTAAGAATAATTGAAAGAAATTGGAAAGTATACATATCCTGACTGAACTTTAGCTGCCATTAATATCAACAGATCCTCAATATACAATACATATATTCAGCATTTAATTTTACATATTTCTTTTTCTTATTACTGCCATTGTGCATAGAGCTTGGTATGACAATACTGGTTCTGGATCACCGCTCTTCTGCCCATGCAAATTAGTCTTGTCTACTTCGATCCTCTTGATGCAGGATTCGTGGCATGTTGCAGAGAAATGAATGGAGAGGTATGGTAGTCCTGAATGTATGAATAAACTTTTCGATCTCATTCAGTTTCTATTGCACCTTTTAATGTAAAATTTGAATACACATTTTCTTACAATATTAACTCGGCGCAACTCATCATATGTCCACCTGCTACCACTTCGAGAGACATACAGATGAATGTAAAGAAGTTAAAAAAGTGAAGAGCATATCACTACTTGTTTTGTTTGTGATCCAATAGTATCACTGATGGGTCATTCCACACCAAGTGGTCTAAAACTGAAAAAAGTTCCCACCATCATGGTCTCCAATTTTCGTCAAATTTTAACTGTAGCTTTAGTCAAGTGTTGAAGTAAGTTTCCCAAGATTTCAGGCCTCTAGCTGCAATAGCTGCTGATCTAGACCCCCTTGTCTGAAGTGTACTTAGTCCGTGTGCATGCAACATAAAAAAAATGTCATATTTGGAGTCTAATAAAATCGAAACTAATTCATAAGAATGGTTAGTAAGATGCGACCCTGTACAGTTTTTTTTGCTGATTCCAACGAAATTATGTATAACATTACTCATGCAAACCCCGGTCAAATAACTCGACTCAAAGTATACTTCAAAATTTGTCGTGACACAACGCGACAAATTTTGACCAATATTAAGACTGCAATGATTTCCTTGCAGTTGAAGATATGGACTTGAACTTTTGGCCAAGCTTCATGCTTGTGCTAGACATAATGCAGCCGGATTTGCAATGATCCAGGCCATATGGTCGCCCTGCAGTATCTCTTCAAATTAGGCAGTGTCAGCACAAACGGTAAAATTTACCAAAGTTTCAAGCCAATTACTAAAAAATAGTTGGCCTGAATCTGCTTGTGAATAGTATCACCTAAAAGAGAAACTCTTGCTCTACAAGACTGACATTTGTTTTTTTTGCAACGCGACCATTAAGTACTCATTAACTCACATCAAAGTTGTTATATTTTGTATGCGCGATGCACTAATTTTTCTTCATTTCTAGGAATTTGAATCTTAATAGTCGCTTAGAATTACTGATATAATTGGATATTTCATTCGTGTTTTATTCAGTGATTGGCCAGTGAGAGATGTCAGAAGTTAATGAAGAAGAAGAATCGTTGGCCCCCTGTTCAATTGGAAAAGATGCTGCTGCATCAAAGTGCCATGTTATCTTCTATGCTAAGAAGACTGGATTCAAAGCGTTTAGTGATTTCACAGAATGTGACCAGAAATTGCTTGTTTCGCGTTCAGAAGCCAAACTTGACGAAAATTCCATCATTTGCTTCCACCATGAAGCCCTCTTCCTACATGAATATCAAGCGATGCAAAAGAAATGTTGCAATCCATTCAAGAAGAGGAATCACAATGTAAAAGCTGGACTTAGACTGCTTGATAATGAAACAGCTGCCAAACTTTGCCTGTTAAAGAAAAAAGAAGTGATTGATATAAAACCTGGTCAGAAGCTTTGCCCTCGCTGCATGTCGACACTGAACCAAAAGCTAGAAGATTCATCATCACTATCAACCCAATCTGAACAAGATTTCACAACGGATGAAACTGAACCAGCCATCAACAAAAGTTTATCATTTATTGGTGCTTCACCATTGAAAAGAAGACAACTAAGTAAAAGAGATAAGCAAAGCTATGCAAAAAGAAAGATCTTGGATGCACAAAGTTTAATTGGGAATCAAATTGCTGCTGCTGTAGGAATCAATTACGATGAACAGCCAAGTTCAAGTAAAAGTCGCCCATGCAATAATTGTGCAGATCTTGATAATCTTATAGAAGAGTTGAAAGAAAAATGTAAAGTGTCAAATCGTAGGACAAAAGTTCAAATATTGACCTTGGTTCCAAGAAGCTGGACAATTAAAGATACGACAACAGCATTTAATGTATCAGAAAGAATGGTAAAGCAAGCGAGAAAACTGAAGAATGAGCAAGGTGTTCTAGCTTTTCCAGCAAATCGGCAAGGAAGGAAGCTTTCAGATGAAGTTGTCCAGAAAGTACATGACTTTTTTCAAGATGACGAATTCAGCAGACTTTGTCCAGGGAAGAAAGACTGTGTGCCTGTGAGAATTTCAGGAACAAAGGTGTACAAGCAAAAGCGGTTGTTGCTTTGCAATTTGAAGGAAATGTACGTGTCTTATCAGAAGCAAAATGGACCAGAAATTGGCTTCTCAAAGTTTTGCGAGCTTAGACCAAAATGGTGTGTTACAGTTGGCTCTGCTGGAATGCACTCAGTTTGTGTCTGTACAATACACCAAAATGTCAAGCTTATGCTCACTGGTGCATCAATCAATGAAGACTACAAGGAAATTCTTAGCAAAGCTGTTTGCAGCTTGGAAAACAAGGATTGTATGCTTCATCGTTGTGAAAACTGCCCTGGTCCAGAAGGTGTAGAAGCAGTTATTGCAACATATTTTGAAGATAATGACCCTGAAGAACTGATTGAGTACAAACAATGGATTCATACCGACAGGGATACTTTAGAAACAAAGCAGCTTTCAACAGAAGAGTATGTTGAAGATATTGCAGCAAAAATTTGGAACCTGTCTTGTCATCACTACATTGCCAAGCATCAAAGCCAGCACCTGAAAGCTCTCAAAACTGATTTGAAAGAAGGCGAATTCATAATACTAATGGATTTTGCTGAAAACTATTCATTTATTGTTCAAGATGCAGTGCAAGGCTTTCACTGGGAAAACAGTCAAGCAACAGTTCATCCATTTGTAGTCTACTACTGTGAAAACGAAGAGGTGCAATGTGTGAATCTTTGTGTTATTAGTGACTGCCTTCGACACGATACGATTACTGTCCATGTTTACATTGGAAAAGTAATCAATTACCTGAAGATGCAATTTTCCAAAATAAGCCACATCCACTACTTCAGTGATGGTTCAGCTGCACAATATAAGAATTTCAAGAATTTTCTCAACTTATGCTATCACAAAGAAGATTTTGAAATAACAGCAGAATGGAATTTCTTTGGAACAAGCCATGGAAAGTCGCCGTGTGATGGCATTGGAGGCACAACAAAATGGTTGGCAGCAAGAGCAAGTTTGCAACGTCCATATGAAAACCAGATTCTAACACCCAAAGATCTTTTCAACTTCTGCAATGATAATATCAATGGAATCAAATTCTTTTTCATCAGCAAAGAGGAAGTTGAAGAAGAAAAAGCTTCTCAAGAAGAAAGATTCCTGCAAGGGCACACTCTAGCTGGCACAAGAGAAAACCACCATTTTTTGCCCATTGATATGACGACAATTAAGGTCAGTAGAGTTTCTAATGATGCGACATCTTTTTTGGCCAAAATTAGTGCTGCTGAAGTAGTAGTTCAAGTCATGGATCTTCAGCCTGGGCAGTATGTTGCTTGCATTTATGAAAAGAAATGGTGGATTGGAAACATCGTTGAAATCTCAGTCGAACAGAAAGATGCTTTCATAAGCTTTATGCATCCTCATGGTCCTGCAAGTTCATTTTATTGGCCCTTAAGACGTGATACTTGCTGGATTCCAGAACAACTTATCATTGGTGTTATTCCAGCTCCATCAGTGACATCATCTGGTCGGCAATACAGTTTTCCTGAAAGCATTCTCTTGCAAATCAACGATGCTTCCAGAATGATGAAGTAACTGAGGAAGACAGGCTTGGGAACCTGCATAAAGAAACCCACAATCAGGCTTGGGATCCTGTGGTAATGACACCCTGTAATCAGGCTTGGGAACCTGCAGTAAAGATACCCACCCGTGGCTGTTACTGCATGGCTATCGGGCGTGGCCCCTATGGCGATGGGGATGCTGGTTTTATTGTGATAACCAGTAATGGCTCAGCCATCATGGACCAACGCAGGGCACTGCGCACACAAAATATAAGATACTTTGACCTGAGTAAATAAGCACTTAATGGAAGCGTTGCAAAAGAAAAATATATCCATCTTGTAGAGCAAGAGTTTCTCTTTCAGATGATACTATTCACAATTAAATCCAGGCTGACTATTTTGTAGTAATGGGCTTTGAACTTTGGTAAATAAAGCCATTTGCGCTGACACTGCCAAATTTGAAGAGATTTTGCAAGGCGACTATAAAGCCTGGGTAGTTGGAAATCCAGCTGTATTATGTCCAGCACAAAGATAAGACTTGGTAAAAAGTTCAAGTCCATATCTTTATCTGCAAGGAAATTATTGCAGTCTGAATATTGGTCAAAATTTGTCGCATTAAGTCACGACAGAATTAGGGGTACACTTTGAGTCGACTTGTTTGACCGGATTTTGCATCAGTAATCTTATAATTAATTTCGTTTGAATCAGCACAAAAAACTGTACAGGGTCTCATCTTACTAACCATTCTTATGAATTGGTTTCAATTTTATGAGACCCCAAAAATGGCATTTTGTCTGATGTCGCGCGCATGCGAACTTACTACCCTTCAGACAAGGGGGTGTAGATCAGCAAGTATTGCAGCTAGAGGCTTGAAATCTTGAGAAACTTAATTTAGCACTTGACTAGTGCTACAGATAAAATTTGAAGAAAATTGGAGACATGATGGTGGGAAGGTTTAGACCACTTGGCATGGAATGACCCTGATACAAAATAATGGATGAACGTGTGAAGCTGGTCATTCCCATATCAAACCCACCAACAAGCAACAGTACCGCCATTATGACAGCTGCCACCCATTCCACATCAAACGGTCCCTTCCCTACAGCCTAGGTCTTCGTCCAGAATCCCTGAACCATTACACCAACCACCTGAAAACAGCTTTTGCATCCCACAACTACCCTCCCAACCTGGTACAGAAGCAAATAACCAGAGCCACTTCCTCATCCCCTCAAACCCAGAACCTCCCACAGAAGAACCCCAAAAGTGCCCCACTTGTGACAGGATACTTTCTGGGACTGGATCAAACTCTGAATGTGGCTCTCCAGCAGGGATACAACTTCCTTAAATCCTGCCCTGAAATGAGATCCATCCTTCATGAAATCCTACCCACTCCACCAAGAGTGTCTTTCCACCATCCACCTAACCTTCGTAACCTCTTAGTTCATCCCTATGAAATCCCCAAACCATCTTCCCTACCCTCTGGCTCCTACCCTTGTAACCACCCCCGGTGTAAATCCTGTCTCATGCACCCTCCCGCCACCACCTACTCCAGTCCTGTAACCCAGATGGTGTACATGATCAAAGGCAGAGCCACGTGTGAAAGCACCAACGTGATTTACCAACTGACCTGCCTACGCTGTGAAGCTTTCTATGTGGGAATGACCAGCAAAAAACTGTCCATTTGCATGAATGGACACAGGCAGACAGTGTTTGTTGGTAATGAGGATCACCCTGTGGCTAACCATGCCTTGGTGCATGGCCAGCACATCTTGGTACAGTGTTACACCGTCCGGGTTATCGGGATACTTCCCACTAACACCAACCTGTCAGAACTCCGGAGATGGGAACTTGCCCTTCAGTATATCCTCTCTTCTCGTTACCTGCCAGGCCTCAACCTCCGCTAATTTCAAGTTGCCGCCGCTCATACCGTACCTGTCATTCAACAACATCTTTGCCTCTGTACTTCCTTCTCAACTGACATCTCTGCCCAAACTCTTTGCGGATGGATATGTGTGTGTGTGCGAGTGTATACCTGTCCTTTTTTCACCCTAAGGTAAGTCTTTCTGCTCCCGAGATTGGAATGACTCCTTACTCTCTCCCTTAAAACCCACATCCTTTCATCTTTCCCTCTCCTTCCCTCTTTCCTGATGAAGCAACCATTGGTTGCGAAAGCTTGAATTTTGTGTGTATGTTTGTGTTTGTTTGTGTGTCTATCAACCTGCCAGCACTTTCACTTGGTAAGTCACATCATCTTTGTTTTAAGAAAAGAATGAGAGGAAGGAAAAAAAGTAATAATTTGATTCTTCACATGATGCTATTTAAATATGCAAAGCATTGCGATGGTAACATAATGCTCATTACCTAAAACCTGCTGGAAATCATTTTGACTACAGTCATGTTACTGGAATGTGTTGCAAATAGATGTTTCCTCATATAGTTACCCCGATTAGTATTATTATTTTATCCCTTTGTTTGACAACTGGTATTTCTACTAAAGTTACTGTCTTGATTTTTGTTTTGCTCTAAGCCTCTGTTAAGTTTGACTACATATTTTAGGAATTCATCTACAGATTCATCCATCCCATGTACTCATCCATACTGCACTCTACTCAGAAGCCTCCTTTTCAAATCTTCAATCTGAGTGAGTTCATCAGATGGTTTGCTTAAATGAATTAATATTGTAATTTCTTTTTCACCTAATGCTTCCATGCTTTTCTGCCTTCCTCTATAAATTGGCTCATTCAAAAACTCATTTTCCATTCTTACTTCTTCTGTTTCAAACCAAAACATAATTGAAAAACACCTCTCAAATTCATCAAAAAATATTTCAGTGTTAATTTTTGGGCTTGTCCATGACAGCACCTTCCCAACTGCCTTCCTCTATAAATTGGCTCATTCAAAAATTCATTTTCCATTCTTACTTCCTCTGTTTCAAACCAAAACATAATTGAAAAAGACCTCTCAAATTCATCAAAAAATATTTCCGTGTTAATTTTTGGGATTGTGCATGACAGCACCTTCCCATCTAAACATTTCTTCACAAATCTGATTTTTAGATTAGCAGTCTTTACAAAGTTGACCCTATAACTGGTGTAGCAAATCAACAGAATGAATTTTACTGTCACCTAGGAATTGTTTAATTGAGAAGTTATTTAATTTCATTTATTGGTCCAGTTTATTCATTACATACTTAAATAGCCCATTGAACATAGGCCAAATCGAATTTGAGAAAGAAGGGGACAGAGAGAGAGAGAGAGAGAGAGAGAGAGAGAGAGAGAGAGAGAGAGAGAGAGAGAATTCAGTTTCATCATAAATTATAAGTAACAAAAACAACACAATTTGAACTTAGCTATAATACATGTTCAGTCTACAAGACTGCTTCTCATAGATTAAAAATTCTTTTACTGAGTAAAAACACTGTTCCATCAGAAGTGACTTAAGGTTTTGGGGAGTTCCACTATCATGTGTGGGACAGTTGTACAGTATTTTTTTGTTCATAAGACACTGTTATGTGTTGCTGACTGTCAAAAATATCAAAGCGGTACTGCATATCGAATGTAAATTATTACCTTGCACTTTGACATATTCCTGAAGAAATGCTCTATACAGATGACACAGAGAGGACATTGCATGAAATACAGAAAGAACATGTCAAGAATTAATAAAAAAATCCTGCCAATTGAAAAATCTTAATATAATAAGACAATTTTTTCCTATGAATATAGAGTGTCTCATATTATATAAACAAAATACTGCTAAAACTTATGAGTCATGAAAATTAAAAAAAAAAAAATAAATAATTTACTTCTGTCTTTTGTGGGACAGAGATGTCACATGCAGGACTCCGTACACATATCTGATGAATTGCAATTATGTGAAGGGCTCAGTTAACATTACTAGCTGTTAACTTTATTCCAAGGATACAGATGTCTAGCTTATGCAATATGTGTGATCTAGTGATGAAGGAAGTCGAAGAGTACAGTTTCAAAACCAGTGTATGCAATATTTAAAATAAACACTTTTTAAGATTGTTGGGTTGAGTGTAATATGAAGTGAAATAAGATAATATACACAGTGGCAGCTAAATATATCCCATGAAGCAGAAGTGGCCATGATTGTTTACAATTTCTTGTGTTGTAATCTTCCTCACAATTTCATTTTTATTGTAGAACTGGTCACGTGAAGGTATCTGGACCACCTTAGTGCATAATTGATATCTTGAACACCTCAGAGTCAATTTCACAAATCTCTTTAGGATATTTTTGTCCATTGTATGACACAATTACTCTACCTTCAACTGACCAACTGTCACGTTGATTGTGCTTACAGGAGAAAATTACATTGCAATCTAATGCACTCTTTTCACATTGTATTCCTTCTTCATTTATATATTCCTGCAATTTCAGGAAAATTTTTACAAGATATATGTTGTTCAATGTTTTGCTTAATTGTCTCCTGATCCACATGGAGTACAGTAGCAGTTTTGCAAACTTCAGATGGCACTTTGTAGAAGTCCTAGGCAGACTGAATAGTTGTTGCTTCCTCTCCTTGGATCATGCTCTTCTGGTGCACAAGCCACTTTGCATTTCCATGCACTCCATCCACAACACCATTTTCATGTGAAATGACAAAATATTTCCTGTTAATTTCTTGTAACACTTAACAAACAAAAAACCAAGAAGTGCAAACATGAATCAGATTTTTAAATTCTGAGGGTGGCCCATCACTCCAAATTATCACCTCTTCAAAATCAGATTCAAGTTCATTTTGGCAAATTGCATTATAAAGTGTATTCATAAAGACAAGTATTGTTCCTTTGTCCTTCTATGCTGTATTTGAACATATCAAATAAGTTTTACATTTTCCCTTGCAGAATGTAGCTGCAGCAAATAAAAGTATACTTCTGGAACTCAATGCACTCTGAATCTCATTTTGATACTCCCAGGAGTATGACATAGCAAAATCTACATGATGGACTAGTTTCCCACTTTGTATTCTTTTATCCTTTTCAAAATCTGCATACAGTATGTGTTTAATATTCATGTGATGCAGCTTTTTAGGGAATTGGTCTATGAGCAATTCAAACAATTCTCCCAGACATCTCCCTCGTCCTTACAGAGGAACTGGAACCTCCCCGTATCATCTTCTCTCCATTCTTTCCAAGGTGTTACTTTTCTAGGCTCACTTGGAATCACAAATTTACTCTCAGAACTGGATGTGGAACATTTATTTTGTAAGGTGTCTCATAAAAACATTGTCAGATAATACTTCTCCAAAATTTATTTCTTTCCATTTACCCAAACAACATACTATCTTTCATCCCTGGACACCTGTATACAATGTCAGGGCTAAAGAAACACTTGGCAGCTTGGGAATAATATTTGCTGTAATTAGATGACATTTTCATGTGCATTTCATTTGCAAGGGCCAGGCAAACTTTCTTTGTCAGTCCTTTGACTATGGCTATATTTTTCTGAGGGCATGTGGGAAGTGCGCAGACAGATTTGGTTAAAGCCTGGTAAAATGTCTGAGAACATCATTATGGTGAAATAGTCAGTGTCGGGATGCTCGGAAGAATTGCATTTTTCATTTGACCTCTGAATGAACTTTCAGTCACATGCCTTCTTTCAAAGCTCCCAGAGTTCCAGTTTTGTCATATGTTCTTTTTTTACATTTTTTAATTTCATTTATCCTTTTATCAATAATCAAATAATAGAAATGCTGGAGTAGGTTTAATAATAAATTTAAAAAAAGGAGTACAGATAAGCTACTATGAACAGCATAGCGAAAGCATTACTGTAGCCAAGATAGACACGAAGCCCACACCTATCACTGAAATACAAGTTTTTATGCTAACTAGCTCCACAGATGATGAAGAGATTGAGGAAATATATGATGTGACAAAAGACATTTCTGCTTGTGTCTGTGTATGCGCAGATGGATATGTGTGTGTGTGTGTGTGTGTGTGTGTGTGTGTGTGTGTGTGTGTGTGCGAGTGTATACCTATCCATTTTTCCCCCTAAGGTAAGTCTTTCCACTCCTGGGATTGGAATGACTCCTTACCCTCTCCCTTAAAACCCACACCCTTTCGTCTTTCCCTCTCCTTCCCTATTTCCTGATGAAGCAACCGTGGGTTGCGAAAGCTTGAATTTTGTGTGTGTGTTTGTGTTTGTTTGTGTGTCTATCAACATACCAACACTTTCGTTTGGTAAGTTACATCATCTTTGTTTTTAGATATATCATTAAATAGTTTGTATTACTTCTTGATAAGGTACTACAGTTCTGTTTTGGACTCACCCGACATATAATTCTTGCAGCGACGTGTTGGCAGGTCAGCACCGGTGAACAGCAACTGGTGCCGGTGGTGTCGGATGTAGGCTGGTTTCCATGTCTGTGTCCCTGCAATGCGTGTGAGAGCTGAATACTCCCCACACCAGATCTTCTTAGTCATATCATTCTAGACATATCTCTTCTTAGTCCAATATGTTGAGATCTTCTCTCCGGTTTTTCCCGTGACTTTCTAACGTCTTCTCCCTTATTTGTCTTTACAAATTTTCTCCCATGGATACTCTCCCCTAATCCAGTTTCTCTTAATGGTTCTCTCGTCTTGTTATGCTAGGTTGCTATGGCAACACTTGATAGCTTTTTCTCTCTTTTACGTCTCAAAATTCCTGTTGTCTTTGGTCCTTTCACACCGGTCGCCATGTTCTAATGTTTTTGATGACTAAGAGTGTATGAAGTGTATGTGCAAACTTCCCACTTCTCTTATATGAGTCGAATTACTTGGTGTATACAGTCAATCTTTTTCTCTATATAGCCAGCTTCTGGAATCTCTATAAACTTCTCCAAGAATGATGCTAGTTGCTGGAACTTAAAAGACTCTCTCACCATTTGTGAAATAATTTAGCTATCAAAGACTACTTTTCAATAACTATTGGTATATTTGAGCTACATAAGAACTTACTTCTCATAAGTAACTCATATCATCTCACATTAGAAACAGATTTAAGTCCATTTAGAAAAGAGTTGGCTTAACAACCATGTCTCTACTACAAATATATTCTAAAAAATATGCCTTGCCTCCAGAAAGCCCAAGATAAGAGATTTTTCAAAATTCAGAATCTCAACTGTTCTTTTGTCACTAACAATAGTCACATTACAAACAGTGCAGAGTAACACAGAAGTTCCTTGGTTCTTCCGTGTGCTTTCACTACAACTACAATGGATTGTCCAACAAGTACTTGTTGGTGTTGTTCAACCGCTGCATTGACCTTTTGCTCATGACTGATTTCACACCTGCACACACAGACAGGTGACATGTAGTAGATCGGGTCCCTTCTCCAAATCACATCTAAAATATCATGTGTTTGAGACAGTGGAAGGCTGAGTGGTTCTAGAATTCTTGAAACAGAGTGTCATGTAAATGTAAGAGGGAACTTTATATTGTAACAGAGGGTCCATGGACAGAGAATTAATCAACCATTATAAAATGTATAGTAAAATCCTAAAGAAAGTTATTCAGACATCAAAAGCACTATATTATGTAAAAGAAATTGATAACTCCAATAATAAAATGAAGACTGTCTGGTAAATAGTCAGCAAGGAGACAGGGAACAATAAAAAAAAGACCCGTAGAAATCTTCATAACGGAACATGAAGGGAATCTTGAGCAAAATCCTGAGATCATAGCTGAAATCTTTAATAAACACTTCCTGTAAGTGTCTGAGCAAATAGGCTGACCTTTTTGCAAAATGCAGTCCCTAACATAATAATTCAGATCCATATTAGACTTATTACAGTATCAGAAATTGAAAGAACATTTGCCTCCATGTAAACCAAGAACTCCTGTGGAGCAGACAATATTTCCAGAAAACTGTTAAAACAGTGTTTACTTCTGTAAGTGGTTTACTGTGTCATATTTTCAATGGCTCTTTGAAACAAGGAATTGTTCCTGATAGACTAAAGTATGCTATCATGAAGCCTCTCTTTAAGAAAGTGGAGAAAACTGATGTTACAAATTTCAGACCAGTATGTCTCCTGACTGTGTTTTCAAAGATACTAGAAAAACTTGTGTATTCTAGAATTTTAGAACACCTACATAAATTCAGTATTCTTAGCAAACATCAGTTTAGTTTCCTGAAAAGTGTGTCAACTGAACAAGCCATATATGCCTCTATAGATAAGGTTTTGGAATCTCTAAATGAGAAAATGGTGACAACAGGGTTATTTTGTGATTTATGTAAAGCCTCTGACACTGTGAACCACCAAATACTATTTCTGAAGGCAGACTATCTAGGAATAAGTGGTATGGTATGTAAACAGGCTGGATAGGGTAGTAGAAAGAAACACATCCATAATAACCGAAATGATAGAGATTACAATGGTAACAACTACAGAAACAGAGATAGTGGAAACTTCAACAAGGGTCAAAATGGTTCGAGACCGATATTTTGAACATCAGCAGAATAAGAACAATGGGGGATACCTATGGGCAATGTAATGCAAAAAACAATCATAGAGGTAAATATTCAGGAAACAGCAGTCTGCCTCAATGAATGTCCACAGTTTTGGAGTGAGGAAATACAACAATAACAGGACCCCCAATATACACCTACAATTAGAAAATACACTCCTGGAAATTGAAATAAGAACACCGTGAATTCATTGTCCCAGGAAGGGGAAACTTTATTGACACATTCCTGGGGTCAGATACATCACATGATCACACTGACAGAACCACAGGCACATAGACACAGGCAACAGAGCATGCACAATGTCGGCACTAGTACAGTGTATATCCACCTTTCGCAGCAATGCAGGCTGCTATTCTCCCATGGAGATGATCGTAGAGATGCTGGATGTAGTCCTGTGGAACGGCTTGCCATGCCATTTCCACCTGGCGCCTCAGTTGGACCAGCGTTCGTGCTGGACGTGCAGACCGCGTGAGACGACGCTTCATCCAGTCCCAAACAAGCTCAATGGGGGACAGATCCGGAGATCTTGCTGGCCAGGGTAGTTGACTTACACCTTCTAGAGCACGTTGGGTGGCACGGGATACATGCGGACGTGCATTGTCCTGTTGGAACAGCAAGTTCCCTTGCCGGTCTAGGAATGGTAGAACGATGGGTTCGATGACGGTTTGGATGTACCGTGCACTATTCAGTGTCCCCTCGACGATCACCAGTGGTGTACGGCCAGTGTAGGAGATCACTCCCCACACCATGATGCCGGGTGTTGGCCCTGTGTGCCTTGGTCGTATGCAGTCCTGATTGTGGCGCTCACCTGCACGGCGCCAAACACGCATACGACCATCATTGGCACCAAGGCAGAAGCGACTCTCATCGCTGAAGACGACACGTCTCCATTCGTCCCTCCATTCACGTCTGTCGTGACACCACTGGAGGCGGGCTGCGCGATGTTGGGGCGTGGGCGGAAGACGGCCTAACGGTGTGCGGGACCGTAGCCCGGCTTCATGGAGATGGTTGCGAATGGTCCTCGCCGATACCCCAGGAGCAACAGTGTCCCTAATTTGCTGGGAAGTGGCGGTGTGGTCCCCTACGGCACTGCGTAGGATCCTACGGTCTTGGCGTGCATCCGTGCGTCGTTGCGGTCCGGTCCCAGGTCGACAGGCACGTGCACCTTCCGCCGACCACTGGCGACAACATCGATGTACTGTGGAGACCTCACGCCCCACGTGTTGAGCAATTCGGCAGTACGTCCACCCGGCCTCCCGCATGCCCACTATACGCCCTCGCTCAAAGTCCATCAACTGCACATACGGTTCACATCCACGCTGTCGCGGCATGCTACCAGTGTTAAAGACTGCGATGGAGCTCCGTATGCCACGGCAAACTGGCTGACACTGACGGCGGCGGTGCACAAATGCTACGCAGCTAGCGCCATTCGACGGCCAACACCGCGGTTCCTGGTGTGTCTGCTGTGCCGTGCGTGTGATCATTGCTTGTACAGCCCTCTCGCAGTGTCCGGAGCAAGTATGGTGGGTCTGACACACCGGTGTCAATGTGTTCTTTTTTCCATTTCCAGGAGTGTAATAACGATATTAATAATGTAGCACAGGTGTCTGGAGTTGAACAGAAGGAACATCAGATTTCTCATTTATGTTTTGATCAAAAGTTTTGGAATACTATGTTTAATTATAGTGTTGTAGGTATTAATCACAAACCAGAATGTCAGAATTATGAGGATTTTAATGTGGTGTGTACTAATGATTTCTTCTCTTGGTCAGAAAACAGTGTTATTGATGTATGAAATCAGGTGATGACTGTATTGGATCTGGATTAGATGGTATTTTAAGTCGAGACTTGTAGCTTATTGCTGCAAATGAATGTAGGTGAGGAATGTGCCTTTGATGGTGATGAGACTTGTGTTGTTAATCATGTTGTTGACAAAGTAATTTTGGAAGAGGATGATAATGAGTATCAGGTTTTTGTGGAGTTTAAGAATAATGAAGTTTCAGAGTTATTTGTGAATACTGATATGATAAGTGATGTTTGTGATGATGCAAGTGAGAGTCCGGGATACCAGTCCAGTTGATGATGATGTTTGGTTTGTTTGGTTTGTGGGGCGCTCAACTGCGTGGTCATCAGCGCCCGTACAATTACCCAATCTTTGCTCAGTCCAATTTCGCCACTTTCCTGGATGATGATGAAATGATGGGGACAACACAAACACCCAGTCATCTCGAGGCAGGTGAAAATCCCTGACCCCGCCGGGAATCGAACCCGGGACCCCGTGCTCGGGAAGCGAGAACGCTACCGCGAGACCACGAGCGGCGGACACCAGTCCAGTTATAGCCTCTTTTAATTAACATCATGCAGAGTAATTGTCTAAATAGTGAAGGTGAGTCATCTGTAAGCCTAGAGAATAAAGGTAAAAGTTTTTTGAAATTTTGTTTGGGACCAAATTTATGATAACATAGATAAATGTGCATTCTGGAATTAGTTAGCTGTGGTTGGCCAAAATTTGTATCCAAATTGGTGGAAAGAAGTGTAAGAATATCTACATAGGAATTACAACATGAGTAACCAAAGTAATGCTATGGTGCCCTTCTGGTTAGCTGTGTGGTCTAACGCACTGCTTTCCAAGTGGGAAGGCTTACTGGTCCCCGGCAAGAATCCACATGGTGGATTTGTGTCAAGGTCTGGTGTGTCGGCCAGTCTGTGGATGGTTTTTAAGGTGGTTTTCCATCTGCCTCAGCAAATGCGGGCTGCTTCCCCTTATTCCACATCAGTTACACTATGTCAGGGATTGCTGTGCAAACACTTTCTCCATGTAAACTCGTACACCATAATCACTCTACCATGCAAACATTGGGGTTACACTTGTCTGGTGTGAGACAGTCACGGGGAGGGGGTTTGGGGGGGGGGGGAAGGGGGGGAAAAGGGGGGGTTCAACTGGGCTGAACTGCACAATAACCCTGGGTTTGGTGTGGGGTGGTGGTGAGGTTGTGTACCACTGAGGGTTACAGTGAGGATTAATCCTCTCCATCATTTCTAGGTCCTCAGTTCCATACAATACAATGCTATGGTATTAGTAGAGTTCATAATACCCTGTAAGAATAGTGTTGATGTAGCATTTGATGAAATTGAAAGTGATCTCTTACATGAACTGTCCAATAACAAAGATGATGATTCAGATTTTGGATGTCCTTACAGTAAGATTAAGATTTATCAGTGGGAAGGGAACTGTTTGACTGATACAGTTAGCCTCATTTGTGGTGTATCTGTACAATTTAGAGACTAGATCTAGTATAGTAAGAATCTTGTGGAAATGCCCATTGTAGATGTAAAGATAAGAGGAACTACTGGTAAGCAAAGTGAGTATGTAAAGTATCAAGTACTGTTAACATTTAGTATAGTGGACAAGAGATATGAATATGGATGCATAATGGTACCAAGTCAAGAGGAAAATATTCACTGTGTTTGTAGATTTTTAAGCCTATGTAATTTTGTTTTATTTGCCATGATTGTACTGTGTAAGATCATGTAGTTTCTAGTTTTATCTTATCCATTAATTGAGTTTAAATCTATCTGTATATGCATATGACTATATAATTGTGCTTTGTTTGTAATTAATTTAGTATGTAAGATGACGTGATATATATATATATATAAAATCACGTCATCTTACATACTAAATTAATTACAAACAAAGCACAATTATATAGTCTTATGCATATACAGATAGATTTAAACTCAATTAATGGATAAGATAAAACTAGAAACTACATGATATATATATATATATATATATATATATATATATATATATATATATATATATATATATATATATATATATATATATATGGTAACATTCCATGTGGGAAAAATATATCTAAAAAGAAAGATGATGAGACTTACCAAACAAAAGCGCTGGCAGGTCGATAGACACACAAACAAACACAAACATACACACAAAATTCAAGCTTTCGCAACAAATGGTTGCTTCGTCAGGAAAGAGGGAAGGAGAGGGAAAGACGAAAGGATGTGGGTTTTTAGGGAGAGGGTAAGGAGTCATTCCAATCCCGGGAATGGAAAGACTTACCTTAGGGGGAAAAAAGGACAGGTATACACTCGCACACACACACAAACATCCATCCGCATATACACAGACACAAGAAGACATTTGTAAAGGCAAAACTCTTTTTTTACTTTATTTATTTATTTATTTATCCATCCATAGACAATAAATGTTGTATGGATGTTGTCCAAAAGTGCATGTAAATTTATGAGAAACAAAATTTTACATTAAGTAGTACAAAGAGTAATACATACAAAATTGTACAAAAAAAGTCCAAAGAATAATACTTGATCATACAAGACACAGTAATACAAATTTTTATACATGTATACTAACAGTATTGTTACTGTATAGTCTGTTTGTCCTAAGCCTTTACTTTTGTCTTCCCTAAACAGTAAGCCGTTATATTCACTACAATAATTCAGTAAAGATCTTATCACACTCACCAACTGTCTAGCAGATATACAAAATTAACAGAAACGTCTGGGGATGAAAGACAGTGTTTTCAGTTTTGCCTTAATATAAACGTTATTAGAATTATTTATTGGCCTAAATAGTCATTTACTGTGTAAAAACATTGTTCAAGTAGAAGTTCTTTAAATTCTACTTTTAATCTGTTTCATCTTCTAACTTTCTGATATTGGCTGGCAGTATGTTATAGAATTTTGTACCAATATGGCTCACATGCCTTTTTGTGTGCATTCTTTTTGTTCACTGAGTATGGAGTGCTGTGCTATTGCGAGTATTGTAGTTATGCAGGCCATCATTTGTCTGAAAATCTGCAAGGTTGGCCCTGACATGTAAATCACATTCGTACAAATATAAGGAGGGTACTGTTAGATCTTTAAGCTTGTTGAATAAGGGTTTGCATTGAGTCTGTGGGTGACTGCGTGCTATTATTTGGATAGCCCTCTTATGTAACAGAAAGATTTGTTTTAGATGGCAAATGGTGGAACCCCAAAATATTATTCTGTATGTTGCAAGAGACTGAAAATTGGTAAAGTATGCCATCCTGGCACCCTCTGCAGTACAGACATTTGCAATAATTCTAAGAGGAAAACAGGCTGAGTAAGTTTTTGCATAAGTTTCATTACATGTTCATTAAAATAAGATTTTCATCTACATGAATCCCCAGCAACTTTGCTGATTCCACTCTGTCTATGGCCTTGTCACTTATTCAGAATTCCACCAGTACAATACTAGAAATAAAGAAAGATTTTACATTGGCAGCCACAGAACAGCACTTTACAAAAAGAGGCCACAGTACACAGGTATAAAATTAACTAATGCACTGCATAGTGCAATTAAAGTGAAACATCAGCTAAAGAAATTTTTAGTAAAACACCATTTCTACACATTATAAGAGTACCATACTTATATGAAGAACAAATGCTTTGATAATTATGTGAATAGAAATCAGTAAACATCTTATTGTAATTTTGTTGTAAATTAATGACGTATTCAGAAGAATGTGTCTTGTGTATTGTACAAATAACTTTAATCATTACTGTTTCTTTGTACATGTGCAGTGTACCATTTGATGTTGAATAAAGCTATTATTATTATTATTATTATTATTATTATTATTATTATTATCATCATCAATGGATCAAGATTTACGTTTTGACATATTTTCCCAAACTGCATATAATTTGTTTTATTTGCATTGAATGTCAACCGGTTTGCATTGAACCAAGTGTGGACATTATTTATTACTTGATCAGTAGTTGTCTGCAGCATTTGCTTTGGTTTACCTATTATCACACTAAAGTCATCTGGAAATAGTATGACCTCTGCTGCTCCATTTGAGGTGTGAAAGTCATTTATGTAGACAAGGAACAAAAAGAGACCTAGAATATTGCCTTGTGGCACTCCTATTTCCACTTTTTTTTATTATTATTTAAAAATCTGATACTAAATTTATTTTGTTGTTTGAGTAACAGTCCTACAATCTTTGTTCTGTTTTGTAGGTACGTTTCAAACCACTTTTTCCCTGTCCCATGAATACCTAATGCTTCCAGTTTTTCTAAAAGAATGCTATGATTGACATCATCAAATGAGATGAGATCTAAATTTGTTACTACTATGCTGAAGGCTTTTTTTTTTATTTTGGAAAATGCTGGAAGGAGGGATATTGGCTGATAGTTTTTTACCCTATGCTTGTCACTGGTTTTCAATAATGACTTCACTTTTTTCCGGAAACACTCCTTCATTAAATGATAAGTTGGATATGTATGCCAAGGACCTCACAATTTGTGCAGCTCTCATGATTATGATATAAACAGGAACTTCATCTACTCCCTGGTGACATTTTAGGTTTCCAGCTCTTTATTACTTTCAACACTTCATGTTTATCTGTTGGATGTATCCTCATGGTACAAGTGCTTTTGGAAATTTAGGTTTTTCTTGGTTTGTAAATTTTGAGCTTAATGAAGTTGTTGCACTTATGAAATAATTGTTAATGTAATTTGACAAATAATGCTTTTTTATACTGACATTTTCTGTGTTCTTGAGAATGATATCCTGGTCTTCACATCTCTTTCCTGTTCCAGTGTTAACAATACCCTGTATGGCTTTTTATTTGTTATCAGACTGTCTTATTAAGTTTGGAAAGCACATTTCAAAATATCACATGAAAATTGTAGAAAAAGTGTAATATGCATCATTCGTATTTGTTAGGGACAGCACTTCTGCCCAGGACTGACTAGTTAGGATATTTGTAAATTCTACACAGTTTTCAGTGGAAAATTTTCTTTTATACATGAAGGAATTGAAGGAATATTGAGGACGAGAGCATTATGGTCTGATAATCTGAAATCAGTATTTGTTACTTACATTTCTGTGGATCGCACATTTGAAAATATATTATCTATAAGACTGTTTGTATTATATGTTATTCTTGTGGGTTTTTGTACATGTGGAACCAGATTGAAACTACATACTAGATTTAGGAATTGATTTTCTAGCCTACTTTCATTCATAAGATTTATGTTGAAATCCACACAGACAGCTACAGTGGCTCTTTCAGTAAAAAAGAATGTTTAGCAGTGTCTCTAATTTCTTAATGACTATGTCTGTATCCCCAGTAGGTGATCTGTATATTGCTATGAATATGACTTTTCCCTATATTTCATACAACTTTATAGCTGCTGCTTCAAACTGATTTCCCACACTCAATGATTCAGCTTCACACAACCTTTTGTACCTGATACTTGCTTTTGTAAAGATACATACACCTCCATTTTTGGCATTTTTTCCACAATGCTGACTTGGCAGTTTATATGGATGACTCTTAATGATACTTAGTTCAAAACTTCTGCACCAATGCTCCATGATACACATGGAGTCAGTGTTTGAGCCATCAATTGCTACCTCATGTTCTAGTGATTTGTTTCTAAGGCACTGAATACTTAAAATCTGCAGGTAATTAGGGTGAGAATTGGTTACAGTTTTATTTACATTTTGTGTTGTCATATTCATTCCCATGTCCTCGTGAGATACCAAAAATCCTTGGGAAGGATAGGTTTTCTGCAACTCTCTGGACATACCTGTACATTGGGCTGTGGTGAGTTGCTTGTTGCACTATTGGTGCTGCTGCTAATGTACTTAATACTGCCATTTCTATCTTTGTTGTTGACAGTGATACTGTTTCTGACACTTCCAATGTTGGTTCTGCCACTACTGCTGTGACTTCCTGTGAAGTTGGAGTCTTCCCATTTTCCTTGTTTTCATCTAAAATGATATTTGGATGATGAGGAACTGTAGTTATCATGGTGTTCAGATCATTGTTGACTGTTCTTTGTGTTAACGTTTTGTCTTTTTTTACATGCTTTGCTGGTGGTGAAGATGGTTCTAATGCTTTTACCTCTTTTTGCAATGCTTTCGTTGTGGAGTTTGGCAATGGCGATGCGTTTATCATTTTGGTTTTGAATTTATTTTGGTGTTTTTTTGATTTCCTTTGTTATCAGGTTTGTCAGATATTGTTTCCGCAAGCCATTCAGGTGAAGTCCATGTTGTGTGTGGAATCAACGTCCCATATTGCTTATATCAACATATTTCATGTTTTTAAAATGTCCACAAACTGATTGTTGGCCCTTTTTATTTCCGTATTAACACATGACCATCTTACAAGATCACAGCGATGCAGAACATTGACCATTACTACATTTGTGTTAGTGAGATTTCTCGGGCACTGTATAAGATAGCACATGGCGCTTACTGTTTCATTTTTTAGATGTTGTTTGTGCCTCCCAGGAGTACAACAGAGTCTTTATCGTGCAGATTTTTTACCTCTGTGGCTGAAGTAACTTTTTTAATTTCCCCAAGTGGGGCTCCTGGTTTCACTATACCACACGAATATGTTTTAGTTGTTTCTTTTGGCTTACTTGCAAGTCCATGACCATGGCTGTCTGAAACCACAAACAGTTTTCTGTTACTGGAGTACACAGTGTGGGAATCATTTTGTATTTTTTTTACTAAACACTTCGGTAAAATTTTTGGTTGGCACATTTACATAGACCTCATTCATACTTGTTTTTGTCAGTAAATTTTCTTCTCCTACCTTATTCACCGTGCCTTTTTGCTTTTCCTATCATTCATGTGGAGTAGATGTTGCGGTTTCACTGTTGGCTGTTGAAAATACTTGAAATGTGTTTTCGTGCACAAAGCTTGCATTACTTTTGCAGGTTTTCCAGTTTTGCACTATGGTCTTGCTATTATTGCACAAAACATTTGACCACTTTTCAGTAATGGACGAACTATCTTGTGCAAGTTTTACCGCCTTCATCTCACTATTTTCTTGCCATATTTATGAAATATCTGATTTCAAACTACTGATTATGAATTGTAAGCTTGTTATGCATTCATTCAGTTTTGTTATTTTGTCTTTACAATTTTCACATGATATCTTTTTAACTGCAAAATTTACGTTTTTCTCAAAGGACAGTTCCTTAAATTTTAGACCTGCTCTAGCCGCTATCATGACATACACTATCTGAGTATATCTATATGTAATAGCTTATTAGAATTTTTTTTTATTGCATTTACCTCTGTTTATTAATGTTTCATATGTGAATACTTTTTAATTTCAATTGACATAAATCCCATATAATTGATGTTAGAATAACTAAGGAGGATATATCTCATTGTGAAGGAGGTATTGAACAGAATATTTAGTACACAAAACAATGTTTCAGGATTTGATGTGAATGCTAGACAGTAAGTTACCTATCCAATGGAGTGTGTGATAAGAGCTATAGGAAGGAAGCTGAAAGATGTGTGTGGATCCGCTCCCCACACTGCTGTATGGCTGTACCCTGCTGGACCAGTCAACTTGCAAGAGATCTTGGGTGCTGTGTAACGTACTGGAGCATTAGTTGAATGGATGTGTGTTATGACAAATATTTGTGAATTGTTAGCCAGGACCACTGAAGACAACATTATTCAGCATAAATTCATGGTTCTTTTTTTTATTATTATTATTGGAGGATTGACTTTCCAATCATTATGTAACTTTACATCAGTAGCCTATGTATTTTTTTATCATTTGAAAATGAATCTTCTAGGTCTTTGTGTATGTAGGTTACTTGTATGGACAGTTAACAAATATTGTGGAAGACATTTACTGGTATGGATAAGATAATTAAGATGTATACATGTCTGGTTTCATACACTGATTTTGGTTCTCAAGCTACTGAACTGTGCCATCATTCAAAGCTAGTTATGACTATGTTTACATGTATTTATCCTGAATATTGCACTATTATATCTGATTGGAACTTGAGTTGTGGACAGATTAATGGATAGCTGTGTTTTGGGTACGTCTGGTCTTCGCAACTGTTTTAGTGTGTACTCAAGGAGAATGTACAACCATTTATTGACACTAGATGCTTCTCACAATTACTCTTTGCATATGATTGAACTTACTGCTATGATTATGAGCTTTATCCATTTTGTTGTGTCGAAACATTTTTGCTGGGTTGTACAGGGTAAGGTTTAGATTCATGGGTCATGTATTATAATAAGTAAAAAAAAATGTAAATGGAAAAATAATTAAAGTATAGTACAATTGCATTATGAGTAAATGTTCTGTGTGTACAAAATTGTGGAATTTGGACTTCCTCTCTTACATTTCAATTGTAGATGCAAGCAACCAACACCAAGGATACAAGTGCATCTCAGAAAATGAAGAAAAACTTCCCAACTTGGCTCCACTTCAATAAAAATACTTAATACTTCTCTTATTCAGAATCACAGAGAATACACAACACTTGTAGCACATCATACTTCAAGCAATACATCTTAACCATCCTTCTACATATGAGAGAGTGAAACAAAATTGTGTACAAGAAAAAGTGACTGATTTTTTTTTGTACATTTGTCTGTGTCTTACCACACATTCATAATTAATGTCTTTGGTGATGCTTCTGGTCAATCACTGTTTCATTTTTCTTCTATTTTTTTAAAATAAATTTTAACTTTACCATATCCTGGGGATCTTTCACCATGTACCTACACAATTGCCCCCTCACTGTATGTTGACATGGTATGGAGACATTCAGTGTTTTTTGAACGTACATATTTATATTTACATTTGCTGATAGGGGTTGATGCCCTTTATGTGTTGGCTTCTCTTTTATTTAAAGGGATGGATAAAACAGCTCATCCTATGTATGCTAAAGTTCTACAAGAAATTGAAAGATTATATACATGATATGCTAGTTCATTAGGCCTACATATATTAATTTAGCTCACTGACAATAATATTCAATTTGCTTTGGCCTCACTTCCAGTTTTTGCACTTGCGCACTGGTAGGTTTGGAGGCTAAGCAAGAGTCACTATCAATTAACCTGCTAGTTGCTACCATCCTACATGCATGCACTCATTTTATTAGTGTTGATTTCATAGTAAGTGTCACACTGTCACCTGAGTATTACATATTAAAGAATTGCTGTGCCATTTGTCTTCACTCTGGGTGCTGTGAGTGTATGCTTATTTTTCAAAATCTGATGCTGTGGCAGAAATTCTCCATTCTTATGGCTTGCGTATCATTATTACCTGTTGTACTTGCATTTTCAGGGGTGAGAAAACTGGCCAACAGCATTTGTCAGTAAGGTAAGTACTGGGTTGAACAACTATAGTTCACTTATTGAAATATCAGGTTTTGTGAGACACAATACTCAGAAATTATTTCATTGCACACATATGTTAATGTCACCACACTTCACCACCCTCTTGTTGAAAGACACATATAGCTGTCCAAAACATTATATAAATTGCTTCTCTTTGAAGTTCATTCCTTCACATGTAGTTTGGTTTCCAATGAAAATTCATATAAGTATTGAGTTAAAACAACATGCATAACAGGATAGCTTATATCTATGGCTGACGTTCCATCTATCACTTATATTACGAACATAAATTTCTTAAGTTTTAAAATGTCATAAGTTTTCATTAATCAAGTTCTGCTACTATAGTTGTTTGTTAGTTTTTAAATTATTTTTGTTCACATGATGTATATACTACATGATTAAAAGTACAAGGACTGGAACTTAAATAGTGGCAACTATTTATTCACAACCACTACAAAAGAGTTACATGTTAGCACTTGTTACTGTACTTCGAAGTAGCCACCAAGGTTTTGTAGAACCCATTGCCAGTGATGTGTAAGGTGTAGTACACCATTAGCACATCTTGATCTGTTGATGGTGCGAATGGAGTAGTCTAAAGTTATAGTGATTTTCATATATGACTGTGATGGTGTTATCCTAAAGCATTATGTTCCTTCATGGCAGACAGTCAATGCACAGTATTACTGTTCATTTTTCGCACACCACCTGTGACCAGCTTTGCGAAAGAAGCTGTGACACTTTCTGTGCAACCCACCCATCATTTTCCATGACATTGTGTGGGCACATACAATGCAAGCTGTGGCTGCTCTGTTCAGTCGATGGGACTTGGAAGAACTGTATCATCCGCCATACTCCCCAGACATAAGTCCTAGTGACTTTGATTTGATTCTAAAGACAAAGGAATCACTTCTTGTCATTCACTTCAGAACTGTTCTAAAGATTTGACAGGCAGTAGACTGCTCCATTCACACCATCAACAGAACAGGTTCTGCTAACAGTATACTATGCCTTCCACATCACTGGAAATGGGTTCTATACAACACTGGTGACTACTTTGAAGGAGAGTAACAGGTGCAAACATGTAACTCTTTTGTAACGGTTGTGAATAAATAGTTGCCACTTTTTAAGTTCCAACCCTCGTATCCAAACATCCCCCAAAACATACATTTTTCATATTAAGTGCATTGTGCTACCACCTCCTGCCAGGTACTCCATATCAGTGACCTCAGTAGTCATTAGACATCGTGAGAGAGCAGAATGCGGTGCTTTGTGGAACTCATGGATTTCGAATATGGTCAGGTGATTGGTTGTCACTTGTGTCTTACCTCTGTATGTGAGATTTCCACACCCCTAAACATCTCTAGGTCCACTGTTTGCAATGTGATAGTGAAGTGGAAACATAAAGGGACATGTACAGCACAAAAGCATACAGGCCGACCTCACCTGATGACTGACAGGGACCACCGACAGGTGAAGGAAACCAATGTGAACGGATGTGCATACTGGGGGAAGTCATCCAAGATGTGGAAAGAGTCCTTCCGGATGCCATGAAGGATACAGGGTGCAGCCAACTGCAGGTGGTGGCTCATGTCGGCACTAATGATGTGTGTCGCTATGGATTGGAAGAGATTCTCTCTGGTTTCTGGTGGCTATCTGAGTTGGTGAAGACTGCCAGTCTTGCTAATGAGATGAAGGCAGAGCTCACCATCTGCAGCATTGTCGACAAGACCATTGCTGACCTTTGGTACAGAGCTGAGTGGAGGGTCTGAATCAGAGGCTCACACAGTTCTGCGACCATGTAGGCTGCAGATTCCTCGACTTGCACCATAGGGTTGTGGGGTTTCGGGTTCTGCTAAATAGATCAGGTGTCCACTACACACAGGAGGCAGCTACATGGGTAGCAGGGCCTGTGTGGCGTGGGCAGGGCAGCTTTTTAGGTTAGATAGTCTTGGGAAAGATCAAAAAGGGCTCCAGTCTCAAAGGGCACAGCACAAAGAAACAACGAGAATCGACCAAGCAACAGTTGGTATTGTAGTTGTAAATTGTAGCTTTGTTGGAAAAGTACCAGAGCTTCAAGCATTGATAGAAAGCAATGAAGCTGAAATTGTTATAGGGACAGAAAGCTGGCTAAAGCTGGAGATAAATTCTGCCGAAATTTTTACAGAGGTGCAAACCGTGTTCTGAAAGGATTGATTAAATAAAGTAGAAGGTGGTGTGTTTGTGTCTGTTGGTAGTAGTTTATCTTGTAGTGAAGCTGAAATAGATAGTTCCTGTGAATTACTATGGGTAGAGGTTATACTCAACAGCCATACCAAAATAATAATTGGCTCCTTCTACCGCCCCCCTGATTCAGATGATATGATAGCTAAACGCTTCACAGAAAACTTGAATCTCCTTACAAATAAGTACCCCACTCATACAGTTATAATTGTTGGAGACTTCAATCTACCCTTGATTTTTTGATGAAAATACATGTTCAAAGCCAGTGGTAGACAGAAAACATCTTCCAAAATTGTACTAAATGCTTTCTCTGAGAATTACTTTGAACAATTAGTTCATGAGCCCACACAAATTGTAAATAGTTGTGAAAACACACTTGACCTCTCAGCCACAAATAATCCTGATCTAATAGTGAGCATAATGATGGATACATGGATTAGTGAACAAAGGCCATTGTAGCAAGGCTCAAAACCATATCAACCATAACTACTAAAAATAAATGCAAAATATATCTATTTAAAGCAGCAGATAAAAATTCACTTGATGCCTTCCTAAGAGAGAGTCTCCATTCCTTCCAAGCCAATTATGTAAGTGTAGACCAGATATGGCTCAAATTCAAAGATACAGAATTGACAGCAATAGATAGATTCATATCGCATAAGTTAATAAGAGACAGGACTGATCCACCATGATACACAATACACATTAGAACACTGTTGCAGAAGCAATGGAAAAAGCATGCAAAATTCAGAACGCAAAATCCCCAAGACTGGCTAAGTTTCACAGAAGCTCAAAATTTAGTGCGGACGTTAATGCAAGATGCTTTTAATAGATTCCACAGTGTAATATTGTCCCAAAATATGGTAGAAAACCCAAAGAGATTCTGGTCATATGTAAAGTACACCAGTGGCAAAAAACAGTCAATACCGTCACTGCACATCAGTGATTGAAATGTTAGCAATAATGGTGCCACTAAAGCAGAGTTACTAAATACAGTTTTCCATAATTCCTTTATGAAAGAAGACAAAGTAAATATTCCAGAATTTGAAACCAGAACAGCTGTTAGCATGAGTGACATAAAAGTAAATATTTTAAGTGTTGTGAAACAACTCAAATCAGTTAAGAAACCCAAGTCTTCCGGTCCATATGGTATGCCAATCAGGTTCCTCTCCGAGTATGCAGACACAATGGCTCCTTTCTTAGCTAACATGTACAACTGATCACTTGACAAATGGTCTGTGCCTAAAGACTGGAAAGTACCGCAGGTCACAGCAATATTCAAGAAAGGAAATAGGCGTATCTGATTGAATTACAGATCCATATCACTGACCTCAATTTGCAGTAGGATTTTGGAGCATATACTGTACTCGAACATTATGAATCACCTTGAAGAGAATGACATATTAGCACTAAACAAAGAAAATTATGAGGTCATCCACATGGGTACTAAAAGAATTCTGATAAATTTTGGGTATATGATAAATCGCACAAATCTAAGGGCTGTCAATTCAACTAAATACCTAGGAATTACAATTACAGGCAACTTAAATTGGAAAGACCACATAGATAATATTGTGGGGAAGGCAAAACATAGACTGTGCTTTGTTGGCAGAACACTTAGAAGATGCAACAAACCCACTGATGAGACAGCCTACATTACACTTGTCCGTTCTCTGCTGGAATATTGCTGCGCAGTATGGGATCCTTACCAGGTAGGATTGACGGAGGATATCGAAAAAGTGCAAAGAAGGGCAGCTCATTTCGTGTTGTCATGCAATAGGGGTGAGAGTGTCACTGATATGATATGCAAGTTTGGGTGGCAGTTACTGAAACAAAGGCAGTTTTCTTTGCAGCGAGATCTACTTATGATATTTCAATCACCAACTATCTCTTCCAAACACGTAAATATTTTGTTGACACCCACCTATGTAAGGAGAAATGATCATCATAATAAAATAAGAGAAATCAGAGCTTTAATGGAAAGATTTAGGTGTTACTTTTTCCCACACACTTTTCAAGAGTGGAATTGTAGAGAAATAGTATGAAAATGGTTCAATGAATGCTCTCCGGGCACTTAAGTGTGAATTGCAGAGTAACCACGTGAATGTAGATGAGAATGTGTAGTAGGCAGACATCTATCCAGACCATCACACAGGAATTCCAGACTGCATCAGGATCCACTGCAAGTACTATGACAGTTAGGTGGAAGGTGAGAAAACTTGGATTTCATGTTCGAGCAGCTGCTCATAAGCCACACATCACACCAGTAAATGCCAAACAATGCCTCATTTGGTGCATTGGCATTGGATGATTGAACAGTGGAAAAATGTTGTGTGGAGTGACAAATCATCGTACACAGTGTGGCAATCTAGTGGCAGGGTGTGGGTATGGCAAATGCCCAGTGAACGTCATCTGCCAGCACGTGTAGTGCCAACAGTAAAATTTGGAGGCAGTGGAGTCATGGTGTGATCTTGTTTTTCATGGAGGAGGCTTGCACCCCTTATTGTTTTACATTGCACTACCACAGCACAGGCCTACATTGATGTTTCAAGCACCTTTTGTGTCTCACTTTTGAAGAGCAATTCGGGGATGGTGATTGCATCTTTCAGTATGGTCAAGCACCTGTTCATAATACATGGCCTGTGGAAGAGTGGTTACATGATGATAATATCCATTTAATGGACTGGCCTGCACAGACTTCTGACCTGAACCATATAGAATACCTTTGAGATGTTTTTGGAACGCCGAATTCACGCCAGGCCTCACCGACAGACATTGATACCTCTCCTCATCCAGCACTCCATGATTCCCCAAGAAACCTTCCAGCGTCTGATTGAACATATTTCTGTGAGAGTGGAAGCTGTAATCAAGGCTAAAGGTGGGCCAACAACATATATTAATTCCAACATTACCATTGGAGGGTGCCACAAACTTGTAAGTCATTTTCAGCCAGGTGTCTGGATATACTTGATCACATGGTATACAAATTAATTACATAACACATTATTATGATACTATACATGCATATAATACATTTATATTTCATTTTATAGCTAGGCTTTTATCACTCATTTCTTCTTTAGGTAGAGGAGAGAGAAAAACATTCAAAATGGTACTAAAACATTATCCAATGCTGTCTTAACTACACTTGACACCACCTACTTTGTTTTGGAGGGAAGAATGGAAATACTCATCTACTGGTTCAAGGATTTATGAGGAAATGTTACTTGCACAATCATGGACTAGTTGCTAACTTTAATTTCAAGGAAATGATGTTTACTGTCTAATGTTGTTTCTTCATGCACTTGTTGTAGCTTAGTGTAAAATATGAAGAAGTTTCATCCATCATAGACTTATCTTCCTTGAATACCTGTGAATGTCATTATTTATGCTTTCATATGATAAGAAAAAATTAGTTAGTTTTTGTAAAATGAGATGCTTAAATATTTATGTGTATTCTGCTGTGAATAGGTACTGATAAATGTCATCGAGGTATACTGTGACGATGCATATTTTCATTTATCTTTTTTCTTATGACCTTTGTATAAATATCCTTACAACTAAATTGTTTACTCAAGGTGCAGCCCATTTCTTCATTTGGTACCAGCTACTCTTGACATAATTTTCTTCCTCTGCATCATGACAATGCACTGGTCACTGAAAGAAAAAAATACTTACAATTAACTTAAACCTAATTGCATTATGTAGCTCAGTGGCCATTGATACATTTGGTAATTTCATCCATCTGCAGATATTTCCATATTTAATTTAAATTCATAGACGTTCATTTACTCTGCTACCCTTTATGATCATTTACTCTGCAAAGATATTTCTTTGAAATTTCTTACGGTCTTTTGTCATTTCTTCTTAGCATACACATCTTGTATATTTCTTCATAGTGCTTCCTTTTGCTTGTAAATATGTTGTATATAGCTTAGTATTTAATTAAATCTCTATGTATATATAGCAATAGGTTACTTAGTTCTTAGACAGTAGACAAAATTGACTAGTATCTCTGTTTACTTTGTATTTAAGTTAGGTACTTGTATGTATCGAATTCCTATTTGGATGCAGCTTCTGCCATTCTGTCATGCATGCACACAGTTCAATGCTTCCTCTCCTACTACTGACGTCAGTGAGTATTGTTGAGCATGCACAGCTGAGCCATAAGCCAATTTTGTTTATACTTTCGCTTCATGTGAAGATGTGTATTACTTCTCATTCCTGTGACTTTATTCTTATGTGTACAAATCAAAGAATTACTTATACCTATGCAAGCAACTTCATCTTAAAATACACTCCAGAAGAAAAAATTACAGTTAGAGTTATGTACACTATGTACAATTATCCTATGATAGAAAAGAAAAAAATGCTACCTAGCTCCATTATTCTATAGAAGCTTTAATATCTCTGTGAGGGTGCAGACACTTGTCTCTCCCTGTTTTCTCATATACTAATCTGTACATCCCAGGGTATGGTATTTTGGAAATTATATATGCTCCTGAATAGAGCAATTGCCACTTCTTATTCAGTTTGCCAAATTTTGTCAATTTAGGGTGCATCCATAAGAGGATTCGTTGCCCTTGAAAAAACTGTGTAATGTGTTTCAGTTTCTTATTATACATTTTCTTTCAATACTTGGCCCTGTTTTCTAGTGTATTCATGGCTAGTTGGTCGTTTCTGTAGTGGTTACTTTTGGTATGAGCAACTCCCACTCATTTGTTTGTTTTGTCCAGAACATTAATTCATCAGGTATGTAACCTGTTGAAGAATGTGGAAGGTTATTGACAACTTGCATGAAAAGAGTTATGTATTCCAACCATCGGGTGTGTTTGAGAGGGGTGCTATGTCCTAATGAACTGTTTAAATTCTTTAAAGACTCATTCTACTGGGCTTGCTTCTAGGTGAAAAAAGCTTACTAATGCATGTTGTATGCTGTATGAGGTCATAAATTTTTTTCACTTTTGCCCAACAAAATATGAAGCATTATCAGTTAGTAGTACCTTTGGTTTACCTATTTTTCTCAGATAGTCTTCCCAATTCTTTTTCTGATATTTGTGGCTGTTGCAGTTTTAATGGAATACATTTTGATATGTTTCAAGAAAATATCATATAGTGCTACTATGTATCCCATTCCTCCTTTACTTCCTGGATATGGACCAGGTATGTCCAGGGATACTATATCTAGAGGTTTTTTGTGAGTATAGAGTGTAGCTCAGTATATTTTGACACATAGGACTGTTTTGATTTTGGACATATTGCACACGTTCTTAATACTTGCAGGACTTGCATACTCAAATTTGGAAACTAATGAAGTGTAGCAATTTTTTCAGTACATTTACCTACTCCATGATGCCCCCTTATTTCATGTGTGTGTCTTATAAACTCGTTGATATAATCTTTAGGAATACACACTCACCATTGATCAGATTTTTCATGTTTTCTATGAAACAAAACACCCTTGTACTCCTGATACCATTTACTTGCCTTCCACCTTCATCTTTCTTTAGGTTTTGCATGAATTTACTCCATCTGTGATCTTGCTGTTGCATAATTTTTATTTGCTTACTAAACTTATGGTAATCTACCTGTTTTGTTGTACCTTGCATTAATAACGTTTTGATTTCTGCATCTTGCTCTGGTAGTTCACTAAATTCCTCTAAACCTTGTGGTAACCTAGACATGGTTTCTGGAATAACATTCAGACTTCCTTTAATATAAATGATCTTGAAACTGAAGTCTTGTAAGTATAGACACCATCCAGCTAATCTACAGTGCTATTGATTACTTGTTAAAAGAAATTACAGTGACTGATGGTCACCGTAAACTTTGGTATTCTTGTCCCACAAAAAAATATTCAAAATTTTTAAATGCCCATATTACAGCTAAACTTTCCATTTCTGACACAGAGGAAGATATTTCTGCTTCTGATTATGTGCAAGTAGCAAAACTGATGACCTTGCGTACTTCCTTACCTTCTTCTTCTAGCATCTGGAAGAAGCATGCCCCCAACCCTGAGATGAGGCAATTGTGCATAGACAAAAATACTTGGACATGTCAGGGTGGCTAAGAATGTTTGCATTGCATGCTTGATGTTACTTAAGTTCCCCTGACACTTATCATCCCATAATCCAGGACTATTTTTTCATAACAAATTGAGTAATGCATCACTGTTTATCAGTTTCTGTGGTATGAATTTACGAAAAAAGGATGCTAGTCCTAAAAAGGATTTTAGTTGTTTTTTGTTCCTTAGAGCTGGGCAATTGTGTACAGCATCAAGTTTTTTTCAGATCAGGTAATGTACCTTGTTCTGACGCAACATGTCCTAAAAACTGGACTTGCTCCTTACCAAAACTAGACTTTTTTAAACTGGTTGTTACTCCATAATCTGAAAATTGATGAAGTATCTGTTCAAGAAGCCTGATATGTTCTAACCAAGTGGGTGTGGCTATTAGCACATCATCCACTTAAACAGGGACTTCGCTAAGCAATTCTGGTCCTAAGGCCTTGTCCATTGTAGATATGGTAATATTTTCTTCTGAAACATTGTGGATCCAATCTTGTAGATTAATGTTTACCTTGTTCACTATTTCATTTTTTTTCTGGACAGCTTTTTCTACTACATCTGTGTATAACTTACAATTGCTACTAACTTCTCTGCAATGGTATCCCTTTTATCTAACATACCTGCTTCAGCTTGACAAACGTTACTTAGATTTTCATTCATCTTCTCTCTCTCCTTCTTAGCACAAGCTGAGTCAGATTTTAATGCTGATACCCTTAAAGTAAGCTCTTCTACAGCTAGAGGTACACCTTCATAGTCATTGTTTATTTGTTAACAGCAGTGGTTACCTATTTTACAGTCAAACACAACTGGTTTTGTGTGGCTTCAATATTTGTGTTCACATCTGTTATTTTCTTTATCTGTTGCTCTACTAGACCATGATAGTCATTAGAAGAATCTACCTTCTGTTTTAACCCATAATGTTACTATTAACTTCAGAAAGTACTTCATGCTTTACTTGTTTTCTCATATCATTCAATTTTTCGTCAATTTCAGTGTGAAAATTTTTGGCTAAGTCATTCAATTTCTGTGAGACTGTGTCTTGCATATCCTTGAATACTTAATATGGCTCTTGTTTCATTGTATTTAAATCTTGTGTAACAGTGTTTTGTTGATGTTTTACTATGTTCATGTCTTGTGTCAAATTATCAATTTTGATATTCATATCTTGCTTCATATCACTAAAATTTGAGTTGATACTATTTAATTTCATGTTTACCTTAGATAATAACTGCCACAGCAGTGCATCAGTTGTACTACTGTGGTTGCTGTCAGCCGAACATTCCTAGTTAATGTTTGTGTTCTGAACAAGTGGTGTTTGAAACATGTTGTCAAGATTCATACTTGTATCACTTTCCGTTTCATTCATGAGCAGTATATCACTATGGGAGATGCATGACATTGTCTCATCAATTTTAAACATTGTGCCATCAAGGTGGTTCTACTGTGGACTGTCGTTATCATTTGTCACATCTGCGACACTCATCTCTGACCTACTTAAACTTTCTGCAGTACGCATGCATGGCACGTGAACTTCAATTGTTTGATCCCACAATTCTACGTCATCTTGGCTGACTCCATTTTCACTATTGCTTTCAATAATGGACATATATTTTTCTGTCATGTTGTATTAATATGCAACAATAAAAATTTCACGAAAAAGTTTACAATTTTTTATGCTAATTATTACACTTGATAATTGTAATTTATGCAATGTCAAAGCCTGTTTCACATCTATTATGCTATGCAAACTATTGTGTCACAATCCTTTGTGTTTTACTGACAACGTGTATCACACTGAAAAATTCCTGTAAATTTTCTACCATAAAATTCAAGGAAGGAACAATGAGGAAAAGGCTTCTATCTACACCAAAAGAGGTGCTACAAAGTGTGACCATGCAAGCAACTTGTGTAACCATCTTACCTCTGCTGCACCAAACAAAATAGCTTACTATGAAAAATTTTACTTAACCTGTGTCCAATTCTTATTTCTTTCCAAAATTTTCTCCTCAGTTTTTGCCTTTTTGCTACACTTGCTCCCTGTTGTAATTCACACAAACAGAAAATACAGACAATTAGTTTTTATGACTAATAACAATGTCATAGAATTTTCTTACTATAACAATAGTTAACAAACCCTGCTTACAACCTATGCCCTGAAGTTGTGGCATTTAGCTCACCAGTTGTATTATGATAAATAAAAAGTATTTATAAATGGAAAAAATTAAAGTATGGTACAATTGGGTGGGGGGGGAGGGGTCCAACAGTGGTCTAAGCCACTTTTTTTAGAAATAGAGAAACAGAAGGTCAAAAATGGTTCAAATGGCTCTGAGCACTATGTGACTTAACTTCTGAGGTCATCAGTCACCTAGAACTTAGAACTAATTAAACCTAACTAACCTAATGACATCACACACATCCATGCCCAAGGCAGGATTCAAACCTGCGACTGTAGCGGTCGCTCGGTTCCAGACTGTAGTGCCTAGAACCGCACTGCCACTCCGGCCTGCTGAAGGTCAAAGTTATCCAATTGTGGTTTATCTTGGAATTTGGAAATCCCACTTTTTTGGTAGTGGTGTATACCATGATGATTGTTTAACGTAACCACAATGTTATAAAGTCTTTTGTGAATCAGTTTTAGAGAGAGTGCAGTTTTTATGAGGCACTTGCAACTCATCCTCTTGGTTAGACCACTGTTGCACTGACATTTTTGTGTACATGAGAAAGAAGAAAATATGTTATTTGAATAAATGTAATGTAATTAATCATATGTACATCCTAATAGTTCCTTTATAAGTTTTAATGTGAATTTAAGGTAACGATACTTTACACAAAGTGGTTCTGTCAGTAAAATATTAAGATTATAAACTTATCATTGCAAGCAAGAGCTTTCTTTTTTGGTATACTTTTTCAGTATGTTTTTTGCAAGATTACACAGTAGGCCTATGACACATAATCAGGACTATCAAAAATGTCTTCACTGTCATCCTCCACAATATGTTGTATATTTTCATCTTACTCAGTTCTGTTATGAGATGCCAGACTATCGTAAAATAAATGGGAAATGGGTGGAACATATTTCAAAAGCTCATTAATATCTTTAAGTTTCTTTGGGTTTATTGGCATTGGGTTGGAATATTTTGCTACTAGCTGAATATGCTGTAGTTATTCTTTCTCTTTTGTCCTTTAACGATATTCACATATGCACCTTGCTCTATACCATCCAAATAATAATACCTGACTCAATATTTCTATGTTTATTCAACAGAGACTTTCAGCATTGAAATGTCACTGAAAGCAACAGGTTCTTTATCCTCAGTTAATTTATGATTAGTTATTTTACCAGTTAAAGGCTTTGAACTTACGATATCAACCTGCTGCATTTCAGTTACATTAAATTTTCTTTTACCTGTCCTAGTATTTTTTTTGAGATCTAACCACCCAGGAGGTGTATACATATATTTTTCCAATCTCTTTTTCTTCTCTATGAGTCCAAAGTCCCTATCACAGGGTAGGTAGCTATGACCTGATACTAGATACTTGTCAAATATTTCCTTAACATATTGTTTGTGAATAAGTTGCAACCAAAAACGTACTAAGGATCTATTCTTATTTTGGGCAAAACAATTATCACAATACATGATTAATTTATCAATATTTTGAAGATTGTTGAGTATATTTAATTAAACATGATATTATTTCATGAGCACACTATCCTGCATTATGTTCTGGCCATACATACATGTGCACATCATCTGAAGTACAATGACGCACACAAAAGTTATGAGTCCACAACTGTCTCTTGTAGAAGACCTCACTAGTGTGTAGATGGGGAATAGGCAGGGCTTGTTGTAAATCGAATACTATCACTTCTACAGAACTGTGGTCCTTAGAATAAGAACTGTGATCTTTAGAATAAGCTGTATCAGTCTTTAGATTAATATATGCCTGTTGAGTTTTTAATTGATGCAAATCTAACTCTTTTTGGACGTTAGCTTTTTCAACATCTTCCTCCACATGTGAAAGTTTTATGCGCAATGAATCACACATCTTGCATGTGACAGTAGATTATGAGGAAAAAGAGAAGTTGAATTTTGTATTAAAAATATCCCTGTAAATGTACTCACTAACAATATCTTCAGGATTATGTTCCTGTTTCATCCAAGTAACATAAAGTTTATACATCATAACTGCATTAAGACCTTCAGGCACATGTTTTCTGTTTGGAGCAGAAGCTCTTGAATAATGACTTTCACACAATGGAAAACTATTAATATGATTTACAACTAAATTGGACTGATGATCACTAGTTTTATTGGGTCTATTTCTATGTCTTACATGACCATCTTGTGTTGGTGTTCCTTCAGTCTGTTTCTGTGAAACTGCCCTTGAAATCCTACCATTACTGATTCCAATCAAAAGAGATGAATGCCTGTTTGCAAATTCTTTTATCACTACCATCTAATGAAATATAAGAACTGAAGGCTGTGTTGTCTCCTGCCCTCATTTCCACTTATGTCATATTTTTTCTTCACTAGGTTTACTTTCACACACCCACTAATATACGCATTTTGTAAACTAAAGTCACACATATTCCAAAACCTTTTGAATATTGTTTTGCATTGTTCTTCACTGAAACATGCGTAACACTTGTGTTAACAACCACGTGGTGGGCCTTGTTTATGTTTGTGGACTTTCGTGCCTGTTCTCCCTACATATTCTTCTCCTGCATTTCTTTTTCTCTTCTTTATATTCCTGTCCCAGAAATGTATACATCTTGCCCTTTCCCTTCCACAGTTTTCCACTGTTCCTTCAATATTTTCATTGCTTGAGACTTCAGTCTCACCCTGAATGTCAGCCATACTTGATGTTATTACATGTGATCCAGATACTGACTTCTCATTGGCTGTTTGAGGTTGGACCAAAGTTGCACTAAAAAAAAATGGAAGTTTGTTTGAGGGAAGAAGTTAGTGGCTTCTATATAATATGTACAAGGTGATATTGGTCTATGCCACATGGTAGAAAGGTAGTTCACCTAACTAGACAACAGATGGCACCAATATCTCATTTTACATATTGGTGAGGGTTAGACCACTGTTGCACTGACCCCCTCAATTGCACTGTTAGTAAACTTCCCTACATGTATGAAATTGTGCTATTCAGACTTCCTCTCTTACATTTCAATTGTAGATGCAGGCAGTCGACTCCAGGGACACCAGTGCATCTCAAAAAGTGAAGAAAATCCGTCCAGCTTGGCTCCACTTCACTTAATTAAAAATACTGTTATTAAGTCTCCTCTTATTCAGAATCACATATAATACGTAACACTCGTAGCATGTCATACTTCAAGCAATACACCTTAACCATCCTTCTACATATGAGAAAGTGAAACAAAATCATGTACAAGGAAAAGTGAGTGATGTTGTTTCTTCATTTGTCTACGTCTTACCACACATTCATTATTAAGTTCTTTGCCAATGCTTATGGTCAATCACTGTTTCATCTTCCTTCTATACTTTTTTTTGACAAGTTTTAACTTTACCATATCGAGGATGTCTTTCTCTGTGTACCTATACAGTTGATCCCCATATCATAAACTTAGGCGCTAATATTTCTCCATTGTATAAATCTTGACTGAAAATTAGAAATTCTAGTAATTTACATTGTCTCTGTAATTATTTCTATAGTTTAGTGGTGTAATGTTGTAGTTTTGACATTGTATTATTTGTCTTGTGGCAGTATGTTCCACAGATCTGAAAATCTGAATGCCATATCCTGATATATGTATAGAAGATTATGATCTTTATAGTATATATTTTTCTTATGTTTTCTGTAATATGTTATGTATCAGATACTTCTGTATATCTATCTGCTGTCCTGGGCATCACCCTGTACACCGTTTGACAAATCTTGTAGTCTGTCACAAAATACTGCAAACATTCTGTTTCCAAATTTAGTGAGGGGGATATTATAATGGGTCTCCGTGCTCTAACAGTACCCTTTTTTTCTATGGAAATAACCGATACCATGTATAATCTCAATTCTTATACAGGTGAACATTCTCGGCTGTTTAACTGAATGAATTTCATATGATTTTGTATATGATGTATTATATTTCAGGTTAAAATGTATTAAAAGAAATTGATGTGTTACTTTGAACCACCATTACGAAACAAGTGAAATGTGGAAAACACAAACTGAGCCACTTGAGCAACAAAGCTTCATTGCTCATCAACAATGGGTCTGTGGAAGACAATAATAAAATTAGAGTGGTAGACAACAATAGCTTTGGACATGTCCGAAAGCTATTGTTCACATTTCTGTACCTGTCAAAATAATGGTTTACAGTCCTTGTAGTAGGAGTTGTTTGGGACACTTTTTAGAATGGTCCTAGTGTGTAAATTCTTTTCAGACAGCTACCTAACAAATGTTTATGGAAAGTCATAGGAAACAGGACCAGCAGAAGAATCCATTTAGGAGAAATAAGTCAACAGAGGTAGAATACCCATCAAAATGACAGGTGTAGTACTTTCAGTGTAAACATTTAAGTCGTGGTGTAGTGGTTAATAAAAAAGGAAACAAAAGGTTGAAAATGTGGGAAGAAATGGCTACAGCCTAGGGGATGTTTCCAGAATGAAGCCATGTCTCCGCAATATCCTTTCTTTCAGGAGTGTTAGTTCTGCAAGGTTCTCAAGAGAGCTTCTGTTAAGTTTAGAAGGTAAGAGACGAGGTACTGGCAGAAGTAAAGCTGTGAGGACGAGGCATGAGTCGAGCTTGTATACTTCAGTTGGTAGAGCACTTGCCTACAAAAGACAAAGGTCCTGAGTTCAAGTCTCAGTCCGGCACACAGTTTTAATCTGCCAGGAAGTTTGGTGTAATTTATATCTGAGGGAACGAGTGTAGCGCGGTGAAATTCAGAGTCCCGCTACATCAGGGGACTGGAATTCGATAGTAGGAAAAGGAAGAGAAAGAAAAACAGTAGGTGAATATGTACTGGGGGGTAAGGAATGAAAGAGGAAGCCACCTGGTAGAATTCTGGAACAGAGTACAACTTCATCATAGCTGACATTTGTTTTAAGAATCATGAAAGAAGGTTATGTACATGGAAGAGAGCAGGAGATACAGAAAGATTTCAGATAGATTATGCAATGGTAAGACAGAGGTTTATGAACCAGGTTTTAAATTGTAAGATATATCCAGGGGCAGATGTGGACTCTGACCACAATTTATTGTTTATGACATGTGGATTAAAAATGAAGAAACTACAAACATGGGAATTTAAGGAGATGGGATCTAGATAAACTGGAAGAACCAGAGGTTTTAGAGGGTTTCAGAGAGAGCGTTAGGGAATGATTGACAAGAACAATTTAAAGAAATACAGTAGAAGAAGAATGGGTAGCTTTGAGAGACGAAATAATGGCAGCAGCAGAGGATCCATTAGGTAAAAAGACGAGGGGAGTAGAAATCCTTGGGTAAACAAAGAGATATTGAATTTAATTGATGAAAGGAGAAAATATAAAAATGCAATAAATGAAGCAGGTGAAAAGGAGTTCAAAGATCTCAAAAATGAGATTGACAGGAAGAGCAAAAAGGCTATGCAGGAATGGCTAGAGGGCAAATGTAAGGATGTAGAGGCATATATAATGTGGTGTAATATGGATACTGCATACAGAAAAATTGAAGATACCATTGGAGAAAAGGGAAGCACTTGTATGAATACTAAGTGCTCAGATGGAAAACCAGTCCTAAGCAAAGAGGGGAAAGCAGAAAGGTGGAAAGACTATATAGAGGGTCTGTGCAACAGTGATGGCAATATTATGGAAATGGAAGAGGATGCAGATGAAAATGAAATGGGAGATATGATACTATGCGAAAAATTTGACAGGGCACTGCAAGATTTAAGTCAAAACAAGGCCCTGGAAGTAGACAACATTCCATTAGAACTACTGAGAGTCTTGGGAGAGACAGCCCTCACAAAACTCTATCATCTGTGAGCAAGATGTATGAGACAGGTGAAATACCTTCAAACGTCAAGAAGAATATAGTAATTCCAATTCCAAAGAAAGCAGGTGTTGTCAGGTGTGAAAATTACCAAACTACCTGTTTAATAAGCCATGACTGCAAAATACTAATACGAATTCCTTACAGATGGGTGGAAAAACTGGTAGAAGCCGACCTCGGGGATGATCAGTTTGGATTCCATAGATATGTTGGAACACATGAGGCAATACTGACACTATGATTTATCTTAAAATGTAGATTAAGGAAAGGAAAACCTGCATTTCTAGCATTTGTAGACTTGTAGAAAGCTTTTGACAATGTTTACTGGAATACTCTCTTTCAAATTCTGGAGGTTTGCAGGGCTGAAATACAGGGAGCCAAAGGCTATTTACAGTTTGTACAGAAACCAAATTACAGTCATCATGGTAGAGGGGCATGGAAGAGAAGCAGTGGTTGAGAAGGAATTGAGACAGGGTTGTAGCTTATCAGCGATCTTATTCAATCTGTATATTGAGCAATCAGTAAAGGAAACAAAAGAAGAATATGGAGTAGGAATTAAATTCCATGGAAAGGAAGTAAAAACTTTGAGAGTTGCTGATGACATTATAATTCTGTCAGAGACTTGGAAGAGCAGTTGAATGGAATGGACAGTGTCTTGAAAGGAGGATAAAAGATGAACATCAACAAAAGCAAAACGAGGATAATGGAATGTAGTTGAATGAAATCAAGTGATGCTGAAGGAATTAGATTAGAACATGAGACACATAAAGTAAGAGATGAGTTTTGCTATTTGGGGAGTAAAATAACTGATGATAGTTGAAGTAGAGAGGATATAAAATGAAGCCTGGCTACTGCAAGTAAAGCATTTCTGAAGAACTTTGTTAACCTCAAGTGTAGATTTAAGTGTCAGGAAGTCTTTTCTGAAAGTATTTGTATGGAATGTAGCCACTTATGGAAGTGAAACATGGGTGATAAATAATTTAGACAAGAAGAGAAAGTAACTTTTGAAATGTGGTGCTACAGGAGAATACTGAAGATCAGATGGGTAGATCACATAGCTAATGAGGAGGTACTGAATAGAATTGTAGAGAAGAGGAATTTGTGGCACAACTTGACTAGAAGAAGAGATCAGTTGGTAGGACATGTTCTGAGGCATCAAGGGATCACCAATTTAGTATTGGAGGGAAGTGTGGAGGGTAAAATTCATAGAGGGAGAGCAAGAGATGAATACACTATGCAGATTCAGAAGGATGTAGGTTGCAGTAGTTACTCGGAGATGAAGAGGCATGCACAGGATAGAGCTGCATCAATCCATTCTCTGAGCTGAATACCACAACATCACAACAACAACCTTTTTTATTTTCTTCTTTGCAGGGACTTCTGAGTTTCCTCATCCTGGCTGCATTTGTAGACATATATATGACAATTGGTGTCATATGCTAGTACTTCCACTCCTATCTTAGGAAAGAGGGCAATCATCATTTTAAACGTTTTTCTCTTGATGCAGTTTGAATCATAACCATATTTTTGTCATGTGCAGGACAACTGATTTTGCATAATTCAACTCATAAGGGTTATAAGCTATAGTATATATGCTGAGTATATTAATACCTAATAATTTCAGAAACTAGAGCTACTTTTATTGTATCACACTCCTGGTATGCAGTTGTACACTCGAAGATATACTAATTTAGCATACACAATACAGCTGACGGGTTGCCATCTTTCATCTGACATTACCAACTGATAAAATGCAAATTTCCTTAAGTACTATGTAGGCACTGCTGCTGATGTATTAAATTACCCTTTAATACAATTTGTAGCACTAAAAAAATTTTTTTTTAATAGATGTATGATTACTGCTTTTCATGGAATCACCCATATTTATAATATTCTTATGTTGGTGAAGTTTTAAATCACTAGGTAGGCATTTGAATAATTTTAACTCTTATCTGTGAGAAATTTTCCTAATACAATACTGTTCTACATTGAGCCATGTGGATATTACTGATTTTTCTTGTGTTGTGGCTAAGGAGAAGCTTATTTTGTTGTAAATGTCCAGTAATGTTTAATAGATACACATTACTTGTGCATGGAGTTTCAACAAAGCTTACAGTTGGTGCCATTGTTCCCAGAACTGATTGAGGCCCTTTGGTTCTAAGTTGATTGGAAGGACTAAACCAGAGATTTCAAAAGTTCTGTGACAAACTAAGCTGCTATCTCCTGTACTTGCACCATAGTGTTCAGAACTGTAGGGTTCTAAATTGGTCAGGTATGCACTACACATCAGAGGTTGCTACTCACAATGTGTGGGGTGCATGCAAGGGTTTTTTAGATTAGATGACTCTCCATCCAGTCTACGTGACAGTAGGTTTGGGAAATCTGGAAGTATCTGTGTAAGATCAAAAGAAATGTCTCCCATAGGTGAGAGTTTTAAAATCCTAATGTTAAGCTGCCGAAGCATTCACAACAAAATGCCAGGGTTTAGAGCACTCATGAAAAGCAGTGAAGCTCACATAATATTAGGTACAGAAAGCTGGTTGAAACCTGAAATTCATAGCAGTGAGATTTCTGGCGAAAATTCAAGTATATCAAAAGGATAGGCTAATGGAAGTGGAGGTGGTGTATTTGTCATAGTAGACAAGAAACATAAATTCACCAAAATAGAAATTGAAGCTACATTTGAGAGTGTCTGGACAAGAGTCAGTACCAGGAGTGGGCATAAAATGATAACTGAATCCTTCTCTCACCCACCAGACTCATCAAGATGATGTGACTTACGAAACAAAAGCGCTGGCAGGTCGATAGACACACAAACAGACACACAAAATTCAAGCTTTCGCAACCAACGGTTGCTTCATCAGGAAAGAGGGAAGGAGAGGGAAAGAGGAAAGGATGTGGGTTTTAAGGGAGAGGATAAGGAGTCATTCCAATTCTGGGAGCGGAAAGACTTACCTTAGGGGGAACTTGGGTTGGTAGACAACGATGTGCACAAAGGTTAGGTGGTTGTGTCGCCGCCAAAACGCGTTAAAGGGTGGAGAAATTCGGGAAAATTTCGAAAACACTGCGTGTAAATGTATTAAAAGGAGTGGTTTTGTGGTGGCAGATTATGAAAATGAGGCTAACAATTGTCTGACGAAGAAATAATGACGTTAAAACCTGTGGGAAGCAGCTAAAAATGATCAGTGATGTGGGAAAAACGGAAATGGAAATAAAGCGAAAGTTATTAGAACTAGCCGAAATGGTTGTTTAATAGGTGAAAGGAACTGTTTGTGAACTAGAAACGGTGGATTTTATAGCAGCGATACCGTTGAAAGCGGAAAAAATTTTTTTTGTTGTGGTTTGGAAGTGGGTTACGTATTATTGAGTATATGTAGGCGGGATAAAATTGTACAGTAGATTACGGTAAAAAGGAGAAGGTGAATACAAAGTGAAACTAGTGGCAAAAACAGAGAGAGAAAATAAGATGTCAGAAAAGATTTCGAAATGCAACAGTGACAATAACAAACGTAATTGTTGGGTTCAAATTAATGATATGGATATAACAGAGGGAAACATTCCACGTGTGAATTCCGTTTTTCCCACATCACTGACCATTTTTAGCCGCTTCCCATAGGTTTTAACGTCATTATTTCTTCGTCAGACAATTGTTAGCCTCATTTTCATAATCTGCCACCACAAAACCACTCCTTTTAATACATTTACACGCAGTTTTTTCGAAAATTTCCCGAATTTTCCACCCTTTATCGCGTTTTGGCGGCAACGCAACCACCTAACCTTTGTGCACATCATTGTCTACCAACCCAAGTTCCCCCTAAGGTAAGTTTTTCCGCTCCCGGTATTGAAATGACTCCTTACCCTCTCCCTTAAAACACACATCCTTTCGTCTTTCCCTCTCCTTCTCTCTTTCCTGATGAAGCAACCGTTGGTTGCAAAAGCTTGAATTTTGTGTGTATATTTGTGTTTGTTTGTGTGTCTATCGACCCGCCAGCGCTTTCGTTTGGTAAGTCACATCATCTTTGTTTTTAGATATATTTTTCCCACGTGGAATGTTAGAGAAACCATACTTCTCTTGAATATGAGTTCTCCAATCATACTGTAACCATTGGTGGAGACTTCAATCATCCAACAATTAATTGGGAAAGAAACTGTTTTGTTAATGGTGGGGGTGATAAGACATCCTGTGAAAAATTACTAAATGCTTTCTCTGAAAACTACTTAGAACAGTTAGTTAGGAACCCACTCATGACAGAAATATATTGGGTCTAATGGCAAAAAATAGACCTGACCTCTTTGAGGATCTCCATGTCGAAACAGGTATCAGTGACAATGATGTGGTTCTGGCAACTCTGATTACCAAACAACAAAAGACAACTAATACAAGCAGAAAGGCATGTATGTTCAATAAGCTAGACGTAATATCACATGTCAATGAGAAACTTGAAATTTTCAGCACAGGGCAGGAGCATCTAAAGGAATTATGGCTCAAGTTTAAAAGAATAGTTGATTAGACACTGGATCTATGTGTATGTACCCAGTAGAACAGTCCATAATAGGATGGAACCTTCATGGCATACAGTCACTGTAAAGGAACATCTAAAGAAATAGAGATTATTTCATAATTGGTTTGAATGAAAGTGTAGTGCTTTAGATAGAGAGATGCTGAATGAAACACATTTGGCTGTCAAGGGAGCAATGCATGATGCTGTCAATGACTACTGTAACACAATATTGTCAAAAGATCTCGCATAGAACCCAAAGAGATTCTGGTCAAATGTAAAGGCTGTTAGTGGCACCAAAGTCAGTGCCCAGTTCCTAGCATATGAGTCAGGAACAGAAATTAATGGTAGCAAAGCAAAAGCTGAAATCCATAACTCAGTTTTCAAATGCTCCATTGCAAAGGAAAACACAGGGAAATGCCCCAATTTAATTCTCGTATACTGAAAAGATGAATGAAATAAGTATTTGTGTCAGTGGTGTTGAGAAATAGCTGAAATCGTAAAAACTGAACAAATCTCTAGGGCCCAATGGAAGCCCTGTCAGGTTCTGCACTGAATTTGTGGATGAGTTAGCCCCTCTTTTAACTATAATTTATGATAAGGGCCTTGAACAAAAAACAGTGTCCTTTTCTTGGTGAACGCACAGTTCACACCCATCTACAAGAATGATAGTAGAAATGATCCACAAAACTACAGTCCAGTATCCTTTACATCGATTTGTTGTAGAATCTTACAACCTTTTCTGAGCTCAAGCATAATGAGATATCTTGAACAGAATGACCTCCATAATGCATGGATTCCAAAAACATCAATCATGTGAAAAACAACTCCCACTTTTCTTACATGACATACTGAAAGCTGTGTTTCGTTATTTCTGAAAAGCATTTGATTGAATACCATGTGTATACTTATTGTCAAAAGCATACTCACATGACTGGATTGATGACTTTTTGGTAGGGAGCCTGCAGCATATTATCTTAAATGGAGAGTCATTGTCAGATGTAGAAGTAACTTTGGGTGGGCCCCTTGGATGTGAGTTGGAACCCTTGCTGTTCCTATAGTATATTAATGACCTTGCAGACAACATTAATAGTAATATCAGGCCATCACCTGCAGTTATCTGTGATGAAGTACTTACTGAAAGAAGCTGCATAAATATTCAGTCAGATCTTGATAAGATTTCAAAGTGGTGCAAAGATTGGCATCTTGCTTTGAATGTTCAGAAACTTAAAATTTTTGACTTAAAAAAAAGAGTGCTGTGATTATAATATGAATGAGTCACTGTTGGAATTAGCCAACTCATAATAATACTTGGCTACAACACTTCGTTGGGATATGAAATGGAATGATGACATAAGCTCAGTCCTGGATAAAGTAGGTGATAGACTTCAGTTTATTGGTGGATTACTGGCGAACAGTGATCAGTCTACAAAGTAGATTGCTTAAAAATCACTTGAGCAACCCATCCTAGAATATTACTCAACTGTATCGACCTGTACCAAACAAATGTAACAGAGAGTACTGAACATATACAGAGAAGGGCAGCACAAATTGTCACAGATTTGTTCAATCTGAGGGAACGTTTCATAGAGATACTGTGAGAACTAAACTGGCAGGCTCTTGATGACAGATGTAAAGCAATCTGAGAAAGTCTGTTAACAAAGTTTGAAGAACCAGCTTTAAATGATAACTCTAGGAATATATTACAATCTCCTTCATATCATTCACATAGGGAGATGAGGGTAAGATTAGAATAATTACTGCATCCAGGGAGGCATCGAAACAATTGTTCTTCCTGCACTCCATATTTGAGTGGAACAGGAAGAAACCCTAATAACTGGTACAATGGGACATACCCTCTGCAGTGCACCTCAGAATGGCTTTCAGTGTATAGATATAGATGAAAATTTCCAAGCAGGATAAATGCATATATGTAAAGGATTGGCATACTCATTATTTTCGGCTGTGTGAAATGTGGTCTACATGTTTCCAATATCTTTACGTTACAGATAACCCTGACTGATCTTTCCTGCATTATAAAGATTTTTCTGTGGGTAGCTGAGTTTCCCCAGAAGCTTAGCCCATACCAGAGTAATGAATGGAAATATGCTTAATATGCCTGAATGACTGTTGACCTGCTTGCAATTTGGCTTAACACCTGAAGAGCATGACAAGCCTTTGAAAGTTTTTTCAAAGTTATTTCATATGACAGTTCCAGTTTAAACTATTTTCTAAGCATTTCCCTGGAACTTTAGTTACATTAACTGGTTTTAGTAAGGCTTTGTCAAGATATGATATTGTAGCAAATTCTTGTACAAGTGGTGAAGGGTGGAAATTCATGAAGGCAGTTTTCTCCTTATTTTGTCTATATAGATACTTTTTGTAAAAGCTTGCAACTAGGGACATTGAAGTATCTACTGCTGCTGTCACAGAAATTCTGTCAGCAGCTGTTATTAAAATGCTAGTGTCATCAGAAAATAAGATTTGTTTTTCACTGTAAGAAATTGATTTAAATTATCAGTGTAAAGCAGGAACTACAGAGGTCCTAGGGCAGAACCATTTGGGACTCCATACTTCATTAGGGATTTAGTGGATAGACATATTGTTGTTATAATGAAATTTTCTTTCATGTTATCATGCTTTAAAATCACTGGTTGGTGATCTTCTTCTAGGTAAGAACTTATCAACTGTTTTGGGAGCCCCCTGATATGTTTTCGAGATAATTCAGAATAAGAAAGTCTTGGTCAAGTTTGTTAGTTGGTAACATGTTCCTTGGCTCATTTTGCGTGATAGGTTGTAATGACATGGAACGAATCATTATACCTTCATATCATAAATTAATTTGTAGATACAGTTGCATTCTGAACCTCTTTACTTTTTTTAAAGAATGCAGATGTGAGTTAGTAATTCCTACCCTCCAGCACTACATTACAGTAATAGAAATTCTTCTATGGAATAGAACTAGTTGTCAATGTGAAAGTTTCTCAGTTTGTTATCAGATTTTACTTTGCTGCATGTCTGACATTTTGTATCACTTGGTAAATGATCAAAAATTTTTGTTGCAGCATTATGACCCCTTTTTGTGCTAAATACAACCTTAATGTTGAGTAATGAATGTAATTTTTCGTTCTGGCATTGTAATGATGTACCTCATTGTTTCTCTTGAAATGTAGTGGATAATTTACAACAAATTTCAAGATGGAATAAACATACCGTGAAGCACTAGTCAGAATGCACAACTCCTTAAACTGATGTCTACAAGGCCCATTTTTGCACAATGAAAACTTTCATTATTAAAGATAAGTTACCCTAGAACATTATTTCATATGATATTATTTAATGAAAATATATAAAATATGCCTTTGACTGTCCAACTGGTTAGCCTGATAGTTTCTGATAAATAATGCACAACAATATCTCCAATGCTGAGATGACAAGGTTCATTCATTCGGCAAATTAATGCAGGATGTGTTTTAGATGCAGTGTATGTTAAGGCAAGAGTTGCATGAAAACGAATAACTGACTTGTTGACTGGTCACTCAACAACTAAGTACAAAAAAGTACTTAAGAACTAATATGGTGAAAACAAGGACATGTAAAAAACTACACTCCTGGAAATGGAAAAAAGAACACATTGACACCGGTGTGTCAGACCCACCATACTTGCTCCGGACACTGCAAGAGGGCTGTACAAGCAATGATCACACGCACGGCACAGCGGACACACCAGGAACCGTGGTGTTGGCCGTCGAATGGCGCTAGCTGCGCAGCATTTGTGCACCGCCGCCGTCAGTGTCAGCCAGTTTGCCGTGGCATACGGAGCTCCATCGCAGTCTTTAACACTGGTAGCATGCCGTGACAGCGTGGACGTGAACCGTATGTGCAGTTGACAGACTTTGAGCGAGGGCGTATAGTGGGCATGCGGGAGGCCGGGTGGACGTACCGCCGAATTGCTCAACACGTGGGCTGTGAGGTCTCCACAGTACATCGATGTTGTCGCCAGTGGTCAGCGGAAGGTGCACGTGCCCGTCGACCTGGGACCGGACCGCAGCGATGCACGGATGCACGCCAAGACCGTAGGATCCTACGCAGTGCCGTAGGGGACCGCACCGCCACTTCCCAGCAAATTAGGGACACTGTTGCTCCTGGGGTATCAGCGAGGACCATTCGCAACCGTCTCCATGAAGCTGGGCTATGGTCCCGCACACCGTTAGGCTGTCTTCCGCTCACGCCCCAACATCGTGCAGCCCGCCTCCAGTGGTGTCGCGACAGGCGTGAATGGAGGGACGAATGGAGACATGTTGTCTTCAGCGATGAGAGTCGCTTCTGCCTTGGTGCCAATGATGGTCGTATGCGTATTTGGCGCCGTGCAGGTGAGCACCACAATCAGGACTGCATACGACCGAGGCACACAGGGCCAACACCCAGCATCATGGTGTGGGGAGCGATCTCCTACAGTGGCCGTACACCACTGGTGATTGTCGAGGGGACACTGAATAGTGCACGGGACATCCAAACCATCATCGAACCCATCGTTCTACCATTCCTAGACCGGCAAGGGAACTTGCTGTTCCAACAGGACAATGCACATCCGCATGTATCCCGTGCCACCCAACGTGCTCTAGAAGGTGTAAGTCAACTACCCTGGCCAGCAAGATCTCCGGATCTGTCCCCCATTGAGCATGTTTGGGACTGGATGAAGCGTCGTCTCACGCGGTCTGCACGTCCAGCACGAACGCTGGTCCAACTTAGGCGCCAGGTGGAAATGGCATGGCAAGCCGTTCCACAGGACTACATCCAGCATCTCTACGATCGTCTCCATGGGAGAATAGCAGCCTGCATTGCTGCAAAAGGTGGATATACACTGTACTAGTGCCGACATTGTGCATGCTCTGTTGCCTGTGTCTATGTGCCTGTGGTTCTGTCAGTGTGATCATGTGATGTATCTGACCCCAGGAATGTGTCAATAAAGTTTCCCCTTCCTGGGACAATGAATTCACGGTGTTCTTATTTCAATTTCCAGGAGTGTATATTCTAAGAATAAACAGCACAGACATAACACAACACTCCTGGCAGCCAGCACTGAACTAATTTAACCACTAAAAATAAAATGTTTGAGGTGTGACCCATAGGTGTCGCACTCGTGAACTGAACTGCACTGCACTACTAATTGTGATCACTACAACAGCCCCCACAGCAGGAACTGAGCACCATCCAGGAAGTACTATGGTAAGTGGACCCTCTGACCAGACCTCATGGTGTGCTGGTCCCCTGGAGCTGTGGTGCGCTGGTCCCCTGGAGATGATATCCTTGTTGATTGTGGTGCTGCTGTTTGCAGATCAAGTTCTGGGCAAAGCTGTGTTTGCTGAGTCTCATTGAGGGGTGGCTGGTTGAAGATGTAGGCTGGTTTCACCCTGCAAACTGTAACAGTGGCTCATTTTCCATTCACAAGAATATCCAGGATGCGACATCCCCTACTGATGATTCCATGTGGCCTGGTGTAAGGTGTCTGGAGGGCTAGTTCGATGCCATCAGTTTGTTACATAATGTGAGTGCACATCTTGATGTCTTGTATACAAAGGTGGCAACAGTTCTGTGCCTAGGTGGTTGCAGAGATCAGATTTTCCTCACATGATCACGAAGATGACTGACAAAGGTAGACAGCTCTATATCAGGCTGTTGAGCCATGTCTACAAATTTTCCAGGCTGTTGTAATAATTCTCTCTGCCCTAGTTCTGCAGAGGAACTATCTAGATCTGGCTTGTATGAGTCTTGTAAGCCAAGTAGGCCATCGAGAGAGCTTCTGTCACCCGGTATTGTGGCACATCAGGGCTGCTTTCAGAGTGCTCTATCATGCTGTTATTGGTCAGGTAGTAGTTGTGTTGTGGTAGCTCATCCCACAGAACACTGTTAGCTTTGCAAACAAATCATATTCAGATTGTTTACCATGATCTGTGGTGATGTACAAAGGATAGCCAAATTGTGACACCTACTTTAATATGAAGGTTTCCGTTGAGACATTGTCCACTGGTGCTGCTTCTGGCCAACATGTGCCAGCCGACCTCAGTGTGCTGACACTGAATACAACATCGAGTCCTCTCATAGCAAATATTCTTCATCCTTGGCCACACAAAGCAAGGCATATTGTAGTTCATGCTCCAGGATGGCACAGGTTATGCAAAGATGTCAATGCATATTTCCTGAATATTGTGGTAAAAATGGTTGTGGTTTTACTGCGGACACATCACACTACAAATTGATGCCTGTGCCAGGAATGTTGACAAACTGCAGATCCAATTTAGACTTGTTTTCCTGCAACAGCTCTTGTAGTTCTGGGTCTGTAAGTTGTGCTGCTGTGAGTTCCGTGTAGTCTATTGAGGAGACGCAGCTGACATGGGAGAGACAATCTGCTACTACATTCTTGATCTCAGATATATGCTGTATGCTCATGCTGAACTGTGTGATACACAGTAATTGGTTGTGCTGCCTTAGTGAACAGTTAATATTATTCTGTTGAAAGACATATGTCAGTGGCTTATGATCTGTGAATATGGTGAACTCATGGCCCTACAGCTGAGGATGGAAGTATTTGATTGCCTCGTATATCACTAAGATTTCTTGATCATAGGTGCTCCACTTACATTGAGATGGAGCCAATTTCTTCATAAAGAAAGCTAGAGGTTGCCATGCGTCATTGTTGTATTGTTGCAACACTGCACCTGCAGCTGTCTGGCTTGCATCTACAACCAATGCTAACAGTGCACTTGGCCCAGGATGTGCCAACAATGCAGCATCGTCTATTGATTGTTTTGACCATTCAAACACAACTTTCATGTTGTCTGTCTACAATAATGTTGCATTCCCTTTGCATTTTGAACCTGCCAGCACAGCCATTAATGGTTCCGTCTGCAGTGAAAATTCCACATCCCCAAAAATTGTCACAGCTCCTTAACTGTGGATGGCCATGAGATTTGTAGGGTGGCTTCCATTCTGTCAGGTAATGGTAGTGAGCCAGACACACAGATTTGGTGGCCAAGGAAAATTACTCACCGTCGACCAAAAATACATTTTGCTGTGTTGAGAATGATGCCATATTCATCTAGCTGTTTAAAAACTTGTATGAGATGCTGGCGATGTTCTTCTGGCAAGACTGAAAACACCAATATATCATCAAGGTAAGCAAATCAGAATGGCAGACCCTGCAACACTGAATTGATAAATCTCTGCCAAGTCTGTGCAGCATTTCTGAGGCCAAAAGTCAGGAATTTACTTTAAAACAGGCTGAATGGCATAGTTATGGCTGTCTTTGGAATGTCTTCTTCAATGACAGGTATACCTTGGTGCAGTCCAACATGCTGTGCAATGTGCACCATCCAACGCCTATTTGTAATCCTGGAGCAACGGAACTGGGTAATGATTGGGTACTGTACGGGCATTAAGTGCTCTATAGTCCCTGCACAGATGCCACGCACTGCACTTCTTAGGCATGAAGTGTAATGGCAATAACCAAGGGCTACTGGATGGTCACATGATACCCTCTTGAATAATACTGTCAAACTCAGCCTTGGTGATGGCTAACCAATCTGGGCTTATAATCAAGGTCTACAGGATAATGGAGGCCCCTCGGTGGTCTTTATGTAGTGCACTGTGCTATGTTTCACTTTTATAGGCATATGTGGAGGTTTTGATAGCATCAGAAAATCCTGAAGTAAGGTGGCATACTTGCTGTCTGCTGCTTCAATCAGCTTGGAGGACTGGATGGTTGCGTGGCACCAGAATCCTGCAGCCATAAGTACAGTAGTTTAGTTGACCAGGTGTGTGTTGGCGATATCAGGCAGAAGGTTTTAATGTGCCAGGAAGTCCGCTCCTATTATCAGCTTCATGATGTCCATGACTGTGAAATCCCATGCAAACAGTCAGCATAGGCCTAAATCTAATTCAAAACATTGTGTATCATATGTCACAATAGAAGAATTGTTTGCAGCAGCTAGACAGAATGATGTACATGGCCTGCACCAGTGTAACATTGTTCACAGGAAAATACACAGAACAGAGCCAGTGTCACTCAAACATTTATTGCCTATGCACTAGTTACTCACAAACAGATGCTGTGACACAGACTGGCAATCAGGTGAAATGTCCACACCTGATCGTTGCTGGGATTTGGGTATGTGCAGGGTTTGGTACAGCTACAAGCTTGATCATCAAATCTTCTGTGATACCAGCATATCCCTTGCTTTGTTTCAGTCATGGGTACATATGAGGCAGTTGATGACCTGCTGTGTGAGCACTTCCAGTATCTCAGTTGGCCACAATCACTGTTGCTGTTACACTGAGACATCAATTGGCTAATCTGCTGTGTCAACATATAGACCTTTGCTGTCAGAGCATTGTAGTTGGCACGTGAAACTGTGGCTGATGTACACTTTGCTCAGTTGTTACATTAATTGGCTCATGTGAGATAGCATCCTCTACATTGTATGCTAGATCTGCCACCATATCTAAAGGCATTTCCAACTGCAACACTATTGTTGCTTTGATTTCAGGTGGCAACCATCTGCTCCAGATAGTTCTCAGCAGGCTGTCAGGCTCAGTACCAGCATATATCTTACTTTACAGGTGTTGCAAGCACTGTGATGGTTTACGATCTCCAATGTCCACCTGTGTAAGAGCTTCATGGAGGTGTTCTTCTTGTGAAGCTGATACCCTTTGGATAACTTCTGCCTTGAGCCGGTCATGGTTATTACTATCTGGTGGCATGGTAATCAAGGCTTGCACTTAGGGCTGCATACTGATGATTGAGGTGGTTCATGACCAGTGCAAACTTGATAGCATTGGTGGTTTTTCCAGAGTAAAAGAAATTAGCTTCAACTTGTGCAAACCGTAGCGCTGGATTGTGAGGCTGAAAGGGTGGTAGTATAACAAGGAGTCTGGACACGGCAGGGTTGGTCACAGTCAGATCGTCCATCATCTTACAATACCACTTCATTTCATGCATCAGGTAGGCAACAAACCATGTCAGGGTCACCAGTTTGTCCGCAGGGCTAGGTTTCATTTCATTTCATTTCATTTTATTATCTTCCTGTAAATCATTTACATGATGTAGGAATTGTCACAACAAAGTTATCATACTAGTACAAGTACTACAGACATAATAATGGAATATCACTTTCAAGGCATTTTTTAAAAGTACAAATTTAGACATATAAATCAAAATTTTTGGCAATAAATTTACACACAATCAAAGTACTCATCTACATCATAGAAAGTTTCGCTTAAAAGGTAATTTTTAAGCTCAGTCTTAAATTTTACTTCATCTATTATTTCCTTCATGTACACTGGCAGAGCATTGTATAGTTTTATTCCAAAATAACTTACATGCTTTTGGGTTTGTCTTGTCCTTACCCTTTCTACATACAAATTCTTACGAGTTCTAGTATTATAATTATGGCAGTCCTCATTTGTACATAGATTTTTCATATGTGCTCTTGTACACAGAATGCTTTTAAAAATATACAGTGATGGTATTGTGAGTATTTGCAGTTCTTTGTAGCTGGCCCGTCCAACTGGTTGGCCTGCCAGTTTGTGATAAACAATGCACAATGATGTCTCCAATGCTGAAATGACAAGATCTTTATTTATTCATTTGGCAAATTAATACAGGATGTCTTTTACATGCATTGTACATCAAGGCAAAACTCATACAAAAATGAATAAGTGACTTGTTGACTGGTTACTCAACAAGTAAGTATAAAAAAGGTACTTAAGAATTAACATGGAGAAAACAAGAGCATGTAAGAAACAATAAGAGTAAATGGCATGGAGTAATGGACACAACACATTGCTCCTGGTGGCCTACATGGAACTAATTTATCCGAACAAAAAGAAAATTGTGGTGTGACACACAGGTGATGCAATCGTGAACTGAACTGCACTGCACTGCACTGTGCTGCACTGATAATTGTGGTCACTACATGTCAGCTTACTGATTTGGCTCTCCCAAACCTTTGCGATGATTCTAAGTGCAAATGTGGCTGTACGAAATTGTTTTAGGAGTTCCAAAATGTGTTTTTACCATTTTAAATTCTCATAAATATGGATGTTTAAGAATTTTGAAGTTTCTACCCTCTTCATTATTTCCTGGCCATGATTTAACTTATCATTGGTTTAGTACCTCTAGACATGCAGAACTGACTATGCTGGGTCTTTTTAAAGTTGGGTCTTTTTAAAATTGAGGGTGAGACTATTTGCAGAAAACCAGCCAATGATACTTTTAAGAACTTTGTTTACCATTTCTTCTGTAACTGAATATATGGTTGCATGGATTAAAATGCTTGTATCATCTGCAAAAAGAACTAATTCTGCTTATTGTATACTAGATGGAACATCATTTTCATATATGAGAAGCAGTAGTGTCCCTGAGACTGAACCTTGGGGAAGCCCATACATTATTTCTCCCCAGTTAGAATTATGTCCCTGGACTATATTGCTTGAATTACTAAGTACAACTTTCTGTATTATTTTGGTTAAGTATGACATTATCCATCAGTCTGATATACCATTGATCCAATAAAATGTTAATTTATATATGAGAATACTATGATTCAATATTATGAGAAGGGAAGCTGCCAGTCATCATATAGCAGAGATACTGAGTCACAGATAGGCACAACAAAAAGATTTTAACAGTTAAAGCTTTTGGCCAATGGCCTTCGTTAAGACACATGTAGAATACTATGATTCACACAGTCAAATGCCATAGAGAGGTCACAGAAAATACGAGCTGGTGCTATTTTATTAATTAATGCTTGTAAAATGTAGTTAGTGAACATGTAAATGGCATTCTCAATAGAACAACCCTTCTGAAACCCAGACTGTGATTTGCTATGGATATTATTCTAGCTAAAGTGAAATACTATCATAGAATGCAGCAGCTTCTCAAAAATTTTGGAGAATTATGTCAGCAAGATGGTAATTATTGACAGCTCTCCCATCAGCTTTCTTAAAGAGGGGCTTAATAATGGTACATTTCAAACTATCTGGAAAAATGCCTTGAGTTATTGATGCATTACAAACCTGAGACAAGACAGGGGTTATTACATGGGAACAAATTTTTAGTACTCTATTGGTGGCACCATCAAAACTGAATGAACTTACGTTTTTGAGAGAATATATAATTTTCTTAATTCAGAAGGAGAAGTTGGTGATATTTATTTATTTATTTATTTGTCCATATAAATCTCTTTTTAAGTACATATGTTGTACACAGGATACTGGACAGAAAACCTTTTTAGCTATTAGATTTTCAAATGTCAAACATACATTTTATAAATTTTTATGACAAATTAGATCTATACAGTTAATAATTACAAATATTTGAAATACTGTATATTTATAACTTATTTCTACAATTAAAGATACAAATTACATTTTTTCTTGCATGAGAGACTGTGAGATTGAATAGTAGCAGTTTTTCAGAAAGTAGGATGTCACAGACTTTTTAAAGCTTTGTAGTTCAGTAAGAGCTTTTATATGTCTTGGTAATCTGTTGTAAAGTTTTTTTCCTGCATGATATACACCTTGTTGGCATAATATTGTGTTACAACGATTAACATGTATGTCACTGTCTGACCTGGTACTGTAATCATGGACACTGTTGTTTTGAGGAGAAAGGTTTTCTTTTCTCAGTATGCTTTTTTTGACATGTGTGACTACTTCCAGTATATAAATGCAGGGAAGGGGTAGGATCTTTAGATCTTTAAAGAAAGGTTTGCATGATTTTCTGCTGCTCACTCGTTTCATTATTCTTATAATTGCCTTTTGTTTCCTGAAAACTGTTATGGCCTGATGTACATTTCCCCAGAAAATGATGCCGTACCTCAGTATTGAATGTACACGAGCAAAGTATACAGCCCTAAGAGTTTTTGCACTAGTACTGTTGCAGAGAATTCTTACCACATAGCTCATTTTTGCTAGTTTTGAATTTAGGGCTGTGATATGAGTGTTCCAAATGGCTCTGAGCACTATGGGACTGAACTTCTGAGGTCATCAGTCCCCTAGAACTTAGAACTACTTAAACCTAACCAACCTAAGGACATCACACACATCCATGCCTGAGGCAGGATTCGAACCTGCGACCATAGCGGACACGCGGTTCCAAACTGAAGCGCATAGAACCGCACGGCCACACCAGCCAGCTATGAGTGTTCCATTTAAGATTTTCCTGGATATGAATTGCAAGAAATTTAGTTTCATTGACAGCACTAATGGTTTGGTTATCTATACATACGATTGAATTTTATGAAAGTTACATTTTCAACATACTGCAGTGATTTTTTTTCGTAAACTGTTTGCCCCTATGTTTTCTGCTATTTAAGAAATTATTATTAAATGCCTCTGATACATGTGACTTATTATTTATAGCCCTTCCATTGAGTTCAGTAGTGGTGTTATGTTGTTCTGTGGCTGATTGTACTGTCTCTCACTTCACTACATTCCATAACGCCTTAAGTCTGTTGTAGAAGTACTGATTTCTGACATTGTGTGCATGTTCTTTGATTTTTTAATTACCTTTCTGAGTAACTTCAAGTATTTTTTGTCATGAGCAACTACTGCAGGATTCCTTCTTCTTCTTGTTGAAAGATACATTTCCCTTTTCCTTTCACAAGATACATTAATCTCTTTAGTGATTCATGGCTTTTTATCTGGCTGATAAGTGTCCTTTTCTCTTTTCTGACTAGCTTATGCAGACATCTATTTTCAAACAATGATATGAGTTTATCATGGAACAGATTAAATTTTATATCAGCATTTGCTTCATTATAAAAAACATCACATCATCTCTGATAAACTATTCTTAAAAACACATTTGTTGTGGAGTCATCAACAGTTCTGATATTCACTGAGGAGTATCCATACTATAAGGAACTACATGATTTATCCTAATTAAGTGTGCATTATGATCAGAGTGCCCATTTGTTACTGGGTAAATGGTTATTTTCTTTCTTTGAGCTTCATCAAAGAAAACATTATCAATTAGTGTCCTACTGTCTTTATTCACCTGTGTTGGACAGTTAATTACTGAGACCAAATTGTAGGATACAAATAAGGTTTCCATATCATTTTTCCTATCAGAATCCTGTAGAAAATCTACATTGAAATCACCACAGACTATTAACTGCTTGCTGCTATCTGACAGATAGCACACCAAAGAATCCAGATTTCTTACAAATGGTTCAAAATTTCCCAGTATGTTTCTATATACAGTTCCAATTACATCAAATGCTTTTGAGAGATCTAGGAAAATACCAGTAGCATGTTATTCGTCTCCAGTGCTTTGTAAAGAGCTTCTAAATGCTCACATGTTGCTGTTAATGTAGACTTAATTTGATGTATCTGTGCTGATTTGGTGAAATTCATGAATTTTTTGTGATGTGGCTTTGAAGCCTGTTGTGGTAAACTCATTCAAACATTTTGTAAAAAAAAGGGAGCTGGGATTTTGGACAGTAGTTATTTTAATTTTCAGTGTCCCCTTTATTGAACTGAGGAGTTACTTTAGCTGTATTTAAGCTATTGGGAAAGGTTCCACTTGATGACGATGCGTTTACTACATGCATTAGTGGATCTATCACATAATCAGAGAACTTTTTAAATACATAATCTGGCACACCATCCAGTCCACGTCAATGTTTTTTTAGCGTCCTTATTATTCACTTCAACTCTGTCCCTATGACTGTGTGAAAGAATGCAGAATTAGGATTAGCATTTAAATAATTTGGTAGGCACAAAGGTTTGTATTCATGTTGATTTTTAATTAACTGATTTGCTATGTTAGTAAAATACACTTGAAACTTATCAGCTACCTATTTTGGGTTGGAGAGTCTGTTATTTTCAATCTGCAGAAAGATATTCTTTGATGATGACTGTTTTGTACCAGTTCCTGCTCTAATAACTTTCCTGGCAGCTTGCATTTCATTTCTTGTTCTTGAAATGTAGTTATCATTATTTCATTGTTTGGCTTCTTTTATAAATTTGTTGAACATTTGGTTATATTTTTTCACATAATTTCTAAATTCTGGGGTAGTGTTATTATGTTTGATGAAAGAGCGGAGAATTTTTTTCTTTCTACTGGAATTTATAAAACATTTTGCTAGCCAACATTTGGTAATAAACATCTTAATCCTCTTCTTTCTCATTGGAATTGCTGTATGAAAAGAATGCAGATACACATTGTAGAAACTGTCAAATATGCTATTTACTTGTGTTTTACTGAAGACATCCTCCCATATTTCCCTTGACAGCATAAAATTAAACGTTATGATGTTGTCATCACTGAACTCTCTCTTTTCAATTACTTCAATTTTTGGTTCCCATTTACAGCTGGCGTTTTGTTCAATAGACAGGAGCTGTGCTTCATGATAATTATAACCTCTATTTATAACATGGGTAATATAGTTTAAGTCACAGTCTTATAAAAATATGCTCAAAAACAGTTTTGCTGTCGGCAGCAATTCTAATTGGAGAGTTGGCTGTTTGTACAAAACATGAACTACCGACTACATTTAACAACTCATTTCTATCTTGAAAAAAGTCTACAGTTAACTCTTTGCAGATAACCACTTGTTTCTATCACATTTTATATTATTCAGCAATGTTTGAAATTTTTAATGAAAATTTTCCAGTCCCCAGATCTATAGGGTGTTACAATCAAGATATTATCATCTGTCAGATCAACCACAAATAGTTCAAAGTCTTTGTCTCTTGCCAAGGTTTGTTATTTTCTACTGCTGTAAATTTTAAATAATCTTTTACAAAAATTGCTGGTCCACCACATTTACTATAGCTTCTACAACAAAAAGTGGCAAGTTCATATCCAGGAATCACAGTTGATGTAAACTAGTCTTCATATGACCAGTATTCAGTTAAACACAAGCACTTACACACAAGCCAGCCCTAATATTGCTTTAGCCTTTAGTAAAAAATTTTCCTGCAACTCAGTAAATTTCTTGTTCATATTAGTTTCATTGCTACATGCGTCAATATTGATACTTACAAGTTTTTCTGCGTTAGTGACATTGGAGTATAGCTCTGATACTTGTTACTACAATGGTCTTCTAATTCTTTGAATTTAAATTCGAAGTCTGACTTCTTGTTACTTATTATATTTTTCAATACAGCACAACTACCTATTAGTATGTCTTTCTGAACAGTTCTGAAACTGTGTTCAGTACAAGCAGTTTCTGTATTGAGTATTGTTTTGAGAGTACCATCTTTGGTTTCTACAGACCCAATTTGAGCACCAACCTGTTTCTGATCTGTTTGTAAATCATTTCCAATCTTTGTGATCTCCTCATCATTTACTTTTCTTTTCCAAAGTATTGTTCATTTCAGAAATTTGACCACCTAAGGTACTTTTAGTATTAGCGGTTTCAGCTAATAAACTTGACAAGTGTGCAACTCACTGTTTGAACATAGAACTTCAGTTTCTTCAAAACAGTGAATGTCAAACGAGCACTCACATTAATACCTCCTACCATATCATTGCCATGAATCTGGTTCTGTGCTGCCACACAGTTTACTCCAATTTCACTCTCACTGTTGGTGATGATGTTGTTGAAAGTCATCATATTATCTACTATCTGTTCCTGATTTTCTATTGACACACCGTCAGCTGTCTTGGTTAGAATTCTCACCATACCAATAAACAAACACAGTTCTAAACACTGTGGATTAAAATTTTTGTCTAACACCAAAATTCTAGTCCTCACACCAAATTTCTAGCACACATAAAAAAGAGTAAACAATCAAAATACGTATCTCAGTTGTCTGCGACGATGTATCTCCATGCGAAAAACGTCGTTTTCTTCTTTGTGTCTGCTTTTTGGTTACCATCTCTTTAATCTTTTATGTCAGTGTTTTCTCTTAAATTGTCCATTGTATCAGCATACATTGTGCATTAATCAGTCAGAAACTCAAAATTCTGTTAGCAAAATCTCATTAGCAGTGCTGCAGTAATCCCAGGATTCTTCACCACTATTGAAATATCACAGGACATAACAGTTAATTAGAAAGTACTCATCTTAATTTCTCAGTGATCTCTGATGCTGCAGTGGCTGTAAAAGAATTTTTGAGTATCTGCTCTGGCAAAATTTGCTATAACTTACGAGTTCTTGACAGCATGGTCAATGAGTTGGTAGTGCTAAGAAAAATTACAAGAAACAGAGGTTGCCAAAGTTTTGTCTTTCAGAGTTACACGTTTATTATGTAATGTAGTTACAAAATGGTCTCTCATAAACTGTCAGAAAAATGAGGCCTTGATGGCTGATTCACCACTGCTTGTTTGTATTTATAAAAATCACTGCATATGCCATTGATTACTTGAAACAGAAAATTGAAACATTACAACCAAAAAACTTGCTGGTGTACATTGACTGTCATCATTGAATTTCATATGCATCAACATCTACATGGACACTGTGCAATCACACTTAAGTGCCTGGCAAAGGGTTCATTGAACCACCTTTATAATAATTCTCTATTATTCCAGTTTCGAACAGTGGACAGATGAAAAGGAACACCTATATATTTCCATGTGAGCTCTGATTTCCATTATTTTATTATGATGATCTTTTCTCCCTTTGTAAGTCCACATCAACAAAATATTTTTGCATTCAGAGGAGAAAGTTAGTGATTGAAATTTCATGAGAAGATTCCACCGCAATGAAAAATGCCTTTGTTTTGACAGTGTCCTGTATCACTTCAGTGACACTCTCTCCCGTATTTCATGACAATATAAAGGGTGCTGCTCTTCTTTGAACTTTATCAGTGTACTCTGTTAATCCTACCTGGTAAGGATCTCACACGGTGCAGTAGTACCCTAAAAGAAGAGAGACAAACATGGTGTAGGCAATCTCTTTTATAGACCTGTTAGATTTTCTAAGTTTCCTGCCAATAAAATGTAGTTTTTGGTTTGCTTTCCCCATAACTTTTTCTATGTATTCATTCCAATTTAAGTTGTTTGTAATTCTAATTCGTAGGTATTTAGTTGAATTTGTGGCCTTTGGGTTTGACTTATATATTGTGAAACCGAAGTTTAACAAATTTCCATTAGCACTCATGTGGATGACCTCACACATTTCGTTAATTAGATTAGGGTCAATTGCCAATTTTTGCACCATACAAATATCTTTTATAAATCATTTTTCAGTTTGTTTTGATCTTCTGATGACTTTACTAGATGATAAATGACAGCATCATCTGCAAACGACATAAGATGGCTGTTGAAATTGTCTCCTAAATTACTGTATTTATATAGATAAGGAACAGCAGAGAGCCTATAACACTGCCTTTGGGAATGCCATAAATCACTTCTGTTTTACTCTATAACTTTCTGTGAATTACTACAAACTGTAACCCCTCTGGCAGGAAACAATGAAAGCAGTCACATAACTGAGATGATATTCCATAAGCATGCAATTTCACTACAAGCCACTTGTATGGTAGTGTAAAAAGCCTCCTGGAAATCTAGAAATACAGAGTCAATTTGGAATCTCTTGTCAGTAGCACTCAACACTTTATGTATATTAAGAGATGTGTATGTCACAAGAATGACATTTTCTGAATCCATGTTGACTGTGTGTCAGTAGACCACTCCCTTCGATGTAATTTGTGATATTCAAACTCAATATATGTTCCAAAATCCTGCTGCATATTCACATTAATGATATGGGTCTGTAATTTAGTGGATTATTCCTTTCTCTCTTGAATATTGGTGTGACCTGTGCAACTTCCTGTCTTTCCGTACAGATCTTTCATTGTGGAAATGGTTGTATATGATTGTTAAGTGCAGAGCTATTTTATCAGAAAACTCTGAAAGGTACATAACTGGTACAGAGTCTGTACAGGAAGACTTGCTTTTAAATGATTTAAGTTGCTTCACTACTCTGATGATATCTGTTTGTAAATTACTCATGTTGTCAGCTATTCTTGATTCGAATTCTAGACTAATGACTTTGTCTTCTTTGGTGAAGGAATTTTGAAAGGTTGTCTTTAGCAACTCTTCTTTGGCTGAACTGTCACTGATAGTATTTCCATTGCTATCATGCAGAGAAGGCATTGATTGTGTCTTGCTGCTAGTGTAATTTACATATGACCAGAATCTCTTTGGATTTTCTGCCAGGTTTAGAGACAAAGTTTCATTGTGGAAACTGTTATAAGCATCTCACACTGATGTATGAGCGAAATTTTGAGCTCCTATAAAAGAACTGTACATACAGAGTTAATACATATTGATTCTAAGAAGCTGGCCGCAGTGGCCGAGCAGTTCTAGGCGCTTCAGTCTTGAACCGCGTGACTGCTACGGTCGCAGGTTCAAATCCTGCATCAGGCATGGATGTGTTTGATGTCCTTAGGTTAGTTAGGTTTAAGTAGTTCTAAGTTCTAGGGGACTGATGACCTCAAATGTTAAGTCCCATTGTGCTCAGAGACATTTGAACCAGATGTTAAGTCCCATAGTGCTCAGAGCCATTTGAACCATTTTGATTCTAACAATTAAAATAAAGTATTTTTGTTTTATGGATAATAGCTTGAAATATATCTCATAGTGTACAAAATCATACGAAATTCTTTTAGTTAAACAGCTGAGATAATATCAACCTGTTTAAAAAGTAGAAAGTATTTTTGGTATTGATAACTATTGTTGAAGAAAAGTAATGCTAGAGGAGTGTGTTCCTCTAAAGTGTGTTGTTTTTGTATTGTTTTATATTTAGTTTGTCCCCACCCTAAACACCCAATTTTCCATGGTTGTCCCATTAGTTTCATTTTATGTTTTGAGTGAGATGTTATTCTGTCATTTTTATTTTTGTTCATATTTGTTGCTGGCCAGGGTGGCCAAGCGGTTAAAGGCACTACAGTCTGGAACTGCGCGACTGCTACGGTCGCAGGTTCAAATCCTGCCTCGGGCATGCATGTGTCTGATGTCCTTAGGTTAGTTAGGTTTAAGTAGTTCTAAGTTCTAGAGGACTGATGACCTTAGAAGTTAAGTCCCATAGTGCTCAGAGCCATTTGAACAATTTTTTTCATATTTGTTGGTGTGTGTATGTAGTGATGTCATTGTTCTAGTTTTGTATACATTGGAAGTAGCTATTTCCACCATATTGACGACGTCGTGGGTCAAAGCAGACTGGTGGAATCAGATGCTTCTGTAATGCCCTGGATTTTGACAGGTGTCATCCCTTACACACCACAATTTGCTCCCATACTGCCTGACCACCCGTGGCCAGCGTATCTGCAGTGAAGAGAATTCCTTTGTGTAATATGCTGAAGGTCTCACATAGACCCTCACAGACATGAATTACTTCCCAAAAATAGAATGAAAATAGATTTCCCATGCCACACCCTCACACACCTCTAATTTTCCTACCATCCACAAGAATTAGCTGCAAAGAAATGGCCCACACTGATCATCACCTAGCATTACCCTGGACTGGAACAACTAGACCTTATCCTTCAACAGGGACTTGGTTATATATCATCATCCCAGGAAATGAGGAGCATCCTACTCTGGATCCTTTTCACTCCTCCTAAAATGTTATTCTGTCAGCTAGATCTGCCTGATTCACCCACCCAGTCCATCCTTCTCCAGTCCTGTTAAATACTTATCCAACACCACCAGATGCTGGGCCAACTGTGAAACAAGTCATTTCATATATAAGCTCTTTTGCAATTACTGCAGATTATTTTATTCAGATATGAAAACCATCAATCTGTCCATCAGAATGAATGGCCACTGCCAAACTGTAGTTGAGAAAAAGGTTGACAATGCAGTAGCATAACACATTGCTGACCACAACATGCTCATTGTCAGTTCCATCTGGATCCTTTCCTCGAGCACCAGCTTTTCTGGTTTACATAGATGAGTGTTTTCCTTGAAACACATCCCTCATTGTCATATTCTTCCTGACCTCCATCTATACTAATCCACTGCCCCTACACCCTCTACACAAGAGTTTAGCCTTTCTCTTTCCTGACACCCCTCTATCTCATCTGCACTGTGCACTCCACCTCCACATTTCACCCGCTATGGTACAGATGTGTCACGTACCCAGCCAATCCACCTCCCATCCCTCCCTCCTGCATTTCTATCCTATACATCTGTTGCTCCCTTTGAACTGCTAAAGGCCTGTGCCATATCCCTCCTCCTGCTTCCTGCCTGAGTCTGGCGCCATATGCCAAAGACTGTAGCCATGTGTGTGTGAGTTACATTTGTGTGTGTGTGTGTGTGTGTGTGTGTGTGTGTGTGTGTGTGTGTGTGTGTGTCTTTTATCAATGTAGGCCTTGTTGGCCCAAAGCTCACTTTTCAACAGTCTTTTTGTTGTGCCTATCTACAACTTAGCATCTCTGCTATAGGGTGAGTAGCAACTATCCTTTTCATAATATGAGTAGTATGTTGTTAGGTTTGTTAGTAACTCCAAGTACACATGGCACAAGCAAGCCATTAATGTTTATCTTGCTCTGGGCATATTGAAGTATGGATTCATGCACACAAAAAGGAAATACTACATTGTCAGGCATAGTATACTCTGCAGCACAGTTACAATTGCGCAGAAAACATCAGGTAATAACTTAAGACTTTTAGACCGAAAAACGCCAACTAACATTCTGAAGTGGGTACATATTAAGGTACCAACTGACACAATTTTGAAGCTATTCCTTTAACAAGCTGTGCATCATTTACTAACTGGAAAAATACCATTTGAATAAACATCCATTGCACCCCTAGGGATGGGATTAGGGTGTGAAGGAGGTGAAATGTAAAAATAATCACAAATAGAATGTAAATAGGTTTTAGTCCTTTTCATGTGTAGGGCTGAGGTAAATTAGTAACAGGGCAACAGCAGGACAATTTTGATACCAAAATTAATTGCTTGTCAACTAATTATTTGGATATAATTAATTTTCTACTATACAGCGAGATTTTTTCCACCATGTACAAACTCTAGGGATTGATCAATGAGAGTATACAGAACAAAAAAGGTCTAATGAGCTTATGTCTGGAAGTGCACGGTTTTCATACTAGGGACACTTATTCAAGCATGCATTATTACAGAGACTGCAGTCTAGTACACACTGTACCATGTAGCCACAGTTACAGCGTATGTTGAAAATGGTTTCCTTGTGCAACAACACATGCATGCACACACTGTAGCATGTTCTGTCTCACACATTTAAATCAGCCAGGCAGCATCCAAAATACATCAAAGCAGCATGAACACACTGCTCCAATGCCTCTACATCTAGAATGGGCCCTGCATACATGATGCTTTTGAGATGGCCCCATAACCAGATATCACATCGGTTGAGATCCAGTGAACAAGCAAACCATGCAACTGGATTCCCTCATCTGATTCATCAACCAGGGAAGATGTGACTGAGAAGCATCTGGACATTAAGGGCAAAGTGGGCTGGAGCACCATCGTGCAGCAGTCACATAATCCTTCAGATCATCAATGGCACTTCTTCCAGCAGGGGAGGCAAAGTCACACAAGAAACACTGATAGTTCCAGCCTGTTAGGCAACGTTGAAGGAAGATAGGTCTCAAAATACAGTTGCTAATTATCCTGGACCACACATTCCAGGTGCATCAATGCTGGTGATTTGCTATCACCATAACCCAGGGGTTCTGCATACTCTCTTGCAGGTGACTGATTTGAAAGCTGACACAAACCCTGGAAATGTGGTTGCCTGTAAGTGATGAGCCTAGAAACAATTCTCATGGAGAATGTTCCATATGGTCATCTGGCTTACCCTATAGTGGCGGACATGCTGCCTGGTTCTGACACTGTGGTTGCCTTCCACAGTGTTAATCACATTTTCCTCCAGGTCTGGTGTCTGAACATTTCGGGTATGTCCTTCATGATTTTCTGCTTCCTGAAATGACCCTTTGTCAGGCAGATGGCAAAACACTGTTGCGAACATTAAATGCTGTGGTTGTTGTCAATGGGGATAGGTCTCCTGTTACAACCATGCTGCCTGCTTTCATTGCCACTTGCCTTTCCGTAAGGAAACACCATGTTGGCAAGCTCTTAATTCGAATATGGAACCATTGGGTAAAACACTGTTATCACATCCACTACAAGGTGAGCCAGAAAGAGAAGTTAACCAGGCACAACATTACTAATTACAATGGCAGCAGACAGCACTAGGGTATGACATGTGAGGAACAGTACTACCCTCTAGGAGGAAATCATATGTACTGTAACTTTGGCTGCCTGATACAGCACATCTTAGTACAGAGACATGTTAGTCTCTGTAACAAAGTACAATTGAATAAATGGTCTCTAGCATGGAAACCATGCATTTCTGGACTTAGGTTCATTAGACCTTTTTTATTCCATATCCTCTCATCAATCAATGCCTAGAGGTTGTACACAGTGGAAAAAATCACCCTATATATCCATACAGAATTAGAACAAAACCTTTTTACCAATAACGCAGATGCCACAGTAATGTATTCCACTGCTGAGTTCACAGTTAGAGATAGTTCTCATACATCCTGCAAAGTAGTTAATTTCTGTGTTGGAATTGATATAAAATGAGTAAAGCTACTTTTAAATAAGTTTTTGTGGATTTCCACATTAGTAAATTATTAATTAAAATTTCTAATGTTATTTCCATAATTCTCATATCTAACTGATTTTCAGTGGTACCACTAACATAATTGATACAATGCAGAATACATTTTTGTATGTTGCATAAAATAATTTGTATTATTTTAGTATCAGATAAAGTAAATAAGAAAGACGTCAGAGTTTTCACATACACAGTTAACTTTCTTTACTCGAGTTGTAGATTTTTGTGTAAATGAATAATTGTTTGTTTCAGACTATACAAGAGTTCCATATAGAGCGGCATGCAAAGCCAAAATATGAAGAAAGGAAGCAGGTATTTCGCTCATTCTGTAACTATAAATCAGAAATGGAATTTGAACCAGAAAAAATGGGACTTGAGTCAGTTGCCAGGTAAAGTATCTAAGATAAACACATATTTTTGGGAAAAAATAGAAATCTGTGTTTCTTGTGAATGTAGAAGATAATAGGAAAATTTTAAATGTAAGAGCACACTAGGCTATATTTGAAAGGTCATAACAATAGGGTCGCACAATAATCAACTTAGATTATCTGGTAGCTGAACATTTGATAAATGTTGATGAGGTATGGCTCAGGTGCCTATCAAAATTACAGTGTGGATGAGACTAAATGATATATATCAGCATTATAAAAAGTGAATCCTCTTTTTTTTTTCTTTTTTTTTCCCCCCCACCAGAGCCGGAAATAATAAAAGGTTGTGGTATGAATTTTTCTGGATTGTTACCACTGAAATACATACTCACATTTAAAGACAAATGTTGCTCTAAATAAACAGATATAGGTTGGCTGAACACATTGACAGATCCAGTCTCTTCGGTCATAAGTCTTTGTGAAGGAGAACTGCCAGATTGTTGGAATGAGACAAGGTATACTTTAGCAGATTGAAGCAACTGCCAGAAACTGCAATAAAAATCAACAATTGGTAAACTAATTAACTGTTGATAAACTGTCATACATTATAATTGCTTAGTCTGAAAATATTTAAGGTTGTGTAACTGATAGGAAAACTGATGCTTTAGGTCGGCAAACCAGTCTTTGGACTGAAGACCATAACAACAACATAGGGGTGTGCATGTCAGGATGAAGGTTGATAGGGGGCTCTGGTGACATCTTCTTCTATTATATTCAGTAGTGTGGTTTGTTTGGTAAAAACTGCCTACAAACGAGTCTTAAAACATAGAATGTTGATGTTCAGAATTATTAAAAGGATAGTTGTTACCTTATAGCAGAGATGCTGAGTCACAGATAGGCACAACAAAAAGACTGTTGAAATGTGAGCTTTCAGCCAACAGGGCCTACATTGAAAATAGACAACTTACACACACACACACACACACACACACACACACACACACACACACACAAATGCAACTCACCCACACATGGCTAAAGTCTCTGGCACCTAAAGCCAGACTGTGAGCAGCAGCACATGATGGGAGAGGCAGCCAAGTGGTGGGGGTAAGGAGGAAGCTGGGACAGGAAGGGGAAGGGAACAAGGGTAGGAATGCAGGATGGTAAAGTACTGCTTGTGGGAGTGTGTGGGATGATGTGGAGAGAGGGTAGGGGAGCTAGGTGCAGTCAGGAGGTTAGACAGAGCACAGGTGTGTGTGTGTGTGTGTGTGTGTGTGTGTGTGTGTGTGTGTGTGTGTGTATGTGTGTGTGGTGTGAGGGGGGGAGAGGAGGGTAGCAGAAAAGGAGAGAAGTAAAAAGACTGAAGGTGTGTTGGTGTGGAATAGAGAGGTGTGTAGTGCTGGAATGGTAACAGGGATGGGGCTAGATGGATAGTGACAATGACTAACGAAAGTTGAGGCCAATGGGGCTATTGGAACACAGGTTTTACTGCAGGTGTAGTTCCCACCTGTGCAATTCAGAAAAGCTGGTGTTGGTGGGAGGCTGTACAGGCTGTAAAGCAGTCATTGAAATGAAGAATGTCATGTTGGGTGGTGTGCCTTTCAGTGACTCAGCATATCGGCTGTATGGTGAGTAGCACCAATCCTTTTTATAGTATTGTTACATTCCATCCCACATTTTCCATTCTTTTATGTCAGAGTTCCCAGCAAATCATGTAAGGTAACTAATAACACTTGATGTCCAGACTATTTCAAACTGAAAAGTAACAGCTAAAATTATTACTTCTGTTTAGTTTGATACATCCTCTGTGGGTCATTTCGGTGATATAATATGAACGCATGGAATCAATCAGTACACTGACTATTAAACATAAGCTGTATATAATATTTTTACATGCTGATTGTTTACAGATGAGTATGAAAAAATTAATGTTATCTTTTATTTTACTCACATTTGGAAACAAAAACTCTGTGAAATAGAAACATTTGGTCAGAAAAAACTTGTTTTGTTGTGTGATAGATTCTGTGTCAAACAACTGGGTGCAATGTTTATAATTCCTAGTTGATAATGTCTGGGTCACCTATTCAAATCTCACCTTTTATAGATATTTATGATTTAATATTTCTGATATTAAAGAATTCTGAACATTTCTGTGACTTACTCATTTACAAAATACTGGAATCACCTAGAATGTTATAACTTCACTTCATAAAATATTAGTCATCTATGCTGGATTCTTTGCTGTGGAATGAGATGGTGTGTAGCTGATACTGAGTGATCATGAGGACCTCCACTACATGCGAGGTCTATTAAAAAATTCTGGAACTTTGTCCACAAAATTTTTTCAATGCCTACCTTTTACTTGTTCTGAATGGTCTCCTTTGAAATACTCTCATCCACAATTGAGACACTGCTCCCAATGCTGTTTCCATTTCTGGAAGCAATCTTGGTACAATTCTTACTGAATTGCACAAAGTGCCACCCACAAATTTTCTTTCAAATAATCTACCATTGCAAATCTTTATCCTTTCAATGCTGTTTTCAATTCTGTAAACAAAAAAGTGTACATAGTGGCCAGGTCTGGAGGTTATGGAGGATGATTCAGCACAGTGATTTCATTTCTTGTGCAATTCATGCACCAACAGTGATGAATGTGCAGGTGCATTATTGTGAAGCAAGACCTATGAATTGTCCCATCACCTTTCTGGCTGTTTCCTTCTCACGTTTTCTTGCAGGCATTGCAACAGTTCTTACTAGTACCACTAATAAACAGTTTGTCTCTGTGACATGAATTCATGATGAACTAATCCTTCATAGACAAAGAAAACTGTCATCATGGTTTTGATATTTGAACTGACCTGATGAGCTGTTCTTGGACTTGAAGAACTTTTAGTGACCGATTGTGAAGATTGAACCATGGTCTCACCATCATTACTGTTGACCCATGTCTCGAAACCAGTTACGAATGTCTTAAGAAACATTGTTCTCATATGTGCGATCTGAGAGCTCTTCATAGAGTCTGAGGAAAAGGTCTTTCTGGTCTTGACTCATGAGCTGTGGGGTGAACTTGGCAGCAACACGTTGCATTACAAGATGTTGTGTCATGATTTCATGACCTAATATAACTGAAATGTTACATTCTTCAGGAATCTCTCAGACAGTCAGTCTTCAACTGGCATGTGGCATGCACTGTTTTGTTGACATTCTTGATGTGAGCACTGTTGGTAGATGCCGAAGGGTGTCCTGAACAAGGGTCATCTTTAACTTCTGTCTGGCCATTTTTAAACTGTGTGAAATATTGGTAATACTGATTACAGCTTAAGCACTATAGGCCTCCTGCAGCATTTGTTGTGTCACTGTGAAGGTTTTCTTGAATTTCACACAAAATTTAATGTAGACACCTTGCTCCTCCAACTTCGCCATCTCAAAATGTGCAAACAGTGTGACACAGTGTTCTCCTCAATACAGCACAGAACAATAACTAACAGACATTTTGTTGTTGTTGTGATCTTCAGTCCAGAGACTGGTTTTATGCTGCTCTCCATGTTACTCTATCCTGTACAAGCTACTTCACCTTTGAGAAACTATTGCAACCTACATCCTTCTGGATCTGCTTAGTGTATTCATCTCTTGGTCTACCTCTATGATTTTTACCCTCTATAATTCCCTCCAATAATAAATTACCCTACCAACTGTGCCATAATTTCCTCTCCTACCAAATTCCATTCAGTACCGCCTCATCTAGTCTTCAGCATTCTTCTGTAACACCACATTTTTAAAGCTTCTTTTCTCTTTTTGTCTAAACTATTTATCATTTTTCATTTCCATACATGGCTACACACCACACAAATACTTTCAGAAAAGACTTCCTGACACTAAAGTCTATACTTGATGTTAACAAATTTGTCTTCTTCAGAAACACTTTCCTCGATATAGTCAGTCTACATTTTATATCCTCTGTACTTTGACAGTCATCAGTTATTTTGATGCCCAAATAGCAAAACTCGTCTACTACTTTAAGTGTCTCATTTCCCAGTCTAATTCCCTCAGGATCACCTGATTTCATTCAATTGCATTCCATTATCCTCGTTTTTGCTTTTGTTGATATTCATCCTATATATTATCCTTTCAAGACACTGTCCATCCCATTCAAGTGCTCTTCCAAGTCCTTTGCTGTTTCTGGTAGAATTGTAATGTCATCAGCAACTCTCAAAGTTTTTATTTCTTCTCCATGGATTTTAATTCCTACTCCAAATTTTTCTTTTGTTTCCTTTACTCATTGCTCAATATACAGATTGAATAACACTGGGGATAGGCTACAACCCTGCCGCACTCCCTTCTCAACCACTTCTTCCCTTTCATGCCCCTCTATTCTGATGACTGCCATCTGGTTTCTGTACAATTTGTAAATAGCCTTTTGCTCTCTTATTTCACCCCTGCCATCTTCAGAATTTGAAATAGAGTATGCCAGTCAACGTTGTTAAAATCTCTCTCCAAGTGTACAAATGCTAAAAATGCAGGTTTGCCTTTCCTTAATCTATCTTCTAAGATAACTTATAGGGTCAGCATTGCCTTGCATGTTCCAACATTTCTATGGAATCTGAGCTGATCTTCCCTGAGGTTGACTTCTACCAGATTTTCCATTCATCTGTACAGAATTTGTGTTAGTATTTTGCAGCCTTGACTTATTAAACTCATAGTTTGGTAATTTTCATACCTGTTGACACCTGCTTTCTTTGGGATTGGAATTATTACATTCTTCTTGAAGTCTGAGAATATTTCATGTAGCTCATACATCTTGCTCACTAGATGGTACAGTTTTGTCATGGCACACTCTCCCAAGGCTATCAGTAGCTCTCATGGAATGATGTCTACCCCCAGGGCCTTTTTTGACCGAGGTCTTCCAGTGCTCTGTCAAATTCTTCATGCAGCATCATGTCTCCCATTTCATCTTCACTTATGTCCTCTTCCATTTCCGTAATACTGCCCTCAAGCACATCACCCTTGTATATTCCTTCCATCTTTCTGCTTTTCCATGTTTGTTTAGAACTGGTTTCCATCTGAGCTCTTGATATTCATACAGGTGGTTCTCTTTTCTCAAAGGGTCTCTTTAATTTTCCTGTAGGCAGTATCTATCTTACCCCTAGTCATATATGCCTCTACCTCCTTACATTTGTCTTCTAGCCATCCTTGCTTAGTCATTTTGCACTTCCTATCTATCTCATTTTTGAGATGTTTGTATTCCTTTTCACCTGCTTCATTTACTGCATTTTTATATTTTCTCCTTTCACCAATTAAATTCAATATATCTTCTGTAACCCAAGTATTTCTACCAGCCCTTGTCTTTTTACCTACTTGATCCTCTGCGGCCTTCACTATTTCATCTGCCAAAGCTACCCATTCTTCTTCTATTGTATTTCTTTCCCTTTTTTTGTCACTCATTCCTCTCTGAAATTCTCTACAACCTCCAGTTCTTTCAGTTTATCCAGGACCTGTCTGCTTAAATTCCTACCCTTTTGCAATTTCTTCAGGTTTAATCTACAGTTCATAACCAATAAATTGTGGCCAGAATCCAAATCTGTCCCCTCGAAATGTCTTACAATTTAAAACCTGGTTCCTAAATCTCCATCTTACCATTGTATAATCAAACTAAATCTTCCAGTGTCTCCAGGCCTCTTTCATATATATAACCTCCTTTCATGGTTCTTAAACCAAGTGTTAGCTATGATTGAGTTATGTTCTGTGCAAAATTCTATGAGGCGACTTCTTCTTGCATTCCTTACCCCCAGTCCATAGTCAGCTACTACTTTTCCTTCTCTTCCTTTCTCTACTATCAAATTTCATTCACCCATGATTATTAAATTTTCAACTCCATTAACTATCTGAATAATTGCTTTTATCGCACCATAGATTTCTTCAATCTCTTCATCATCTACAGAGCTAGTTTGCATATAAACTTGTACTACAGTGGTAGATGTGGGCTTCTTGTCTGTCTTGGGTACAATAATATAGTCACTATGCTGTTAGTAGTAGCTTATCTATGCTCCTATTTTTTTTATTCATTATTAAACCTACTCCTGCATTACCCTTATTTGATTTTGTATTTATATCCCTGTGCTCATCTAACCAGAAATCTTGTTCCTCTTGCCACCAAATTCACTAATTGCCACTATATCTAACTTTAACCTATCCATTTCCCTTTGTAAACTTTTTAACCTACCTGCCCGATTAAGGGACCTGACATTCCATGCACCGATACATATGATGCCAGTTTTCTTTCTCCTGATAACGATGTCCTCCTGAGTAGTCCCTGCCTGGAGATTTGAATGGGGGACTATTATATCTCTAGAATATTTTACCCAAAAGGACACCATCATCATTTAACGATACAGTAAAGCTGCATGCCCTCAGGAAAAATTATGGCTGTAGTTTCCCCTTGCTTTCAGCCGTTCTCAGTACGAGCGCAGCAAAGCCATTTTGGTTCATGTTACAAGGCCAGATCAGTCAGTCATCCAGACAGTTGTCCCTGCAACTACTGAAAAGGCTGCTGCCCCTCTTCAGGAACCACATGTTTATCTGGCCTCTCAACAGGTACCCCTCCATTACGGTTGCATCCATGGTATGGCAATCTGTATCGATGAGGCACGCAGGCCTCCCCACCTCCCCACCAACGGAAGGGTCCATGGTTCATGGGGTGGTGTGGCTGGTGAGAGAGGGGGGGGGGGGTTGCTAAAAGACATCCAAAAATGAAAATTCTGTCAGTTACACATTAAACACAGGCATGTGGAGGGATACCAACCGAATTTCACGGGAACACGCCATTGGCGTGAAATTACAAATGGCCTGGAAATTTTTTGAACAGGCTTGAAATGTAGTAAGTTATGGCTGTTAAGTGGTGTGTGTTTCCCAGTTGATGATACAGATCCAGTGCAGTAAGATGGGTCAACACAGAGACAGTAATGGCTGTTACAAAAAAATCAATCATGTTTTGACATGCCCATGACCCCACATGATCAAAGTGGTTCTATTTGTTGGTATACCAAGGTGGACTGTCCAACAAGCATACAGGGGATGGTGTACTATTTACAGCTATGTAATTGGGTGTAGCAACAATGGTTGTGAAAATTCTTAAACAGTGGGGGCCATGAAATGTAGAGAGTTGAAACTATTCCATATGTTATGATCTGAGCTCCCATTAATAATCAGTTTTTTTATAAATTTTATCCCATTTTCAATATAGATAAGTGAGGAATTATATATACTCAAATATCTCATAATGTTACATGAATGTATTTCACTTAAATTTATTTTTCTGTTGTTTATTGTGAATATGTTGATTTAACTACAATACATGGATTCCATTAGAGCCCCATTAATTAGAAGAAATAGTTTGTGGTGACATAGTGACTATATGTCACCTCTGACTGACAAAATAAACATTGCTGCCCTGTGCTGTAGTGTGAACAGTAATATCTGTGATGACTTAGTACATGTCAAACCTCTGACCAGTGTAGACAATAATGTAATTCTGTCCAGGAGCTAAAGTGAGGATTTGTCCAACAAACTCCGCGTACCATTTATTATGTATTCACTCTCACTGGTACCACATTTCCTTATAGTGGTGACCATGATGTGATATGAACACACAACTTTCTGGTGTGGAGTAAGAGACCAACCATTGCACAGTGTGAACGTGGTAGAAGATGGTGGCTCAAACGCAGGGCTGGCTTAATTATAATAACTGACACTGTCAATTGTTTCTCACAGATCATGACCTGCCAGATTTCACTGCCTGTGTGAGATGCCACATACAGATCCTACATAACACCCCCCCCTCCCCCCCCCCCAAAAAAAAAATCACTACTTGCATGAAATGCTGTGCATTGATGGTGTGAGACCAAACCTTTACCTGCCATATGCAGGTACTTATGAAGTAATTACTTGTGACATGAACACATTCAACATCATGATCAGAGACAAATCATTGACAATATCTGTTAATAGATTGAAGCTGGCTTGGATTATTGCAGAACAGTCTCCACAGCTGCCATATAGCCCTGAACCTGACCAACCATCTTCTACTCCTTTCACACTGCAGTTTAGCCTCTCTGACATTCTCTCTAAGGATATATTTGTGATGTTCGAAAACCTGGTCATCTTCACAAAGTATGAAGACAGGAAATCCACAGCCAGCACAATTTAATACCATTACCACCACACCTCATCTATACTATCTGATGTGAGCATGATGAAATTGACATCCCAACTCACTACCGATGACTCTCTCATCGTAACTGCCCTTGCTTATGGCAAGGAAATACCAGCTACAGCCTACAGTAGAACTACACTGTCAGCCACTCCCCCCTCCATGTCCATCGCCAAGGCTGCTACAGATAACAGTGCACCGGCTACTTTCCACTGTGGATGCACCCTCTGGCCTCCTGTCCACCTCACTGCAAGATCTCCAGCTTCATTACGGCTGCTACCCCATCACAGATCAATGCGAACACCTCTTCTCCTCACAAAGCTTCCCCTTCTCCTGTGCTCTGCACTGTGAAAAGGGGAGGGGGGGGGTCTGTGGGCTTATAGCGACTATACATCACCTATGACTGATAAAATAACCATTGCCATCCTGTGCAATAGAGAGAACAATAATATCTGTGATGCCAGAATGAGATTTTCACTCTGCAGCGGAGTGTGCGCTGATATGAAACTTCCTGGCAGATTAAAACTGTGTGCCCGACCGAGACTCGAACTCGGGACCTTTGCCTTTCGCGGGCAAGTGCTCTACCAACTGAGCTACCGAAGCACGACTCACGCCCGGTCTCACAGCTTCACTTCTGCCAGTATCTCGTCTCCTACCTTCCAAACTTTACAGAAGCTCTTCTGCGAACCTTGCAGAACTAGCACTCCTGAAAGAAAGGATATTGCGGAGACATGGCTTAGCCACAGCCTGGGGGATGTTTCCAGAATGAGATTTTCACTCTGCAGCGGAGTGTGCGCTGATATGAAACTTCCTGGCAGATTAAAACTGTGTGCCCGACCGAGACTCGAACTCGGGACCTTTGCCTTTCGCGGGCAAGTGCTCTACCAACTGAGGCAAAGGTCCCGAGTTCGAGTCTCGGTCGGGCACACAGTTTTAATCTGCCAGGAAGTTTTAATATCTGTGATGGTTTAGTGTGTGTTGGACCTCTGACTGGTGTAGATCATGATGTAATTTGGTCCAACAAATGAAGTAAGGATTTGTCTAACATACTCTGTGTACCATTTATTATGTATGCATTCCCACTGGAACTGCATTTCCTTACAGGCTAATTAAGGTTACAGTAAGAATGAATAATGGAAAACTTTTTAGCTAATTGGCAGGATCTAATTTATTTTTGTCAGTCATTCAGCAGCACATTGTGCTTGTTAGATTCCAAACTTTGTCAATGTATCTACTTTTGTTTTCTTATTTTTCTGAATCAAATGCCATTTCTCCTAATCAATTAAGCCACTAATTAAGTTTTTGTGCAATTTTTTTTTAGTATAAAATAATTTTCAAAGAAGATGGATGCCATACTCAAAAGTAAGGTATTCCCAATGCAGAAGAATAACGTGGTTCTACACACTTCTATAATTTACTTAATTTAAGCATCTTCTATCAGCCAAACTATGAAAACTCACAGTTCATTCAGAACAGGAAAATCTTACCTAGCCATTTTTCGGAACATTGCATAATTTCTGAGATTATTAAATACCTTGACACTAGTCTTCAAATATCCTACCCCTCCCAAAAACCATGAGCCCCAGGTGTGCCATCAACCATGTAACATCTTGATGTCAGACTGAGTAGTAGTCTGCACCTAGTTGGCATATTGCTAACTTCACTACATCAGTTTGAGTAAAACTTTGTGCTCTGATAGCAACCACAAAACATCTTGGTCTCAGTTTCTTTTAAAATTTGCTGTCTGGTAAGCTTATGCTTGACATGGTGTAAAGAGTTCACAGAAAAGTTCACATCCAGTTAGAACGCAAAGAACAACTAAGTGCTAATGTGCCAAAAATGGTTGTTGTAAACAGTTTTGATGAGTTTGTAAAAGACCAAACTGAGTCCACTAATTTTGTTAGACTATATGGCTTATGTGTTGTTGTTCTTCAATGGATTATTCTGATGGGTGAATATTATGTCTTGTGGGAACTGTGGTGAGTTGTTACACTCTCATCAACACTATGAAAGGGTATAGTGGAGATCTGGAGGTCATCTACTTGCATAAACTGTGTGTGGTGAAGCTGGCTATCACAACAGGTATAGCACTAATAAAAGTGAAACAAGCCACTTACATGAGGCTCCTCCTGCTGGATTTTTGAGTCCTCCCTCAGGCATGGGTATGTTTGTTGTCTTAGCATAAATTAGTTTAAGTAGTGTGTAAGTCTAGGGACCAATGGCCTCAGCAGTTTGGACCCTTAGGAATTCATGCACACACAAGCCACTTATCCTAATTAGAACAAATGCGTAGGGTTCATCATTTCCAGTATCCTGAAAGTCAATTTTCAGATAAATTCTGTGAAACATCAGGATATGAGACATTAAGAATCCAAGGAAAATATAGGTGAAGAGGACCATCACAACCAGAGACAAGTGTACTGAGTATCAACAGCAACTGGTCTCCAACAGAAAAGGAATTCCTGCTCTCTGTGAAGCCAGTTTACAAGCAAACATCACCAGGAAAACTGCACAAAAAGACATCTGAAGAGGGATGCAATACCAAAGGCCACTGTTCACATTAGACCATAAAGCTGGACATCATCAATGGGCCAAACAAAACAGAAACATGACAGTGAGTGGCTGGAGACATGTTCATGTCATGCTGTCAAACAAGTTGTAAATTTTATTATTTTTAAATGATACTAGTTATAAAGTGCACTGATGGCCCAATGAGTAATTTAATTTGAAATGTGTTGAGGTGCAATGTGCAATTTGCAGGGGGATTCCCACCACCCTCTGTTTCAGACTATCCCATTTTCTGATTTTAAAATACCCATCACTACCAAGGATGTTTATTTTCTGCCCACTGGATATGTAAAACTTAACATTTAATTTAAACCTGTATAGCCATAAACAAAAAGTATTAGTACACTATTACTATTTGGATATTAACATGTCTGCTCATTAGTTTTGGTAAAACTGGTATGAAACTGAATCATCATTCTCATGCTGCCATTGTTCCTTTAATCTAAGCTCTGATATTCATTACTTGTTAACTTGCAAGGAAAGTAGCATTATTAGCGAGTTGAGTGTCCAGGCTTCTAAGAACTATGGAATTTCAGCATATTTTTAAAATAAAGCAAAGTTTTGTCATTCCTTAAGAGCAGTGCACTGCCAGTAATTGTAGTGCCTCAAGAATTTTGTTGTAAATTCTAGAGACACTCATTCTTCCACCATCTTGAACACTCGATATTTTAAGTATGAGTGTGGGAGAGTGGAGATGTGTCTACCGTGTCACCAGTTTTTGTGTGTGCATAATGGACGTGTTTCAGGAGAATACTGCAGTCATGGTGGTCGATCAACACAGCCAAGTGTTTGCCACTCACGCCATACGAGCTATATGTGATGTAGAAGAAGCAGGCATGCATTGTTCTTTGACGGTGTAATGATTGTAATTGTTATGAACAAATAAAATGTGCTTTGACAAGAGACTCTTAATTCATGTGTTGGACTTGATGGAAGCAAGACATGTTCATGAATTATGAGTGTTTCTTAAACCAACTCGCTTATAAATGTAATTAAACACATTTCTAAAGCTCTAACTTGAGTGAAATATGAGAAGACAAAGATATTTATATGTGGAATGTGATAATGTTATTCTGCATAGTTAACTAGACTGGTAGGTGGTGAAAACATAAACTTTGTATATGTACTGAACACATTCTATTGTCAAAAAAGTGTTATAACTTTGCATCGTGTGTGAAAGGATGGAAGAAAACAGGAATTTTGATATGTAAATGAGATAAAAAGATATTATGTGTTGACATAACAAATGAGTATAATAAGACGAGAGAACCATTATGAGAAACTGAATTAACCCCAGTAATCAAATGAAAAAAATTTGTGAATGCAACAAACAGAATGATATAAGAAAGTTGTAACATTAAAAGAATGGAGAGAAGATCTCGATGTATTAGACTAAGAACAGATATACTGAGAACAATTTGACTAAGAAGATTTGGTATGGAGAGTACACAGCTCTCACACACATTGCAGCTGATGCCGATGCTAAAAGCAACATTCGATGGTGCCAGCACCTGTGCTGTTCACCAGTGCTGACTCAAAATCTGCCTGCCAACGCAGTTGCAGAAACAAACATTTGGCATCGCCAGTGCCCATGCTGTTCACCAGTGCTGACTCCAAACCTGCCCACTAATGCTGAAACCAACATTCGACATCATCATCACCTGTGCTGTTCACCAGTGCAGATTGCACATCTGCTAACTGATACAGCCTAAAACTCTACACCGGGTGAACAAGAGACAATAATTGTTTGAATAGAAGGTTAAAGAAACTATTCAAAGACTATAGTACTGTATTTGTATTTGTATTTTTATTTCTTTTTTGGTCCTGTAAATTGTGTTTAGGTACATATTTTGCACAAACAATATAGGACAAGTCAGGTTGGTACAGTATATACAAATCATACACATTGTTATGTTAGTATATTTGGAGGTGAATTTTTTTAATGATAACTCGAACAAAAAAAAAAAAAAAAAAAAAAAAAAAAAAAAAAAAAAAAAAAAAAAAAAAAAAAAAAAAAAAAGAAACTGTGACAAAGGAAATACCAGATTGGTCTGAAGTAGTGAATTTAATTGAAGACCAGCAAGCAGATTCAGTGGATTTAACATATTAAACACAGTGATAAGATCAATAAATTCTAAATTGGATGCTCAAGGTGGAATTTTAAATAAGAACCTAGACTTAATAAATTCAATGAATTCTAAATCAGATACTCAGAATGAAATTCTAAAAAGTCAAACATCAAATATAGATTTTTCAAACATCAAAGTAAATGCTCAAAACAAAGAGTCTAGCGATCAATACGAAGGCATGATTGCTTTGCAAACTGAATTTGATACCAAATGTAATAATAAAGAACCCGATCTTAATGAAAAATTATAGTCTTGTGAAAATGTCTTCTTTCTTTCTTTTGCTACCGCTTCTATCCAACATTGTGCACAAGGTTGGCAGGGTTAAGTACGGATTTGGCATGTTGAATTTGAAGGGGTGGCCAGATGCCCTTCCTGCCGCCACTCCATACCCCCCAGGGTTGAATTAGTGTACTCCAGCTGTCTGCGTCTAGTGCAAATCATGAAATAGTGTGAATGTGTTTCAAATGTCTGCAAGTCGTGTAACTGATGCGGAGCATGGGGACCAGCCCGGTATTGACCTAGCAAGATGTGGAAAACTGCCTAAAAACCACATCCAGGCTGGCCAGCATACTGGCCATCGTTGTTAATCCGCTGAGAGGATTCGATCTGGGGCCGGTGCACCTACCCGAGTCCAAGAAGCAGCGCGTTAGTGTTCTCGGCTATCCTGGCAGATAATCTTGTGAAAATGTCTGTAACTTTAAATTTAATTCTGTTAGACAGGAAAATCAGTCTATGGAATTAATGTCAATTAGTCAATTGCAGATTACACGTGTCAGTACATGAGTTGTCAGTTCACAAGTAAGTAATGTAGGATGAAATTTCAAAGGGAATATATCCAGTTTTAATATTACAAGTGTATGTAGCTTGGAGGAACAATTTGAAGGGATGATAGATGGAAAAGTTGCTGGGACAGTTACCTCCAACAGTGTGTCTCCAATTTTATCTTCTGAACTTAATTATAATAGCAATGTTATAGACAACTTGTGCAAAAAATTCAAACTTGTCCATGACAAAGTAGAAAATAGAATAACTTTACTTAATGTTGTGTTTCCTAGTAGAATGGTAACTGTTTTCTTGTGGGGAGACTTTCACACAAAATTTAATGAGAAGTATTGGTCCATAAGTAATCAAGTGAGCTTAATGTCAGATCCATGCGATACGGGTGGAGTCACATCTTTGTCCCAGGGACGTTAACGTTCTGTGTTAAAGGCTGGAGCAACGACTGTTGGATCCATAGTTGTTTTTGGTGTTTCTTCTGTGCTATTTATTCCTGCACCAAATTCCCTTCAAATCTTAAACTATTCTGTAATCTATTCTTGAATTCATAAACTATAATTTTAGTACATAGAAAACTGGATATGACGGTAATCTAGAAAACTTAAGAGAATCACAGATGAACAGTGATCTCTAGACATGAAATGAAATAAATAAAATATTATTTGAGTGAAAGATATAATATGATGATACTATTTAAACTGATTGATGTCTAGATGACATAAACTAAACATAGTATTTTATGTGTGTATAAAATATAGTGTACAGTGATTAACTAAAGAACTGTTTGATTGTAGTGTATAATTTTCTATTTTTATAGAACATTTTATACCTTTTATGAAATGTGATGTAGATGGGAGGGTTTGTATTGGTTTTGGAAGGGGTGGGTATTATACATTAAAGCATGATTTACACTAACTAATAAATCATGGCTAACACAAACTCACACCACAGCTTTCAAATGACCCTTGCAAACAAGTCTGACTGATTCTTCACCATTTGCCATTCGATAACAGTTGCTAAGATTTTCTTCAGGGACTTCAAAGCTGAAGGTGAGAATGTCCATTCTGTAGGAGATGTTTAACACCATACTCCTCAGGCTTCTCACTCAAATACTGCCGAAGTAGGGATTCTGGGGAAAGGGGCTGTGAAGTGTTTCCTGTCTTTGGGAATATCTTCACTCTCTTCTTTGTTCTTAGCAATCATTTCTACTTTTTCCTTTCTTATTTCTCATCTGAGTGCTGGTCTATCTTTCCCTCTTTACATATTTGTATACTTCTATCGCTGAAGTCTTTCTTATTTTGTGTGGTTTCCTATAACCTACAACATATTTCATATACGTAGGCTGAAGAGTCAGGATACACACATGCACTTACACATACACACAATGAAACAGAAAGACGCAAACAATGAAAGTACAGATAAAATTGATGTAAGAACTGTCAAGTGTTGTAGGGGGAAAGAATGTACTCATACAGAAATATGCGCACATGGCTGTTTATTGCGATGGTTCTGCATCGCCTAGTTACATGAGAAAATTGTCATGTAGATATTTATTATTATGTATATATAGGAAATACATGTATAAGAACAAGGGTGATTCTATATCACATAGGTACATGTTGTTGTTGGTCAGCATTAATGAAATACTTGTTTCAGTATTCATCCCTATGGGGGTGCAATAGTGAGTGAATGCTCTTTAATCAATCGTTATTAAAGAACTACTAAAGCACTATTAAAGCTATACGTATGAAAACTGGTCTTTGACTTCTTGGTTAGAAAAATTAAAAAAATGTTACGGCAGTTTTGGAAATTCAATCCCAGTGGAGTGAGACAGACGATGAAAATTTTTATGAAAATATTTAGATACATTAAAATACTTTAGGGTTAAAGGAGACCACTCACCGAAGAACAAAAGCGTTGAGTCGTCAATAGGCACACACAAAAGAAGGATAACTTAGTAGCTTTCAAACTGATCCGGTCTTCAGTCCTGAGACTGGATTGATGCAGCTCTCCATGTTACTCTATCCTGTGCGAGCTGTTTCATCTTCCAGTACGTATTGCAGCCTACATCCTTCTGAATCTGTTTAGTGTATTCATCTCTTGGTCTCCCTCTACGATTTTTACCCTCCACGCTGCCCTCCAATACTAAATTGGTAATCCCTTGATGCCTCAGAACATGTCCTACCAACCAATACCTTCTTCTAGTCAAGTTGTGCCACAAACTCCTCTTCTCCCCAATTCTATTCAATACCTCCTCATTAGTTATGTGATCTACCCATCTAATCTTCAGCATTCTTCTGTAGCACCACAATTCAAAAGCTTCTATTCTCTTCTTGTTCAAACTATTTATCGTCCATGTTTCACATCCATACATTGCTACACTCCACAAAAATACATTCAGAAACGACTTCCTGACACTTAAATCTATTCTCGATATTAATAAATTTCTCATCTTCAGAAATGCTTTCCTTGCCATACCCAGTCTACATTTTATATCCTCTCTACTTCAACCATCATCAGTTATTTTACTCCCCAAATAGCAAATCTCCTTTACTACTTTAAGAGTCTCATTTCCTAATCGAATTCCCTCAGCATCACCTGAGTTAACTCCACTACATTTCATTATCCTTGTTTTGCTTTTGTTGATGTTCATCTTATATCCTCCTTTCAAGACACTGTCCATTCCATTCAACTGCTCCTCCAAGCCCCTTGCTGTCTCTGACAGAATTACAATGTCATCGGCGAACCTTTAAGTTTTTATTTCTTTTCCATGGATTTTAGTACCTACTCCGAATTTTTCTTTTGTTCCCTTTAGTGCTTTCTCAATATACATATTGAATAACATTGGGGAGAACCTACAACCCTGTCTCACTCCCTTCCCAACCACTGCTTCCCTTTCATGTTACTCGACTCTTACAACTACCATCTGATTTCTGTACAAATTGTAAAAAGCTTTTCGCCCTCTGTATTTTACGCCTGCCACCTTCAGAATTTGAAAGAGACTATTCCAATCAACATTGTCAAAAGCTTTCTCTAAGTCTATAAATGCTAGAAATGTAGGTTTGCCTTTTCTAATCTCGCTTCTAAGATAAACTATAGGGTCAGTATTGCCTCACGTGTTCTAACATTTCTACGGAATCAAAACTGATCTTCTCCAAGGTGGGCTTCTACCAGTTTTTCCAATTGTCTGTAAAGAATTCACGTTAGTATTTTGCAGCCGTGACTTATTATACTGATAGTTCAATAATTTTCACATCTGTGAACACCTGCTTTCTTTGGAATTGGAATTATTACATTCTTCTTGAAGTCTGAGGGTATATCACCTGTCTCATACATTTTCCTACCCCCTTGAACCATGAACCTTGGCGTTGGTGGCGAGGCTTGCGTGCCTCAGTGATACAGATGGCTGTACCATAGGTGCAACCACAATGGAGGGGTATCTGATGAGAGGCCAGACAAACATGTGGATCCTGAAGAGGGGCAGCAGCCTTTTCAGTAGTTGCAGGGGCAACAGTCTGGATGATTGACTGATGTGGCCTTGCAACACTAACCAAAACGGCCTTGCTGTGCTGGTGCTGTGAATGGCTGAAAGCAAGGGGAAACTACAGCCATAATTTTTCCCGAGGGCATGCAGCTATACTGTATGGTTAAATGATGATGGTGTCCCCTTCGGTAAAATATTCTGGAGGTAAAATAATCCCCCATTTGGATCTCCGGGTGGGGACTACGCAGGACGATGTCTTTATCAGGAGAAAGAAAACTGGCATTCTATGTGTTGGTGTGTGGAATGTCAGATCTTTAATCGGATGGGTAGGTTAGAAAATTTAAAAAGGAAAATGGATAGGTTGAAGTTAGATGTAGTGGGAATTAGTGAAGCTTGGTGGCAGGAGGAACAAGACTTTTGTCCGGTAAATACAGGGTTATAAAAACAAAATCAAATGGGGGTAATGCAGGAGTTGGTTTAACAATGAATAAAAAAATAGGAGTGCGGGTAAGCTACTACCAATAGCATAGTGAACACATTATTGTGCCCAAGATAGACATGAAGCCCATGCCTACTACAGTAGTACAAGTTTATATACCAACTAGCTCTGCAGATGAGGAAGAAATTGATGAAATGTATGATGAGATAAAAGAAATTATTCAGGTAGTGAAGGGAGACGAAAATTTAATAGTCATGGGTGACTGGAATTCGATAGTACGAAAAGGGAGAGAAGGAAACATAGTGGGTGAACATGGATTGGGGGAGAGAAATGAAAGAGGAAGCTGTCTGGTAGAATTTTGCACAGAGCATAACTTAATCATAACTTAATCTTGGTTCAAGAATCATAAAAGAAGGTTGTATACATGGATGAATCCTGGAGATACTAGAAGGTATCAGATAGATTATATAATGGTGAGACAGACATTTAGGAACCAGGTTTTAAATTGTAAGACATTTCCAGGGGCAGATGTGGACTCTGACCACAATCTGTTGGTTATGAACTGTAGATTAAAACTGAAGAAACTACAAAAAGGAGGGAATTTAAGGACATGGGACCTGGATAAACTGACTAAATCAGAGGTTGTACAGAGTTTCAGGGAGAGCATAAGGAAACAATTGACAGGAATGGGGGAAAGAAATACAGTAGAAGAAGAATGGGAAGATCTGAGGGATGAAGTAGTGAAGGCAGCAGAGTATCAAGTAGGTAAAAAGACGAGGGCTAGCAGAAATCCTTGGGTAACAGAAGAAATATTGAATTTAATTGATGAGAGGGGAAAATACAAAAATGCAGTAAATGAAGCAGGCAAAAGGGAATACAATTATCTCAAAAATGAGATCGACAGGAAGTGCAAAATGGCTAAGCAGGGATGGCTAGAGGACAAATGTAAGGATGTAGAGGCTTATCTCATTAGGGGTAAGATAGATACTGCCTACAGGAAAATTAAAGAGACCTTTGGAGAAAAGAGAGCCACTTGTATGAATATCAAGAGCTCAGATGGAAACCCAGTTCTAAGCAAAGAACGGAAAGCAGAAAGATGGAAGGAGTATATAGAGGGTCTATACAAGGGCAATGTACTTGAGGACAATATTATGGAAATGGAAGAGGAGGTAAATGAAGATGAAATGGGAGATACGATACTGCGTGAAGAGTTTGACAGAGCTCTGAAAGACCTGAGTCGAAACAAGGCCCCAGGGGTAGACAAAATTCCATTGGAACTACTGACGGCCTTGGGAGAGCCAGTCCTGACAAAACTATACCATCTGGTGAGCAAGATGTATGAGACAGGCGAAATACCCTCAGACTTCAAGAAGAATATAATAATTCCAATCCCAAAGAAAGAATGTTTTGACAGATGTGAAAATTACAGCATAATGCCTTCTGTTATCACCGAAGTTATTAATAAAACATGTGCTGCGACAGTTGATATGTGGACTGATTCGCATCATGAGGTGCACTATTTGACGCATGGAACACATTACATCAACACAGATTGTTCTCTTGTGAACAATGCTTTATTTACAACAAAATTCCCGAACATAAATACTATGAAAGAAATTTAAGAGAAGGTGGCCTCAAGTACATCGCCCTTGTATAGACCCTCTATATACTCCTACCACCTTTTTGCTTTCCCTTCTTTGCTTAGAACTGGGATTCCATCTGAGCTCTTGATATTCATACAAGTGGTACTCTTTTCTCCAAAGGTCTCTTTAATTTTCCTGTAGGCAGTATCTATCTTAAACCTAGCTATTCCTGCTTAGCCATTTTACACTTCCTGTCGATCTCATTTTTGAGACGTTTCTATTCCTTTTTGCCTGCTTAATTTATTGCATTTTTATATTTTCTGCTTTCTTCAATTAAATTCAATATTTCTTCTGTTACCCAAGGATATCTACTAGCCCTCGGCTTTTTACCTACTTGATCCTGTGTTGCCTTCACTACTTCATCCCCCAAAGCTATCCATTCTTCTTCTACTGTATTTCTTTCCTCCATTCTTGTCAATTGTTCCCTTATGCTCTCCCTGAAACTCTGTACAACCTCTGATTTATTCAGATTATCCAGGTCCCATCTCCTTAAATTGCTACCTTTTTGCAGTTTCTTCAGTTTCAATCTACAGTTCACAATCAATAGATTGTGGTCAGAGTCCACATCTGCCCCTGGAAATGTCTTACAATTTAAAACCTGGTTCCTAAATCTCTGTCTTACAATTATATAGTCTATACCTGTCAGTATCTCCAGGCTTCTTCCATGTATACAACCTTCTTTTATGATTCTTGAACTAAGTGTTAGCCATGATTATGTTATGCTCTGTGCAAAATTCTATCACGCAGCTTCCCATTTCATTTCTTTCCCCCAATCCATATTCACCTACTACGTTTCCTTCTCTTCCTTTTCCTACTATTGACTTCCAGTCACTTGTGACTGTAAAATTTTCATCTCCATTCACTACCTGAATAATTTCTTTTATCTCTTCATACATTTCTTCAATTTCTTCATCACCTGCAGAGCTTGTTGGTATATAAACTTGTATTACTGTAGTAGGCATGGGCTTTGTGTCTATCTTGGCCACAATAAGGTGTTCACTATACTGTTTGTAGTAGCTTACCTGCACTCCTATTTTTTATTCATTATTAAACCTACTCCTGCATTACCCCTATTTGATTTTTTATTTATAACCCTGCATTCTCCTGACCAAAAGTCTTGTTCCTCCTGCCACAAGAACTTCTCTAATTCCCACTATATCTAACTTTAACCTGTCCCTTTTCCTTTTCAAATTTTCTAACTTACCTGCCCAATTAAGGTATCTGGCATTCCAAGCTCTGGTCCGTAGAATGCCAGTTTTCTTTCTCCTGATAACGATGTCCTCTTGAGTAGTCCCCGCCTGGAGATCGGAATGGGGGACTATTTTACCTCCGGAATATTTTACCCAAGAGGACGCCATTAGGAATTATTCTGGTAAGTTTGAATTCTATATTTCACCAACATTATTATAGTATCTGAATGTCAATAGGAACACTGTTAGTTTGCCCAGAAATCCTCCAGACTACAGACTACCATAAGTAATGAGGACATTATGTACTAAAGAGGTAGCACAAAAAAATTAGAATGTAGCATGAAATATTTAAGTGTCCATGACACCTGGAATTTATGATTGGAGCTGAAGAGTCCTCACCATTCATCAGTAAGAGTAGTGCAGTATGAAACTATAAATAGAGGATTATGTTCTAAAAGCAAAGTAGAGTATAGAATTAGTGGAAATTCAACAGTCGGAAGCCTGGGCTATAGAGTACAAGGATTTGATGAAAAAAAAAGAATTGTGTTTATAAATTTATATAGTAAATGATTGCTTTTGAAATGTGGATTGGTATTATGTAAGATATTAATGCACATAATGAATATGTATAAAATATCGCGTGTTTGAGCTAAGGAGAGGGATATGTAGTGCCTTGAGAATTTTGGGGTAAATTCTAGAGACACTTGGTCTTCCACTGTCTCAAACATTTAATATTTTTAGTTTGATTCTGGGAGAGTGGAGATGTGTTTACTGCACCACCGGTTTTTGTATGGGTGGGATGGACGTGTATCGAGAGAATACTGCAGTCGTGGTGGTTGATCGGCACAGACAAGTGTTTGCCGCTCAAGTCACAGAAGCTGTATGTGATGTACAAGAAGCAAGCACACATTATTCTTTGATGGTGTAATGATTGTAGTTGTTGTGAACAAATGAGATGTGATTTGACAAGAGAGTCTTAATTCATGTGTTGGATATGCTAGAAGCAAGACATGTTCATTAATTATGAGTGGTTATTAGACCAACTTGCTTGTGATGTTAATTTAAGGTGTTTCTAATCTTCGGATATGCAAAGAGACCTACTTGACTGTGTTTTTTTATGTAGAGAATGAAATTTCTAAGAGTTTGATGTTTATATATACATTGTTAAGTGGAGCAAAAGACTGCATATGTCTGATTATTTTTATAAGCAGAAAGAGTCTTGAGAAATTCCTTTTCCTAGCAAATATACTTTGCAGATGAGGAGAAAAGGAAGTTGCAGCAGCAAGTTAACCAGCAAGGAAAATCGGCTGACTATCTCAAGTAAGTCGTACCGTTAAGGAAGTGGTAGTTTACACACATACCTCACCACTTTAAATCGTCCAAAGCAACAGAAAATGTGCACAAACTTTGACAGACAGAATATAACAGAGGTGCTAAAAGAGTTAAAACAGATGGTGAATCTGAAAAACAGAATGATAAATGTGGTGATGATAAAGTGAAATATAGCCAATCTCCACATGCCTGGAAACTGTGAGAAGTCTCTAGGTAGGAATGGAGGTGACAGTAAGCTTGAAATTACATTGGGAAATTATTTTGCTATAACATATCTTCAAGACTGGCAAAAGTCTAAACCATTGCTATCGGTAAATGACAAAAACTTTGTAATATCCACAGTGTGTTCAGAAGTTAGTGAAATCAAGATGGAAATCATGGAACGTGTGCATATTGGTAATGGCTTTTCAGCTGGCATTTTTGCAAATATTGGCAAAAAGCCAAATGATAAAATCACTGATCATGAAATGTGCAGAAATCATATGCAGCAAAGAAAAGTGAAGTATGGTACAGATAAATGTGTGAGTGAAATTGAAAAGTTGCAGAGAAAGGGAAAATCACCAAGATCACTCATTTTCAATAAATAATTAACAATCAAAGCAAAAAATATTTTTTCACATGACCTAAACACACTGTGAAAGCAAAATATCTGGCATTAATTTTTTAAAGTTCTTATCCTGTTTGCTGTGCAGTCCACAATATCTACTTTTGGTTCTCAGATTGAATTCCTGTCCACTTAGTTTCAATCCATCATTTTATTCTACATTCTTATTTCATGTTTGCAGGATATAACTTTACTTTTACTTTCTCATTTTTGTATGTTCAATGTATCCGAAACTTAAAACAGCATTAGCACTTTATCCAGTATTACCACAGTTCCCAACTCATTCCATCATGTTGCAATGTTATTATTTATTAGTTCCTAATATTCCAAACATTTTGTGATGTACTGTCTACTTCTTTAAGAGAAAATCACTTTATGTAATTTGTTATCACTGAAATGGTAATTTATTTCAGTTTTAAACTTAATGAAATGCGAACATTCTACATGGGTGGTGCATCTCAGGATATTTAACTTTACATCTGCTCATTGTTCTGGAGTTTCTTCTGAGAACCTGATCCATACAACATGCTATGTGGATTAAGCAACACGATGACTCTATAATTTTCACTAAATTTTCATTGTCCAGATTGGCATAACAGTATGTCACAAAATCTCTGATCAACAGTGATGTCCAGTGGGCCAACTCTCGTTCATAGATACCATTCCAAATGATTGTTTCAGTGTTAAAGTTACATTTTTTAATATTGCAACCTAAAATTGCCACATCAGATTGATTTGACATACACACACAAAATAGTTTCAAATACACTGATCAATTTTAAAACATAAAATTCAGCCAAATTATATGTTACTAGAAAAATTTACATGAAATATGTAAAACAAACACTCTATTTCTTAATTTTCATATTCAGATGAAAAAGAAATTACATTCAATGTTATAACCATGCTTTTGATACAAATGGTGTTTCAAAACTAGACTGACAAACTTTGAAGGGATGTAGAAACAGCCTTGAGGAACAAAATGAGGACAGTAACCAGAAATGTAATCCAACAATGGTACAGAGTGTCAAAGTTATAGGTGCTGGCACCATATATGGGCATACAAGGATTGTACCAAAAGTAAGGATCCCATATTTTTTTACAAATAGAAGTCATTGTTTACTGTCATTAATTTATACATAATTGAAAAGTTTCCGCTTTTGTCTATTTTTCAACATAGTCTCCATTTCTTTCACACACTTTTGAAGATGGTGCTCCAGCTTTTGTATTCCTAAGTCAAAGAAGTCTCCCGCCAACCTGTTGAGGAAGCATGTGACCACTGGTCGGACTTCATCGTTGCTCTTGAAGCATTGGCCACCTAAGTGTTCCTTTAACTTGGGGAAGAGGTGATAATCACTGGGGGCTATGTCTGGGCTCTATGGGGATAGTGCGTAACAGTCCACCCAAACTTCTTCAAAAGCTTCTGTGTTTATCGAGTGACATGGGGTCATCCTTTGTCGTGAAGAAGCGATACTCCCTCCTTCAGTCATCCACTCCGGTGATTCTGGATTGCTCATCGGAGTTTGGTCAGTGTTTTACAATATCTGTCTGAGCTTATTGTCATCCCAGGTTGCATGAAATTGATGAGGAGTATCCCCTTCCAATCCCAAAACACAGCCGCCATAACCTTTCCTGCCGACTGTGTTTGCTTGAATTTCCTTGGTGGTGGTGAGTCAGAGTGATGCCACTGATGAGATTGTTGTTTTGTTTTCAGGGTGTAATGAAACACCCACATTTCATCTCCTGTGATGATAGAGTCCAACAATTTCTCCTTGTTGCCTCCCCCCTCACATTGTTGAAGAAACTTGTGAGCACAGCCAAGACGTTGTTCCTTGTGTCCATCAGTCAGCATCCAGGGAACCCAGCAAGCACACACCATCTGATAACCCAACGTTTCTGTTTAAGTTCTTTCAATTGTGCCTTGGGAAGCTACAAGAATGCATTCAATAAGTTCATGGACAGTGACCCTCCAACCTTTGAGCAGCTCACTGTTGTTCCTCTGGACAATCGCATCTGAAATGGTGGTCTTCCAGTCCGTTCTTCATCATGAACTTCTGTGCAACTCTCAGCAAAAGCCCTGCACCATTTGTGGACATACTGAACAGAAATGCACTCTTCACCATAAACCTTAGTCAGTTGACGATGAATCTCCAAGGGCGATAATTTCCTTGGACGGACAAACCAAATTACTGGTCGAACCTTACACTTGGCAGGAGCGCTGATCAACAATTCCACCCCTGATGGCTGCCAAGCCAACACTGAGTTACATAATGAATCACGAATGGGCGAGCTTGAGAGTGGAGGAAGCACAGTGCATGGCACTGTTGTCGGATTTAGCCTAGCCCCTTCACTTGAGGCATTAGCTCATTGGGAACCTTCCTTTTGATACAACCCTCATATATACAGGGTGATTCTGTGATGATGTAACGAATTTTAATGGATGACAGAGAAGGATAAATTCATCAATTTGAAATAAGAGACCCTTGTCAAGAAACAAATGAGTTGAAAGTTATAAGTGAAAATCCTTCTGATACCTCTGACAGTGAAATATATGTACTGGTACTATTGTTGCTAAGATTGTAGGATATTTAACTTTCAGAAGCGGCATTAGGGTCAAAGATAATGAAACAAATTTTTTGTAAACATGGGCTCTGCAATGAATACCTTAAGATATATGAGCACTTGTTCAACAGAGGAGATGTGTTTCACAGCAATGAAGATGAACAACTGCTTGTAGATTCTCAGGTATGCATTTTAGAGCCAATATTTACTGGACAGTTTTTCTTGTTTTGCAACAACTTCTGAAATTTGCCTACCTTACAATTTTACTAACAACAATATCAGTACACATATTCCATGTTCAGAAGTATTAGAACAATTTTTGCTTATAACTTTCAACTTGTTCATTTTGAAACCGGGAGCCCTTTACTCAAATTTATATATTTATCCTGATACAATATCTCTGAAAGTTTATAACATCATCATGGAATGACCCTGTACATACATACATGTATAGGCACCAGCACCTATAGCTTTGATGCTCTGTAGCATTGCTGCATGAAGTTGTTGCACAAGGGTTCCTATCCCCATTTTGTTTCTCAAGACACCTTCTAAAACTCCTCAAAGTTTGTCTGTGTAATTTTGAAACACCCTACATGTATAATCAGATATTTCTATCAGAATAAGAAATCCAGTGTGCACTCCGTGTGCATTCCGGGTGGAGTCATTCCTGATGTGGAAAGGGTCCTTCCGGATGCCACGAAAAGCACAGGGTGCAGCCAGCTGCAGGTGGTGGCACATGTCAGCACTAATGACGTGTGTCACTTTGGATCTGAGGAAATTCTCTCTGGATTACAGGGGCTATCTGGCTGCCGGTCTTGCTTACGAGATGAAGGCAGAGCTCACCATTTGCAGCATTGTTGACAGAGCCGACTGTGTACCTTTGGTGCAGTGCCGGGTGGAGGGTCTGAATCAGAGGCTCAGACGGTTTTGCAACCGTGTTGGCTGCAGATTCCTTGACTTGTGCCATAGGGTGGTGGGATTTCAGGGTCCGCTGAATAGGTCAGGAGTTCACTACACTCAGCTGGCAGCTACACGGGTACCGGAGGCTGGGCAGTTTATAAGGTTAGAAGGCCTTGGGAAAGTACGGGGTGGGCTGCAATCTCAAAGGGTGCATGGCAAATACAGGACATGCTTGGATCAAGAAACAGTCGGAATTGTAGTTGTAAATTGTTGTAGTTGTGCTGGGAAAGTCCCTGAGCTTCAAGCGCTAATAGAAAGCACAGAAGCTGAAATCGTTATAGGTACAGAAAGCTGGCTAAAGCCTGAAATACGTCCTGCAGAATTTTTTATGAAGTCTCAGATGGTGTTAAGGAAAGATAGATTAGGCAGAATTGGTGGTGGAGTGTTTGTGTCTGTCAGTAGTGGTTTATCTTGTAGTGAAGTCAAAGAAGATACTCTGTGCGAATTGGTATGGGTGGAGGTTATACTTAACAGCCGAACTAAGTTAATAATTGGCTCCTTCTACCGACCCCCAGACTCCAATGATATAACTGCTGAACAGTTCAGAGAAAATTTGAGTCTCATAACAAATAAATACTCCACTCATATGGTTATAGTTGGTGCGGACTTCGACCTTCCCTCGATATGTTGGCAAAAATACTTGTTCAAAACCGGTGGTAGGCAGAAAACATCTTCTGAGATTGTCCTAAATGCTTTCTCCAAAAATTGTTTTGAGCAGTTAGTCCATGAACCCATGCAAATTGTAAATGGTTGTGAAAACACACTTGACCTCTTAGCCACAAACAATCCAGAGCTAATAGAGAGCATCATGACTGATACAGGGATTAGTGATCACAAGGTCATTGTAGCTAGGCTCAATACCATTTCTTCCAAATCCACCAGAAACAAACGCAAAATAATTTTAATTAAAAAAGCGGATAAAGTGTCACTAGAAGCCTTCCTAAGAGACAATCTCCAGTCTTTCCGAACTGACTATGCAAATGTAGACGAGATGTGGCTCAAAATCAAAGATATAGCAGCAACAGCAATTGAGAGATTCATACCTCATAAATTGGTAAGAGATGGAATTGATCCCCCATGGTACACAAAACAGGTCCGAACGCTGTTGCAGAGGCAACAGAAAAAGCATGCAAAGTTCAGAAGAATGGGAAATCCCGAAGATTGGCTAAAATTTACAGACGCGCAAAATTTGGCAAATACTTCAAAGCGAGATGCCTTTAATAGGTTCCACAATGAAACATTGTCTCAAAAATTGGTAGAAAATCTAAAGAAATTCTGGTTGTATGTAAAGTACACAAGCGGCAAGACGCAGTCAGTACCTCCGCTGCGCAGTGCCGATGGTACTGTTACCGACGAATCTGCCGCTAAAGCGTAGTTATTGAACGCAGTTTTCCAAAATTCCTTCACCAGGGAAGATGAATGGAATATTCCAGAATTTGAAACATGAACAGGTGCTAGCATGAGTTTCTTAGAAGTAGATACCTTAGGGGTTGCGAAGCAACTCAAATTGCTTGATACGGGCAAGTCTTCAGGTCCAGATTGCATACCGATTAGGTTCCTTTCAGATTACGCTGATACAATAGCTCCCCACTTAACAATCATATACAACTGCTCGCTCGCCAATAGACCGGTACCTACAGATTGGAAAATTGCACAGGTCGCACTAGTGTTTAAGAAGAGTAGTAGGAGTAATCCATCGAACTACAGACCTATATAATTGACGTCGGTTTGCAGTAGGTTTTTGGAGCATATATTGTATTCAAACATTATGAATCACCTCAAAGGGAAAGATCTATTGATACATAATCAGCATGGTTTCAGAAAACATCGTTCTTGTGCAACACAGCTAGCCCTTTATTCGCACGAAATAATGGCCGCTATTGACAGGGGATCTGAAGTTGATTCCATATTTCTAGATTTCCAGAAAGCTTTTGACACCGTTCCTCACAAACAACTTCTAATCAAGCTGCGGGCCTATGGGGTATCGTCTCAGTTGTGCGACTGGATTCATGATTTCCTGTCAGGAAGGTCGCAGTTCATAGTAATAGACGGCAAATCATCGAGTAAAACTGAAGTGATATCAGGTGTTCCCCAGGGAAGCATCCTGGGACCTCTGCTGTTCCTGATCTATATAAATGACCTGGGTGACAATCTAAGCAATCTTAGGTTGTTTGCAGATGGTGCTGTAATTTACCATCTAGTAAGGTCATCCAAAGACCAGTATCAGTTGCAAAGCGATTTAGAAAAGATTACTGTATGGTGTGGCAGGTGGCAGTTGACGCTGAATAACGAAAAGTGTGAGGTGATCCACATGAGTTCCAAAAGAAATCCGTTGGAATTTGATTACTTGATAAATAGTACAATTCTCAAGGCTGTCAATTCAACTACTTAGTGTTACTACTGGGTGTTAAAATTACAAACAACTTTAGTTGGAAAGACCACATAGATAATATTGTGGGGAAGGTGAGCCAAAGGTCGTATTTCATTGGCAGGACACTTAGAAGATGCAACAAGTCCACTAAATATACAGCTTACACTACACTCACTCATCCTCTGTTAGAATATTGTTGTGCAGTGTGGGATCCTTACCAGGTGGGATTGACGGAGGACATCGAAAGGGTGCAAAAAAGGGCAGCTCGTTTTGTATTATCATGTAATAGGGGAGAGAGTGTGGCAGATATGATATGCGATTTGGGATGGAAGTCATTAAAGCAAAGAAGTTATTCGTCGCGGCGAGATCTATTTACAAAATTTCAGTCTCCAACTTTCTCTTCCGAATGCGAAAATATTTTGTTGAGCCCAACCTGCATAGGTAGGAATGACCATCAAAATAAAATAAGAGAAATCAGAGCTCGAACAGAAAGCTTTAGGTGTTCGTTTTTCCCGCGTGCTGTTAGGGAGTGGAATGGTAGAGAGATAGTATGATTGTGGTTTGATGAACCCTCTGCCAAGCACTTAAATGTGAATTGCAGAGTAATCATGTAGATTTAGATGTAGATAAACAGTAGTTCTGTCTTTCAGACTAAAAATACTATATGATAATTTTTTGACTTGGTTTAGGCTGCATTATTTTAATTATTTTGAAAATTATAGATCTGCCTTACATTGCGAGGGTTGCCCAGAAATTAATGCACCACATTTTTTCTCAGCCAAAAACAATGTCAGAAATGCAAATGTTGTGTATGTATTATTTGAATTCTCCTGAGCGAGTGCACCAAGTTTCTGTCACTTCTGACAGATAGTGTAGCTGCAGGACAGTTTAAAATTGGTGTCTGTAGGAGATGCACTTTGCAAGCAACATGCCATCATTGAATTTTTCACTGCACAGACAGAAACTGTGGGGAATATTCACAAATGCTTGTGCATAGACAGTCTATGGAGCATCTGCTGTCAACAGAAGTACAGTTAGTTGCTGGGCACAGCGGGTGAGGTCATCAGAAGGCAATTCTGTTGAGCTCCATGTTTTTCAGCAGTTGGGGAGACCATGCAGGAATATCACACCTGACCTATCCCCTTGGACTTCCACTTGTTTTGGCCACTAAAGGATGCCATTAGTGGAAGACATTTTGAGGATTATGAGGAGGTGATTCACACAGTGAAGCAATGGCTCCATCACCAGGACAAGGATTGGTACCAACAGGGCATACATGCCCCTGTTTCCCACCGGAGGAAGCTCATGAAGGGGGGGTGGAGATTAAATTGAAAAATAGGGTGTATAGATCAAACATCATTCTTTCATGTGTGTAATTCTCATTATTTTCAATAAACAACTGTTGAAGAAAAAAAAGTGGTGCATTACTTTCTGGACAACCCTCATACATTTGTCTTATTGATTGACAGTAACAGTTCTGATGATATTTAAAGTACTTTTGGCTAACAGATGAAAATGAGTAACATTATATTACATTATTTCACTAGATGTTAATTATGACAGAATATGATAATTTCTGATATTCCTCTCAATTGACTGAATTCTATTGTGTTAATTTTATAGTTATTTATATTTTATATCATCCACTTAATAGCTATTATGGTTTCTAACACTGTTTTTAATTATTCTGCTACCTGAGATCTGGGTAATTACTCACCCTAAATGAACTAAGTGTGGTGTCAATCAGTGCTATATGCTTCCTATATTGGTCTTTTACATATCACTGCACAGTTCTCAAAGAATCTTTGGCCATAACACACTAGAAGTCTGCAACTACATCATGCTCGAGGATGACACTATCTGCCCTGGATTACAGTTACCTTACACTTGCCCTCACAGAATCATCAGGCAAGGCATTAACACTTTTGACATGTAAGCCTACCACTTTCATGGTCAACTGGTTAAAGCCAGCTAGGAGTTTACTTTATGTTGCCCATACTAATGAGATAGAAAGCACTCCAACCAATGGATTTCCTCCAGTTCCTCAGCCTGATGACTTGTTGCCTGGCTTGACCACTGACAGTTCTGCTACACACATAGCACACTTTGCTAGATGACATTAAGGTCAAATTAGTCAATGGTTTGCTCATGACTGAAGGGTAGCATAAGGAATGCAAACCAATGAATACATTTATCACTCAACATTACTCTCATAGTTACAAAATGTCAAGTGAAATGGACCCAGCTGCAATCACAACATGGCTCTCACGTGAATGCTTTCTCACCATCGTGGAACCCAGAACATCACGACAGCCTGCAACCCAACCTGCAGATCCTGATACAACTGCACCTGCCATTTTTCCATGTCCACACTCTAGAACCACACCATCGACAATCATTATCGATTATTCTGATTACAGTGGATCTTGCTGCTCTTCCCACATCTCAACAAAAACCACACATATGTCAGGAAGTGATGGACTTCATTCTACCCTTCCCCTGTCTTCCACAAGAAATGATCCAACTGTGTCCTGCTTTGACATGCACATAGTGTGGCTGTGAAAGTGGGGCATGGTTGGACAGTTCGTTATGTGCACAGGCATGAAGATGATAGCAACAGTGAAGCTCTCCTGGTATCTCCTACTCCAGTGCTCTGTACTCCCATTGGGGAGGGCTTTCTCTGAAGGGACTCTGCCAGCGACAGCTGGTGTGGAATATCTAAGGAAATATGATTCTGTGTGCTTTATGCCTGCCATGAACTTAAATGTGTAGTTACCCTGTGTTGATTAAAGAATAGTGTGGATGTTATACATAACTTTGTAATGACACATTACCTCTGTCACATCCTGTGGTAAAATCTACAATATTTATTGATTAATGAGTTTATTAATAAATACTATGTCACATGGTACAGAAAAATTATGTAAACCAAAGTAGATAGTCAAAAGCCAGAAACTAAATGGGTTTATGACGAAATCCTCAATGGAACATGGGGCTACTCATAAACTTAAATGCTAATTATCTCTTCAGTTAATCATCAATTAATTAATTAATCCATTCATTTATTTATTGGTCCATTTGATTCATTACATACTTAAACAGTACAATGAATATAGGACAAGTCAAAATTGCGAAAGGAGCAGAAACACACACACACACACACACACACACAAACACACACACACACACAAACACACACACACACACACACACACACAGACAGACAGACAGACAGACAGAGAGAGAGAGAGAGAGAGAGAGAGAGAGAGAGAGAGGGAGGGAGAGACAGCACGACAATCATAAATTACAAGTGACAAATATAGCAATTTGGATTTAACCATTATTACATAATCATTGTTTACAAGGCTATTATTTGTAATTTAAAAATTCTTTTACAGAGTAAAAACGTTTTTCCACTAGAAATGACTTAATATTATGTTGCTGTGATTTTAAATCACTGGATAGGCTGTTATATAGCTGAACTATTTCTGTGATACACTTTTTTGGTACAATGCTGTTCTACACTGTGACATGTGGATATTGTTTGTGTTTCTTGTGTTGTGACTGTGTATATGCTTATTTTGTTGAAGATGTCCAGTTTGGTTTAAAAGATACTCATTTGCAAACAGGATACACTCATATATGTAACGGCTCAGTAGGCTCAGTATATTCATCTGGATGAAATGTGGTCTACATGTTTCCAGTTTTCTTAGGTTGTAGATAGCCCTGATTGTTCTTTTCTGCATCCTAAAGATCTTTATGCTGGTGGCTGAATTTCCCCAGAAGATTAGCCCATATCAAAGTAGTGCATGGAAGTGTGCATAATACGCCTGAATAACTGTTGACTTGCTTGCACTTTTATTTCACACACGCAGAGCATAACAAGCTTTTGAAAGTTTTTTCTCAAGTTCTTTTATATGACAGTCCCATTTTAACTTATCTTGTACCCATACGCCTAGAACCTTAGTATCAGTAACCGAGTTCAGTAATGTATTTTCAAGGTATGGTAGTGTAACAAAGTTTTGCACATGTGGAGAAGAGTGGAAATTCAGTGTTTTTTCTTTATTTATTGTTATCTTATTTTTTTGAAACCAGCTAGTAATTTGAGACATTACAGTATCTGTTGCTACTTCCAATGAAGTTTTGTCAAAAGGTGTTATTAATATTCTGGTGTCATCAGCAAATGAGATTAGTTTTCCCAATTTAATAAAGTCATTTATATCATCAATATAAAAGAGGAACAGTAGAGGTCCTAGGACAGAACCTTGTGGCACTCCATACTTTAGTGTTGATTTACTGGAGACATGTGTTGTTGTGATAATATTTCCTTGCACTGATGTCATCATGCCTTAAAACCACCACTTGCTGCCTGTTTTCTAGGTAAGATCTTATCCACTGATTTGGGACTCCTTGGACACCTTTTTGATCTAATTTGTGAATGAGGAAGTCATGGTCAATTAAGTCGAAAGCTTTTGAAAGGGTCAGAAAGATACCAGTAACATCTTTTCTGTCATCCAGTGCTTTAAGCACAGCTTCTATGTACTCATACATTGTTGTTGTTGTAGACTTTGATTTACTGAATCCATGTTGATTTGTTAAGAGTAATGAATTTTTTGTAATGTAGCTTAGTACTCTAATGTAGAAAATTTTCTCAAATCTTGTGGAGAAAACACTGAGTTGGGATACTGGACAGTAATTATTTACATTTTCAGAGTCCCCTTTTTTGAACAGTGGAGTTACTTTAGCTGTTTTTGTGCTATTGGGAAAGATTCCAGTTGATAAGGAGTTGTTTAATATATATATTAGAGGTTTTAATACATTATAATATGACTTTTTATAGACATAGCCTGGCACACCATCCAGTCCACATGAATATTTGTTTTTGAGTGACCTTATTATTTGTTTCACCTCTGTTTCCATGACTGTTTGAAGGAACATAGACTTAACACTAACATTTAAACAATTTTGTAGGCATGTAGGTCCATCGTCATACTGATTTTTGATTAACTGCTTTGCTATATTAGTAAAGTACATGTTAAACTATTAAGCTACCTCTTTTGGATCTGAGTGTCTGTTATTTTCAATTTGAAGAGAGATAGTTTGAGAAGTTGACTGTTCTGTGCCAGTTTCTGCTCTAATAACCTTCCATACAGCTTTCATTTTATTGTTCGCATTTGAGATGTACTCATCATTTTTTAGATTTTTGGCTTCTTTTATTACGTTGCTGAATATTTGATTGTATTTTTTCACATAATTTCTGAATTCTGGAGTAGTATTTCTGTGCTTAATAAGACAGTGAAGAATTTTTTTCTTTCTACTGGAAGTTATAATGCCTTTCGTTACCCAAGATTTATTTTTTACTATCTTAATCCTCCTTTTTTTCATTGGAAACACTATATGAAAGTAGTGAAGGTATACATTGTGGAAACTGTTGAACATGCTATTTACTTCAGTTTTACTAAAGACATTGCCCCATGTTTCCCTTGACAGCATAAAATTAAACACTAATGTTGTCATCACTGAAGTCTCTTTGTTCAACTATTTTAGCTTTTGGTCCACACTTAGTGTCTGATTTCAGTTCAATAGACAGGAGCTGAGCTTCATGGACACTGTAACCCATATTTAAAACATTTGTGCTATAATTTAGGTCACATAGTCTCATAAAAACTTGGTCAACTGCATTTTACTATCGGCAGTAATTCTAGTTGGGGAATTGACTGTGTGTTTAAAACCAAAACTATTGACTATATTTAACATTTCATTTCTATGATTTGAATCTTGTAAAAAATCTACATGTACATCTCCACAAATAGCCACTTTCTTTCACTCACACTTTATAAAATTTAGCAGCCTTTCTAAATTTGTAATGAAAATTTGCCAGTCCCCAGACCTATATAATGTTACAACCAAAATATTAACATCTGTCAAATCAACAACACACAGTTCAAAGGTTTTGTCTCTTGCCAAGCTTTGATAATTTTCTACTGCAGTAAATATTAAACAATATTTTACAAAAATAGCTGCTCCACGTTTACTATTGCTTCTACAATAATAACTGCCAAGCTTGTAACCCAGAATCACAGTTGACATAATCTGGTCTTTGTCTAACCAGTGTTCAGTTACACATAGAATATCAATGTTTAGTTCAATATTTACTAATTCAAACTGAAATAACTTATTTTCTAGAGATTTAACATTGTGGTGTAAGAGTTTTAACACATTAGTATACTTATTAGCAGATGTATTTACCCATAATTGACTGTTTATCTTGCAATTTCCCTTGTTCACTATTTTTTGTGTGATATTTGACTCCTTGTCATTTGATGTGAGTGCAGGTAACTCAGACACTGATGCAGTGGCCTTCAGCTTACATGTTGCTTGCTTCCTCTTATTAATAAAAAATCCTTCTGGTGATTTGGCTGCTTTGTGTTCCTAGTAGGTGGTGTTTTTGCAGTTTGCTTTTGGGAAGGCACTCTCCTTGTTCTGCGACAACACCATAGAAAGTCCTTTTCCTGCATTGCTGCTCTTCTTGGCCTTAAAGACATTTTTAGGCTCCCTGCTGCTACTGCTTATTCAGGTGGTGATCCTGTTTCTGCTTAAGCTGCTGAAGTTTTTGTTCTTAATATTTTATCTGTGACTGTAAAATTGCCATTTGCTTTTGCATCTGTGTTCACTTCACTATTAATTGTAACAGCATCTCCCACAGGTCCTGTTGGGGAAGATAGGCCCACAGTGATTTCCACTGACTACAGTGGTTCAGCTATCTCTGTCGATATTAAGTCTGAGTTTGACATTGCCCTGTTTTGTACTGATTTGGTTTTTGCAGGAAGTGGGATTGAGGCTTTCTTCACAGCAGTTTCACCTTCTTCCTCAGTATCTCCGAACACATTTCCCTCTTTCTTCTAGTGTTTCTATGGAGACCATGTCTTGTGAAACATTCCCTCACATCACTGTTTATGTCTATAAAGAAGCATTTGGGAAGCTTATACAGATCTTCTCAAACTTTCTGTTTGTGGCTGTTAACTCAGTGTTTACACGTGACTTTGGTATTAAATCATGTCTCAATGGGAGGCTGACCACATAAAAGTTTACAAGAGGTAGTTTTTGTATGTCTTCCTTCAGAGCTCTTGTTGCATGCTTGCTTTCATTATGATACATGTCATTTGAGCCACCAATTATAACACAGTTACTGCCACATGTCACTGTTTTTTCGCAAGATCTTACAACTTCACAGAGAGGTGATCCAGGCTTAATGATACCAGTTATTTCTGTGTCTGGTTGTCTGCTTCTTAGTGTATTTACGACACCCGTGCCATGAGTATTTGCCAAAACAGGTTCCTTGTGTGACCTACTTTTGAATTCGATGTTTAATTTTTCGCTGCACATAGAACTCTGCACATAACTACATGTATTTACGCCATGTTCATAACGTAAAGTTTTTGGGAGTCCACTACTGTGATTTTCTGGGTGTATGTTTACATTAGAAAATTTCTTTCCTTCTTTTCTCATCGTAATAACAGACCCACTCTTTGTTGTGTTTTCATTTGCATATATATCTTCCAGTCTTTTGTCTGTATCTAAAACATTGAAACTGTTTTTTAGTGGCACTCAGAATACGTTTTCTCTTTGTTTTCTATTTGCATATACATCGTCTGGTCTTTTGTCTGCTTCTAATACACTGAAACTGTTTTTTAATGGCACTTCAAACACGTTTTCACTTCCTTTAGGCCTAACAGACTCGACATAACTTTTGTATGACTGTAAATATTTTAAGTCTTGCTTTAGTATTATAATATCTTCACACAGAATGTTAATAATTTTTTCTTTTGTGTCTATTTGCCAAAGTATTTTGTCTTTGTTTTTCTGCAGAAGTTCGTGTTTTGCAAGTTGGTCACTATCACTTTTACTGACACAAGGATTTTCTTGTTATGTTCTTCTAGTGTTTTTTACTAAGATGTTACACAGCACACACATATTCCCTTACATTGCACTATATTTTTTGCACAGAGAACACTTACAAGGGCGTTTTTTAGCATTATACACAGAACTCATAATTCGTACATCTTCAACGGTTGCCATCTACAGAGGACCCTTACATACCAAATTTTCTTTTATACTAACTTGGTTTGCCACCATCTAGCCTATTTTCTGCTTGTAACCAAGACTTAAAACTCCATTATCACAAACATTTTATAGTCACTCTTCTGTTATCACAAAAGAAAACAAATTCATTACTAACATTAAGAGTAAAGCATAGTACTTAACAGGAAAGTGGTAATGGTTAGCTTTTTAATGGTGTAGATGATTATGTGGAATTAATTTGATTAACTCAAACAATTTTACATTTATGGAACTCTAGTGCTGACTTTAACAAATTTTTAATTCATATGCTCTACAGCCAAACTAATATTACTCCTAGAATCAACCCATCCAAAAGAAGTATCCAAATAATAAATTTCTATGTGGGACAGTTAAATTAACTTTTGGAAAATAATTAAATATGGTGCATATTATTTTATATATAAAAGGCAGTGTTTCAACTGACTGACTCATCACTGCCCATCCCAAACTCCTAAGGATAGAAACTTGAAGTTTTGAGAGGGTGTTGATCTTATACTGTAGGCATAATTTAAGATGGGATTCTCCAAAATTGCACTACTAAGAGGGTCAAATAGGGGATGAGAGGCTTCTTGAAAGTATGTTGCTATTAACAGTATTTTGAACTCTGAAAAGTGGTGTCTAATTCCTCAATTAGAAAATAAAAGAATATAAATTTCAGCATTTTTGGAAATTCCACCACTGAGGTGATAAAACACTAGAGGGAAGTTTTTTGAAACTAAATAATTGGTACAGAAGTACTAAAGGATTTTTAAGGCTACATCTTTGACAATTGGCAGTTGACTTCTTGGTTAGAAATAGAAAAAAAATTGTGTGTTGAACTCCCAAGCAGGTGCAATAGGAGATGACATTTTTTAAAAAAAATATTTTTTTTACATTAAAAAAATATTTCAAAGCTATATGTATGAAAATTGTTATTTCAGGTTTCATTTGCATACAAAGAAACATTTGTTAGTGGATGAAAGTTGCTATGGAAACATTACCAGAAGAATTAGAAAGGCATGATTAACAAAAGCTTTGCACTCTACCTACCTGATTTGCTTTTTGGTCAGAAGTACACTTGAAAATGACCATGCTTACATGGCCTCAATGTTACTGAAAATATACATGCAAACTAACCTTACACCTGCAGATAGAACCACAGTCCACCATCTAAAAACTGATCCTGACCTTATAATCCTACCTGCAGGCAAAGGCTCCACCACTGTTGCATTTAACCATAAGGATTACCTGACAGAAGGACTCTGCCAGCTGTCAGATACTTGCACCTACAAACCTTGCCACAGTGACCCCATTCCAGTAATCCAGCAGGATCTCCAGTCACTTAGGCCCATTCCAGAACCTCTCCCCAGTGTCCATCTCTCTGCTCACCCCTACCACTTCCCACACTCCTTCCTTCTACCTGCTTCCTAAAGTCCACAAAACTAATCACCAAGGATGCCCCATTGTAGCCAGAAACTGCCCCTTTGAAAGAATATCTGCTCTCATAGACCAACGCCATCAACCAATTACCCAGAACCTATCCTCCTACATAAAAGATACCAACCATTTCCTCCCCTGCTTCTTCACAGAACTGGTCCCTTTACCACACAGTGCCCTGCTTGTCACTAATGATGCCACCTCTCTGTACACTAACATCCCTAATGCCCATGGCCTCACTGCTATTAAACACTAACTTTTCTAATGCCTGGTGGATTCGAAACCAACATCCTTCCTAGTCACCATGACCAACTATATCCTCACCCACAATTACTTTTCCTGTGAAGGCATTACCTACAAACTAATCTGGGGTATGGCTATGGGCACCCACGTGGTACCACCCTACGCTGACCTATTGATGGGCCATCTAGAGGAATCCTTCTTAAATCCCAGAATCCTAAACCCCTTACCAGATTCAGATTCATTGATGACATCTTTACTCTCTCGATCAAAGGTGATGGCACCCTATCCACATTCCTCCAAAACCTCAACAACTTCTCCCACATTTACTTCACCTGGTCCTAATCAACCCTACAAGCCCTCTTCCTAGATGTTCACCACCACCTCAGAGATGGCTACCTCAGTGCCTCCATCCATATCAAACCTACTAACCACCAGAAATACCTCCACTTCAACAGCTGCCACCTGTTTCATACCAGGAAGTCCTTTCCATACAGCCTAGCCACCCATGGTCATCACATCTACAGTGATGACTAGTCACTCTTGAAATATGCCGAGTGTCTCACTTAGGCCTTCACTGACCATAACTATTTTCCCAATGTTGTATGAAAACAAATCTCCCATGCCTTATCTTTCCAGTCTCCCACCACCTCTCAAAGTCCCACCATCCGGCCACAGAGGAGCATTCCCCTCATAACTCAGTACCATCCAGAACTGGAGCAAGTGAATTACATTCTCCACAAAAGTTTAGACTACCTTTTGTCATGCTCTGAAATGTGAAATGCCCTGCCCACTATCCTTCCCACCCCTATCACAGTGGTATTCTGCTATCCATGAAACCTAAAGCATATACTCGCCCATCCCTACATAAGCCCTGCTCCCAATCCCTTATCTCACGGCTCATACCCCTGTAATAGACCTGTCCCATACATCCTTCCACCACCACCACCTAGTTTAGTCTGGTCACTAACATCACCTGTGCCATCAAAGGTGGGGCTACCTGTGAAACCATTTCTGTGGTCTACAAACTATGCTGCAACCACTGTGCTGCATGTAGGCACGGTAACCAACAAGCTGTCTGTCAGCGTTAGTTGCCACTGACAAACTGTGGCCAAGAAACAAGTGGACCACCCTGTTGCTGAATGTGCTACCAAACATGATATCCTTAATTTCAGTGACTTCTTCACAGTCTGTGGCACATGGATCCTTCCGACCAACACCAGTTTTTCCGAATTGTCCAGGTGGGAAATTTCCCTGCAATACATCCTACATTCCTGTAACCCTTCTAGCTTCAGCCTTCGTTAGTCACTGTCCTCACCCATCCAGCCCCTTCCTTGTTCCCATTCCAGCACTACACAGCTGTCATTACACCACCACACCCATTCTTTTTATTTCTCTCATTTTCAGATACCTCCCCTCCCCCCCTTCCCACTCCCCACATTTCCACTGCCCACAGTCTTACCTGCAGCACTTTGTTGTCTGCTACCCCCACCATGCTATCCCTCCCACCTCCCCACTCCAGGCTCTCCTTACCCCCACCCAGTTTCCCCTCCTATCATTCACTAGTGCTGCTACTCTCAGTGTGGTTTCACTTGCCTGAGACTGCAGTCCTGTGTGTGGGTTGCGTTTGTGTGAGTGTGTGTTTGGGTGTGGGTATGTCTGTTTATTGTTGAAGATAGCCTTAATGGCTGAAAGGTACAATAGTGAGAGTCTTTTTGTTTTGCCTATCTGTGACTCACCACTATATGGTGGGTGGCAGCTTTCCTTCTCATAATACTGTTACATTCCATCCTGGATTTTCCGTTGTTTGATTTTAGCAGAAAATTGGTATTAGCAAGTTCAAAGACATAACAGATGCATTCAACCAGCATACTATGTCACAAGCAGCTTGTACAAAATTTCTACTGTGTGGTCAATAGTAGTTTAATTATGTTTAGTTACTCTGGACACTTTACTTTTTTTTTTATTTTTAGGTTTTGCATATGCTGTAAGTCGAAGTAGTGTCTTAGTTTGTCTGTATTTTTCCTTACATCTGAGTTCAGGTCCCCAATAATTATTTAACAATTATTTAATAAGAATTTTTAAAGCTCTTGGATTGTGCATTCTAGCCGATCAAAGAACAGTAAAAGTCTAAAACACAGCACATTTCCACTTCAGTTTCTATTTTCACTGTTGTAGCTCCATAGCTCACTTCTCTAGCATATTTCATGTTTTTTTGGATGTCATTAATCAATTTATAGCTAGAGAAAATGATAACTCTACCACCTCTATGCAATGTTCTTCAGAAATTGGTTGCATAGGCAAAATTTTTCACATTATAAACCGTCATATGATTTTGTTCTAGACAATGTTCTGTAACTACTGGAATAGTTGGCTTATATTCCTGCAATATTGCTGTATCTTTGATGCATATACCACATTGTGTACTGTATTTTCTGGCAAAGTATTCTAACTTTTATCTTTAATTTTGATGATTCACTACGATGCACTAAGCATTTTACTAGCTCCCCATGCTTCTGTCTCTCTACACTGATTTTTTTTTTCTGGTTGTGGCAAAACCAACCAATCTCTTTCTGTTGTGGCTAAATTCCTGTGAATATTTTTAAACTGAGGTAGGTACTTGCAATTAAGTGATTTTCCTGAGTCTTCATCATCTTACATGATGCCAAAAAAATCCTCACTTGATATAGCAGGCCTCCTATACTCCAGGCATTTACCCTGATTGGATGCTTCTATTGCACCTGCTGTTTGTCTCCCAGGCCTTCACACCTCAGCTGTGTTCTTACTGTTGCTGATGGCAAACACAGATTTAGAATATATCATTCCTATTAAACACAGCTAGCTCTTTACTTTCAAAAAGTAATCAGTGCTATTGACAGGGGATGAAAAGTGATTCCATATTTTTAGATTTACAGAAGACATTTCACACCATTCCCCACAAATGACTTCTAATCAATCTGCAAGCTTACTTAATATCATCTTAGTTGTGCAACTAGATTCATTATTTTCTGTGAGAAAAGGTCACAGTTCATAGTAACACATGGAAAGTCATCAAGTAAAATAGAAGTAGTATCTAATGTTTTCCAAGAAAGTGTTGTAGGCCCTCTGCTGTTCCTGATTTACATCAATGCCTTTGGAGACAGTCTGAACATCCCTTTTACGTTATATGCATGATGTTGTCATTTATCATCTCACAAAATCATCAGATGATCAAAATTTAGATGCAGTATCTGTATGGAGCAAAAAGTGACATTTGACCTCAAGTGGTGAAAACTGTGAAGATGTTCATACAAGTACTAAAAGGAATTTTCTAAATTTTGTGTACATGATAAATAACAGAAATCTAAAGAGTGTGGATTCAATTAAATACTTCGAGATTACAGTCACAAATAATTTAAACTGGAACTATCACACAGATAATGTTGTGTGGTAGGTGAAACAAACACTGTGATTTATTGACAGGACACATAGAAAACAGTTCTAGTAAAGAGACTGCCTAAACTACACTTGTCTTCTTCTGGAGTATTGCTGTATGGTATGGGACCTGTATCAGATAGAAAAGACAGGGAAAAAATCTGTTGTCTTTAAAGTATCTGAAACTGGCTGGGATAAAATACTTGGAAGTCAGTTAATGCACTGAATTTTATAAAGTTACTGAATTATGTTCATACACTGCTGTAATAAAAATTCTTGAAGCTATCCAGTTAAATATCAGTATCTCCAGAAAGTGAAGTGTTGCGTGACCTCCTCGAACATTTGCTCACATTAATTTGTGTCACACATGTGTTTTGAATTTTGGAGTAATTTATTTCCAACTTGACATCACCCAGATAACAAGCAAGCAATACTACAATTTATCTAAACTGACACAGTGTGTGGCTTGAAGAATCATTACATATTTACAAGTCAGATTAGCACAGTGACTACCTGAAAAGTTTGTGCAAGACTGACATACACCAGTGGTCCCACAAAGGCCTTATATAAATTTAGCTATTATATAAGTCTTCCCCCCATGAACCATGGACCTTGCCGTTGGTGGGGAGGCTTGCGTGCCTCAGCGATACAGATGGCCATACCATAGGTGCAACCACAACAGAGGGGTATCTGTTGAGAGACCAGATAAATGTGTGGTTCCTGAAGAGGGACAGCAGCCTTTTCAGTAGTTGCAGGGGCAACAGTCTGGATGATTGACTGATCTGGTCTTGTAACACTAACCAAAACAGCCTTGCTGTGCTGGTACTGCGAATGGCTGAAAGCAAGGGGAAACTACTGCTGTAACTTTTCCTGAGGGCATGCAGCTCTACTGTATGGTTAAATGATGATGGCGTCATCTTGGGTAAAATATTCTGGAGGTAAAATAGCCCCTCATTCGGATCTCCGGGCGGGGACTACTCAAGAGGACGTCGTTATCAGGAGAAAGAAAACTGACGTTCTACGGATCGGAGCATGGAATGTCAGATCCCTTTATCAGGCAGGTAGGTTAGAAAATTTAAAAAGGGATATGGATAGGTTAAAGTTAGATATAGTGGGAATTAGTGAATTTCAGTGGCAGGAGGAACAAGACTTTTAGTCAGGTGAATACAGGGTTATATATACAAAATCAAATAGGGGTAATGCAAGAGTAGGTTTAATAATGAATAAAAAAAACAGAAGTGCAGGTAAGCTACTACAAACAGCATAGTGAACACCTTATTGTGGCCAAGATAGACACAAAGCCCACGCCTACTACAGTAGTACAAGTTTATATACCAACAAGCTCTGCAGATGAGGAAGAAATTGATGAAATGTATGATGAGATAAAAGAAATTATTCAGGTAGTGAAGGGAGATGAAAATTTAATAGTCATGGGTGACTGTAATTTGAGAGTAGGGAAAGGGAGAGAAGGAAACATATTGGTGAATATGGATTGGGACTAAGAAATGAAAGAGGAAGCCGTCTGGTAGAATTTTTCACAGAGCATAACTTAATCATAGCTAACACTTGGTTCAAGAATCATAAAAGAAGGTTGTATACATGGAAGAATCCTGGAGATACTAAAAGGTATCAGATAGATTATATAATGGTAAGACAGAGATTTAGGAACCAGGTTTTAAATTGTATGACATTTCCAGGGGCAGATGTGGACTCTGACCACAATCTATTGGTTATGAACTGTAGATTAAAACTGAAGAAACTACAAAAAGGTGGGAATTTAAGGAGATGGTCCCTGGATAAACTGACTAAATGAGTGACAAGTACTTTCAGAATCAACTTCCTGACACTTAAATCAATACTCGATGTTGACAAATTTCTCTTCTTCAGAAACGGGTAGTTCTATAATTTTCACATCTGTCAACACCTCCTTTCTTTGGGATTGGAATTATTATATTCTTCTTGAAGTCTGAGGGTATTTCTCCTGTCTCATACATCTTGCTCACCAGATGGTAGAGTTTTGTCAGGACTGGCTCGCCCAAGGCGGTCAGTAGATCTAATGGATTGTTGTCTACTCCCGGGGCCTTGTTTTGACTCAGGTCTTTCAGTGCTCTGTCAAACTCTTCACGCAGTACCATATCTCCCATTTCATCTTCATCTACATCCTCTTCCATTTCCATAATATTGTCCTCAAGTATGTTGCCCTTGTATAGACCATCTATACACACCTTCCACCTTTCGGCTTTCCCTTCTTTGCTTGGAACTGGGTTTCCATCTGAGCTCTTGATATTCATACAAGTGGCTCTCTTTTCTCCAAAGGTCTCTTTAATTTTCCTGTAGGCAGTATCTATCTTACCCCTAGTGAGATAAGCCTCTACATCCATACATTTGTCCTCTAGCCATCCCTGCTCAGCCATTTTGCACTTCCTGTCGATCTCATTTTTTATTTGGTTGTATTCCTTTTTACCTGCTCCATTTACTGCGTTTTTATATTTTCTCCTTTCATCTATTAAATTTAATCATTCTTCTGTTACATAAGGATTTCTACTAGTCCTTGTCTTTTTACCTACTTGATCCTCTGCTGCCTTAACTACTTCATCTCTCAAAGCTACCCATTCTTCTTCTACTGTATTTCTTTCCCCCATTCCTGTCAATTGTTCCCTTATGCTCTCCCTGAAACTCTGTACAACCGCTGGTTGTTATGTTATAGAACATAAAACAAGCCCACTATCGTTCCCATCTCTCCCACAGTGGTATTCCTCCATCCACCAAAACTACAGAATATACTCATCCATCCCTACATAACCCCTGCCCCCAACCCCTTACCTCATGGCTCATAACCCTGTAATAGGCCAAAATGCAAGATCTGTCCCATACCTACTCCCGCCACCACCTACTCCCGTCCAGTCACAAACATCACCTATCCCATCATAGGCAGGGCTACTTGTGAAACTAGTCATGTAATCTATAAGCTAACTGAAGCACTGTGTTGCATTCTATTTGGGCATGGCTACCACCAAGCTGTCTGTCTGCATGAATGGTCACTGACAAACTACAGCCAAGAAACAAGTGGACCACCCTGTTGCTGAGTACTTTGTCTGAAAAGGCAGCCTTAATTTCAGTGACTGCTTCACAGCCTGTGCCCCCCTGGCCTCAATTTCCATTCATCATTTTTCTCAACCATCCAGCAACTCTTCCACAATCCACCTCCCATCCCAGTTTCTCCCCTGCCCTCTGTCTTAACTACTCGACCGCACCTAGCTACCTTGCCCTCTTTCCACCTCGCCCTTGCACACTCTCCAGCAGCACTTCACTGTCCCTCACCCCTACTCTGCTATCCCTCAACATTCCCACCCCAGCCCCCTCTTTACACCCACCCAGTTGCTGTTCCCATCATGCAGTGTTGCTGTTGCTTGCAGTGTGGCTTCAATTACCAGAGGCTTCATTCATGTTTGTGTGTTACATTTCTGTGTGTGTGTGTGTGTGTGTTTGTGTGTGTGTGTGTGTGTGTGTGTATGTGTGTGTTTTGTCTGTTTTTGACAAAGGCCTTATTGGCTGGAAGCTCATTTATGACAGTCCTTTGGCTGTGTCTATCTGCGACTCAGCATCTCCACTATATGTTGAGTAGCAACTTTTCTTTTTGTAATATTATTACATTCCTTCCTGTATTTTCCATTGTTTCATAATTACATTTTAATAGATTACATGAAAAATGTCAAATAAAAATTCTACCTAGCATGTTTCTTTGCTCAATAAAAATATACTTCATTTCAGTAATAAAAGTCTTCCAAAAAACAATCTGGAATTTCCTTAAAGTAGTTTTTTATGCATTGTAATTAGCTTTTTTAGCTGCATTCCAGAGGCTCCTTTGATTTTAACACTTGTTACAGGAAATTCAGTGAAATTTTCTCTGTTCTTTATACTATCTCTTAACTTTTTGATGATTCCAGTAATGAGACTGTCATTGCTCAAAAGGCCATCACCTCTCCAATTATGAGTTTGAACAAATATATAAGGGCTTCCTAGTTCATCATATTTTTTATCATTTTCATTCTCATGTAATAAATTTTCCGTGATTTCTCTAAAATAATTCTTTTATCTTCTTGTGCAACTTCATTACTCTCGATAGATTGCAGACATTCCATTATAATTGTATGGCTTCCTGTTAAAATCAAATTTTATTTCATTACCGGATTGCATGGTTTGATGAATTTCTCTTAAATTTTCATGCATTTTATTACCATTACCAATATTATCATAATAATCATAAGTGACTTTCAGTATTTCATTGCTAAATAAATCAGTCTTCTTTCTATCATCAGAACTAGTGGATACAATCTTAATTATATTGATTGAAAAGAGAAAATTATCTAAAATAGAATCATCATCTAAACCTGCACTAACACTACTGACTTCATTCTGCATTGAACTATCATCTCTGATCTCAACAAAAATCATTCCCTCTAACTCAGTATATAAAAAAGCAGCATCATTATCATCTGAAAAATCACTATCAACTTCATCACAAAAACCATCAGCAAATGCATCATTAATAAGAACCAAATTGTCATCTGATACTTCAGTAATCCTAACAGATTTGTCATTAACAGCATCATCATCATTATCACGAGTACTCAAATCACTATTCATATCACCATCATTTAAGCATCTCCTACATTCTGTTCTCTCCCCACAAGTACATGAATTTTTGCCTCTACACATTTGTCCTCAGTACAAACATGTTTATTAAAATTTTCTGCATCAGAATTATTCATTTATCTCACAATATCACATTCATAATAATTCACATTACTGTCAATAGTAAGCATAACTTCACTGCAACTACTTGATTCATCAAACAAATTTGTCACAATATCACTACTAAACTCTAAGTCAAGTTTTTTGCATTATTTTCTTCTTCTATTGTATTCTGACTATACACACTCTCTTGTTGGCCAAAGTTGGTTTATTTATGTTTGGAGTAAGTTCATAACTTGGACAGATGATCACATTTTTACAACACTTTCCACACTGAGATAGTGACACAGTGCAGCGAGTGACAGGGACAGCTGAATTTAAATGATCAATTCAGTTAATAATAAAAATAAAACTTTCTGGCAGATCAAAACTATGTCCAGACCAAGACTCAAACTCACGACCTTTCTCTTTTGTGGGCAATTGCTCTACCATCTGAGCTACCCAGTCAGGAATCATGACCCATGCCCAAAGATTTAATTCCTCCAGTATCTCATCTCCTACTTTCCAAACTTCACAGAAGCTCTCCTGCAGACCCTGCAGAACTAGTACTCCTGGAAGAAAAAATAATGAGGAGATATGGCTCAGCCACAGCCTGCAGGGTGCTTCCAGAATGAAATTTTCACTCTGCAGTGGAGTGTGCAAAGGTATGAAACTTTTCTGGGATAGGCAAAGGTCCTGAGTTCAAGACTAAGTCTGGTACACAGCTTTGATCTGTCAGGAGGTTTCATATCAGTGCAACAACAATTTACAACATCTTACTTCTAAATTTACCTTTCATGTGGAACAATGAACCCTTGGCATGTAAAAATGTGCTATAACAAAAATTATTTCCTGCTATGTTTTGCAAAAACTTTTTTTGCATAGTATGGCAGTTTTTAACATAAGGGCACCACTGTCAGATAGGATCACCTACAGAAGTTGTGTTGACATTGATAGTATAGCCCCAATAAGAAACAAGTAAAAATAATATTGAAGAGCACGGCGGTAACAGGACCCAGATAGAAAAGAGTTAGAACAGAGTGCACCAGAAATTAAGAATGGATACACCCACTTAGTGAAAGCACCATTCATCATGCGGTGTGCCTGCCAAAACTAGTAGACCCCCTACGTATTCCATGTGCAATATTATCAATTTTTATCACTTATTTTGTCATTCAGTCGCTGACTGTTATAAACGTTTTGCATTCATTATGTTTTGTGTCATGTAATAGATTACAATAGCACATGGAAAATCACTTTTCAGGTCTTTCAAAATATATTACAGTATGAGACAACTAATTCATTCTTACATGTTTTCTTAAAAATTGTATTATTTAATTTCTTACATCAGAAAATATAGGCCATAAATTATGGTGAACATATCATCAACACTGAAATTTGCTTTAAAATGCCACTCATTAACTATTTGTCAATGTTACATTTAAAATTTACATCTACATTAGGTGCACTGGTTTAGTGGGCTAACATGGAAGTTCATAAGATACAAAAAATAATGCTAAACATAAAAAAGAGATTTATCACACTTAACACTAATAAATTATGTACAGTACAAGAAATAGCAGGTATTTTCTGAAAAATGGTGAGCTGCCTTTGTGATGAAGCAAGCTGGGATCTCTTTACTTCCTCTCTTGTTTTGACATCTGCCTCCTTAAATTCATTTTATTTTCATTTTGCCTAATTTCCATTAACATGCATGAGTACAACCTGCATTAAAAGAGAAAAGTTGGCCTTCTGTCTCAAGAGATGTAGCACCCGGTCTTACTTGGTGCTCATCAATGGAGAAATAAAGCAGGTGAATGTCACACCTTCCACACACATTCCCAAAACTAGTATACAAGAAATGTCAAAGTTTCATTTGGTGACCAATAAGTCTAGACAGCAAAAGGAGATGTTCTAATGGTTATTTTTCAGCTTTCAGTGGGTTTCTTTCTTTCTTTTTTGTCTCAAATATCAAGATCAAAATTAAATTAACGTGGAAATGACACAAGTGCCACAAAGAAAGTTATATTCAGAACTGAGTAGCTGCTCAGGAATTGATTGAGGCTTGCACTTAAAGATTACTCTAAACATTGACGAATAACATAAAACTAATTGCTTCTCATGAAAGTACAAAACAAAATAAAATCATGACTTATTTAAAACCTGCAGAAAGTAATACAGCTCAAGCAAAAGTAATATATTAGTAGATCTAAATTGTTTGCACAAAAATGTATGAAAAACTGTAACTGCATAGTTCTTTACATATGGTAGAAAACATTTTGTTTCTGCAACATTCTAGTAAGAATCCTTTTCATTAGTTATCTTTACTTTTTTGTTTGTATGGTTTCAATGATGTAACATTTGTTAGTCCGAGAAGCTTTTTAAATTTTGGGTAAATCATTGATAGGCATTGTAATGCAGGTTCTCAAAGGCCTCAAATGGACCAATATAGATATTAAAAAAGTTTTTTAACTCAGATGTTATCATTTTAGATTTCACATGTGATTTAACAAGAACATAGTCTCCAATCTTAAACTTACCTTATTATCATGTCTTTTCTTTCTCTCCCTGCTTTTTCGTGGTTCATCAATTCATAATCAATTACCTGTTTCATTCAGATCAGCACTATGGTACTTGTCTTTAAGTTGTTTTACAATAATGTGTTTAATTTTATAACACCAGTCTGGATAAAAAGTTAATGTAGATTTTTTTATCCTCCTCAATAGCATCACTCTTTAACCACATATTGTATAAAAAAGATTCATTCTAATTCTTAATGTTAAGCAGCTTACTTTCACTGTCATTAATGGTAACTGAGTTAGGATTCTATACATGCTTCCTTACTAGTAATTAAATCAAGCATTTTGTTTGCTGTGATACTGTTGTTAATGTTGCATAATCCATTAACAGTGTCCTTTGCAATCTCATAGCTACTACTACATGTGTCCTTACTGATACCTAATGCCTCCAATTCTTCTTTAAAACAAAGGAAATACTTTTCTTCCTTATTACTATTCTCATCGTCACTTACCTACAATTTACTGTATTCAAAAATACCACAAAATCATTAATATCATCACACAAATTACCAAAATCATCATTGCCTACTTCATTACTTTTTAAATACCCAGTTTCACTTAAGTTGCTATTCATCAATACAGTATTCACTTTTTTCTTACCTGGTTCTTAAATTAGTTTTTGAATTTCAAAATCATCACAAAAATCAGTTACTTCAGTATTTGACAAATGACAAGTCTCAACCCAGTTATAGAATTCTGTTAAATTGATTCCTTCTGTATCCTCTTCTACAATTTATGTGAGCTCACTTACCGTATTTGTATATTTTGCCTTGCCTGGAGAACATATTTCTTCCTCAACAGAAATCATATTAACAAGATAGTACACATCTTTAAGATAGCTACTGATTGTTTACCTAGTGTGTTTTTCTTGTGTGTTAGTTTTTGTGTAATGTATGGTCCATTTTTTATTTGTTTCTTGAGTCCCTAACTTGTAGACTGAAAATCGGGCCCAAGCTAGTTTTTTGTTTCCGGAATAAATACCCCATCCTGCTTCCTTGTGTTCCTATTATCATCTCCATTCCAGTATCTAATCCAGCTACTGCCATGTTGCTCTCCAGAAGGAAAATTTTTTCCATTTACCCTACTATGTTCCTTCTGATGATAATTGTCACCATTGTGATTGCTATGTTATTTCCTGTTGTGATTATTACTGTTCTAATTTTGGTTACTAACTCTTTCAAAATGTGTGTGTCTACTGTAGTTGTATTTCCCTGTATTTTTTCCAAAAACTCTAATTATCTACATATTTCAAAAACTGGTCTACTGTATAATCTGGCCACAGACTAGGTCCCACTGTACATCAACTGGTAACCCCCTTTTTAAAACATCAATCTGGGTGAGTTCTTCAAAAGAAGTAATGCGCTAATTTTTTGATCTGATTTTTGCAAAAATATTTCTACTAATACTCCCTTCTCTGTCATTTGGTCCATTAAGAAATTCACTATTTGTTCTAGTTTGTTCAGTCTCTGACCAAAATTTGTCAAAAAATCCCTTCTCAAAATCTACATAGGTTGTGTCTTCATCAGTATACTGGTTTGCCCAGCTTAATGCTTCACCTTCCAGAAACTTCTTAACAAACTTGATTTCCATAATATCAGTCACATTAGATGTAAAGTTATTTTTACAATGCTGCAGAATATCAACAGAATGTAAACTATCTTCACCTGAAACGTTTTTCACATAAATGTTGCAAAACATGGTACCAACATTGTTAACAAGATTTCTATTAACTACATCATTAGTCAATTTTTCAACTTTTATACATAAAACAGAAACATTACTTTCTAGGGTGGTAGCTTTGCTGTTATTCAATTTTACAATTTCTGTGAGTTTGTAGTCACTGTATTCTCCCTTTCAACAAAACTACTTTCAACAAGTGCCAGTTTGGTGTCAACATTAGTTTCCAAAGTTGACTATTTACATTTTTGTCAACAGTTCTTATTTCCTTGTGCACTTTCTCAAATGAAATGTGTTTCTTTCCCCTAACTTCAGTTACCTTATCTTTGACATTTTTAACTTCATTATTAAATTTAAGTTCAATTTCTTTCATTTTGGATTCTACTCTACCAATGTTTTGATTAGTATCATATAATTGAACTGAATTTTTACTAAGACAGTCAAATAAGGTTCCTTACATAATTAATTAATTGAATGACCAATTTCTGTAAACTGATTCTTATTTTCTTGTTCCAATTTTTAAGTTGCTCTTTTGTTTTTGCAGACTAGTCTTTACTTATTTTTATTAACTGATCCTTATTATCACTGATCATTTCTGTGAACTTAATCTTCTTATCATTACTCATTTTTATTAACAATGAAAGCATGGTACTTACGTTGTTATTATTATCTTGTTGTAATTCACCTGTTAGTTTATCCTGTTTTACCAGTTCATCACCTACATTTTCCTGTTCTTGTTTCACTCCACTACATAAGTTGCCCATGTCTTTATTATTCCCTGTTCGTCCAGATTCTTCAGTGACTGTCATTGTTTATACAATGAAACATTTCTGCAAAAAAAGAAAAAGAAATAATAAAATATTTCCAGTATTTAACTTTGTTGTTGGATGTTGATGTTGTTAATTGATAATCTCACTTTTTATTCTTTCCATTCTTTTCTTCTTCTACTTTGTGCACTCCGTTTTTGCTGTTATTGTTGCTCTTTTGTATTTGTGGTTCATATCTGGCAAATCGTTCACGTATAATTTTCACAATATCTTTTAACCTGCAACAAGAAAAAAGGTCCAACACAGTATTCAAATTTTACTTTCAGAAAATCTCAGATCCCATCCCCCATATTCTGTCTGACCTCACCTCTTGTTGCCTTAAGTTGGTTTATTAACATTTGGAGTAAGTTAGTAACTTGGAAGGCCAATCACATTTTCACAGCACTTGCCATGCTGAGATAATGATGCACAGCAGCACGTGACAGCAGCAAGTGACAGGGATGGTCAAATTTAAATAACCAATTCTGTTAGTAATAGAAATACTCATCTATTTTATTGCTCTTCTCTGTTGCCTACTGATGGCTCATCTGCATTTTGTTTCTGTGGTTTATCTTTCTATAATAGTCTAGAGGATGATTAGGTTGATGTTTCAATAATAATATGAATTGTGGTGGACTTTCTGCAGAATTACTCATGTATTTTCAGTCATTTCACTTCACAACACAAATCAATATAACATACATAACTCATTCTCCATCCTTGCACTTCAAATTCATACAACCAACTGCACAAAACAACAAAGATACACTGAAGTGCCAAAGAAACTCATATGGGTATGTACATTTAAATACAGAGAAATGTAAACAGGCACTGTGGTCGGCAGTGAGGCAACAAGTGTCTGGCGCAGTTATTACGAGGGCAGTTCAATAAGTAATGCAACACATTTTTTTTCTCGGCCAATTTTGGTTGAAAAAACCGGAAATTTCATGTGGAATATTTTCAAACATTCCCGCTTCGTCTCGTATAGTTTCATTGACTTCCGACAGGTGGCAGCGCTGTACGGAGCTGTTAAAATGGCGTCTGTAATGGATGTGCGTTGCAAACAATGGGCAGTGATCGAGTTTCTTTTGGCGGAAAACCAGGGCATCTCAGATATTCATAGGTGCTTGCAGAATGTCTACGGTGATCTGGCAGTGGACAAAAGCATGGTAAGTCATTGGGCAAAGCGTGTGTCATCATCGCTGCAAGGTCAAGCAAGACTGTCTGATCTCCCGCATGCGGGCCGGCCGTGCACAGCTGTGACTCCTGCAACGGCGGAGCGTGCGAACACACTCGTTCGAGATGATCGACGGATCACCATCAAACAACTCAGTGCTCAACTTGACATCTCTGTTGGTAGTGCTGTCACAATTGTTCACCAGTTGGGATATTCAAAGGTTTGTTCCCGCTGGGTCCCTCGTTGTCTAACCGAACACCATAAAGAGCAAAGGAGAACCATCTGTGCGGAATTGCTTGCTCGTCATGTGGCTGAGGGTGACAATTTCTTGTCAAAGATTGTTACAGACGATGAAACATGGGTTCATCACTTTGAACCTGAAACAAAACGGCAATCAATGGAGTGGCGCCACACCCACTCCCCTACCAAGAAAAAGTTTAAAGCCATACCCTCAGCCGGTAAAGTCATGGTTACAGTCTTCTGGGACACTGAAGGGGTTATTCTGTTGTCCTTCCCCATGGTCAAACGATCAACTCTGAAGTGTACTGTGCTACTCTTCAGAAATTGAAGAAACGACTTCAGCGTGTTCGTAGGCACAAAAATCTGAACGAACTTCTCCTTCTTCATGACAACGCAAGACCTCACAGAAGTCTTCGCACCCAAGAGGAACTCACAAAACTTCAGTGGACTGTTCTTCCTCATGCACCCTACAGCCCCGATCTCGCACTGTCGGATTTCCATATGTTTGGCCCAATGAAGGACGCAATCCGTGGGAGGCACTACGCGGATGATGAAGAAGTTATTGATGCAGTACGACGTTGGTTCCGACATCGACCAGTGGAGTGGTACCGTGCAGGCATACAGGCCCTCATTTCAAGGTGGCGTAAGGCCGTAGCATTGAATGGAGATTAGGTTGAAAAATAGTGTTGTGTAGCTAAAAGATTGGGGAATAACCTGGTGCATTTCAATGCTGAATAAAACAACCCCTGTTTCAGAAAAAAATTGTGTTGCATTACTTATTGAACTGCCCTCGTAGATTGGTTACTGCTGCTACAATGGCAAGTTATCAAGATTTAAGTGAGTTTGAATGTGGTGCTATAGTCGGCACATGAGTGATGGGACACACCATCAATGAGGTAGTGATGAAGGTGGGGATTTTCCTGTATGGCTGTTTTACAAGAGTACTATGAATATCCGGAATCTGGTGAGCATAAAATCTCTGACATTACTGCAGCCGGAAAAAGATCCTGCAAGAATGGGACCAATGCTGACTAAAGAGAATCATTCAGTCTGACAGAAGTGCAAACCTTCTGCAGATTTCTGCAAATTTCAATGATGGCCCAACAACAAGTGTCATCGTGTGAACCATCAACGAAACATCATCGATATGGGCTTTTGGAGCTAAAGGTTCACTCATGTACCCTTGATGATTGCACAACACAAAGCCTTATGCCTTGCCTGGGCCCATCAACACTGACATCAGACTGTTGATGACTGAAAACATGTTGCCTGGTCAGACAAGTCTCATTTCAAATTGTATTGAGTGGCTGGATGTGTAGGAGTATGGAGACAATTTCATGAATCCATAGACCCTACATGTCAGCAGCTGACTGTTCAAGCTGGTGGAGGCTCTGTAGTGGTGTGGGGCTTCTGTAGTTGGAGTGATATGGGACCCCAGATACATCTAGAAATGACTCTGACAGGTGACATGTACATAAGCATTGTGTCTGAACATCTGCATCCCTTCATGTCCATTTTGCATTTCAATCAATTTGGGCAATTGCAGCAGGACAATATGACACCCCATATGTCCAGATTTTCTACAGAGGGGCTCTTGGAACACTCTTCTGATTTTAAACACTTCTGCTCATCACCAACCTCCCCAGACATGAACTGTACTGAGCATATCTGTGATGCCTCGCATAAATGCTGTTCAGAAGAGACCTCCACCTCCTCGTACTCTTACAGTTTTATGGACAGCCCTGCAGGATTCATGGTGTCAATTCCCTCCAGCACTACTTCAGATACTGATCAAGTGCATGCCACGTCATGTCGCACTTCTGCGTGCTTGCGAGGGCCCTGCAGGATATTAGGCAGGTGTACCATTTTCTTTGGCTCTTCAGTGTATACCTCTAACATAGTGCAGCAAAGAAATTACTGTCAAATATTGATCTGCTTATGCAAAACAATCTTTGGACTCAAGATGAGTTAGTATAATTATCTCACCAGTTTTCCTACAGTATCTCGTAGAATATCTTACCAAAATTCTCTGCTAATTTTCTTTTTCTACTCACTTCATATTGTCTACTGGTGTCTCCATTCTGGTATTTCCTTCTATAATTACTTCTCCCTCTTCTGAAATTACTGTTACCTTGATTTTGGTATCCATCATTCTTTGGCTGAAGACAATAGGCCATCTGTGAGGCAAGTCTTAATTTTCCTGAATACTCCTTCCATGTCCAAAATTCCTATTACCATAATTCCTATCATTGTTGTTTCCCCATTGCCTGTTTATTTGCTCATGACCTTTTTCTTCATCCCTACAATTATCAATCTAGTGATTATACCTCATGTTACTACACTCCTGGTAATTGAAATAAGAACACCGTGAATTCATTGTGCCAGGAAGGGGAAACTTTATTGACACATTCCTGGGGTCAGATACATCACATGATCACACTGACAGAACCACGGGCACATAGACACAGGCAACAGAGCATGCACAATGTCGGCACTAGTACAGTGTATATCCACCTTTCGCAGCAATGCAGGCTGCTATTCTCCCATGGAGACGATCGTAGAGATGCTGGATGTAGTCTTGTGGAACGGCTTGCCATGCCATTTCCACCTGGCACCTCAGTTGGACCAGCGTTCGTGCTGGACGTGCAGACCGCGTGAGACGACACTTCATCCAGTCCAAAACATGCTCAATGGGCGACAGATCCGGAGATCTTGCTGGCCAGGGTAGTTGACTTACACCTTCTAGAGCACGTTGGGTGGCACGGGATAAATGCGGACGTGCATTGTCCTGTTGGAACAGCACGTTCCCTTGCCGGTCTAGGAATGGTAGAACGATGGGTTCGATGACGGTTTGGATGTACCGTGCACTATTCAGTGTCCCCTCGATGATCACCAGTGGTGTACGGCCAGTGCAGGAGATCGCTCCCCACACCATGATGCCGGGTGTTGGCCCTGTGTGCCTCGGTCGTATGCAGTCCTGATTGTGGCGCTCACCTGCATGGCGCCAAACACGCATACGACCATCATTGGCACCAAGGCAGAAGCGACTCTCATCGCTGAAGACGACACGTCTCCATTCGTCCCTCCATTCACGCCTGTCGCGACACCACTGGAGGCGGGCTGCACGATGTTGGGGCGTGAGCGGAAGACGGCCTAACGGTGTGCGGGACAGTAGCCCAGCTTCATGGAGACGGTTGCGAATGGTCCTCACCGATACCCCAGGACCAACAGTGTCCCTAATTTGCTGGGAAGTGGTGGTGCGGTCCCCTACGGCACTGCGTAGGATCCTACGGTCTTGGCGTGCATCCGTGCGTCGCTGCGGTCCGATCCCAGGTCGACGGGCACGTGCATCTTCCGCCGACCACTGGCGACAACATCGATGTACTGTGGAGACCTCACGCCCCACGTGTTGAGCAATTCAGCGGTACGTCCACCTGGCCACCCGCATGCCCACTATATGCCCTCGCTTGTACAGCCCTCTCGCAGTGTCCGGAGCAAGTATGGTGGTTCTGACACACCAGTGTCAATGTGTTCTTTTTTCCATTTCCAGGAGTGTATTATAATTGTCCTGATAATTGAAGGGTTTGCTGCAAGTGGGGCTAACTCCAAAATTCACAAAAAACGGATTATCACACCTATGTCTGTGGTAAAATTAGAAGCATTTTTGATGCTAGAATGAAGTATATCTGGAAACTGATGGTAATACATTTGATTAAAACTTTTCTCTCTCTTGCATTTTGGGCAAGAGAGAGGAGCCTCCAGGATGTACTTCTCTTTTGCCCCAAAATGGCTCAGCAATCACTCAGTAAGAGAAGAGCATTACAACTTTTATCTATTCCCCTTTTCTTTCTCCATCTATTAGTCAGAGAAATGGAATATGATAGTGATGACAGTGAACCTAACCCTACTAGTGATACAGGAAGTGATTATTCACTGGAAAATATAAATGTGGGTCATCAAAGAAGACAAAAGCTATTTAGAAATCCAATGATGTGGAAAAGGAATCTGAAGAAGCTGAAACATGCTAGGGGTAAAGAATATACAGGTGTTACTGGAAAAGCTGTACCAAGCAGGAAGCCTGCTAAAATCTTCCAATGAAGAGGAACTGCTTGTTGATACTTAGAGATGATGAGAACATGATATAATTGGCATATTTTTTTGAAAAAGAAAATCAAGAACAACAAGATTTGTTCTTAAGTATTTTAATAATGGTACATATCATTGTGAGATGCAGACCAACAACAGGGACAAGGACTTGTCAAGCTTGCAATTTCGCATATAACAGGTTCAGTAATATATATCTGCTTAAATGTTGTTATGTGGATTAGTGGAGTTTCATACAATATTCTTTCTTTTTAGGTTAGGCTGGGAGCAGAGGAATTTAAGCTCGGAAAGACAGGATTCAGTGTAACATATGTGTCAGCAAATAGCATGAAGAGTGCATTGTAAATTACATAGTAACAAACAATATACCTCCACAGGACAAGAGAGGAAAACATTCAACCTTAAAAGTTTTCTAAAACTACTGCAGGAAGCAGAGTAATAAATGTTATTTGTCACCTAAGTTAATTGTGAGCAAGATATATGATATGTATTTGAAGAAATATGAGCAAGACCAGCATATTTTGAAGGCAGAAGATAAGAACTGTAAACCTGTCGTCTCATATGATTCTACTACAGGTACTTTCAACAGAACTTGAAATTATGCATTTGGGAAATCTTGAACAGACACATGCAAAACCTGTGACACAATAGCAAATCAAATGAGAAGTTCTGTATCTGAGGAAGAAAAGAAGAAACTTGCAACTGAGAAAGAGTTGCATCTTAGAAAAGCTGAAAGTTTCTACAATGAGGAGAGATAACATAGATGAGACAGAATACAGTGTATCTGCAGCCAAGCCTATGATCTGCAAATTCAGGCTGCTGAAGCAATCTCAGAATACTACCCTCACTATTCCATGTGCATACCAAGGAAAACTGGTCTTAAAACTTGTAAAACTAAAAGACATTATGGCATTGGTGGAACGGTATGGACCACGTAATGACATGTGGTACTATGAAGCACTGAAGTGTACTTTACATGAGCGAATTGAAGACAAAGGCTGTGTTTAAATATTGAACATTCCACTTGCTGCAGTGATTATTTTTGTTTTATTTTGTTTGTATATTTGTATTCAAAGAGCACAAGTCATTACAATAAATTTACTTTGTCATCTTTCATATTAATGATGTAAATAAAGAGACATTCTCAAATAATTAAACAATTTCCTAATGTTTTGGAGCAAGACAGAGCTAACTCAATTTTAAGTTCATATTAATGTAAATAACACTAACTAGTCTGCATTTTTAAATTGTACCCTCACATTATCAACTTACAATAGGATGTTTCAAGAATATATCTCTCCGAACTATTCAAACTATATCAAACATAGTAATCAGTTTTCTGTCTCTCCTGGAAAAATACTAAAATGAAGCTGTCCCACTCTTGGACCAGACCCTTCAATTGTTTCTGTTATTCCTCCTCTTATCTCTGCCTCCATAATAATCATTGGAAAAACCTCCATTCCCATGAAATTCATTTTTCCTCAGTTTCTCTCGGTGTTTGTCATTTACCTCTCAAACCATATCCAACCTATCCACATATCTCAAAAATTCTTCTGTTGAATCATTTGGTCCATAGACCAAATCCCACTGAACTTTGTGGGGTAATCAAATTTTAATTGAATCAACCTGAATCTTTTTTCTAATGGTTTTTCAAGGTGTACCAATGTTTTAAACTGTTGTCCACAAAAGGTTTTCATTCTTCCAGTACTGACTTTAAAACAAAGGTCCACTTCAAAATTCTGACTTTATTCTAGGTTGCTGAGTTTCTGACCAAAATTTCCTCATGAAACATCTTTTAAATTCTACAAAATTCATATCTGAATTAACTGTGGGCGAGGTACTTCTGGAGTTACCAGTTATGCAAGTAGCTGAATAAGTGATGTAAAAAGTTCATTCGAAGCAGTATTTTGTACCACACTTCACAACTGAATACTAGATATGTTAAAAATGGAGGGGCAATGAGTTTATGGTTGACAATGGACAAAAATTGATGATTCTGTTTTTCACATATACTTAGGACCCATTCCTTGCAAGTGTATATCGATCACACGGGGAATCTGCAAAAAAGTTCTTTTACGATAAGGATATTGGGTGGAACATGGTTTGAGCAACCATGTCTGTTGAAACATTCTGTAAAACATCATGTGTTGTGGAGTTTGATAAGAAATCTACAAGAGAAGAAAGATTACATCTACATCTACATCTACATCCATACTGCACAAGCCACCTGATGGTGTGCGGCGGAGGGTACCTTGAGTACCTCTATCGGTTCTCTCTTCTATTCCAGTCTCATATTGTTTGTGGAAAGAAAGAGTGTTGGTATGCCTTTGTGTGGGCTCTGATCTCTCTGATTTTATTTTCATGGTCTCTTTGTGAGATATACATAAGAGGGAGCAATATACTGCTTGACTCCTCGGTGAAGGTATGTTCTCGAAAATTCAACAAAAGCCTGTACAGAGCTACTGAGCATCTCTCTTGCAGAGTCTTCCACTGGAGTTTATCCATCATCTCTGTAATGCTTTTCTGTAATGAAGTGCGCTGCTCTCCATTGGATCTTCTCTATCTCTTCTATCAACCCTATCTGGTATGGATCCCACACTAGTCAGCAGTATTCAAGAAGTGGGCGAACAAGTGTACTGTAACCTACTTCCTTTGCTTTCAGACTGCATTTCTATAGGATTCTGCCAATGAATCTCAGTCTGACATCCACTCTACCAATGATTAATTTTATATGGTCATTCCATTTTAAATCACTTCTAATGCCTACTCCCAGATAATTTATGGAATAAACTCCTCCAGTTCACACATTCGACAAGAGTTTATGCTTGGCAGCTTTAGCATACGTACTTGTTGCACTTGAGGCATACATTTGATGTTTTGTTTCCCTTTGTTGTTTGCAGAAAACCTGAATTGGACAACACCTTCTATTTCCATTTTCGAAAGCACTGGTGTGAAGTGTCGGCAAGGGGAGATTGGCTCCTTTCTGCAGTCTGTAGAGGGCAGTAAGCTCATCCGCTACTCTGAGGATAAAGTCTCAATCTGAAATCTTCCTAGAGGTAGTAACTTACAAATTGTGAGATCATTGATCATGCTGAAGTCAAGAATATTGTAAGAGACATCCACAGGCCATTGGTTGGTGTCGGCTTGGACACTGTAGTATCTAGCCATTTAATCATCTATATTGACTCTACCCTTAGTTTCATTATAAGACTTCATAGTCTCTGGAGGTTTCTTCTCAGCATTCTCATTCACCTGACATCCAGCATGCATGTTACTCAGAAAAGGATTTTTTTTTCTTTTTCCCTTGGTATTCAGTGAGAAGATTGTCACCTGACTTGTAAGTGTGTTGTGTACAATGTGTCATCTCCAATTTATGCCACAGGAGGGACCCCTTTGAGTGATCTCTGAAGACTACCAGCTAATATTCATCCTTTTTGTTTCAGTTCAACTGCCAGTTTCATTGAGGTGAAGAAGTTGTTAGTTGTGACATTCCATATGGGCAAAATGCATAACATACTGACATATCCTGCATGTAGTAGAACTATTAGCAGTGACCCAAACAGCAGTGTATGAGGAGGGCTAGCTCAAGGCTTCCCCACTGTATAATATGTTACTATGCAGCTTCCCAGTGTCAATCTATAGGTCTGCATGTTGCCAGTTCTTTGGAACGGAAAGCCACACTGATATAATGTATTTCTGACCTCCTTATGCTTCAGGTTTTCTTTTGCCCAAAGTGGTGTAATATACTACAATATCTCATGAATAATGCTGAGGCATGCCCAGAAACTATTTTATGTCTGAAAACCAGTTTTACTAATATCAAATTGTTTCAAAATGTGCATGGGTCAAAAGCGACCCACATTATACTACTGGTATAAGGTATAAAATTTTCACACTTCTTGGTGGGTTAGGGGGATGAAATTTTTGGCAGTTGTACAACCCCATAAATTATGAGAATTCACAGGAGAATTTGCTCCTGTGATGATTATGGTAGGGAGTTGGGCCCTCGAAGCATGCTCGTGGGTCAAAAATGACCCACACAGTACTCCTCGTGTTTTAATACAAAATGCTTTTACGTTAGTTTAGGTCTTCATAACTGTTCTGTTCAAATGCTGACAGCATATAATAAAAGATCAAGTGTTTCATGAAATGATTTTGAAACAGGTGAAATTTTCCATGTATGTTTTACGATGATTTCCAAAATACAGGGTGTTACAAAAAGGTATGGCCAAACTTTCAGGAAACGTTCCTCACACACAAAGAAAGAAAATATGTTATGTGGACATGTGTCCGGAAATGCTTACTTTCCATGTTAGAGCTCATTTTATTACTTCTCTTCAAATCACATTAATCATGGAATGGAAACACACAGCAAAAAACGTACCAGCGTGACTTCAAACACTTTGTTACAGGAAATGTTCAAAATGTCCTCCGTTAGCAAGGATACATGCATCAACCCTCCATTGCATGCAATCCCTCATGTGCTGATGCAGCCCTGGAGAATGGCGTATTGTATCACAGCCGTCCACAATACGAGCACGAAGAGTCTCTGCATTTGGTACTGCGGTTGCGTAGACAAGAGTTTTCAAATGCCCCCATAAATGAAAGTCAAGAATGTTGAGGTCAGGAGAGCGTGGAGGCCATGGAATTGGTCCGCCTCTACCAATCCATCAGTCATCGAATCTGTTATTGAGAAGCGTAGGAACACTTCAACTGAAAAGTGCAGGAGCTCCATCGTGAATGAACCACATGTTGTGTCATACTTGTAAAGGCACATGTTCTAGCAGCACAGGTAGAGTATCCCATATGAAATCATGATAACATGCTCCATTGAGTGTAGTTGGACGAAACTAAAATGAGCTCTAACTTGGAAATTAAGTGTTTCCGGACACATGTCCACATAATATCTTTTCTTTATTTGTGTGTGAGGAATGTTTCCTGAAAGTTTGGCCATACCTTTTTGTAACACCCTGTATATCCAAAAATGTACATAACCTCTTCTACAAAATCAAACAGCAAAGAAACCCAAAAATCATTAAATTACACTACTTTTCCCACAGTAGTTTCAACAGAGAAATTGTAATAATGTTCCAGATAATCTTAAACATTGGTCCTTCAACAGTTCCACCAACGCATTTCCATAAAGAAAAGTAAAAAATATCTAATGAAAAATGCTTAAGTAATGCAGGGTGTCCTGGTTGAACACAAAATAATATAAAATGTAATAATCTGAGACATAATTGATTCATTATTGGCAGTCTGCTTCTACAAGTATAGTAATTCAAAATGTTTTCTTCATTTGCTTATGGCAGTTGATACTAGGTATGTATGCACATCACTGTTTTGTTGGTGTAAATGCACATCAGTGGCCATGTGGATTCCACAGCACAAGCTGTTCTGTGTGCTTTCTCTCGCGGATACAGTCTGTTGCACCGGTACAATGTCATTTTCAGCCTGAGTGTGGGCAATGACCAAAAGGCAATGTTTCCACTTATATAACTATCAGGAAATTGGACAAGTGCTTCAGGAAACTGGGAATTTGCTTGCAATGTCAGGCTGTCACACCAAGCATGCATTTCCAGTGGCTAATGTTGAATTAATCCATACATACTTCCAGTGGATCCCTCATAAGACTACCTGACAAGCAAGTAGGCAGTTAGTTACCTTGTTCAACAGTACAAGAAGTCAGGCTTCCTGGCAGATTAAAACTGCATGCTGGACCAAGACTTAAACTTGGGACCTTTGCAAAGGCTGTTGCTAAGCCTTGCCTCTGCAGTATCCTTTCCTTCAGCAGCTCTAGTTCTGCAAGTTTTGCAGGAGAACTCCTTTGAAGTTTGGAAGGTAGGAAATAAGGTGCTCTTAGGATGCGTTGTGAGTCAGCTGGATTGGTCAGCTGGCAGAGCACTTGCTCACAGAAGGCAAAGGTTCTGTCTCTGAGTCTTGGTCTAGCACACAGTTTTAATCTGCCAGGAAGTTTTTGCACACTCTGCTGCAGAATGAAAATTTTATTCCAGTACAGTACCTTATCCACAAAATATTGCACCTACAGGTGTACAAATGGAAGCTTCATCACAAAATCAAGCCTGAGTTCAGGCCATGTTGGAAGGCATCTGTGGAGACAATTCTGGCAAAAATGAGCCATTCCTTGATTTCATTTGTTTCTTGGATTCCACACTTCTGGCACAGTAAATATGCACACTACCCCATATGGGAACTGAAACCCCATTGGAGAGATACAGTACAAACATGAGTCTTCAAAATTGAATATGTGGTGTGGATTGTTGAAAGAGGAGGTTATAGGCCCATTCTTCTCTGCAGAGCTTGCAGTTATTGCAGCAATGTATGTTTGTTGGAACTGTATATTGAGCCACAACTTCTTCATGACATGATGTGTCAACCAGATGGGCCCACCTTGCTATTTCGTGAACATTGTGAGGAATATCTTGGATCAAGAGTTTCCTGTTCACTGCACTGGGAGAGGCAGTCTATCAATTGCTTTGCTCCTTTAGAAGCCTAGATATTATGCCTATTGACCTTTTTTGTATGGGAATTTCTCAAGAATCAGAAATGACTTTGAGAGAAGTGGAATTCAGGGTACATGTCTGTTGCACCACTACTGGTGCATGTATTGAGGTGTATTAGGTGCATAGAAACACATTTTGAGTTACTGTACTTGTAGAAACATACTGTCAATAAATATCTCATTTCCTTTTAAGTTATTACATTTCCTATTATCATATGTTTAACCCAGACACCCTGTAATACTGATCAAAAACAATAAACTGCATATTCTATTTCCAAGTAGTTAGTAGCTTTCAAAGAAACAAGATTGACCCACAAAAATTTCTCTTCACCCAGAGAGAAGAAAAAGACATAACATGGCATACCTTTTTACTTTATGTAAATCATAAAATGACAGTATGTTTCATTCTCTAGTATTAATCATCCTGCAAGATAGTTCAACTCATAAACAATGAGAATGATAAAGACAAAAGCTCCCTTAGTTACTGAAAGCAACATGAAATTTAGTAAAAAAGAAATAATAATGTCAAGAGGGCATTATTTTAAAAGATGATCTTGGTTTGTTACTCAGAAATCTTACCCTTGCAAATTACATAAATGACTAGTTCATAAATACTCCTGTCAACCTGAATAAAAATTGCCTAGGAAATGTAGAACCACTGTTCCAAAAGAACAAAGTCTCAATTCAATATTGATATACCCAACAAATATACCAGTAGTTCTGAGAATAATAAAAACAATGTGTAATAAGATGTCTACAGGACTGACAAAGCACTTGGCTCAGTCATAATGAAATGTCCTTGTGTCATATCATAACAGTTCTCACTTGTGACAAAGCAAGCTGGGATAATTTTACTTCCTCTCTTCTTTAGCTATTTGCCTAATTAAATTTGACTGTTTTTAATTTTAACTAATTAGCATTAACATATGTGTTTGTTATCTGTCTTTTCATGTAGGAGAAAGGTGGGTCCTCAGTTTTGAAGAATTTAACACCAGATGTAGTTTTGTGATTAGTTTTTTGTATGTAATTGATTTTGTAATTTATTTTGACAATTCTTTGTTCATATCTTTTGTTATAGGTACAAATCAGTAACTGTTTCATAACTTAAATTCTATTGTTGACATATAAACAAATATAAATTCTGCAATAATTGTAAACATTTGGAAGACTAATTGCTAGTATTCTTAAAGTATCTGTTTAGCTCTCTCCAAAAACATGTTAGCAAAACCAGCCCTAAATTAGTTCCAGAGTAATTAGTAGTTTTGTCAAAAGTATTGTTTATGTAACCATACATGTTAATTTCATCATTTGAAAAAATAATTCATCTTAACCCTTGTAGTAGAAGAAACTGTTAAAATGATGCAACTTTTTGATGTATTCAGTTACTTTAATGAGTTAAGTTTTAATCACAATTTCTGTAAATTAAACTTTGATCAATGTGTAGTTTCAGTACCTATTATTATCATGATGTATAAGGGCCTGATTCTTAGTCACGAGACAGTCAATCCACGGCTGAGTTCCAGACAGGGAAGCTGTGTTGGTTAGAATGACAACAATGCATCAACTTGACAGTAATAATAATAATAATAATTTTATTGTTGTGCAGCTGATTACAGCAATAGACAAAGTCAAGAGCATATATTTCTACATAAACTACTATATCAATGTAAATTGGTTTACATAATATAGGTACACGTTAGAATACAGTATTTCCATCTTCATAGAATTCATCAGTGTAGTAAGTGATATACAATTAGCCTGTGTGATAAAACAGTGACTGCGTCTGCTCCATACGTACCTTTCTATTCGTCAAGAACCGTGAAATTTCTTGTTAGGCTTTTACTACTCATAGATGTTCAGCAGCAAACTATTGTAGCAGTATGTGGAGGTTCACTTGCTAACTATTAACGAGGCTTATAGGAAGTTAGAACAATAGTGCACTGGCCATATACACTCCTGGAAATGGAAAAAAGAACACATTGACACCGGTGTGTCAGACCCACCATACTTGCTCCAGACACTGCGAGAGGGCTGTACAAGCAATGATCACACGCACGGCACAGCGGACACACCAGGAACTGCGGTGTTGGCCGTCGAATGGCGCTAGCTGCGCAGCATTTGTGCACCACCACCGTCAGTGTCTGCCAGTTTGCCGTGGCATACGGAGCTCCATCGCAGTCTTTAACACTGGTAGCATGCCGTGACAGTGTGGACGTGAACCGTATGTGCAGTTGACGGACTTTGAGCGAGGGCGTATAGTGGGCATGCGGGAGGCCGGGTGGACGTACTGCCGAATTGCTCAACACGTGGGGCGTGAGGTCTCCACAGTACATCGATGTTGTTGCCAGTGGTCGAAGGAAGGTGCACATGCCCGTCGACCTGGGACCGGACCGCAGCTACACACGGATGCACGCCAAGACCGTAGGATCCTATGCAGTGCCGTAGGGGACCGCACCGCCACTTCCCAGCAAATTAGGGACACTGTTGGTCCTGGGGTATCGGCGAGGACCATTCGCAACCGTCTCCATGAAGCTGGGCTACGGTCCCGCACACCGTTAGGCCGTCTTCCGCTCACGCCCCAACATCGTGCAGCCCGCCTCCAGTGGTGTCACGACAGGCATGAATGGAGGGACGAATGGAGACGTGTCATCTTCAGCGATGAGAGTCGCTTCTGCCTTGGTGCCAATGATGGTCGTATGCGTGTTTGGCGCCATGCAGGTGAGCGCCACAATCAGGACTGCATACGACCGAGGCACACAGGGCCAACACCCGGCATCATGGTGTGGGGAGCGATCTCCTACACTGGCCGTACACCGCTGGTGATCTTCGAGGGGACACTGAATAGTGCACGGTACATCCAAACTGTCATCGAACCCATCGTTCTACCATTCCTAGACCGGCAAGGGAACTTGCTGTTCCAACAGGACAATGCACGTCCGCATGTATCCCGTGCCACCCAACATGCTCTAGAAGGTGTAAGTCAACTACCCTGGCCAGCAAGATCTCCGGATCTGTCCCCCATTGAGCATGTTTGGGACTGGATGAAGCATCGTCTCACGCAGTCTGCACGTCCAGCACGAACGCTGGTCCAACTGAGGCGCCAGGTGGAAATGGCATGGCAAGCCGTTCCACAGGACTACATCCAGCATCTCTACGATCGTCTCCATGGGAGAATAGCAGCCTGCATTGCTGCGAAAGGTGGATATACACTGTACTAGTGCCGACATTGTGCATGATCTGTTGCCTGTGTCTATGTGCCTGTGGTTCTGTCAGTGTGATCATGTGATGTATCTGACCCCAGGAATGTGTCAATAAAGTTTCCCCTTCCTGGGACAATGAATTCACAGTGTTCTTATTTCAATTTCCAGGAGTGTATAACTGTGTATTATTGAGGTGTTGTGAAAAGTGAAAGTAAAAGTCTGTGAAACAGAACTGTGCATGTGTCAGCTACATCATTTACAGAAGTTGGTATTGCATGTCCACCCCCTATTTTTTCCACCAGTACATTGACACTGAGGACAATAACAAAGAAATAAAACAAAGAGGGAAAACTGTCACAACATCATAAATGTACCGTTATCAGAAAGAGTGTTTCCTCAATTATTAAAAATTTCAAAAATAAAACCAATGTATAAAAAGGACAGTATATATGAAGTGGGAAACTATATAACAACAGCTTTGTTATCTGTATTTTAAAAAGTAATAGAGACAGTCATGAAACATATAATTACGAATTTCCTTGAGAAATCAATCTCTTGTCCATAAACCAGCATGGTTTTCACAAAGGATTGAGTACAGAATCAGCATTGAAAACATAGTGGGACTAGACAGGCACAACAGTACAACTGGAATAAATTTGTACTTATCAGAGGCACTTGATACTGTCCAACCTAATATCTTGTTACACAAATTAGAAGCTATTGGCACGCAAGAAATTGTGAAAAAATTGTTCCTGTCTTATTTCCATAATAGAAGACACAGAGTAGAAATTACCTCATCCAATATTAAAAACTAGAGTGTTGTTTACAAATCTGATTTTTGGACTGTACCAATTGGAGTACCACAGGGTAATGTCTAGGACCTCTCTTATTTCTAATTTATATAAAAGATATCAAAATTCTAATTAGTGGTTCTCATATCACCCTGTTTATTTTATTTTATTGCAAGTTCTGTTGATGCTGATAGCAATGGAGTTGCAATGATAAGGAATGAGTCAGTATTTTTAAAATTTTAACAATACGGCAGCACACAATATGGTTAATTCATGACAAAACTCCTTGTAACACCATGGGACATTAGAAAAAATTAAAACATATTATATACATCAGAATTAACACTTATGTCTACACATCCAGATTAACAATATCAAAATATTTGAGCAACAGTATAACATTACAACAAAAAATAGTTTCATTTATACTTAGATTTCTTGGCTAACTCAGTTATATAATAAAAACTTGCTTCTCTGTAATAAAAAAATTCACTAATTGAATAGAATGACTTTTGTATTAGGTATCCCTTCAGTTTGCTCTTGAGCTTCCATGTTTCAGGACAAAGACTTTTGATGACACTGGGTACAGCATTCTAAATTTTGATTCCTGTGTAATTTACTCTTATGTACAAGAGTATAGTTTGACTGGTTAGTATGAAAGTCCTCTTTTGACCTTATGCTGTGACCATGATACTCAATTGGTTTTGAAGAGAGTGTGGTTTTTATTAATGAAACATACATATGTACTGAGATATCATTGTAAATACTTGTAGTTTGCTAAACAGATTCCTGCATGAGTGCCTTGGTTGCACAACACTCATGATACATACATCTCTCTTCTGTGCAATAAAAACTTGCCCCAAAAGATGATTTCACAAGCCAAAAGTGCATTGAAATATCCAAAATAAGCAGCTCTTATGGCCTCCTTATTTGTGGTTGATGCAATTATGCTTAAGGCAAATGGTGCAGAGTGTAGCTTTTTTTCTAGATCTAGGATATGGTTGGATCAATTTAGCTTGTGGTCTATGTACACACCAAGGAACTTATTTGTTGTCCATTACATTCTATATTTATATCCCCTGGTTGTTTACATGCCATGTGAAACTGTACATAATGAGGATTTTTTTATATTTAGAGAGAGTCTGTTACAGTTAAAATATTTCAGAATATTATCAAAAGCACTGTCCGCAGATGTTTCCTGGTTGTTCCCTGTTGCGTTGTCAACTAGAAGAGAAGTATTGTCAATGAATAGGGTGAACTTGCTCACTGACATGGTGCAGTGTTGGAGATCATTTCTAAATATAAGAAACAGTAGGGGTCCCAGTACCAAGCCTTGAGGCACTCCAGTGTTGACTGTGCCCCACTTGCTGATGATACAAATGTTGTAACTGATGTAAACCAATTATGTCAACATCTGCAACAAGAGTTTTGGAATATATACAAAATGAATTTGAAATGAACAAGTTAACTTAAAAGACTTTAAACAATAATTACATCCATTACAGGAAAACAAAGTTACAAAATGACCTGGACTTCAGAATACAAAATAAAGAAGTTAAGAGTGTAGCTGTCACAAAATTATTATGTGTCCACCTAGATGAAAATTTAGATTGGAAAGCCTACATCCACTATCTCAATAGGAAGTTAAGTTCTGCTTGCTTTGCACTATGTGTAATTGGCAATGTGTCCATTGAACAGTGTAGCAGAACTGCCTACTTTGCTTAATTCACACAGATATTAGCTATGGCTTCACTTTCTGGGGTCATAGTATGAAAAATCTGAAAAACCATCTTGACACTACAAAAACGAGCTGTTAATTACCAACCCCCAATTCAAGGCTGATACCTGCCAAGTAGCTATTTCAACAGCTAAATATTCTACCTTTACCATGCCTCTTCATACAAAAAAGTGTAACTAATATGAAAAGGTGTACCGAAAATATCAAAACCAACACAGATCTGTATTTATATAATACAAGAATAGTCAGTGATATCCATATAGAGTAAACAGGGCTGTTGCACAGAAACAAATGAATGTTTAGGGTACAAAATTGTATTACAAACTCCCAGTGCTTATACAATAAATGACAAAAGTCTACATTTAAGGGAGCAATATTCAAATTTTTAATGAACAATTGGTATTACAGTGTAAACGAATACCTTCAGCAACCTAGTAGCAAGTAATTATGTTCATGTACTATGTTAATAATATATGTCATAATCAATGTCAACAGTATCTTCAGTCAGGTGTTTGCCATGATCTGAATTAGTATTTTGAACAGAAGAATTACAATTAAAATGTGTTTTTATTTAAATATTAACTAAGTAATCTATGAAAACTATGTTTTGTGTAATTAATCAAAGTTTTCTGTACAGTTTTTAATGTAAGATTTGTAGATTTCAATGCACCCTTGTATTTGTCCATTACGTAGATTTAAATGTGAATTGTTCTGTTTGCACCTTTAATTCATTTGCAAAGCGTAGCCTAACAGAATAAGAAATTGATTATTAGCAAAACATAAGTAAAGTTCTTTAAAATTCTTTTGGAGACAGCAAAAATTTCTTTATACATCACATATTCTTTTTCTCTCAACAATTTTCAGCTCAAAATTATGATGATTTTTGTGTAAATTAATTGTAGCATTAGCATTTGTACAGTGTTTTCTCTAAATGCTTTTGCCAAATTTTTATCAGTCATTGAAATTTTTTAGTCAAAATTACAAAATCTTGCATTAAAGCTAGGTGCTGTCATAAACATTTTGTTACTTAAAGTTTTAGTAAAAACATGTAGGCTACAATCTGTTAAGTTTTAAAAAGCATATCCATCTCAGCCCTAAGGTCAATAGATTCTAGGTTTTTAATATATTCAAATGAACATTCCATTTCACTGTCACCAACACATTCCAAATCTTGAATATAAATGTAACAGTCAGCCAAACAGTTGCCTAACTATTCCATTTTATATAATTGCATAAATTTCTGCTGAGCCCACAGCCACAAAATGTTTAAACTACTAAACCATGAACTGAATTAACTGTATGAACTGCAGGATTAGGTTCTATTATGTTTTGTAGTGGTTCTTTACTGTCTTTTTCATTAATTTGGCTCAGTTGTTCAATGATATCATTCATTTGTGTTAAAACTGTACTTAACACCTCTATCACCACTAAAGACTCATTCTGACATAAACTATTTCGAAATGCATCCAACCTCCACATAAAATCTTTGTCCTGGAGTAATTTGTCAAATGTCATAATTTTCGTTGCAACAATTATTCACATTCAGTTTCCACACACAAACAGAAAAATAATACGGAACATTATAATTTTTTCTTTAGCTTTTATGGGCCCGTCTGCTGCTATCACTGACTTAAGTTGAAAGTTAAGTATTTTTTATTGTAAGTATTGTCCACCACTTGTGATTGTTAAATGAACATCAGTCTGTCTATTATCTCATTAGCACTGCTTTCCATACAAATTGACATATAATTTTTCCTTTTGACATGCAAAAAATAAATCCTCAGCAGTACCAAAACACCTGTCTTTTAAATTACTGGTACCTCTCAGAAGAGCACCCTCATTATCACAGATCTCTTCTATGTTACTTCAAAAAATCATCAGTTATTTTCATATGCACATTTTGGAAATACTACCTCTAGTATAGTGCAACCATTACGAATGAGAAGGAAGTTCAAAATGATAATTAAAATATTCTTCTCATTTGGTTACTGTAGCTCTTCCTGGGTAACATGACTTGTTGAAAATATGGCTTGCTGAAAAAAATATTTCTGCATAGGCAGTAAGATCAGGATTTAGTGTTTGATATTTGAATACCAGTACTCCATTACTAAGTTCTTTCAATATTTCTTTTATTTTCTTCTTTTTACATTTCCAAGTGTCACAAAGCAGTTACCATTCTGCTACTAACAGCACATTACTAGAGCACGTCACAAGTTACTCACACCATAGCAACAACTTAACTCCATAACAACTAACCTGCAACTACTTGAGAAGAACAAATATTACAAGCACTATCAGCTGAGCAGTCTTACAAAGTATCGATTCCTTACATAATGAACTCATTCTGAAGAAATTAGAATTCTTTGGGATCAGAGGCTTTTGTGCTTGACTTGTTGAGATCCTATTTGACATTCAGGTGTGAGAAAGTGGAAATATCAGACAAAAAAATGAAATAAATTTTACTCAGCTACAAAGAAAATTATTCATGGTGTACCACAAGGAAGCATGATTGGGACTCTTCTTGATGTATGTAATTCATCCTCCCAATGGAATCCAAAATAACACCATCCCTTATGCTGATGATATCAAATTTTGATATAGGGCCCAAATATAGAAAAATATTCACTAAATGCTTAAAGGGTTCTTTGTTATCTTGATTATTGGTTTTGTAATAATAGATTAGTAACAAATCACAAGAAAACCAATTTAATCTGTTTTAAAAATAGCAAGATGAAACAAAATGTGTTAGAATTAAAAATAACTGACAATAGACTTGAGCAAGTGAAAAGTGGAAAGTTTTTGGGTCTCTGCATAGATCACAAAATAATTTGGACAGAACACATTGATATTGTATGTCATAAGATCAACTTGATTTGTTTTGCCACCAGAAAGTTAAGTAAAGTCGTCAAACCTGATAAAATATTACTATGCACAATTTTATTCCATTATGTCCTACGGTACTGAACTTTGGGGAAGTGCATTAAATATGAATAAGATCCTTACTATACAGAGAAAGGCCATCAGCATAATGACAAGGCAAAAGAGGCCTACCACTTGTAGACCAAATTTCAAAGATCTGAATATCCTAACAGCAGTAAATATCAACATCTGCAGAATTCTTACACTCACAAAAAACACAGTAATCTCTACCAAACAAATCAACATGTACACCAATATGAAACAAGGGATTGCTGGAAACTGAGAGAAATTCATCATTGAACCAATCAATATGAGAAATGGATTACATACATAGAAATGTGCCTCTATAACTGTCTTCCAAATGGCATTACACAAATACAGAACAAATTAATTTAAAAAATGTATTAGACAACTATTGACAGAAAATCCATTTTATTCAGTGCAGGATATTTTTGATCAAAGCAAAGCTATGAATAAATGAATGTATGATTATAAACTTTTATGAAAGTAGATTTACATGATTATAAACCTGTGTGATTTTAACATATATGATTATTAAATAATAATAGTATTAATTTGTAACTACTCTTAACTTTAGTGATAAGACCTGACGATGGCTATTTGCAAAGATACAACATGTATCAACTACATTACATCAAAATGGCTGCTGAATAAATAATAATAATAATAATAATAATAATAATAATAATAATAATAATAATAATAGCAGTAATTAATACATAACTAGTTCTTTCACTAATATTGTCAAATTATTTCTCAGAATAGATTAAAGCATTACTTTAATACTATAAGTACAATTTTTAATTACACTGGAAGTACAAAAAAATATTATTTCTTCTGAAAATAAATATTGTGTTATTTTCAAGTGTTTTGTTTCTGTTTATCTCTGTATATAAAAGGAAATGTCTTACTAACTGACTCATCACCAGCCAGCCCAAACAACTAAGGAAGGAAACTTTAAATTTGAGATGGTGGGGTGAGGGGTGGGGCACTGACTTTTTGAACTTGCATCCCTAAGGTGGTGAAATAGGGAATCAAATGTTTTTTTGAATATATATTGCTCTTAAGGCAATTTTCAAGCTAGAACTATGAAAAGTGGTATTTGGTTTCTCAGCCAGAAATTTAAAAAATCCATGTTTCAACATGCAATGAAATTCAAACCCCAAGGGGATTAAATGGTGGGTGAACTTTTTTCAAATGAATCATTATTAAAGTATTTTAAAGCTGCATCTAGGAAAATTGTTACCTGGCTTCTTGGTTGGAAAAAATAAATCAATATTTTTGGCAGTTCTACCACTTTTGGGGCTAAAGTAGGTGATGAGATGATTTATGAAAATATTTCATTATGAAACCAGAATCACTTTTTGGCCAGAAGTACATTTTAAAGAAAACATGCTGGTATAGCTTTAACTCACTGTTGTGAATATGTATACACATCCTGCTATATCATTCTCCAGGTATTGGAAACACATGCACCACCTGTCTCTTCCTAGACTGCTATGGATGTCTGACTGCATCATGAGCCACTGACTTCTCACTGATGTGTCCATGTTATATCCATATCTCAGTGAATAAAAATAGTTTAAGTATTTATCATACAACATACATACATCATGCAATCCAATGATTTGCAGAAAACCCCATTTTGATATCTAGAATTGTTTATGATAAATGTTGATTGTTATGACCACATGAGTCATGATGTGCAAGGATGAGAATGATCACACTGTGCTCACCTGTCCTTTGGATATAAAACCAAGTTTTAAATAAAATTTCAGTATCTTACCTACATTTCATTCCAGGAATATATGAGCTAAAATCAACTGTACACAAAGTTTGTACAACTACAATCCACAATCTTTAAAATTTGATGCAGTGTTTTATTTAATTTGATGGAGCACAATAATTACGGCATACAACAAAAAGAAAATTAAGTGAAGGTATCAGATTGTAAGATAAGCAAAACTCAATTTTTTTCATCTAACAGCAGCCAGCAAGTCTGTGTGGCTAGAACTGTGTGCATCATGCATGACCATCTGTCAGATTTAAAACCCAATAATTCAAGAAAGAAATGAAATATCCTTCTGATCTCAACTTCAAATAAATTTTCTATATCCTCTCTACATATCATTCACTGCAATATATGAGCTGAAGTCAATCAAATGCTTAATTTACACAGTGTGTTTTTATCTCTGTGAAATCTTCAAAATTTCATACCATGTTTTGCTTAAATTAATGCATAACAGATGGACAATGAAATATGTTAAGTAAGTTTCATGTTAAGTTCTTTATCAAGTGAATATGTTAGAATGTAAGATTTTCATTAATAAATTATTTTCACATAATAGTTTTCAAAAATCCGTTAACAAGTATTTTATGTTAACTGAAATGCCATCTTTCAGTACAGGCACCAGTATTTGGTGAGCAGTACAGCCATAACAAAAGCTGCCTCAGCATTAAATGCAAAGAGCATGTCTGTAGCATTGAAAGGGTTAGCTAGCATTAGAACTTTAGAAAGCATTCCAGTTAATGAACTTAGTCAGACAAAGCTATTAAGCAGTCACTATGATAGTTTGACTTTGCATAATTGCATAGAAAAAGAAGTGGTTCTTTAATAAATTAATTTTTCAGTAGGCCTAATATATATTTATAAAATTTTCCTTGTTATAATTTATATGCAAACTAATCATTACTGATAACACCACATATGAACGTGATTAGATCTAAAGGAATATCTGTTTGAGATGAGAGAATTCAGAATCAGAAATAAGACTGGTGCTAATAACTAAAGAACAACCTATCAGATTTGTTTCTTTCTTTTTTAACTCAGTATAAGAAATTAAATTAAACCCTGTTGGAATACTTTAATTACACAGAGACTGGCAAAGTCTTTCATAATTTGTAGATTTGCTCATGGGCAATGGGCAAAACAATATACAAATTGAATTAAAGGAAAAAAAGTTCTGTGCAGACCATGCAGTCTACGCAATCAAAGCAGTGGACACTAAGTTAATAAAATATAAAACTTTATACTATTTTATGAGAAATGCAATTGATTCTGTTGGATCATGTCATCAGTGTAATGCAGGTAAGATATTCTCTGAAATGTGATGAAAGTAGGTGCATTGACCAGTTCCATTACAATATTGAGGCTGGTACAAATCCCTGTGAAATATGTGCTAATGGAATGGAGGGTTTTGGGAGAGAAGGAAATTTGGGTTTATTATCTTGTTGATAATGTAGTTACTGGAGACAGAGTGAAATCTTAGTAGTAATTCATCATGACCTTTTCAAAGGAACCGTACTAGCATTTGTCTTAAGTGATTTAGGGAAACTATAGAAAACCTAAAGCAGGATGACCACATGGGGATTTGAGATACTGTCTTTCTAAATATGGGTCTAGCATGATAACCATTAAACCATAACTGTCGAGTACAAACTGTCATTAGAGGGCAACATTCAGAGAACGTGTTGCACTGCAGTTTGGGTAGATGCTTATTTCCATAGCATCCCATAACTTCAGTTTTTTTGGATATTACACCAACTAAGAACTGTTCTCAAGTTCAATCATGATGCAAAAGTATAATCAGAAATAGTAACAGGATACACATGTACAAAATGTACAACATGATTAAGAGAGAAGGAGAGAGATTCACTGATGTGCCATCTTTCAATATCTAACAAGTAGAGGATGCCTAACTGTACTCTTAAAACCTCTGAAGCAGCTTGAAAATTGGGTACAAGTGATTGAAAAGATGCATTCCATAAATGCAAACATTTAGGTTAACTCTATTGTAGCGAGAGAACATTATTGTATTAACCCAGTGAAAGATGTGCTGCCCTGCTGCAACATATCACTACCAAAGAAATGCATAAGATTTGGAGTAGCAACAGATAACAGATGCATTATGAAATTGGTCAATACGGATCATGAATAGGCTACAGCCCCTGTAACAACTTTCATATTATGAAATTAGCCAGAGGACTTTAATATATGCTTGCCTCCTTAATAGTGTGGACACATGCACAAAACATGTTGTGGTGTTTAAGAATGTTTTAAGTGGCAGTAATATGGCCACTCAGTGTTTTCATACAATAAACAGGAAAAGCATGGAAAATGTTGGAAGACAGCTCATGAAATGGGAGTCATGTCTTTACTTTCAGACATCTGGATCAGTTTCTCTGGTACTCATGTGGCATGTACACATCATTTCATGATATTATAAGAGCAAAAGAAGATGAATGAGACAAAAGTCACCAAACAATTACCTTATGCTGTGGCAAAAAAATTGTATAGATTGGTGTAGGCACATTCATTTATATCATCCATTACATCCATGGATGACTATCACCAAAGTTGGTTCATATATTCAGGCATAGGCAAGTGGCATAAACTTACATACAAGTCCCTGTAAGTTAAGGGTTGCAAAACAATTATTATGTCCACCCGTGCCACCCGGAGTGGCCAAGTGGTTCTAGGCACTTCAGTCTGGAACCGTGATACTGCTACGGTCACAGGTTCGAATCCTGCCTCTGGCATGGATGTGTGTGATGTTCTTAGATTAGTTAGGTTTAAGTAGTTCTAAGATCTAGGGGACTGATGACCTCAGGTATTAAGTCCCATAGTGCTCAGAGCCATATTATTGTACACCCATAATTTCTGATTTTAGTTTGACTAAAAATATTAATTAGAGATGTACTTTCCTCCTCAGATAAATGAATTTTTACAGATTAGAAATATCTTTATGTGATAATAAGAAGTAAAAATGTCTATGAGTAATCTTAATTATTGATTTAACCATCATACTGTTCTTTATTCTGTACTACATTATGGTTTTATTTAATACATTATTGAAAAAGGAACATCATGTAATGATTTCAATGTAGAAAGAATATTTTAATCACATGCTGCATTTTAACACTGCAGCCACTTATTTTGTTGTAGTGTTAGTTTTGCAGTGCTTAGTGCTTATTTATAAATGTGTTTATTGCAGTATAATATAGATTTTTTTGACAGCTTGCCATGCATTCCCTTCATTCCTCTGTTGATTTATTATTTATCTGTATCAAATTTATGAACACTTGTTGCTAATCGTATACTATCTTAACCAGGTGCTTCCTTCTGTCATCAACTATAATGCCATATGGACACTTCATCCATATTTGGGAAGGCATTCGAGTAGCTTGTGCTGTGCTGTCTGGATTCATCTTCCCCTTGAAGATGTTACTGACAATATTATATCCTAAATTCTACTACTTCACAGTTCTTCTTGATGTAATGGCATATTTAGATCTGTAAGTACAGAAAATTATTTTCATGTCTTAACTAAAAGTGTAGTACACTTACCTAAATATGTATCTCAAATTAATGTGATAATATTACTTTATTATTACTTTATTACTAGATCTGTGTTGTTTACCAGCCACGACTGGACAGACTGTGTCAAGATTGATTACATATATACATTCAAAAAATATTCACAAAATTAAGTCATTTATACTTAATAGAAACAATATTTGTTTGTCCATTTAATTTGGTCACTATTAAAGAATTCACCAATGGAGTACAATGGGTGTTCTTTCACGTCCTGTGCTACTCTCCTTCTCAATGTTCCTAGTGGCAGGGATTGCACTTCTTGGGGCAGTGAGTTGAACATTTTTAGGGCAACCACTGGAAAGCTGTCTTGCATTCCCATCAGTTGACACCTGGGTGTTTCGATGCTCCTCTTGTTACGGGTATTGTGATTGTGTATAACTTGTCTCATGCTGAAGACTCCTTGGTTTTCTTTCATGCTGATGAGACGTAAAAACACACACTGGCTGAAGACTGTCATAATTCCTAACTGCTTGAATATAGGCCTGCCGTGCTCCTGTCTTTTGCTTGATGTGGTTATTCTGAGAGCTTTTTCCTGTAGAATTGGCACATCCTTACAACCTGCAGAATGTCCCCATAACAGTAGGCCATAATTGATGTGGTTATGGAATAGGGCATAATATACTGTTATGAGATATTGGTCACTCAATACACCTTTTAACCTCATCAGAAGGTATATTACACGGGAGAGCTTGGAGCACAAGTACACTGTGTGTTCGTTCATTGTTAGTTTCCTGTCTATCATGAAGCCCAACAGTTTGACAGCTCCTTATTGTCATGGCATCCGACATTGTTAAGGGTGCATATCAGATGTGTTTTTTTTCATTCATTTTCATTTTATTTTTGATGAACCATTCCTTAATGTTTTGGAAGGGTACACATGTTTCTTGGAGTGATTCTGAAGCAGTTCTCCCTTTGGCCAAAAGAGTGGTGTTATCAGCAAACTGTAACATATTGTTGTTATAACCCATATCTTTGAAATGAATAAGGAACAGGAGAGGCCCTATGATGGACCCTTGGGGTACTCCATATTCCAGCTATTGTTCTTGTGATGTTGCTCCATGAACTGATACCACTTGTCTCCAGTTTTCCAGATAAGACTGAAAAGTTACCAGAACAACACCTCCGACACCATGACACTTCAATTTATTGTGCAGTATCTTGTGGGAAATGCAGTCAAATGCCTTGCAAAGATCACAGAGTGTCAGTGCCACACTTTCTCTGTCTTTGAATCCTTGCCTTATTTTTCTGGTTAAGTCCAGTGCTGCCATAAACGTTGAGTTTCCCTTGCAAAAACCATGCTATGTGTCCTGGAAGAGCTTATTTACTTCAAAATATTTCTGTAACTGGAGTTTCATAACAGACTTCATAACTTTAGCTAGAATAGGAATGATAGAAATTGGTCTGTAGCTGGACACTTCACATGGGTGACTGTAGACTAGTACTGTCCGTGCTAGTTTAAGAAATTTTGGGAAGGCACATAGAAAGAAGGATCCTTTATTGTATGATTATATGATAGCGGAACAAACACTGGTAACAGTTACTTCTATAAAATATCTGGGAGTATGTGTGCGGAACGATTTGAAGTGGAATGATCATATAAAATTAATTGTTGGTAAGGTGGGTACCAGGTTGAGATTCATTGGGAGAGTCCTTAGAAAATGTAGTCCATCAACAGAGGAGGTGGCTTACAAAACACTCATTTGACCTATACTTGAGTATTGCTCATCAGTGTGGGATCCGTACCAGATCGGGTTGACGGAGGAGATAGAAAAGATCGAAAGAAGAGCGGCGTGTTTCATCACAGGGTTATTTGATAACCGTGATAGTGTTACGGAGATGTTTAGCAAACTCAAGTGGCAGACTCTGCAAGAGTGGTGCTCTGCATCGCGGTGTAGCTTGCTTGCCAGGTTTCGAGAAGGTGCGTTTCTGGATGAGGTATCGAATATATTGATTCCCCCTACTTATACCTCCTGAGGAGATCACGAATGTAAAATTAGAGAGATTCGAGCACGCACGGAGGCTTTCAGACAGTCGTTCTTCCTGCGAACCATACGTGACTGGAACAGGGAGGTAATGACAGTGGCACGTAAAGTGCCCTCCACCACACACCCTTGGGTGGCTTGCGGAGTATAAATGTAGATGTAGATGTAGAGGATAAGCACTTGTTAATTGCTATAGATAATGGTTGAGTAAGCTCTAGAATAATTTTCTTCAGCATTGTGTAAGACATACCATAGATATCTTCGCTCTCTGAGTTCTTGTATGACTTAACTATTTTTATGATATCCTTAGGGTGCACTTCCTTCCAGTTTACAAAAGTGCTACTGGTTATGTTTCTCATGTGACTTATGGGGACTAAGCCTGAGTCAGGTATTTTATTAATAGTATCTTTCACTATCCTAACAAAGTACTGATTGAAGGCATCAGGGCTACCGGAATTTAAGGCTGAGGTGGGCTTTTTTCTGCACTTGTTTATCAGATTCCATGCTGCTTTGCATGGATTGTGAGACTCTTTAATGAACCTGTCATTGTATCTCTTTTTTGACTCCTCCACTTGCTTTCTGTAAATTTGTTTGGCTCTTACATAGTTACAATGAAGCAGGTCTCTAGATGGGAGATCTCTAGCTGCTTTCATACGGTCCCTGAAAATTAGCACAATGCATTTTAATTTGTTTAGCTCAGGGGTATACCACATATTCCCTGTAGTAGGTTTGTCCCTTCCTTTAGCTTTGCCTGTAGGATATTTCTTGTGGATTTCTGGAAATAAATCTTCAAATTTAGTTTGTAATGGTTGGAACAGACATTCAAATGAGGCACTGGCCCCCATTCCTGCAATTTTTTGCTGCCAGTTTACACTTGCCAGGGCTATTTTAAGGTCATGTAGTCTTTCTTCTTATATGATCCTTTTACTAAATGTGTAACTGGAGTGCCATGAGCTTGGCTGCAGTTGACTTGAGCATTTCATACTTATTTTAATTACTAATGCACTATGGTCAGCAATCATTGGTTGAACTACACTGATATTATAGTCCCAGATATTGAGGTTAGTGATAACTGTGTCTAGGCAGGCATCACCTCTTGTTGGCAGTCAGTTTGCAACAAACAGCCCATAGCTGTTTATCAAAGTCATGGAGACTCTTTTTTTAGTGCTTCCATCACCTATATGTATGTTGAAATCTCCACACAGTTCAATTTTAGATTTAAGGAGTGTTAGGTAGAACAATCAGGTTTCCATTTGTGCAATGAAGTTTTCAAAATTACCATCTGGTGAGTGGTACACAGAGACAATAATAAGGTCAATATCTGTTAACGCTAGTGAAGCTAATTCTAGATCTAGGTCTGTGGAAAAGTTTTTTTAATTCTATTTCCTTTACAATAAGAGTCTTGCTTGCATATACAGATTAGATGGTAAGTAATGTGCTAGGTGCTAAACCTTGTTCTTTCATGCAGCATAATTATTTATTTTGAGATGATCAAAAACCACGAGAAAGGATAACAGTCATATTCACAATAGATTCCTTGAGTCTTAGTTACTGTGTGATTCTTTAAAAAGTTGAACTTCCATGTATAAAACAGCTTAAATTGTCTGATTTTTTTTTTACAAATGAGGTAATGTATTTAACATTTGAAGTTAAGAATGTAAATGAAAAAATGTAGGGAAGGTTTGAAATTATGTTTAGAGTTTGTTGGAGTCCACTAAGTGCACTATTTATCAAACACAAAATGAGTATAATCTGGGTAATTTGCATTCTGTTATCAGCAAACCATAGTTTTATGCACCTCATTGTCTATGATGTGTCTCCTTACCATGTGTTGTATAGAGACATAATTTCACAAATTTATTGGTATTGTGGATACTATCTGCAAAAAAAATTACAAATAGAATTTGTAAATTTATGACAGATGACAGATGCTGAAGTATTGTTGTGTGAACAGTGAAAAACTCAGTATACTATAAATTTTCTACATTTCATCATTTTTTAGAGGCTGTCAGCATGAAAAAGTTTTGTGAAGGTTTGAAATCTTGTACAAGGTTTGTTGGAAGTAACTAAGTGCCCTCATTCACAACTATTGAATGATTGTAAATAAAGCTGATTCAAGACATTATGCTGCTTTTAACTGTAATACTTTTACTTCTTTGTTAAAACTTAGACATGAGATTACTCCTTCTTGATGTAATAGTTATTTAGATATGTAGGAACAAAAAATTATTTTCATTTTAGTATACTTGCCTAAAGGCATATCTGAAATTCGTTTCTGCAGTTTAAATTTAGGAATTTGGTCAGTAGCTGTATGAAATATTTAAAATCAAATTTTTGTTGCCCCTGGAAGCTATAAGACAGGCAAACAGGCACCCTGAAATGGGAACAATGAACCATGCACCATTTACTGGGATAAACATTTAGTGTATGATTGGATCTGTATGATGGGGCCTGTTAATGTGGTAATTTATTTACATGAAACATGTAATTACATGCATAGTAATTGGTTGTACAATAGATACAACAGTATACAATCTAAATTTATTGTATAATAATAATAGATGCTAAGGTATACAATCTAAATTAATTTACCTAATAATAAATTAGATTTTAGTTTTGACAGTAAGCTTTAGTAGGACTGCTCAGTGAGCCATGATTTTATGTTTTTTGAATTGTTCACCAATTAATGGTTTCAGTTTCCAAGGTAATATATTAAAATATATTTCTCCCTTAATGTATTGACTATTTCTAGTTCTTTTGATCTCTTGTTTACCATATGATAATTTTGTACATATCTGCAGCTGTGTTCATGAATTGTATATTCCTTATCTTTTAGAGCTAGTGTTATTTTTTCAAACATATACATAGAATATAATATTGGGAAACATTCCATATGGGAAAAAAATGTATCTAAAACAAAGATGATGTAACTTACCAAATGAAAGCACTGGTATGTTGATAGAGACACTAACAAACACAAACACACACACAAAATTCAAGCTTTTGCAACCCACGTTTGCTTCATCAGGAAAGAGGGAAGGAGAAGGAAAGACGAAAGGATGTGGGTTTTAAGGGTGAGGGTAAGGAGTCATTCCAATCATGGGAGCACAAAGACTTACCTTAGGGGGAAAAAAGGACAGGTATACACTCACACACACACACACACACACACATATCCATCTGCACATATACAGACACAAGCAGACATATGTAACGGCAAAGACTTTGGGCAGAGATGTCAGTGAAGGCCCAAGTACAGAGGCAAAGATGTTGTTGAATGACAGGTGAGGTATGAGTGGTGGCAACTTGAAATTAGCGGAGGTTGAGGCCTGGTGTGTAACAGGAAGAGAGGATATATTGAAGGGCAAGTTCCCATCTCCGGAGTTATGATAGACTGGTGTTAGTGGGAAGTATTCAGACAACCCAGATGGTGTAATACTGTGCCAAGGTGTGCTGGCCGTGCACCAAGGCATGTTTAGCCACAGGGTGATCCTCATTACCAACAAACACTGTCTGCCTGTGTCCATTCATGTGTTGCTGGTTGTTCCCACATAGAAAGCTTCACAGTGTCGGCAGCTCAGTTGGTAAATCACGTGGGTCATTTCACACATGGATCTGCCTTTGATCGTGTACGCCTTCCAGGTTACAGGACTGGAGTAGGTGGTGGTGGGAGGGTGCATGGGACAGATTTTACACCGGGGGTGGTTTCAAGGGTAGGAGCCGGAGGGTAGGGAAGGTGGTTTGTAACCTTCACAATCATATATCAATAAGTTCAATAATATGTAAAAAGTAATTACAGGAAGTGTCTAGCCTCAGTCAGTAGTTACACACTCTCCTTGAGTACACACATACAGTCACATTGACCAGGGGTACACAAAACTGAGTTAAGCATTAGTTTGCCCACAACTCAAGTTCCTATGACGTATTATATTGCAGTACTTGGGATAAATACAGGTAATGAGAGTCAGAAATAGGATTGAATGTTGAAATAATCAAATAGCTTGAGGATCAAAATCAGTGTATGAAATCAGACATGTACCTATCTTGTTATACTGTCTATACTAGTAAATGACATCCACACTATTTGCTAAATGTTCATACAAACTAACCTGTGTACATATGGGCCTAGAAGATTCACTTATTATTGATGAAAAAGTACATAATGTAGTGCAAAGTTAATCCCCCTAATTTCAGTCACAGCGGTGGTGTAGCTGTCAGATGCTTGAGTACATTATCTAGCAGCAATGATCTTTTGTGAATCAGCTGGACCAGCGAGGGTGCAGCCATACAGCAGTGTGGGGGTGGACCCACCTACATCTTTCAGATTTCTCCCTAGATTTTTCATCCAATGCTCCACAGATAGGTTACTTAATGTCTAGCATTCAAATAAAATCCTGAAACATTGTTCTGTGTGCTAAGTATGCTGTTCAGTACCTTCCTCACAGTTCATGGCTTATTCTCTGGCTGCCTGTGTGGGGTTCTTACATCCACCATTGGGCACCTCCACACATGATGGATAGGGGAAAGCTTCCCAGATATGGGTGGTACCAGGGTAATGAAATACCCAGGGTGGACCAAATACTAACACAGGCCTAAACCCATTAGTGTCTGTTCTGGAATACAGCAGCTAGTGGTCAGCATCTGTTCACCTATTTGGTTCAGCTGCTACAAATATCTCAAGTCTTTATAACAACTGTGACCTCCAACAGAGGTCACCATAACCACCACCAACTTGAAAAAAATCGATATGGAACAATGGGAAAGAGACCAGTGGATTTACAGGTTTTTCCTGATCATTGGATTCTGGGGGAACAGGAACATCATGAAATAGTGAAGAGTTGGAGCTTCTCAAAACCTCTCACAAACATTTTATTGGCCCACTCAACACCAGTACATGATTAAGGAGACAAACTTAAACAGCTTACTGATGTGCTAGAAAAATTTCAAATCAAAATACTGGCAATATAAGAGACGTGTTTTACTGATGAGAACCATTTAAACATGGAAAACTGCAGGATATACCAAGGAAAACCTGCTGTCAGGTGGGGAAAATCAAAAATGTTTGGCACAGGATTTGCTGTACACAAAGCTGTCATAGACAACATCATAAATTTCAATTCAGTATCAGAAAGAATCTCCACAATAACCTTCAAATCAGGAAAGAAAAGATACACAATCACCAACACACATGCACCTACAAATGATCACAACAGGAAGAAACCACAAGAAGGCCAAGACTTTTGGGAAGACATGGAAGAAATGCTAAACAAAGTACCAGAAAGACACATCAAAATTGTATTAGGAGATTTCAATGCACAACTAGGCAAAGAGAAGGAGTACAAGCAAATCATAGGCCCATATACAATACACAAATGCACAAACAAGAATGGGGAGCATTTAAAAAATACTGTCAAAATTTTAACTTAAAATTTATGTTAACACAATTTCAGAAACAAAGACGAAAACTCACAATGTGGAAAAAACCTAAAAACATGTGGGGAGAATGCCAAATCCACCACCTAGCCATAACAAGTAGAAATACAAGTGTAATTCTAAATGTGAGAACTCACAAAGGGTTCCACGAGTCTGAGCATTACTTGCTACAAGTAATCTTAGTATATCCATAGTAGAAATGGAGGACAGTGGGACATCAACTGGTATAAATTTATATTGTTGTTGTAGTTGTCTTCAGTCCTGAGACTGGTTTGATGCAGCTCTCCATGCTACTCTATCCTGTGTAAGCTTCTTCATCTCCCAGTACTTACTGCAACCTACATCCTTCTGAATCTGCTTCATGTATTCATCTCTTGGTCTCCCTCTACGATTTTTACGCTGCCCTCCAATGCTAAATTTGTGATCCCTTGAAGCCTCAGAACATATCCTGCCAACCGGTCCCTTCTTCTAGTCAAGTTGTGCCACAAACTCCTCTTCTCCCCAATTCTGTTCAATACTTCCTCATTAGTTATGTGATCTACCCATCTAATCTTCAGCATTCTTCTGTAGCACCACATTTCGAAAGCTTCTATTCTCTTCTTGTCCAAACTATTTATTGTCCATGTTTCACTTCCATACATGGCTACACTCCATACAAATACTTTCAGAAACGACTTCCTGACACTTAAATCTATACTCGATGTTAACAAATTTCTCTTCTTCAGAAACGCTTTCCTTGCCATAGCCAGTCTCCATTTTATATCCTCTCTACTTCGACCATCATTAGTTATTTTGCTTCCCAAATAGCAAAACTCCTTTACTACTTTAAGTGTCTCATTTCCTAATCTAATTTGCTCAGCAGCACCCGACTTAATTCGACTACATTCCATTATCCTCATTTTGCTTTTGTTGATGTTCATCTTACATCCTCCTTTCAAGACACTGTCCATTCTGTTCAACAGCTCTTCCAAGTCCTTTGCTGTCTCTGACAGAATTACAATGTCATCGGCAAACCTCAAGATTTTTGTTTCTTCTCCATGGACTTTAATACCTACTCCGAATTTTTCTTTTCTTTCCTTTACTGCTTGCTCAATATACAGATTGAATAACATCGGGGACAGTCTACAACCCTGTCTCACTCCTTTCCCCAACAGCTGCTTCCCTTTCATGCCCCTTGACTCTTATAACTGCCATCTGGCTTCTGTACAAATTGTAAATAGCCTTTCGCTATTTGAAAGAGAGTATTCCAGTCAACATTGTCAAAAGCTTTCTCTAAGTCTACAAATGCTAGATATGTAGGTTTGGCTTTCCTTAATCTATTTTCTAAGATAAGTCGTAGGGTCAGTATTGCCTCACGTGTTCCAACATTTCTGCGGAATCCAAACTGATCTTCGCCAAGGTCGGCTTCTACCAGTTTTTCCATTTGTCTGTAAAGAATTTGCGTCAGTATTTTGCAGCTGTGACTTATTAAACTGATAGTTTGGTAATTTTCACATCTGTCAACACCCGTTTTCTTTGAGATTGGAATTATTATACTCTTCTTGAAGTCTGCTTACCCGTAGCTCCTCATATCTTTACATGTACAGTGGACATTTTCACAAAATTCTTACTATGCTGGATCTTGTCTCTAAAGTGTTAAGATATACCACAAATTGGACTACCTGTAACAATCAAACAGATATTTTCCCACTGATCAGTCTTAATTTTAATGTAAGAACACACAAAATGTGAATCACATTCTCTGTTGTCAGACACTGCATGGAAAAGAGCACTTTAAATTTCATAAAATGTTATGTCCACACTGTCTTTATGGTTACTCATGTTGTGAGGTAAGGATTGAACATAATGGATGGATTCAATCACTTATCACAGAAGGAACACAAAATGCATTACTGTGAAAATTACACTTACTGCTTAGATCTTCTGTAACTTCTTTCTAGTAGTTTGGATGCAAATTCTAACCACAGCTGCCTTATTCCAGAACGCACATTTCTCTTTTTTATCATTAATCTGGTCCCAAAAAAACTTCAAAAAGTTTTCATCTTTATTATCTAGACTCGCACATAGCTCACCTTTACTGTTTTGATCATTATTCTACATAACATTGAAGAAAAACTGTTTTGACTGGATTGGTATTCCATTGCTCTCACTTACAACATCACATACACCACTTATCTTACCTATATTGTCAACATCATTCACAAATAACTCTGAAACTTTATTATCCTTAAACTCCACAAATACCTGATACTTATCGTCATCATATTTCTCCAAAATTACCTCATCACAACACCAGTAACAATACCATTCTCATCTTCATCAAGTTTACTTACTGCACCTACATTCATTTGTAATAAGCCATAGTCTTAGACTTACCAACTTCAGTTATTTCACAGCTCTCATTCACATCTACAACAAAAACATCAAATAGTTCAGGCCCAATACAGTCATCACCTGATTTACATACATCAATAACACTGTTTTCCAAGCAAGAGAAGAAATCATTAGTATATACTTCATCAAAATTCTCACTACTCTCACATTCTGGTTTATCATTAGCACCTACATCATCATAGTTAAATGCAGTATCACAACACTTTTGATAAAAACATAAATGAGAAATCTGATATCCCTGCTGTTCAATTTCAGATACATCTGCCATATCATTAACACTGTTATTATTGTCTGATTGCAGACAATAATTGGGTTTCCTTGCCTCAAAACTGTAGACCTTCACTGAGGTGAACTGTCATTTCCTGAGTAGTGACTTCTATGTTGTTTCTTCTACTGAAATGCCAATGCTTATCTCCATTATTCCTATCCTGATGATGTTCAAAATTTCTCTCTCTCTTGACACTTGGATCCTGGTAGAAGCTGCCATTACCTATGTTTCAGTAATTATTCCCATTGTGGTTTCTATCGTTACTACTATTATGGTACATACTTCTTTCTACTGCCCTATCCAGCCAGTCAACATATCGTAAAAGCTGTTCATGACAGTCATGAAGTGCATGTACCAAATCTCACTGCAACTTTTGTGGTAATCTCCTTTCAAGTGCATCAGTCAAGGTCATTTTAATAATTGGTTTCTCAAGGTGTGTTAATTTTTTAAGTTGGTTCTTACAAAACTCTTTCAAAGTATCGTTCATATTCCTATAAATACTACCATCAAAAATTCTCTTTTAAATTCTCCCATGTTCAGCTTCTGAACAAAAATTTTCTCAAATCTTTGATATATTTCCCACTGGCTTATATTTAAATTTACCCATGATAGGGTTTTGTCTACAAGATGTCCTTTAACAGATTTAATTTTTTGAATGTCATTCATGCCTGACACAAAACTATCTCTACAATGGTACAGAAAATCCACTGGATGTAAATTGACTGGTGAAAAACGTTTGACAGAAGTGTTGGACCATGCAATACCATTGTTTGTGCACAGACTTTGGCTTGCTTGAATTTCTTGAAATGCTGAAATTTGTTTATCTAAAACAGTTACGTAAGTTTGCATATTATTTTCAATATTTAAATTTTTTTGGTTTAAACTGGTGATGTTTTGTTCTATTTTTTCTGCTGTGGCCTTCTGTTCAACTCTGACATCATCAACATTCTTTGATTATGTCGCTGATTACACTATCAACTCATTTTCCAAAACAATAAATTTATTTTCTAAAATATCAATTTTTTCATTCATACTTTTTAATCACACTGACAACTAATTTTTCAGCTCTGAAACTTGATTAGCAAGTTGGTCCATTTGACCTTACACTTTGTCTAATTTACTATTTTTATGTGGCTTCATTTTGTCTGTCTTTGCCAAAATTAACTGCTAATTATCAGTTTTTACTGTTTCTTTGCTGACTACGATTTCACTTGTCTCAGACAGGTACTGACTAGATCCTATTGCTTTCACCTCTACCTTGTTCCTACCCTCATCTCTATTCATTTTGTTAACAAGCACACAAGTCCAAAAGACAAATTAATTTCACAAATAGTTCATACTTATCTTTCCATTTTGATGTCTCTGGTTGTAGTTGTAAGGTCATCTTTCATTTGATACGGTCTGTCATTGTTGGTAGTACATCGTCAGTGATGAAATGACTTTGTTGGGCAGACCTCAGTCTTCTTTCTTTGTATGATAGAAACTCTTGCAGACATAAATTCCAAATGGCACAAATCACTCTCTCTTCCTCTTCTGCAACAGATGAAACATTGCTATGAGTCAATTGATCCCAGACAAGGCCACCACTTGTAATCTTTGCTTCCCTCACATCATTTGTTGAATGGCACTGTCTTTATGGTACAACTCTTTTCATAAGCTTTGAGAGGAGTAAGATTTACAATAAAGTTTTTACTTATCTTCTTTTCTTGTAGATGACTCCAGTTCTTCCTGTCTAGGGGCTGATTCTTGAAGCTGAAGTTTTCATATTTTAGGTTCTCAAGGTTCCAACTAACTTAAATAATTTTGAAGTAAGCTTGTGCAACTTTTCTTCGTTTTCCCAATAATTTATTCTCCCACATTTTACCATATCACATTGTCTTTTGAATCTTCACATTAACAAAGCCGAAATTACATTGTTCTTACAAAATATAAAATCATGTCTGATCACATCAGATGCATGCCTACTAGTACTTCACCCTGCAGTAAAAGCAATATCCCAAAGGGTTTACAAATTTTGTCAACAAATGGATTCCTATTAATTCATATTATTATTTTGTAAATGAATTCAGAAATAAACATAATAAACAGTACTAAACTGCATAAGTTATAACAGAAATTTTAAGAATACCAAATATATCATAATTTCAATGTTTGTAAAAAAAATAATTTTAGCTGTATATTCAGAGCTAGTACATATCGATCATAGCAAAGAAAATAAAGTAATTTCTTTTAATAGATTTTAGCTACAAATATAACACATTGTGTACAAAATCATACGAAATTTTTATAAAAACAGCTGAGACAATACTGACGTGTTCAGAATTCAAAAATAAGTTCTCGTATTGATTACTTCTATTGAGGAAAAGTAATGCTAGAGGAGGGTTTCCCTTTACAAGCTGTAATAATATTCTTGCAGTTGGTAATAACATGGTCTATAGAGCTTATACTGGTTGGAGTGATAGTGATTCTAGGTGATAAGTCTGCTAACAGATCTTTTGCACCATAAGAATAGATACAGACTTTAAAGCATTTGCTTTTTTGGGAATTTTCTAAAGTGTTGACATTAATATCCTCTCATTGTTGTTGTTGTGGCCTTCAATCCTGAGACTGGTTTGATGCAGCTCTCCATGCTCCTCTATCCTCTGCAAGCTTCTTCATCTCCCGGTACGTACTGCAACCTACATCCTTCTCAATATGCTTAGTGTATTCATCTCTTGGTCTCCCTCTACGATTTTTACCCTCCACACTGCCCTCCAATACTAAATTTGTGATCCCTTGATGCCTCAGAACGTGTCCTACCAACAAATCCCTTCTTCTAGTCAAGTTGTGCCACAACCTCCTCTTCTCCCCAATCCTATTCAGTACCTCCTCATTAGTTATCTAATCTTCAGCATTCTTCTGTAGCACCACATTTCGAAAGCTTCTATTCTCTTCTTGTCAAAACTAGTTATCGTCCATGTTCCACTTCCATACATGGCTACACTCCATACATATACTTTCAGAAACGACTGCCTGACACTTAAATCTATACTCATAGTATATCATTTATACGTTACTGGGTTGACTTTAATTTAAATAAAACTGTATCTAGAGAATCCAGAAATAATTCAAAATTTCTAGATGGTGATATATACAATGCTAAGATAAACTATACAACAGATAATAATTTCTCTTAATAGCAACAGTTTCACAGTGTAAGTCACAAAAATACTCTTTTACTCAGCATATATTTTGAGAAGATTCTATTAAGTTACTAGTTCTCAGCTACATAGCCACTCTTCATCTTTGTGGTCAGTACAAGGGTCTTTGGGTTCAGCAAGACTTAAAGTGGGACACACATATAAATAACTTGTGTAGAAAACTATCATCTGTGTGCTATGGTCTAAGAATTTTAAAGGCTACAACAAGCAAAACAGCAGTACTGCAAGCATACTATGCACAGTTCCACTCACTAATCCGATATGGTATCATTTTCTGGGGATACTCAACTCACAGTGTAAAGGTTTTTAGAATGCAAAAAAGAGCTTTAAGAATAATTTGTGGCCTTTAAAAGATGGAGTCCTGTAAATCCCATTTTACTGAGCTTAATGTTCTAAATGTTCCAAGTTTATTCATTTATGCAACTATCTTGTTCGCTAGGGACTACCTCCTGAAAACAGGCAAATTGCTACAGAACAAAAAGTGTACATAGCTATAGTACCAGAAGGGAATCAAATATACATCAAAAATATCACAGAACAACCACCTATCAGAGGAGCATACTTAACATTGGTGTAATATTACACAATAAGATACCAGAGGAAATAAAAAATTCTACTCATCCAATATTTAAAGCTAAACTAAAGGCATTTCTAATAAAGCACTGTTTCTATTCTGTCAGAGAATTTCTGAATAAGTAACAAAATTAATTGTAGTAGGTACCTAATTTTAATTGCTAATTTGCTAATACTATGTATTATTGTAACTTATCTTTGACCTGTCCAATATTAATTTACAATTGTGCTATATGATAAAACTGCCCCAATAAAAAATCAAATCAAATCAAAAACCAGACAAGGTGAATTTTTTTATTTTAAACACATGTATATTATCTGCAGATTTTTGATGTTCACTGACAAGTGCTGTTTGGCCACAATAACTTGATGATTTTGCTAGTGCTGCCAGAGGCAGAGAAAATTGGCATACTTGAAAGATTTTCATTTGGCTCTAAGTGCTGCCTACATCAAACTACCCCTAGGTGCAGAGTATTTAAAAAGGCTTTCATTCACTAGAAAGTAACTTTTGTAAGGTTTTTCTGGGGTGTTTACTTGAGAACAATAAGTTACTCAAGTTTATTTCCTCATTTTACTAGGGCAGGTTTGCTTCAGGAACTCACCACTAGCACTTGTTACAGAACTGCAGTCATTCTTCAGAACTGAAGCAGCCACCACTGTTGTTGCATTATTATAAATGAATGAAAATCAAGATAAAACACAAAAATAACAAAAATGTATTAGAGGAGACATTGATATGACCAAGAAGCACTTTTCAGTAAACTGAGAGGACTTCACTCAGATTAAAAAATTTGATGATGTCATGGGCAGATTTTAAACATTTCTTGTCTATTGTATATCAAGTATTCAATAACAGGAAACAAAAAAGCAGCATGGTATCTCACCAACAGACTGCCTTTTAATTACTCTCTAATTTTTGCAAGCACTATTTACTACATTTGTCAAAAATTTCATGCATTTATGTTTACGGTATCATTAAAAAATTAGCTAAAACTTAAAGACATCTGTACTGCCATTCTACTTTCTCTTGTGGTAAAACAAATTGATTGGTAAACTTATTTCACAGTTCTTTACCTGGTGTTGACAATTTAAGCGTGTTTAGGAGTTACAACATTACATTTGTGCCATTCTGTTTTTTGACAATGATATCTTTGCACTGCTACTTACTTCTGTAAGTCTGAAAAGAACTTTTATGAAAAAACTTGGGAAGTACTTGCAAGATGTAAGAAGGTAGAACAAATTTTCACCCTGCAGCAAGGAGTGTACTGATTTCAAACTTCCTGATATATTAAGACTGTATGCCAGACTGAGAGTCAAACTTGGGAACCTTTACACAGTTTTAATTTGTCAGGAAGTTTCATCTAAGAAACTGTTTTCCCTTACTTGTAAGCTTCTTGAATTTGTCAGAACTAGCGGACGTCAGTCTGGGTTTGCAGATACGGTGGTCTGCAATATTCCACTCAGTTTTGTGATTGTAATGATAATGTGCCATACCACAGCAGGACATTTGACAGATGATATAAGGATTATGATGTTAGAGTGCACACATTTAGGTGAATAAATGAACTACTGCTAAGTGGGTGTTGTTTGGTGTATTCAACCCAAACTTCTCCCTCAAAGGAAAACAAACCAATTGTAGATAAAAGTGCTGAGAGCAGTGGCCATAAAGAAATGAATTTACTGTCTTGCAACTGCAATCATAATTGTATAGAATTGGCATAGGCCAAAATAAAATTCAATTTCAGGTAGAACAACACCCCTGGTGACATGTCGAAGCAAAGATTTCAGAATATTGTTAATTCTGCTCTCATTTCACTTACTGCACAGGACTGGCAGGGTTACTGCAGAAATGTGCAGTAGCTGCAACAAGACTACTGGACACAAGATGGAATAATGGAAATGGTCATCAATGAAGTTATCATCAATGGAATGCCTCAAGCAATACTGATGTCAATAATGTTGAATCAAAGACAAATGACAGTGATCTTTAGTGAACATCATTTGGACAGTTCTTCCAGACTCAATAAATAACACTTTGTAAGCATCATTGCTTTGCTGTGTTTAATAAGTGCAATGTCCAAACAGATTCCAAAATTAGTTTTTGACTTTCGGTTCATACACTACATTTACAAGTGACACATCTTGTGAAAGATGAAAACTGAATTTCAAAGACTATTTTTCACTGTCATGTTTACTTGGTAAGGATTTCCTAGCCCAGTTAAATATGGCACATAGAAAATAGCTGATCCAGTTTCTGATTTAATCAACACAGTTGTTATTTCTATGTAATTAAACATTACAGGCAGACAGCTTTACACTCAGTCTAATATTTATGCTTCTCCTTCTCTGCACAGTAACTCCATGTTAACCAAATATTCTGAAAACACAGTGTAACTTGACAAACTGAGCACATTTCAAAACCAGTTACATTTACATGGGAGCAAAAACTGGTTGTGGAATTGGAAAACTGACAACTATAAGTGGATTTCCCAAATCGATTTTGAACTGTTTACATGATCTCTCAAGAAGTAGTATTGGGAAATCGATTTATGTTATCTGGTTTTAGAAGCCCCAAGTGAATGGGATTATAGAATATTAAGTTGTATATTCCTCTACTTTCATTTTTCACTGTTTTCAATACAAAAATAATACATTAGTTGTAGGTAAAGCTCTCCAACAAATGAATATTTCAACAAATCAGGTGAATACCAATGCATTGGCAGTGTCCCTTAAGTGGGCACAATTTCTGTGAGTGCCATTGCTGCCATCCCCTCACTGTTCCTCTCCCCTTGGCAACCATAATGAAGGGGCATGGCCATTCCTAACAGCCACTGCACAAATTGGCAACTTATCTTGAACAAGCAGTGTGTGGGGTGTAATATCTGTAAGACAGTGCTCAAAAACATCTATCTTATTACCTAGTCTCTCTACATTAGAACATAGAAAAGAAAGATTTCTTTCTTGGGATACATATTGTGCATATGCATCCCACCTTCTACTTATAAATTTCACTTATTATTTAAAATGTTGCAAGTATCAGTAATTATCTTGCTAAAAGTCTTGGAGGCTAACCTGTTTAAGTGAATACTATCTTTCCCCAGACATTTGTTCTGAAAAACTTATGTGGATCTATAAATATTGCTCCAAAATTATTACAGATCTCTCAAATATTGCAGTTTATTCTCTCTGTATATGTATCACTCACATAGCTTCTGATTCTGCTGAATACTGTTCTGCAAGATGTGTACAGGTTTCTTGCGGTTCAGATTATGTTTCTAGTTTGATTGACAATTTCTTCCTTGCTGGTACTATGTGGTGAATTTGTTCCATTATGAATGTCAACACCTTTGTGGAGTCTGGTGGTTTCATCTGCATGTCCCTCACTTGAATTTCAAATATTGTATAAGTATTTATTTAAATGGTGGATCCTGATTCCAGGATAAACATTGATGCTTGAATTTGGTACAGCAACATTTTTTAGCACTGAGTCACCTATAATGAGAAATTCATCATCATTTTCCTTTTCAGTATTGTGATGACTATTTCATTTCTTTCTGTTCATAGTGTTGTTCCAATGGTATTTGTTGCTCCTGTGATCAGGTGCAGCTAATGAAGTACAAAAATAACCCTCTTTCTGCAGAGTTTATTGAATGTGTCACAACTTACAACTGACAGCAGACAACGATAGACACACACATGAAATAGCAGAACCCAAAGCTTCTAAAGAATGGAAGATAATGCAAATCCAAGAAAAACAGTGTTATTTCTTTAAAATGACATTAACATTGTACCATTAACGCCCTCTCTCAGTGTTAATTATCAGTGTTACAAAAACAAATTACAAGCTCTAAGTAAGTCCTAACAAGGCTCTAAATTTGTCAGGTTTTATTTTACCCAGAGGCTTGCTCAGAAGATCAGCTTATTGCTCATTTGTGCTAATGTGCTTTAACATAATTTTCTTAGTAAAAACGTTCTCTCTCATAAAAAGTTTTTTCACATTTATGTGCTTTTGTTTATGATAGAACTGTGGGTTCTTCCAAAGGCTTATTACTGGTACATTGTCTTCATGAAAGACAGCAGCTCTTTGACTGCCAGAAAACCTATGGATCAAATTACAGAGCCAACAGGCTTCACTAGTTGCCATGCATAAGGCTACAAATTCAGATTCTGTTGACAACAGGGGCACTGTGTTTTGCTTCTTAGATGTCCACGAAACACTGCAACCCAAAAATTTGAAAAAATAGCCACTTGTGGACTTTCTGTCTAATTTGTCACCAGCCCAATCGGAGGGCCACATAACCAATTATAGGATCAGTACACTTTACATCCCTATCATATAACAGACTCAGATTTAGTGTTCCCTTAATGCAACACAAGACATGTTTTAAAGCATTCCATAAATAAAGACTTGCACATAATTGTTACCTGCTCAGAATACTTATAGCTATGCAAATATCTGGTGTGAAACCTAACATAGCATACATCAGTGACCCTTTTAATTTTCTGCACTTTTTGCAATGTCTTGATTTTACAGTTTTTCTCTTTTTAATGTACTGTGATCAAAATTTTCCTCATTGGGGGTTGAAACAGAATTACATTTAAATATATCAAAAACTTTCAACACTTTTTCATGATAGGCACTTTGGCAAATAGCAACAGTACACTTCCTTAAATTTTGAACAGTATTTTTTCCCAAATAGTTCCTAATCATATCCAATATTTCATTTTAAAGTTTAACAGCTTTACACTGTCAATTTCACTCTGGGAAGTTGAAGCTGTTAGTATATCATCAATGTAAACAAGTATGTATGCTTTATGGCTATTTTCTGACTTTACATACAACCAATACTCAAAATCACTCCTTACAAATCCTAAGCCAGTTATAACTGTGTGAAATTTAATATTCCAATTTTTATTGAGTTCTTTAAATCATACAGAACCTTTCTGTTTACAAACTTTACCATTCATTTTACTGTAACATCCTATAGGTAATTTAACATAAATGTCTCGAAATATCTCCCCATATATAAATGCACTTCAAACATCCAGCTGGTAGATGGGAAAGTTATTCTCATTACAAAAAAGTCTCACTGAATTTAGTTTTGCTACTGGACCATATATCTCTGAATAAGACAAGGTTTTTTGGAAACCTTTTGCTACAAGACTAGCTTTTTTACCTCTTTTTTGCCTAAAAACTCACTTTATGTCAATGACATCATAAAAAATGGTTTTGGTACATAATCCCATGTGTTATTTTCTTCCAGGGGTTGTAGCTCTCTTGCTGTGACACCTTTCCAATTTTTAGCTTCACTGCAAGACACTACTTCAGCATAGGTGCTTGGGTCTTTGTCATCCACTACTGTCAACATGCCCAACTCATAATGCTCCAAGTAATTTGGGCGTTGAATTCTACTCCTGGGTCTAAGATTGTACATCTTTTTCATCAGAAACTACATCTTCCTCTGCATCCTCAAAAGAAATGTCTTCACTGATTTCTTGTACTTCTCTAGGTTTACTTTTATTTTCTTTCATAACCTCCAATCTCGTTTCTTCTTTTTCTTCCTCTGAATCTGAAGCTTTATCTATGTTCTCTTCATCACAACACATAGTATCTCATTCTCTTACATGAACATCAGTTTTCTGCTCCCTTTCAGATACTGCTGGTTGCAAAAAAAATTACATCTTGATATACCTCAGTTATCTTTGTGGAAGGTATAAATATTCCATACCTCTTCACGTCACTATCATAACCCATAAATAAACATATCTTCTTTTGGGGGTCTAGTTTCAGTCACTTTTTTTTTTTTTTTTTGGGTACAAGGACAGACACATGAGTTCCAAATATTTTCAAATCTCCTAAGGGTAATTCTCTGCCATAAAATGCTTCAAAAGCAGTTTTTCAGTCTACAGGACTTGGAGCAGTTTGATTTAGTACATTGAAATCATTGAACGAGTAGCTTCAACCAAGGTGCACATTTCCATATCAGCTCTTCCATTTTGCTGTGATGTGTACACAATTCCTCTTTGATGGGTTATGCCATTTTCACTCAAAAATGTACCTAAGTCAGTATTTGTAAACTCCAGTTCATTAGAACTCCTTAGAACTTTGATTTTCAGATCAGTTTCTCTCTCAGTTTTTGCAACAAAATTCCTAGTAAAAAGTTTAACTTCATTCTTTTGTTTCATAAAGAATGCCTTGTGATAACCATTTAGTCATCCTTAAAAAAAATAAAAATAAAAATAAAAATAAAAAAAATAAAAAAAAGGTCTTGCTCCTCCCAGCAAATGTGTTTCCAGGGGCCATCGACATCTGCATGAACTATTACAAGTGGAGCATTTGCTCTTGATGAACTGACAGGGAAAGGCAGCAAAACATTCTTCACAAGTGACAACAATGTCAATGAAATTCACTCCTTTATGTGACAAAAACTCTTTCACATGCATAATGCCCTGATGACAATTTTTTATCTCAAACACTCAAGTTTTCAGCATGTTTAGACAAATTGACAATGCACTATCAGTACTGACTGACAAAAGTTGACAAGTTTCATTACTGTTAACTACAGTGTGTTTGATTCACACATGTTGAATTAACCATTGACAGTTCTGATTGTGTTCCATTTAGTGAAAACAACATGTGATACATTTTGCTGACACATATGGATAATGCTTGAACTTCACCTTTACTGTTCAAGAATTCACTTTGTTCCTTGTTTGACACTAAACACATATCTTTGTCTAACACAGTTCCTGCAGAAAACGGATTGAATTTCAGTTCAGGTACAGAAAGCACTCCACTAAGTTCTGTTTTGATAAATTTAACTCAGTTAGATGCACATAGTACAACAGCGCCACACCAAATCACATCAAGAAGTTTACCATCACCCACAGTAACAAATTTCACTAAGCTTTACACACTATCTAGTTTCATAAATAGTCCTTTCTTGTTGCATATTTGCTCACTAGCACCTGTATCCATGATCCAATAATCTTCTAGGTCAACTCCTTGATTCATACACATAAAGGCATTTATGTCTTGTGCCTTTTTGCTTTCCTTTGATCTGACTTCAAATGACCTCTCATCTTACAATAATTGCACCTTCTCATTTCTCTCTTTGCTTTACTTTTACAGTCGTTTGCCTAATGGCCATTCCTTACCACAAGCATAACAGGTAATTTTTTGCTCCCTGCTTATAATGGCCAAAGCTGCCTCTGACTGATCAGCCTGATCATTTCTCTCTTCCTCAATTAGGAATCCTGAAATTAATTCATTAAGCATTTGCTTCTCAAAGAGGGCAGATTCCCATGCTAAACAGAAATGTTTATATTGCTGACGTTAACACGTTTGCTGTTATTATTTCATCTGAAAGTCAGTCACCTGCTTGCTTCAATTTTGTGTTGATTTCTTCTATTTTTGCCGTAACTGTAACTACTGAGTCATCACCAAACTGCAGTGACAAAAAATTTTGCTGAAGGAGGCAAATACTCACTGTGGACTCCTTTTCATACACAGTCTTCAGTTTTTTCCACATGCAGGCTGACATCACACATGAAAGTCGATGAATGAGTGGTGCTTCCACCATCCATGTCACAATAAGTTCCTTTGCTTTTCCAGCCACGTTTCTACTTTAACTTCTTTTTCTTCTGTGGTGTCTTAATAGTAATGCCATTGATAATACCTAAAAGGCCTTTTCCTCTGAATGTCCCTTCCATTGGAAATTTCTGCACTGCCCAACTGTCCCCTCCAGACAAATTTAAACACTAAAACTCTTGTGTAGATTATTCTGTTGTGCCATGCCAATACTGTAGTGCTTCGAGAATTTCAGGGTAAATTTGAGAAACACTTGGCGCTTCACTGTCTTGAACACCCGATATTTTAATGACAAGGGTGGAGAGAGCCTTTATACTGTGCCACACATGTCTGTGTGTGCAGGAAGCAATGTAGCTGATAACCCAAAGAAGAGGATAGGCTGCATGCACAATGTGTAAGTCAACTAGAAGAGACATATAAGTCATGCAACCCAACACCACACTGTCTCTTGTCGTCCAAGAAAGTGTTAGAATACTACACAAGTAAAGTCAAATTTTCCTCTTATGTACAACATCGCCAAATAAATCTCTGTCACTACACTGAAAACATACTTATGCACCTAGGCCCATAACCTGTGATGAGGAGCAGTAGATGAAGCACCAAAATAAGCCTGTTTGTGCAGAGTTTATTGTAGTGGGCAACAGTTTACAACTGGTGGTAGACAATGATACACACACAGGCAAATAGTAAAAACCAAGGCATCTTAGAATGGAAGATAACACAAATGAAAGAAATACAGAGTTGCTTCTTTAAGATAACATTAACATTGTACCATCAACAGCATCAATATGTGTTTTTACTTTGCACTTCTTTATGAACTGTGGATCTTAAAGGTTCAGAAGAGTTGATATCATTACTTTGCATGTTTTTGCTGTTAACTTTGCTTGCCACACTTTTCCTGCTCTTAAGGGTGGATTTTTCAGTTTCACTTTGAACTTCTTCACAAACCGCACAACTTAAAGATTCAGTAAACTGAATATCGCCACCTCATGAGTTTCCTCTGTTAAGTTTGCTTAGCACACTATTCCTGCACTTGAGGGAGGATTTTTCGGTTTCACGTTTTTCACTTTGAGTGTCTACACAAGATGTGGAACTTGAAGATTCTGATAAATGAGTTTAGTCACTTTGCGAGTTTTCAGTGTTAAGTTTGTTTACAAATCCATTACTGCTGCTGAGATACGGTTCTTCATTTTCACATTTTTCACAATTACTTTTTCCATGTCTCATCAGCTTACTGTTTACTTATCTCACTAGCACTATTTCCAATTTTAGACTGCTTATTTCAGTTTGGAGGGATTTAATAATGAACTTGTTCTTTTGTGTTCACTGCTGCCATGAAGGTTAAATTTTCCTTATGTAAGTAATCAAAACATGACCATTGAAAATTGTCACTGATGAATTTTAAACATGCTTTTGCACACTTTTCATAACCCAATAGTTACACATCACACACCTAATTCATTTCATGATATCTTTTTGACGTTATTTACAAGCTGAATTATTTAACTTTTTTTTTTTTTTTTTTTAGAGAGAGAGAGCATTGTGTCACTACTACACTTCTACTGCCACCGCCTTACCTCGTGCAAATAACATTTAACATGATACAATACATAAGAATATTTTCTTGTTCAAACATATCACACCAGCAAAGCAGATCTGGCCATGGACCATATCAACTGTACACAAAGTCAACACCAAAATAATCCATTGTGGAACTAGATTGATTTTCAGTGGTGTTACACAATGTGGATCCCTCCCTTCCCATGTAGATTGGAGTGTTAGGGAAAACTGATCACCATGAGCTGATAATGGTGCTATAAGGTGGCATCTGTGAGATGGTGCAGTGGTGTGCAATGTATCATGTGTGTCCTGCAGGATGATATCTGAGCTAGATGTGTCAGAGGTACAATGGTTTAGCCCCATTGAACAGCATTAATATGGTAAGCTTGCAGGTATTTGGATGGGTGATGAGCCCGGCTGTATTGAGACTGGTGTGGAATGTTAGTTGTTGGAAGCATTCTGATGAGATCAGCTGGGAGGGTCATGACCTGGTTGTCATAGGTTGTAGTATTGGAATGGTGTGCTGTTCTGGGGATGTGATCATAATAAAACCTTCAGATGTCAGGAGACAGCTGTGATGTGGTGACTGTCATGTGTAGATCACTGGGCAGTTTGCAGGAACATGTGGAATATTGGGTAATGAGACTGTTGCCAGTGTGGAATTCAGGATGTTGACCCTCAATGACCAGAAAGTTGTCAAGCAGTTTCACACTAAGGTTGTCAGGTCACAAGTCTTTGATGTCAAGTTGTACTACAAAGTTATCAACACCCACAGTATCCCTATTATGTTTTGTAGTGGAAGTTAATGAGTCATCAGTGGATGAGTCATCCTTAACTGTCCATGTGGGTTTTATTCAGCTGATAGATGCTGTACTGGGTCTTCCATTCAGTGGTGTTCCATATGTATATGTGTGACATTCTAAAACCTTGTCTGTATGGTGCTCCAAAAAGTGTCTTTGAGAAGCATGATGTGGCTGCAGTCCACAAGTGCCTTATAAATGAAAACTTTAGGGATAATATGAGGTTACGGATTTGGTAACTTGAGTTGTGTAATAGCTTCTTTTATGCATAATGAGGGCAGAAAGTTTGGTCATGTCTGCCAGTGGCATTTTTAACACAAACCTGGTGGGAAGGCTGAGCAGGTCACTGTACAGAACTTCAATGAGAGAGACATGTAGGTCATGCTTATGGGTGGTGCATGTGCCTAATGGCATCCATAATAAATCTACTGTCCACTGACTAATATGGCACATCAGGAAAGGTGTGCAATGCCATTCTCCCATGTGGCCATTGCTTTGAAAGTGATAAGCAGTAGCTCAATAATAATGAGTACCACAGAGGTTAAATAGTTCACTGAACAGGACAAATTCAAATTGTTGGCCTTGGTCATTGGTTATTGAGACCAAGCATTTATACTGGGAAATCAAAGTGTCAATAAAGGCACAGAGAGAGGTGGCTTCTATCCACTGTGTTATGTAGTCAGTGATTTAAAGGTTTACTGATATCTCTCAGATTCAGTGATGTGTCTTAACAAGTCAAGATTCATGTGTTGGAACTGCTCTTTCAATATTACAAACTGTCCAAATGGTGGTTGTGCATAGTGTCCCATTTTTATTTTTTACAAGGTACTCACTTGAGTGTCCACACCTTGCTCTTTTGTGACATTCAGCCACATAAAACAATCTATAATGAGATCTGTCATCAGTTGAATACTGGGCTGTGACAAGTTGTGAAGCTGGTTGACAGTGATGTTGGTTGAGACATGATGGGACGAGTTCAGTCCTGTGGCACATCACACATGATCATTCTTGTTGTGCCCACTAGTTTAAGATTAGTAGTTCTTTTGCTGTGAGGATATGGAGCTGTTTATCCTGCTGCAAACCTTCAACAAATTTGTCATAGTCTATTTGTGCAGTTACATGAAAGCTAATGAGTGATGACATTGTCTGTACCTTTCAAATGGCATACTTCAGTTGTGAACTGTGTGATGTAATGTTAAGGTGAAAATATCTCAGGTACTAGTCTTTAAATGGGTTATGGATTGAGTCTGCTAGCGGAAAGTGATTTGTATAGATGACCAGTCGTCTGCCTTCTACTCTGTTCATGAACTGATGGATTGCCTCATAGGCCATGAGAAGTTTGCAGTCTTAGGTGGACCAGATGCTTTGAAAAGGAGTCAGTTTTCATGCATACACATGCAAAAAGAGTGTTACACTTAACTATGTGTGAGGAAATGGATGTGAAAGAGTCACTATCTGAGCAAGATTCTCTTTGAGCTGGATAAGGGCTTTCTGCAGATTACTGGTCCATGTCAGGTTCTGTTTACCATTAGTCTTTTTTCCTTGAGAGACTCTGTTATGGGGCTTGAGTAGTAGTTGCATGTGGGAGGTGGTGCCACTAGAAGTTCATCATTTCCTAGAAATCAATGTAATTCCTGGTACTCTTGTGGGGGTGGTAGTTGGTGAATGAGTACTGATCATTGTGGTGTAGGTTGGATCTGTGTAGCATTGACAACATGACCAAGAAAAATAACTGCATGTTGTCAGAGTTGGATTTTTTTGTCATTAATTATGAACCATTTGCAGTAAGGACACTGAAAAGTTGTTTAAGTGGAGAGTCATGTGTGTGTCATTACCTTGGGAAAAACTGAGGATGTGATCTAGGTAAGCATAACAGAAGGGTAGCTGAAGTACAATACTTTCCACCAACTGTTGCCATGTTTGGCTACATATTTGAAGCCATATGGCACAAAAAGGTACTCAAATAGATCAAAAGGTATGGTGACTGCTGTCTTTCGCAGATCTTCCATGCTCACGGGTATTTGGATAAGCTTATTTTCAATCCATGATGCTGAAGACAGAAGTACCTGCAAGGTGATGAGTATAGTCAAGGATACTCAGTATTGAGTAACTGTTAATTACAGTATGTGCATTAAGAGTTCTTTAGGGTTAGTTTAATGGGCAAAGTCCATGAACTGTCTGAAGTCATGCTATCCTGGCTTCTTTAAAGTACATTGACCTCTGCCTTTCCTGTGTGAAGTTTGTCTGGTAGAAGCTGGCATAGTCTATGTCTGACCAGAGAGCCTGGTGTGGTTGGGAGCTTGTGTACTGTTCCATTTGTGATGGTGCACTGGGTGAATAACATTCAAGGAAAATTTTTGGTTGATTGGGAATGTGGGGTAAAAGCTGGAAGCACTTGAGCAGGAGGTGCATTACTAGCCTTGTTGGTATTACAAGACTGTGTAGTCAATGGCACATCCTCTGAGTCTGTTGTAGGTGTGTCACTTTGATAGAATAATCATTAATGGGTGTGGTCAGGCAAGGTTTTGTAGGTGATGTCATGCTGTGACAAAGTTCATCAGACATTTTTTGAATTTACAGTCATACTGTTTCACTCTCCTGTTGGAGCTGTAGAGACTCTAGTGGATCTCAAAGAAGGAGCTGCAGAGACTCTCAGTCGATCTCAAAGTAAACAAACATAATTTGTTGAGTTTTAGCAAGTGAATTTATATGGTCAAGTACTTGATGATAATAGTCATCTGTTGGGGTGTGCTGCTACTTCTTGCTTGGACAAGATGTGTTAAGGATATGTTAAATTTCTGGGAGAGTGTGGCTGATGATGTTTTTGACTTCACAACCAGTGTCATGCTGAATCAATGTGCTCCAGTTTTTAAAATTTTGTCTGTTTTCATGACTTTCCCTAAAGATTTTTTCCTTCTTTCCCTTTCAATCACTTTTTTCATATCATATAAATCACCCACACATTACCTCCTACTAACAATTTTCATATGAAGTTTTATAATTTTTCTGACTTTTTATCCTTGCTTTTCTTCCGTTTTTTTATCTTCCCCACCCTCCACATATTTATTTGTTTATTTTGCCACACCTGTGATTTCTATCTCTTCAAACTGTCCTATCTTGCCATGATGAATCCCATTTCATATTATATCCATTCTTTTGGAAAACATGCCTTTGCACTATCAAAACTAAGGTCCCACATTCTGTTTCTTGAAACCTTGTAGTCCTTTGGAACTACTCCAGTAAGCCTAACATTGGAATTCCCTGTTTCTGGATGCAATTCTATCCTACACCAGGCTTTTTTACAGTTTCAAATACAGCAGTCTCTTGCTCTTACGCAGTTAATATAGGACCCACATGCCTTATCAGCTAATTTCCACTCTACCAGACTTCTCTCCATTTACAAAATCCTGCAGTTATAAGCCCCTCATGTTTCCTTGAATGGTATCATCTGCCATGTCAACTTCAAACTGCAACAACATGCCAGACTTCACCTCAAAAAGCTATCCCACCTTCTTCTAAATTACCTGAACACTGATGTTTGCCATTCTGTCCCTCTGCAGCTCCCTAAACAGCCATACCATCAAACGCCACTCCTCTCCTACAAACTGAGCTTGGCCAACCTCCTTAACACCCCATAGCCTTCACCACTGTCTCCCAGACCATGAATAACCCATAATCCCAAGAACCAGTCACAACAGTACAGTGTCCTTAACCCCATCCTGAATTATCTGTATTATCTAAGGGCCTTACTTTCAGCCCTAACTTTCATTTGATTATGCTGCTTTGGTGAAGGACCTACTTTCCTTTACATATAATATCCATTGGAAACATCACTTTGCAACCTAATCCAAAATCCTTTCCAACAGCAAACCTGACACTGAACCCTGCCTTGAACAGTTCAGACCATGATCTCAACTTGATCCACCACCACTACCTCAAAACCATCCCTTCCAAGCCTTCCAAGAATTCCTCACATCCAGCAATGTTTCACAACCCTTCCTCAGGTCCCTACAACATGACCCTAACCTGTCCTCTCCAGAACTCCAGGCTCTACATTTCCTAAAAGCTGATGACTCCATAATTGTCCTTCCAGCAGACAAAGGAGCAGAAGTCAGAGAGCAGTATATCTACCAACTTCTGCTTCCTACTGGGAAACAGGTTAATGCAACAGGAGCATCTTTTTTGACCACTCATTGAAAAGGGGAACATTTTGTCATAGCTCCAAAAATCATTTATGGTGATTGAGGTCAGTGCCAAAACAAAACTTTCTCCTGCAGCATGAGGTAGTATAAATGACAGTATGGGAACTGGAAGAAGGACATAGGTTTTGCTACTGCATTGCTGTGCATCTCCAAACTACATACAGATACTGCACTCCAAAGGAGATCTGTGCCTCTCAAGGTGCTTTCACATCCATCACCCAAACATTCTATCCTCATTATTTTGTACCGCCCAACAGAGAAAAACTATGAACTGTAGAAGCTCCACTAACTTCAGCTGACAGGGAACTCAAAACGATTTTACTGCATCTATCTCTTCTGATATATTGGAAATAATTACCATCTGTGCACTGGCACCATGCATATGTGGCGATCCTATTACATATACAGATATTAATCCATTGCAGCAGGTGGCCAGTGATCAAAGTTGCTTGCACAGACCAGTGTAAAGTACATCACCTCTACTGTAGTAGATCATGTTTTTAATAGTGTGGCCCTTACGAGAAATATATATTGCCAGTAGTAGAATCCTTTTGTGGTCAGTTTCAAATGTCGGTTCTCAAGAGCGTTTCTCGAAAAGAACAACATCTTCCCTCCAGGGATTCTCATTTGAACTACCTGGTTACTGTAATCTGACTACTGTAAAAGAAAAATTTCCCCCGGTGCATTGTGACTCTCATGATCAATTTAATTAATTAGCCTATCAATTTGATATCAGTGTCATGCCTCCTGGCAGGTGGAGGCTATTGTAGGGGCACCATGGATATGTTCTTGACTTGGTGTTCTTTTTGTTGGTACAATATCCTTTAATGCTGTTCCTATCATCCACCTATACAGGAAGAGATGACCATCATAATAAAATCAGATGTGTTACCAAATTTATAAAGAAATATGTAGTATAAAATTTACATCTGCAACTTCTCTGTGCTGCTACTTTAAGAAAGCATGGAAACATCCTGTGACAATTATTGATCTTAGCCCTCCCTCATGAGCCAAAAGTTTAATATTCCAGTCCTGTGATGCATGACATAAAAGATAAGAAAAGACTTTTTCCTACCAGATGAGAAAAATTTAGAGGAAATGTAGCCCATGCCCTACTGTTGCAGGATTTTCACAAGAAGTAATAATACTTTAGCAATGTGAAAACATTTGTATGGTTTGATTTCTTCTGTCTTTGAAAATAACTCATATAAAAGGGAGAAATCTACATTTCTTGTGAGAAATTCAAGGTGTATGGTCAACTGCACTGCTACCATAGATTGGGTAAAATAGATCTTAACTGGTAGGTGTATGTCAGGGTGGAATTGCTTGGAACTACTGTGTATGTCGAAGATACAACTTGTTTCACAATACACCATGGCTAGCTGCAAGGACAGTCACAATGCTTTGTCAACCGGAAGTAATGGATCAGCTCAGCTTGTGATGCATACAGAAAATGCACTGACCTATCTGACCTTGCATATTACAGCAAGTGCTGGCAAAGTGACCAGTATGCTGGGTGAGTGCAATAGAAGGGGACATTTGTGTGTCGCATGAGACAAGGTTCAAAATGATGGGTGTTTACACTGGAAGTATCGATAACCAGTGGGAGAGGGGGAGGGACAGAAGGATGGAGGGGAGGAGGAAGGGGTGGGTGATGGGTAGGAGAACAATGGATTCAGGACCTGTCAATCAAAAGGAAGTATTATCTCTTAGTAGAACAATAGGTTAAGGATCTCTCAATCAAAAGAGAACAACAGGTTTGACCCTGAGTGTATACTTGCCCATGAATGTAGGCAAGCTGAAGTCACTAAATGAACCAAACTGAAGGTTGCCCTACTACTTCTGGGACATATGGCATTATGCCGTAATAAAGAACCTGACATGAGATAATACAGTACAGGTACTCCAAGAAAATTTACATCTTGAAAACCACACTGAAATGCTTAATATGAGGTTGGGGTCTACTTCATTGTGAATATGGACATATGAATGTGCACTTCAAGTTGAATTATTCAGTTTAGTATTGTTTACGAAACTCCGATACTCTTGGAGTATCCTCTGATTTCCTGCTTCTTTCATGAGGTAATGTAGGATCTCTTAACGGTTTATACATACAAATGAGCTTCCTATGTCAGTGTAACTCTGCATGCACAGTAATAACTGTTTTATTGTGCTCTCTGGCAACTGCTAAAAATGAACCTATTTGTAACAGGTATAGGGAAAATGTTGCGATTGGTGGTTTGAAAAGAGTTACTTCTGAAAATTTAAGGGAATTGTCAATCTTTGCACCACTTTGTAAATTTCCTTTTAAATAAGATGAATTATAATATTTGTGAGAATATGCAATGAATTTCTTAAGTGAGAGGGCAATTGAATCTCATTTAAAACTTAACACTTTGAGGACCTGGCACTTTGAAGAATTTTGAGCCCAGAAGACCAAGACATTTATATCATTATTTTAAATTTCACTGGCACATTTGTGTGATGTATCTTAAAAAGTAACACATGCAAAATAAGTTCAATATTACATGTGAAAGACTAGCTTCTCTTGTAGCTCATTAATCTTCAAGACCAATATTATATGTGAAAGCTTAGCTTTTCTTGTAGCTATACTACATATATTAATTTAAACCATTGGCGGTTCCTAATTGTGAGTTTTCACAACTTAAGTGGTGTTGCTATTTGCTGACTAAATTGCATGTCCTATGCTCTGAATATCGGCTGTCATTGGGTGGCAACATCACATAACATGAGCTATGATTGACTTACAAAAGAGCATCACAATTTTGATTTAAATGCTTTGGAAGCTAATGTGATGTGCTTGGTAGAATTCGAATTTATACTTTCATAATATAACATGTTATTCATTTTCTAAAATGCTGGGAAGTTCTATAGTGGTGTATAAAACGTCAGCCATTCAAAGTATTGATAAACTTTACAGATTTGAGGGAAAGTATACTGTTACTTAAAATGGAAAATTTGTACCATATTTTCACCTGGGTAAAGCATATTATTTAACTGGGAAATCTGGGAATTTATTTTCCTTCTCCATGTATACACCCTTGAGGTATGTTGAACATGACATACTGAAAGCTTAGGATGAAATCATTGAGGTAGATGCAGTATTTAACGATTTCCAAAAAGCCCTTGACTCAGTACCACATCTACACTTAGTGTCAAAAGCGCAATCATTGTTGTTGTGGTCTTCAGTCCTGAGACTGGTCTGATGCAGCTCTCCATGCTACTCTATCCTGTGCAAGCTTCTTCATCTCCCAGTACCTACTGCAACCTACATCCTTCTGAATCTGCTTAGTGTATTCATCTCTTGGTCTCCCCCTACGATTTTTACCCTCCACGCTGCCCTCCAATACTAAATTGGTGATCCCTTGATGCCTCAGGACATGTCCTACCAACTGATCCCTTCTTCTGGTCAAGTTGTGCCACAAACTTCTCCTTTCCCCAATCCTATTCAATACTTTCTCATTAGTCATGTGATCTACCCATCTAATCTTCAGCATTCTTCTGTAGCACCACATTTTGAAAGCTTCTATTCTCTTCTTGTCCAAACTATTTATTGTCCATGTTTCACTTCCATACAATGCTACACTCCATACAAATACTTTCAGAAATGACTTCCTGACACTTAAATCTATACTCGATGTTAACAAATTTCTCTTCTTCAGAAACGCTTTCTTTGCCATTGCCAGTCTACATTTTATATCCTCTCTACTTTGACCATCATCAGTTATTTTGCTCCCCAAATAGCAAAACTCCTTTACTACTTTAAGTGTCTTATTTCCTAATCTAATACCCTCAACATCACCCGACTTAATTCGACTACATTCCATTATCCTCGTTTTGCTTTTGTTGATGTTCATTTTATATCCTCCCTTCAAGACACCATCCATTCCGTTCAACTGCTCTTCCAAGTCCTTTGCTGTCTCTGACAGAATTACAATGTCATCGGCGAACCTCAAAGTTTTTATTTCTTCTCCATGGATTTTAATACCTACTCCGAATTTTTCTTTTGTTTCCTTTACTGCTTGCTCAATATACAGATTGAATAACATCGGGGAGAGGCTACAACCCTGTCTCACTCCCTTCCCAACCACTGCTTCCCTTTCGTGCCCCTCGACTCTTATAACTGCCATCACAATCATATAGGGTATGAAATGAAATTTGTGACTCAATTGAGGCTGCAACATGTTACCTTGGGTGGAGAGTCATAATCAGATGTACAAGTAACTTCAGGTGTGTCACAGGGAAATGTGTTGGCACCCTTGCTGTTCATTAAGTTTATTAATGACCTTGCAGGCAACATTAATAGTGAGATCAGCCTCTTTGCAGATGATGCAGTTATCTGTAATGAAGTACTATATGAAAGAAGCTGCAAAAATATTCAGTCAGATCTTGATAGATTTCAAAGTGGTGCAAAGATTGACAATTTGGTTTAAATGTTCAGAAACTTAAAAGTTTTCAATTCACAAACTGAAAAAAGTTAGTATCCTATGACTAAAATATCAGTGAGCCACTGTTGGAATTGACTAACTCATACTAATACCTGGGTGTAATACTGCATAGGGTTGTGAAATGGAATCACATAGGTTCAGTCGTGGGTAAATGAGGTGGTACACTTCAGTTTATTGGTAGAATATTGGCTAAATGCAATCAGACTACAGAGGAGATTAGTTAAAAATCACTCGTGTGATATGTTCTAGAATATTGCTAAAGGACAAAGGACCCATACAAGATGTGTATAATATAGGATATGCATAGAAGGTCAGCATGAAAGGTCACAGGTTTGTTTAAACTGTGGGAGAGTGTCACAGAGATACTGAGGGAACTGAACTGGCAGACTCTTGAAGACAGATGTAAATTACCTAGGGAAAGTGTGTTAAGAAAGTTTCAAGAACAAGCTTTAAATGACTACTCTAGGAATATACTACAAACCCTCACATATTGCTCACATAGGGATTATGAAGATCAGATTAGAATAATTACTGCATGCACAGAGGCATTCAAACATTCTTACCATGCTCCATAAGTGAATAGAACAGGGAGAAACCCTAATAATTGGTACAGTAGGATGTACCCTCTGGTATACACCTCAGGGTGGTTTCCAGAATACAGATGTAAAACATATGCTTTACAAAAATTAGTCATCACAGTTTCTGAAAAAGTTTGCTACTAGAAAATTTTCTGTAGTTAAAAAAGTTTGTTAAAGACATATATCAAGTTGTATGTTTAAATGAAAAATACTTATTGTATAAACTGTTCACTACACAAATAATGTCATTAAAAAAACAATACTGAAACATAGGCTTAAACTGACTGGCTATGACATCTGAAATATTTATAAAATAAATATAATGTGATCATAATTATGCATTGAGTGGCAAAAAGAAAACATGTATGTAAATCCTAAATGAAGCTCTCATTAGTAAAGTTAAATCATCACAAATTTTAGAAAAGATTTTTAAAATATTTTTAAACTATTTTGTTCAATTTTTATACTTCATTTATATATCTGAGCATTATTGTTGTACGAATCAATATCAAAGACAAAGGAATCCTGTTTGATTTGGAATTGTTTTATCATCTTTCCAAAGGTGATGAACTTGTTTGTCCACAGTTTTCTTTCAGTGTTGACATAAAATAACATAAATGGAACTAAGAGTTCATTTATTTAGCAATCACAATAAACCTTAAAGGGAATAATTTACTCAGCAATAGCATTCAGGTCTTTTTACACTGTGATTTCAGTCTACTTTTTTTTAAATTGTGTCTTTTTCAGATTTTTTAACCTCAGTCTGGATTAAATCACCACTGGTAGTGTCTTATCTGTCATTCTCTTTCTGATTATGGCAAATAAACATCTGAAAATACACTCCTGGAAATGGAAAAAAAGAACACATTGACACCGGTGTGTCAGACCCACCATACTTGCTCCGGACACTGCGAGAGGGCTGTACAAGCAATGATCACACGCACGGCACAGCGGACACACCAGGAACCGCGGTGTTGGCCGTCGAATAGCGCTAGCTGCGCAGCATTTGTGCACCACCGCCGTCAGTGTCAGCCAGTTTGCCGTGGCATACGGAGCTCCATCGCAGTCTTTAACACTGGTAGCATGCCGCGACAGCGTGGACGTGAACCGTATGTGCAGTTGACGTACTTTGAGCGAGGGCGTATAGTGGGCATGCGGGAGGCCGGGTGGACGTACCGCCGAATTGCTCAACATGTGGGGCATGAGGTCTCCACAGTACATCGATGTTGTCGCCAGTGGTCGGCGGAAGGTGCACATGCCTGTCGACCTGGGACCGGACCGCAGCGACGCATGGACGCACGCCAAGACCGTAGGATCCTACGCAGTGCCGTAGGGGACTGCACCGCCACTTCCCAGCAAATTAGGGACACTGTTGCTCCTGGGGTATCGGCGAGGACCATTCACAACCATCTCCATGAAGCTGGGCTACGGTCCCGCACACCGTTAGGCCGTCTTCCGCTCACGCCCCAACATCGTGCAGCCCGCCTCCAGTGGTGTCGCGACAGGCGTGAATGGAGGGACGAATGGAGACGTGTCGTCTTCAGCGATGAGAGTCGCTTCTGCCTTGGTGCCAATGATGGTCGTATGCACACACACACACATATCCATCCGCATATACACAGACACAAGCAGACAAAATGTCTGCTTGTGTCTGTGTATATGCGGATGGATATGTGTGTGTGTGCGAGTGTATACCTGTCCTTTTTTCCCCCTAAAGTAAGTCTTTCCGCTCCCGGGATTGGAATGATTCCTTACCCTCTCCCTTAAAACCCAAATCCTTTTGTCTTTCCCTCTCCTTCCTTCTTTCCTGACGAGGCAACCGTTGGTTGCGAAAGCTAGAATTTTGTGTGTATGTTTGTGTTTGTTTGTGTGTCTATCGACCTGCCAGCGCTTTTGTTTGGTAAGTCTCATCATCTTTCCTTTTAGATATATTTTTCCCACGTGGAATGTTTCCCTCTATTATATTCATATATATATATATATATATATATATATATATATATATATATATATATATGCTTATAATAGAATAATAGAAGGAAACATTCCATGTAGGAAAAATATACCTAAAAACAAAGATGATGTGACTTACCAAATGAAAGTGCTGGCAGGTCGACAGACACACAAACGAACACAAACATATACACAAAATTCAAGCTTTCGCAACAAACTGTTGCCTCATCAGGAAAGAGGGAAGGAGAGGGAAAGATGAAAGGATGTGGGTTTTAAGGGAGAGGGTAAGGAGTCATTCCAGTCCCGGGAGCGGAAAGACTTACCTTAGGGGGAAAAAGGGACGGGTATACACTCACACACACACACATTGGGATTGAGGACAGAACTAATGAAGCCTTGGACAAGCACTGTCATGGTCGGGGACGACGCTTGAACCATATGCCTGTCCACAATGGTAACGACACTGCTAGCCACACGGAAAATGATTTAAATCCAAATAGAGGTGTTTTGCAGGATATGCTTCCTGGAACCACTCTAGAAGGAAAACAAAGACAGAGGATGAGATGGTCAGATGAAGTTAACCGACACCTCATGTTCTGTTATTACCAAGCAACAAACTTAGGAACCAACACAACTGGATACAGTTCACAAGTACACACAGCATTTATTACCAGATACCCAGAATTAAAATTTTTAACAGAACAATGACTAGCTGATCAGATCCATGTAATAATCAAAAATAACAGGATACCCCAGTCAGAATTAGAAAACATCAAACAACAAGTACAACAAATACTGGAGACAAATAATGTGCAATCAGAAGAAGAAGAAAATACAGTAATGGACTCAAACATCCCAGAACAAACATACAAAGAACAACATGCACCAATTAAACAATCAGAGGAAAATGAAACTTAAGACAGCCACCAGAACAAGCACAAATAGAACACGAAGTGACACACATGTTAGATATAGAAGAAAAATTTCAGCTGACATATATAGAATACAAAGACACAAATACAGACATTAGACCATTCTTGCATAGACCCCCAAATAACCCACAAGCCGAAACAACAATAACAACTATCAACACAATCATACACAACGAAATAACTGAAAATACAACTATGGAAGAATTACAACTACTGGTTTATATAGGAGCACTCACTACACTAAATATACACACTAGGCAGAGATCAGAACGAAACAACACACAGAAGAAACCCACAAAACCAGCATGGCAACACGGGCTACAGATCAGAATAGAAAAACTGAGAAAAGACATCGGACAGCTAACACAATTTATAAGAAATGAAATATCAGACAAAAAACGAAAAAGTTTAGGTAAAATCTCACAACAAGAAGCGATAGCGCAATTAGATGAAAAGAAGCAGAAATTACAAGCATTGGTCAAATGACTTAGAAGATACAAAAAAAGTGAAAATAGAAGGAAAAAAAAAACAAACATTCAACACAAACCAAAAGAAATTTTATCAGACAATAGATAACATACACATTAAAATAGACAATCCACCAAACATAACAGACATGGAACACTTCTGGAGCAACGTATGGTCAAACCCGGTACAACATAACAGACAAGCACGGTGGATACAAGCAGAAACAGACACATACAAGATGATACCACAAATGCCTGAAGTGATAATTTTGTAACATGAAGTCGCCCGAGCAATTAATTCTACACACAATAGGAAAGCCCCTGGAAAAGATAAAATAGTAAATTTCTGGCTAAAGAAGTTCACCTTAACACATTCATATCTAACTAAATTATTTAACAGTTACATTGCAGACCCATACACAGTCCCTGATACACTTACACAAGGAATAACTTACCTGAAACCTAAAGATCAAGCAGACACAGCAAACCCAGCAAAATATCACCCCATAACTTGCCTACCAACAATATACATAATATTAACTTCAGTCATTACACAGAAATTAATGACACATACAACACAGAACAAAATTGTAAATGACGAACAAAAAGGCTGCCGCAAAGGAGCACGAGGATGTAAAGAGCAACTGATAATAGATGCAGAGGTGACACATCAAGCTAAAACTAAACAAAAGGTCACTACACTACGCATACAGTGATTACCAAAAAGCTTTCGATAGTGTATCTCACACATGGTTACTACAGACATTGGAAATATACAAAGTAGATCCTAAATTGATACAGTTCCTAAACATAGTAATGAAAAATTGGAAAACCACACTTAATATCCAAACAAATTCAAATAATATCACATCACAGCCAATACAGATTAAGCGTGGAATATACCAAGGAGACTCATTAAGTCCTTTTTGGTTCTGCCTTGCTCTGAACCAACTATCCAACATGCTAAATAATACAAATTATGGATACAGTATTACTGGAACATACCAACACAAAATCACACATTTGCTATACATGGATGATCTAAAACTACTGTCAGCAAAAAATCAACAACTCAACCAATTACTAAAGATAACAGAAATATTCAGCAATGATATAACTATGGATTTTGGAACAGACAAATGTAAGAAAAATAGCATAGTCAAGGGAAAACACACTAAACAAGAAGATTACATATTGGATAACCACAGTGATTGCATAGAAGCGATGGAAAAACAGATGCCTATAAATATCTAGGATACAGACAAAAAATAGAAATAGATAATACAAATATTAAAGAAGAACTAAAAAGAAAAATATAGACAAAGACTAACAAAAATACTGAAAACAGAATTGACAGCAAGAAACAAGACAAAAGCTATAAGTGCTTATGCTATACCAATATTGACCTATTCATTTGGAGTAGTGAAATGAAGTTACACAACTAGAAGCACTCAGTACACTTACACGATCACAATGCCACAAATATAGAATACATCACATACATTCAGCAACAGAAAGATTCAGATTAAGCAGAAAGGAAGGAGGAAGAGGATTTATCGACATAAAAAACCTACATCATGGACAGGTAGACAATTTAAGAAAATTCTTTATAGAATGAGCAGAAACTAGCAAAATACACAAAGCAATCACTCATATAAATACATCAGCTACACCATTGCATTTTCATAACTACTTCTACAACCCTTTAGATCACATAACATCAACATATACAAAGAAAGTAAATTGGACAAAGAAAACACTACACGGCAAGCACCCGTATCATCTAACACAGCCACACATCGATCAAGACGCATCCAAAACATGGCTAAGAAAAGGCAATATATACAGTGAGATGGAAGGATTCATGATTGCAATACAGGATCAAACAATAAACACCAGATATTACAGCAAACATATTATTAAAGATCCCAATATCCCAATACCACAACAGATAAATGCAGACTTTGCAAACAACAAATAGAAACAGTAGATCACATCACAAGCAGATGTACAATATTAGTAAATACAGAATACACCAGAAGACATGACAATGTAGCAAAAGTAATACATCAACAATTTGCCATACAACATAAACTAATAAAACAACATGTTCCCACATACACAAAATGTACTGGAGAATGATGAATACAAATTTTACTGGAACAGAACTATTATAACAGATAAAACAACACCATATAACAAACCTGACATCTTACTCACCAATAAAAAGAAGAAATCAACACAGCTAATTGAAATATCCATACCCAATACAACAAATATACAGAAGAAAACAGGAGAAAAAATTGAAAAATACACCCGACTGGTTGAGGAAGTCAAGAACATGTGGCATCAGGATAAAGTTGACATTATACCAATTATACTATCAACTACAGGAGTCATACCACACAATATCCACCAGCACATCAACCCAATAGAGCTATGTCCAAACGTATATATACAACTACAGAAATCTGTAATTATTGATACATGTTCAATTACCTGAATGTTCCTAAATGCAATGTAACATATACCGTACAGTTAAAAGGAAGTCACGCTTGATCAAGGTCCACGTCACTTTCCATTTTTAAGCAGACATAACATCTGAGAAAGGAAAGAAATAATAATAATGATAATAATAACAATAATAACAGTTTCAGTTTAAATTTGAAAACAAAAATAAAATTCTGCTCTGTTCAGCATACTGAGGTATGGTAAATTTACTTGAAATACATTGTCCTCCTTCTGTTAATCACTAAATTTATTTTGTTATAACAAATTTATGAACTGAAAAATATCACTCTATCTTTTTACATTCACTGCAGTTATTCACAAAAGAGCCGCCTTTTAAGTCCTGTGGTATTTTAGTCATGTTTATTTATTCGTTGTACTATAAAAACACGGGAGAACTGCCGGATATCAGTAACTTCCTGCCACAATATTTCAGCGCAGAGTCTTCTGGCTATCGTCAGGTGAATGCCATTGTAGTAGCACTGGCGAGTACGAGCTGAGCTCCGCTGTTTAAAGCCTTCTGAGGTGACATTGCACATGCGCTGCTCAGCATGTGCATTCATAACAGCTCCATGCACTGGTTCTCTACCAAAGGAGGTCATCAAGAGACTGAAACCAAACAGTTCAGTTCCACCTAGGCTATATGGACTGCCCAAGATCCACAAGGAAAATGTGTCATTACGTCCAATTGTGTGTAACATTGGAGCAGCCACCTATGACGTAGCAAAATTCTTGGCATCTTTGCTCAAACCAATGATAGGCAAGTGTGCACTTCACATAAAGAATTCTGGTGATTTTATCAGTTGACTTCAGTCACTACGACTGCAAAGTAGTGATTTATTGGTCAGTCTTGATGTGGTTTCACTGTTCAGAAAGGTGCCTCTGGTGGACTCACTACACCTCATTGGCAATATGTTTGGTGCAGACATTACAGCGTTGTTTGAGCACACTCTCTCCTCTACATATTTATATTTAACAATGAATTTTACGAACAATCTGATGGTGTCGCTATGGGGAGTCCTTTGTCTCCCCTGGTGGCCAATCTTTTTATGGAGGATTTTGAGGAGAGAGCATTCGACTCTGCCACTTTTAAACTGACAGTATTTTGGCGGTACATTGACGACACTTTTATAGTGTGGCCTCATGGTCTGGACCATCTCCAATAATTTTTACGTCACATGAACTCCATACATGAAAGCGTAAAGTTTACCATGGAGATAGAGAAAGATGGTTGTCTGCCATATTTAGACTTCTTGGTGCGACGGAAGAGTGATGTCACACTTGGTCACTCAGTGTACAGAAAACCCCTCATACAGACCTGTATCTGCAAGCTGCTAGTAGCCACCATCCAGCACAAACAATGGGCGTTCTCAAAACCTTGGTCCACCATGCCCATACCATCTCTGACGCCAATAGTCTTCAAGCGGAACTGGAATGCCTGCAAAAAGTATTTTTGAAGAATGCCTTTTCACCTAGGCAAGTGAACAGAGTGATGAAGACCTACAAACGACGGAACAAGGAAGAGGAAGAGGCCTTAAGGTCAACTGTTTATCTACTATTTATTGGGAATATTTCTTCACAGATAGGCAGAATATTGAGAAAGTATCAAGTGAGAGTCATCTTTCACCCTCCTTCCAAAATTTCATCGCTGGTGGGTTCCATTAAAGATGACCTGGGCCTGCGTAAACCAGGTGTTTACAAAATTCCGTGTGAATGTGGCAAATCATATATAGGGCAAACAACATGAACTGTGCAGGAACGCATTGTGAAACACCAACGGCATACTCGCCTTCTCCAACCCACCAAGTCCACAATCGCCGAACATTGTATTTCCACAGACCATTCATGAATTACAACGACACAAAAATTTTGGCCCATACATCAAACTTTTGGAGCTCGATTGTCAATAAATCTGTGGAAATAAGACTGTCTGACAACGAGACTCTCATCAATCGAGATAGCAGTCATCAGCTAAACTCTGCTTGGAATCCTGTTATAGAGAAACTTCATAGTTGACATAGTTATCTGCATAAAGATGGAAATCGACCTGACACCGATACGCCAGGCTTTCACAGTGGAGGGTGCGAGGCGCAGCGAATGGAGCCGTTATGAATGCACACGCTGAGCAGTGCATGCACAATCTCACCTCAGAAGGCTTTAAACAGCAGAGCTCAGCCCGTACTCGCCAGTACTACTACAGTGGCATTCACCTGAAGATGGCCAGAAGACTCTGCATCGAAATATCGTGGTAGGAAGTTACTGATATCCGACAGTTCTCCCGTGTTTTTATGGAACAATCAGTACGCCAGAAAAGCTTTAAACATCACATGTTTATTTATGTCACTACATTTTGACTTTTATAAAGTCAAGTAATTGTGTCTGTCTTTAACTTGATTTTACACGTAAATTCTCAGAATATATTAAACTATTTCAACATCATTTCTGTCAAGAATACTATTTGCCTTTATGTATACTGTCATAGGATTTCTGTTGTTTTAACTGATGACAACTAAATACTCGTCATAGTATTCAAATATTTTTCTAAATTTTGAAAATAATTTGTTTTGTTGCACCACTTAACATGAAACAAAAAAGTAAAGATTTTTCATACATATTGGAATGGGAAAAAAAGGGGATGTTTTTTACATTTCCACAAGAACTTAATTTTTTTAAGTTTCCTGAAAACAAATCTTTAATATATAACCCAATACAGGTAAAAATTGGGAGTGGAATCACCATAGTGATTATACTACCTGATCAAAGAAAATCTCCCCTGTCAAGCTGTTTCATTTTTCCTATCTTGAATTATGCTATTGTTTGGCTGTTTTATCTATAAATTTTAAAGAACTGACATTACTATCTTTTACTAATGTTTTAAATCAAGCTTTAAATAAAAATATTGTGTGAAATATATTTTAATTCAATATGCTGGTTAACTTGGCAGATAAATCCAGTTGTATTCTTGTCACATCTTTACTTGGAATATTATTTTATGTCTTAAAGAGTTTTCTTTTAAAATTTGCTGCTCTAGGTCGTTGTAAGATCAACAAAATCGATTCTGTACATTCTGTGATATAGTGTCATTACAATGACTCCAACAATGGATTTTTAAATGATAATAGTAATGTGTCTCCCTGTCACATATTTCTGTGGAAATACTGTAATGTATAATATGATCTATATGTTTGAAATTAAAATATAGTTACTGGTATTTCATTAATATCATTGTGAAACAGTTGTAGAAATAAAGTGCATCTTGTTATTATATTATCGTACAATTTACATTCTTGTAAGTAATATAATCTACATTCATGTCTATTCATACTCCACAAGCCACCTAATTATACATAGCAGAGGGTAATTCAAATACCACTAGCTAATACCTCCAACCCCATTCCACTCATGAATGGTGCATGGGAGAAATGATTGTTAGAAAGCCTCTGTATTAGCTCTAATTTCTCATATTCTCATATCATAGTCACTATGGGAAATGATTGTGGGAGGAAGTAATATGTTGGCTGACCCTTCCTGGAATGTGCTTTCTTGAGATTTCAATAGTAAACCTCTCCATGATGCACCTACCAATGAAGTTTGTTGATCATCTTAGTAATGCACTTGCTCTGGCTAAACAATCTCATAATAAATTGTGCTGCTCTTTGTTGGGTCTTCTCTACCTCCTCTGTCACTATCTGGTAAGGAACCCATATTGATGAACAATACTCAAGAATCAGTCAAACAAATGTTTTAGATGCCACTTCGTTTGTGAATGAGCTACATTTCCTTACGATTCATCCACTGAACCTCAGCCTGGCACCTGCTTTTTCCACTATTTGTTTTATGTAGTCATTCCATGTAAGGTTGCTCTGGATAGTTATTAATAGATACTTTACGGTAAATATTGCTTACAGCAGTTTCACATTAATAGTGTAGTTGCGCAATAGTGGCTTTCTTCTCTTATGTATCTGAAATATGTTACATTTATTTATGTTCGGGGTCAAGAGCCAGAGCCTGCACCATTCATCAGTCCTCTGCAGGTCATTCTGCAAATTGATGCTGTCTTCTGATGTTGCTACTCTATAAACAATAATCATCTGCAAACAGTCTTAAATCATCCAATGCCTTCTGCTAGATCAGTTACATATGTTTTAAACAATAACAGTCCTGTCACATTTCCCTGGGGTACTACAGAATCACCTTTACATCTACTGATTTTGGTCTTTTAAGAGTGACATGTTGAGATCTATCTGCAAGGAACTCTATAATATGCTTGCTAATTTGATTAGGTAACCAATAAGCTTGTGTTCTTTTTTATATTTTTTTTATCACTAAACAGCAATTTGGGATGGTATCAAATGCCCTCTTAAAATGAAACAACATGGAATCAACCAGAATGTGTCGTCTACATTGCTATGGACCTCATAGAGAAAGAGCGAGCAGAGCTTTGCAAGATCTGTGTTTGCAGAATCCATGGTGATTTTTATAAAGAACATTTCATTCGCCAATAATAGCATAATTCTTGAGTGGAAAACATGTTCCATAATTCTACAACAGATTGATGTCAGTGACATAGGTCTGTGATATAGCTCCATAATTGTGTGCATCTGTCCTGTGACCCTTCTTGAAAACAGGAATGTCCTGCACTTCTCTTTCCATTCACTAGATACCCTTTATTGCTACAGTGATCTACAATAATCTGCTGCTAGAAGGGAAGCAAGTTCTTTCATATAAAGCCTTATTGGTATCTCATCTGGTCATGATTCTTCTTCAGTACTAAGTGAGTGTGGCTGCTTTTCTGTTTCGTGAGCAGTTATTTCAATATCTGCCATTTCAAAATTCATATGATGATTCAAAAGAGGGTCTGTCTTATGATTTTCCATGGGAAACAATTCTTGAACACAGAATATGGTATTTTGGCTTTCTTTCTGTTACCCTCTGTTTCAATGGCAGTATGGTCTTTGAGTGAACAAATGGTGACTTCAGACCAATTACTGATTTTACACAGGACCAAAACCTCTTATGGCATTTCTCAGATCAGTTGACAAAAAGGTTACTTCCAAAGTCATTGACCACTTCTTTCCTTGACCTCCTTAAACTCATGTTTTTTTTGCTTCATTCAGTTTTTGTTTGTCAGCTAGGTTTAGACTTGTTTTGAATCTGAGATGAAGCTCTCTTCGTTTATAGAGAAGTTTTCAGACATGGCTATTAAACCAACCTCTTAAGACCTTGCTAAGAGCAGACTTGTCTAAGACATATTGAATCATGCTTTGGATTTTTCTATTTGTGGTCCACTTTTTTGTCTTCATCAGTGAATGATGCTAACTACTCAGATACTCTACAATTTGTATTCGGTCACCCTTCATAGGCAAAAATATCTTCCTATCTTTCTCAACATTCCTTGTAAAATCCATAACCATAGTTGCTATCACAGCCTTATGACCACTGATACCCTGCTCTAGATTAACTGACGTGACGTGTTCATGTCTGTTTCTTGCTAAGAGATCCAAGACATTACCTTCTTAAGTTGGTTCCCTAGCTATCTGATCAATGTAATTTTCAGATAAGACATTCAGAATAATGTCACATGAATCCCAATCCGTGGTAGCATTTTTGTAGCATGATTCTGTCGATCTATCCCTCTCAAGCTGAAGTCAACCCTCATTACATCATCATCACAAAATTTATTAATGATATTCTGTAAGTTCTCTTTGAAGTGCTCTGACACTACCGGCTCTGTACACAGGCACTCTATAAAAGTATCCAATTAACATCTTTTACTAATGTTTGATACTGAACTTCACTCTGCTTAATTTGCAATCGGTATCTGTGATAACCTTGTTAGATATTACTGAGTTCGTTACTGCAATAAATACATTACCAGCACTGCTGACTAACATATCTGTATGATAAATATTCCATCTCAGTTTAGGATTTCTTTGCTATTCACTTCCTGTTTCAACTAATGTTCTATTCCTAATACTGTCTGAAAATTACAGCCTTCAGTAAGTGATAATAATTCTGAAATCTTTCCTCGGATGCTTCTGTGGTTTACTAACATCATATTAACCTTTTGTGAAAGGACAATCATTCTCTGAGAACATTGTGGCTGATATGACTTTGATTTTGGCAGACACTTCATTTTTTTCCCAATGGGGAGCTTCCTCCAACCTAAAAAACCCATGTGGAGACCATACCTACTCTGCTACCCTAGTAGCCACTTCCTGAATGTGGTGCACGCCTGATATATGTATTGGAGAACCTTATAATTCTTCACCTGATAGTAGAGGTCAATAAATTCACATCCAGTGCTGTGGAAGAGTCTTCTGGGCCTCTGGTTTAGCCCCTCCACTCTCCTCCAAACTAGAGGACTGCAGTTGACCATGGAAACAATGCTGCAAGTAGACAGGCTTGGCAGCAGTTCCTGAATGGCATCTTGTGAGGCTTGCCATTTTGTTTTGCATATCGTCAACATCCTGGTGTATTCCAAGTCACCCGAGCTCCACCGCCACCACCTGAGTGAAGCCGACATCGTTATTAATACAGTGAAATGCAAATTTGGTGTGATGGAAATCTTGTTCCTTGGCCATTTAATTACCCCACTGGATCAATGGCACTACTGTAGAAAGTGCAAGCAATACTGAACGTGCCACGACCGCAGCCACCTCTCCAGCCGCCCTACTGTGGACCGTACCATGTGATCGCCCGAGGAGACAAAACGCTGGTCATTGAGGGCCACGGGAAGCCATCTACAGCGCCAATCAACCAAGTCAAACCAGCTTACATCTTGCCTGTTCCAGCAGCCACGCATTTCTTTGACACAGTGGAAGATCTGGTTACAGACGACACTCCCTCTGACAGTGGTCAGATGGAGCCCACACCTGTAGCTGCTGGTGATGCACAGCTGCAGCCTGCTGTCATTGCTTTGCCATGTACAGCTCCCTCCACCCCACCCAGGCAGCCAAGATTGCTGCACCGGTCGCCCCCACCACTGCCAGCAGCGGACTACGTCATGCGTGCCATCTGCCACTTCCGAATCAAATGGCCATGCTGCGTTGCCAATGCACCAAGCCACCTAAAACAGAAAACATGCACGTGAGCCACCAATGCCATCAGAATCCAGCATCCATGAGCCGCCGTCCACTGTAGAAACCCAGTCTCCATCTTCCCGCTCCTTTTGCCGGTAACCCCAGTCGAGCCCTGCACAGTGTCTCCCATGTCTGTCGTAGCTCCTGGACCCATGTTGGGATCCCTGTGCCTCTGCCACACTGGGTGTTGAGGCCGGATCGGCATCCATGCCAGTGTACTGTATTTGCAAGATAGCTGCCGTTATGTTGGTCTCATCTCTCAAAATATGTTCATAATAGTTATGTGTCACATTCCCATATGATGTCTCCATTATTGCTTGCAGTGTGATGGGCTGCAGGCTGTGATAGTAGTACTGCTAGGAACAGTTGTTCACACCTTATGTCTGGCATGACTGCTGTGATTTGGCTGTTCGTAATGATAGTTAGAGTGGGTAAATAATCCTGAGCATTGATGGCTGCAGAGAGTTTGAATAAGAATGGCCCAATGACAGATTTCCTTTAATGAATTTTCTGAATGATATCAGATCCTGAGTCATTCTTCGTCTGAGACATTGTGTTCAAACTCTGCCCTTCATGAAATGTTTGCCATTACACATTGGCACATTTAATAAGGTCAATTAAGGGTCTAAATGGGCAGTAAATCACCTGTTTTCAGACAACTGGTTTAGCATTTGTTTGCTGACATATTTGAAATAGAGGCAACCAAAGCACTCTCTTACAGTGGGGATATATAATGACACCTGTAATCACATCCTGTGAATAATACATTGTTAAATGTTGAGAATCAAAAGTCTGCAACAATCTCTGAATTTCAGTAATGTGCATCCATGAACTTCTTAGTGAACTGTTTGATGCTGATAAAAGGTCTATCTAATTGGACAACTAATTTAATTTTATGAGCAGCTAGTAGATCTGCCAATGCTTTGCAATAGTGAAATATATGTGGGAACTGGACGTATGTCCTAATCTCCTTCAGTCTTCTCTCTGTTGATCTTTTCCTCCCCTTCTCTTTAGCCACCTCCTCCCACTCCCCATCTCTCTTTAAATCAATGCCAGCTCACCACCCCATCTCCTCCCTCTCCTCCTCCTGCTCCTTCCACCCCATTCTCTCTCTCTCTGTCTCACTCTCTGTATTCATGTTCTCACCTCTCTATTTGTTAACATCTGTTAACAACTTTTCCCCTTTGTGTGTATCCCACCAGAATGTTAAATCACCATGAGCTTCCATTCACTAACATTTTAGGACTTACAGCTGATTTGCTTGAAATTTGATTCACTTCCTGTTAACATTAGAATTATTAGCAATATTTTCCATGAATGGTAACTTTGAGCTATGCAGTAGAGTAGATTAGGGTTAGTCGTGAGGATAACATACCCAGGAAAAGACAATATTCCTTGTTGGTGATTCAGCCTAGTGACTGATTTTATACACACTTGGAAGAATGCATATGAGAGACACCCATAAGCAATTTCCATCATTTTCTGCCGTTTTTGTTGTTGTAAGGCTTTTGTGTTTTGTGTATCTTTTGTAAATATCTCGAGCTCTAGCTGTTCAAGGGTAATATAATATATTAAAGGTGTTTGTAAAATGTTGTTAATTATTCAGTTACAGAATTTTATAGTGAGGAATATTCTAGATATTTTTAAGACTAGTTACATAATGTATAGCTGGTGAACCCTTACTTTGTTGTTCATCTTCCACACTGGAATGTAAGAATATCTTCTACCATAGAACATGCAATATTTACAAATGAGATGAGATTTTTCAATGTCTGGGCAATTTTAGTCTTCAATAATGTCTACTTCAATATGTTTTAAACTTGTAATTGGTTATTGATCATACTTCTACTTATTTTATTTTCCGTTACCAAATATTAATATGTAGCACAATAGTAACATAACAGGTAGACTACTGAAAACAGTTTTGACAAGAGTTTCTCCATTGCAACTGTTTTAAATTTTCTGTAGGGGATGTTATGCCCTATTATACTATGGAACATTTTTTGTCATTTCTAAAACCTTTTATTTTCAAGAGTACTTTTTGTAATTTTAGAAAGAGACTGCACCACTCAAATGGAAACTGTTATCATGTATTATGGAATAAGAAGACATAGTAAACTTTGATTACAGAGCTGGCTAGATATGTAAGTCTGAAAAATGTTCCAAAGTACACTACTTTCTTCTTCCTTTCTTAAGAATCCTGGAGTGAACTTTACTTTGATTTTTCTCCTTTTCTCCTGTGCAAGCAGTAAATGATCCTGTGGTACTCTGTATATGTGCTTCTGAAACAGTTCTAAAAGTACAGTGAGATTAAGTGCACAATCACCTTAATGCAGGTGTGGAGATGCTGAGTTACAGAAAGGCACAACATAAAGACGGTTGGAAAGTCAGCTTTTGGTCAACAAGGCTTTTTTCAAAAATATAGAATGTACACACACATAGATACTAGCGCAAACTCTTGTGATTATGAGTTGTTATTGGTCTGGGAGTCAGTGGTGATGGCTGTGGAAAGTTTAGGAAGTTGTCCGAGCTTTGTTTATAGGAGAGGAGTGGTGGTTGGTGGGGCTGTTTAGAGAGTTGCAGAGGGACAGGAAGGGAAACACTACTTTTGAGGTAGTTTAGAAGAATGTGGGGTGGATATTTGAGGTGAAGTCTGACATGTGGTTGCAGTTTGAAGTTGGCTTGGCACATGATAACATCCAAGGAGACTTGAGGGGCAGGTACAGTAATTGAATAATTTTGTAGAAGAAGATTTTGACTTTTTTTTCTTAAATCTGCTTCTTTTTCAGAGCTTCGTGGTAAATGCTTTGCATGAGTTTGAAAGAATCAACTTACTCAGTTTGGAAGTTCCTCCTGATGTTTTCCATCTTTGCAGTTTAAAAATAATATGCTGTGACTAAAACATCAATGAGTCACAATTGGAACTGCTCAAGTCATCCAAACACCTAGGTGCATTGATTCATTGAGAAATGAAATGAAATTATGAGAAAGACTTGTTCATATGTAAAGTAGATGGCAGAGTCTAGTTCATTAGTAGAATACTAAGAAAATGTAATTACTCAACAAAGGAGATTGCAAAACATTTGTGCAACATACTCTACAGTTTTGCTCAAGTGTATGGGGCTTGTATAAGAAAGGATTGACAGGGATATTCAATGTAGACAAAGAATGGTAGCATGAATAGTGGCAGATTTGACTGACCCATGGGAGAGTGTCACATACTTGCTGGAAGAACCGAAATGCAGATACTTGAAGATAGACACAAAGTTTCAACTTTGAAGAAACAGCAGAAGTATCTATTAATATACTACAGTCCCCCACATATCACACCTATAGGAATCAAAATGGCAACATTAAACTAGTTACAGAAGAACAAGGGCAGTATAGTCTGTAGTTAGTCTGAATTAGGTGTCTGAAATCACAAACAAGACATTTCAAAAATCAAACTTAAGGAAAAGTTGGTTGTAAGTCTCCAGCTCAAATATCTGAGTGCTTCAATTAGTACTTCATAAATGTAGCGAAATCTGAATTAGACATAGCAAATTATTATCAGAAAGTAAATAGTTTGGGTTAAAAGATAATACACCTGAATGTCAAAAAATTCAACACAGTCTCAGCAAAATTTGTTGATAATGTCATACTCCCCTTAAAAGACAAAAACTCTGATGGTTGGGATGGGATACCCATTAAAGTAATAAAAAAAAGTTTTCAACATAATAGCTCATCGTCTCTCTCTCTCACAATAAACAAATCCTTTGAAGAAGGTTACTTCCCTTATCTCTTGACATATGCAGAAGTAAAGCCATTGTTTAAACAAGAATCAAAAGGCGATATGGGAAATTATTGCCCCATCTCTACACTCCCAGTCATATCAAAATATTTGAAAAAATTTCTGCTTTACAGATGTGAAGCTTCATCACACAGAATGATGTCGTTTCACAGAACCAGTTTTGCTTCCAACCAGGCAAAAACACAGTAGATGCAATAAATGAGTTTATTGAAAAAATTACTTCACCACTAGATAGGAAAGCTAAGGTTGCAGCAATATTCTGTGATCTTACAAAAGCATTCAGGTTCCTGGAAATAAACTTAAGACAGAACTTTGAGTTGGAATTCTAATATGGAATATCTAGCAAATAAATTAAACACCCTTGAATTTGCGATGGAAATTTTAGCATGTGCCACTGATGTGGCCACCTGTAAAATAGCATATTATAGCTACTTTTAATCACTTATTCGATATGGCATATTTTGTTGGGGGAACTTGGGAAAAATTACACGAATTTTAAAGCTGCAAAACAGAATCATTCGCAACATGTGCTCTGCATGGCTGAGGGCATCATGTCCACCACTATTTAAAGGTCTAAAAATATTAACTGTCCCCTCATCTTTGAAGTGGTTCTTTTCCTTTGCAGCAGAGCTGATCTATTTAAAAAAATCATTTTGGAAACTCATACAATACAAGACAAAAAGAAAAGTTCATGCCCATTTCTTATTGCTTAAAACTGCATGCTCAGACTCCTCAGTATAAAGCCATGAAAATTCACAACACAATAAAAGTGTGTGACATTATGAATATGGAGGTAAATATTTTAAACCGGAAGTTAACATGATTTTCTAATTAAATGATGCTAGTACTCTGTGGAAAATTTCATGAAGGATGAAGTGATACTTTGAGCTGGATTAAGTTATAGTAGATGTAAATACTATAAGTTTGACTAATTTTAAGTAAATTATCCACAAAGTATTATTGTAAGTGTGACAAAATTGTAATAAGCAAACTGTAACCTTGATGTGTCTCCTGTACATCAGACATATGTTTATTTATTTATTTAGTCCTTCACATCCTACATGTATAGAACATATACAAAGATACTGAACATGGTTAGGTCTTTACAAGATAAAATACAGTTTGTATTGCATTCCTAAGGACTAGATATTGAAGCAGTTTAGCAGAGAATCATATATACAACAAACATTAGAGGCAACATACAAAGTAGAATATTCATAATGCATCTTTATTTTTACGTTTTGGTTTCTAGGTACTCTGTTAGACTGTAAAAGCAATGATCAGTTAAATGTGCCTTCAGTTCAGCCTTAAAACTACAGAATTTACTAACTGATTTAATATGGTTAGACAGATTATTGTAAGTTTTTATCCCAGTATGTAGAGTGCCTTTTTGTCACAATGATGTTCTCACATGTTTCATATGGAAGGTCAGATTTTGCCTTGTATTGTATGCATGTATATCTCTATTTCTTAATAAGATATCTAGGTGTCTGTCAACATATTTTTCGATAAAAACGGAAGTTTTGCAGATAAAAATGCAAGGAAGAGGAAGACCTGAAAGTTTTTTGAATGTTGGTCTGCATGATTTCGTATTGTTTACCCCTTCAATAATTCTTAATATTCTCTTTTGCATCCTGAAAAGTTTAATATTTGTTGTTGCATTGTCCCAGAAAATTATGCCATATTTAATTACAGAATGCACATATGAGTAGTATACATTTAACACAATGGGTTTGCTACAACAAGTTTTTAAGATCCTTATCATGTAGCAGGTTTTGCTTAGTTTTCTTTGCAAATATTGAATGTGTACCTCCGATTTTGTGTTGTTCAAAAATGGTTCAAATGGCTCTGAGCACTATGGGACTCAACTGCTGAGGTCATTAGTCCCCTAGAACTTAGAACTGGTTAAACCTAACTAACCTAAGGACATCACAAATATCCATGCCCGAGGCAGGATTCGAACCTGCGACCGTAGCGGTCTTGCGATTCCAGACTGCAGCGCCTTTAACCGCACGGCCACTTCGGCCGGCTTTTGTGTTGTTCTGGAGCCAGAGTCCCAGAAATATTTTGCTGTCAACACTTTCAAGAATTCTGTCACTTCGTTCTATTTGTTTGTGTGGGTGGTGTCTTCCTTTCATATCACAGAAGTTCAGTGCTACTGTCTTTTCTTTGTTTATAATTAGCTTGTTATAGCTGAACCACTGTTCTACACTGTTCATTGTTTGGATAGCGGACTCTTTTAATTTTTCTCCTGTTTTACCACTAATAAGGGAGCTTGTATCATCTGCAAATTGGAGGGTAGTTTGGCGATACGTGTTGTACATAAGATCATTGACATAGAGGAGAAACAGAACGGGTCCTAATACTGATCCTTGAGGGGCGCCATATTTCACATTTTCACATCCTGAACAGTAGTAGCTCATTTTGTTGTGGTCAGTATATTGCACTTCAACCACCTGTTTGCGAACACATAAATGTCCTGATTCACTCATTGGATATACCTCTAATTCCTAATTGGTCAAGCTTCTGCGTTGTGATCAATGACGACAAAAGCTTTGGATAAATCAAGACATACACCCATCATAAATGCACTTCCATCCAGTTTAGTATAGATTTCATTAAGAAATTCAAATATTGAACTTTCAGTTGAATAGCCTTCCCTGAAACCGTGCTGTGAGGGAGAGAGAATTTTCTTTTTATTTAGGAAATCAGAAAATCTCTTAAAAATTCTAAAATTTTTGAAAATACAGGCAGTAGTGCTATTGGTCTATAATTTGAAACACCTTCTGAATTCCTATTTTGAGGAGTGGTTTCAGTTTCGCTGTTTTTAAGCATGAAGGGAAAGTTCCTGATGCCAGTGAGCTGTTGCACAAGTGTGTCAAGATTTCAGCTAAGGCAAGACAACATTTTTTTAGTAATTGCACCCGTATTCCATCAGTTCCATATGAGTACTCTGTTTTCAAGGTTTTTATAACTGATAAAGTTTGTTCAGTATCTGTGGGTGAAAGGGACAATGATGTAGACACATTTCTCAGGCTGTTGCATGATGGACATGATATTTCGTTGTGTTCTTCCAGTCCACTCACCAACTGCTCACTTATGCTTGCAAAATATTTGTTGAAGGTCCCTACAATTTTTGTTGGGCAAGAAATCCTTCATAACATAATTTTATATTTTTATATTGTTTAGTTTCACTTGTTTGATTTTTTATAACTTCCCATATAGCTTTAGATTTGTTTTTTGAATTTTCCATGTATCTGTCATTCGCCATTGTTTTAGCTTTCCTGACAACATTTTTGAGGATCCTCTTGTAATTCTTCACGTACAAACGAAATTCATCAGGCATGTTCTGTGTCTTTGCTATATTGTGTAATCTTCTTTTCTCTACACAAGAGATTTTAATACCTGTTTTAATCCATTTGTTCTTTTTGAAGTTAGGTTGTCTTTTTTTTTTTAATGGAAATGCAGCTTCAAAGTATGACATGAAGATTTACATGAATTTTTCAAACTTTTTGTTGGTATTTTCACAAGTATACACTTCATATCAGGTTTCTTCACATAGTCTCTGTATAAAAACGTTTGGTTGTTTGTTAGTGAATTTTCTTGTTTCTTTTACAAGTTCCTCTTTCTCATTTGTTTCACTTGGGGTGTGTAAAGCAATAAACTGTGCGCAGTGATCACTGAAGCCAGTACACAAATTGTGATTTACATTTGAGTTTATTAATAGCTGATCAATTGTTTAGCTAGCTGTTGGTGTAACTCTTGTAGGAAAATCTAAGGTGGATTTTATGCTACATGTTTCTAGTAGGGCCTTTTAAGCTTTGCTGGTCTTTTGAGATTTCTTGAAAATCAATATTAAAATCTACACATATGATCACTGTTTTGTTGAATTTCTTTATACTATTTAAAGCTGTTTCTAGTTGTTGACAGAAATCATGTATGTTATTAGATGAGTGAAACAGATTTACGCATTTCATGTTTCACAAGGATTTAGCCAATTGTGTAAGGGTGATAGAAATGAGAAGAAGTCCTAATAACTGGTGCCATGGGAGATATTCTCTGTGTTGAATTTCACAGTAGTTTGCAGAGTATAGGCACAGATGTAGATGTGGATCTGTAAATGTCCTACATTTTGATTTGATCTATGAGTTACAAATCAATGACTGATGATTGCCACACTTAGTCAGTAGACAAATAAATTGTTTATAAAGTTTTGTTTGATTAATATATGAATAACAGTTTTCCTGCTGTAGTTGTAGTTGTTTTGAAATGACTGACTTTTGTTAACAAATGTATACAGCAATATCTTTACCTTTGTTTGTTATACAGGTATGTGAGGCTCAATGTTTGTTATTATAATGAGCAAGGTTTATTAATAAGCAACCCCATATGCACAATGAAACATTACTTAACTCACGGTTTCTTCCTTGACGTTCTTGGATGTGTTCCAACTCAAATTTTGTCTCCCAAGATAATTGTAAATCCAGATGGATCTCAAAGGTGTGTATACATAATTATTTTTTCACGTTTTATGATATGAAAATATTCAAATGCTCTAACATTCTGATGACTTAAAGTGTCAGTGTGGATCGGGGCTACATCAGCTTATTCCTCCAAACCACCTTCCACTTCTTTACGAGGTGACTTACTTGGAATTTGCCGCCACTCTTCTTTAGTGAATAGCCAGCTGCTGGAACCTTCTTACCTTCTTCTCTGTCAAATAATGCAAGGTACAGGAATTTGTAGGCTCTTTCTACTTATGAAATAAGTAGACAAACAAACTTTACTTTTCGTCAACTAACGATGTATTTGACCTCCGTACACAATAAAAATCTCACTTTCCACATAAATATGTAACTGCCTGCAACTCTTTCATGCATTCAGACATTAGAAACAAACTGAGTTACAGTTAAAAGAAAGTTGGCTTGGATACCATGACCTTTATTAACATGAATCTTAAAGTGATTCTTGCCTTTAACAAGGTTGCTTCAAGAGTCTACATGAGTACTTTTCAACTGTTCTTGTTTTAATAACAATAGTCAATGAGACAATAAGCACAGAGCTGCATATAAACTGCAAGATTCTTCCTTACACACTCAATAAAACTTCTATGGATTGCCCGACAGGTACTTGTCAGTGCCGTCGGACCACAGAGTCTACTTTCTCCCAGCAACTGATTTTAAACTTGCACAAACAAACATGTGAAGTTGGATTCTACTATCCCACACTCATATCCAGGATATCATGTGTTTCAGATGGTAGAAGGCTGAGTGGTTCTAGAATTTACACAGAAATTCATGAATCACTTCATATCCCCCCCCTGATCAAATAAATTTCTTACATATGTTTATATACATATCTTTCTTTTCCATAACAATTCTCTGTCCTATCTTGAACAATCTTTTGCTTATTGTTTCTCTATTCTTTTTTTATTTTACTTTGTTACTAAGACTCTCCAATTCTTTTCTTATTTTACTTTGTTATTAAGACATGAGCATTTACACATGGTTGTAGTCAGCTTTACTAACATTTAGGAATTATGAGGACTCTTTTTCTTTCCTTTATTTACTTTTTCATTTTTTAAATCATAAACTTCAGGTGTTTATGACACATGAGTAATCTATTCTCTGTTCTAGTCTTTTGTACTACCTTTTTCTTAGTACGGTATGTACTATTTTCATTATTCGTAGCTTGGAGGAACTCTGGACGAAATGAAAGTGTTCCTTTGACTATCATTTGTTTCCATGAAACATTATAATGCTAGCCATTCATAGAATTCACACTTCCCAGAATAATCCCTATAAAATTTCTGACTTTTTTGAAGATACTGTTCCCTTCTCCTAGAATCAGCACCTATTCCTTGTTTGTGGGTTGACCTAATGAGAGCACTTCCTCTTTCCCTTCTGGTTGGTACACCCCTTACAAAACATCCCTATTTTTTAAGCCACAGATCGTCCTACCTCCATATAGGTATGCCTGTCCTTTATCCTTAGTGAATGCCAGGTATGCCCCCTTCTCCTTTCTGAGTAGGCCTCACGGTTCATTATCCTAGTATAGATTTCTATGTGTACCATAATTAAGTATCATCTGGTAAATATATGTGAGGGAACATGGAATAGTTGTAGGTAAACAACTAGAATTCTCTCATATACAGATTTATTCACACTTAGCTTCTACACAGATACAAGTCCGGAGGCTAACTGCCATTAGCGTCCAACATCCTGCCCCAAGCCCTCTCCTCAAAGATAGCACAGTTGCGCACAGAACAAATATCGATATTTATGGCACTCTACGCCACATATGAATCTATCTTACATTTCGCATTCATTCTTTAATATATCATTTACTCCCTAGAGTCCTCCTCTACTTATCAACTTCTATATTTTCAATAGATACTATGCTTACATATACTATTTACGTCCCACTATCCTTCAGTTCATCAGAGTATTCATTATGCTGATGTTTCTTAATGATCAACATGACTAAATCTACTCGTACTTTCGTTTCCTTTCTTTGCTCATGCCTCTCTGTTATTTATCCATTACTCATTACTATTTTGCAGTTGTTCATTATGTATGTGTGCCCCTTCTTACGTATATTCAATACAGAACAGTCACAGCTTCCTATATCTCTGCGCATATTACCATATGTACACACATTTTCCCTACAACATCTGCTGGTTCTCACATCGTGACAAGCTTCCACTTATGTGATTTAATGTTTGTGTAGAAGTGTATATTTGTGTGTATGTCGATGTGTGTTCATGTAGTCTGATTCTTCAGCCTTCTTATCTAAAGATAAGATTTAGGTTTTTAGTAACCACAGAAATGAGGAAGGACTTCAGTGATAGAAGTTTGTGAATATGGAACGAGGAAAAAAATAGACAGGTACTCAAATGAGAAGTAAGAAAGGAAAAAATAGATATGGATGCTAGGATCAAAGAAGAGAAAGAAGATAGCCCCAAAGACAGGAAACCCTTCCCAACCATTTCCGTAGGATCCCTAACCGTCAGGTACTTGAGTGAGATGTTGAAGTAGGTTTGGTGTTACATTGTTCCCTACAGAATAGACTTTCCCACCTTCACCCTTGAGGTCCCCAATGGAAATCCTAGCAACCCCACAGAAATGGCAAATGATGAAAACTCAGGCACACTTGTTTGTGAGGGTTGTTTGAAAGGTGTGATGTGTGTTTTGCGTTAGTCATGATTTACCTGTTCTTGTAAATCATGCTTTTAGCTACAATACCCGCCTCTTTCAAAATTTATACAAACCTTCCCATTTATATCACATCTCATAAAAGGTATAAAATACCAAACTATATTCAAAATAGAAAATCTATACACTACGGTATAACAGTTGTTTAGCTAGTCACATCTTATTATATTTTCCACAAATATTATACTCTGTTTAGTTTATTTCATCTCTGAGATATCCATTTTTCTGTGATTCTCTTAAGTTGTTCTCTATTTCATAGTTATATCTGGTTTTGTAAGCAATAAGATTACATAATTCTATATTTTAAAGGAATTCGCTGCAGGAAACTATGTGGAAGAAACACTGAAAACAGCTCAGGATCCGATGGTCGTTACTCCGCCCTTTAACTTAAAATGTTAATGTGGCTGGGGGACATCCTTTACATTGTATTTACCCTTCTCTAATCCAGTTGTAGGACCTACTAAAAATAACGTCTTTAGTTGAACCACTGTTTGTACCTGGTACGGTCCCTCATATTTTTGGATAAACTTATTAGACTTTCTTCAGAGTCGAGCTGGGAAGATGTTGTTTTATAAGAACCAGGTCATCAACTTAGTACTGAGGTTCCACAGCCTTTTTGTTATGCTGATTTACTCTTTGTAGCACCTTTTCAATTACATTTTTAGAAATTATTTCGTGATTTACTTCGAAATTGACACTAGGTTGTTCAGCCCAATTAAAACACTTAATTAGATGTTTTCCTACAAAAGGTTTGCCTACAACTTCTAAAGGTGTCAACCCAGTCAATAAATGGGGTAATTCATTTAGGATAAGTTCAAAGTCCTTATGTTTTTCATCGCAGTAAGTATGAAATAGTTTTCTGATTTCCTTCATTACTCACTCACACTGATTTGATGACAGGCTATAATTGAATATTAACACTTGTCAAATACATTCACACACTAGGAATTCTCTAAATTCGTTACTCACAAATTGTGGTCCATTATCCTAAGAAACCATTTTGGTTTACCTACTTCTAGGAAGTATTGTTGTAAACAGTGTATAATAATCTGTGCATTTGCTCTTATAATGGGATATAGCTTAACATATTTTGACCAACATTCTATGATAACCAAACTATATGATACTCTCCCTTTCCTTGTGTGATTGGTCCAAAAATCTGCTGCTGTAAGGTCTTGTAATGACCTAGGAATAATAGGATATATTTTGTGTTTCATGTGAGTATTATTCTCTTTTAATTTCTGGCAGGTTTCACAGGTTCTAATCAAAGATGCCATGTTATGCCCTAGTTTCTTGAAATAATAAAACTTACTCATATGGGTTACAGATTTTTTGATTCTGAAGTGTCCGTATCCTGTGTGAACACACCATACAAGTTCTCGTTCCATTACCTTCGGAATACATGGGCGCCACTGCTGTGATGTTACACTGTCTCTCCAAAACAAGTTATGATCTATAATTTTCCATTTTCCTAATTGATTAGGAGGTAACAAATTATTGATACACATAGAAAATATTTCTGTGAAATAAGTATCATGATGGATATTCCCTGTTATTCTTTGAGCCATTTCCTTTATAATGATGTTCAGATATTCAGCTAAGATAAAATTAATGGCAAAAATAACACCAGGCCATTCTGTGCATTTTAATTCTTTCATTCCAATGGGTAGCCTTGATAAAGAATCAGGTACAATATTTTTGGAACATCATATCTTAATATCGTATACCTGTAGGAAAAGCATCCATTTCATCAACCTACTGGAGAGTAATCGAATAATCATCAGAAAGGATAAAGCTTGATGATCTGTATAAATATGGATTCCTGATCACCATTAGTATTTGAAACTTTTGAATACTCCACACAATCGCCAACAGTTCCTTTTTGGTAGCTGTGTAATTTAGTTCATGCTTATTTAGGCTATGGCTAGCGAAAGCTGTGGTTCTATGTTCCACATAACTTGGATCCCATTCTCCCTGGAAAAGTTTGGCAGCAACACCATAATCAGATGCACCTGTCGAAAGTTTAAATGGTTCACCCATAACTGGGTGATGTAATATGGGTGACTCAACAAGTGCTCTTTTAACATTTTCAAATGCATCAGTTGCACCTTGATCCCAAGTCCACGGAACTCCCTTTCTTAATAAATGTAAAATTCTTGGGTCATTTAACTCTTGCCCTCATACGTACCATCAATAGTATCCAGCCATACCTACAAATCCTTTACATTTCTGGGGTGCGGCCCACGTTTGATAGCTTTTACATGTTCAGAGTCCAGTATAATTCCCTTTACCCCTATAATATGACCTAAGAACTTAAGTTCTTGTTGCACAAAAAACGATTTTGACAGCTTCACCATAATACCTTTCTCTTTAAATTTTTTCAGAGTCGTGCACAAAGTTAGACAACACTCTTCCCAAGTAGCTGATATTCCCTCCCCCCCCCTCACCCCAATGAACCATGGACCTTGCCATTGGTGGGGACGCTTGCATGCCTCAATGATACAGATACCCGTACCGTAGGTGCAACCACAATGGAGGGGTATCTTTTCAGAGGCCAGACAAACGTGTGGCTCCTGAAGAGGGGCAGCAGCCTTTTCAGTAGTTGCAGGGGCAACAGTCTGGATGATTGACTGATCTGGCCCTGTAACACTAACCAAAATGGCCTTGCTGTTGTGGTACTGCGAACGGGTGAAAGCAAGGGGAAACTATGGCCGTCATTTTTCCCGAGGGCATGCAGCTTTACTGTATGATTAAATGATGATGGCGTCCTCTTGGGTAAAATATTCCGGAGGTAAAATAGACTGACTTTTGGTCAGGTGAATACAGGGTTATATATACAAAATCAAATAGGGGTAATGCAAGAGTAGGTTTAATAATGAATAAATAAATAGGAGTGCAGGTAAGCTACTACAAACAGTATAGTGAACACCTTATTGTGGGCAAGATAGACATGAAGCCCATGCCTACTACAGTAGTACAAGTTTATGTACCAACTAGCTCTGCAGATGATGAAGAAATTGATGAAATGTGTGATGAGATAAAAGAAAATATTCAGGTAGTGAAGGGAGACGAAAATTTAATAGTCGTGGTTGACTGGAATTCGACAGTAGGAAAAGGAAGAGAAGGAAGCATAGTAGGTGAATATGGATTGGGGCTAAGAAATGAAAGAGGAAGCCACCTGGTAGAATTTTGCGCAGAGCATAACTTTATCATAGCTAGCACTTGGTTCAAGAATCATGAAAGAAGGTTGTATACATGGAAGTACCCTGGAGATACTAAAAGGTTTCAGATAGATTATATAATGGTAAGACAGAGATTTAGGAACCAGGTTTTAAATTGTAAGACACTTCCAGGGGCAGATGTAGACTCTGACCACAATCTATTGGTTATGAACTGTAGATTAAAACTGAAGAAACTGCAAAAAGGTGGGAATTTAAGGAGATGGGACCTGGATAAACTGAAAGAACCAGAGGCTATACAGAGTTTCAGGGAGAGCATAAGGGAACAATTGACAGGAATGGGGGAAAGAAATACAGTAGAAGAAGAATGGGTAGCTTTGAGGAATGAAAGAGTGAAGGCAGCAGAGGATCAAATAGGTAAAAAGACGAGGGCTAGTAGAAATCCTTGGGTAACAGAAGAGATACTGAATTTAATTGATGAAAGGAGAAAATACAAAAATGCAGTAAGTGAAGCATGCAAAAACGAATACAAACATCTCAAAAATGAGATTGGCAGGAAGTGAAAAATGGCTAAGCAGGGATGGCTAGAGGACAAATGTAAGGATGTAGAGGCTTCTGTCAAGAGGGATAAGATAGATACTACCTACAGGAAAATTAAAGAGACCTTTGGAGAAAAGAGAACCACTTGCATGAATATCAAGAGCTCAAATGGAAACCCAGTTCTAAGCAAAGAAGGGAAAGCAGAAAGGTGAAAGGGGTATATAGAGGGTCTATACAGGGGCGATGTTCTTGAGGACAATATTATGGAAATGGAAGAGGATGTAGATGAGGATGAAATGGGAGATATGATACTGCATGAAGAGTTTGACAGAGCACTGAAAGACCTAAGTCGAAATAAGGCCCCAGGAGTAGACAACATTCCATTTGAACTACTGACAGCCTTGGGAGAGCCAGGTGTAACAAAACTCTACCATCCGGTGAGCAAGATCTATGAGACAGGTGAAATTCCCTCAGACTTCAAGGAGAATATAATAATTCCAGTCCCAAAGCAAGCAGGTGTCGACAGATGTGAAAATTACCGAACTATCAGTTTAATAAGCCACAGCTGCAAAATACTAATGCAAATTCTTTACAGACGAATGGAAAAACTGGTAGAAGCTGACATCGGGGAAGTTCAGTTTGGATTCCATAGAAATGTTGGAACACGTGAGGCAATACTGACCCTATGACTTATCTTAGAAGAAAGATTAAGGAAAGGCAAACCTACGTTTCTAGCATTTGTAGACTTAGAGAAAGCTTTTGACAATGTTGACTGAAATACTCTCTTTCAAATTCTGAAGGCGGCAGGGGTAAAATACAGGTAGGAAAAGACTATTTACAATTTGTACAGAAACCAGATGGCAGTTATAAGAGTTGAGGGACATGAAAGGGAGGCAGTGGTTGGGAAGGGAGTGAGACAGGGTTGTAGTCTCTGCCTGATGTTATTCAGTCTGTATACTGAGCAAGCAGTAAAGGAAACAAAAGAAAATTTCGAAGTGGGTATTAAAATCCATGGTGCAGAAATAAAAACTTTGAGGTTTGCCGATGACATTGTAATTCTGTCAGAGACAGCAAAGTACTTGGAAGAGTAGTTGGACAGAATGGACAGTGTATTGAAAGGAGGGTATAAGATGAACATCAACAAAATGAAAGCGAGGATAATGGAATGTAGTTGAATTAAATTGGGTGATGCTGAGGGAATTAGGAAATGAGATACTTAAAGTAGTAATGGAGTTTTGCTATTTGGGGAGCAAAATAACTGATGATGGTCGATGTAGAGAGGATATAAAATGTAGACTGGCAACGACAGAGAAATTTGTTAAAATCAAGTATTGATTTAAGTGTCAGGAAGTCGTTTCTGAAAGTATATGTATGGAGTGTAGCCATGTATGGAAGTGGAACATGGACGATAACTAGTTTAGACAAGAAGAGAATAGAAGCTTTCAAAATGTGGTGCTACAGAAGAATGCTGAAGATTAGATGGATAGATCACATAACTAATGAGGAGGTACTGAATAGGATTGGGGAGAAGAGGAGTTTGTGGCACAACTTGACTAGAAGAAGGGATCGGTTGGTAGGACATGTTCTGAGGCATCAAGGGATCACCAATTTGGTACTGGAGGGCAGCGTGGATGTTTAAAATCGTAGAGGGAGACCAAGAGATGAATACACTAAGCAGATTCAGAAGGATGTAGTCTGCAGTAGGTACTGGGAGATGTAGAAGCTTGCACAGGATAGTGTAGCATGGAGAGCTTCATCAAACCAGTCTCAGGACTGAAGACTACAACAACAACAAGAACAGCTGATATTATTAGGATATTGTCTACATATATTATCAAATCCTTCAATAAGTCTGTCCCTAGCACTTCATCTAATGTGCGTATAAATATGGACACAGAGATATTAATTATGAATGACAATTAACTGAAATGATACAATTTGCCATCAAACGAAAAGGCTGTATAGTTTTTGGCTTCTGGATGTAATTTTATCTGCCAATATCCCATGGTCATGTCCATTGTGCTAAAGATTCTTGCCTTTTCAAATGTGGATAACAATTCGTCGATATTAATTGGTTGATCTCTCTCCGTCTCTGTATGTTGATTCAATGTACGAAAATCTAAGACTAATCGTAGCCTATCTGTAACTTCCTTCACCAAGACCAGAGGATTATTCATCACACTAGAACTTCATTCTGTAATATTATTATCAATCATTTTGTTATTCTCATCCTGAACTGCTTCCTTCAAATTCACTGGTATCGGACAGTTTGCAAAAGAATGGAGCATTATCTTTGTTTTCGAACTTACAGATATAGTTGCTGATGTTACCTGGACAATCGGAGAAGACCACTTCATACTCCATTAAAATTTTATATAAATCTCGCATTTGTTGATCAGTTAATATTAGGGATTCATTAACTATGTCTTGTATATCAGTTCGATGTGTTCCTTGATCCATATTATCGATTTTTGATGATAATTGAGCTGTAGCTGTTGATCACAGACACCGAAACTCAGTTGTTTGTGCCTCAATCTGACCATTTGTCATAAATGGTGTCCAGCATCTACTGTCCCCTCTACCAAAACAAAGAAGATGTTCGTCAAAGTTTAAGATGACTTTAATATCTAACAACCAATTTAAACTGAACAGTACATCTCTATTAATATTCTTTACTATTATTAGCATTTGACAAAATAACGTATTTCCAGTACTGAAGTTCATTTGGGTTTCATATTTTACAAGTTTACTTTTTGTCCCCATTATCCCAATTATGTATACTCCAGTCACTGGCAATAACAGTAAGTGCTGTTTATTCTGTTTGAGTTAAAAAATCCTTTTGAGATGAGTGTACCACACTTCCCAAATCTGTAAATATGTTAATCCTCGGAATTTTCCACTGTCCCTGCTATTATTGGTTATGGGTTATTGGTGGCTAAGCCTGGTTCTTCAAGCAGCAACCATTCCTTGTGGGTTTTTTGTGTGTAAAGTTAATATACTTACATGGAATAAGGGCTCCTAATTTGTCTCCATGATCTGGGCGCTGTTCCTGGAACCAGGTCGAACAACGTTTTCCACACTACTACTAATTATGGGTTGGTTACAGAAACGAGATGCTACATTCCCATTCTGTGTTTTATGGTTACTCAGTACAAATTCTTGAGAAGCTACCGGATCTAAACGTGAATGTGGAAGCTTCTTTTGACAATTATCATTACAACATTTCTTATTGTATTGTTATACTTTTGCTAAGTTTGCCTCATGCTTTGTAAAATTATTTCCACTATTTATTTTGTAGTTTGAACTTTCTCCTTGGTATAAAGTTTCGTTGCAGTCCTTACTTATTGTATCAAGGGCATCAACAAAAGACAAAAACTCTTCTATTGTTTTCCAACCACTATATAAGATGTCTTTTCTCACATAAATTGGCAATCGTCTAATTAAAATACATACTAATCGTTCTTCTTCCATTAGCTTATCTAAATACTTTGCTCTTGTTAAATGGGAATTGAAATATTTCCTCGTAGTACCCCAGGTATTATTATAATATTTTTGGTCCCACAGATCTGATACTAACTTCTCTTGAGCACCGGCAGACTAGTACTTCTCTTTAAATTTCTTTTGAAAGTCTTCCCAAGAGGAAACGTTCTCAATATTTACTGTTCCCCATTCTGAGGCTTCCCCTAGAAGGTGCCCCACAGAAAATTCGATCTTCTTGGAATCTTCCGAATTTTTTGGCAAAGCTTGGTTAAGTCTTTTTAAAAAATGGGTTGGATGTACATCTCGATCCAGCTTAAATTTAGGGAACTTTCTAGATAACCCTGAATTAGCTCCCCATTGCAAATCAGTCACCAATTCACTAGTTAACACGACATTAGGCGAAGTTACCCTTTTTTTCTACTTTGTCCTGGATAAGCTTAATTTCTCTCCACAGGTCGTCCATACCCTACCTGGTATCATTAAGTTCAGAAGGAGGACTAGGCAATACATTCCCGGATGTTATTCTCTTGGTAACCATTCAATCTATAATTTCTCCAAATTGTTCCTCCAAACTAATTACATTTATTATATCAGAGTTAGCTGTTTTCTCTTTGAAATTTCTTTCTATATTATCTACCCACGTATTGACACCTGTAATTTGCGAGTGAATGATTGGCATTAATCATTATGTTTATCTATGCTCTCTTTCAAAGTATTCATTACCTGTCTTACATCATTATATTTAATATTGTACACATTTTGAAAAGATTATAACTTTTCAGTAAGTTCTGATTCTACATTATTACCTTTGGTGTCAATGTAAGTTCCAATATTTCGATAAATCTTGAAAAGTGTTTTTCTGTTTCTGACTCAGGTCAGTAAACGTATAATTTATATGAGTGGTCAAAGAATTTGTCAACTTGGTCTTTAAATCTACTTTTAAATTCTTTACTTTATTGCTTATGGAGTCGAATTCAGTCTCCAAAGCAGCCATGCCTTCCCATAGAATATAAATTCCTTGCTTTGAGAGTCGACTTTGGCGTTTAACAGACCTAAATTTGTTTTTTGTGTATTTATTTGAGAATTTACCAAGTCTAGTTCTTTACTTAGAGTCGCACTCTGAGCATTTAATTGAGAATTTAATGAGTTTAACTTAAGACTCTCAGCTTTGATTAAATTTATTAACTCAGCCCAGTCAGTCACTTCCTTGCTAATGTTCATGGCCATAGCTGGGTCTTGAGTTTCCCCAACTGTTGTATATTTTCCATACTTTTATATGCTTTAGCTCTCGTAACCATTTAACATTAACTTTAAATATGATAATTACACAATAACAGTTCACTCAACAGTGTCTTGTAACACTTGGTACTAAAGTAATCAATTTTTGCTTCATGCACACCTGGTGTAGAATTCTCATCGTGCAGGTGAGCAGATGTGGAGGCACGTCAGCACCAGTGAACAGCAGCTGGTGTTGGGGGCGTTGGATATATGTTGGTTTTCGCTTCTGCATCCCTGCCACGTGTGTTGGAGCTGTATACTCCCCCCACTGGATCTTCTTAGCTGAAGCATTCTATGTCTTCTTCTTCTTAGACAAATATGTCAGAATCTTCTTTATTATTTTTATAGTTGTGAATTTTTCATTTCTTCAATGTTTATCCATTTAAATTTCACTCAGTTGGATACTAGAACATATTCCAATGTCTTGGAGTAATTCCCTTGTCTTATTATGTTTCGTTTCTATGGCAACACATAACAGCTTCTTTTCTCGTTTTTGACTTAAGATTCCTGTTTTCTCGGTCCTTTAACACAGGTCACCACGTTATATCATTCTGACGACTTAAAGTGTGAGTGTGGACCTGGGTTGTATCGACTTATTCCTACAAACCACCTTACACTTCTTTACAAGGTGACATAGTTGGAATTTGCAGCCACTCTTCTTTACTGAATAGCCGGCTATTGGAAACCCTCATGACTTCTTACCCATTGAATAATGTTAGGTATTGGAATTTTTAGACTCTTCCTACTTATGAAATAAGAAGACATACAAACTTTACTTTTCGTCAACTAATGATGTATTTGACCTCCATACACAATAAAAATCTCACTTTCCACATCAATAAGTAACTTCCTGCAAGTATCTGGTACAATCAGACGTTAGAAACAAATTGAGTTACAGTTGAAAAGTTGAAAGAAAGCTGGCTTGGATACCATGACCTTTCTTAACATGAATCATAAAATGAGTCTTGCCTCTAACAAGGACGCATCAAGAGTCTTCAATATTTCCACCTATTTCACAGGTAAATTACACGTATAGGCCATAAAGAGGAGTGAACAAAGAACTAAGCTTCACAGCGCATCATGTTTAACATTTCTCCACTGTGAAATAAATTAGTCGTTCAATGAGAATTTTTGGATTTCTCAGACAGTTGTTTTTCAGAAGCCAGACCTTTTTCCTAAAGTTCCTGGAATTTGGAAACAGGAATCAGAGGATCGTAAGAATACACTTGTCTTTTGTTATTTGAACCAACAGTTGCTCAGAAATGAAAAAGAAATATTTCCTGGCTTGTTAGTGAATTTATTTATCTCACAACCTCAGTTTGATTTACATCACACTCTTAAGTGATAGCTGTAACAACATACAGTTAGTCAGGATTCCATTCTGCAATAGAAGAACAATTTCTTACAGAAATTTTGAACATTTCTTTTTGATTTTAACGTTTCCTGACTTCAGGCTGCCAATACTATCGCCTACTATTACGAAGCCACTACATACATGCGTTTCTCTAAATTTTAGATCTGACATGAAATAATCTGTATATACACATTTCCAAAAAAAGGCTGTAGTATTTACGCTGAGTTTTGCAGGGCTTGTTATAGAAAGCAATTTTTATATAATGTACAATGTGGACTATTTGATAAACTGATCTCATTTGTGGTGAAATGTTACATCCTCATTTTATACAGATGATGCGAAATTTGTTAATTGTTGTACAGATGAAGTGAAGAATATGTAGTGATTTTCTTCATATGGAGATATGAAATATGAATTTTAGAGCGAGAGAGGAAAGAAAGTACCATTTGACTTTATTTAGATTTTTATCTTCCATTGACACAGAGATGATCTAAAACCATAGGCTATGACTTTCCTCCCTTTGTCAGCAAATTATTGGCAATGAAAATTTCTTCCACCACCGAATTCAAATTGAACAGGTACCTGTATTCCTCTAAGTCAAGTACCCCTACATCTGTATGTTAGTGACGTGAGCAGTGGTCTCAGTTTTGCAGAACAAAATGTAACCCTATAATGGGATTGATTGTAGCAAATTGAGTTTATTTATACCTATCACTTGAGAACAGGGCACATTCCAAAATCAGGATTTTCATACAAACAAAGCCAGTAACATACCAGATGACACGCGTTGTTTCAAAGAGTATGTCATCTGTTACTTTAACATTTTTCTTCTAGTATTACTAATTTTTAAAGAGAAGAGGATAGGACTGGTATTCATTTGTTCGAATTATGGCAGTGTTGAATTTGTCAACAATATAGATGGTTAATTAAAAGTTTTTGAAATGACCAAAAGAGGAGCCTTCAGAAATGAAGAAACCATTGAAATATCTTGAGTTCAGGATGTGAAACTGGGACTGCTTATTACTGAGCTGTTAAACAAGGCCACAGTTATTGTTCAAGTATATCACTGAAGTGATCTGTATTGTTTTTGCATATTTCAATGACATAAATGGCTAAGCCACGTTTGGCTGTTGTTTGGTGATGTGTTATTTAGCAGAAAAGATTATTTTAAAGGTTCTAACATTTGCTGTCTATCAAAATACATGACATTTGTTAATATGATGAGGATTTGCTCATCTGGTGATTACAACAGCATAATAATCATATCACATAACTGTATGTCAGGTATGGGGTCAGGAAATATTAGAGATATACCAGAAACTCTTTTACATTCATAATTAGTAGTATGTTTGGGACAAGATTAACAGGTCTTGCCACCTGACACCATTTGTTTTAAAATCACCACCTTTTTTTTTCAAGGACATGACACAAATAGTACATGACAAGGATCACTATCATATACCAAATAAGTCACATCAATTTTTGCCTCATATCCCTTTATAAGATCAATTAATTAACATGGTACATTGTTAGTTAATTGATTAAAAGTAATTTTGATATTTTGTATAATTTAAGTTACCTGGCCTATTGTTGTGGCAACATGAATATTACCAAAATTCAAATTTATTATACTGACATTAATTTTATGCAATTTTGTAAGTTGTTCCATTAATGCTGAATGCTACACTTCAATGACTAAAGTGATTTAGTATTTCTTTTAATTTGTCATCAATTTTTGTTAATATGTACAGCCTAGTGTATGAAAAATTTACAGTTTACATACCATCAACAAAGAAGGCTTCCTAACTGGATGTTATTATTGAACAATATTGGTATTGGAAATTACAATATCTAAGAACAGAATGAGGGAAACTCTTCAAAATATTAATCGAAAGTGTCAAATGTCTAATCAAAACTAAATGTGAAAGCCGAAACCCTAAAAAAAGCTATAGATTTGAGACATCCATATATCAGATGCTACAATAATTCTTGGTACCATATACTACTTTATTGCCTTACAAATTTCTCATCTGGTAAGATGAACATTATACTTCTTGTTTCAGAAAGAAAATACAAATTGAAGAAAGTCCTTGGTAGGGAATGAGTGTTAGAAAGTATGGAGAACTTTGTGAATATCCATGACTGTAACTAACTATAAATGCATTTGTCTTAGACTTTATGCTCTCAATTACGTTGGATAACCTGAAGGCCACACATCTTGAAAGTGCCTAGAGATGATGCGGTTCTTACAAAAGGGTTCTCAAAGGAGAAAATCTTTCACTTATGTGTGGCAAGTGGTATTGCCCCGTACTGTATGAAAGAGTGATGGGGATACAGTTGTGTTGTTCCAAAGTAGGAATCATATTGCACAAGGAGGTTTTCATACCCTGCAGATTTCACTGTAAACTGGACCAAGACTGAAAGAGCTTGTGAAACCACACTGCACAGCACATAAGGTGAGAGCAATGGATGTTCCTACAAAACGTGATGGGGTAGAACTCAAGAATTACTGCATAATAAGTTTAAAACAAAGCATTCAATTGTAGATAGAGAGACACAGATTGAAACACACTCAGCTGTGAAGAGAGCCTTCAGAGACTAATGTAGCTGAGAATTTTCAAATGATATTTCACAGAACCCAAAGAAATTTTGGTCATATGTAAAGGATGTTAGTGGCAACAAAGGTAGTGCTCAGTCACTCGCAAATGAGACAAGAACTGAATTTGAGCATAACAAAGCAAAAGCTTAAATGCTTAACTCCATTTCAGGGGAACTGCTTTAATTTACTCCTTGTACCACTTCAAATACGAATGAAATACTTTAACCATAATGTCAGCGTTGTTGAGAAATAGCTGAAATTTTTAAAACTGAAGAGAGCTCCAGTGGCCAAAGGGATCCTCATCAGATTCTATATTGAATTTGAGGCTGAGTTAATTGCAACTATAATGAATTATATAGTTATAATTAGAATGTATCATAGATCCTTTGAATAAAAAAAATGTGGCTTGCAGTTGAGAGAAAGCACAGATCACACACATTTACAGGAATGGTAGTAGAAGTGATACACAAAACTATCATCCAATGTCCTTGACATCAATTTGTTGTAAAATCTTATAATATTTTCTGAGTTCTGTTATAATGAGGGATCTCAAACAAAGTGACTTGCACGACAACCAAAACAGGTCCCAAAGTCATTAATAATGTGACACACAACTCAGACTTTTATCACATGACATAGTAAAATCTTTAATTCAAGGCACTCAGGTAGATGCAGTATTTTATGCTCTCTGAAAGCATTTGACTCAGTACCACATCTGTTCTTATTGTCAGAAGTATGGTTGTATAGGGCATCTTGCAAAATCGGTGACTGTATTGAGAAGTTTTTGGTAGGGAAGATACAGCCTGTTATTTTGGATGGAGAGTAATCATCAAATGTAGAACGACTTTCAGTTGTACCCCAGAAAAGTGTGTTGGGATCCTTGCTGCTTATATGGGATACTAATGACCTAGTGGACAACATCAATTGTGACCTCAGACATTTACCCAGCTCCAGAATAGTGATCAGCAGCATCATAAACAGGAGGTCAGTGAGTGACAGTCATATCAGTCAAATCGATTGTAGAATTAATGAGTGTTGTGACAGACTAGGCGCTGTATTTATAAACTCAAATAAGTATTTGCACAAGGAATATCTAGCCAAGGATTGACTGCATCTAAACAGACTAGGATCGATGACCTTCAGCAAAATGTTTATGGATGTTTGTAAAATCATTAAAACTAAGAAAGTCTTATATTAAATGGAAGGGGTGTAAAAGAAAAATGCCTGTTAGCTGAAAAGAAAACTGCTAAAGTGTGTCTACAAAAATGTCTGCTAAATACCATTAAAACAAGCAAAAATTATTTGATTCACTGGAATATAAATGGCTTAAATTCTAAATCTTCCAGCAGCCTAAGCTACAAACTCAATCAGTTACAAATTCTTCTCTCAGAATGAAAAATATAAAATTAATTTGTTTAAATGAGCACTGGGCTTTGCTCTAATACAACAAATATTTTAAATAAAATTGAAAACTTCGATGTTGCAAGCAGCTATTGTATGGAGAAAAAATCTCAGAGAGGTTGCTGCATACTCCTGGACTTTTCGATAAGCTATGAAGTGAAAACAGATTTTAATTGTTTAAATGAAGATTGCATATTTGAAAGTTGTTGTGTAGAGCTTAAAGACCTTAATACGTTAATCATTTCAATTTATAGAATTCCAGAAAGGGCTTTAGTCATGGCCATTCCTCTTTAAATTCTGATATTTGCTAGAAAAACTTAAGAAAGTAAAGAAGAAAAGATTTTAATAGCAGCAGATTTTAATATAAACACTGTAAATGACAATAAAGAATCAACAAAATTGATTGATTCAGTTAAAATTCTGGTGTTTAATTTTTCGCAGTTAACCAGAGAAAATATTTGCTCAGGAACTTTGTAAGTAATTACTACTTTGATAATGTACATAAATTCTGTCTAGAGTTAGGACCTTCTGATCACTCAGTCTTGTTTGTCTCACTGCCAAAAACTGATAAACATAAAATAAGAAAAACACATAAAAAGAAGTTCCAATAAAACAAATATTGAAATATTCTATAAGAAACTAAGTAAAGATAAGTGGTGTTTCAGGAATGGTGATTCTAAAAATGAAAACCTTAGTACATTCATAAACAGTTTTCACAAAGTGTTTAATGAAACTTTCTCGCCAAGGTCATATTGCAACAAAACATCAAGTAACATAAGACCAGGAATAAAAATATCGAGTGACAGGAAAAGGAAGCTACACAATTAACTGAAGTACAACAAAGATCCTGACTTCGTAAAATATGTTAGAAACTATAAAACTATTATTAAAAAAGTTGTGATAGCTTCAAACCAAATGGCAAACAACAAATTCATTCTAGGACAGACAAAGGCGTGTAGTAAAGTCTTAATTAGGTGTCTGAAATCACAAGCAAGACATTACAGAAATCGAACTTGAGGAAAAGTTGGTTGAAAATCCAGCTCAAATATATGAGTGCTTCAATGAGTACTTCATAAATGTAGCAAAATATGATTTAGACATAGCAAATTATAAGCAGAAAGTAAATAGTTTTGGGTTAAAAGACAATACAACTGAACGTCTTAAAAAATTCAACACAGTCTCAGCAAATTTTGTTGCAAATCTCTTAGTGGATACCCACTAAAATAACTAAAAAAGTTTACAACATAATAGCTCATCCTCTCTCTCTCATAATAAACAAATCCTTTGAAGAAGGTTAGTTCCCTGATCTCTTGAAATACACGGAATTAAAACCATTGTTTATACTTCCAGTCATATCCAAAATATTTGAAAAAAATGCTGCTTTGTACAAAGCTTCATGACAGAGAATGATATCATTTCACAGAACCAGTTTGCCTTCCAACAAGGCAAGAACACAGTAGATGCAATAAATGAGTTTATTGAAAAAATTACTGCATCACTAGATAGGAAAGCTAAGGTTGCAGCAATATTCTGTTATCTTACAAAAGCATTCGACTCTGTAAATCCATGCCTTGATACTTTTCAAACTTAACAGGTACAGAATAAGGGATACTACTTCGAAATGGTTTGAATCATATCTTTGGGAGAAGAAACAAAGGACAGTAATCACATCAAATGGAGCAGATCACTTCTCAGAGTGGAAAACTGAGTCACAAGGTGTTCCTCAAGGCTCAATCCTTGGACCCATTTTATTCCTGTTCTGTGTAAATGTCTTGCCTCTCAATATCAATACTCATTTAACTTTGTTTGCAGATGATAGTTCTGCCCTAATTGAAAATGAAAATTCTGACAATATATCACGAAGTGTCATGAAAGTAACCTGGAAACATGGTTCAGTCGAAGTGGCTTAAGGCTAAACGTTTCAAAAACCCACATGATGAGTTTTAACACCAAACAGTCAAAAACTGAAGAAATCTGTGTCACTCACAACATTCAAAAAAAGGAAGAAATTGACTCAGTCAGGTTCCTGGGAATAAACTTAAATGGAACTTTGAGTTGGTATTCACATACAGAATATCTAGCAAATAAATTAAACAGCCTGGCGTCTGCAACAGAAATTTTAGCATGTGCCACTTATATGCCCACCAGGAAAATCACTACTTTGAATCAGTTATTCGATATGGCATAATTTTTTGGGGAAACTCGGAAAACATTACTCGAATTTTCAAGTTGCAAAAAAGAATCATTCACAACATGTGCTCTGCACAGCCGAGGGCATCATGTCGAACATTATTTAAAGACCTAAAAATATTAACTGCCGCCTCTTTATACATCTTTGAGGTGGTTCTTTTCCTATGCAGCAGAATAGATCTACTAAAAAAAATCATTTTGGAAACTCATGCGACACAAGACATAAAGAAAACTTTGTGCTCACCTCTGATCGCTTAAAACAGCGTGCTCAGACTCCTCAGTATGAAGCCAGGAAAATACACAACAGAATAAAAGGGTGTGACATAATTAATATGAAGATATATATTTTAAAAAGCATGTTACATGATTTTCTAACTACATGATGCTAGTACAATGTGGAAGATTTCATGAATGACAAAGTGATATTTTGAGCTGGATCCCTAAGATTTAATAAAAATTTATGATAGCTATAGCAGATGTAAATACTGTAAGATTGACAAATTTTGAGTAAGTAAATTCTCCACTAAGTATTATTGTAAGCGTGCAAAATTGTAAATAAGCAAATTGTAACTTTGACATGTCTCCTGTACATCAGACATATGTTCTGAAACTATGTATGTTATGAGATGAATAAAACACATTTACATACAGTTATCTTTAATGAAGTACTTTGTGAAAGAAGCAACATATATATTCAGTAGGGTCCTGATAATATATGAAATTGGTAAACAGATTGGCATCTTGCTTTAAATGTTCTGAAATGCATAACTGTGTACTTCACAAAACTAGGAAATGTAGTACCCTATGACTATTATATCAATGAGATGCAGTTGGGTTCAACCAGTTCATAGAAATACCTGAGTGCAACACTTTTTATGGATAGGTGATGGAATGATTACATAGGCTAAGTTGTGGATAGAGCAGGTGGTAGACTACTGTTTATTTCTAGTATACTTAGGAAAAACAATCAGTCTACAAAGGAAAATGCTTACAAATCACTTGTTTGGCCCATTCTAGAATGCCACTCAAGTGTGTGAGACCAATAGGAAATAGGACTAATAGGGCATACCAAATGTATGAGATCTGTTCAGAAAATTCCGGAACATTGTCCACAAAATTTTTCTATTCTTACCTTTTAATTATCATGCATGGTCTCTTTCAAATTACTCTCCTCAACAACTTGATACACTGCTCCCAGTGATGTTCCCACTTCCAGAGGCAGTCTTGGTACACCTCATGCTGGATTACATGAAGTGTTTTCAGGAAATTTTCTTTTATCTCGTCTATCACTGTAAATCCTTTCAAAGGTATTTTAAACTTTGGCCAAGTCTAGAGCATACATAGTATGAGACAGCACAGTAATTTAGTTTTTTTTTAATTGTCATGCACCAACAGGGATGAATGTGTGGGTGCGTTATTGTGATGCAAGAGCCATGAATTGTCTTGCCACATTTCAGGCTGCTCTCACATTACCTCCCAGTCATTGCATCATTTCTGAAAGTACCATCAATTAACAGATTGTCGCTGTGGCATAAATTCATGATACATTTATCCTTCAGAGTCAAAAAAACTATCAGCATTGCTTTGACGTTTGATCTGACCTGACAAGTTTTTTGGTCATGGAGAATCTTTATCGACCCAGTGTGAAGTCTGAAACTTGGTCTCAACATTATAACTGTAGAACCACATCTCATCACGCGTACATTTGTAGAGGCATCATATAATGCTGGTTCTTGAAACTTTGTTAACAGACTTCCCTGGGATGGTCTGGGATAGTTTATGACTGTCTTCAAGAGTCTTCCAGTTCAGTTCCTTGAGTATCTCTTTGACACTCTCCCATGCATGAAACAAATCTGTGACCTTTTGTGCTGCCCTTCTCTGCATACGTTCAATGTCCTCTGTTAGTCCTATTTGGTATGTGTCCCACATACTTAAGCAATATTCTAGAACCAGTCACATGAGTTATTCGTAAGCAATGTACTTTTGAGACTGCACCCATATATTGTAGTCTGTCATCTGCATTACACATCGCTGAACATAGGTGATCATTGCATTTCATTCCTCTACAAAGCTTTACTGCTAGGTATTTGTGTAAGTTGATCAATTTGAACCATGACTCACTAATACTGTAGTCATTTTGTGTTGTGGGCAATTTTAAACGTCTAAACTTTAAAGCAAGTCACCAATATTTGCACCATGTTGAAATCTCATCAAGATCTGACTGAAGTTTCTTTCAGGTAGTACTTACTTGTGGTTGATCACCTCATATGAAAGAAGCCTACAGATACTATCAATATCATTAATGAGGTCATTAATATACAACATAAACTGCAAGAGACCTGATATGTTTCCCTGTGGCACACCTAAAGTTGCTTCTACATCTTTCGATGACTCTTCATCCAATATAACTTCTTGTCTTCCCTATCAAAAATTCAGTCAAGTCACAAATTTTACTTGAGACCCCATATTTTTGTACTTTTGACAGTAAGCATGGGTGTGGTATGGAGTAAAATGCTTTATGGAATTTTTGAAACAGTGCATCTGCCTCAATGCCTTGATTCAAAGCTTTCAGTCTGTCGTGTGAGAAAAGTGCAATTCGGGTTTCACATGATTAATGTTTCTGGAATCTATGCTGGTTGGCATTGAGGAGGTCATGCTGTTCAAGATACCTCATTATGTTTGAGCTTAGAATATGTTCCAAGATTTCACAAGAAATTGATGCTAAGGATGTTGGACTGTAGCTTCGTGCATCACTTCTACTACTCTTCTTGTAGATGGATGTGATCTGTGCCTTTTTCCAGGAAATTGGAACTGTTTTTTGTTCAATACATCTACAATAGATTATAGTTAGAAGAGCCACAAATCCAGTATAGAACCTGACAGGGATTCTACCAGCCCTGGAGTATTTTTCAGTTTTAACAATTTCAGTTGTTTCATAACACCGCCAACACTAATACTTAGTTCATTCATCTTTTCAGTGGTACAAGGATCAAACTGGGGCAGTACTCATGGGATATCTTTTGTAAAGGAACAAATGAAAAACAGTGTTAAGCATTTCAACTTTTACTTTGTTACCCTCAATTACAGTTCCTGTCTTGCTTGCTATGGACTGGACACTAAGTTTGGTCCTACTAACAACCTTTACACATGCCCAGAATTTCTTTGGTTTCTCTGAAAGGTCATTTGACAATACGCTGCTAAGGAAGTCACTGAAGGCATCAGGCATCTCTTGACAGCCAAATGTGTTTCATTCAGCACCTCTCTATCTATCGAACCTTTGTTTTACACCTATTGTGCTGTAATTCTGTTTCTTTAGATGTTTCTTTATAGTGACTGTAAACCACAGAGGTTCCCTCTTATTCTGGAGTGTTTTTCTGAGTACATACCTAACCAGTGTGTGGTCAGCAATTATTTTAAACTTTATCTATAGTTAGTCTACATGTTCCTAAAATGTGCTGAAAGTTTCAAGTTCTGTACCGAGATATGACATTACTGATTTGTAACTAGTTTACAGAACATATAAATCTTTCTGCTTGTTTTAATTCTCCTTTGTGCTTTGATAATCATTGTTGCCATAAATGCATCATGGTTTCAATGTGGACATTTTCAAAGAGATCAGGTCTATTTGTTGCCATTAGATCCAACATATTGCCCTTATTAGTGGGGTTCCTAACTACCTCTTCTAAGTAGTTTTCAAAGAAGGCATTTAGTAATGTTTTGCAGGCTGTCTTATCATGCCCACCACTAACAAAATTATATTTTTTGCAGTTAATTGTTGGATGATTGAAGTCTCCACAGATGACTGTAGTATGAATGGGGAACTTACGTACAACTGAACTGAGGTTTGCTTTAAAATTTTCAATTATCTCAGGAGATGAGTCTGGTGGGTGGTAGAAGGATCCAGTTACCATTTTATACTCACTCCCAATACTGAGTCTTGCCAAAACAACCTCGCAGGCAGATTCAGTTTCTATATTGGTGGATTTAAGTTTCTTGTCCACTGCAACAAAGGCACCACCTCTATTTCCTATTTGCTTAATGTTTCGATGTACACTTGAATTTTCCCCATAAATATGACTGCAATCAGTATCAGGCTTCAACCAGCTTTCTGTATCTAGTATTATGTGAGGTTCACTGCTTTTCATGAATGCTTTAATCTCAGGCATTTTGTTGTGAATGCTTCAACAGTTTAAAATTAGGATTTTAAAACTGTCACCTGTGGGAGACATTTCTTTTGATCTTACGCAGATACTTCCAGATTTCCTAAGGCTATTGTTACCTGGACTGGATGGAGAGTCACCTAATCTAGAAAACCCTTGTATGCACCTCACACACAGTCAGCAACATGAGTAACAGCCTCTGATGCATAGCGCACACCTGGATTGTTTAGGGGGTACCTACAGTTCTCAACCCTGTGACACAAGTCTAAGACGTCGCAGCCTTGCTTGTCATAGAACCTTTGACTTCCTTAGTACAATCCTTCCCCTCCACTCAGAACTAAAACACCATGATCAGTTCTGGGGAGTATGCTGCAAAGTATGAACTTCATTGAAACTCCATGTGCAAGACTGGCCTTCTCAACCTTATCTGCCAGTTACTGGAATGGCCCAAGTATGACCTCGGAGCTCAGATAACAGATATGGTTTTTTCCAATATCTGCCACAATCTTCAGTGGGTTGAACAATAGGTACTGGAATAGCCTTTTAAACATGTTGAATGAGGGCACCAGTCATACATGCTAGGTTCAGCTAGTGTCCTTTCCTGTCTCTTGCAGCCATTTCCCTAAGGGCACAGTCTCGTGACATACATTTGAACTGCTGATGATTGATAGACCCCTACACTTGTGTTTTACTCCTCTTGACGCTGGACAAAACAGATTTCTCCGAAACAGGTGAAGTGAGTCCCACTGGGTGAGTTTCAGGGAGGGACAGCATCTCAAAGTTGGTGGTTGAGGGATCGGTACAACACCCTGAGTCCTCGTTGGTCCCCGTCCACCCTGTTCAGGACACCTAGACATACCACTGACACGCCACTCTCAGTCAAGTAGATGAGTAATGACAGATCCTGTACTTTCTGCAGAGGAGACAGGAACCAGAGGAGAAGATAGTGCTTGAGGTATCTCACGTACACCACTCTTGGGAGCTCTTCCAATACCCCATTTCGCAGCAGCTGCGAAATATTGGACAGTTGTCAGATAAGTTTCAAGCTGCATATGAATTTCAACCAATTCATCCCATGTTTGAGAACAGCATTCACAGTGAGACTGTATTTCAAACCACTGAGAAACGTATTGCAGAGGGTACATTGCTTTGTACCAGTTATGGGAGTTTCTTCCTGTTCCAATCACATACGAAGTGCAAAAAGAATGAGTGTTTAAGTATTTCTGTGCATGTTGTAATAACCCTAATTTTCTCTTCACAATCCCTATGAGACCAATACATAGATGGTTGTAATATATTCTTAGTCACCATTTAAATCTGGTTCTTGAAATTTTGTAAGTAGACTTTCTGAGGATAATTTATGTGTATCTACAAGAGTCTGCCAGTTTGGTGTCTTTAGCACCTCTGTGACACTATCACATGGGTGAGACAAACCTGTGACTATTCAAGATGACAATCATTGTACATAAGATCTGTTCAAAAAATTCTGGTACATTTTTAATTTCGTGCCAATAGTGTGTTGGGGCAAAATGTTGTTGGCATCCCTGCACAAGCCCGTGTTTAATGTGTAAATGGTGGAAGATTTATTGTTCTATGTCTGTCAGTTATTTTTCAGTGCTATATTGAGTAGAATATTGTGCTGCACAGTTTGCGTATTTCGAGATGGCCGAGTTAGAGGAGCAACGCACCTGTATTAAATTTTGTGTGCAACTTAAGAAAATATTTATAGAGACACACCAAATGATGCAGAAAGCTTACAGTGATGAATACTTAAGCTTTACACAGTGTTGAGATTGGTTCACACAGTTTAAAAATTGCCAGACATAAGTTAACGATGACACTTCTTTACAACATTCTTTGATGTCTGCTTGCAACACTCATACCAGGAACATTAACAGCATTGTGTGTGCCAATTGAAGACTGACAGTACAAGAGTTTGCAGTAGAATGTAACATTTCAGTTGAATCATGTCACGAAATCCTGACACAGCATCTTGGATTTTGTTGTGTTGGTGCCAAGTTCATCCCATGGCTCATGACCAGAAATTCCTTCACTTCATAGTTCTGAAGGGCTTTTGGATGCCACAAACTATGTACAATCCCCTTCATATTGTTTGCATAGGAAATCATGAGGATAAGATTGGAATAATTACTGCACACACAGGGGCATTGAAACAACCATTATGCTATGCTCAATACATGGATGGGATGGGAAGAAACCCTAATAACTGGCATAATGGGATGTACCCCCTGCCATGCACCTCATGGTGGTTTGCAGATTGTAGATGTATATGCAGATGTATATATGTGGCACTTCTGTGCATTCACCACACCATGCATAGTAACATGGGACTTGTGGCGTCGATACGTCTTATAGACCACGATTAAAACCATCTTTGGACTCTTATTGCTCTGCCAAGCCTCCATGTTAGTTTTTAGTTCTGTTCTGTATCTCAAGCTGTGTAAACATTTATGATTAACTACTATGTGGAATTTATTGGGGATAATTACTGCATTCAAGCGATAATTGTATCCCGTTCCCATACTGGTGACCCCGAAGATTCTACGTCTTCCGCAACTTTTGCGCCGGGCATTTTAAATCAACAGGTTATGTGCACGATGCCATGGGTGCCTCACTCAATGCTTTGTTTGAAGATTTGAAGGCCCAACTACTACAATTAGGCCACTCCAATTCTTTGGCTGACTCTCCACTAATCAACAGTGATTTGCGATCTCCAACCAAGTTAACCTCAAACTTTGTTGTTCTACACCATTTACTCAAACAATGGACTGAGGCTTTGTGTTGCTGGACTGTGCTCACCAACATGTGAAATGTGAAGTGGATAATTTTCAGAACTGTGTAACTACTGATAAATCGTGTAATGTTGAAAGTGGTCTACATTTGCACACGTACTTTGAGTGTGAAATGCTGCCATTTGTGCAAAACACACACACTATCAATCGCTATCAACCTATTCCGGTTCTGCCTCACTCACAAACTATGGACTTTTTCATACACCAAATTCCCCTTGCCAACCACCAGACCTGTTGCTCAGTTTTCCAACCACATGGGCTTGAGCACATCTTATGGCTCTTTGCCTTCCTGGAACGTTTTACTGCAGCTGCGATCTTCAGCAAGTTTAGCTGGTAATTTATAGTCTGACCACACAGGGTGTGTTTCCAATGTGCACCGAAAGCTCACACTGTTGTCACACGAAGTACCAACCCCCCCCCTCCCCCCCCAGCCCCCCACATGCACGGGAGGCCCCGATTTTGACTGTTCAGCCGCTCGCCTCTCCCACAGTTCTGCCTGTGTTTGCCATGCCGGCCTTCCACGTCACTTCCGAGGTGGACAATTTCAAATCTGTACCTCTAACCTCCGGTCCAGTTTAAGGAACCGCCACACACGTTGCGCATCTGCTCGTTCCCAGGGTACTGACAGTGCCAGCTGTGGCACATTTTTACGACACGTCAAGGACAATGCAACCTGCCATTGCTTCAGACGTTCTTGCCAATAACATACCTATGCCTACGGTGTCGGGCTGCAGTACAGCCCCTCCTACGATCGACCAGCAGGCCTTCCAAGATACACTGAAGCACCCTTCGTCGTCCTCCCCCCCCCCCCCCCCCCCAAGGCCATCTGCCAAAGCTGCCCCATTTATACAAGGACAACCCCATATAACGGTTTGTGCTTGTGGAACATCTGTTCGAATTACATCATGTGTCTGATGACAACTCTAAATTCCTATGTCTCATCACGCACCTCCATGATCACTCGCACTTAATTTGTGATCTACTTCTCTTGCCACCATCTCCACTGAAGTATGAGTTCACAAAGAAAACAATATTGGACCAACTCACCTGCTCACCACAAGATTTAATCATCAAGATCTTGTATGTGGAGCACCTGGGGGGCCGAACTCCATCACAACTCTGGTGCCACCTTCGATTACTTGTGAGTGAACATATGATGCTGAACATTACTCTGTGGGCAGGATGGTCCACCAAGTTACCCACCAACCTACAGATTCACCTGCTACCACACTCCTTCAAGTCAATCGACTCTCACCTTTGCATCACAGACCAGCTGTCTGCACTGGTACGACAACACCAACCAGCACAACACTCACCACTGGTTGGCACAACTGCTCCTGTTTACCGACCGTCTGTGGGCACAGGCAGAGCTCGCTCCATCTCCACACCATGTACATTGCCTAGCAGTATCCGCTCGCTCTCTCCTCCATCCAAGTACTCAAGAATCGCCCACGCACCATACGTGCCAGTATATATCGCGGATCAAATCAATGAGGACAAGTCTCCTCTGCTGCCGCAGTCACCTGCACCACCACATCCAGCTCACCCATATTGTTGGTACCAAAAAAATTTTTGGTGATGATGCCAAGAAGTGTCGATTACCTTGCCAGCTTCCAAATGCCAACCACAGGATCTAGAAGATGCCGAGTCCTGCGGGGAACCTCACAGGCATCTTCACACATTGCGCTCCGTCCACTCGTCCATCTGGCCGAACGGTCATTTATACATGACCGACATTTCATCATGGCTCGTCTTCCTAGTCAACACAGGCACTGACGTGCCTATCATACCCACACCGTTGGCTCCTCCCACCTTTTCACTGACAAGGTCACTTCTACAAGCTGCCAAAGCATCAACGTTACAAACCTCAGGCTCTGTCAAAGTTATGATGCACCTGTCTCCTACTCTGTGTTTTCTGTGGACTTTCTACATTGCCAGCATTGATGAACCAATTATTGGTATGGATTTTTTGTTACATCACAAACTTTCTCCGAATGTGATTCAGGGCTCAGTGCTACATCATCCCACTAACACTCAGGTACTGTGCTCCCGCACTCATGTTCCATGTTCTGTTTCTCTTGTGACATGTGAGTTAGTATGCAAGTGCTCACCCTCGTGGGAGACATTGTGACCTGCGTCACTAACCTACTGTCAGAATATGACTCAGCGGCACAACTCCACCAGGAAACTGACGAGCTGAAACAATGAATAGCATACACTTACAATGAGCTCGTCCTGGCTCGTGCCTCACTGCTGAAACTGCAGTCCACAGTGCTGCCACCTAATCATGTTTCTCCAGCAGACACCAACTCAGACTCTCAGCAGGTTACTCCAAAAACATGCCTCACTGCTGAAACTGCAGTCCACAGTGCTGCCACCTAATCATGTTTCTCCAGCAGACACCAACTCAGACTCTCAGCAGGTTACTCCAAAAACATTAATTGCATGTGACGATTTGCATCCAGTAGACGCCACACACCCGATGTGCTCTCCATGTTCAATGCCACGTGTTTCAAACAGTGCTTCTAAAGACAGTCACGTGCACGATACGACCACAACCACTGTGCAGTCAGCCACCCCGTGTGTTGATAAATATTCCCCCTCTCTCGCGTGCCAGCCATGTGACTCAGTAGCCATTGATGTTCCCCACACGATGCCAACACCTCTTTCGCCCATGCCGGTTAGCCAAGGCAAGGCTGACAACAGACAGTCACTGTGCGTCCCAACCCACTCCATGCTGTGCATGCAGAAGACCTCTCCGAACAAGCGCACGCCATGCTCACATAATAAGTATGTGACTTTCGTGCTACCTTTTCCCACTCACACTAATGGTCATGCCTCGCCGCACCCCACTCGTGCCCAAAACTTCAAGTCAGGACATTGCTCAGTCTCGTGTGCAGTTCTCGGTTTCTTCCGTCACTGACGGAACAACACACAAGATGGTTACCACTGCTGGCTCTCCTATTAGGCACAAGGTTAGATGCCTCAACCCCATTAAGTTGCTCGTGGCCCGGCAGCAAATTAACGAACTTTTGGAGGCAGGTATCCTGCGACCGTCGGACAGCAACTGGTCTTCACCGATTCACCTCGTCACCAAACACGACGGTTCTTTCCGAATGCGCGGTGACTACAGACGCTTAAATGGTCGTACACTCACGGACAATTACCCAGTGCCGAACATAAATGATTTCACTGATGTGTTATTGGGCGCCACGATCTTCAGTGTTATTGACTTTAAACGTGCCTATCACCAGATTTCTGTTGCATCGGAAGACATTCCAAAGACAGCTTTTATCTCACCACTTGGTTTGTTCCAGTAAAACTTCATGCCATTCGGCCTGCAAAACGTGGCACTAACATGTCAATGTTTCATCGACTCAATCTTACGACAGTTCGAGTTTTGCTTTGCGTATCTGGATGGCATACTCATTTTCAGCAACTCAGCTGAGGAACACGAAAATCATTTATCCAAGGTCCTCCAGACCTCGAACTCCGACGGCATCAAGGTCAACAAGGACAAATTCCCATTGCGCCAGTCTTCTGTTACATTTTTGGGTTACACCATCTCCACAGACGGAGTATAGCCTCCCAGATCCCGCGTGCAGGCCATCACGTCACTGCCTTCTCTGGCTACGTACAAAGAACTCAGACATTTCTTGGGTATAATAAATTACTACCATTGGCATCTGCCTTTTGTCACCTCCATGCTGGCCCAACTGATGGACTCACTGTCAAGCAAACAGACTTTAGGCCTTAAACCAGTTTGCTGGACTGAACCTATACTGGAGACCTTCAAGGCTGTAAAAACTTCCTTAGCTCACGCCGTGACACTCGCCCATCCCGGCCTGTCAGCCAAGTTGTTCATCACTACAGACGCCAGCGACATCACGGTGGGGGCAGTCTACAGCAACGCAAAGGCGACATAGTTTCTCCCCTTCATTTCTCCTCTAAAAAGCTGTCTACTGCTCAGAAGAAATATACCGCTTTTGATAGGGAACTTCTGGCGGTCTATGATGCCATCGAACACTTTCGCCCCGATGTCATGGGCCACTCATTCTTCATCTTTACTGATTGCAAACCACTAGTGTACACTTTCTGCAACCCTCCCAAGGACCCACCCCCTCGGCATTTCCGCCACTTTGCTTTAGTCTTTCAATTCACAACTGACTTTCGCTACATCAAAAGCAAAGAAAACATCCCTGCTGATTTTTTCTCGTGGATCAATACAGTCTCTTCTGTGATTCTTCTACTGGCACCCTGCAGCCATTGCTCCCGCCCACACTGTGCCGGCAAGCCTTTGGCGCCTTGCATAACCTCGCTCACCCTGGCGTCCGCGCCACCACACAATGCGTATCTGAGCATTTCATTTGGAAAAATATTAAAGGGGCTGTCAGACCTGGGCACACAGCTATGTTTCCTGTCAACGCAACAAAATCAGCCGCCATATTTCCCTCCCACTAGGCAAATTCGACATTCCGCAAGAAAGATTTCGTCATGTACATATTGACCTTATCACTCCACTACCACTGTCAGAGGGCCACAGATATATTCCCTCCACAAGCGACTGCATGTCTCGTTGGGTGGAAGCCATTCCTTTACAGAACATCACCGCTGAAACCGTGGCCGAGGGTTTCATCTCCTCATGGATTGCCACGTTTCGTTGCCTGACCACCATCACCACCGATCAAGGTCGGCAGTTTGAGTCTGCCCTGTTCACCATTTTATGTAATGTGTGGAGCATTAAAAAAATTCATACAACAGCCTACTACCCACAAAGCAACGGGTTAGTTGAACGGTGGGACCATACCCGCAAAACTGCCATCAGGTGCCATGACTGTCTGAGGTGCTTCCGTGGGTGTTACTCGGTCTCCATTTGACATTTAAACGAGTCTTACTGGGAATGGTCTCTGAATTCGTTTTCAGGGAGAACCCAGTCCTACCAGGGGAACTTATCCTGCCTCAAGCACTTGAGGATTTTGCCCCCTCCCCAGATTTAATTAGTCACATATGCACTTACTTTAAACATGCGTGGCTACATCTGCCTATCAGCCATTCCCTGCCAGACACTTACGTGCCAACCACACTCAACACTTGCTCCCACGTTATGCTCAGGGATGATTCCGCTAGACAGCCCCTGCAATCAACCTACTTCAGCCCCTTTAAAGTACTACAGCAAGGTCAGACAACGTTACACATTAAGATGAAAACTCATCCTCAAACTGTTTCATTGCACAGGCTCAAACCTTCTATGGTGGATGCTGATGCCCCTCTGCCATCTCAGTCAGACCCTCATGATGACTTTTCCGCCATGGAGCCCAAAAATACTTTGTCTCATCCCATTGCGCTGTTTTCTCCAACCCATGACTCGTCATCACCATTCGCAGGTTTTCCAGGCACGTCGCCATCCACCCCATATGCGGGTTTCGCAGTAACTTCACTGACTGTGGAGACTCTCTCTCCCACATTCAACTTGTGCTGCAACGTGCCACCACACCACGTCGATGACATGTCGATCATCACCTTCGATGACTGTGTGCTCGTGCTCACAACAGACACTGCGACCTCGCCCTCCAACAGGCAGTTAAATGTTAGTGTAGTGCATAGCCTGTCCCTCCCCCACGAATGCGACCCATCTGAAATTCGCACGTTCATCTCCTCAGACTGCTCAATCTGCATTCAGGGTGGATATGCCTTCACCATGCCACACCGTTCCACATGCCTGCTCTCAGGCTGCCTGACACATTGTCCACCCCTGCTGGTTGACTGACTATGAGGTGGACCTGCCGACAATCACTCTGCCTCTGCACTCTGCCTCGACCGAGATGGAAATCCCCATTGTGCGCCTGCTGCCTTGCATAACTACTAGCGATGACAACGCCCACATGACCTCCACTCAAGCCTCATGGGTGGTATTCTGTACTGTGTGGGGGGAGGGGGTTGTGTGGCGTTGATACGTCGTATCGACCACAATTAACACCATCTTTGGACTCTTATTGCTCTGCCGAGCCTCCATGTTAGTTTTTAGTTCTGTTCTGTATCTCAAGCTGTGTTATGACTAACTACGAAATATATCTCAATGTGGAATTTAATGGGAATAGTTATTGAATTTGACCAATAACCATATCTCGTTCCCATAGCCTCATCCATACGAAGAATATAAATGGCCACATGTCATCCATTTCCATGCACACAAAAGTTGAAGGGCAGCCCACAGTGTTGTAACCCGTCTTGAGGCTTTATTTGGCACATATTCTGTATCTTGTAGGGATACCAGTGCAAAATGTACCACAAATGAGGCATGTGCTGCACTGTCAAATACAGCTCCAGCAACTTCATCAACAACTGCCACAGGAATGGGCTGCCACCCTCCACTTGCTGCACCATATAATTCACCTGTTTCTTCAGATTTCTTGATTATGTTCTTTAGCACATTTGTTGACATGGAGCCTCTTCACAGCCATTTCTGTCAGTAATATTCCCACAGTGTAAAACTGCTGTTGCTGTTTTTCTGGTAAAACAACTATACCAGCAACACACCATCTTTCTTCTCAATAGACATTGTGTTTTGAATGGAAAACTTCAAACTTCTTATCCCTTCAGACCAACAATCACTTCACAAAACAAATGAACATGCATTGCCAAGTGAGAAACAGCATACTGACATCAAAAGAAGTAACATTTCATATTATAACTGCTTACAGTGCTATGTTTTAACCTGGTGTCATAAAAGAGCACTAATAGTTTTTTCATCATAGTGTTTTGCATCCAGCAGTGTATATGTCTTGCACTGCCTCAACTGGAACACCGTCAGTTTCGTTATAGCCACCTGCTATATGCAGACACAGTTACAAATATGGTTTACTTTCCTTATTAACTACAGCGCATAACCTGATTGTAAACTCTTGTGTCTTCGTTTCTTGTGGAACCCATATCTTCCCTACACAATTATCCACTGTATAAAAATACAAAGATAATGCATTTCACTGCACCAGAAGGAAATAAAACAATGACAATGATTTACTGCTACATCTCATTATTGCCACTCTTTTCATTAAAAAAAGAAAAATCAAGCACTTTCTAACAGATCATGTGCAATAGAATGCATCGAGACTTAATAAAGGAAAAAAAATTTCTCTGAAGCTAACAGTTTGGATTTAAAAATTGTCTATCACTGGAAGAGGCTATATTTAGATTGTATACTAGAACCAATACATCAATAATTATTACTGTTGGGATTATCTTAAAACATGCCATAGTCTTTTGATAGTGTGATCTGTGTTATGCTCATGCAACAGTTAAAGATATTATGGAACATTAGACACACAACAGGTTCTCAGTTTTTATCTTATTAGCATGACATGAGTCAAAGTATATCAGTTCCCAGTCAACTGGGTATCACTAATTGTTCCAAGATTAAGATAATAAGATGCACTGAAGCATTAAAGGAACTGGTGTAGGCAAGCATATTCAAATACAGAAATACGTAAACAGGCAGAATATGGTGCTGCAGTAGGCAGCGCCTATATAAGACAACAAGTGTCTGGCGCAGTTGTCAGGTTGGTTACTGTTGCTACAATGACTGGTTATCACGATTTAAGTGAGTTTGAACTTTGTGTTATAGTTGGTGCACAACCAATGAAATGGGGATTTTCACATATGACCATTTCAGGCACTTACCGTGAACATCAGGACTCCAGTAATATAGCATATCTCTGATATCGCTGCAGCGAGGAAAAGATCCTCTAAGAATGAGGTCAACGACAACTGAAGAGAGTTGTTCAACGTGACAGAAATGCAAATTGCTACAGATTTCAATGCTGGGCCATCAGAAAGTGTCAGCATGTGAACCATTCAATGAAACATCATTGATATGGGCTTTTGGAACCAAAGGCCCACTAGTGTACCCTTGATGACTGCATGACACAAAGCCTTACACCTTGTCTCGGTCCACCAGCACTGACACTGGACTGTTGATGACTGGAAACCTGTTCCCTGGTCAGATGAGCCTTGTCTCAAATTGTAATGAGTGGATGGATGTGTGCGGCCATGGAGACAACCTCATGAGTCCACAGACCGTGCATGTCATTAGGGGACTCTTCAAGCTGGTGGAGACTCTGTAACGGTGTGGGGCGTGTGAGGTTGCAGTGATATGGGGACCCCAATACATTTAGGTACGACTCTGAAGGTGACACATAAGTAAGCATCCTGTCTGATCTCCTGTATCCCTTCATGTCCATTGTGCATTGTGCATTCCGACGCGCTTCGGCAACTCCAGCAGGACAATGCAACAACCATACATCCAGAATCGCTATGGAGTGGCTCCAGGAACACTCTTCTTAGTTTAAACATTCCTGATGGCCACCAAACCCCCAGACATGAACATTATTAAGCATACCTGGGATGCCTTGCAATGTGCTGTTCAGAAGAGGTCTCCACCCCCTTGTACTGTTACAGATATATGGACGGCCCTGCAGGATTCATGGTGTCATTTCCCTCCAGCACTACTTCAGACATTAGTTGAGTCCATGCTATGTCATGTTGCAGCATTTGTGTTTGTTTGCAGGGGTCCAACACCGTATTAGGCAGGTGTAGCAGTTACTTCAGGTCTTCAGGGTATAATGTACCACAGGGTCCTATTATGGTTCTAATGTTGTTTCTGACCTGCATAAATATTGTATTATACCTCAATAAAATTCTCCTGGGCACATGTCTGAGGCTGATTCAATGAATCTAACAATGATCAGGCAATATTCAGCAGGATGACTTCTCGTGTCTTTGGGTTGCTGCTTTTTATATACTGCTGAGTCTCTCCCCATCAGGTTGAAAACGTAGCTTTTGCTAAGCTTCACATGCCTGGAATCTACAAACTTCACTGACAACTGATCTACATTGGTGAGACAAGTCTTCCTGTCAATACATTTACAGCAGAATATTAGTAGTATATAAACAGTATATTTAATCAGTTGTGGCAGAAAATGTGTAATGCATCAGTAGAAAGATCAAGTTTCATTCAGGTAGCCACTTACCACAGAAAGACAATGGGAAGTAATGTAGGTTGATTCTTACAAAGAAGAAGACAGCAAACAGCCACTATTAATACTGCTATTTATTTAAGTAAATAGAGCTGTAACTGGTTTCGAACTGGCACTATTTACTTAAATAAATAGCAGTTTTAATAGTGGCTGGTTGCTGTTTTCTTCCTTGTAAGAAGCAACCTACGTTAATTGTACACTGCTCCGGTCTCACTATGTCAGTTTGACACAAAATAAAAGTGGGAAGTGCTGACTGTCTCAGACACCATCCATATATATCTTCCACCAAATCCACTGATAATATCTCATAAAAACTGATGTGAAATGTTGTTAGTATTATGTGTTTTATACCATATGTTATTGATACTGTCATCCCGTCAACACATAGTATGTCAAGACAGTCAGTCACTTTCAGTTAGATAGGCAGGTACGCAACAGTAGAGATAAAGTAGCAACCAAAAACCACCAGTAGGCACGCTAATGAAGGCAACCTACAAAAATAATCAAAGTTGGCCCAAATGTATGTCACTATTTGTAAGCGTCAACAGTTTGTGGTGACTATTGACCACTCAAACAATACCTTTGTGCTGTGACGGAACAGATTCTTTGGTTCAACTTCACTTTTGCTTTTGTATACTTTGTGGCTTATATACTATGTTCCAGCATATTTCACATTTGTAAATAGAATTGTGTTCAATAAGTTAATTTGTGTTGTTGCTATTACTCCCTCATATGGGGACCCTAATACATCTAGGTACGACTCTGAAGGTGACACATAAGTAAGCATCCTGGAACAGAAGTACAAGTTCAAGGCCAAAGGAATATTGTTAACTGTTGGTAAGATTCAGCACATACATTTGGATACTACAATTAGAACTCCACAAGGTGCAAAAATAGAATATTCAGACAATGAAACTAAATAAATGAAAAATGTTTAGTTTTTTAGGTAGCAGATATATCACAGTCTTAATTGCAAACCCAAAACCTCGAATGTTTGTATATCTGATAAAAAACAGAATAAACAGTTTATTCAGTATATATCTATTCAGTAATGAGTTGGAAAAAAAACTGAACTTCAGGTTTAATCTTTTCGGAATAGGGAAGCTTCTTTCAGAAATTGTACCTGGTGTTACTTGTAGAACATCTTGCTGAGAGGTAATAAAAATAACTAGTTATTTTGACTACCATTTCACAAACAGTATATTCATCAAAGTCCTATGTTGATACCATTGTTTCTCTTTCCTGGAAAAATACTGTAAAAACTAATATAATACGAGGATAGAAACCACCTCTTCAAAGACTTCAAGGGCTGAACATTAATACAGAAAATGTCAAATACATGGGTACCCAAGTTTTCAACAACCTGCCATAGCATCACAAATGTATCATGGGTAATTAGAGGTTGAATTAAAGAACTTTCAGTTTAAATATTTTGTTCTGTTCAACCGAAAATCATATCTGTATAAGCTCTTAAAGGGTAAAGGGTTTGTGTGTGTTGTTATTACTGTTTTTGTGTGGCTCTCCAAGCTGCTCTGTATTGTGCAAGCCTCTTCATCTCCAAGCAACTACTGCAACCCTAACCTAGATCCTTCTGAATCTGCTTATTGCATTCATTTCTTGGTCTCCATCTATGATTTTTACCTCCCCCCCCCCCAATTTCCTCCGTTACTAAATTAGTGATACATTTATGTTGCAGAATGTGTCCTACCAACTGAGCTGTGCTTTTAGTCAAGTTATTCCACAGATTTCTTCTCTCCCCTGTTCTGTTCAGCATGTCCTCATTACTTTAAACTGTTTGTTGTCCATGTTTCATTTCCATACATGGCTACATTTGAGACAAATATCGTCCGAAAACTTTTCCTAACACTTAAGTCTATATACGATATTAAAAATTTCAACTGCTCTTCCAAGGCCTCTGCTGTCTCTGACAGAATTACAATGTCTTTGACAAACCTCAAGGTTTTTTTTATCTCCTCTACCTGAACTCTTTATTCCTACTCCAAATTTTTTTGTTTGTTTCTTTTACTGCTTGCTGAATGTACAGACTGAATAATGTAGGAGGTACGCAATGTACCACCTTGCACGAAAAAAATGAGCTACTTCTGTTGCATACAAATGAACAATTCTTAAGAAACAAAGTCAGTGAACTACAGTACTGCTCAGAGGAAATTAAGTGTGGCAATTCCTGTGTAAAAGAACATTGGATTAAAAGTGCAGAAATAAGTTTATTAATACCATTTGTCTTCTCATTGGCAACAAGCTGTTGTAGACCAAACAATTCCCATGGCCGAGTGTCCATTTATATCAACAAAAATTTGAATCTAAATTATTCATAGGCCTCACAAGCCTGTCTGTTGAAGGACTTATTGAAGCATCTGCCTTCATTATACACACTCAGAAACTCATTATTGCAACAGTTTACCAACCACAAGCTTCTGGTGAGGAGCTATTTGCAGAAAAACTCTCTGAATTAATCTTACTGAGTGCAAAATATAAGCAATATAAAACATTTATCACAGCAGACCTTAATATAGGTTAAGAGTAGAGAAAAACTATGGTACACATCCTAAATATCTTAAGATCAATGAATTACTACTGCTTGAATGAAAAATCAATCAGAATGCAGGGATACTTTGACAGTATAATTAGCAATGTGTGTAGGAATCAACTAGAGTGGGATACCATCAAATTAGGACAATCTAACCATGATGGCATATGGCTCAAAACTGGAAATGTGACACTTGGTGGTACCAGGATGCTAATTAGATATAGAGCTCTCAAGGAAGAGAACACTCAAATAATGATAGATGAACTGAGTAAAACAGAATGGGCCAGAATACTAACCATTGGCAAAGACATAAATGCAATATAAAAAAATATGTTAGACAGTAACTGTCGTCTTATTACTAAGAGATGTCACCCTAGCAATAAGCATGAACTGCAGCATACAAAAAAGTGGTACAACCCACACCTGAATGAAATTAGAATCCTTTTACTCATGTTGAAGGACAAAATTGAAGGCAGTCAAGAAAATAAGAATTCAGTAAATGCATATTTACCAAAAAGTGGTTATTTGATTGATACAGAAGCTTTCCTTTTGCAATCACAGAATAAAACAGATAAAAGATTTAACTGGAGTACAATAAGTGCTTGCAGATATAAATAACTCTGTAAACAAGCTGAACAACTCTAGAACAGAAGACTACTATGGATTTAGTAACTTTGTAATAAAGGATATAATTAAGGAAATTAGAACTCCTCTACTCTATCCTGCGAATAAAATTCTTGATGATGGCATTTTCCCTGATTGCATTAAAATTATGGTTACACTCCCCACATACAAAAAGGGTGACAGACAAGTACCAGATAACAATAGACCTGTATCAGTTGTCCCAATATTGGCCAAAATCATAGAGAGCTGTACACACACGAATTTACATGTATATTTAGAGAAATAAATTACTTAATGGGAGCCACTTTGGATTTAGAACTAATCAGTGGCTTGATAACTGAAATTCACAATGCTGTTGAAAGGAAGCTGACCACCTGTGCAACACTCATAGACTTAAGCAAAGCATTTGATTCAGTATCACATAAATTAATTGTTAAAAAATTTGAATATTTGAATATTTGTAGACAAACCACTTAATTTGATTAAATCATACCTAAATAACAGACAACAGCTAGTGTAAGTGAACAATGAAAGGTCAGAAATAATGAAAATTAAGAGAGGAATTCCACAGGGTTTCATTCCTGGACGCTTTCTCTTTATTGTCTATGTTAATGACTTCTCAAACTATGTAGCATGCAAAAATGTCTTATATGCTGATGATATAACCATGATATCTGCAGGTGAGAGTATGTAAGAGGTGGTCAACAAATATAATGAACTTCTTGAAAAATGTAGGGTGTGGTATATTGTCTATTAGTTATGTATAAACTTCACAAAAATGTGGGAAATTTATTTTAATCTGAAGGTACGGAAAGAAGAGAATCACAATGTGTAACTATTGGGACTAAAAGTAGACCAAGGGCTTTCATGGAATGATGATATAAGCTATCTGACAGGCAAACTTGCATGCTTGATATTCCTCATGTATAAATTAAGATATACTGTCAGTAAAAGTTTTTTGATGCTTTGCTACTACGCATTCTTTCAGTCACAGCTAAATTATGGGATTCTGTTATGGGGTAATTTAACAGGCACAAACTGTGTATTCAAATGGCAAAGAACAGCAATTACATGTATACAGGGATTGCGTCCAAGACAAGCCTGTAAGGAGCACATCAACCTATTAAACATAATGACCCTCCCAAGTCTCTATATGTATAACTGCTTAATATATGTAAAGGAAAATATATAACAATTTGCACAGTGCACAGCACAAGAAACAACTGCATGTTTGATATACCATACTCTGGGCTGTTACTGACACATGACAGTCACAAGGCACCTAAGTCTAAAGTTGTATAATAAACTGCCACAATCAGTCAAAACCCTCACTCTCTTTAAATTTGAGGAGGTATTAGACACATGGTTTAAAAATAAAGCTTACTACTCAGTTGAAGAATATCTTGGGAGTAATGTTGAAGGAATGTATAAACAAGGAACTAATGTAACTATTATTAACTAAATGTGTAAAGCTGTATAATTAATTCTTGAATGAAATAAACAAAGAAACAGGTAGCTATCATTAACTAAATGTGTAATACTGTATAATTTAATTGTTGGACATAAACTGTATAATGATTATTACTGAAATCTTCTGATTAGTAACAAGTTTATATATTTATATGTATATGTAAAGTGATGATGTTAGTAAAATGTAAAAAATTACTAACTACTAAAAAGATGTATGTATATGCATAATGTATAATGTAAAAATTAGTATCAGCTACTGTTCACATTAAACAATGTCCAGGCCAAGAAATTAATAAGCAAAGCCTTTTATGAAGATCTGAGGGGAGTGAAGATTGCTATAAACTTTCAACTTTACTTAGCTTGCCATGTTGAGAACGCTCCAGTTCCCCTTGTCTAGCGGTCTGATTCTTGAAGCTAACAATCTTGTATCAGGTCCTCATGATTGGTTTGAACTAATGAATTGGAAGATTGTTGTAGCAGCAATTTTTTTATCACATTTCAGTATATCCTGCAGTATTTTAATTTTTCACATTAACAAAGCTGAAATTACATTGTTAACAGAAAATGCAAAAATACATCTGATTACATCATACACTCACACACATCCCACAGTCTGTGGAAACAACAGATTTTCTACTAGTTCCCATTACATTATTTTTTTTCGATTATTACTTCATAAATGTATCCACAAATAAACATAGTAAACAGTACAGGATTGGGTAATTAATAATAGAAATTTTAAGTGTGACAGTAGGCTGTAATTTCAAATGTTTCTAAAAACAATAATTTTAACTGTTCATTCAGAATGACTTATCAGTTATAATATGGTGACTAAAATATTTTATAAAGTAATTCCTTTACATAAATTTTAGCTTGAAATATAACATATCGTGTATAAAATTATATGAAAGTTAATAGAAAAGCAACTGACATAATACTGAACTGTCCAAAACTCGAAAAATAATACTAGTATCAACAACTACCATTGAGGAAAGTTAATGCTAGAGGAGGATGCCCCATTACAAGGTGGATGTTATATATTAACCATAAAACTTTAGTGTAGTGACTAATTCGCACTGCATCTACCCTTATGAAAGTCTGTATGCAGGGCTGACCAAGAAAAGTTCACACCCATTGCAATATATACTGAAAAGCTAAAGAAACTGATACACTTGCATAATATCGAGTAGGGCCCTTGTGAAAGCAATATACACTGAAAAGCTAAAGAAACTGGTACACTTACATAATATCGAGTTGGGCCCCCGTGAGCACACAGAAGTGCCACAACGTGATGTGGCATGGACTTGACTAATGTCTAAAATAGTGTTGGAGAGAACTGACACCATGAATCCTGCAGGGATCCCCATAAATCAAGGGGGTGGAAATGTCTTCCAGGAGTTTGGTGGCCAGTGGAAGTGTTTAACCTCACAAGAGTGTTCCTGGAGCCACTCTGTAGCAATTATGGATGTGTGGGTTATCACATTGTCCTGGTGGAACTGCCCAAGTCTGTCGAAATGCTCAATAGACATGAATGGATGAAGGTGATCAGACACGATGCTTACTTGCATGTCACCTGTCAGAGTTGTATCTAGAAATATTAGGCGTCCCATATCACTCCAACTGCACATGCCCCACTCAATTAGAGTCTTCACCAGCATGAAGAGTCCCCTGCTGACATGCAGGGTCCATGGATTCACGAGGTTGTCTCCATACCTGGACATGTCCATCCACTCAATACAATCTGAAACAAGGCTCGAGTGATCAGGCAACATGTTTCCAATCATCAACAGTCCAATGTGGTGTTGACAGGTAAAGGCAAGGCATAAGGCTTTGTGTGTCATGCACAAGAACACGTGAGTGGGCCTTTGGCTCTGAAAGCCCATATCCATGATATTTCATTGAATGATTCACAGTCTGATTCTTGTCAATAGCCCAGCATTGAAATATGCAGCAATTTCCTGAAGGGTTGCACTTCAGTCATGTTGAACAATTCTCTTCATTTGTCATTGGTCTGTTCTTGCAGGATTTCCTGAAGGGTTGCAGTTCTGTCACATTGAATGATTCTCTTCATTCGTCGTTGGTCTGTTCTTGCAGGATCTTTTTAGTCCACAGGAATGTTGGAGATTTGATGTTTTACCGGATTCCTGACATTCACAGTACACTCATGAAATGGTAGTATGGGAAAAGCCCCACTTCGTTGCTACCTCAGGTATGTTGTGTCCCATTGCTCATCTACCTACTATAGCACCATGTTCAAACTCACTTAAATCTTGATAACCTGCCATTATACCAGCAGTAACCAATGTCACAACTGAGCCAGACACTTGTTCTCTTATGTAAGCATTGCTAACTGCAGTGTTGTATTCTGCCTGTCTACAATACTCTATATTTAAATAAACATGCCTGTACCAGTTTCTTTGGCGCTTCAGTGTATTTGATCATTAGTTTTTCTAAAGTAATATATACACAGGGTTGGTAAAAAAGTGCATGCACATTGCAATATATTTTATCTTTAATTTTTCTTATAGAATATATTTTTTCAAGAAATTTATAACCATTTTTAAATTTTTTAGGTACAACTTGTTAGTTCAAAGTATTCTGCATTTTAACAGAATCATTCAACTACATCGAATGCCTGCAGCAATGAAATATCAAGACTCATCTGCTCTGAGGTATGGAAAATTGTTCCTTCCAAATTCAATAAACTTAAGGTCCTTTTATAAGAATAAATTTCTTGTCTGAAGCAGGCTACGGATAGAGAGTTTACTAATCACCTTTACATGTTATTCCTGCACCAAGTCTAATTTTCCACTATGTCCTTTTTTAATTGCATGTTGGTCCCAAAGTTACTAGTATTCTGATTGAGAACTGATTCTAGGAACTGAAACTGTGATGATTTCTCTGTTTGTTACAACTTTTTGGAATTTAGTAAAACCAATAGGTAACAAGCAATTGATAGTAGAGTCTATTAATAATGAGAATAAAATTCTTAATTAATGTTCTTAATTAACACAATTTAGTAAATTCTTCACACTCATGAGAACAGAAAAAATAGGAAAAGTGTCATCTAAACATCATCATTTACTTGCTTGAAAAGTGTGTACATGCAAACGTATTGAAACATTATTGGAATGTGGTATATAGTATATTACTACTCTTTCTCAGTGCTTTGTATTCATTCTAGGTACCAAATTAAATTGTAAAACTATTTTTCTCTTCCAGTAGGAATGACTTTTTCATTGTTGAAACAGTTTCTAACATGCAACACATCTTAGGAGGAGCTGACACTCATGTGCTACTGTTTACAGGGCTATTGCTGGTTGACAGCATTGCTTCACATGCTGTTTTTGTTTTCCTTGTGTTTTTGTACGAGGTATTTTGAATCTTTAAATTTTTTACAATGATAAATTTAGTCATGGTAATGGATGGCTTACCATGGTTATTGCTTGTTGAGTATGTATTGAAAGTGTTTCCGACCTTGAAAGTTTTAATAACTGTGATGTCATTAATTAAATTTTTTTAATGAGATTTGTAGTTCATATTATTACTCTACAGCACCTTTTGTATTGAGGACACATGGATGATGTAAGTTGGAACAAGATGAAGCTATTTATGCGTGATGCAAGAGATCTGGTGTTTGTAAAAATGTAATGCTTGTTGGTAGCTCATCGTCAGCTGTCCGTTGTCTGGTTACTGATTCTAATTTAGTTTTATACAAATACCATTTTAGTTAACATGACATATTTTCACATTGTTTGTCACAATAGACCAATAACTGTCTTGTGTGTAAGATATCATACAGAGGACGAATCACAGGTTGACACTGTAGCATAACAGAATGGGAAAGTACTATATGAACACCTCAGTTCCATGCATATTGGAGATTACTTTACACCTCACTGATGTTTATGTAATGTTATTTATGTGCAGAAGTTTAAACTGAACATTGATAGCCTGTTGTTTGAGGGTAAGACAATTATTATATGCAATTTAGCTACATTTTCGTTTATTTTGGTAGTATTGTCATTTTACATTGATGAAACATGCTTTGTCTATTTGTTGTTATATCTTTGCAATTTTCAAGCTGATAGGTTGGTTTCATTAACATTACTGTGCTGTTAATCATGGCTGCTCCACTATCTACTTGCACCAAAGAAGAGCAATGTTGAGTGATCCGTTTTTTTTGTGGTTGGAAGGCGTATCAGGGGCCAAAATTCAAGACTTTCGTTACAGTACAGAAACAATGTTTTGCCACAATGGAGTTTATACAAATGGACTGAAAAATTCCAAAATGGTCCACAAGTGTAGCACACAATGAAGGAGCTGAACAACCGCTTAACGCCACGAATGAAGACACCGTTGAGCATTCACGTGAAATGATTCTCTTAGACATACAATTAACTATTGACGAAGTGGCACATCGTGTGTAAATTAGTCATGGTTATGCCTATGAAATCATCCACAACAGACCTGAGTTTCATAAAGTTTGTGCAAGATGGGTCCAAAAAGAACTCACACAATTGCATAAACAAATGCACTCGGACATCTGCAAGCAACATTTGGATCACTATGGTAACGAACGGATCATTCCTGGAGATGAAACATGGATCTACCATTATGAGCTGCAGAGTAAGTGCCAAAGTTCGGAATGGAAACATCAAAATTCGCCAAGCAAGAAAAAGTCCAAGACCCAACTGTCCACAGGAAAACTGATGCTTATGGTTTTTTGGTATGCACAAGGTCCAATACGAGAACATTATGGGGAAAGGGGTACAACAGCAAACAAGTGTATGTTACAGTGAGATGCTTACTGCCAGGCTAAATTCTGTAATTCGAAGCAAACGCCGAGGATTGCTGTGTTGTACGACAATGCCCGTCCTCATACAGCTGCCCACACTGCTGAAATGCTCCAGACTCTCAAATTTGAAGTACTGCATCATCCTCCATACAGTCCTGATCTTGCCCTTCTGTTTCATCCACTCAAACAGACATTAAGGGGCCGTCGATTTGCCTTGGATGAAGCAGTGAAAGAAGCCGTGCATTCCTGGCTCACAGCTCAACTGAGAACCTTCTTTTATGATGGCATTAGGAAGCTTGTGGAAACTACTTTGCGGATAATAATGACTTACCCTCGTATGAATGAAAACTAGTTGTCTTAATATAAAATTAAATAAGTTGTGATAAGTTCATGTACATACTGTACTACAAATTAAAAGTCAGTCAAACATAATATAAACATATAGACAACTTATTGTCTGTGGAATTGTATGTAGAAGAGTAGTAACTACAACAGAGCACACAGTAAAGATACAGAATTCAATGTTCAGAGCAAAAGTTATACTGACATTGTAAAGTAATTGACAGAGTTAATTATGACATTGTGATTGACATAAATAGCATGAAAGTGTAATATGAAAACTGAAATTTCAAAGTACTAATTGTATGAGAGGTATAGTAATGATCTGTATAGATAAATCCCATAACCAGTTTTCTGAAAGGATAGAAGTTTAAACTGTAAATTCAATTAGTTTTAATTTAAACAACGATATGGTAAGTAGAGGAACTGCATTAAACCTGAATTACGCACCTCAATCAAGTCTTCAACATTCAGTAAGTTGACTAATTGAAATGTATCTAACACCGCTGGTTACATTTTAATATGGTTTTTGGAGCAGGGATATGTGGAAAAATGCAGGACAGAGGTGTCAATCAAATTTTGAGTCTTAGGTTTCAGCATAGAACAAAAACAAAATTTTAAATAACAAATTTTGGACATCGGTGGTGCCATGACCAAATGTGAATCACACGGATGGATGAGGAATGTAATCTACTAAATGGAAGAAAATTAATTACGTTGGACATCATAATCATAATCATCAAGAATGGTAAGTGTCATAAATTTAGTGTTTCCTCACATACTGTAGTGGAAAACAGCATTTAGATCACATGAATTTTTTGTGTTGAGAATTTTTTAGGCAGCAATTAGACATGGAAAATGAGGAACAAGAAGTTAATAACGTATGAGGTTTAAATGTCACTACAGAAGTTAAAAAAGCTTTAGTGAGGATGACACAATTTTCAACAATACTGATGAACTTAATAAGAGTCATGATCAGGGAGTAGTTTCCAGAAATATTACTCATGTTTGCAGCTCACATGGACATTCTGCACACAGAGAACTTTTATGACCCAATATTGATCATTTGGAGCACCCAATAATGTTTACGTAGAAACTTCTTAAGAATAAACGTAAGGAAAAGCCAGGAATAAAAAATGTTTTACAAATTCAGGGGAAAAGCCTGGGGGAAGGCTCGAGGCATCAAGAAATTATTTAAATACGTAATTATTTGGATGGCAGAACTGAAGCACCAAAAAGTGAACTAAATAAAGACCTAGGCAATAAAATCCATGAGACAAATAATGAGTTAAAAGAACTAAAGTATGATATTTTAAATACTAAAGTTCATGTTACTGAAATAAAAGTGCAAGAAAAAAAAATATAATTTATCTTTTGAATGTGAGCACAAATAACTTCATTTCTTGAGAGAATGTTTAAACTTGCTAAATTACATCTCTGTATAAGAAAGGAGAGAAAACTGACATAGCAAACTACAGTTCAGTTACTATACTATCTGCTTTCTCAAAAATTGTTGAATACTGTTTGTCAGTAAGATTAGACATATTTTTAAATTCTGACATTATCTCATATTCCCAATATGAATTTCAGAAGAATAGATCTACCATGTATACTTTGTACACATTTTTGGTAAAGTGCTCAAGTTTTGGTGACCATAAGCAACCTACTAAGGAGTTTGAGATAATCTACCACAAGCTGCTCCTAACAAAACTCCAGAAGTATGAGATTAGAGATTTACCCCACAATTGGTTTTGTAGCTGCCTAAGTGAAAGAAAGCAACATGCAGAAATAAGAAATTCAAAGACTTCCAGGTATTGCAGATCAGATAACACACAAAACAAGGGTATCTCTCAGGGGTCTTCTCTTGGCCCTGTCCTTTTCACATTGTTCATCAATGACTTCCTGCCAGAACACATACCAAATGCCACCTCCTTTCTGCAAGCTGATGACACAAATATTTTGATAACCAGCAGAGGGGTCTTTTCTTGGTGCTATGCTTTTAACATTGTTCAACAATGACCCGCCAGAACACATACCAAATGCCAGCTCCTTTCTGCAAGCTGATGACACAAATATTTCGATAACCAGTAGAGGTGTCACTGCAAGATGCAGTCATTGAAACTACTTCTCAGTTGCAAAGTTGGTCTGAAGAAAATAGGCTACTCATAAGAACACAGAAAACTTTTAAGTATGTACTTCCACACAAGACAAAACCTTACCCCTTTCAATGCATTTGTAGTTATTGGTAGAGATAGCTTTACGAATAAACTGGACACCAAATTTCCATTGACTTACCTTCAGTAACACACTAAATTGGAAACCACATATTGAGTCATTGTCACAAAAGCATAACAAAGACCTTCATTTACTAAGATAATTAAAAGATACAGCCAGAGTAGATACTTTGAAGCTGGTGCACTGTGCCCTGTTTGATTCTGTCTTGAGCTAAGGACTGATTTTCTGGGGAAACAGCTCTGAATCTGCCATAATTTTCTAATTACAAAAACAAGTACTATGAATAATTACATTAAAAAAAGAACTGAGCACATTAAACAACTGTTTAAAGAGTTACAGATCCTGCCCTGACATGGATCTGCATAACAGAAATGGCTTGTTGCACAGTACAGCACCTTGAATCCCTCCACAGAAATGTAGACCGCCACACACATGACACAAAAAGCAAGCCAAATTATAACCCACAACACAAAATTAGATGCTAATGGGTTATGTTTGTAAGCATTAAAATAATAATCACCTCCCACTAAGCATCAAAACAAGCAGAATCCTAAAATAATAAGAATTATTACTGAGTCAGTGTTTCTATACTGTACATGAAGTTCTTGAAACAAATTTACTTGTAATAATCCGGATTCTGTTTCAACTATAATGTAAGACACATAATTTTTATCTGTGTGTGCACTACATGAACAAAATTTTGTAATACAAATATAATCAGCTGATGAGACCCGTTTGTATGGAATACTCTTGATAATGATAACAGTGTAAAGCATGTGGCTTATTTCTTAGTAATGTAAAATTTCATTTGTTACTCACTTGTTTTTCTATTTATTAAGATAATTGAAACTATTCTATCTTACTGCTTTATGCTTTCATCCATATCTCTTACATGAATTTTCTGCACAAAGTACATACCGTCATCAGCACCTTACCACAATTTTTAGTTGGTGTGCTTTACTATACGAAAGTATGATCTACATGACTAAAATACACAACATGATAAAATAAGAAAGCCAAATTTTAATATCAGCAAAGGGCCAAAAGATTAAAAATATTGAATGTAGAATTAATAACTCAGTAAATAGAAGAAGACACTGAATCTTGGCAATGAATAAAATTACTGTAGTGGAGACTGGCAATGTCGACACATGTAATAGTAATAAAGCTGATGTCTGTGAAAAACTGTCTGATAAAACGTTTCAGTACTTAACAACAGTGGCATGTGAGCAAAGGTATCAATTAAAAATTTTCCAAGAGATAATAAACTTCACCCAGTTGATTTTCTGCAACACTGTCATGATAATTTTATCAGTGGTATGACTAATTTGCTTAAGACAAAATTTATAAAAAGTTTTTCGATGTGGGAGCAATTTTTTGATCTAACCAGTTTACTAATACAGACATGACTTACTGAAATTTTAAAGAAAAGTTTTCTGAGTGAACTACACTCAGAAACTGAGCGAGTTAGGAACCAAAGTGAATTCTTAAATGTGCCATGTTATAGAGAAGGGAACTGTAGTTAGAAGAAAATAGGGAAATGGTAGATATAGTTTTAATCAGAATGGGCATGGTGGGAATCAGAATTGGGAAGGGAGGAATATAAATTAAAATAGAACAGGTAATTATGGATGGAGAGAGATAGGAAGTTATAGAAATAATTATCAGGGACAAGGTGAGAGAAGAGAATCCCAATGAAATGACAGAAATAAGAATAAGAGCACAACACATGGAAATGGAAACAGATCATGAGAAGGAAATGATATTCCATTTAACCATTGTAAATATGAAAACAGAGCTAATGATCAAGTAAACTATGGTTTGTCCCACTGGGAACCTGTCAGTTAGGCACAACAAAAAACAGAAGAAATCAGTCTAATTAACACAAAATAAATTATGAGAGAAGGAGAAACTTTGAATCACAGAAACAATTAGATAAATACAGGATTAAATTAGAAATAAATAGATTACAGTGTGACAGAAAATTTTGGGAAGGAACAGACATACAATGCAGAGCCAAAAAAAGTGGTACACCTACCTAATATCGTGTAGGATCCCTGCGAGCACACAGAAGTGCCACACCACAATGTGACATGGACTTGACTAATGTGTGAAGTACAGTGACAGGGAACTTAGATCATGAATCCTGCAGGGCTTCCCATAAATCCGCAAGAGTATGAGGAGTTGGAGATCTCTTCTGAACAGCATGTTGCAAGGTGTTCCAGATATGCTCAATAATGTTCATGTCTGGGGAGTTTGGTGGCAAGTGGAAGTGTCTAAACTCAGAAGAGTAATCCTGGAGCCACTCTGTAGCAATTCTGGACGTGTGGTGTATTGTCCTGCTGAAACTGCCCAAATCCGTCGGAATGCACAATAGACATGAATGGATGCAGGTGATCAGACAGGATGCTTACGTATGTGTCACCTGTCGGAATCATATCTAGATGAATAAGGGTCCCATATCACTTCAACTGCATATGCCCCACACCATTATAGAGCCTTCACCAGCTTGAACAGTACCTCGCTGCCATGCAGGGCCATGGATTCATGAGGAAATCTCCATACTCGTACACATCCATCTCCTTGATACAATTTGAAATGAGACTCGTCATACCAGGTAACTAGTTTCCAGTCATCAACAGTGCAATGAGAGTGCTGATGGGCCCAGGCGAGGCATAAAGCTTTCTGTCATGCTGTCATCAAAGGTACATGAGTGGGCCTTTGGCTCCGAAACCCCATATAGATTATGTTTCATTGAATGGTTCACATGCTGAAACTTGTTGATGGCCCAGCATTGAAATATGCAGCAATTTGCAGAAGGGTTTCACTTCTGTCATGCTGAATAATTGTCTTTAGTCTTGGAGGATGTTTTGCTAAATCTCTGATATTCAGAGTACATTTGTGAAATGGTAGCATGGAAAAATCCCCACTTTGTCACTACCTCAGATATGCTGTGTCCCATTGCTCGTGTGCCTAATATAGCATGACATTCAAACTCACTTAAATCTTAATAACCTTCCATTGTAGCAGCAGTAACAAATCCAACAAATGTACCAAACACTTTTCGTCTTATATAGGCATTGACGATCACAGCACTCTGTTGTGCCTGTTTACATATATCTGTATTTCAATATGCATGCCTATACCAGTTTCTTTGGCGCTTCAATGTAGATTTGTGTGGAGAAAAATGAAGAAAAGTTTACTCATAGTTTGGAGGTAGAATCAGATGCAGAAATATTAACAAATCTTCACAGTATATGAAGTAATTAAGTTATAGTGGAAGAGAAGAGACGTGATGATAATTTTGATGAATTTGGGTTATGTAAGTTATTAATATTTTTATATCCATCCTTTCTGAGGCTAGTCCCCTTGTTGAAAACTGGTTGTTGACCCACTGTTTGCTAGGCCTATCACAGTACTAAAAGCGAATGGAAAACAAAGGGCTTCCCAAGAGGATACATGAAATGGATACGCAAAGGAAATGGCCTAGAAGAAGACAATGGGATAGATGGCTGAAAGGTGAGGAGGAGTGCATTGAGAAAAGAGGGAAGGACTAGATCAAAGCAAACACTGAAACATGGTGGGAAAACAGAACTAGATAGGAACGCTTATATTCCACACAGATCGAGCCTGGTGTTGGATACTGTTCATGATGATGATGATGATGATGATGAAATTAATGACTGAGGATGCAGCACACGAAAAACGAGAATTTACTGTTTCTATTTTTCAAGCTGATGAACCTATCAGTCATATACCTAGGGAGTAAGAAAGTAGTACTAAGAAAAGTCAAGTTCGCATCATAGATGATTATTAACCTCTAGCGACCCCTTGTATCATATGCAATACACCCATTCAAATGATCTTCCTATTCAATGTGTGCCATTTTTTGTAAGAACACAGACTGTATCATATTCAATATACTCTGCCGAATATGAAGGCAGCCAACTCCTAGTTCTCAGAATGACCACTAGGTGTCAGGAGCAGTTAGCAACAAGTGTGGAAGCATGGCTTGAAGAAAGTAAGTTTAGTATGGTATTGCTAATTCATCGTTTATATACTTCTAAAGCGGTACAAAAATATTGTTAACTTCCCTGACTGTAATTCTATCAAAGTGACATGAAAGATGATTTTACTTCTGAAAAATCGTATTTTAGTCAGTGTATCATATTTGATACATTTCGTCTCTGTGACTACATTTCATATGGATGTGAGCAAATGGCGGTTGGCTGCATTTTATATTGTTCATTCGTTGTTTCAAAGTTATTTTATTAATTTTTGGGTGCATTTCACAACTTTAATAATGGTATAGGCATTTCTAATGCTTTATGTACAGAGAACTTAGCAAACGCGATTTAAAAATCAAAATCTAAATATTGTTAACAGGTATATCTGATTCAGAAATAGCTTAGCTTCTGGATGAGTTCTTTGACATTGTTCTGATGTGGTGTTGCTGTTGCTGCTGTACAGTAGTATCAACTAGAGTTGGGCAACACGATTCTTTCTCCTGATTCGATTCCTACGATTCAATCTCACATTGCGAATCGATTCCTACGATTCGTTCACGATTCTTTCACGATTCATTCTAGTCTGGCACGATTCTTACGGAATGCAAAAAGTTCTACATCTTACTCACAGATGGCAGGACAGGTCTAAAATTGTCAAAGGGGTTAGAATCGAACTGATAAGATATGCCAGAAATAGTTTATTTATGAGTAAACATGCATATGACGTTACAAGTGCGATTATCGATTTATACGTGTAATGCCTTAATTGTTGAAAGGTCACGTTTGATTTGATTGCATCTATTGTTTTATTTCAGTATGCCAGGAGAGAGGAGTCGATTTGTGCGCAAGGTGGTGCAAAATTACGTGGTATGCCAGTTTGGTTGTGTGGCTTGAACGTGCCTAACTGCAGACGTCTGTTTTATAATAACAAAATCTAGCAGTGAGGCAGACGTGGTTTGGCTCATATCATTCTAAGTTTTCCTGTGCTAAGATGTCTTTCCAAGTCCACATCACCCTTGTAATTCATAACGCAGCTGACAGCCCTCCCACACAGGAAATTTAGCTTAACTTTCATTTCTTCTGAATACAAAGCATAGGTATTTGGCTTTTAATTTGCCTGAGAACTTGCCGCCGTCACTATTGTTTACGTGAGAAGACGACATACTTCTACACAATAGGATTCAGTCGTATACGTCGACATTACTTCACTAAAATTTAATATGAATGTGAACAGGATAACATTTTAAAACTCGAACTGGAAATTATTACTTAAAAAGCTTTAGTTTAAAGGCGGTATGTAGGCTCTGTAATATTGGTCTAGTGCGACAGCCATTTAGTGGCGGGACTGGTGGAACTAACAGAATTAGCAAGTTAACAGTGAAGTAATGTCGCTGTATACGATTGTGTCCTACACTTTAGAAGTATGTCGTCTTCTCACGTAAATAGTAGTGGCAGAAGCAAGTTCTCAGACAAATTAAAAGCAAAATACCTATGCTTTGTATTTCGACGAAACAAAAGTTAAGCTAAATTTGCAGTGTGTGAGGGCTGACAGTTGCTTTATTGTGAAATATAAGGTGCTGTGGAATTGGAAAGAGCACAGAAAAACGTAGGATGATACGAATCTGCGTATGTGCACTATATAGGGACAGTAAATGGGAAATGCCTTTACGCTCGTTCCCATCAGCCACCGCCAAGTGTCTGCTTGGTTTTCATGTCGAGTAATATTACGGCCCACGAACTTCGTTTGTTCCTTCCAAGCTTCCTTTGTTCACACGCATCCTCCACTTGACTGCCATCTGGCGGTCGTAATCATTCGGCACGACTCGGCATGATTCCGGAAGATGCCTTCGAAGCATAGCGTACTAAGAATCGATGAATCGTTGGAACTTGGAATCGTCACGACTCGGAAACACGCAATCGTTCTTACGATTCTTTTGAACGACGATTCGTCCGTATCACGATTCGATTCTTACGATTCTTTATTTAGAGTCGTTCAAATGAACGACTCATTCACAAATCGCCACAACTCTAGTATCAACACAAGCCACCTAGAGATCCAACACATAGCTGGTGCCACAGAAAAGAGTACATAATATTTTAGTAGTTTTAATAGGCATGAATGTTAATTATTACAGAAGAATCATTTTTAAGAAATATTGTTCTTTCTATTTTAATTTTCGCCCAGTATCTCGACTCCATGACGTCGACGTCATAAAGTTCTGATGCAAAATCTGTCAGTACAGGAGTTAGGAAATCGTTTGAATATTTTATTAAGTATTTAAATGAAGATTTCTTCAGTAATACGGCAGAAAAAGCAAACATGAAGCACGTTTCATCACACGGAAGATCTCTCAACACCACCCCAGATGAGATGAAGAAATACTGGGCTGCAAGTATTGTGATTTCATTTCTTGGTTTTCCTAAGCTTAGGATGTGTTGGGAACAAAGTACTAGATATCCAGTGGTTCCAGTAAACATCAGTATAGATTGTTTCTACAGCCTTAGAGCCTATGTCAAGGTTGTTGATGACCATGCTGTCAGTGACAATGAAAAAAAAAAAGACAGATACTTGAAAGTAATACCAGTGTGGTCAACGGTTAGACAAGTATGTCTGCAACACCCTCGCCCAAAAATTTTTTTACTGACAAACAAATGGTGCCATTCCATGGGCAAGTCCGCATGAAACAATATGTTAGCGGAAAATCTCAACTTGTGGACCTGAAAAACTTTGAAATGGCTTTATCAAGTGGACTACCCTCAGATTTTTTATGTGGGGCAAGAACCAACGTCAATACATAGATTCCTCGCCCTTTTGCTGTAAATATGTAAAACTCTCACATGGGCAGTGTGGGTCTTATGGACAAGGCCATTAGCAAATAAGTCATGAAAGGTAGAATGAAGAAGTGGACAATAAAGTTACGGCACCATTTTTTGATTTTGCTACTGGTGTATCATCTATTCAATACAAGAACGCTGCACTTGAAGAGAAATGGCAAAGGAAACAAATATTATCAGATTTCTCTTTCAAGATGGCTATTGCTGAAAATCTCATGTTCAGCACCACTGAAAGAAAGATACACAATCCAGATAGATATGAAAAGGAAGGCAATGAAGAGGAAAGTGAAGAAACGGGAGAGGACAATGAAAAGAAGAGATTAGTTCAGCCAGTACCACCAATTGCCGAAACATACAAATGTGCTTTGCACATGCCAGAAATGGGTATCAAAAAAAGAACAGATAAAGATGCAGAGGAATGGGTTGTTCAATGCTAATGAATGTGAGATGTTTTGAATGTATGGTGTTTTTGTGCTTTGCATTGGAAAGAAACTGTTTCAAGAAGTTTCATACTTAATAAGAATATCCTGAAATTTTTTTAAAAATCTGTGAAAAGTTTATGTAATTTTTTATTTATTATATTTTAACAATTTATATTTCAACAAGAATTTGTAATGAGACAATTGTAACAATTTTGTGAGTTTTCTGTCATGGGGAGGAATGTATGTCATGCAATAAGCAAAAATAAAGTAACATTTATTTTTTCATTGTGTGGCAGATTACTTGTTAGCAACCCAATGTATTTATTTTGTCCTTCAAATCCTATATGTATAGAATATATACAAGGATATTGGACATGGATAGGTATTTACAAGATAAAATACAGTTTGTATTGCAATCCTAAGGACTAGATATTGAAGTAATTTAGCAAAGATTCATACATACAACAAACATTACAGGGAACATACAAAGTAGAATATTAATAATGCATCTTTATTTTAGTTGTTTGGCTTTTATATATTCTGTCAGACTGTAAAAGCAACGATCAATTAAATATGACTTTACTTCAACCTTAAAACTACAGAGTTTACCTATTGATTTAATATGGTTAGGTAGATTATTGAACATCTTTATCCCAGTATGTAGAGTGCTTTTTTGGCACAATGTTGTTCTCACCTGTTTCATATGAACATAAGATTTTTGCCTTGTATTGTGTGTATGTATATCTTCATTTATTAATAAGATACCTGGGTGTCTATATTGTTTGATGAAAACTGATGTTTCGTAGATAAAAATGCAAGGAAGAGGAAGAACTGACAGTTTTTTGAATATGGGTCTGCATGATTTCGTATTGTTTACCCCTTCAATAATTTTTAGTATTCTCTTTTGCATCCTGAAAAGTATAATATTTGTTGTTGTATTGCCCCAAAAGATTATGCCATTTTTAATTACAGAATGCACATAGGAGTAGTATACATTTAACAGGCTGGCTTTGCTGCAATAAGTTTTTAAGACCCGTATCATGTAACAGGTTTTGCTTAGTTTTCTTTGCAAATATTCAATGTGTACCTTCCATTTTGTGTTGTTCTGGAGCCAGAGTCCCAGAAAATTCGTGCTGTCAACACTTTCAAGAACTCTGCCCCTAAGTCCTATTTCTATGTTTGGGTGGTGTCTTCCTTTCACATTATAGATGCTCAGTGCTACTGTCTTTTCTTTGTTTATTATTAGCTTGTTGCAGCTGAACCACGGTTGTACACTGTTCATTGTTTGGATAGCAGAGTCTTTAAGTTTTTCATCTGTTTTACCACTAATAAGGAAGCTTGTATCATCTGCAAACTGGAGGGTAGTTTGGCAATATTTGTTGTACATAAGATCATTGACATAGAGGAGAAACAGAATGGGTCATAATACTGATCCTTGAGCGTCACCATATTTCACATTTTCATATCCTGAATAGTAGTAGCTGATTTTGTTATGGTCAGTATATTGCACTTCAACCACCTGTTTGCGACCACATAGGTATGTCTTGAGCCACTCATTGGATATACCTCTAATTCCCAATTGGTCAAGCTTCTGCAGTAGGGCATTATGGTCAATGATGTCAAAAGCTTTAGATAAATCAAGACCTATGCCTGTCACAAACTCACTTGCATCCAGTTTAATATAGATTTCATTAAGAAATTCAAATATTGCACTTTCAGTAGAATAGCCATTCCTGAAGCCATGCTGTGAAGGAGAGAGAATTTTATTTTTATTTAGGAAATCAGACAGTCTCTTATAAAAAAACTTTTTCTAAAATTCTTGAAAATACAGGCTTTAGGCCTATTTGTCTATAATTTGAAACACATTCTGGATTTCCTTTTTTGAACAGTGGTTTCAGTTTTGCTGTTTTTAAGCATGAAGGGAAGATTCCTGATGCCAGTGAGCTGTTGTACAAGTATGTCAAGGGTTCAGCTAAGGCAAGACAACATTTTTTTAATAATTGTACCTGTATTCCATCAGTTCCACATGAGTACCCTGTTTTCAAGGTTTTTATAACTGATAAAGTTTCTTCAGTATTTGTGGGTGAAAGGAACAAAGATGTAGACACATTTCTCACACTATTGCATGATGGAGGTGATATTTTGTTGTGTTCTTCCAGTCCACTCACCAACTGTTCACTTACGTTTGCAAAATATTTGTTGAAGGTCCCTGCAATTTCTGTTGGCAAGAAATCATTTGTCCTTCATAACATAAGTTCATATTTTTATACTGTTTGGTTTCACTTGTTTGATTTTTTATAACTTCCCATATAGCTTTAGATTTGTTTTTTGAATTTTCAATGTATTTGTCATTTGCCTTTGTTTTAGCTTTCCTTACAATATTTTTCAGGATCCTCTTGTAATTCTTCAGGTACAAATGAAATTCATGAGGCATGGTCTGTGTCTTTGCCATATCATGTAATCTTTTCTCTGCACAAGAGATTCTAATACCTGTCGTAATCCATTTTTTGTTTTTGAAGTTAGGTTGACATATTTGTTTTTTTAATGGAAATGCAGCTTCAAAGTATGAATTGAAGATTTCCATGAATTTTTCCAAAGTTATTGTTAGCTTTTTCACAAGTATACACTTCATACCAAGTTTCTTCACTTAGTCTCTGTACAAAAATTTTTATTTGTATGTTAGTGAATTTCCTTGCTTCTTTTACAAGTTCCTCTTTCTCAGGTGTTTTACTTGGGGTGTACAAAGCAATAAACTGTGCATAGTGATCACTGAAGCCAGTATTAAGATTTCCGGCACAGAAATTGTGATTTACATTTGTGTTTATTAATATCTGATAAATTGTTGAGCTAGTTGTTGGTGTAGCTCTTGTAGGAGAGTCTATGGTAGCTTTTATGTTATATGTTTCCAGTAGGGTCATCAAGCTTTGCTGGTCTTTTGAGATTTCTTGAAAATCAATATTAAAATCTCCACATATGATAACTGTTTTGTTGAAGTTTTTTATAGTATTAAAACTGCTTCTTGTTGATGACAGAAATCACTTAAGTTCCCATCAGGGATCCTATATACACAGATGATTATTAATTTTAATTCAGAGAGTTCAACTGTGGATACTTCAAAAACTTTCTCTTCAGCTAACAGTTCAATGGGTTTTATGTTACAATAATCAATGCCACTTTTAACAAATATACATGACCCTCCATGACTGGATGTAATTCTAGAAAATGATGATAAAAGATTGGAGTCTGCAAGTTTTGTGACTGACATTGCATCTTTAGGCAGCCAGTGTTCAGTTATACACATTACAGAAGCGTCTTTAAGCTCATCAGTACATAAAATTTCAACTTCACTTAATTTGTTAAGCAATGATTGGACATTTTGATGAATCAGCATGAAATTAAAGGATTTGTTAGGCTTTGGCATAATGTTAGACTTTGGCATATTTAATTGATCACTTACCTTTACCTTGTCAATAAAAAATCATTCAGGTGTGCTGGAAGTACTGGTTTTCTTTTCCCGACTGCACCTAATCTTCTATTATCATCTGCAGCAGAATTTTCTTCTGTGTGTAGCTCCCCTGGTAGCTGTTCAGCAGCTGTTGATAATATTGCTGTTGGTGTTAGAGCTGGGTCTGCAATTGGTAGAGCTGTTACTGCATTCATTGTTGTTGCTGTGCCTGAATATTCTGAATATTGGAGGCACCTTGTTCCTTCTTTTGTTGTTGATATTGGTGAGTCAAGTCTTTCTGGCGTTGTTTCCTTCGAATGTTTGGAGGGCCAATCCAGGATGATTTTACTTTTGAGTGTTTGATGCCTCTTGATGATAATTTCTCAATTTTTCCGACGAGAATTTTTTTCTTCATGTTGTTAACGTGCAGTCCATGTAATGTGTGGAATCTGCGCCCTATATTGTTAACATTTACGAGTTATACATTTCTGAAATGTTTGCAAAAGTAATGAAATTTATTGGTTGGAATTGATTATTTCTTTATTTACGCATGACCAAGACGGTAAGTCATACCGATGGGGGATGTTCAGCACTAAAACATTTGTGTGTCTGTGGGTCGTACATGATTGCAAACTTCAGACATAGAAGCACCAGGTTTTGTGTAAGCGATTGTTTGTACACTGGACTGACCGTTCAGAAGGCGAGCAAATCCACGACCATAACTGTCTGCCATCACAACTATTTTCCTTTGTTTAGGTTTCTCTGGGTGTTTAGAAGGCCCACCGGCGTTATGGCCAAACAATTTAGTATCAGCGCTGGACAAATACTTGATATTTAGGTCACGCAAGTGTTCAGGTCTTTCAGTTTCATTTCCTTTCATAACAGTAGTTGAGTTGTTAGGCATTCTTTTGGATGTACCACTCCGCGTATTTGTAGTTTCGTATCCAGCTCGGAAGTTAGATTTGTCACATGCACAATGTTTCTTATCTTGCACAGTTGATTGCACACTGAACCTGCTTGTAAACGCGATATTAGGCTCATTCAATAAGCTTCGTTGAGAATGAGGCACTTTGTTTTTCACTTTGCCTGGAATTTCGCGGTTACTGTGAGGCAAGTTTGTTGAAGGTTCACTCTTTCCAGATGTAAGTTTTTTTAGTTCGCTCATCAGAGTATTAATGGTTAGTTGCAGACTGCTTACACGATCATTTAACTTTCGGATTTCATCACCACAATTCGTGCACACCCTGTTTTTATCGGTGTAATTTTCAATTTTATTCGCATGAACACTATGCATATCAACACTAGCCGCCATCTTGAACTCATCGTATATGACGCACGGCCTGCAACAATGTGTAAATATAAAAAATATATTGGCGAATATTTTAAAATCAGTGGTGCCAACCAACACATTAAAGCTTGTTTTGTCCAATTTGCTCTATAACACTGACTCCTGGTCTCTAGAGGTTATGACATCAGTGATCAAATGGAAATGTGTTAATAGTGAGAATAGTGAAGATGTTTTAGAAAATGTTGAAGAGAAACTATGAAGTTATGTATCTCTGTGTTTGAATATGCATACCTGTACCAGTTTCTTCAGTGCATCAGTACAGATTTTTATGAAGGATTAAACAGTATAATTTATGAGGAAGTTAAAGCGTTAGTGGAACTTGATTATGGGAAGGGCAATGAACACTTTCAGGGTTGGCTAGAACTGTGATAGGGATGTACTAGAGAGTGAAACTTTACCCCATCTGAAATCATTTAAACAGTGGGGAATAGGAAATTTTAAGAGTCACTTGAGATCTATGTGATAATGAAGCAGTGATGATATAATGAAAGATACACTGAAAAAGATACGTGCGACTTGCACCCAGAACAGTGGGAAGAGACAAGAAACAATTCGGAGAACTCAGAGAAAGCTGATATGCTTCTGAGTAACATACAAATGAAAATAGATGAAGTGAAAGATATGGGATTTAAAGAAACTGAGGATTTTCTTTTGTAGGAAGCAGAAAACCAAGATGATAATGATACGCAGGGACATCCATACATTCATATTGAAAATGATAATTGAGAAGATAACTGTAAGATTGACTCAGAGAATCCAACTTGTCGTATGTCTTAAACATTAAGACATTGAATAAAACACAGCCCAGATTTTTTTTGAGTTACCTGTAATAGAAATTAAACATAGTAAAATAGTGAACAAAAAAATATTCCTGTGATTTAGTACTAATAACATAACATTTATCTGTGGTTGCTTATTTACATGAGGAAATTATTTTGTGTACAAATGGAACTGTAGAAGCTAAAGTACAGTTTTCTTTGACAAACAAGGAATTACACTTTACTAAACCAAGGAGTGAAATTTTTTCTTAAATAGTATAAATAGAACTATTCACATAAGTGCATTATGGTAAATAGATGGTAGCAGTTACATAGAAGAAGAGGAAGCTAGTTTAAATGAGAGGTAACATCTAAGGTATTAACATAGTTTAGTGAAACCAAAGTAGATGGTGCTGAGAAAGTCAACCAGAATAAGAAAGAGGATTTAAGAAACTTTGTATGGGAGAACTGTGACATTCATAATGAGAAAACAGAAACAGTGAAGAATTACCAGTGTGAAACCAAGTTAAGATAACATGAACCATTTTTATTAAATCTTATGGAATCCCTATCTGTAGTAGGGAAGCTGCAGAAAAGAATCATGAAACGTTGAAAGCTGGAGATATCTAGAAAGGACTTGCAGCGAATAAAATAACACACATGTAGTATGTTAAAGACTTGGATGGACGAAACTTCAATTGCATTTATGAAGAGTCCTCTTAATATTAAATGTTATTTGTTAGAAGTCCAAAATTGTTGACTAAATATTTATAGAAATGTTTTAAGAAGAGAACTTCATATCAAAGCTGAATTTACTTGTCACAATTTTATGAAAAGGATGGTTTCTACCTACCGTATACCAGAGGTGCTGAGTCGTATGCAGGCCTTAATGAAAATGAAAGTTGGTCCAAGGCTGTGTTTCAGCTGTGACTAAATTATTAGTTCTTCAATATTTTCATGTCCACTTTTTATTTGCATTTCATCCACTTCATAAGACATATCACAAATATTTCCCATAAATAACTCACAATTTGCATAACAAAATTTTGTGCTTAAAAGCTATTTGTTCACACCATTCATAGCAAAGAGTCTTCAAAAACTAATGGCATATTTGGCACTGGAATTACAAAGTATGTCTGTGACATATTATTCAATATTCAGTAGTTTAATACTAATCGAATTTCTGCTTTTAATGTTTAACAGAAACTAACGTTAATTGATGTTTTCAGAAATGAAAGTAATTTGAAAATATTATGGAAATAAATGACACTTATGGAAGTGTCAAAATAAATTAACTGTTTTCCAAAAATATATATGTTGGTGTACATCATAAGATCAGAATAATATAGATGGGTAAAATGAAGACTACAAGTGACATTTTCATAAGAGACATTATTTTTGAGTTTATAAAATAAAATATTGAGAACAGTTTGTACTTTGACATTTTGTAGCATAACTCGATGATGCATAAAAATGCCAATATATACTCAACTAACTTTACAGATTGCTTAAACAAAATATTAGAGAGTAACTGGCCATCCTAAAATAAAGATGAACTACAGAAAAAATTTAAAGATGTAACTTATATAACTAGAACTTAACTCAGGTTTTCATCAGATATCACTTGAAACCAATTCCAGAAAATACACTGCTGTTCTATAAGGTGGTAGATATTATCAATACTTTATTGTATCTTGCAGAATTAAACATTTCTACTGCAGAATTTTTGCAAGGCTTAGATTTTGTTCTGGAGAAGGAATTACTTGCAATATTGTTTATTCATATAACTGAAATTTTAATTAGAGGCAAAAGCTGGAAGAGAATTTTGAATTAGTAAGAGAGGTAGAGAGAAAGTTAAGGAAAGGGGGTGCTGGTATGTCATTAAAGTTGAAAAAGAATAAATTTGCTTTCAAACTGTTGAAATTTATTCGTCCCAAATTTATTAGGAAAGAATTTTGCTCGAAATTGATAAGAATCTACTCATAGTTAATTTCATACCCCTAAGTAAAAAAATAGTTAAAATAATTTTTTGTGTTGTTAGCTAATTGTTTTAGAAAATGAGTAAGAACTTGTCTGAATAATCTGTTAAAGGAGAATGTGTTATTGGAATGGAGTAATTAGTGTCAACAAGCCATTGATGAAATTAAAAGATAGTTATGCAGAGTTATAGGCAGACCAAATTTGAGATCACCATTTTGCCCAATGACAGGCAGTAGTAATAGTGGAGTGGGGGCTCATTTATTCCAGGAGAAAGTAGTAAAAGACAGAAGAGAGACTCGTTAAAAATATTTACAAGCAGAACATCAGAAAAGTATAAGAATAGTTACACGGTGACTAAAAAGAGTTATTGGCATTACATTGAGCTTCTACAAAGTTAAGAAATTATTTACTGGGACATAAAAACTATTGCATATTTTTATCATGAGGCTTTATGTTATTTGCATTAGATCAAGTTGTATCACAGTAGTAGTGTAAGGTGATGGGAACAATTTGATTATGCAGTAAAACACATAAAAGTGAAAGAAAATCTAACTGTAGATGCATTACCTAGATTACCAGTGTGGCATGAATCTGAAGAGAGTAGGAATAAAAGAAAAACTGATTTCAGGATTATGTATGTAAAAGTAATCAAAAATGGAAAAGAAATCATTAGAATTTTTAAAGTAATAAGGAGAAACCAAAACCACTATGAAATCAGGAAAATTGTAAAATGGGAAAGAATGGAAAATAAAATGTGGAACAATACTTTAAAGTGTACCTGGGAGTGGCAGTCCAGTTAGATTAATGGAAGCTGTGTTGGCCAGAATGTTATATAGATAGTTTAACAAAATATATACATAAAAGTTATGGCCAATGTGGAGCTTTGCACTGTATCAAATTTTTTTATTTTATTTATTTATTTATTTTATTATCCATCTTAAGGCATTAAAAAATGCAATTGATGTCATCATTTGTGTACATATACAGTTTACATAACAAACAGAAATGGTATAATATATTGCAGATCATTATTGTCTAATAAGATACCAAAATTTCTCCTTGATGTTGCACAAGGTATTTGCATTATATTTAAATGTATAAGTTTAATGTAAGTGAAACTATATTAGTACCGGAACTTAAGAGCATCTTTAGCACACATTATAAACTCTTCTATTGTATAAAAAGATTTTTCTCTAAGCCATTTCTTTGTGACACTTTTAAACTCATTCAGTGACACATTATGTGCCCCTATTGGCAACATGTTAAATAGTTTTACTCCCAAGTAGCTGTAGCTATCTTGAGTTTTTCTTAGTCTAGCAACTGGGATGTCAATTTGCTGTTTTATATGTGTGTCACGGTGATGGATAGACTGTCATAGTTTGTGACTGTGTTGGTTTTCTTTTGTGTGTATCAGACAACTTAGTATAAAGAGGGCTGCAACTGTTAGTATTTTTAGATTTTTGAAATATGGTCTACAAGACATGGATGTATCTGACTGCCTTCTTTGCCAAACGAAAACTTGTTTTGCTCCGGGTGAGCTTCCCCACAACTAAGTGGCATATGTTAAATGGTACGCTCAGCTGCTCGCGAACTGGGGCTAGTTCCACCTGCGCTCGCACACAGCACGCACACACCCTACCCATCCTACTGCTAATATCTAACAACTCCGCGAATTTATACTCTACGGCTATCAATAAGCAATATTACTCCTCTCAAATACGAGAAATACGCAAGGATCTTATGTAATTAAATATGCAAGCACACAAACACTCGGAAATAAATTCAGAATCAAACTACAAAACAAATATGATAGTTAAATATCCGACTCCCTACTGCACTGATACTTCACCAGCGGCTGTGCAAGGCTTCACAGGAGAAATGGAAATGGGAACTTTCATAACCCAAAGTCAAAACTGGGAACGTAGATCTGAGAGGCAAGAGTCCCACCAAATGCAACGCCAGAATGCAAGGTCTAGCAATTAGAGATCACTGGATCTCAAGTCCAGAGATGGCGAAATAAACCGGTGTTGAAAAGGGCATGTTATCTTAAAAATTCTGTGGCTATCTAAAATTCGGCAAACAAGCCACAAATGTTCAAGATGGAGCGAGGTTATAACAAATAAGAATAAAATGAAGAATATTTTAAGCAGCACAACCGAAAGATGGCGCATGAAATGTAAAATGTGTAAAGAAATTTGATAATGAGGATTTGCGGTTGAAAACTTTTTTTTGGGAAAGGGAAGCGAATGATGGAATGAATTTATGTTTGTTGAAAGATTCTGTGATCAGAAGAGAGGCTGAGGTGGATTTGAATTTAATGGAGGTGGAATGTATAATGAATTCTGATGAGGCACTAGTCAGTAGTAGTAGTTATAGTAATCTAAGTGAAACTAGCGTAGATGATTTTGTATCAGAGGAAGCAGATGAAGCTATCTCTGAAGGGAGCGAAGCTCTAGTCTCATCTGCTGGAGATGAATTTTGTGATGTATTGACGGAAGTATGTGAAGATATTTTTTGAAGAAGGCACAGCAATAGTCTCGTTAGCTAGCAATGAGTTTTAATATGTACTGGCGGATGTGGTGGATTTATTGTTAAAGAAGGGTAAATGTGATGTTTTAGAGGCTGAAGTTGCGAAAGTCGAGGCTAAATATTTAGATATCTCGGAGGAATGAATTTGAGTATTTATTTCTATTGATGGAAGTGAACCAAAGGCTCTTGATGAAAGCACACATTATGAGTGGTTTTTGAAGGATGCATGTGAAAGTAAAAGGTTGTATGGTGCATCAGAATACAAAGTGTTGGAGGCACCTGATAGGAAAGCAAATGTGAAGGAGAAAAGGTTGGATCTGTTTTTGGCGGAATTCACGTGTATTGCGAATTTTAATGTGAAACGATGCAGTAGCAGCAATTTATATGGTGTATTGGCGGAAAGAAGCTGATGGAGTTATTTGTGATGAATCCTATAATGTATCAGTGGATGTTTTAAATAAAGAAGCTTATTCGTTATTAGTGGCTGTTAATGAAGTTAATTTTGATAAAGGTTGTAGTATTTTGGCAGAAATAAGAGACGATTTGCTTAAGAGACATAAATTTTTAAGTTGTGTGATTAATTGTGAGAATGTTTCAGCTACTGTTATTGTTAATTCGGAGAAAGGAGACAGTATATTTGATTACGAAGAGGATGATGAAACGATGAATTCAACGAAGTAATAAGATGCTACATATGATTTGGATGTAGATCAGGAGAATCTCGGGATGGATAGTGAAACTTATAGTTGGTCTGAAATTCTAATGTGTACTATAAATATGGAGGAAAAAGGAAGGGATATTTGAAATGATCTTTTGAGGGAACAATGTTCAGAGACACATGAAATTATAAATGTGCAGCCCATATGTAAAATAACTGATGTGGATAAAGAAGGAAAGTGGTCATTTCTCAAATCTAAAAATGATGTTCCAACAGTAGTCACAAATTATGTATGTGAACATGAGTCCGTTTATGAAGAGAGAAAGAGGGCTCGAATTTGAACGATTCAAAAGATGTGAAAAAGTGATTTTCAGAATATACTCACACTAGTAGTATTAATGTAAGTGACAACGATGCCAGACTTGGAGCTTGTGAATGAAGAACTTAGTGTGGAAAACATAAATAAAGATATTTTCATGATAGTTATAAGAATTTTGGGGACTATATTTCTGTTTTGTGTAAAGGGTTATTTGATATATATAAGGTGCAAAGGATAAATAATGGAGGCATAACTTAGTACAAGGAGTGAGTTAACATTGACCACATAACCCTTGGTGGATGGAGGTCGGTACACAGTAATTGGTTGTGTAAATGAGGAGTAAATTGTGTTGTATGGAAATTTGGAGGGGAGGGAATTTCAAGAAGTTATTTAAATGTGTTACGTGTAGTATTTTGGAAGGGCTTCAAATGTAATATGCGTAGTTTATTTATAGGTATTGTTTGCACAAAATTTGGTTTGTGGGTGTCTTAAGATCTGATTAAAATTGTAATTGCTTGTGAAAGTAAAACCCGTAGTTAAATGTAAAGCATGAGCTAAGTTTTGGGGTGTATATTATGTTGAGTAACCCTATAATATACGTTATTTTGGAACGGTTTTTGAATAGTTTTATGTATGAAAAATTTCGTGCAAGTAATAGTTAAAATTCCGTGAATTTATGTTCCTGCTATCCGATGAGTTAGAAATGAAATGTACTTGTGCGATTTTCGCACAAGGTAGTACTAGTTTTAAAGTTTCTAATTAGATGTGGAAAAATTTTAGGGAAATTATAAAATGTTAGTTGATTTATGGTTTAAAACAAATTTCATAGCAACAAAGATGTGTTTTCTTGAGGGAACATGGGCAGAATGCTTGCAATGTCGAGCTGAATAAAATGCGTTTTTCATATTCTAAAAAACAGTTTTAGCTTGCTATCTTGTTTGTGTATCGATTCTCCTGGGGAGGGCGTACAGTGCCTGATCCAAGGGGATTCAAGAAGTCATGTGACTGCTGTAACTACACCACAGTCATATTTCGACCGCTATCAGCTTCACCACTCATGATGACTGCGCATTGATGTATGTTTCGGCGAAGTATGAGGCCAAGGCCGCCAAGAATTTCGGCACAGGCGGTTGTACTACAAACAATCTGAATTTAGATGCCAGAAATCCGATTATGAGCTGTGTCTATGAAAGTGGTGTGCCACTATGTGGTCAAAGCAAAAGGTGCTATCAAAGCAAAAGGTGCTATCAAATGAGAACTAAAGAGCTAAAATCTTTGGAAAAGATCGAGAAGTCCCAAAATTACATAAAACCTACATGTTTATTTTGGTATTTAATGAATATTCTATAATTTTATAACTTGCATTACATTCAGAAAATTTAAGCTGATAATAGATGTTACGCCACATCGTAGGAAGTACATGCAGTTTCATATACCACCATGAAGTTACTTATTCTGTTGTTCTAACATGCAAGTAGGGTATTCCATTTATTATGTTTGTATGTATATGTTATGTATTTCACATGTGGTGATACTTAACTTGCCAAGTTAGCAAACAATAGTACCACATTCAGTGAAGGTCTGTAACATTATGGAGATCTAGGCAAGCTAATCAGCCACCTAAAATTGGTATGGAGTAAGGTGAATTTGTTGCATGGATAAATGTTAGTGGGCCCAGGGCACCAGGGCACGCCACAGTCAGCCCAGCTACTTGACTGTTCCTGGTCATCCAGGTGAAGAGACAATGAGCTTGTTACAAGAAATGGGTAAATCCAAGAGCTGGGAATTTGGACAGCTGATGATCATATTTCTTTTGTGCAGAATATGCTCCAGGAAATAGCGGAACGTCAGACATCCTTAAATATGGCTAAGTTACAGCTCTTTGAGATCTGACAATAACTCACACAAAAATTAATAGAAATCTGAACACATTTGCGATCTTAGAGAAATGAGGCACATCCAGTGACACAAGAATAGCTCAATATGTTGATAACTACAGAAGTAAATATCTCACAGCAAATAAACATTTTCACAATAACTGTTGGAATTAACAACTGCTAATCGGTTCATGCGATTTCAGCAACCCTTATCTTAGATGATAGCACTGAAATATAAATATCACTCCTGAAAGCTACATATCTGAATCGATTTTATTTATAGATTTACGATGTCTTATACATCTTTTTCATTATGCAAATGTTTGCCAGAACATCACATTCTCCAAATTTACAAAGCGAGTGAATGTAGTATCAATACTTCATATTTTGTCGCCCTTGTGATTTTATTTAATGAGTACTTTGCTATTTTGCCAGTAACTGTACTTAAATGTTGATTGCAAGTGCTATTAAAAAACTGTTCTAATTTAAAAGCGGTCAATTAGATATGTTAGTGGACATCATCTTTGTGGAAGAATGTCGAAAGACACTTCTGACAGGCAGTCCTAAATAGTTGGTGAAACTGTATTTAACGATAATTTGTTGTCGTTCAATGTGAGCATACTGGCACAAGAATTTTACTTATTTAGTTTTGAACCAATAATAATATGTAGGGTCTATATACTCATACATTGTAAATGTTCTGTATGTTACCAAGCGGTTATAAAATTTCTTTTGTTTATAACATGCTACTTAAGAGCATGAAAGTAGTCAGGTGGGTCAAATCATGTCTGTAGAGCTTGAGAACGGTGTATTTATGGTGAGGATGGCGTTCAGCCAATGAAAGGTGCATAGTGGTGGAACACTGCTGTAGTCAAATGAAGATTGAAACTTTTCTAGGTGGATCCCTTAAGATAGCGATTGTGGGCACGTTATGACGAGCTTTTGAAGTAGGCAGACCACCCTGAGGTAACGTGTTTGATTCAGTGGTATAGGTGACCGATTCTGGGTGTTGACTGGCCACTACCATATTTTAGCTTCTGAAGGGTCTTTATACTTTGAAAGATCTGAATGTGTTCCAGAAAAAGATTCTAATTTTTTCCACTTGTATTAAGAATGGAGGACATACAGTTTATATGTTGGTATTCTTCGTATTGCATGTGTTAATTTGTAACTCATCATGTTGAACTATGACCTGTTTTGAGCTGTAGAATATTTCATCTATTGTGATCAGGAGATGGACTCCGTTTTTTTGAGCCCTTGCTAACTATTTAGTTTGGGTGTTTGCTACCATTCTCATATTGCTCACAACTTAACTCCACTGCATTTTATAAGTGTGTTTTCCGTCTGCATTTTAACTGAATATTGTAGGGCCAATTCTCAGTTATTTGATATGTCCTTTCTGGAATAAATATTATTCAATATAAATCTTTGTTGTCTCTATCAATTACAGTTATTAGAATAGAACCATTGTTGTGAAATTATTTACAAACCTTTTATTCCGTATTTCTGCGTATTATATTAAATCGCAATTCTAGACATTGCATAGACTATTTGACTGCAGGTTCTCAGTTGAAAATTTTCTCATCACTTGATTGATTGTGTCAATGCCCCCTTTAGTCTCACTACAGTATAAATTCATGACTGTTTTCGTTTGAGTACTAGTAGGTGAACCAACTGCAACATCATAACATTGAGTGACAGCAACAGAAGATTTCTTGGTTTTTTGAGTGGGGCAGGGGGGGGGGGGGCGGTTCATGGGCAATATAGTAAAAAATTATGATTTGGATATTTAAAGTACTACAATCACCTGAAACAAGTTTACTGGAATGTGATTCTCATGTTGAGATGTCTTTCAGTTCTTAAGGTATAAGCTTTCTATTTGCTTGTAATGCTTCCACAAAAGTTAGCTTGTGAATTCTTCACAAATTTTCGGCCAAATCAACTGAAGTGTAAATCTGTCTGTGGTATATTGCGTCCTGAATTACTTGCAGGAACAACTAGGCGTTTCACTACAGCTACAGCTAAATCTGATTGTTGTAGAATTTCATTTTTCTTCCCTGAGTATGGCTCCATGCTGAGAGTGTATCTGGTTTTAGAGTCTGTGAGCATTCATGTAAGTATACCATACTCTCCAATACTTCGCGTATTGCAGCAAACTTGTCATATTCCCTGCACTTATTTCGCATTTCTCTGTCATCAGACCCTAATATTTTGCTTAGTTGATGGAAGCAAGTTCTACTCATACTAGCAGTATAAATAAACCTTCCTGAAGTGTTGGACCATAAATTAGGAGTACGTGACCTACAATCCCCTTCCTTTCCCATATCCTTTCCCATAATAATAAGTAACCTGGTATAGTCCATAAATTCATGTCTGTTTTGGGTAGATTCTGTCCCAAGTTAGTAAACTTTATTATGATGTTAATAATTTCTAGAGGAAAAAACCTTGTCAAATGATTCTCTTATTTTTCCTACATTACCTTATTTCTTATGCCTTCTCGCTCTTTCACAAAGTTTTATGCTCCTCACCTTCTGATGTGAGGATGTTTAGACGTAAAAACTTTTCCAGCGGTTGTAAAATACTTCTCACTGTCCTCACCAGCTGAGTCATAAGCTATTGCACGTAGCCAGAACTTATCTTCATAATCTTTTTGTATACAATCGCTGTCCACACCCTCAACCACAACACATTCCTCTTCAGTTTCATTCACCACTTAATAACTGTAGACAAATTCAGTTTCAGTATCTGTGGGTTCTTCTAAAATGCCTAACATTTCCCTCTTAATAAGAGAGCGACGGTATATTTTCAATCAAAATTGCCTCTAAAATTGGATAAATGGCACTGAATAAGAAGTAACACGAAACAATCAGAAGCCAAAGAGAAATGGACCATTGTTGAGATCGTTGTTGCTGTCCACACAGAGAAATTCAATGCCAGGAGGGCCTACAGTGCCGAAATGTTATAATTTATCAAATAAGACATTCGTTGTCAAGGCACATCAGTAGTGAGGAAAATCTGTGTTTTGGCGCACTTTTGATACCAAACAGATATGCAAATTAATTAAATAGTGATAGCTGATTGATTTATGAGCCCCTCCTACTCCCCTTAACCCATTGTTCTGCTAAGACGTTTATGAGCCTCTGAGGGTTGATTTACGACCTCCTAGAGAGCATCCATCCTTACGAGAAATCCTTCACCCCTCCCCCTCCCTCTCCTCCTTCCTCACTCCTCTGCAAGCTTCCAAACCTTCCCCTAACCGATACAAGCACACTTTCAGGCCTGAGTTATACGAATAGCTCCCTCCTACTCTATCAGTTTAATGACTAATTAATTAAATTCATCAATTAATAAATCCTCCTCCCAATGCCCGTTTCCCTTTCCCCTCCACAGCCCAGAAATTGGCGGGAAAAAGAGTCAGATGATTGGCTACTTGGCGGGGACTCGACTGCAGTGTATGGGATATTGTTGAAATACATTCTGGTAGACAGGGCAATGTGTGGAATATTGTTTGGCTCAAATGGCTCTGAGCACTATGGGACTTAACATTTGAGGTCATCAGTCCCCATGGAATATTGTTTACTTAAACAATTTATGGGATGCAAGGCAGAGTTTGGAATATAGTTTATTTATTTATTTAACGAATTTGTCAGGAAATTGACTACAGTGTATAGAATACTGTTTGTTTTAACATTTTCAGGGTGACTGGACAGTATGGAATGTTTTTCAACAACTGCAGCCCTTTATTATTCTGATGACACAAGGAATACCAGTATGAAACACTCATCAGACATAATTACATGGTTAAAAAACTTTCGATTGTGAATCCTACGCTGCCCGCCATCCTCCGAGTCACACTGTATGTCAGCCGCCTGACGTATTCCCGCACTCGCAGGCTGGTAGACAGGCCTGCACACAGTACCGGCTCATGCAGCACACAGACTGGAAAGCAACACTAATCCCCCAATCAAGAGCTTCAGATGGCAGCAATCCTTTGATGTTGATATTAACACCTGAGACATACCTGTTGACACACATACTCTCCTGTCTTTCTCTCTCTCAAGTGGATGCTTCCTGTTTGTATGAACCAATGTATGTAAGCAGATGCGAACCAAGATATTCACACCACCCTCCTCCCTTCCATCCCCCTCCCCATCCCCCAAAGCAACTCATGCAGACTATCATTTGTAGTCGGTACATCCCCTTCTTCTCACACTTCCATGGCTATGGAAACCTATAGGAGATGAAGCGAAGACCTTTGGGAAGAAGTAGGCTGTGTCTCTCATTTGCCATGGTAATCCCGTCTTGGTACTTGCAATGCAACTGTAAACTACTTGCCCAATTACGCAGTTTTGTGTGCTATGTGTCTGTGCGTGGAATGGAGACTGCCCCTTGCTAGTACCAGGCTTATGTATTAGATAGAACCAATGCATTAGCCAGAATGTATACTACAGAATTGTAGTTGTAGTACAGCACAATAGCTACACAGTAGAGTGTGGGGCTGTACTTTTATGTGGTTTCGGACTGGATGGTACAGTGCAGCATGCGAACAGTAGAGTATAGCACTGTACCCAGACATGGTTGCGGGCAGGGTGGTATAATGCAACAGCTGGAGGGAATGGTGTATCCAAGCATAATATCGGAATTGTGTGGTGCTATCTCTATGGGCAGGGTCCCTCCACCATGGACATCTTGCACACAAAATATCATAGTTAGGCTAGTAATTTATAATTGGACTGGAAGTACAACAAAATTTAGAATGTTTAACTAGAAGATCACGTGACCAGAAGTTCCGCCATCTTGGATCTTTAAAGTACAAAAGAAGGCTTGACAGCCACAACCAATTAGTCCTCTGTGGTGGTTGAAAGTGTCAGCATGGATTCCTCCAAAGTACTTAAAACGTCTCAGCTAATAGGGAGGAGGATGGGACATATCGACGAACGCTTTGGTTTATCGCTACTATAGAAGAACTTGGACAATGTTGTTTCTGACATAGTGCTTAACAAGAACAATTTAAATGTACCTACTCCTATTACAGAACCATGTCGCGACAACATTATGGCACCTAACATGTATGATCAGGTGGACTGTCAGGATCAATCAGATAAAGGACGATCTGTAATGTTAAAGAAGGAGATGTGTGGCTCATTTAACTATTACCTACGTAGTAAATACTCCCAATTCGTCACTAAAAGAAATAGTATCAAGGTGAAGCTATCATTTCTCCTCCACGGGAGCGATAGTGTGACAGCAAGAGGAATATTGGATAAAATCGGCAAGGAAGCACTGGAAACCATTTTGAAGAAATATAAATACCCTGTGGCTGTATCATATAAGGTGGAATTAGCTGAGGTTAAAATGGATGTTCTAGAGAAAGAGCTGCCTGGAAGATTGCAACAGCTTTGTGTAGACAACTATTACTTTCTGGATTTGGACATAACGCAAGATTTCACTTGGATTTCTTATAAAATTGAGATGTGCGACTACCTAATATCAAACCACAACTTCTGCATGGAAGGAGACGGCAAAGGAAGCAGAAATGTGATTGTAAACAGCGACAACGCTGGAATACACAGTATAACGTGGATGACTTGCAACTGTAGGGTAAAGGTATATAACAAATTTATATGTCAAATCAGAAGCCCAGATGTGAACAATGTTGTCGGCGACCACCTTACAGATTTCAAAAAGTGTCCACATACGAGACTACGATAAACTTTTACGTCCTCCTTTGGTAAACAACACGGTATTATCAGACTGGAGGCTACAATACACAACTACAGATTGGATTGTGTGTTTGACACAGTTCAAGACTATTTAAGTGTTTTAAACTCTAACAAACAATATTTACAACGTTCTCCACTGTACTCTGTGCCAGTCTCATCCATGTTGTGTCAGTTACCTAACAACTTACAACTGCTGTGTGGTGTTTAACAACGTTCTACAGTTTGCCTACTGTGGTAATGAGAATACCCAAAGGCATTTCCCACAAAAAAATTACGTCTTTAAGTGCAGTTCATGTGATGTGTGTACGAAAAAGAAAACTGTAAATCGAAGAGGTCGAAGCCAGAAACCGAAACCTGGAGTATATGGCTTAAAACAACTGCCATAAAGGAATAAACTTCATCTGGGAAAGGCTTACATATTGCTTTAAACACAGTGCATTTCGAAATCTGATTGCCACTGGGGTAAATAACATATCACATATCTGCATTTAGGCGTACTGTTAATAGCAATGGTAAGTGGCCTTACGTTGGAGTCCTGGACTCAAAAGATGGATTGGAGCACGTTTAGTAAATTAAAGGACACGCGAAAAATCTGTTTATAAACCACTATTCCCCTGGATCTATTTAAAAAGGATGGTTGGTTACTTTGTATCTAGTGTGCTGGACTGGCTGTTCTTCATTTAGCAATTGAACAAACGCTTGCACAGCTTAAAACCGACGGAATAACGATATTTAATGACCACACATTTGCAAAAGTTGTAAACATGTAGTTCTGTATGGAAACTCGACAAAAATGTGCGGCAGAAGAGCTGGTAGCGTGCACTCAGGAAGATGTTTAGTATTATAACAACAGTATTATGCAAAAAGTAAGAGCCAAGATTGAAATCTCCGGGTGCTCTCGTCTAGGAGAACTGCCGGAAGGGACAGAGATAATTATTAAAGCCATAAACGACATAGTTTACAAGAAAATATGAGATGTGTTTTGGAATTCGAGAACATTCCTTCTTTGTATCCATCAAATTACTGGTTGGAAAAAGAATTAAAAGAGTCCCATATAGATTTTCAATTATAAGATAAAAATTAAGGTGAATGCTCTTAAAACCACACCCAACAAAAAACGTGTACGGTATAAATGTACATGTAGAATCTAGTGAAGATTTTGTACAAGAATATTTGTTTTCAAATTCTCTCTACCCTGCCAAAATATACAATGAAGAAGACTGCTATTTAAGATGGTCTGGTTGTATGGGCTGCAGGCAGTTGGATGACACTGAAAAGTAGTTGAAACTAGGTACTTAAAGGCAAGCCAACCCTCCTTTCTTACCTATATGACGCAACAAGTGTTTCAAGCTTAGCAATTTTTGCCACGAAGACGCAGTACACCGTAGAAACTCCTAAATTTCAGCGCTTTTGGATCAAATAGGTAAGAAACGTGGACTGCCTTGCATTAGACTACCAAGTTTCAACTACTTTTCCAGATCACCAAACTATCCACTCTTCTGCTGCTTTGGCGTATAACTAAGCGAAAGACACATATGGATTACAATAGGCTAAATAGGAGATTATTTACGGATTCTTTACAGGGCAAGGTGTTCTTTCAAAACAATGGAAAAGTAGTTGAGACTAGGTAGTCGAAAGCAAGGCAACCCTCATTACTTGCTTATATGAGAACAATACAAGGTCGCTCTCTTGTTATTGATAGTCTGTAAGATGTGGTCCTCCTACAGTTAAGGCAATGGACTGTGCAAGCGACTTCGATCGCTGGCCACCTATTCCAATGGACCAAAACCTCTATATTTAATAGGATCACCACATATGTTCGATGTCAGCACACAGATGGTATTTGTTTTGGATACATCGAAAGGGAGGGATGCAGCAATATCCCATTGAGTTCTCTAAAGGGTGCAGTTATCAAAGTTTTTATAATTCATGGTTTTTCTCTGTTGGATGGTTCAAAATAATGAGATAGAGACAAAGTTTGGGTGACAGAAATGAATGCACCCTGTGGAACACAGATCCATTTCAAACTGCAGAACCTGTTTGTAGTTTGGAAACACGCTACATAGCAGTAGCAAAATCCTCATCCTTCTTCCAGTTTCTTGTGATCTGGAATTTTCCTAATTTTCCCAATAAGAAACATCACCATAAGGGCTTGTACTGGTTTTTCTACTGCCTCGTGTTGTAGAAGAAAGCTCCGTTTGGCACTGCCAGACACTTTGTACACGGTTGACAGACTTATGACAACATTTTCCCCTTTCCACTGAGTGGTCAAAACATGGTCCTGTCGTGTTAAATCAGCTTACCCTGTTTCTCGATGGGCTGAAGAATGTGGTAGAGATAGCGCTCTCTGACTTCCTCTCAGTTCCAACGTTGACTGGAACGATCACATGGACAAAGCTGCAGAGAGAGGGGAGCAGAGGTAGAGGAACAGTTACAAGATGCAGAGGGACTGTCTAAAACCACACTGGAGTTTTTCTGTGTGCGGCCTTAGGAGATAGTTTTGAAAAAGATGACTCGTTTCGAGACATGGGAGTGCAACTAATATGATTCACCAGTTACTATAACCATATATCTGAAAAGCCAAATGTATTGGTCATAGGATTTTGTATATTTCTTACTGCTTCAATCACGTATTGCATTTTTTAGTGATTCTTCACATAGTGCACCATCTACTGTGTATAATCATTCTCAATCAACCATCATCCTCCCTCACCTATAGCCCCATGGACATATCTTGGAACCTCTCTTACACTGTCTACATAGTGTCGAGATAGAATGAGCAGCAAATACTGTTTGTTAGCGTGGGAAAAATCTAGCAGCGGCATGAGGGAATTGCAAATATCGGCCTAATACCACGTTCCTTAGCCGAATCACTTTGTAAATTCGGTGATAAGGGTGATTTTATTACACGCTTGTACCACTGGCAATGTGCATCCACACTTTCGATCTGTTATTACACACTCAGCGATCACCATCTATATTCAGTGTCGCAGTATTTGTGTGGAAGGTCATTCAGAAGCAATACCGTACCTCGATTGATTAAGCAGGTATGTTTATGGCAAGGATATCGTTAGCAATACTTGTGTGTGCTGTGGAACAAAGACTACTTTTTGTGCAAGCGGACAGTAACTAGTCACTGTGACTGTTTTCAACAGCACAGCCCTCGTGTGAAGTGTACGTTGGAGGTGGTAGAATCCTTCTGTGGTCAGCTTCAAACGTAGGTTCTCAATAGCGTTCTTCGAAAAGAACATCGTCTTCCCTCATGAGATTCCCATTTGTGCTTCCTAATGAATGTAAACCGACTGCTAAAGAAGAAAAATTACTCGTCATGCAAAGCGACTCTTATGGTCAATTTAATTAACTGGCCCATCAATTTTATACGTGCCGCCCAGTGGGTGGGATCTCATTCGAAATTTGGAGCGGTAATGAGGCGTTTTTTGTTTCGTTGCAGTGACATGTTTTAACAAAATTTCAATCTCTCAATTATACAGGAACAGATGACCATCGTAATAAAATCAGATGTATTACCGAATTTATAAAGTGATGCATAGTATAAACCTGATACGCAGTGTGGCGTGGCTGGCAGCAGGACTGGTCACGAGGTGTTGGCAAGCAGAAGTCACGGATTAGCTCAGCCCGTGGAAAGCAATCAGGTACAAAGAATGTACCGACCTTTCTGCTCTTACCTGCTGCAGCCGGGGCTAGCGAAGTGGCCAGTGTGCTGGGTGAGTGGCTACAAAAGTGTGTGTGTGTTGTATGAGAAGATTCAATATGACAGATGTTTGCACTGGCCAATTATTCCATCCCCCCCCCCAAAACACACATGAATTGATGGGTTAACTGCTTGGTGGTGATAGTCCCTCTGCCCTCTGACCATTTGGTACTGCAGGGACGTGGATGTGAGGGGATGGTTGTGCAGCTGCCGGCGTATCCAATATATGTGTGGGTTTCTCCTGACCAGAGTTCATGAAGCTGTGGGATGTCCCTGCCAGCAGTGCACAGCATGACTGCAGCTCCCAGCAGTTGGCAGATGGAGTGCCCTTTACAGTCACAAGTGTGTATGTGTGATTTGAAGGAATTAGTTTGCGATACATGACCTCTGTCTGAAGCACCACGTCACCAGGACATAACTGCAGTATGAGCGAGTGGTTCAGCAATCTCCAAAATCTATCCATGACTAGTACTATTACAGACTGTAGTTATGTGTGTCATATTTAGTGCTCCTCAATACATCACAGTGGACTCTGTCTTGCAGAGGTGTTTGTTGTTTTCTATATATTATCAAGCAGTAAACCTTTCCTCCTCCTTCCAAATGTAGCAGAGAGAAGCAATCTGAGAATTCTATTCAATCACAAAGACAAATTCCTAATTGGCCAATTTATTGTTTCTGACAGTGGCATTGCACGCACATGTCCACCACTTACCACAAATTATTTAAGAGTATAGCATGGAACTAAGCTGATATTTGAAATTTTCAGCTACCTCCAACATAATGGACTTGATACCAAATGACATAACTGTGTCCGTATCCACCAACAGGAGGCAAGGGGAAAAATTTCTGGAAGGGGAAGAGTAGGATTTGGAAACCAGACTGTTGGTATAGCGAATCCCATCAAATATACTAGTCTTAGCACTTATCAATATGATGCAAGGAGAAACTGGCTGCACACAAAGGATATCGATTTAATTAATTAGTCAATCTATCTGATAAGGTGAGGCAATATTTCGAAGTCATCCACAGCTGGGGGGCAGGGGTTTACCAGGTATCCGGTACTTTAAATGAGAATGCAGCCTCTCTCGGTGAATCTCAATGATAAAATCTTATTGAGTTGACAGGCGAGTCAATGCATCATTCTCAGGAAATGTTCCAGCAAGTTTCTTACTATCCATCTTCAGCTGAAGGCTCAGGTTCACATCTCTTCTGGGTCTTTAAAGTCGCTGGACCACATTCTTCTCTGCATCTTTAGCACCTGTCAGGTCAGTCAGGCACGAGTGGATTCTGTGCAGTGGTGTGTGGTGGTGGTGGGGCAGGGGGGAGTCACGGGTGCCGGGTCCCATCCTCTCATCTTGGTGTGGCCTGTTTATTCCATCAGCAACCAACATCCTGTGTCCATCAGTGTGCTCTTGTCATATTCTTGATAATGTTGTGAGCCATGTGGTGCTGAGTTGGAAGCCACTATCCCAGTTGATCATGTTACCATTTACTCAGATCTCCACTGCCTCTTTAATAATAGATTCCCAAAAACCTTTCACTCAACACAGCATCATGCCTTGTTCAAATTGAAACATGTATTCTTCACTGAGGCTGTGCTCGACTACTGCAGATTTTTTCTTTTGTCCAATGTGATATGCTGTTTTCCACATTCACAGGAGATATTGTAGACATCCAGTGTTTTTAGACCCAAGTTGTCCTTTACTGAGCCCAGTATATTCCTGATTTTTGCTGGAAGGTGTAAGATGACTTTGATCTTGTCCTTCTCCAGTATCCTGACAATCTTTGCCATGGGTGGCCCAGCATATGGGAGGAATGGCAGGCTCTTGTTCTCTTCTTTCCAAAAGTCCTCCTTTTGTTTCTTGCTCATCTTGAGAGCACATCTAATCTGCCTTTCCATGTTGCTATTCTTCTGGAAGATTTTGTTAAGGTGCTGCAGGTAGACTACCCTTAATGCATATGTCATCAGCTCTATGTACAAAGATAGGTTTCCATTGTGCTGCATGATGGCAACTGTTGATGTTTGAAGTACAAATCCATGTATGCTTTCTTTTGTTAATCTGACACTTTGACTGAAGATGGCAAGTAAGAAGCTTGTAGGAACGTTGCCAGAGAACGATGCAGTGACTCAGCTCTCAACTTGAGAAGACTTTATCATCTATTGCTTTGTTCATGATAACGGTGGGGTTACTATTGCACAAGAAGGATGCTACTTCCATCTCTCAAATGTGTTTGTTCCATCTGCTACAGGTTTCCATAGCAGTGGAAGTGTGAGAACAAAGGGATGCACTAACAACTAGTGCCAGGTCTGCATGAGTGGCGATGAGGGCAGCGGAGGGGAATGAAAGGGAGGAGGAGTAGGGGGGACATTTTGGTCTGTGTATGTTTGCATATATTGGATCACACAAACAGGAAGCATGCACCTGAGAGAGAGGAAGAGAGAGAATTGCCATCTCCTGAAGCTTTTGTTTGGGATTAGTGTGACTTCTGGTCTGTGTGCTATGTACAGGCCTGTCTCCTGGCCTGCATGTGCAAAAATACATGAGGCAGCTAGTACATGGTGCAGCCCAATGCATGATGGGCAGTGTAAGCTTCTTAGTGAAAATATTTTTAACAGTGTAATTATGTGTAATAAGTGTTTCACGGTAGTATTCCTTGAGCAATCAGATTAAAAAAGAGCCACTGTTGCTTAAATATTCCATACTGCCTTGTCACCCTCAAAATGGTTAAATAAAGAGTATCCCATTCACTGGAGCCAATTTTCCCACATATTCCTTAATAAAATAAATAAACTATATTTCAAACATTGCCTTTTATCCAATAAATTGTTGAAAAAAACAATATTCGACACATTGCCTTGGTAACAGGAACTGTATAAACAATCTTCCATACACTAGAATTGATTCCCCACCAAATAGCCAACCAATTGAGACTTTCTACTGCCAATTTCTAGGTGGGATAGGGGAAGGGAGAATGAAGGGTGGGAGGGGAAGGGTAAATTAATTGACCAATTTAGTTAATTAGTCATTAAGCTGATAAAATGTGAGGGAGTTCTGGAAATATCTCAGGCCTGTAAGTGTGCATGTATCAGTGAGTGGGGAGGAGGGGGGGGAGATAGGGTTGGAGATTTCCAGAGGAGTGGGGCGGAAGAGGGGGAATGGGGAGGACTGTGGGGAGTTTCTCAGGATAGATTATCCCCAGGGGGCCTTAAATTAACCTTCAGGAGTCATAAACTAGTTACCAGAGCAATAGGTTAGGGAGAGAGTGAGAGGGCCATAAATCGATCAGTTGTAACAATTTAATTAAGTTGCATATAATTTGATATCAAAAGTGTGCCAGAACAAAGATTATTCTACTACTGAGGTCTGCTACTAAGGAGGTAAACTTTAAAAAAGATCACCATTAGACTTAATGGCGTAAGTTTAGTGAAAAAAATTATATATTTATAAAATCTGGTAGAGGAAATAATAAAAAATCAGCAAACATTTTTTTCAGAATTTTAAAGTATGAAGTACGAGTCTAGAAAAAATATTTACAAAAGGTGGACCAAAAGTACCTCTCCCCTGGTACATTAGGGTTTAATTCAGTGTTCATATCGGTTTAGTTAGCATATTTTTAATGTTTAACTCTCGTTTGGTGTTTCGGTCTCCACACTGATTTTTGATGGTCTATGATTTTGAAGATGTTTGTTTTTAATAAATTCCCATTATTCACTTTTTTTGCCCCTTAGTGAAATACATTCTCACAGAAAAAAATTCTTTTATTGCTTTAGTCTGGCATCCACAGAAATAGTACTTCTCAAGCTACTCAGGTCTTTTTAGACCCTATGTATTTTAAGCTTCATTATTACAACAAATTCTGACAATATCAGTATGCCAACAATGGAGTGTGTATGGGCGCAGTTATAAAGAAGTGAACTCATTGTTGTACTGAACAATGGAATGAGGAAAAGGGTGAGTGTAAGTCATTGTTTTTTCCTATAAACAAGTGAAATTTCTGTCTTCACATTTTGTATATTTTTTAAGTTCTCGTTCTTGCAAGATGATGAGGCAGCAGACATACTGTTGCACGTATTTCACTGTGATGAAGTAGTTTTGGAGGATGATGAGCATGTTTCAGAATGCTGCTCTTCACTAGAAGGTGCTGATGATACACTAGAACAGCAAATGTTAAGCAGAGCAATTATGATGTCAAAGGGTAAATCATTTGATTAGGAGAATGAACCCATACCTCAACTGGGGTAGCATGCAGGACCAACAGGTTATGCCACGTCTTGTATTACAAATGAATACTAAACTCTCAAGATGCTGCTTCCTCCATCAATAGAAAACACATATTTTAAAGCTGAAGGAATGTGTTTGCATTGAGGAAAGTAGTAAAATTAGATGTCCTTGACCTAGATACTCACATAGGTCTGTTGTTATTATCAGGAGTTTGTGAGTCACATAATAAGACTATTGAAACTTTATGGGATGTGCACAAAGGTCACCCAGTTTTGGGAGCTACATCACTAGAAGCATTGAAAAAGATTTCGACTATTATTCGATTTGATGACTGTGAGAAAAGACTATACAGACGTGAACAAGATAAGTGTGCACTTGTAAGTGATTTTTGGGAGAGATGGTAGAGAAATTACCTAAATTGTGAAATACCAATATGTTTGTTTCTTTGGACGAACAACTCGTTGCATTCAGGGGAAACTGCCCTTTCCATCAGTATATACCTAGTAAACTGGCAAAGTATGGCGTCAAGTATCGGTACTTTGTGACAATGAAACAATTTGTATACAGAATATTCAGCCATGTATTGGGAAACAACCAGATAGTACCCCTGGAAAGAACCGAGGTCTAACAGTTTTAACTGACTTGTCTTATAGCTTCGAAGAACATAAAATTATCTCAGACACCTTTTTCACCACCTACAGGCTGGGATTAATGCTGATGAAGAGAAAAATCACAATGGTTGGAACACTAAAAAAAAGAACCCTCCATCCCACGAAAACTATTGTATACAAGGGGGCTCCTAGTTGTACATCAACATTTGGTTTTACAACAGACACAAAGCTTGTTATTACATCCGAAAGAAAAACAAATGCATTATTGTACCAAGCACTCAGCACCATGATGCAAAAGTCGGTGATGGCACTAAGGCAGAACATCAAATTATTTTATACTACAAACGAAAGGAAGTGTGGGCACACTAGACAAGATAGTGGTGAATTATACAGTAAAGAGGAAGGGAAACAAATGACCTATTCTCATTTTCTCAAATTTCCACATATCCACATATAACTCTTATCTGTTACACAAGGCAACTTACCCTCAATGGAAAGCAAACACCCTACAGCGAGGAAGACTATTGCTAGAAACTCTTGACAAGCAGATAATTGATGCAGATGTAAAGAGTTAAGAGATGAGGACTTCTTCCAAGAGGAAATGTGGCATGCGAAACTGTAGAATCTGCACCCTTCACATCCAATGAAAATGATCCTAGGAAGAAGATGAGAGACAGATGTCATCTACGTGGAAAAACTGATAAAAAACGTTAAGAGAAATGTGTTAAATGTAAAAAATTCACTTGGAAGACACCTCTTTACACACTATAGTGTAAAAACCGTTTTGCAGCTTGAATTATTAATACATTAAACTACCTAAATTAGAACTTTATTTATGATCCAATACACAAGCACGTAAAAGTCTACCTAGAGAAAACAGAAAAAAACTGAGTGCTTTTTGCCCCAAATATCTTAAGTGTATTTGCAAAATAAACACCATAGTAAAATTAAAAAGATTCACACATTGTACACATTAATAAACTTTTCGGATACCTCAAGAAACTGTGCACTAAGTATACCTTGGAAACCATTCAAACTCTCATTTGAGTTTTGGTTTTCATCAACAGCTATCAAATAGAAACTAGTTGACTGTTCTATACTTTTCTTGTATGCACACAATTACACTTAGACTTTTGAGTATGCTCTTACACAATATAATGTGAAAGTTTACTGGGATACCCTCAGGAGATGACTCCTATAAGATGTGAGCTGTCTCATAAGAGAGATTCATTCAAATCTAAGAATACATCATTCGTTGCCCTTTTATTCAGTGCACAAAGGAAGGACACCAGTGTATAGTTTCTAAGATGCTACTGTAATAAATCCATGCACTGTAAACTACATCACTGAAGACAAGAATCCTTTCAACTGGCCTATAGTGCAACATGTTAAACACTACATTCACTTTATACACTTTGAGAATGACTCTCGGCATACTTTACTACACTGCACTTTGAGCAGTTGTACTCCACAATTACCAGTTATGTAATTTGGTTTTTCTGCTCTATGCAGCTTTTAGTAACTTTAACACTAATTATCAAGGTGGAACTGCATTAAATAAACTAGCATAACACGACTATATACTGCTATAATTAGAGACAGGTAGGGTATGGAAGTTTAAAATGATGAAACATTTCATTCATCCATGGATCCAAGTAACCTGCCCTTTCTTTTTAACCTTTCACAAGTTATCCCTCTTCTTCCCAAATAAAGAAATAATAGTTTACTACATATGTTGATTTGATATACTATGATGTGCAGCTATCAGCAGTTGGCTACCAAGACTTCTGCCTCCTGTTCATAAGTAATGGCAAGAAAGTCTGTGCCATAATTTAATGCATTTCTCTAGCGAATTTTCCTTCTGATGTTGTTACACAGTAGAATAGTATATTTGGTGCAGCCAGAAAAATTTCAAAAGTTTTCCACGGCAATGGCAGAGGAAGATCAGACTGGGTTAATAACCAAGCAAAAGTCCAGCAAGAAAAACCTGCTAATCATGCTGTAGCAAACACGAATGTATTGTAACACCCCGAATGAACTAAGTGCTGAAGTCAGCAACATAGCAGAATGGCTTCATGATGATTGTGTAATGTGCAACCTGTCACAAGGGAGCTTAAGCCAGACACAAGAGTAGCTACTCAGAATACTAAGGTGGTTGAAAGGTCTCCTGAAATGTGAAGTTGTGAAAAACTGCAACAATCAAGAGAGCTGATCAGGATAAAAGCTGGATGAATGATGTCATTGCTTGATCACTGTTGGAGACACATGAGCCCATCCTATATAAATATTAATTCTTTTGTGGTAGTTCTGTTCAGTTTGCAGCCGTTCTGACGAGACAAGATGTGTATGTCAGTTGACCCTCTGCTCATTTAGTTTTCTCTGAACTTCCATGGAGTAGCAATTCCTGTCTGGACGGATGTAGTCATTGTGAGCTGCAGTGCCAACTATTGATTCAAGACTGATAGGAAGCTGTGGCCATTACAACCTGGCAAGGCTTCTGAAGGTCTCAGTAGCAGGATATGGGTGCACTTTATCATGAATAATCTTTTGCAAATGCCACTGCTACTGCACACTATTGTTCGTATGGCAGACTCCAAAGAAGCCCGCCTCCCTGTCCTGACAGGATGCAATGGCATATCTATACACAGCTTGAAGTACTCTGAGTAGAGCTGGTAGACATGTCCCCTGTGCACAGTCTATGACAAAGTCATGGGCTTCCTCTGGGCAGCTCCTGGTCACCTTAGGCAATGCTAGCCTCACCTAGCATTCCAGTACTGCGAGTTCGTGGGTGTAATCTCTGGTTGGCTTCTGTTTTGTATGCTATGGCCATGGACAGATCAAATTGCCGAAGTATGAAAGTGACTTTTCTAAAACCAGGAAAGCCTGCCAACCTGCCACAACTGAAGGATAACTCTAGGGAGTGATACCTATTGCCTGTTAGGTACCAGTATCGTAATTTATCTGTTGCATGAGTAACCATGATCATAAACTGGTACTTGCTATGTGTGGTACTTGTGGAAAGCCCAGTATTAAATACAGACATGAACTGCATCTCACTGGACTATGATGAGGTGTAGAGATTAGTTTTATTTTAATTGAATCAACTGTGGGTTTTTGGTGAAACGTTGTAAATTAACTAAACAAACACTGTTTTTAGCCTTCTTTCACAATTTATTATGAAAGTTATTGCATAACCTAGGTTTTGGGTTATGTACTCGAAAATGGGCTTATAACCCGCAGCCTAGGTTGTGCAATAGCGTTCATAATAAATTGTGAAACACGGTTAAAAACAGTGTTTGTTTAGTTGATTTGTTTTATAGTGTCCCTGGCAGAATACTTGCAGCAGTAGTCCGTCATAATTCTCGTATTTGTCAGATGGAGACAACACAAATGTCGGAAACACATGTGCATAAAGCAGTTGAGATTTTGAAGGGCACATTGTTAGAATGTAATGAAGCATTACAGAAAGTAATATACACCTCACGAGGCAGTTGCTGTCGAGTACAATCTGAGGCAGTGGAGGCAAAAACCATGTTGAATGTACCTATTCCTTTCGTAAATACCTTAGCAGCTTGTCTAGTGACTCTTGTTATGAGAAAAAGAAATGAGGACTTGTCTGTACTTATTATTGATTTAAACACTGCCGTTAAATCAGGTCATTGGTCAGATGTGACATACTTGTATTTGGTTCAGTTACAGTTGGCTTGTAATGCAGAAACATATGTCCTGTACCAAAAAGGATTGAATGAAGTGCAGGCATTTGAATAGCTAGATAATGGACATTACTAGCGGTATCACAAAAAGAACAGTGCAAGGTTTTTTTTAGGGAACAGCTTAATGGTCTGTTACGAAACTGCAATGAATCAATGGAACCATTTTCAGATAAAATTAGAAAAATTAATGTGCAGGCCTATGATATAACTCAGCATGTGGAAGAAGACAGAGTTATTCCACAAGAGGCAGAAAACAGTGCATTAAATGTGTTTTTGTGAGGACTTTCAACTGACATACCGAAAAGGTCAGAGTGGAAAACTCATGTGATTTATCTGTTGCTATCAGAGCTGCCACATACCGTCGGGAAATTATCATTCCTACCTGAGGATGAAACGACAGAAACGTGTAAAGTGAGAGATAAAATGTCGTTGATGAGGAGGTATTGGTCACGGTAAGCAGCAATGCCAGCAACCCCAATGTTACGAATGTGGTGAGCTAGGGCGCTGGGTGTGAGACTATTGAAGTAGGAAACAGGATAGACAGTGCTGGGACAATCGTTTGTTTAAAGACAAAGGGAATACCTCAACCCTTGGATGGCATTCATAGTAAAATACACTCCTGGAAATGGAAAAAAGAACACATTGACACCGGTGTGTCAGACCCACCATACTTGCTCCGGACACTGCGAGAGGGCTGTACAAGCAATGATCACACGCACGGCACAGCGGACACACCAGGTGTAGGCCGTCGAATGGCGCTAGCTGCGCAGCATTTGTGCACCGCCGCCGTCAGTGTCAGCCAGTTTGCCGTGGCATACGGAGCTCCATCGCAGTCTTTAACACTGGTAGCATGCCGTGACAGCGTGGACGTGAACCGTATGTGCAGTTGCCGGACTTTGAGCGAGGGCGTATAGTGGGCATGCGGGAGGCCGGGTGGACGTACCGCCGAATTGCTCAACACGTGGGGCGTGAGGTCTCCACAGTACATCGATGTTGTCGCCAGTGGTCGGCGGAAGGTGCACGTGCCCGTCGACCTGGGACTGGACCGCAGCGACGCACGGATGCACGCCAAGACCGTAGGATCCTACGCAGTGCCGTAGGGGACTGCACCACCACTTCCCAGCAAATTAGGGACACTGTTGCTCCTGGGGTATCGGCGAGGACCATTCGCAACCGTCTCCATGAAGCTGGGCTACGGTCCCGCACACCGTTAGGCCGTCTTCTGCTCACGCCCCAACATCGTGCAGCCCGCCTCCAGTGGTGTCGCGACAGGCGTGAATGGAGGGACGAATGGAGACGTGTCGTCTTCAGCGATGAGAGTCGCTTCTGCCTTGGTGCCAATGATGGTCGTATGCGTGTTTGGCGCCGTGCAGGTGAGCGCCACAATCAGGACTGCATACGACCGAGGCACACAGGGCCAACACCCGGCATCATGGTGTGGGGAGCGATCTCCTACACTGGCCGTACACCACTGGTGTTCGTCGAGGGGACACTGAATAGTGCACGGTACATCCAAACCGTCATCGAACCCATCGTTCTACCATTCCTAGACCAGCAAGGGAACTTGCTGTTCCAACAGGACAATGCACGTCCGCATGTATCCCGTGCCACCCAACGTGCTCTAGAAGGTGTAAGTCAACTACCCTGGCCAGCAAGATCTCCGGATCTGTCCCCCATTGAGCATGTTTGGGACTGGATGAAGCGTCGTCTCACGCGGTCTGCACGTCCAGCACGAACGCTGGTCCAACTGAGGCGCCAGGTGGAAATGGCATGGCAAGCCGTTCCACAGGACTACATCCAGCATCTCTACGATCGTCTCCATAGGAGAATAGCAGCCTGCATTGCTGCGAAAGGTGGATATACACTGTACTAGTGCCGACATTGTGCATGCTCTGTTGCCTGTGTCTATGTGCCTGTGGTTCTGTCAGTGTGATCATGTGATGTATCTGACCCCAGGAATGTGTCAATAAAGTTTCCCCTTCCTGGGACAATGAATTCACGGTGTTCTTATTTCAATTTCCAGGAGTGTAAATACTGGACACCAAATGCAGACAGAGAATGCTGCCTGTTGGGCACAGTGAACTGAACACAACATAAATTTTTGATAGACGTGGGGCTCAAGTGTCTGTCGTTAGTCTGGCATTTTAGGTAGGAAAAGACCGAAATCTCGACATTTAGGCTACATGGGGTAGGTGAAAATCCTGTAACATCATTAGGGACAACAATGCTCAGTTTTAACATTGGAACAACAAGATTTCAGGGCTAGCCACGGTGGCCGAGTGGTTCTAGGCGCTCAGTCTGGAACTGTGCGACTGCTATGGTCGCAGGTTCGAATCCTGCCTCAGGCATGAATGTGTGTGATGTCCTTAGGTTAGTTAGGTTTAAGTAGCTCTAATTTCTAGGGGACTGATGGCCACAGATGCTAAGTCCCATAGCGCTCAGAGCCATTTGAACTATTTAAGATTTCAGGGGCATAAGGAAGTGTCGGCGCATGTGGGCAGTGGGTACTGTGTGATCCTAGGACGTGACTTTATGCATAAACATCACACAAAAATTGACTTCTCATGGTATACAATCAAACTAAACTGCTACATTGCCACAAGATTCACCAATCATTAAGGTAGTATGAAATTAACTGTAGACATATGCACTAAAGATCAATTTGCATGATAAAGAACCAAGTTGAACAGTAACGTTAGTCTGGATAAGTGCTGTTGCTGATCCACCAGGAGAAGTATTATGCTCTGTAGACTCGTTAGAAAGCAACAATGCACTAGATAGCCATATTTTTTGCACACTGAATTGTAGTGTACCCCGAGATAGATAGTGATTGTACAGTTCTGGTGAGCATAGGTAAATCTGCTGTGAATGAGACAAGTCTGCCAAATGGTTTAGTAATTATCAACTTTTATATCAAAGAAGAAGATGAACTGCATAGGCCTCTTGGAGATCTTTGCCACAAACAAACCATCAACACATTCACAGTCCGCCCCGATAGCTGATTGGTCAGAGTGAGGGATTGCCGTCCTACTGGCCTGGGTTCGATTCCCGACTGGGTTGGGGACTTTCTCTGCTCAGGGACTGGGTGTTGTGCTGTCTCCATCATCATTTCATCCCCATCCGGAGCGCAGGTCACCCAATGTGGCGTTGAATGTAATAAGACCTGCACCAAGGCGACCAGACCTGCCCCGCAAGGGCCCCCCTGGCAATGACGCCAAGCACTCATTTCAATTTTTTTTTCAAGACATTTGCATTATCTGAAAAGGTGAAGCATTTGGAAGTAAGAAACAAAGAACTGTTTAAATCTAGTGGGACATTACCAGTGGCACTAGTCATGTAATATAAAGTACCAAAATAGAATAACATTCCAGTACACAGGAAACCACATAGAACCCAAAAACACCTGCCACTAATAATGGAGGAGTTTATCCACCAGCAGTTGGCTGATGAGATTAATGAGTATAGTGATACACTACACGAAACATAACAGAGACTGGACGAATTAGGCCAGTGTAAATACGTTTCTGTGATGGATTTAAAAACTGGCTATCACCAATCGGATATATTTCCTGATGGCTCGCTCAATAATGTGTTTACAGTTCCATGGGGTCATTACCAATGTCATACAATGGTGTTTTGTTCCAAAAATGCGCCAGCAACTTTCAGGAGGTTGAGGGAGGGAGCACCTAGAGGATTAAAAAAAGTAGTCTATGGTTTATCTCAATGAGAAAATTTTTTTTCTAAAAACCTGTACAGTGACTGGTGGTGTACAGCATGTTTGATGCTGAGCACGGATAAATGTCACTGCAGCAATAGCGGTGAATTATCTGATCATTTAATTAGTTAAGAATGTACACAAACTAATCTACTTTTTGCAGTATGTGGTTTGCTTGCTGTCACAGACAACAAAATAACTTAACCATTCCTCAGTCTTTGTAAGTATTATAAAAAATTCTCTAACGGTTTTGCCAAAATTACATTATTTGTTAAAGAAAGGAGAGAAGTTATAACTGGTCTACTGACTGTCAGAATGCATTTAATTAAGTTAAAACAGTCTTTAATTTTGAGTCCAGTATTGGTGTTTCTAACCTTTGAAAGGGAGATTATTTTATCATGCGATGCAAATAATTTAGCAGTCTGATGTATTTTTTTTCACATTATGTCGCAATGACTGCAATCACAGATCAACATGTAACTGCAGTAGCCTGTAACAAAGTAGGTGGATTCCACCCATCTCTTGTGTTTTTCTTCCCTGCAAACAGTAGGTTTCTTTCAGATATCCTCGATGCAATCATTTATATGGAATGTGCACTGTACCTAAAAATCTCGAATTCTGACTCAGGGCTTATCCATCTCTGCTTTAGTGTCTATGACAATCTTTCGGTTTTTAGAACCCATATATACAATGAGACAGCTAAGGAATGTAGTACGTAAGTGGTATTTGCGACTCCCTCACACCACCCCAACTAGATTATTATATAGTATTTCGAGCACATTCTGTCTCTATACCATGTCAGAGGTTCTGCGATATATCCACTGAGTTATAGGCGATGGCTGATTGAGAATGAACACAAGCAGTAAGAGTAGATGATGTGCCTATTGAGGTCATATGAAATGTACACTAGCTTTTTCAGATCTCTAGTCTTACGCTATCCACAAGACATGATGTCCATCATTTGGAATCAGGTCTTTCCATTCAAGCACATACCTGCGATGGATCACACCCGCATGTGAATCATATTTCTCACACTCTCATATCTCTAAATGAGTCACCTCCTTCGAACCTGTCTGCTACAGTAAAATTACAACCTCGTTTAAGTCACCCCCTACGCATCTTGCAGCCGCGCCCATTTCTACAGCCTTGCGCATGTGATCGTTCCATTTTAAGTCATAACTGAGCAGAAGTCAGAGAAAGACACATCCACCAACTTCTGCATCCCGTATAGAAACAGAACAACCTGAGTTAGTGCAACAGGAGCAGGTTTTGACCATTCGATGGAAATGCGCACATTGTAGTACAGTACATCCCCAAACTACATACAAGTACTACAGATCCGTGTCCATTCAAATCAATCAATCCAACATGCTATCATTGTTATTCTCTACCTCCCAACATAGAAAAATTACGAACTATAGAAGTACCATTAACTTCATCTGATATAGAAGTTATATAGGCACCGATGCCGATGCAATGATGCATAGCTGCGGTGGGCCTCCAGCGCAGAGAAAGGGATTTCGCAATGCTCACCCCAGAATAGCGAACCGTGCAGTCCTCCAAGCATTCATAATGGTATATCCAGTCCTTCACCAAATTCACAGCTCAAACTGCCGCTGCTACTGCTGCCTATTAAATACACTCCTGGAAATTGAAATAAGAACACCGTGAATTCATTGTCCCAGGAAGGGGAAACTTTATTGACACATTCCTGGGGTCAGATACATCACATGATCACACTGACAGAACCACAGGCACATAGACACAGGCAACAGAGCATGCACAATGTCGGCACTAGTACAGTGTATATCCACCTTTCGCAGCAATGCAGGCTGCTATTCTCCTATGGAGACGATCGTAGAGATGCTGGATGTAGTCCTGTGGAACGGCTTGCCATGCCATTTCCACCTGGCGCCTCAGTTGGACCAGCGTTCGTGCTGGACGTGCAGACCGCGTGAGACGACGCTTCATCCAGTCCCAAACATGCTCAATGGGGGACAGATCCGGAGATCTTGCTGGCCAGGGTAGTTGACTTACACCTTCTAGAGCACGTTGGGTGGCACAGGATACATGCGGACGTGCATTGTCCTGTTGGAACAGCAAGTTCCCTTGCCGGTCTAGGAATGGTAGAACGATGGGTTCGATGACGGTTTGGATGTACCGTGCACTATTCAGTGTCCCCTCGACGATCACCAGTGGTGTACGGCCAGTGTAGGAGATCGCTCCCCACACCATGATGCCGGGTGTTGGCCCTGTGTGCCTCGGTCGTATGCAGTCCTGATTGTGGCGCTCACCTGCATGGCGCCAAACGCGCATACGACCATCATTGGCACCAAGGCAGAAGCGACTCTCATCGCTGAAGACGACACGTCTCCATTCGTCCCTCCATTCACGCCTGTCGCGACATCACTGGAGGCGGGCTGCACGATGTTGGGGCGTGAGCGGAAGACGGCCTAACGGTGTGCGGGACCGTAGCCCAGCTTCATGGAGACGGTTGCGAATGGCCCTCGCCGATACCCCAGGAGCAACAGTGTCCCTAATTTGCTGGGAAGTGGCGGTGCGGTCCCCTACGGCACTGCGTAGGATCCTACGGTCTTGGCGTGCATCCGTGCGTCGCTGCGGTCCGGTCCCAGGTCGACGGGCACGTGCACCTTCCGCCGACCACTGGCGACAACATCGATGTACTGTGGAGACCTCACGCCCCACGTGTTGAGCAATTCGGCGGTACGTCCACCCGGCCTCCCGCATGCCCACTATACGCCCTCGCTCAAAGTCCGTCAACTGCACATACGGTTCACGTCCACGCTGTCGCGGCATGCTACCAGTGTTAAAGACTGCGATGGAGCTCCGTATGCCACGGCAAACTGGCTGACACTGACGGCGGCGGTGCACAAATGCTGCGCAGCTAGCGCCATTCGACAGCCAACACCGCGGTTCCTGGTGTGTCCGCTGTGCCGTGCGTGTGATCATTGCTTGTACAGCCCTCTCGCAGTGTCCGGAGCAAGTATGGTGGGTCTGACACACCGGTGTCAATGTGTTCTTTTTTCCATTTCCAGGAGTGTATAAACACACCGCAGAGGCCACTTTAAAGTTTGATCACCTACACTCTAGGCGAATGATCGTATCCCACAGACTACACTAAGTCACAAGAGAAGATCCCTCTTGTCCTGGTTGAAACACTGTTTTCTGACACGCTTTTGTACAATGCCAAACATTTCGTTTTTCTGCCACGATTTCGAGGCCAGTGTCATGTTCTAAGCTGACATTCAGAAGTTCTGATCCATGGCCTTTCACTGAAAAATACATGTGGCATGCTGTAAATGATATTCTTATGGCAGATAGCATAACACACCACACACTGGTTGATTTTAAATAAAAGAAAGTTACAACATAAGCAAACTGGAACAGTTTTACTGCATTAGCATAAGTCTCCGAACTACAATCCGAAGATGATTCACGAGCTCTACCTTTAGACTCGTCTCTCACACTGACGGAATAGCTCATGACTCTGCGTTCCCTTTCTACTGATTCCTCATATTGCACTCATGTACGCGAACAGTGTTCAAGTACTATCCACCCTAGAAGCTGCTGTCCATCCACCAAAACTTTTCCCCCACTCAAACAAGCGATATCAGTCAATCACTATGTGGTAACCATTGCACAGATGGGATGGAAAAGACACCATCCATGTACTCTAATAATAAGCATCACAGTTGATAGTGCGAACTATTTTACATTAACTTAACACCGCCCACTGATGTGACAGTATGTTTCCCCCATTTCAGTATCATAGCTAAACTACCCCTTCTCCACTTTGCGAGTATCAGTGTGAACATGGATAGATGACTGTGCAGTCCATCCATTCAGTGTTAATTCTCGAACAAGTAAATAATCAAAGTATACCAGACAGCGCTCCACATATTTCTATCACCTCGAGCATAGCTTTAATTTACAGCCTGTCTCTCTGCGTATGGGAGTCACAGAACATTCTCACTGTCATAGGGTAAAATTAGAGTGTGAAAGACGCTCCTCACACTGTCACTGACCGACCCACCCTGCAGCACCACTACCGAATTAATCTGCAACCGACCATAAGAAGACCACTACAATCCACCTCTCGTGAATAAATGGAGCTTTCCAAGTCGTCACCCATCTCGAGATGCGTTCATGTCGAGGAGCTTAGTACTCCTTATCGATGTATAGTAACAGATTTCAAAGTGGTGTGAAGTAATAACAGACAGTAAAGAAGAACAAGAAATGAATGATTTTTATAAGCGATGGAGCTTCAGATGGATGGAGTTCGACGCATTTTTATGTAAATCAAACAAACTATCAACTATAAAGTACTCTTCTAGAGTCTAGGATCGGTATATGGATGGTATGGTAAGAGAGAACATAAACACACGCACTCCTAAGGCTACAACTATCTGCACTTAAAACCAGCCTATAATGTTAGATCACCTGCGGTTCTGACTTATTAGATGTATGGAATGTAGCCTTGTTAATATTCCCGTGTGAGAAATGTATTTCAAGCGCGTGGCATACATCCTACTCCCAGCTTTCTATACGAAAAACCATGTTATCGCACCGTAAAACACCTGCTCTACATGATATGAGCACAATATATCTTTCCGGAGATTATAGTGTCCACTGTTCACATCCGAACACCGTTCAGAAACTATGCCATACCTGCATCAGACCTATATAAAATGATCGTTAGTAGCGGGGGATACATCCTACAAGGAAACAAATAAATACATAGCAGCAGCGGACGACATGTGAAAATTATGGATCATTCCATCACTAACTCTGTAAACAGCACATCTGTCAGGCAAGTGTGTACATGGGGATTGCAACACCTCACAAGCTCCTATCGCTAACTTAGTTATGACGTTGAAGTCTCGATTTTACACACAAGATGTGATAGGGGGGACGGAATACATCACATAAATCAAAGTTCGTTTAGAGGAATGTGTCAAGTTTCATCACACATGAGAGGGAAGTCCTCTGATGACCGACAGATTTACCGTTAACGATCGCAAGTAGACAGTGCTTTGAACCACATACAGAACACTTGGCTGTATACGAGTAGAATGCAGACTATGTCACGTGACTGATGCATCGGGACAGGGCACTGGAAAAAAATTGACCTGCAGCAACTTCCCCTTCTCTAGAATGAATCAGTTAACCATTAAATCGTACCTCGTTACAGCTCTATCTCAATCGATCACCAAATCCACTCTCTGTTATCCTTTAACGCAGATACAAGTAAGTTTAGAGGTGAATTATTCTCTGTCCTCCTGAAAAGCATCAAATACAATAGTCAACTCGCGTGTATCACTGGTACCTCAGCAGACATACAGTATAATACTGCCTCGATGGAAAAAAATTGACTACGTCCCCGATTCCCTTTGGGGTATTTGCCCTGTTTTCTGTATGTCTGTGTATATGCACGCCTCACGGACGGCTCCCAGGACCTGCAGTAGTCCAAAGTTAGCGTTCGAATATGTATCTGCCGTTTGTTATATCCAGAGAGGTATAGAGATGCAGATCCACAATATGCCACACATGGGATAGGATCTGAATGTGAATCTGCCACACACTATTTCCGGAGCAGTGTTGAGATGTGGATCCACAATATGGCGCACATGGAATAAGGTTTGGAGGTAGATCCATCACACGCAATGTACGAAGCGGTGTTGGGATGCAGATCCACAATATACCAGATCCAAGTTAGCGTTTGACTGTGGATCTGCCATGGACTATATACACGGGCCTATGTTCAGAGACAGATTCACCACACATCACATCTGCAATAGGGTTCACGGGTGGACCAACCATGCGTTACATCTGGACACGTATTATACGTTCAAAGTTTGGTCCACCACTAATATTAACAGCGCTTCATTCTATATGACAGATAGGTTGGAAATGCAAGCGATCTAGCATTATAGCCCGTTTTAGGTGCGGAACGTTGTAGCCTTAGGAGTGTGTGTGTTTATCTTCTCTCTTACCAATACCTTCCAGGTACCCTATCCTAGACTCTAGAACAATACTTTTAGAGTTGATAGCTTCGTTGATTTACGTAAAAATACGTTGAACTCCATCCGTCTGTATCTCCACCATGCACAAAAACCATTCATTCCTTGTTCTCCTTAACCATTTGCTATTACATCATGACACTTTGAAATCTGTTACTATACATCGATAAGGAGTACTAAGCTCCTCGACATGGGCGCATCTCGAGAAATCTCAAGCTCTTGGATGGGTTAGGACTTCGCAAGCTCCATTCATTCACGAGACGTGGAGTGTAGCAGTCTTCTTCTGGTCGGTTGCAGATTAATTCCGTAATGGGGCTGCAGGGTGGGTCAGTCAATGACAATGTGAGGAGGGTCTTTCACTCTCTGATTTTACCCTAAGACAGCGAAAATGCTCTGTGACTCCCATACACAGAGAGATAGATCGTGAATTAAGCACTGTGCTGGAGGTGTTAGAAATATGTAGAGCTCTTTCTGGTATGCTCTGATGATTTATGTGTTCGAGAGCCGGCCGGAGTGGCTGAGCGGTTCTAGGCACTACAGTCAGGAGCCACGCGACCGCTGTGGTCGCAGGTTCGAATCCTGCCTCGGGCATGGATGTGTGTGATGTCCTTAGGTTAGTTAGGTTTAAGTAGTTCTAAGTTCTAGGGGACTGATGACCTCATAAGTTAAGTCCCATAGTGCTCAGAGCCATTTGAACCATTTTTTGTGTGTTCAAGAACTAATGCGTTCACAATGATACTCGCAAAGTAGAGAAGGGGCAGTTTAGCTATGATACTGAAATGGGGAAAACATGCTGTCACACCATCGGCCGGTGTTGAAATTACTATAAAATTGCTAAAATTTTTCACGCTATCAACTGTGATGCTTATTATTACAGTGCACAGGTGGTGTCTTTTTCATCCCATCCGTGCATTGGCGCTGTTGGTTACCACATATTGATTGACTGACAGTGCTTCTTTGAGCTGGGGAATGAGTTTTGTGGATGGGTGACACCTTCTAGGGGTTGCTAGCACTGAAACAATGTTCACGTACAAGAGCACAATGTGAGGAATCAGTTGAAATGGAATGCAGAGCTATAATCTATTTTGTCAGTGTCACAGACGAGTTTAAAAGTAGAGGTCGTCAATCACTTTCGGACATCAGTTTCGAAACTCTCCAGAATGCAGCCAAACTCTTCTAGTTTGGTAGCTACCATAACGAAATTATTTACACCGTGCAATGTATGATTTTCTGCGAGAGGCCGTGGATCAGCGCATCTTAACGTCAGTTTAGATCCTGTCACAGACCTTGAAGAAGTGGTAGAAAAACAAAATGTATGGCACTGTACAAAGCGTGTTAGAAAACAATGTTTCAAACAATGACACAGGGTCATAGGGAGCTACTCCTGCGACTTATAGTATAGTCTGTGGGATACAGTCATTATCCTACAGTACTGGTGATGAAACCTTAAACTGCCCTCTGCTATGGATCAAAATCTGCATATTTAACAGGATCGTCCCATATAGACAGCAGCAGCAGTTTGACAGTAAATTCGATGACGGATGGGGCGTCCTGTTAAGAATGCTACTCTGGGGAGGATCGCAACAACTCTCTCTCTCTGCACCAGATCCACATTGTAGCTATGCGTTATCGCGCCTACAATGGCGCCTATGTGAGTTCTACATCGGATGAAGTTAGTGGAGCTTTTATAGTTCGTAATTTTTCTCTGTTGGATCGTTCAGAATAACGATGACAGCCTGTTGGACTGATAGATGTGAATGGATGCATAATAACTGCTGCAGATTGTAGTATTTGTATCTAGTATGGAGACATATCACATTGCGTGCATTTCCGCTGAATGGTCAAAACACGGTCCTGTTGCACTAACTCAGGTCGTTCTGTTTCTACACGGGTTGCAGAAGGTGGTGGATATGCGTTTGTCCGACTTCTGCTCACTTCCTACTTAAATTGAAATGATCACATGTGAAAAACTGTAGAAATGGGAGCAGTTGCAAGACGTGTAGGGGCTGACTAAAACTGGGTTGGAATTTTACTATAGCATCCAGGTTCAAGAAAGGTGGCTCGTTTCGAGATATGGGAGTGCCAGAAATATGACTGAGTAGTGGTTGCAATCATTAAAGGAATTGCCAATAGGATCCAACGCAGGTATGTGCTTGAATGGAAAGACCTGATTCCAAATCGTAGACATCATTTCTAGCAGATAGCGTAACACTAGAGATCGGAAAAGCTAGTGTACATTTTCTTACTACCTCAATCAGCATACCTTTTACTACTGTTTGTGATCCTTCTCAATCAACCATTGCCTATAGCTCAGTGGATGTATCACCGAACCTCTGACATGGAATCGAGACACAATGTGGTACAAATACTGTAGAAATATCTAGCAGTAGTGGCGTGAGGGTTTCGCAGATACCGGTTTCAAACCACATTCCATAGCTGAATCACTTTCTAAATTGGGTTGCACCGTCGGCGACGTGTAAGCGCGCTGTTGGTCTGATACTACTGTATATCCTCCTGCAATCGTTGTCACAGTATTTGTCTGGACAAAAAAAACCACCTCATTCAGACGTATTGTCATACCTTGTAAAGTGGGTATAGCTTTTAACATTGATACTTGTATGCACCTGTAGAACCAAGACTGCTTGTGACGGTAACATACAGTAGTTCCTGGTTTTTTTTTCTTTCTTTTTTTTTTTTTTTTTTTAGCATCTGGCAGTTAAACCGCTCTTTCTAGGACACAGAGGTAGCACTCGAAAGAAACACTTACGAGACATACCCACCCATGGTTGATTTTCTCTCAGTATTATTTCATTTTGCCAGCGATCAGTTATTGATGAAGTATTATACTTAGTAGTAGCGTGTGTGTAATGTGTTCACATTTGAGCATCAGGCTTATAAAGTATGTGTTTGTGTTCCGACATGTGCAAAGGAAATGATTATGTCTAGTTATAAGGAAAGTATGGATTTGACGTGGAGTACTGTCATAGCATGGGAAGAGTACGTCAAATCATAAGAATGGAACCGATATTTCTATTTCCAGAGCCTGATACTTTGCTCATCGCCAAGTGTCATTCAACTGAGAGTGCAATGGTAATATTTACTTGTAAGTACAGGGATAAAACATATATGTGAAGGATTTCGTAGGATCATTCTGTCTGTGTGTGCTTGCAGCTCTGGTCACCTGTTCGGGAATGACTCATGTTTCCCGTTAACGGCAGTGGCCATCCGAATGCAAAGGCCTGTTGGTATTTAGGAATGTATGTGAGTTAACTTTGCCGTCCTCTAAACGGCAGAATAGTGAACTAATACTCAATATGTGTTGGGCAGCTTTTGTGATCATGTGGAAATTTGAGAAGATTGAATATGGAGGTGTGTTTGCACTGGACCGTTATTCCCTCCCATGTAAATTGTTCGGTTGACTGCTTCTGCACATTTCGCGCCTTTATTTAGTTGAGGGAACGTCGTTGTAGTGCGTGCATCTAGCAGATGAAAGAGATGCTTGCTTGTTCTCTAGACATGATTAGTTGACTTTAATTTGGATGATTTGGAATCCGTTACATCACTGACATCGGTATTCGTGAGTGGAAATATCATTTTCCTCTATTCGTTTCGAGTTCTCAGGTAAAAGTCTTCGCAGACGGGATAAGCACTAAAGTTTCGTGTTCGTAGAGAAATAATTTCCAGTGTATATCTTCGGAATTAAGTTGCACGAGTGATTGGTAGGTTACTGCTGTGCGCAGACCATGCGAAAATACATGTGTTATTGTAATCCCAGAGTCTGGAGATGTGTGTAGAAAAAAGCAAGCAAGCGGGTTCAGACGAGAAACAGTAATGCGTTTGCGTCGAGGGGAACAAGCCTGAATTTGTAGAACACTTGCTAGAGTGGCTTCGATCCACTGAGGGCGCTCTGATAACCCGGCAGGGTTGGATGACCGTCGAATTCGCAGGGGGATATCTACTGCTGGGATGAGTATATACGGTGCTGTCTGTTCGCAGTATATGTACGAATGATGTAAAAGGGGCAGTTTTGTATGTTTACTACATCGACACAGTACGCAGTGATATAAGGCTGGGTTGGAGTTTGGTTACATGCTCTAATGTTCAAGCTTCTGTCGTCAGTGGGAGAGCAATGTAACGGATTAAGAGTCTTTCCGTATTTGACGATATGTAGGGGTACTTTGCAGGGTTTAACTGTCGATGCAATATGTCTATCTGTGTAAAATAACTGCTGAAAGTGTGGTCTGCAGAAAGAAAAAAAAAAGGTGGATGGTGCTCCCACACCTGCAGCATCAGTAATTCAGAGGTTAAATTCGATAAGAGCCAATCATAATGCTCGATTCGTTAACATCCTTCGTGCTGGGATATGGAGTCTCTACATATCAGTGGGAACATTTGTGTGTGTTGAAAGCAGGAAGGGTAAGATGTGATGGATGGGGTGCCACGAAGACTGCGAGGAAGATTGCATTCGACGTTATTCTGCGCTATTTTCGTAAACAGGTTCTGTTAGGCAAGAATTTCCGTGCATAAAAGCTGAGGCAGCAAGAAAGCGAGCATTATCTATTTCTGGGACACTATAAATTTCCCAGAGTTCGACTCTGTTCTTATTTTTTACATAGCCATGTGACATCAGTATAAGACTAAGAAACTTGTTAGATGTGCTTGCAATGTTTTGTATCTTCATGTGCGCACTTCGCTGCGCAGTGTCAGTCATGATGTGCAGTTAAGCATGGCTAGGCACATCTCTCATGTTGCGCTAGGAGCTATGCGCCCTGTGCTATTCAGAGATGTCAGTCTCCCCAGGTATCAGGTAAGCAATGGTAAAACACACGTGTTGCCCAGAGGTGTCTCGCATATGGGACCGGCGTGAGTGCATGTTGGAGTTCTGTGACGTTAGTATAACACTTGGAGAATTCTAAGTGTATACTCGAAAATAGAAACAACTTTCACCCAGTGTCTGTAGGCAGCAGTGGCGTGAGAGTGATGAGTCACGTTGTCTTGTGTCCAGCGGTAGCCCACAGCTGTGTTGGCATGCTCTGCAAAAACATCATCGCTCCTGCCTGGCCACGTCAGCAATAGTGCATAGGTGAACATGTATTTCGAAAGGAATTTCTCAGGTACCAAGTATGAATGGGATGTTGCCGCATCAAGCTTGTGGGACCTGAACGAGTACCTGTGCGTGGTTTGACAGCTGATGGCCATGTCACTTCATGGGGCTGCATGTAGCCTCCTGTGCAGTCTATTGGACAGGGGGTGGTGGACAGTGCTTGTGCATGTTGATTGTGTGTCTGTTGCATTATTTTGTGAGCAGGTGTGTAGGCTGTGCTATGTGCTATCTGCACAGTTTACGAGTTGATTTCGTGTCTGTTTACTGCATTATTTAGGAGGAGAATGTATGTCTGTACTGAAATTATTTTGGTAATTAAGGAGTTGTTTGTGTGTCTGCAGAGCGTTATTTAGGAGAATTTTACTGGTCTGTGGGCTGTGTGGCATGAACCCTAGCATGTCAGAGCGTGTGTTCTGTATCAGTGTGACAAATATACTCCACCCCGAAATAAATTGTTCCAAAGTAAATAAAGTACACTCCTTCCTTACTCCCTCTGACAGCCCAGCATAGGCTGAGTCATTTTCATGCCATTTTCCCCCTCCAGACCACCGTCTTGGATTATGTCATAGGAGGGACGACAGCACTTCTGGTGGCTGTACTGTGTACTAGGTCAGTTGGACTCTAGATCTTGTGGTGGAGACACTGCCTGGAAAATAAAGACTTATGTCCAGCACAGGGAGAGTACTTTTCGCGCTATTTTACCCCATCACAGACCGCCATCTTCTTTTCCCGCTATTTTCCCCCATCGCAGACTGCCATCTTCGATTATGTCACATGAGGGATGACAGCGCTCTCTGGCTCCCACCATCTTGGATAAGATGCCACATCAGCTGATGTCATGGCAGCCATCTTGGATTATGTAGTGGATAAGAGTGTCCTCTGGTGGTGGTACTGAGTACTAGGTCAGTTGGAGTCTGGACCCCATGGTAACCACACTGTTTCCCTCCACCTTGGATAACGGTACTTCTGTCATCAGGTGACATCATGGCAGCCATCTTGGATTACATCATGTATGAGAGCACCCTCTGGTGGTGGTACTGTGTACTAGGTCAGTTGGACTCTGGACCCCATGGCAACCATGCTGTTTCCCACCATTTCCCCCTACCATGTTGGATTATGTCACAGGAGGGATGACAGCACCCTCTGGCAGTGCTATTGTGTACTAGGTGAGGTGGAGTCCAGACCCCATGGTGACCACACTGTGACCACACTGTTTCCCACCATTTCCCCCATCCTGGATTACTTCACACGAGAGATGACAGTACACTCTGGTGGTGGTAGTGTGTACTAGGTCAGTTGGAGTCCGGACCCTGTGGTGACCACACAGTTTCCCACCATTTCCCCCTACCATCATGGATTAAGTTACTGGAGATATGACAGCACTCTCTGGTGATGGTACTGTGTATTACGTCAGTTGGAGTCCGGACCCCTTGGCAACCACACCGGATGTCGGTAGTGCCTCTAATTGTTTAGGTAGAACAGAGCATGCAAAACAATAAAAACTTATGTCCAGCACATGCTGATTTCTATGCTCACCAACCCATAGGAGGAGGTGGCGGTTGGGTGACTTAAATTAATGGATGTAGCCCTAGTGATCTATTTTACTGCGATTTTCTTGTGTTAGTAGAGATAACTGTGGTGTATTGCATTATGCTGTTGGAATTTGAACTGCCCGCCATTTTCTGGGGGAGGGAGGGTGGGGGTTAGGTTAGTGGTGGTAGCCCAATTGACTTTCTTCCTGCCAAATTTCAGATTGTCCACCAAAATCCGCCATCTTGAATGACATCATTGGCACTATCTTGGATGACGTAACGGCAGACATCTTGGATGTTGAAACTTTTGGGCCACCCTGTGGGACAGAACTCTCCTGGGGTTGGGATGACATCGCCGCCGCCATCATGGATGACGTCATTGTGATGTAACTTTTGGGGCACCCTGTGGGGCCACTCTGCCCTTGTCCCCCTACTATTGGCCCGGCATCTACCCTCCTTGTCAGCCTTCACGTATCTCTTGGGTGATCAACAGTCGACATTCTGCTCCAGACCTGACCTCGATGTACCACACTCCATGAAGTTCTGCCCCCAGGACGCTACAGTACTATGATTACAAATTGTTGAAATACAAAATTTCTACCACAAGGAAAAATAACAAAATGATCTGTCCTTTTACATACAACCTTCCCTCGTGACATTCAAAATAAATGACATACTAAATGTTTATTATAGGTATTGGATAGAATGGGGTTATACTTAAAAATAACAGCAAAATCACCAGAATTTAAAAAAAAATCAAAATTTGTACGAGGGCAGTTCAATAAGTAATGCAACACAATCTTTTTTCTCGGCAAATTTATGTTGAAAAAACCGGAAATTTCTTGTGGAATATTTTCAGACATTCCCGCTTCGTCTCGTATAGTTTCATTGACTTCCGACAGGTGGCAGCGCTGTACGGAGCTGTTAAAATGGCGTCTGTAATGGATGTGCCTTGCAAACAACGGGCAGTGATCGAGTTTCTTTTGGCGGAAAACCAGGGCATCTCAGATATTCATAGGCGCTTGCAGAATGTCTACGGTGATCTGGCAGTGGACAAAAGCACAGTGAGTCGTTGGGCAAAGCGTGTGTCATCATCGCCGCAAGGTCAAGCAAGACTGTCTGATCTCCCGCGTGCGGGCCGGCCGTGCACAGCTGTGACTCCTGCAATGGCGGAGCGTGCGAACACACTCGTTCGAGATGATCGACAGATCACCATCAAACAACTCAGTGCTCAACTTGACATCTCTGTTGGTAGTGCTGTCACAATTGTTCACCAGTTGGGATATTCAAAGGTTTGTTTCCGCTGGGTCCCTCGTTGTCTAACCGAACACCATAAAGAGCAAAGGAGAACCATCTGTGCGGAATTGCTTGCTCGTCATGTGGCTGAGGGTGACAATTTCTTGTCAAAGATTGTTACAGGCGATAAAACATGGGTTCATCACTTCGAACCTGAAACAAAACGGCAATCAATGGAGTGGCGCCACACCCACTCCCCTACCAAGAAAAAGTTTAAAGCCATACCCTCAGCCGGTAAAGTCATGGTTACAGTCTTCTGGGACGCTGAAGGGGTTATTCTGTTCGATGTCCTTCCCCATGGTCAAACGATCAACTCTGAAGTGTATTGTGCTACTCTTCAGAAATTGAAGAAACGACTTCAGCGTGTTCGTAGGCACAAAAATCTGAACGAACTTCTCCTTCATCATGACAACGCAAGACCTCACACAAGTCTTCGCACCCGAGAGGAGCTCACAAAACTTCAGTGGATTGTTTTTCCTCATGCACCCTACAGCCCCGATCTCGCACCATCGGATTTCCATATGTTTGGCCCAATGAAGGACGCAATCCGTGGGAGGCACTGTAAGTAGGCTGTTTATGTTTTCTTATTGGCAACGTTACGTAGCGCTCTGTATGAAAATCACTGGCTGTGCTGTGTGCAGTCTGTGGCTAGTTTGCATTGTTGTCTGCCATTGTAGTGTTAGGCAGCGGCAGCTGGATGTGAACAGCACGTAGCGTTGCTCAGTTAGAGGTTAGCCGCCAGCAGTGGTGGATGTGAGGAGAGAGATGGCGGAGTTTTGAAATTACATATATTATGACTTTTGATGATATTAAGGTAAATACAGTGTTTGTTCTCTATTAATATCTTTCATTTGCTAACTATCCCTATCAGTAGTTAGTGCCTTCTGTAGTTTGAATCTTTTATTTAGCTGGCAGTAGTGGCGCTCGCCGTCAATAAGAAATTTATGATCTACTTCCAAGAAAACGAGGGCACATAAATAGACATTTCCCTTCACAGGAATTGCATAAATAATTTCTTTACGATTTGGTAAGTTATCTGCTAGTGTAAGTTCTCGTGATGCATCACTCTAGTGTTAAGATGTGACATAGGTATTAGACATGGCCATTTTAGTGTAATATTTTTTCTGCTTGAGCTATGTCATGTTTAGATATAAGTTTTGTTATTTGGTGCTGCTGTTTGCCAGGCATAGTGCTACTGAATTTTAAATTGTGTTACTCTGTTAAGCTAGTTTTACTACTGACTTATTTTTCTTGTTGCTGCACATTGGCTCATATTAGTTGTAATGTTGCATTGCTTGGTAATTTAGATTTACTGTAGCTTGCTTTGCAATTTTCCATTTTTTTTGCATTGCTGTTTGTGTTAATTTGTTATATGCTGCTGCATTGCCTCGTCCCTTAGTTTAGCATCTGAGCTCAGTAGATTTAAGTTAGCTTAAGAGGGGTAGACTATATAAGAAACTAACTATGATGACTTGGAAGAAATGTATTGAGAAGCTATATGAAAATGGTTTGGGCAAAAAAAAAAAAGGATACTGTACAGTGGAGAAAAACTATTTTGACAGAGGATGTGAACAGAACACAGAAAGCAGGCTTACATAGGACTTTTTGGGAATAATGATGAACGAAGGGAGATCTCCATGCAAAATACTGCAGTAAAACAAACCCAGTCCTTTCCTTTTGTGTCATCCCTCTATATGTTTGTGTACCCTTGTGTATTTGTGTTTTTCCTGTCTTTATGTGTTTAGCTGATGAGAGCTATGTTGTAGAATTTTTCTATGTTATTTACTTTGTAAAAATGTTGAGACATTATTTATTCTGTTTTGTTTTAATGCTCATGTGTGAAGTTGATGTTTTGCAAGTTATTCTGATCTTTTATGTATGTACTTATGTCATAATTTCTGTAACACTGATGTATATGTTTATTTCTATTCTTTTGTAAAGCCTGTATTACTACAAATGTTATCTGTATTGTTATGTTTTTAATGATGTATTTTGTACCTTTGTAATTGTATTCTCATGTTATAATATTGTAATTGACACCAGTTCATCAAATTAAGTAACTTGTAAGTTACATTTCACTGCACACGTTTCTGTTGGTCATAGTATATGGACAATATGTGAGAAGTTGGGACTGTTAGTGTTTGCACGTGTGTTAATAATTCAGCAAGGGACTGGATAACAGCATTGCTGGTTCTAAGGACATTTCAAACAAATTTTTTTGTGAGTGGACAAGTGGTGGTTTATGGACTTGCTATATTAACTGCAAGACTCTTCAATGGTGATTGTGCACCCACACAGTCACAACAGATGGCTGCTGGCCGTCTCTACAAGGATTACAGTGGGCCTGTCCACAATTTCTACAAGGACTGCAGTGGGTCTGCACCTCTGGTGGCCCACCAATACCACAATCTCTACCAAGACTACAGTGGGTCTACTCTGTGATGACCTACCTACCAATATTCTTCAAAACGTCGAATGACTCTGCTGTGGGTTTGCTCTGTTGTGGCCCATTACCTGTCAGCATGTCAAGAGTCAGCACTGTCTTTCAGTTGGAAGGACAACACTACTTCTTCAAGACTGCATGGAAATCCACTACTTCCGTGTGCATTGTCTTTTACTGCTCAGACTTTGAAAAAAAAAAACAAAAAAAAGCACTGAAATTTTACTGTGATGAACAATCTGGACTGTCTTTATGGGCTGTGAGAAAATTTTAGCTTTTGACCACCATTGTATTAATAAGGGGCCGCAGATTCAGATCGTGTGCAGTCGTTGCTGCCGTATTACCAGCTATGCCAGCCAAGGAAGAAGCAGCAGCGCGGCCAGCTTACGGCTCCCGGCGGAACAGGGCAGAGTCAAGGGGAATGGTGGCTGCGCCAGCAGCCATCCTGACGTAATTGGAACCCTGCAGCTGGCGAACAAGGCCGGCTCGACACAGTGCGTTGCACAGGCGGCTGGGGTGGTATCTCAACATTGCGGGGCCTGTGATGCGGACCGAGGTGAATGAAGCTCTGTAATGAAAAAAAAAATCATTTGAAAACCTCACACCAGATGAGTTTTAAAACGGCACCTCCTGGCACCCATCCACTACAATAAGGACCGCAATGAAAACTAACACCAAAGTGATACCTCGAACTACAAAAGGAAAAGTGGTAATCATTTAGAAAAACATGAGGCTAACCTAGCTAGAGTACATCACTGCAACTGAAAAAATGGTAACAACAATTATCAGAAGAAGCATCAACCTTCAAGTTTAGGTCCAGTAACTTCACAGGAACTTTTACCGAGTAATAATAGAACACAAAGTGGTAATGTAGTATCTCGATTCGGTAACCAACCTGTGTTTACTAATAATGAAGAAAATGTAGTGTGATCTGGATCCAGGGCCAGGGCGCAGGTGATGGAAATACACTAGAAGGTCTTAGTCCATACAAGGAATGGTTCCTAATGGAAGAACTAAGCTTGAGTACCAATAATCCACAACCTATAATAGCAGGGACCAGGTAAAATTGGGAGGTTAACATTTTTATAGATTCAGGGAGTGAGGTATCACTCATCTTCATCACATTCTTTACTGCACTACAGACTAAACAACACTTACCGTTATTACCAGTGACCGGAGTTTACATACTCGGAACAACAGGAACAAAAAGTAAGGTTGAGAAGTAAGAAACTCATGTGAACTTCAGTATCGGAAATATATTATTTCGTCAAACGCTGTTAATAGCACAGAATATCGATAGAGATGTATTATTTGGTTTAGATTGGATATTAGACTTTAAAGACATCTTAAATTTTGGTGAAAATCTTCTTTGTTTTGGTAAAAAGGGGATGGTAGGTCTTGGACACCATTTGTGACAGATAGCTGTATGGGAAAACAAACAACTGAGTGTCAATGTCTGCAATTAACAGCTACAGCACAACTGTCACCGAAGATGGTAAATGTAGATCAAGTAAAACATTGAATTGACATACAGGACAAAGTTAACGAATCTCTAATATTAAGCAATCAACAAAAGCGAGATTTATATACAGTTTTAATGGAGTGTGAAGTAGTGTTCTCCGATTGTCCTGGTAACATCAGTGACTATATTTGTAAATTCAATATCAAAGATGACACTCCATTCTTCTGTAAGCGGTATCCAATATATATATGTTTGGAAGAAGCATTTAGGGATGAAATTAAAAAAAAAATTGATAACAATATAATAGAACATAGTTCCAGCATCATGAATAAATCTATGGTTGTGGCAAAAAAAGCTACAGGTGGGGTATGATTAATGTTAAACACATGTACATTGAATAAGCATATAGAGACAGAAAGAGACAGACCAATTAATATTGACAAATTGTTATCTAAATTTGAAAAAGCAAGGGTTTTTTTTTTAGCATGATGGACCTAGCACTGGGATATTGGCAAACAAAATTACACCCAGAATCCAAAAAGTATACAGCGTTTCTGTTTGATGGTAAATCATATCATTTCAATGTACTGCCATTCATACTTAATATTTCTATATTTCTATTTATATGTGTGCTGGATGAGGCATTAGGGAGAGATTTATTAAGGGATTTGATAATATATGTAGACGCTGTCCTAATAATATCAGCTACTTGGGAAGAACATTGTGTAACCTTACACAGAATTCTGGAAAAATTTAAGCAGAAAGGTATTACGTTGAAGCTATCAAAATCGTGTTTTGCATGCCATTATCTTAAGTTTTTAGGTCATATTGTAGAGGTGCAGAGAATTAGACTGGACCCTGAATGCATCAAAGCTATAAAAGAATGTCCACACCCCAAAAATGTAAGACAGTTGAAGGGATTTATAGGAATGACAGGATACTGTGGATGGTACATAATGAGGTCAAGAACTGAATGACCTGAGAATTTTATGTTTATGAAGGAAGGAGTACCGTGGATTTGGGATCAAGAATCAAATGATGCGTTTGAAAACGTGAAAAGTGCGCTTGTTGAATCATCCATATTAAATCATCCATTTATGGGCGAACCATTTAAAATTTCAACAGGTGCATCTGATTACGGTATTGCTGCAGAACGTTTCCAAGGAGAGTGTGACCTAAATAATGGGGAAAACCAAACCATAGCTTTTACCAGTCATAGTCTAAATAAGCATGAGTTAAATTACACAGCTACCGAAAGAGAACTGTTGACAATTGTATGAAGTGTCCAGAAATTTCAAACAATAGTATGGGGGTCAGAAATCCATGTTTATACAGAACATCAAGCTCTATCCTTTCCAATAAGTAGTCTATCATTACACAGTAGATTAATGTGATGGATATTAGAATACAGTGTGTAAAAGGTTCTGAGAGTATGGTACCAGATGCTTTGCCTAGGTTACTCAGGAATGGAAGAATTAAAACATCAGAAGACTGGGCATTATTTCTGCAATTAATTTTATGTCAGTACAATATCCGAACATCAGGGTAAAAGAGATAGTGCAAAGAATAACAGAAAATATCTGTCATGATTCCTGTTTTACAGAAATTTTTTCTATTTGTATCCAGAATTCCATGCCTCCTAATCAAGTAGGAAAATGGAAAATTATAGGTCATAATTTGTTTTGGAGAGACAGTGTAACATCGCAACACTGGCGCTTATGAATTCTGAAGGTAATGGAAGACACTCTTGTGTGGTGTGTTCATACAGGGTATGGACACTTCTGAATCAAAAAGTGTATAACCCATATCAATGAGTTCTATTATTTTAATAAGTTAGGCTATAAGATAGAATCTTTGATTAGAACTTGTGAAATCTGTCAGAATGTGAAAGAGAACAACACCCGTGTGAAATACAAAATGTATCTGATTACTCCTAAGTCGTTGCACGATTTCACAGCAGCAGATTTCTGTGGGCCAGTTCCAAAAGGAAAGGGAGGAGTATCATACATTTTGGTCATCATAGACTGTTGGTCGAAATATGTCAAACTACAACCATTTAAAAAAGCAAATAAGCAGACAGTTATACACTGTTTACAACAATACATTCTGGAAGTAAGTAAACCAAAGCTGTTTCTAACAGATAATGGACCACAGTTCGTGAGTAACGAATTTAAGGAATTCCTAGCATTTGAAGGTATTCAACAAGTTTTGATATATAATTTTACCCCATAGTCAAAGCCATGTGAAAGAGTTATGACAGAAGTTGGGAAATTATGACATACGTACTGCTATGAAAAACATACTTCATGGGCTACCAAAGTTAAGGACTTTGAAATCATCCTAAATGAATTACCACATTTATCAACTGGGCTGACACCTTTAGAAGTTGTTGTTAAACTGTCGGAGAACCTCTCATTAAATTTTTTTTTTGGCCTGAACAACCGAGTGTCAATTATAAAGTGAACCAGGAAATAGTTTCTAAGAATGCAGTTGAAAAAGCACAACAAAGAGTGAGTAAACATAATGAAATGGCTGTAGAACCTCAATACAAAGTCGATGAACTTGTTATCATAAAACATCATCTTCAAATCTTGACTCTGAAAAAGAGACCCACCAATTATTTCAGAAATATGAACAACCATACTGGGTACAGACAGTAATCCATCCTAAGACATTATTTTTAGTTGATGCTACAACTGGATCAGATAAAAGGAAGTACAAAGTGAAAGACGTAAAGCTGTATATCCCCCAGGGAGGTTAATGTTCTGTGTTAACGGGTAGAGTGATGAGCATCGCACCCCAAGCTGTTTTCAGTGTTTCTTCTGAAACAGTCTTCCTGCTCCTAATTCCTTCAAAATGTAGAACTATTCTATCATCGCACACTCACAGATACTATGAAATCGTACCAGCTAGGATTTGTGATCATGTCATCCACATTTGTTCCTGGTGGAGGATTTCCTTGTTCCATTCAGTTAGATTTCTTGGCGCTTATTTTTCTTAGTGAATTGTCGGAAATATTAAGTTAGCAGAAGATATAATATTGTGTGACTAATTAAACAACTGTGATAATATAGTATACAGATTTTCTACTTTGTACAGAATATTTTGTACCTTTTTTGAGATGTGATGTAGATGGGAGGCTTTGTATCAATTTTGAAAGAGGTGGGTATTGTGGATAAAAGCATGGTTTATGAGAACACACAAATCATGACTAACACAAAACACACACCACACCTTCCAAACAACCCTCGCCAACAAGTGTGCCTGACTCTTTATCATTTTCCATTTGCTTAGGGTTGCTAGGATTTCCTTCGGGGACCTCAAGGATTAAGGTGGGAGTGTCCATTCTGTAGGAGACAATTTAACACCAAACATCCTCCGGCATCTCACTCAAGTACATGCGACATAGGGATCCTGCAGAAGTGGGGTGGGAAGGGTTTCCTGTCTTTGCGGCTATCTTCTTTCTCTTCTTCGATCTTAACAACCACATCTGTTTTTCTGCCTTTCTTACTTCTCATTTGAGGACCTACCTATTTTCCCCTCTTTCCATATTCACATACTCCTATCGCAGAAGTAATTCCCAGTTTCCGTGGTTTCTAAAACCTAAATTTGATCTTCAGATAAGAAGGCTGAAGAATCAGACTACATGCACACACATTTGCATACACACGAATTTACAATTTAACACAAACATTAAAATTACAGATTAGAAACCTGTCGCTGTGTGAGAACTGCCAGGTGTTGTAGGGGAAAGAATATGTGTACATAGGGAAACATCAACACACACACACACACACACACACAGTTATATATATATATATATATATATATATATATATATATATATATATATATATATATATATATATATATATATATATATATATATAAACTATCATGTATATAAATAACTAAAAACTGTGACAATTTCAGATCGAGTATACATAAGAAGGGGGTGTGATTAATGAAATAAGGGAGAGGAATTAATTGTGATAGCTAGCAGGGGTGGCCAAGCGGTTCTCGGTGCTACGGTCACAGGTTCGAATCCTTCCTCAGGCATAGATGTGTGTGATGTCCTTAGGGTAGTTAGGTTTAACTAGTTCTAAATTATAGGGGACTGATGACCTTAGAAGTTAAGTCCCACAGTGCTCAGAGCCATTTGAACCATTGTTTAATTGTGATAATCAATAAGGAATGTCAGTTTAATAAATACTCTTGCAAATTGTAGGATAGTAGGACTTGAATTACGGGTGGACATGGTGTCTACTAAGAGTATAGAAGTTGAGAAGTAGAGGACGACTCTAGGCATTAAATGAAGTATTAAGAAGTATATGCGAAGTGTAGAGTAGATTTGTAACGTTTTAATTATAGTATACCTAGGAACGTATACTGGGATAATAAACCATGTGGCCCACTCAGGAAGTATAAGGGAGGTGTACCCACCTTTTGCTAAGTATATAGGGCAGGTGTACCTACATGGAGGTAGGACGACCTGTGGCCTAAGAAACAGCAATGTTTTATAAAGGGGTGTGCATACCAGAATGGAAACAGGAAGTGCACTCATATGGCCAATCCTAGCACAAGGGGACAGTATCATGACAGAAGTCACACATTTTATTGGAATTATTCTGGAAAGTATTAATTATGTGTACAATGAACAATAATTAGGTTTTATGTTGCCCAGAGTTCCTCCAAACTGCAACAGATAATGAATGACTACATACTTAGGAATGGTAGTACAGAAGGTGAGAACAGAAAGTAGATTACACATGTGTCATGCACACCTGGAGTTTACAATTGGAATGATAGCAGGAAAAAAGAAAAGGACAATATAGCCCTCACGATTCCTATGTATTAAAAGAGCTGATTATCAAAGTAAAATGAGAAAGGAATACCTAAATAGTAAGCAAAAGGTTATTGGAAGAAAAGAAATGTATACTGTTAACATGTGAATTATTGTTATGTATGATATTAATGTACATAATGATTATGTATAAAATATTGCGTGTTCGTTTTGAGGGGGGGGGGGGGGAGACATGTAGTGATTCGAGAATTTCTGCGTAAATTCTAGAACCACTTGGCCTTCCACCGTCTGCAACACACGATATTTCAGATGTGAGTGGGAGAAAGGAACCTTATCTACTGTGCATCACCTGCCTGTGTGTGGAGGTCTGCATTTTGTCGTGAGAAGACTGTAGACACGGCGGTCGAACCACACCGACAAGTTCTTGTCGGTCGAGCTATGGAAGTCATAGTGAGAGCACACGGAAGAACCAAGAGACTACTGTGCATCAACTGCCTGTGTGTGGAGGTCTGCATTTTGTCGTGAGAAGACTGTAGACACGGCGGTCGAACCGCACCGACAAGTTCTTGTCGGTCGAGCTATGGAAGTCATAGTGAGAGCACATGGAAGAACCAAGAGACTTCTGTGTTATTCGGTGCTGTTTTGTAACTGCGACTATTGTTAGTGACGAAAAAACAGTTGAGTTGAGAAGACTTTTTTAGAGACTCTAAACACAGACTTGCTAGAGGCAAGAAATGTTTATGATCTTTGTGGTTGTTAAACCATCTCTGTTTAAATGTATCTTATTAGTGTATAATGTGAGACGGCACTAGTGGCTTACAAGGAGTCGAGTATCTGTGTGAGAAAAGATAATTTTGTTCTTTGTGGAAGTAGAAATATACTGAGAGTGAACTAAAAGTATTCTTACGTGTTCCTTTAATTAGCGTCAGTCTTTGGAGAAGAAGTTTTTAGAGGTTGACGTAGCTGGCTATCCAGAGAAGAAGATCAGCTGTTCGTACCGAATAAGTCAGCTCATGTAAAAGAAGTGGGAAGGTAGCAATTCGACTTCACACATTCTTGTTGTCAAAAACGTTAGACATAGTCGCTGGCTGAGACAGTGAATATGTTTGAGTTCATAACTTTTTTTAAAATTCTCTTTCGAGGTGCATGCTCTACTGACGTATTTGCAGTTTACTCTGTATTCAGTGTCTAGTTTGTGGGTGTTAAATTAATCTAGCTCTTTCATTAGCATCATTCTATGTGTATCTTTTATTGTCCTCAAATAACCCAGAAGTGGTGTGGACGGAGATGTACATGGTGTAGATAAATGCCAAACAGGGTAAGTGTGAAGTAACAATATTGGCGAAAGTAGACAGTGTGATACAGGGACAGCAGAATGGTGAACTGGGCCCAATTAGCTGACCTTATACTCTGTTTATGAACATGTTTCCCATCACTAACATCACTAACATCGCCCAGCACAGAAAAAGGTGGAGATACCATCATATTTCTCACAACAACTGTGTTCATGATTTAGAACGCTGGAACTTCCATTCACCATATGTTGATGTGTGCCGTGATGAAACGCAATTCCTTCTTACTGTCAATAGTCTTGGTGCCCAGAAATTAATGTTGGTGTGGCCTCTCTGATTTTCTCAGCACGATAGATTGATAGTGAGCTTAAGGGCTTTCTGTCGAGTTACTGTTTCCATTTTGTGCACATTATTTAGATGACCGATCCAGACTTGTTCTTCAGATGCTGTGAGTTTTGCTATTATGTATATTCACTGATTGGACTCCAACCATACTGTAAACTATTGCTGGTCTTGCCCTGCTCTTTTAGGTCGAGTTCGATTCCTGATGCCGAGTAGGCCCACACACTTTGATGCTGTCTTGTTTCTCAGAGCTTGTACTGATATTCCTTGAAACGCAAATTTTTTCAGCATTTTCCAACTCTTGTGGAAGTAATGGCCACCGAGATTTTAATAACTTGTCTCAGATCCCAAGCGTTATTTAAACTGAAGCTGCCAACGCTGTTTATTACGTTTTCTGCGATCTTAATTACGCTGTAAAAGAAATTTGGTGTTTGCATCTCAATGCTGATATAATCGTCTTTCATTTCATGATTATATTCGAGGCAGTGCTCTGCAACAGCAGATTTGCTTGGTTGTTTTAGTCAGGTATGTCACTGATGTTCCTTCCATCTCTCCTCGAGAATTTTGATAGTCTGTCCCATAAGAGACTCGTCACATTTACATGGGACATTATACAAATCTGATTTTAGAGAGATAGATCACCTTTAACATTACTAAAATACTTTTTATCTCAGTTGAAGGGAGTGAAATACACTAGGTGCCATGTTTCCATAGAACTCTACTGATCTTTCTGGATATTCAGCTACCATTGGGTAGATAAGCGATTTTTGGTTTCTCTTCTTCACTCGGTCTCAACTTCTTTCTCAGGTGTTTTCAAACTAATTTCACTGTCCATTCAGTATGACCTTCTGAATACCCATTGTTTTGGAAGACAGTTCGTAAGTGCTGTAATTCTTCTGCGACGCTGTCTTTGTCTGAAAGTATTGAAGTTAAGTAGACCAGAGTCCTTAGCACCGAATTTCTTTGTGATAGATGGTGGTGGCTCAAGGTATGGAGATAGCGGTCAAGGTGCGAATGTTTCCTGTATACACCATGACCCAGGGATCAGTCCATTCTTCTCTTAAATAACACGCTGACAAGAGGTAGTTGGTCCTCTTTTGCAACTTCTATCATGAATTTTATCTTACAATGGACAGAATTTAAATGTTCCATGAACTGCGGAAGCTTTACCGCTCCATGTGTTCACATACCGATAGAAACATGATTGTTTCAAGTTGACGGATTCCAGCGACTTTCCATGTATAAGTTTTCCACGACAGGAGACTGAAGACTACCTATCGCAATCTCATCGGTGTGCTCATAATATTCTCCATCAGGAAGAAAGTAGATGCTAGAATGTGCCTAAAAATTTGTGTGAAGCAATCGTTGAACTTCTCTGCCATTATTTCCAAGGGATCAGAACGTTGAATTCCCGTAAAGAGGAAGACTGTATCGAAACTGACCGTATTATCCATATCTCGGAGCCGATGTTTACTGAAGTAGTATAAAAAGTCAGCGAAATTGCGAATATCGCGTTTGCACGATTCCCCATATTCGCTGGCATTTTCCGATTTCGTGTGTAGCTTCCCAGTATTAAGCCTAATAATTTTGATCTTAGAGGGTTTCTTTCCTTGTGTACTTTAGGAAGGCCAAAGAGCAGTGATGGCACTGCTGCTCATCTTATAAGACCGTTAATGATGTTATATGGCATGCCTGACTAATTGAAGAGAGTTGTCAAGTTCTTCTCGATTTTATACATAGAAACGATCTTTATCTACCTATAAGCAAAATTGTTCAAAAGATAGAAAGTTTTCTTGTTGAAGCCCATGCCTGACGTTAGGACTATAGCGTTGCCCTCATCAAATGAAAGAACTATAATTTCATTGTGTTCCTGCAGATTTCTCGGTGCTACTCCTTCTGTCTTGGAGATGTTTGATCTTAGGACTGGCGCTTTGGAATGTGGTCTGCTGGTTTCGTGAGGAACCCTTTTCTGCTGCTACGAGATGCTCCTGATGTAATCTGGTACTGATAGCGTTTTTGGAGTGGACATCTGGATGAAACTCAGCTATAAACAGCGATGTGCGATCAACAACAGTTCAACAGTTCACCATATAGTTGGAGTCCAGGCAGCGAGTACATATTACAGCAAAACTCGCTGCACCTGAGGAAGACAGTTGGGTTGGTCGTCGAAATATTGAACAGAAAAAGGAAAAAGAACTCAGCAGGACACCTGGATGAACACTATTAACTGTTTTTGGTTTGGGCAATATTGATGTCACTCATGTACAGTGTAAATATCAACATCTGAAACAAGACAATGTGCTTCAAAGATCGCAGACATCTCAAAACCAAAATATCCAAGAAGTTCTGAATAATGAAGCGATCAGTGATAAACCGCCTGCTGAGCTTTAGTGCGATTTATGTCCTCTCATCACCAAAGCTGAAATAGCAGATACGACGATGGCTTTGCCATCTGCCACTTTCTGTTAAGGTTGATTTGATTTCTAATGATAAAAGAGACATGCTTCAGAGTTGGACATCGCTGCCAGAATATACAAAGTGCTTCAAAATCACAATAGTAGTATCGTGCCACAATCAAATACACTGAAGAGCCAAAGAAACTGATACACCTGCCTAAAATCATGTAGGGCCTTCGTGAGCACGCAGAAGAACCACAACACAATGTGGCATGGACTTGGCTAATGACTGAAGTAGTGCTGGAATGAATCTTGCAGGGCTGTCCATAAATCAGTAAGAGTATGAGAGGGGTGGAGATCTCTTCTGAACAGCAGGTCACAAGGCATCCCAGATATGCTCAATAATGTTCATGTCTGGGGAGTTTGGTGGCCAGAAGAAGTGTTTAAACTCAGAAAAGTGTTTCTGGAGCCACTCCGTAGCTATTTTGGACGTATGGGTGTTGGATTGTCCTGCTGAAATTACCGAAGTCCGTCAGAATGCACAATGGAAATGAATGGATGCAGGTAATCAGACAGAATGCTTACATACATGTCACCTATCAGAGTCGTATCTAGATATATCAGGGGTCCCACGTCACTCCAACTGCACACGCCCCACACCATTACAGGGCCTCCATCAGCTTCAACAGTCCCCTGCTGACATGCAGGATCCATAGATTTACGAGGTTCTCTCCATACCCATACGTGTCTATCTGCCCGATAGAATTTGAAACGAGACTCGTCCAACCAGGCAACATATTTACAGTCATCAACAGTCCGATGACGGTGTTGACTGGCCCAGCCGAGGCGTAAAGCTTTGTGTGGTGCAGTCATCGAGGCTACATGAGTGTGCCCTCGGCTCAGAAAGCCCATATTAGTGATGTTTCGTTCAATGGTTCGCACACTGACACAATTTGCAGCAATTTGTGGTATAGTTGCACTTCTATCACGCTGAAGAATTCTCTTCAGTTATCATTGGATCATTCTTGCAGGATCTTTTTCCAGCCGCAGTGATATCGGAGATTTGATGTTGTACCCGATATTCACGGTACAGTTGTGAAATGATCGTATGGGAAAATCCCCACTTCATCGCTATCTCAGGGATGCTGTGTCCCATCGCTCATGCACCAACTATAACGTCACAGTCAAACTCACTTAAATCTTAATAACCGGACCTTGTAGCAGCAGTAACCGATCTAACAACTTTGCCAGACACTAGTAGTCTTATATAGTCATTGCCGACTGTAGCACTGTATTCCGTCTGTTTACATATCCCTGTATTTGAATACTCATGCCTATACCACTTTCTTTGGCTCTTCAGTGTAAAGCAGAAAGATAAGTAGCACAAAACCACTTAGACAACAGATAAAGATTGTTACAATAATAAAAGTGACTAAATCAGAGACTCTGAGTCACAGATACGCACAACAAAAAAACTGTCACAAATATAGCTTTCCGCCTGCAACGCCGTCGTCAAAAATAGACCACACACACACACACACACACACACACTGGCTAGAGTTGCCTCAGACTGAAGTCATCTGTGTGTGAGAGTTGTGTTTGCGTGTTCACATACCTATGGAGCACTGATCACCACAAAAGGAAGTGTGTTAGAACAACAAAATATCTAGAAGCATAACTGTGATTACCAAAAATATCTCGAAGCATAATTCTGATTACCATTCTTTTGATCCTGATCAGACTGCATGGCATTACAGTGAAGTGCAAATATTTGCAAGGAAGGAGAGCTTCACACTGTCATTACATTGTACAACAACACGCTATTTTATTTTAAACAGATGAAAAATTTACAGAAGTTTAAAGTGAAATAGTACTTGCATTTACTGACCCTCAATTATTGTTAGTTAAGTGTATTTGCACCTAGTTTTATCCTCGTGTGAAACGTCATTCAGCATTCTTGCTGCATGGGCCATTCGTGTCTGTAAATACCATACTGAAACTGCTTTTAACAGCAAAAAAAGTGATTGGTGAGGGGCAACTGATCCCTCTTGCACCAGTACGCACCTACAGTGTGAAGTAAAGGGTTTTGATGCACTTTTTCAGAACTGCATTAACCACTGAGTCAATGGAGTTCTGAAGGCATACGTGACTATCACTTCATGATAGTGATGGAACATTCGTTCTGCACATATGCAAAATTCTACTGCATCATATACAGGTGTAATAAGACCACCACGACTCTTTCTCTGTATCAGAGAGGAAGCTGTGTGCTTACTATCACCCCTAAATGCAGTGACACAAATTTCACAATGAATTTTGCTGTGTAAATAGCTCACAACGAACCTCGCTATGTTCACGGAAATGCAGGCCGAGACATCTGACAGGCAATCACTTGACGGGATGTAGTCCTGACTATGGCTAACAGCACTGTCAGTCTCATTTGAAAGCAGACACTTCCTGGCTGTCGCCAAATTTGTACAACGTACAGGTGTGTAAATACTCGGCACTTTTAGAATTGGTACATGCTCAAGGGAACAACAGTTTCCTTTTCCAGACCCCTCATTTCATGCTTCACCAGAATATTCTTATAAGCTCCTACAAATTGCTTTGTGATAGGATTGTTTTTCCAAGTTCTTTGAGACCTTATCTTTCGAAACATTATTTCATTTCTAAGTGGTCCTGTGAACATCTGTAAAAACGACAAATACTTAAGCCCAGATGTACACACATTGCCCTTTACAAACAGTTCATATAGATGCAATAAACGTGATATGCAGACCAAAAGCCAGCGAACCCCGTGTTCCTGTTAGAATGAATAACCAATTCGTTACATCCTTTTAGTTTTAGTGTGAGTATATATTGCCCTGATTCTGTGAGGAAATGATGAATCTCACCATTATTAGAAACACCGACTGGTTTCTTTCAACCAGACTGTGCCATGCTCCTTAAATTCATGATGTCAAACAGCTAATTGATTACTCTAATGAACTGTACAGTAACACAGCACCTATCGAAAGCTGATATTTCGAGGGAAGAAGCTTCCCCTAAAGCGTCAGCTACTGAGTCACTAAAGAGCTGTGTAGCAAGTAGTACCTTCATCTTGTTTTTAACCCAGTTGATGTGGCTTGTATATAACTTATTAGCTAGATGGACACCCTCATTTTTCTGAGATCGGTGCAGTGCCTCAATGGAGCCCCTTAATATGGTATTGACACCACAATCAGTTAAATCCCTTTTGTCCCTAAGGTATTCCTTATCAACTGTGGGGGATCTAGCAAAAGTGAAACATATTTGTGTCCTCCGAAACACTGAAAGTAGTACGCAAAGCTGACAGTGCCAGTTACCATGGAAAGATCTGACGCAGTGGCATCACTTCTTAAAGATATAACTTTAATGCCTGCAGACTCGCCAAGAACACTACGCTTCTTCACCACGTTCTCTTTGGACTCCTTTCATTCCTGCAATTAAAAAAATACCCAAGAAGTAGTTTCCAGCTGCCGTTTACACCCACAAGCTAGAACGCCTTTACCTTTTTCACTACTCGTAAACTATCTGAGTTACTATCAGATCTAACATTAACATGACCAAAGTCATCAAATTGTACATGTTGCGTCATTGGTATATCATCTATTATAAGACTGCAGACGAGAGGATAATCTGACTCATTTGCAGCAGTTTTCACTTTTAAAGGTTTGAATGCCTCAAGTGTAATACCAGGTGCCCAATTGACACACTGGTATCACATGCGTAGTGTTCTTTGGTGTGGTAAACAAGTGTTAAGTGTAGCTCTTACATAATCCTACACTCATGGAGAATAAAAGTTGAGTATTAATGCAAAGGCTCTCAAGGCTGATACGAACTTTTTTGGAGATGGAGTACGTGTAACCTTTGTACACTGACGTGAAAAAAACTCTTCATTAACACCTGTTACAATCTTGAGCACTGAAATATTGTTTTCATCTAAATAGTTTTTCTTCTGCTAAGTCTTTATAATGTCTTTCAGACTGTAGTTTCGCTCTTGAGGAGGAAGTTTGTCTGCTGAAGAAACTTTATTTTTTTTCTATACTGCCTGTTTGCCTCTGAGATAAGATCCAATTTCCGATTCATTGATACAACAGGCTCATGACGGCCCTGACTGGATTTGGTGGTACTTCTGTTGATAACACTAAAAAATGCATTAAATTACAAAAGTAACGTTTCACAAGTTTTGGAAGCACAGAAATGATCACTACTTAATGGAACAGTGGTTCTCAGTCTATGATCCATAGACTCATTGTAGTACCATTTTTAAACACGTTTAACCAGGCTGACTGAGGGGGCTTTGCCATTGAAAGTTATTCTAAAAACTTTAAAATAAAAGTACAGTGACACTTGACATGTGTAAACTTGCAGCTAACAAGAACTAATCTAGAGTACATGTGACGTGAAGAGTAGGCTACTGAAAAAGTTTGAGAATCAATGCATTAGTTGTTGGACAGTTAGTTTCGGTCTTACTTTCTTGGGAACTTCATGGTTGCTCGCCCTTCTCTGCTCTACATCTCACAGGTGTCATTCCTGTGTTGACCTCTGCAAAATACGTTTCTGCTTGGGAACCTGCAATTTTACACTGCTTGCTCAAAAACTGCAGCTTATGTTAAAACAAGCAGTGCTCTAGACCCATGCTCTGAATCGGCAATGTTATCACTATAAATTGAAATAGTATGATTCGTGTTGTCACCAGCAGAATAGAAAACAAAACAAAACTTCAAATAAATAATGCAGTGCAGACAATTTAAAAACATGCTACGATTGTAGATTATATAGAAGTCCAAAAACAGATTACCTACTTGAAGGATGTATACAATTAACATGGAGACTGGCTTCCTCATAACGTATTTCTAAACAAATCTTAAGCTAGAACCATCCATTTCTTCTTTTTACAGCCCAGTATTCCAACACTTCTTTAATTTTTCAGTCACAAGGTAGCTTCTGAAGGTGTCAGGAAATACAGTTGAGTTATAACATCAAAAAAACTTTTACATGAAATAAGACAGTAACTGTTTTCTAGACCATTGAACTTAGTTATGCTGTTTCATGAGAATTTTCCCCCTCCACTAGTCATCAGATCACAATATGCTTATATCATTTAGGTACTGTATACAATCATAGGAAAGTTTTTAGAAAGCTGCACAAAAACCTTTCGAGAAGACAAACAATCCTGTTGGCAGAACATCCGCAACTGAGCATTATAGCACAGGTTGAAAATACCACTTCAGTTGTAAATTACTTTATTTTCACATGACCGATTTCGGACTGTTATAAGCCCATCCTCAGGTGTTGTAGCTGTGCTGTGGTCCTCGAGCGCTGCGTGTTCCAGGTGCGGTGTGCTGCCTATGAGCGCATAACAGCCCTGTTTTGCACTCATAGGCAGCACACCGCGTCTGGTACACGCAGCGCTCAGGGACCACAGCAAAGCTACGACACCTGAGGATGGGCTTACAACAGTCCGAAACCGGAAGTGTGAAAATAAAGTAATTTACAACTGAAGTGGTATTTTCAACCTCTGCTATAATGCTCAGTGGCGGATGTTCTGCCAACAGGATTGTTTGTCTTCTTGAATGGTTTTTGTGCAGCTTTCTAAAAACTTTCCTATGATTGTATACAGTACCTAAATGACATAAGCATATTGTGATGTGATGACTAATGGAGGGGGAAACTTCTCATGAAACAGCATAATTAAGTTCAATGGTCTAGAAAACAGTTACTGTCTTATTTCAACCTCTGCCATTCAAGAAGAGATTGTGTACTTCAACTGATTCACGATATCTTTATACATTAGTTTTTTTTTAACGCAACCCTATTTTCCATTATCCATACAAATTGCTAACAGTCGTAAAGTACAATGGCTTTGAAGAAAGCAGAGGAATCTTCAAACATATAATTAGCATTGGGCAGACATATAGGAACGAAAAAGACTAAAAATGTCGAAAGAATTATTTTTAGACAGGTCGCAAGATTCGCTCCCTGTATTAGCTGAAAACGTAAACTCAAGTATGCAGTACAGACACACCAGATACCAACACAACATGAATAATAGTCAAGCTTCAGATTACCAAAAAGTACACAATACACTGCAATATTACAATCATTTAAGTAACATCTCATTAAACTTACATTCTGCATGTATGATAGAAACGATAGGAAAATGCAAGGAAGTGCACTGTCTTTCATATGAATGCATGACAATGACGTTTGATCAATATCAGCTTCACGAAAATGGTCGGAACACACTCTGCTATATTCAGATGGTTTCCAGTCTTTTCATTACAATGCATTGATGTGTGAACTTCTTTTCTCACTGTCCTTTGGGATCCCAAAAACAATTTGAAGTCTTTGGTCGAAATGAATAGTCCATATTGCAACCATAAATATTAATTTAGCTAATGCACTTGCTTGTGGAGAGTAGTCTTAACACCTGACTTCCCAGCTGCTACAACCATCGGCAACACAATAAACCATTCTAACGAATATATGATTCTCTTGTGAATGGCAGCACAGCAATATCAACACCTCACCAAGACTCAGCAATATGGCAGACGCAGACAAAGAGCAGGCTTCACTTTTTCAGCATAAGGGCTTATGACTATCTGTAAACCTCCTTGGTTATTCCCGTCAATCACTGCCTACAAAGAATAATGCCTTTAACTTGCAGATGACCCCATTGCTCAAGCAAATTTCACCTGATGCATACAGTATTTCTGTTGCTCTAAGGCCATCTGCAGTTCATACAGATTATAAAACTTAGCCACTGGCAGAGACAGTAAATATCTTTATGCTTGCAACTTTTTGTTTTAGTTTCCTTTGTACATGCATGCCCCCCTGGCTTACAAACAATCTGTGCTCTGTATTTAATGTGTAGTTTATGGCTGTTAAATAATTCTACCTTGTTAATTATCATCTGTATGTGTGTATCTTTTATTGTGGTCAAATTGTCTGTGGTCTCATATGTGCTACTAAACTGAATTATTGATATGAAATAATTTTCAATATATATATCAAAATGAACAAATAGAATTACAGTTTTTCCCAATAACAGATTAAACATCTCTGTACAGCCTGTACAGTACATTACCATAAAATGTATAATGAGTTGAGAAGTACAACTTTGTATAGAAATACTATTATTTAATAATGAAACTTCGTAAATGATACCACTATCTTTGGAGTATAAAGATAATTATGTGTGCTGTAAGCTGGAAATTAAGGTTCTATATCTTGTGTCTGAGTTATTATTTGCCATTACGCTTTGAGTTTCAAAAATTATTTATTTCTAAGATGTGTGACAAATTACCACTATGTACAAATAATTTTTTGTTTTAATGAGTTTCCTATACATAAACAAAATAATTTAATTTTGTACATAGTGAGATAATAAGATTTGATTTATGTTCTGATAATACTTTTGTGGAAAAGTTTGGGACTGAGTACATCACTGACTATTCCAGAGAAGCAGCTTCATGTTACTGCAGTCATACATCAATGAACAAAATTTAAAATCAGGTTTGAAACTTCCATTATACTGATTTATGTGTGTTGCTTATTTCTCTTTGATTAGTAATTGTAATTGAAACTATTTCTTCTGTTACATTTCGTAGTATTTTCACCACATTAATGAGTACTATTAATTGCAGGCAGTTTTCTATTCGTCCTACAGCCTTATAGCCATTTATCATGTACTGTTCTGGATGCTCAAGGGGCTATAGAATATTTATTGGTTTAATTTACTTGTTGTTATTCTTATTCAATGTGTACAATTTGTAATTGAGAATGGATCAGTATCTTGTGGTTTATTTTTGATGATGACACAATTCACCACCACATCTAAGAAACGTTAAGGGAACCAATACAACTGTAGCCTAAACGTATAAATAAGTAAGATTACTGTTGTTCTGTTACACACAGCATAAATATATTGAGTGTTGATACTCATTTTATTAGTTCTTGAGGCTATTCCGTAGCACTGAGATTTCATAATGAGTTTCCTAATAACTGCATGTTAGGCATGTCTAACAGTTACATATTATCACTATCCAATGACTAGAGAAAGGAACAGTGCAGATATTCAAAGAGAAAAATAATATGAACAATACGGATAATTTTGTTGAGATCTGTAAAATAGGAAAATGTAGTACTGATTTCTAAAATAACAAGTTTACTCTGTGCAGCATTGAGTGTGCTCATGTGTATAATTCATTTCAGTTCCCATCTTCATTAGTGAAAGAAATGTTTCTGATAGACGTGTTTCTACTTGAAACTAAGTGCTGTTTGTTCCTCTAGGATGTTTTATAAGAAAAAAGAAAAAAAATGTGGTAAGGAATTTAGTGACAAAAATTCGGAAAGGGACCTGTTCTATTATATCATTATATAGCTTACACTTGTTAAGAACATGGAACAATGAAAGCTCTATGGTCTCCTGAAATGACGAGAAACAAAGTTTTAACAGCCATGTGAAGGAATTTTGATTCATTAAACTAGAACACTTTTAAAGGCGTTGTGTTAACTATGGATATACTAAGTCTACAACTTTGCTTCCGCCGTTTTTCCTCGAAGTTCGGGGCTTTATTGTGAACAACTTACAAAATAATTATGATTTATGGTATTGCCCTTCGGTGGCTACTACATTCTCCCGTCTTCCAGATAACATACGAATCCCATGGAGGAAGAACTGGGCGTCTTTTGTGGGTATTCATGAATCGATTCAATTTTGCACTTATTCATATGATTGGCAGTGCTGGTCAGCCAGACTGTATGCCACTGATCGAAAAAGATGGTAGTCAGAGAGAGCAACGTTTGGAGAATACGGCGGGAGGGATAGGACTTCTCATTTCAACGTTTCCATGTATATTTTGACGGGTTTTGCGACATGGGGTTGAGCACTGTCCTGCTGCAAAAAATACCTTTACGTGTCTATCACGGTACTGTCGCCGTTTGTGTTTCAGTGCTAGACTCGAAAGCATCAATTCTTTTCGATAATGATGTCCTGTGACTGTCTTCGTCTAGGTATTTCAGTATCTACGAAAACGTTCTGTCTTCCACTGCAATGCCGGTCTTCAACATCAAAATCACCGTTCTTAAACACATTCTCTGCACGTTCTTCCACTAATAGTTCCCTCACCATTGGACTTACCCAGCATTTTAAGAGCCACAGACGCAGATCTCTTCATGTTAAAGCAGAAAATTAAAACTTCCCGCAAATGGTGAGAAATAAGTACGCAAGTTGACGTACTTAATCGAGAATAACCTCATGATGCAGTCACAAATCGAATAATATTTTTTTGAGAATTATGTTTACAGATGCCTAAGCTCATTGTATTATACCTATGACCAACCACCTGAACCCCACTTCCCGCTACTGCTGTCTATTGCAAAACGGCGGAAGTAAAGTTGTAGACCTAATAGATGAGTGTAGGCTATCAAATATGTCTCAGTGATATTTATTATGATCCATACATAGAGCAATACCACGTTCTTAAAGAGAATGTACACGAGACATCCACATGAGAACAGAGCCCAGTCTGAGAGAGTCCACAAAGTCACTCTCGCTGGTCAGTGATATAATTGTTGTGGATGATAGCCTCCATAGAACCGCCCTGCCCCCCCCCCCCCACGCCAGCTAGCAATGAAGAGAATGGAGGAGGAAATGAAGAACTGGCGCTGAAGTCAATGAGGCAACATGGCAGTCAGTTGAAGTTGGTCATTGAGTATCACATGTGACAAGTTTGTTTGACCAGCCACATCATCGCTGGCCCAGAAGGGAGGTGCAGCTGGACTGTTTCTCACTGGTGGGAATCTCTTCTGACCAATTGCGCACAGATGCACATGACTAGTCATGCTGTGGCTTGCACGTTCGTGGGACGTGACAGGGATGCCTTTTAATCTCATGGTGGATGCCATACAAATGCTGAACAGGCAGAATATACATGGCTGAAAGAGGAAATGCCGAGTGTGTCCACATGGGACACCAGCAGTGCAACTGGGGTGTTGGTAGCGAGGATGTGGGCGTGTGGAGGCCATGCATATCAGATGGTCTTTGATCTGGTCAAAATGACAGCATATGTTGAGTGAATGGTGCGATTGATGTGAGTCACTAATTTATTAGCCACTGTAAACTTCAATGGGCACACCCAGTGTGGCTACTGTCCATGATGGACTGGAAGCTGAGAGAGGGCACGAATGCTGGGACTCAATCCGCTTTGGATCTTTGTTGCAGTCAGATTAGATGGACATGCAGTCAAAAAGTCTGGAATCGTTGTGCTGAAATAGTGTTGGGAAGAGGCGCTGAAGGTGTTGGTGAATAAAGCAACTGACAGCAGTGAAAACAGAATCATGTTGTGTGTCATTCCTCTGGCGTGTCCTGAATAGGGCACTGTAGAGCATCATTGACTTGCCATAAGCGTGAGGTAAATGAATGTGGAACCAGGTGAACGTAGTCAGTAAGGTCAGTGATGTCATATGGGTATGAGCAGCAGATTGTGATTCCACTAAGTCATGCGGGAGAGACATGGCGACAGTGTGCTGTCCAGCCAGAGAGGCATGCCCAAAGATGCCAGTGGCAGAGGAGCGAGATAGCAAGGAGAAACACAATGTACTGCCGAGTGTTTTGTTACGTGTACAGAATCAGTGACAGTGTAGAAGCAGCGTGGAGTGGGGAATCGGCGTGGTTGGACGGCAGGTAGGCATGACCAATCAGCAGGACGAGGGTCACGTGTACACTGCCATATTCGTCGTCATGATCGTTGATCAAGATAGTGAACTGCTCCCACAACATAGTGAGGAAAGCAGATATGTCATTATTATGTTGTGGAACAATGCAATCTCCATATGGAGTGGGAGTGCATCTGATGATGCACTGCAGTCAGCATAGTGTTGATGAATCTCGAAGAACTCATCAATTGAGGAGACTCACTGCTTGAATGTGTCAATGGGTAAACAGCTGTCTTCCTGCTGTTTATAGCGAATGGTTGATGTATCAGGTACAGGTGGAGGAGCCATGGAGAAAGGTTGCAGAATGCTATAGTCGATGTTAAGTACAGGAGTATGGTTTGATGTACTAACAGGAGGAGTGGAACTGGCGTAAAAAGTCCGCACTGCATCTGGTTTATGACATCTGTACAAGAGAATGTCCTTTTGGGATGGTGAAATGATGACACTTGCAGATTCCAGGTCATGGATCCATGAACTGTAGCCTATGAACTGGCAGTTTTCTGTGGTTGCAATGTCCTAGGTTCATCCATTGTCAGTGACCCGTCAAGTGGTATCAAATTGATGTCGGAGCTGATGTCTGCCAGAAAAATGGTTCATTCTAAATGAGGTGAGCAGGGTTAGATGCCTCGCATGATACTCGTCAGAATGCAAGTCAGTCATATTCATAAGCACAGTCAGAGATATGAAATCCAGTAGCAGTCGTCGGTGGAGTGAGAGAAGATTCCCTGTCATGTGACATGTTGAGGTGGCTAGAATAGTTTTATCAAACAGATAAACTTGTTGCAAGCACTACTGAGTGTTCACAAGCTGGGGACGGTTCTGCGCAGATGTGTCATCACATGAGGCATGGTTGCAAGGCATGAAGATGTTTGTTTTGACAGGTTGCAGATCACTGTGGCATGATGTGAGAGGAAAGTACATTGTATGATGCCAATAGAAGCAGCTCTGCCAGGCTTTGGTGGAGCTGGCCACATGTGGCAGCTATGTGGGCGCAGCTTGATTGACAACGTTTTGTGCAAGTGAGAATGTAGTGTGTGCAAGGGTGTTCTCTTCAGGCCTGGGTGGGACACAGATGGATACATTCTGTACAGGTGTCGGATCAACATACTTGGTAGAATTCTTTGCAGGCCCAGGCATGATGCAGGTGGTGATATACTGTACAGGTGCAGAACAGTAATGGGGAGGTGGGGCTTTATTGATGTATGAAGGTCATCACTCTAGTCACGTGTGGTGACATCAGATTCAGAAGTGATAGGGTGGAAGGAAGGATGCCAAAGCTGTTGCTGTGGCACATGGTGGTGGACATTGTTGTAAATAATGTGAATACCATGCTGATGCTTCGTGGAATATTCTTATGTGAAAGTTCATTTATGACACCACTACTTAGAAATAAATTATCCACAATCATATGGTAAGTTTGAGGCTGGCCTGAACCTGGTTATGTTCCATTGTTGTTTTCGAAAACCGAGCAACTGGTGACAGCAAGGGTAGTCAAACAAATTTGCATGTGATGCGAAATAAGTGCTGTCCATGGTGAAGAAACACGAATACGTGCAGCCAGAATGTTAGAGTAAAGTCAGGTGTAGGATTCCTACAAGTAACGTATTGGGTCGAAGCTCCACAGTGGATCATTCATTGCTGTCAGCTGTCCAGGACTAGTGCCGTAAGTTGAACAACAGAACTGAAGCATTTCATCTGCATAGTTGGTGTCTACAGATAGTGGAAGAATCAGTTGAGAAGCACTCCACTGTCCAGATTGGAAAACAACAGCATGGCATGTGGATTTCAGTGATTAGTAGTTACGTGGATGGCATTGTCATAACTGTATTGGCGTGAATTTAACCTCACACACAGTCTTCATGAATCACCGAGGTCACCAATGTGAGAACTTGGGATACAGATGGGTGTAGAAAATCAAATACATGGTCCATATGTTGCGTAATACCACTTTATTGAAGACAATATATATCAGATGAATGGGGTTGGAGGGGGGGGGGGAAGAGAGGGAGAGAGATGCTATGAAATCATTCTCCCTGGTCAGTGATGTTGTTGTTACAGTTGATAGCAGCCACAACCTTAAACAAAACACCAAAAGCACTAAATATTTTAAAATGTTCTTACATAACTTTTTAGGCTAGAAAGACCATACCTTACAGTTTTATAGAAGATTTCAGATTTAATCCATCATTGATGAACAATCTTTATCCATTAGGCTAGAGCTTCCTATGGCCTGAATTGTGAATGACTCATAATAGAGTTTTGGTACACATTAAAATGATGTGTCTAGTTTTTTCTTATTTCTATTGCATATTAAGAGCAGAATTTTATCGTTCTTTCATTATTTACGAGGGTGAGTCAAATGAAAACCTTAAAATTTTTTTAAAGTATTATTTATTGTGCATAAGTGGTACAAAGCTGTATCACTTTTCAACATAATCTCCCCCACGCTCAATGCAAGTCCTCCATCGCTTATAAAGTGCATAAATTCCTTTAGAAAAAAATTCTTTTGGTAGTCCACACAACCACTCATGCATCGTGTGACGTACCTCTTCATCAGAACGGAACTTCTTTCCTCCCATTGCGTCTTTGAGTGGTCCAAACACATGGAAATTATTTGGGGCAAGGTCTGGTGAGTATGGTGGATGAGGAAGACACTCAAAATGCAGGTCTGTGATTGTTGCAACTGTTGTACAGGCAGTGTGGGGCCTAGCATTGTCATGTTGCAAAAGGACACCTGCTGACAGCAATACATGTCGCTTTGATTTGATTGCACGCCGCAGATGATTTTTTTAGGAGATATGTGTATGATGCACTGGTGACAATGGTACCTATAGGCATATAATGCTCTACAATGACGCCTTTTTCGTCCCAAAAGAGAGTCGGCATAACCTTCCATGCTGATGGTTCTGTTCGAAACTTCTTTGGTTTTGGTGATGAGGAATGGCGCCATTCCTTGCTCGCTCTCTTCATTGCCGGTTGGTGGAAGTGAACCCAGGTTTCGTCCCCAGTAACGATTCTTGCAAGGAAGCCATCACCTTCTCGTTCAAAGCGCCAAAGAAGTTCTTCATAAGCATCAACATGTCGTTCTCTCATTTCAGGAGTCAGCTGCTGTGGCACCCATCTTGCAGACACTCTGTGAAACTGGAGCACATCATGCACAGTGTGGTGTGCTGACCCATGACTAATCTGTAAACATGCTGCAATGTCATTCAATGTCACTCGGCGGTTTTCCTTCACTATGGCTTCAACTGCTGCAATTTTCTGTGGAGTCACAACTCGTTGCGCCTGACCTGGACGAGGAGCATCTTCCACTCCATTCGTAGACTTGCTGCTGTAACAGACATGCATCACCGTACTGAACCTTCATTTGTCGATGAATTTTAAGCCCCCAGGGGCTCAGCATTCATTTGCTGAGTACGGGCTTGGCGACCCCGGTGTCCTGAGCTGGGGACTGGTCAGCGCCGCCAGTCTCCTGTTACCGTAACCCCCGGACATGCTTCAGCGACCACCGCATGGCGCGGCGGTGGAATGTTGTGTGCTATGGGGAATGGTAATCTTGGCTTGACCGCCTGGATTGCGAGGAAGGTAAACCTCTATAAAAACCCCTCAATCTTACGGTGTGCTGCGCGCCTATAAGATGCTATAAGATGGCTGTTGGGGTGGAACAGTCGCAAGCGGGCAACCTCTGGTGCACCTGCCGCACCCCAGTTGTATAAGGCTTACCTAGGCACGCGGGGCTCTGTCTAGGTGGACTTCTAGTTCCCTAGCTGCTCGTGGGACCGAGATGGAACCCTCGAACTTTTATTCTTCTCCTGCCAGCGGAAATGGTGGACCGCTGGTGGGTTCTAACACCCAATCCAACAAGAGGGCTCGTGTAGCCAGTCCTCCTGATTCAGGTAGTAGTAACAGAACACATGCTGCTTCGCAGAATGTGTTTTTCATAATTAAAAGAAAAGATGGGAGTTTTGAAAAAGTTTCGCCATTTTATATACAGAACGGCTTATAAGGTATTGCTGGCACATTAAAATCCGTAAAGCACTTGCGAAATGGCACCTTGTTGGTTGAAACATCTAGCTTCCAGCAAGTCCAGAATCTTCAGAAGGCACAATTTCTTGGGGAGTTTGCGATAGAGACTGAATTTCACAACACCTTGAACTACAGCAAGGGTGTTGTGACCTGCAGAGATCTCGTTGACATTCCCCAAGACGAACTGAAGGCTGAATGGTCCCGGGAAGGAATTGTCGACGTGCAACACATCATGAAACGGGTGGATGGTGCTCTCGTAAAGACTGACTCATTTATCGTTACATTTAACAGCACCAAATTGCCAGAGCAGGTGAAGGCAGGTTTCCTACGTCTCAGTGTACGGCCTTATTACCCCAACCCCATGCTGTGTTTTAAATGCCAACACACTACTCTCGGCTGTAAAGGGGAAGCCACTTGCGGGCATTGTGGTAAAGTCGCCCATGAGGGAGTTGGTTGCTCCTCTCCTCCCAAGTGTGTCAACTGCTCTGGGGATCACCCTGTGTGGAGTAGGGAATGCAGAGTTTTCCTTGAGGAACGGAAGATCCAGGAACTAAAAACTACAAAACACATCCCGTATGGTCAGGCGAAGAAAATTTACAAGTTCATGCAGCCGCCCACGTTCGCTGCTTCCTTTTCTTCTGTTCTCAAACAACCAGTTTTGAAAACCGATGCCGCTACACAAACGGAGGTTGCTACTGTTAGCACTAGCACCTGCGCTTGTCAATGTACGTGTGCTGCTGCCATTCCTGTGAAGCCTGCTGCTCCCCCCCGGCCTTCTGACCAGGCTGTGGTAGCTGACATCATGGACCTTCCTGCCCCTTCCCGTGTCTAGTCTTGTGCACTGCCCAGCGCTGCTACACCCCCTACTGCTTCTGAGGTTTTGGCTCCAATGCCACCTCAGGCCAGAACATCGAAGCCAAAGACAAAGGTGAAGACTCGCCCACTAAAGGAGACTGCAGTTATACAGTCTCCTGATGTGGATGTCATTCTCTCTGACATCTCTCTCGACTCCTCTTCTGAGGCGATGGAGGTTGATGTCAGACTGGGGCAATCATCTCGCCCCAAAACTGAGCCTCCACCTGTTGTGGGCTCTCCTCCCCAACAGAAAGTGAGGATGAAGGTACTCCCACCCTGATAGATGGCTCCAATTATACAGTGGAACATGAATGGATTCCGGGCACATGTGGAGGAACTGAACCTCCTAGCACGGCAACGCCCCCTGTGCTTGTGTTTACAGGAAACGCATTTAAAACCATCTGATGCTCCTGTACTAAGGGGCTCTACGTCATATCGCAAAGATGACCTGACTGGAGAAAGGGCCAAAGGCGGAGTCGCTGTGTTTGTCAATAATGACCACCACTCCTCTGCTCTCCCCCTGGATACTGACCTGCAAACAGTTGCAGTTGAAATTCATTCACCTCGGAGGCTTACCGTTTGCTCCCTTTATTTACCCCCTCTGGATGCAATTACCTTAGACGCTCTCACAGATCTTATCGACCAACTCCCCCGCCCATTTCTCCTCCTGGGAGACTTCAATGCCCATCATGTCCTGTGGGGCTCCACTTCTCTTTGCGCTCGAGGTCGAATTTTGGAGAGCCTCCTAACATCTCAAGTGTTGTGCATCCTCAACACAGGTACTCCGACTCATTTCTCTACTGCTACAGGGTCATTCTCAGCCATTGACCTATTTTTCTGCTCTCCAACCCTCACAGACTCTGTTCACTGGGAGGTCATTGACGACCTTCATTCCAGCGATCACTTCCCTATCCGCATTCATCTCCTGGATGGTGTATTTCTGGAGCAGCGGCCACCATCATGGATGATTGGCAGGGCTAACTGGCCACTGTTCACTCGGTTGGCTGTCTTTGACCGCCACAATAACGTGCAGGAATGGGTGGATCACATCACGCTTGTGGTCCATCATGCTGCTGACCTGTCCATACCACAGTCTTCTGGCACTCTTAGGCGGCGCCTTGTGCCTTGGTGGACAGAAGCCATCCGGGACAGGCGTGCGGCTCTTCGCCGATTTAAATGCCGCCCAACAGCGGTCAATCTTACCGCCTTTCGAATCGCGAGAGCCAGGGCACGCCGTGTCATTAAAGAGAGCAAGAAAAGGTCATGGCAGGAGTTCCTGGACTCCATCAGCCGTTCCACTTGTTCCACAAGAGTATGGGAAGCCATCCGGAGGATTTCCGGTAAACATAGCCGTTTACCAAGAGCTGCTGTCCTGAACCAGGGATGCCTCCAAACAACACCCAGAGCCATTGCTCAGACGCTGGCAGAGCATTTTGCACAAAGTACTGCCACTGCAAATCAGGATCCAGCGTTTCGTCGCTACCGTGCGACTGTCGAAAGAGCGACCTTGGACTTTCGGTCGAACATTTCTGAGACCTACAATTCCCCTTTCTCCATGTGGGAACTTGAATCGGCACTTACTGAGACTTCTGACACTGCACCAGGTTACGACAGAATTCGGTACTCCATGCTTCGATATCTGCCAGCGGCGTCAAAGGAAATCCTCCTCGAATGTTTTAATCTCATATGGCAGACAGGAGTGTTCCCCACCTCGTGGAGGGAGGCAATCCTCATCCCTCTCCTCAAACCAGGAAAGGACCGCACATGTCCCGGTAGTTATCGTAGTATCGCCTTGACAAGCTGTGTCGGAAAGACCCTGGAACGGATGGTTAACCGGCGTCTGGTCTGGCTGTTAGAGACCAGCCGCTTTCAGTGTGGATTCCGAAAATTTCGGTCCACGGTCGACAACCTGACCCACCTAGAGGCGGCTATTCAACAGGCTTTCCTCCATCAGCATCACTGTATCGGTATCTTCTTTGATATCAGTAAGGCATATGATACTACTTGGAGACACTGTATTCTTGCACAAATGCATCAATGGGGCTTTCGTGGCCGCCTCCCCATTTTCATTCGCTTTCCTGTATCAGCGGTTTTTTCGGACCCGCGTTGGTAACACACTGTCTGATCGCTTTGAGCAAGAGAATGGTGTCCCCCAGGGCAGTGTTTTAAGTGTTACCCTCTTTGTCATAGCCATCAACAGTATAACGTCTACAGTGAGGAGTCCAGTACAGTGCTCCTTATTTGTGGACGACTTTGCTGTTTTCTGTTCCTCCTCCAGTGTTGCAACCGTGAGCCGCCAGTTGCAGCTAACAGTGCGGCGGTTAGAGGAGTGGGCTGCGAAGACGGGTTTTCGGTTTTCTGCCGATAAGTGTGTTTGTGTTCATTTTAATCGTTCTCGTTATCTTTTTACTTTGCCTGCCTTGCATATGGGGGATACTGTCCTACATTTTAGAGACACAGTGCGGTTTCTAGGCCTAATTTTTGACTCCAGGTTGTCGTGGCTGCCACACCTACGTGACTTGAAAGCCAGAACGCTGAAGGCACTGAACATTCTCAAGTGCCTCAGCCACAGGTCTTGGGGCGCGGACAGGGCGCGTCTCCTTCAGTTTTATGGAGCTTTTGTGCGTTCACGGCTGGACTATGGCTGCACAGTATATGGGTCAGCGAGGCCATCTTATTTGTGGATCCTTGATGCTGTTCACCATGCTGGGATCCGACTGGCCACGGGTGCTTATCGGACCAGTCCCGTACCCAGCCTCTGTGCTGAGACTGGCGAACCGCCACTTATCATCCGGCGGCAGCTCCTGCTGGTGCGCCAGGCTTGTAAGTTTCTTGCAGCTCCCAGCTCGCCTGCTCACCGCCCATCCACCTCTGGACCGCCTTTTCTCCCGCCGTCCCCGGGCTACGTTGCCATTTGGGATCCGTGTGCAACGTGTACTAGAGTCCCTCGGTGTGGAGTCTGTACAACCCCAAATCCAAGGTTTTAACCGCCTGCCACCTGGTTACTGAAGAGGCCCAGAGTGATATTAGATTTATTGCAGTACAAGAGAGATTGCACTCCTGCCACCGTTTTTAATGCAGCATTTTCTGCCATTTTATCTGAGTACCACGACTATGTAGCTGTTTTTACGGATGGGTCGAAACAAGGGGATTCTGTTGGTTGCTCAGTTGTTTTTCCATATTGTGTCCTCAAGGTCCTACTGCCTCAGACTTTTACTGTCTTTGATGCAGAATTGTCTGCGATCTTGCGGGCACTGGAGCACATGAGACATTCTTACTCTCCTAAATTTCTTGTCTGTTCCGATTCACTCAGTGCCCTTCACTCATTGCAACGTTTGTATCCGGCAGACAAAATAGTCCAGACCATCCAGGATGCCCTCCTCCGAATACAGCGACTGGGGAAGGTTGTAGCTTTTTGCTGGGTTCCGGGGCATGTCAGCATTGCTGGGAATGAAAGGGCAGATCTCGCAGCCAAGGAGGCGTGTCTCGATCCACAAGTATCTCAATGTGCTATCCCCTTGCACGCACTCACCTCGCTGTTGAGCTCACGGGTCATGCGGCAGTGGGAGGATGAGTGGCTGGAAGTGACTGACAATAAGCTCCGTATAGTCAAGCCCACAACTCGTGTGTGGTGTACTTCCTTTCAGCCCCATCGACGGGACGAAGTTCTCCTCACTCGGCTTCGAATAGGCCACAGCCCTATGACGCATGGCTTCCTTCTCCGGCGAGAGGACCCTCCAATGTGTGGTGCTTGCGGCGTCCAGGTCACTGTGCGCCACGTTTTATTGGATTGCGTTTTATTTTCTGACCAGCGGGTTGCGGCTGACTTGCCAGCGGACCTGCCATCTCTTTTAGGAAACACTCGGACGAATGTGGTTAAAGTTTTAAAGTTCTGTGCCCTGTCAAATGTTTTTACAAAGATTTTAGAGAGAGGATTTTAATTTGCTCACTGTGTGACAAGCTCGCCCATATTTTATGTAAGTGGCCAGCCAATAACAATTTCCTGTGACATTTTTGTTGCTATGTTTCCCCTTTCCTTAGGTTTTACTTTCTTATGTAGCATTTTCCTTCTTTTCCTGCTTTCTTTGAGTGTGCGCTTTAGTTTTCTTAGGTCTGTCCATATTTGTTCCGTTTAATGTGTGTCAGGGCGCTGATGACCTCGATGTTGAGCGCCCATAAGCCCCAACACACCACCAAACCACCATGAATTTTAATAGGTTTCACACGCAAAAACCGAATAACAGAACGCTGTTCTTCCCTGGTGCAAGTAGCGAGTGGGGCGGCCATCTTTATACTGATACTGCGATGGCATGTGTGCATCTGCACTATACTGTCACCTACAGGCCGTTCTGCACGCTGTTTGTAGCACTCTTACCAACTTACAGGATAACGCCGTAAAATTTGGATTTGTTCTCACATATTTAAGGTTTTCATTTGACTCGCCCTCGTATTATGCTGCCTATCTGCAAAATTCTAATAACTGTGAACATCTCCTTTTCAGGTACTTCAAATATGTCTCAATAATACTTATTTTACTGAATGCACTCAGCACTATATTGTCTACACTTGCAATTGAAATTCATGTCAATCCAGAAAACCATCAAAGCTATACTCTAGTACCTGTACCAAATACTTGGATTACCAGAGCAAATGGTACTTTCCCCTTTATGAATAATGGTGCTCTACACATTCATTTCACAGCAGTGTACTACATAGCTTCAGTGGCATCCTCATTAGGAACTGGGGACATTACTGCTCAAAGAAATGATGAACTGGCATTTTTTATTGTACTTGTGTTTTCTGGTAAGTATCTGGAAAAGAAAGGTAACAAATATAACAGAATGTTGCCTTCGTGTTTCAGATAACAGAAGTTTCATTCTGATTATTCTGTTGCAATACATCTTCCAAGCAAAACATTTTTTAATTATAATAAATAAATGCACCTTAAATGGACTAGCTCATCCAACTCAATATGAGTAACTACTGAAGTAATAAAGTCTTAAGCAACTAATGAGTGTCATATCATAATGATAGAATATTTTTGCCAACTTCCAGTTGCAGGGTTCCCTAGTTCTGGAATGGCAGAGGTCGAGACAAGTTGGTCAGCTTTGTCTGGTTAATGTTTTGGGTCTGTCTGCTATCAACACTCATGGCACCTGTGTGTACCATAGCTGTTGTGAACTCATTGTCACGCTGTGCCACGCCAAATGAGTGAGCATATGTGTAGTGCCAGCACTGTACTACACTGTGCTATGAAAAAAGGATCTGTTTCCCCCTGTACTGCCTCCCCACCACAGGTACCCATGTGCTGGTAGTGAGTTGGAATAGCCTGCCCTCTCTGTTCCATGCATTCACCTGAAAATTCCTTTAGAATTTTGTAAACAAATTGTATTAGATGTGGCTTTAGTGCAGCATCCAAGCTGTATACAGATCCTGTCTCTATGTAGTGTGGCATTTGCAACTTAGCAAATATGTACACATGAAGTCTTCTTGTTACATTGGTGACAATGGACAGGACAGTTAGTTCTCAGTCAGTCATTCACTTCCATACAACTGATATGACTGCTGCTCCCTGCGTGATAAGAAAAAGAGAGAAATAATAAATCAATTTCTTTTGTCTCATGACGTTATCACAGATCAGTGCCACTAATTCGAAATGCCATTGACACCATCACCATCACTACACTAGCCACAGCCATTACACACACAAACACACACACACACACACACACACACACACACACACACAAGCAATAATATGTTATTAATTGTTTTCATGTTACATTTGTCTATATGTTCGTATCACTGACATAAACATCTCATAATCACACCATTTTCTTGGCTTCAATTGATAATTCATTACTATCAGTAAAGATTTTCCTGTGGGTCCTCATTTAAGGAACACTAAATTCACATCACTGATGGAAGAAACCTCAAGTACAGTTCTATCTATAATTACAAAGAAAGTTGGTTTAACAAGCAAATCTGTCTTCGTTTTGGTTTTTAAAAGCACAAAAACAGATATCATACTTTCAGAGGATTTTGTAAAGAAGAGTATTTTGTAGATTGTTTGTATTTTAGATCCTGAAAATAAGAAATTGGGAACAAAGTGATTGAGTAAGTGTTTGCTGCCGTTTAAGAACTGGAAAAACACTGGCTGACTTCATGGCTGCTGATAGATAAGAACTGTAAAAAGTGGTTGACTACATGCCTTCTCCTGGTGATGCAATTGAGAGGCAAGTTTCTGTTATCAGCAATGATACTGTAAAGGAGTTCTATAAAAAAAATTGGAGAGTGCACATCACTTCTGCTGCTCTCAGGAATTTTACAGTGAAATAAAGTTTACTTTCTAAATGTCAGTGATCTTAACCTGGCAGTGAAAAATGATGCAGGACAACTACCTAAAGTTTGTGACTCATCTGTGTCAACATAGTTTTCATGTAAAATCACATTCTAAAAATATCAATCAAGGCAAATGGTGGATGCAAACCTGATCATCATTATATGCAGATCTGTACAGTGAGGATATGGTGTGGAACATACACAACACAGTATGCTATGGACTTTATTGGACTTTATTATACACATGGTGCTCCCACAGAGCCATCGCTCCCCTCTGCCCTCCCCTCTCTACCACCTGCCCATAGTGTAGAGTACTGGGGAAATGTTATGTGGTTCTCAGTGCACAGTATTAAGATGGTAATCTTGCAGTTATGTGTGAGGACACTAAACTCAACTGAAGTGCTGTTGTTGTGGGATGTCTGTTAGTGGGGGTATTGCATCAAGACCTGCTTTTAATGGGTTGTCTTTGTTGTCCTTCATTGGGGCTGCAGGAGGTGGTGATATCCTGGAAATGGTGATGGTGAGAAAACCATTGGAAAACAGCCATGATGTGATGGCTGCCATGTCGACATCACTGGGCACTACATAAGAAGGCATGAAATACTGGCTGATGAAACCATTCCTGATGTCATGTTCAGAACGTTGACCTTTGATGACCAGTAACTTGTCAAGCAGTTTGGTGATCAAGCCATCTGGTCAGAAATATTCGGCGCCTAGCTTTACCCCAAAATCAGTGATGACCATAGAATGTACAGCTGCATTGTCATGGTGGTTCGGGAACATCGATGTGTCATTGGTGGATAGATTATCCTGAAACATCCACACAGGTTTTTTGGTGGTTTACAGATAATGTGCTGGATCTTCCATTCAGGAGTATGTTGAATGTGTGTATACCACAGTTTAAAATCTTGTGTGGATCTGTAAAAAGAGGCTGTAAGGCAGGCCGAATTGTATTGTCATGTAGCGTGATGTGGGAGCAAACCCAAAGGTGTCTAATGGATTAAAACTTTAGGAGTTCTGTGAGGTTGTGAAGATGGTATTTTAAGATGTTCAATGTGTTCTTTCACCCAGGTATCTAGGGAGGAAAGTATAGTGGTTTCTGCCAGTGGCACCTGAAGTATGAAGTCAGTGGAAAGGGCTTGTGGTAGACCATACAATACTTCAGAGTTCCTTTTTGGAGCCATGCATAAGCCAAAACCACCCATGGAAAAGCTTCTATCCAGTGTCTGCCATACCACATAACAGCTGCTTTAAATGTGTGATGCCACTACTTTGTGGGTGGTTAAGCAATGATTTGATAACAGTGACTGCCACAGGCATGTCCCATAGTTGACTGAACAGAACGGATTCAAATTGTCAGTCTTGGTTGGGGGTTATAAACACTGGGCATCCATATCAGGTGCTGATGAAGGTTCTATCTGTTGATTCTGCTGACATTTCTTGTAGAGGATGGCTTCTAGGGGTCCCAACAGATTGTGGTGTACTTTCTGAAATAATCCATTTGGAATTGTAAACTATCCAACTGGTTGATGTGAATAGCATCCCACTTTTCTTTTGTAACATGATATGCACGTGTGTGTCCATTCCTTGCAGTTTTTCTTCATGTTCAGCCATACAAAACGACCTGTAACAAGTTGTGTCTTTGGTGGGACGCCAGGGGGTGACAAGTTATACAGCTGGTAAAAAATGATCTGAAACATCTGAGATACTAAGGGATGAGTCTGATATTGTGAGACGTCACATATGATTTCTCTTGTTTTACTTGGTATTGGGCGATATTCAGTCTTGAAGATTTGTAGATGTGTCACTGAGGATGTGGTGGAGACTTTTATCCTACTGTTGTGCTTCTGCAAATTCCTCATAATCGATTTATGCAGACATGACATTGATCCACGAAAGATACTCAGTGATGACATCGTCTGCACCCTTAAAGTGGCGTACGTTGGTTGTGAATTGATCTTGGTGGCAGAAGTGTCTGTGGCCATGGTTTATTTATAGGTTTACCTTCCATGTCATCCTTAAACTAATGTATAGCCTCACAGACTGCAAGGAGTTCATGGTCACAGGTTGCGCATTTGCTTTGAGAAAGAGTCAGTTTTCATGAGAAATATCGGAGTGGTTGCTGTATACCTGCTACTTTCTGTTGGAGGATCGATGCAGTCGCTAAATCACTCACATGCGCCATTATTCTGAAATGGGGCGACAGGGTGTACCATGGTCGTCACCTAGATGGAAGAGACGTTATACTGGTCGAGGGCTTCCGACATTTCAGTGGTCCACTTCAGTTTCCGTTACCATAAGTGCTTTCCCTCTGATGGCTTCTGTCATTGGAACCCGAATGGTGGGTGCCGTGGCAGATGGTGCTAGTAGAAATTGATCATCTCTAGAAATCTATGTAATTCCTGCTAGTCTTGTGAGGGTGGTAGTTGGTGGATGATTTCCTTTCATCAAGGTGTGGGCACATTCTCGTAGCATTGACAATCTGATCAAGAGAAATAACTTCTCGTTGTCAAATTTGGACTTTTTTATGATTAATAGCGACGCCATTTGCAGTGGGCTGAGGGATCTCAATAAGTAATGCAGCACTTTTTTTCTCAGCTGGTTTTTGTTGAATAACTGCGGAATTTTTTGTGGGACATCGCCGAAATTCTGGCTTCATTTCATGGAGTTCAAATAGGTGGCAGTGCTATACACAAAAATGACACCTGCAACAGAGGTGCATGCTAAGCAGAGAGTTGTCTTTGAGTTACTTTTGGCGGAAAACCAGAGCATCACAGATATTCATAGGCATTTGCAGAATGTCTATGGAGACTTGACAATGAACAAAAGCATGATGAGTTCTTGGGCAAGGCATCTGTCATCATCACAGCAAGTTTCTACAGTCCTGCCTTATATTCTGTATGTCAGTTGGCTGTGCAAAACTGCGCAATTGTAGGAATGTGCAGGCACACTCATTCAAGGTGACCAACGAAATGCAATCAAAGACCTCATTGCTTAACTGGACGTCTCTGTTGGTAATGCTGACGCACTCATCCACCAGTTGAGCTACTCAAAGGTGTGTGCCTACTGCGTTCCTCTCTGCCAAACAGAAGACCACAAAGAGCTACGAATCTCCACAGAATGAATCTCCATGTGGATGATCGGGAGGGTATAGCTGAAGGAAGATGTTGGTTCTGACATCAACTAGCAGACAGGTACCATGTGGTTGTACAGTTCATCCCAGTGAGGCAGCGTAAGGTCGTTGCATAGAACGGAGATTATCTTGAAAAATAATGTTTTGTAGCCAAAAGAGTGGGGAATAATATGATGTATTGGAATCCTGAATCAAAACCAGCCTGCATTCAGAAAAAAAAGTCTTACATTTCTTATTGAACACCCATCATACATCGGAAGCCTCTTTGAGTTCAGTCATTCATGCCATGAGACTGAGAAAAGAGAATGTCATCGCGATAAGCATAGTAGAAGGGTAGCTGAAACAGGACACCGTACAAAACCTGTTGCCACTTGTGGGCTTCATGTTTGAACATATATGACCTAAACAGGTACTGGAACAGGCCAAAGGTGTAATGACTGCTGTCTTTTGCACATATCCTGTGTTCATTGATATTTGGTGATAAGTTTGTATGCAACCCAAGATAATGAAGCCAGATGTGCCTGCAGAGTAGTGAGTAAAGCCCTGTATGTTTGGTATCGAGTAATTGAGGTGCATGCTGGGTACACAATGTTTGCATTGTTGATGTATAGTATTTGGTTTGGTTTGATGTACATCCATTTGGTGAGGGTAGGGTACAGGATATACACAATATGATATGGTATGGACTTTATTATACCCCAAAAGTAACAATGTGAAAAACACATTTGCTTGGTAGGGTACAATAGAGAAGACTGTCCGTGCCCAGTCAGCACCAAAGATAGTCCATCGCAATTCAAGACTGATCATCAGGGAGAGGCTACCCACCATGGTGTCCCCACATATAGTGCTCCACAACCGACTCTCCAACTAAGTTTGTTCCTTAAACGTGATGACTCTCCTGTGCCACATGACATAGTTTTCGACCCAGTGCTGACAAAACCACCTGTGCAGATTCACTAACTGTTGATTTTGGTATGTGCATTAAGCATTCACAGGTCACCTTATAAACTTAAAGTACTGTCTACCCGTGGCACTAGTTTAATGGTTGAAACCCATGAACTTTCAAGAGTCTGACATTTATGGCAAAAAGCTGGAGTACCACAGCAATCGATAGCAGTTATAATTGATTGGGTAGTAGTGGTTCTGAACTGAACACTTGCAAAATGAGGGTTGGAGGTGAAGTCAAACAATAGGTCAGTCATAGGATGCCACTGTTCAGCATTATCCGCAATTGTCAATGCCTACTAATTTTAATTTGTTCAATTTTTTTTAATTTTTTTAAAATATTGCCATGTCATTATACACTGAGGTGACAGAAGTCATGGAATAGCAATAAGCACTTACACAGATAGCGGTAGTATTGCATACACAGTGTATTAACAGAGTTGTCTTTTCTATTCAAGTGAAAACGTTTCCACTGTGATTATGGCAGCATGATAGTAGTTAACAAACTTTGAATATGGAATGGCAGTTGGAGCTAGGCACGTGGTACACTGATGTCCAAAATTAGAGCAACAAACCAAATTTTTGCAAGGTTGCTTTCATTCATTTGGCCACAAAACAGTAGCTTCAGCAAAGTCGCCTTTACTGTCAGATACCTGCTGTATGTGAACCTCTGCTGAGTCTCCACAAAAGGGAACATCTAGAGTGTAGTCGTCAACATGACACCTGGATGGTAAAACTTTAGGCCAATGTTCTTTTCACAGATGAGTAGAAACAATATAAGGAATACAGAACACAAACAACTGCAACATGCATAATAGTAGACAAAAGTGTTCTTCGTTTTTTCCAGTTTAACAAATTTACACACATATTCTGACATCTGGTTAAAGTGCTCAGTATGGGGTGTGACCACCTCTAGCAGCAATACAGACCCAACAAATGATGGGGCATGCTGTGAATGATGTCATCAACTGAATGTTGAGATAATACCTCTCATTCTTCCTGCTGCATTCCTCGCAAGTCTTTGAGAATGGGTATTGGAAGCTGACGTGATGCAACCCATGTCCCTAGTGCATCCCAGATGTTCTAAATGATATTCAGACAGGGAGAGCAGGCAGGTCACGCCATGTATACAATATCTTTCATTTCCAAGAAAACATAAACCACATGTGCTCTATGAGGTCGAGCATTATCATCCAGCAATACAGTCTGGGCCTCCAGCACCTCCCAACTACCACACGTTATGTCCCAATATCTCATCACGACACCTGACAGCAAGCAGTTAAACCATGCCAATTTAACCACACAGTTCCATGAAGAGTTGTTCGAGTGGTCAGCATAACCCCTGTCCACATGATAAGGGATAATCCTTGAAATCAGTCTCTTCCCACAATGTTTGGGATCCAAAATCGGGTTCCATGTTGCCTCCAGATGCAAATCTGTCAAGAATTACTGTCCAGACCAAACCAGGACTTATCTGTGAAATTGAACATTGACCCTCCGTTCTACAGTCCAGGTGGCATGTTGATGGCTCCACTCTAGACATTCCCTTCCGCGAAGACTCGTCAGAGGTTCATGTACAGCAGGTCCCTTACAATAAAGGTAACTCTGCTGAAGTCTTCTGTACACAGTTTGCCTCACTACATCATCTCAAGTAGATGCTATGAGGTTAGATGTCAGTTGCTGTGGAGTACTAAGGCAGTACCGTGGTGCCCTTACAATCAAATAACGGTTGTCTCTTTCTAATGTTACACGTGGTCGGCCCCGCCCTGGTCTTTAGGATACAGTTTTGATCCCTATAAACTGTCGCCACATCCGGAAAACGACAGAAATATTCACATTAAGTCATCGGGCTACATAGGATTGCGACTGTTCTGCTTCCATTCTTCTCATGGCCCTCCACTGCAGAGAGCGTGGTAGGCATCTTCTCTGTGCGATAGTACACCATTTGTGACTGCGTACACAGTGATTGCAGATGTGGGACTACCCAGCAAACACTATTCCGTTTGATAGGTGCCCTGACATCATTGGTGGCATGGTGGTCTGTTGACCAGAATGACATCTTCTGTGCAGGACACGATTGTATGGACATCTGTTGGCAGTTTGTATGATTATATCGTGATTTAGACACAGGATGGGGAAACAACGGTTTGTTGCTTTAATTTTGGACAGGGTGTGCATTAAATTTCGGAAACTGTTAAGGAATTCAGTATTACATGATCCACATTGTCAAGAGTGTGCCGAGAATACCATATTTCAGGCATTACGTTGCATCACAGGCAATGCATTGGCCGATGGCCTTCACTTAATGACCAAGTGCAGCAGTGTTTTTGTTGAGTTGTCAGTGTTAACGGACAAGCAACGCTGTTTGAAATAACAGCAGAAATCAATATAGGATGTATGATGACCATATCCATTAGGACAGTGCAGCAAAATTTGGCGTTAATGGGCTGTGGCGGCAGACAACCGATGCAAGTGCCTTTGCTAACAGCAAGACATTGCTGTGGCACAGTCAGATGAGTCCCAATTTTAGTTGGTAAGAGCTGATGGTAGGGTTCAAGTGTGGCGCAGACCCCACAAAGCCATGGATGCAAGGTGTTAACACAGCACTGGGCAAGCTGCTGGTGGCTCCCAAATGGTGTAGGCTGTGTTTACATGGAATGAACTAGGTCATTTGGATCTTTGGCTACTTGGAGATCATTTGCAGCAATTCATGGGCGTCATGTTCCCAAAAAGCTGTGGAATTTTTATGGATGACATTGTGCATTGTCACCAGGCTACAGTTTTTTCGCATTTGTTTCGAAGAAAATTCTGGACACTTTGAGTGAATGGGTTGGTCACCCATACCGTCCAACATTAACCCCATCAAATCTTTATGGGGCATAGTTAAGAGATTAGTTCATTATCAAAATCTGGCACCAGCAACATTTTCGCAATTATGGATGGCTGTAGAAGCAGCAAAGCTCAATATTTCTGCAGGGGAGTTCCACAAACTTGTTGAGTCCCTGCCACATCGAGTTGCTGCACTATGCCAGGCGAAAGGAGATCCAACACGATGTTAGGAGGTATCCTATGGCTTTTATCACCTCAGTGTAGTCTTTTAACCTCAGTTTGCCCAGTTTGTTTCACCATAGAATTTGTAGTGCAGTCGACTTCTGGGGGTATAATTCATCGAGGTTTTTCATGATCTCAAATGCAGTTTCCTTTTCACCCACGAATTCTAGTTGCGTGTTAGAAATTGCTCCATAGATGTAGTTCATTGCAGCCAGATTTTCTTCGTCCAAAGTACCAGAATCATCCACACTCGTTTTTGCTCTTGAAGCTACTGTACAGCATTTCTCCGTTTTCAGATATGTTTCCATTTGCTGTCTCCAGTTCCCACAGTATTTTCCATCGAACACTGGTATTTTCACGTCTGCTATGTCCAGTTTCACGGTGCACACAAAGGCTGTAACATGTGCAAGACAGTGAACCCTTGGGTTCAATGTTATCAGTCATCCTCCATACACTGCCAGTGTACTCCTATTTGATTTTCACATATTTCAAATTTAAAAAACGCTTTCAAGGACTCAATTTTGATAGAGACGAAGCAGTGCAAGCAGAGATGAGGTTGTGGCTCTGTCAAGAAAGTCAAACATTCTGCAGTGACAGTATCAACAAACTCACCTCATGTTAGGAGAATGTTTTAGTTGCCAGGGTGTCTAAGATGAGAAATAAATAAGTAGACACGAAGAATAAAGATATAGAGTGGTAATAAAACTGGTTTTATTTGAAAAGCTTTAAGGATGTCCACATAAAAAATTTGGAGGGATTACTTTGCAGTGCACACATGTAGAATCAGCCTATCTTCAAATTTTCTTATGAGGCGGTCACATATTTCCTTCAACTGCCTAGTCTTGTGGTTTGGGGCTGGGCCATCCCTTATTGATCAGCACTCATCAAATATGGCTACTACATGTAATAGTAAAAGTAATTTTGTTCATCAGTAGAGCACTTCTGCAAATATAATGTATGTGTCTTGATATTATAAATTATGAACAGAAATAACATAAGTCAAACGTACACACTTGGATACTTACAGGTCCAGTTTGAGAAGGACTGGACAGGTAGGCAACTGTACCTTTATAGTAGGAACCAAACCAGCATATGCCTGCAGCAATTTAGGGCAACCACAGAAAACCTAAATTAGAGTTGCCAAATCAATGAAAATTGGAACCTCCATTCACCCAAGAAGAAGGTCAGTCTGTTGAAAATAGTGCTACCACATTCAATTTTTCCCTAGTGTACAATACTGTTTTACAAAGCAGTTGTTCAATAATATAAAAGGATAGCATTGCACTCTTCATTTATTTCTCATCCTAGTTAATGCACACAATACAGACATTAACACACACATAGTTCCATACTGTAATACTACACACACTATTAACTGGTGTCAAGACCATAGCGAAAATCTATGGTTTCAGTTTTGTGTTCTGTAACTTCCAGCTTACTAGGCCAAAAAACTGGGTCAGTATACCTCTACAAAAAGTGAGATGTTGGGCACAGAAAAAATTTAAGGTGTTAATATTATATACTGCATAGCTTTGAGAGCAATTTTTTTCTAGAAGAGATAAAAAAAGGAAGAAAGACCAAAGAGTGAAGGTGTTACGTGAAATGACAGATGTTTTAATAATACTATTATCATTTATTTATGTTACTTTTTTCCCAGTCGCTACTATGTGTTAATTAAGTAATCCCTCAAACCATATAGTGTAATGCTTGTCAGGTGCTTTTAACCATCTTTTTAAATAAGTTTGATTCATTAATATCTTCAGTCGCCATGGTCAATTAATCATACAGTTTCATTTCTGGGAGCAAAATGATGTTTTATGTTCACTTTTTCTGTGTAAACATTTAATTTAAACCTTGTTCCATTGTCATGGTGAGGGCTGTTTGTGCAGTTATTATAAAAACTATTTCTAGTGTGTACAACTGATTGGTAAATATGCTGACACAGTGCATTTAAATCCCCAGTATTTTGAACAGATATTTCCAGTGATCTTGATTATCACATTTTATTAACATTCTTATAGCATTTTCTGTATTTTGAAAACTGTAATTACATTTTCTACAATGGTTGCCCAGAAAAGAAGTCAACAGCTATGAACTGAGTATACACATGAATAATATGCAAATGAGAGAGACTGGCTGTTACACACTGGTGACTGGAACCTAAGGGCTTAACATGCTGATGACATTGTGTTTGCTAGTATGTTTGAGTGTTCATGCCACTTCAAGTGGGAATTAGTATACATTTCTAGAAATTTTGTGTTCGTTATGCATTCTGTAATTCTTCAAACTAAAGTTTATGGTATTATTTCTTGATGTTCAGTGTCACTTTACTGCACAATGACCAACTGTAAACCATCTTGAGGTTTTCATCTGCTTTTTCTGCAAGTTCTCTTGTTTTCTCAGTGACTATAACATTCCTGTCATCAGCAAAGAGACTTTCTCACCTATGACTAACACTATTAACTTGTACTACTGGAAAAATTATTGATGAATGTCAGGAAAAGTATTGGCCCAAATATGCTACCATGTGGAACTTTTGCATTATTTTGGCTTTGATAAGTATTTTACTGTAAGTTTACACTTGTTTGAGGTATGTGGTGTTTGTACACTTTGTACCTATCCCCTGTCTGCTAGGTATGTTTGGAACCACTCATGAGCTACACTTCTTACTCCTAAAGGTTCTAACTTATTTAGTAATATCTTATGGCGAGTAGCACCAATAGTGTCAGAAAGATGCAAAAATGTCAAATGTACTGTGACTGATTCTGTACATCTACCAACTCAGAAACCTAACTGTGATTTCTTAAAGAAGTGATTATTTATTCAAGCAATTCATTAATCTGTCTTCCATAACTGATTCTATCAGTTTTAAAAAGACAAAAATAGGGAACCCGGCTAGCAGTTTTTTCTGTCATCTTCATTACCTTTATTCAGTTACTGTACAACTCTTGTATGTTTTAAATAGTCTGGAAATTTCCCTTATGTGAGGGATTCATTCCTTATTTTTGTCAAGGGAACTTGTATACCCCATGTGTACCATTCAATGTGCACATTGTTATGAATCTGGGCCTATGGGCTTTTTACTTTTTAGGATTTGTGCCTTATTACTGATTTCATGCTCTGTCACTTATAGTAACATCATTGTACTTAGTGCACAATTAATTTCATAGTAGACAAATGCTCATTAACAGAATTGCTACAGAGTGGTTCCATGAAAACTCTCCTGAATTTAAACATTTCCACATAGCTACCAAACTCCCCAGATATGAACATTATTGAGCATATCTGGGATGCCTTGCAACATGTTATTCACAAGAGTTCTCCACCCCCTCATACTCTTAAAGATTCATGGACAGCTCTGCAGAATTAATTATGTCATTTCCCTCCAGCACTACTTCAGACATTAGTTGAGTCCACGCCATGTCATGTGTCGGCACTTCTGTGTGCTTGTGGAATCCTACATGATAATAGGCAGGTGTATTAGTTTTTTTAGCTTTTCAGTGTATATATATATATATATATATATATATACAACTAAACAACATTTCAACATTTATCACTAATTACTTGATTTGTAGATTAATAATTATAGCTATTATAAGTAATTTGTTTTTAGCTTGGTCGGTAACTTCAACCACATGTGACAAGAGCGAGCCATTAATTAAATGGCACTATTTCAGAGTCTTTACTGGTCACATACAAATATGGTTTTGTGTATATATATACTGAAGCGGCGAGCGGAAATTTGTACCAAGGCCAGGAATCTAACCAAGGTCTCATGTTTACTAGGTAGGTGCATTAGCCATTAAGACGCCTTGCAACAATGATTTATACAACCGCACAGATTACCTCAGCATGCCTCCCTCTATGATCCAAATTCTCACTGCTGACCCAGTCTCAACAAGCATCATGAACAAAAATTCAAAAACCATACTTATATGTTCAAAACAGTTCATCCACACACTTCATAAAAGCAATAAACTAACATAATGCAATAGTTATTTCTGAAACCTCACGATTTTCAGCGAATTTCTTCGCACCTTCAGTATTGATGAACATTGTCATAGGATGGCACAGAAAACAGTCTTGAGCAATCCCACTGAGAAAACTATTCATCTGCTTTACTTTTCTCACAGCTTCACTCAGACCGACATAATGTCCAGCAACAGTAATTAGTGTCATGGTTCGTTGTTTCCTGCAGCTCCAACTACAGCTGCATCCCCAAAACTGTAAAATATCCACTAACGGATTTATGATGATTCTGACCGGCTCCTTAGTCTACATCACTATGCATTTCAATTTTCTTCCAATCTCCCAGTAATAAAGCGTTTCATTCATTATACCTCTTAAATAACATAGTGTGTGTTTGACAGGGGGTCAGTACTCCTCACTTGGATTGCTGCTGAAATAGTTTAGATACGTCACTGGATATGCTAAATATGGCCTTGTACCCTTTTCCAAGTAAAGAAGACTTCCGATTGCTGTTCTGTTCCTTGATGTGTCGTGTTTTTTGAGCTTCTCTTTACCTGTTGCAACTTGTTCCTTTATAACCATGATAAGTGCAGTTTGCCCGGATTTACACTTGTTTTAAAATTTCTTTTGGTTATGTCTAACACCAGTGTTCTATCTTCTCTCAAACTGATTGTATATGTTGTAATACTCCAAGGATCATTCCTTCACTAAGCACTTAAAACAGTTTTGATTTTACTTATTTCAATTTCGTCTCCATACAACATTATGTCGTCAACGTATGCAGACTGTGTGTTCATACCATAGATACTACTAAACACATGGGTCAGCAAATGTTCATTGTAATCATCTTTTGAGAGCATCTGGGAATACACACAAATGCACAGCAGATCACATGGTATTTGAAAGTGTTTGGTTCAACTCTTCTGCTACACCTCTTCGTTGAGGTATCCCAAGGATTCTCATCTGGCCCTAGACTCCTTTTTTTCAGATATGTTTCGAATGCTGAACTCATATAATAGCCCCCACTGCCTGGACGTAGAGTTCCTACATTTTTCTGTTGACAATTTTCAGCATACACTTTATATTTTTTAAACGACTGAAACACTTCACTTTTTGCTTTTAGCAAATGTGTCTCAATATATCCCGAGTAATCGTCAATCAATGTGACAACGTATTTCACTCCATCAAGTGACTGTGAGCCAGAGACACACATTAAATTATTGTGTATAAAACATAGCAGTTTATTTGTTCTGGTTTCAATCAATTTGGGGAAAGGCTTAGCTTGCATCTTGCCTTCAGTGCATACACTGCACATTTGATTCGTCTGGTCGTTAGATGCTTCGAAGGTTATTCCACTGTATTTGACTTGTTTCTTTGCCTTACCGATGTGAATGTGGCTTAGCCTTCGGTGCCGCAACTGCAGTTGCCAACTAGTGTTAAGATTTGCAACAGGGCCACGTCCACTCACTGATGTACTGGTGTTGTCTTCCTAAGTATAATTGGAATTGTCTTTTCTTGAACTTTTCGCAATTATTTCCTGCATTGTTTCATTATTAAAACTTCAAATTTAGTTACTGTTGCCAATAATCATTTGTTGGTCGCCTGAAGGACTGATATTCAAATAAATAAGATGTCTAGGATGTAGAGAGTGTTTTGCAAGTCGACTGTTCGTCCTCCACATTCTTCTGTCAAGCATATGCGCACAGTGACGAAATCAGAATTCAACAAATATCCACCCCTAGATACCTGAGTGACTCTTCATATTCACCGAAAAGTGAAGAATTCGTCATGTTAGTAGCTCAGGTGGTCTTTTGCCCCACTGTTCACAATCCAAAAATAGTTCCTTTCGCTTTCACGGAGAGTGGCGTATGTGTAAGCGCAGTGGAGTCCAATGGTCGCACTTACCGGTAATTCATTTTTAGAGTGACATTTCGTGTCATAGCGTTTCGTTGTGTAACGCACATTTGCTGGCAGTTAACGTAACGAAATTTGAGGATGATTTATTTGCTTCCTTCCTATGGTTTGCTTGGTCGTCAGTGGAGGTGTCATCACCGATTTTGGGAAATCTTTTCCAATATGTCCATTCTTCTGTGAACAAAAAGTATTGTGGACCAGGGTCACATGTTTTCTTGTAATTGTTGTGAATATTATCACATTGGCTGTTTCGACAGCCTTGTCCCCTCTGAATACCTCTGCCATGCTTTATTTGTTGTGTTTGGTCTCTTCTGAAGATGGAAACTTTTAATGCTCTAGATAATCTTTCAAAATTAATATTTGTGAGTCGTCTTTCTCCTTCCAAAGACGGCTTTTGAATTTCTTATAAGAACAGCCATCATCACAATGTCCCGCAAATCGAAATGTTTACGGGATTCTTACAGCACATCCCGCACCTGTTTTGCTATTTTGCAACTTTGAATATCATCAGCTGAATTATTGCAGTGAATTCACTTATTATGAGTGCAGTAATAAGTGTCATATTTTTTCACTTACCTTCGTTTGCTTTATTCTACTTGTGATACAGTCGATATATCTGTCTCTCTTCTATGTAATAGGTTAAGCTGTGTTAAGTAAAGAAGGCATGTTATGTGGTTGTAATGGCACATCAATTGTCGCCCCACAATGTAGTTGTTGAACATGTGGTTTGCCTTAAATACTATTCCATAAAACCCGAAAACCCCCCAGTTGTTTAGTATTACCCACAGATAGTTACTCTGTTAAAAGGCGTCACATCTCTGTACCATGAGTTGCTCTATCACCAACAGATATCTGCAATAGTAATAACATTCAAAATTCGACTATGCACCACACTTGTTTTAGGCACAACAGAGCCTTAAATTAATTATTTTCCACATCTATGATAGTTGTCAAATGTTATCATGTAAAAAAATGTCTCCAAAAAAGGTCATGTTTATGTCATTTGTCACACTGTTCATGACAAGTGATTTTCCACACGTTTCCATCTATAAAACATTATGGTGAACTTTGAAATATGTATCCGGGGAGGTAAAAGTGAAGATAACGAATCACCATAAAAATATAGGCGATAAAAGTTATTGTAAATGATTGGGTTCCAACTGAGGTTAAGTACAAACCGTTGTAAGACTCAAATTAATTATTTTACCTCATCTATGATGCCTTTCAAATCCAAAATTATTGTAAAACGTGTCAGCAATGTAAGGAAATGTACTGTTTGCTCTTTTTAGGCCCATAGTGCTGGCAAGTAAGGTATGCATGTCAAAGTTCTGACATACACAAGTGCTACTTATCGTGTAACTACTTATAATTAGTGCTAAAGTGTGCATCGTAATAAATAATAAAGAAAATTTAAAGGCAGAAAAGTTTAATTTACTAGTAAAGTGTTGGAAATCTTATATTAAATGATTAGTAATTTTATTCATTTTCCAGATGTCGACTCTCACATTGTCTACGGAGCTGTTGCATCTCTCTCTTATCTTATCTTATTTGGTCATCTCATGTGTATATGTATAAGAAATACACGTTGTTCTGCAGTTTAAGTGATATATCTTAATAAAACACTTCATTCCTTCCTTCTTTCTTTAAAAATCGTACAGTGTGTATGATGGTACTTTTATTAGATACTGATTTAGTTGATTGCAGTATTTTACCAAGCCATAGTTCCAAATGCAGCAATTTGTATAATACTTTTCACCGACTGTCTTTCTTGTGTAGTACTGCATTGCCTTCTCTTGCCTCCTGAACTGGTTATGAAGAAAAAAAACTCTAGGTGATGACAGTACCCGTTTCCAGATATAATATATTTTATGTATTTAGATACTGTTGTGATGTAAACATCACATTTTCTGGCATTGATGCCACATTTTAGAACTCTGTGATATATGGCAAGCTTCAAAGATCCGTTGAAATTATTAATTTGATCCTTAAAATGTCTTGTACATAATCTGAACTAGGTTCCAAAGTCTTGCTATAATTTTTATCGACTACATTTTTCTAGTGATACATTATTCATTTTCTCTTCCCCTGACACATACTTTAGAGTTCACAATCATGTTTTATGGACAGAGATAAGTGAAAAGTAACTTGATGTGAACACACTTATAATCGAAATCAAATAAAATCGTTTTTATTGCCAATTTATGTTGTATACATTTTAGAATATTGTAAATTTGACAACTGTCATTACCATTTTACCATGCAAGACGGCTGTGAACATATAAGCTTCTTTGGCAGCAACCACACCTTAATCTATACATATTTTTTCAATATTTTTCGTGCTAAAATCTTGTAAGGACTGTAGCATCTGCTTGTAGCTGCTAAGGTCTTGTGTCTGGGCACCACAGATTAATCTAAAAAAAGCTTAAAAAGATTAGTATCAAAATCATCTAAAAAATTTGAGAGTCCTCTTTTAGGTGCTTAGTCTTGTTTATTTTGGAATCAAGGCATAACCAGTTTCGTTTGGGCAAGTTGAAAAGAAAGGCACATGAACAGAAACAATTAAGAAGTTTAAGCAAAAAGTGCATTAAAGTACAATTTTTAATTTTCAAAATTATATATATATATATATATATATATATATATATATATATATATATATATATATATATATATATATATATATATATAACAAGTTTCTTCGCTCTGTTACTGAAATACTTCCCACTCTTCTTGAATATAGGAAATGACAGCTACCTTCACCTCATCGTCAGTGATGTCATGATTACACTTGAGGTCACACTTGAGTAGAAGAAACAAATGAAAATCGCAGGACACGAGGTAGGGGGATTATGGACAGTGTGGTGTCAGGTTTCGCAGTTACTCTTCAGTTGCATGTGAGTTGTGCGGATGAGCGTTGCCAAGTTGCAAGATTATTGTCTCCAGGCTGTCTCTAACACGACAAACTCGGCGTCGGTGGTGTTTTTAGAGTCTCTACATACTGAGAAGAATTTACCATCGATCCTTGCACCAAATAAGCGATCACACAAACTCGCTGAGCATCCCAAAACACAGTCAAAAGAATTTTGTTTTACTAATGGTTGTGTTTTGAACTTCAAGCATGAGAAGAAGCTGGGTGTCGGTATTTTTCTCTTCTAGGTCGTAGTAGCTGACTCATTCCCCACGACAAGATTAAGAAGGAAGTTGTCTCCATCATGTTAGTGCTGCAAAAGTTGCTCACAGCATTCCAATCGATACTTTTTGGTCTCGTCTGTGAGATGGCATGGCACCCATGGCTCACAGATTTTACAGTAACCTAGCTGTCCGATAATTAAAAATTCGATACCAGCAAGCTGTTCAACTCACGTTGACGTAGCACTAGAACACGTGTCCCTGCTCTTTCTACTCAAAATACAATGGATGAACGCAACAGATTCAAATTGAGCATGCATATAGACGAGGAAAGTTACCTTCCAAATGGTGCAGCGTTTCTCAAGGGCATTAAGGTCGCGTTCTACAGGCATTTGTGCATTACCTTTCATCCTACTCCCATTCATATTCCTAATTAGTCATTTATATTTTATAACCAAATGTTAGTTTTCAATTATTTATAGAGAATATGTTATATACTCTTTCCAGTACTCCATAACGAATGAATTGTGTCATTTGTGACATGTGAGCCAGTCCATACACTATTTCTCAGAAGATGGTAATGAAAGCATAATTGACAAAATTTGCAGAATTTTATGCAGTTTGGATGCTTTGAGGTATTTTGTGATAAATATTTCGGATACTTTTGTTCACAGGCCTGATGGAGCTACATTGTAATAGTAACACTAGACTCTGACTGAAGGAGAAAAGAGGAAGGGGGAATACTATGCAATTTTTGTGCAACATTTTACGAAAATACTAACATATTTAACTTTCAAATTGCGGTTTCTCCATTTTTTACTCAATATCTGGCATCATTTTCTTATACTAAGCTGTGATTGGTTACAAAAAGGATGAGGTGGGGCATAAAGTAGACAGTTAGTCTGTTTCCACCATCTTGCATTTTTATCACTGCACTGTGATCGGCTGAAGAGATGAAGAGGAGAGGGACGAAAGGGCATGACCAGAAATGCACGACAGAAATAATGTAATTTGACGCCATTTTTTTGTATCGTTTGAATACTATACTCTGATTGGTGAGATGTTAAATTTACCACTGGCACAATTGGCTATTTCAAGCCTCATGGATTTTTGGTACTGTATTAAGATTTGCTAGAGATAAGGAGGGGGCATGGGTAAATTTTCCTTTAACACAAGAGGGTTATTTCCGATACCTTCAATTTTTAATACTGTACTATGACTTGCTGGAGTGAAGGAGTACGTCGGTGGTGATAGGAGGAGCTGATGTTATTCAGACACAGTCATGATCTGTGTATTGTTCCATGTATTTTATCCCAGCATTACATAAAATTCTTTCCTTCCTTTGTGTCAATATCTTCGCTGTCCTTATTGTGGTTAATGTTCCTCTAACCTTATCATGAATGTGAGTTTTCTGAGATATAAAATGAATCAAGTTGTATATTAACAGGCAGAAACATTACTTGCAGGCTGCTTCTGTACAGCATGCTAGTAGTTAATTATGACTTGTACTGATCTGCCCATTCTGATAACTATGGAAATTTCTTCTAAATTACTTTATATATGTATTTTAGGGGAAAAACAGTTACAAATATTGCAACAGTAAGATCTATAACCCCCTAGCTCAAACAGGAGCAGATCAACATGTAAAAACGTTTTATCAGTCTCCTGCCATACAGGCTGACCTGCAAGACACTCATGTTGTGTGGGAACAGTATTGGTGTGCTGTACTGACATCTTATGTGAAGCAGCCTACATGTCAAGGCCCAGATAGGGTTTTGTAGCCACCAATACCCTGCGCCACATGACAGATATGTTCAAACAGTATCAGCTTGCCTAATCGAGCTCCTTCATGGGGCAGTCTACACATAAGATATTTAAAATAAATTTAACATCATCATTGATTATGACACACAAGTAATAGTGCAAGGGTATCTCTGACCACAACATACTACCTGTGTATGAAGTCAAATCAGATATAGTTATATTCTGAAGGAAAAGGGATAAAACATGAAGACAGTGAAAAGTGCTTTAGAATTTACCATTCCTGAAGTGATCATAGCTAATGTATATTCGAAGGCCAACTTAAAATTAATTGAAAATAACTGTAGCACATATTAGAGAATATTGTATTCAAGACACGACAGTTAGAAGTTATCTCTGCTTGATAGACGTTACAACTATTTAATTTGACTTTCACATAGGCCAAATTTCGAAAGCATATGACAGAATAGGGGCACGATATGGCTGATCAGTAATCAATACATTAATGAAGTGAAAATCATCATGTGGCTTAAAATAGTTAAGCTGTGTTTACTCGCTCAATGCAAGGTTTATGAAATGTGAAAATGCCACAGTTAAGATTGATCTCTTGTTGGGATAGCAACAAAAAATAACTACCCTCTCACAGAGCATTAAAGTCTGAATTTGACCAAACTGAATTCCTTAACGAATTTATTCCAGAGTTACTGCCCACAATTCGACTACAAGAGTGGGAAAGAACCTGAAAATAATCATTAACTTTTTAGATGTATGTGCTGTGCGATTTTCATAGGCAAAATGAGCGAAAATGGGAAATAAAAATTCACAGTCAGAATTATGTATCGCTACTTCATCATGGTACTGGACAGAAGGTCATACTACTAAACACACACCCATCTGCCCACGCACACACACCCTCACACACACACACACACACACACACACACACACACACACACACACACACAGACACACAACTTGCACCTACGTTATTCTGGCAAAAGACACAATCACTAATCACCTAACTACCTGCATACACAGCCTCCTCTGTTCTAATTTATAAAGTTGAGAAGCAACAGTCATAAACTGCTTGACAAAAAAAGAAGTAAAATGCACTGAAGAGGTGATTTCAGGTTAGTGTCACTGCATTTATGTACACACTATCAGTGTGTATGTCGAAGATTGGAGCAGCAATTCTTTGCAACAGCTGGAATGGCCACCAGTGTGCATTAGTGTTACTCATGCATAGTGTTGTTACCAGGCTGCGTAGTGTATACAAGGGGCATGAACAGTGTTAGATTTTGAGTGATGACTGGGAAGGATACGGAGAAGCTCCATATTTATGTGAAACGCTATAATCAACAGCTAACTGACTTTGAAAGGGTCTTCATTGAGGGTCTTCATTTGGCAAGCTGTTCAAATCATGCAATATTCAGAATGTAGGGCATTTAGAAATGACAGTGACCCAGTGTTTGGCTACAAGGGCGCATGAGGACACATGTACCGATCATCAGTGTTACAGGTGAGCATATCTGAGCAGCACACAGGAGGATCACGATATTGTGCGCCAAACAAAGCGAAACCCCTTCATTTCTGTGTGAGCCATCCAAGAACAACTAATGGACTCATTACAACATTCTGTATCATCTCACACCTTTGTCTAGTGATTAGGAGCTGCCAAACTAGAGAATCAGTGTCCCATGTGTAGGCTGTCATTAGCATCAAAACATGAATAGCTGTGTTTCAAGTGGTGCCACAATGAGAAGCATCAACTGGTGAGGATTGCTGTCATTTAATTTTCAGCAATGAATCACTGTTATGCACTGCCCTGGATGACAATTGCCAGTGAGTGTGGTGGCGGCCTGGAGAGAGGTTACACTCATCCATTGTTTTGGAGACACTGTTGATTGTCATCTGGTATGACATCAAGTCATAGCTGATGGTGATTGAGAGAACTATGATAGCAGAACAGTATAACCTGACACCCTACATCCTCATGTATTACCTCCCACAAAAGAGTATCATGGTGTCATTTCTGAACTGCACAATGGTCATTCACACTTAGAATCTGTGTCCATGAACTGCCTGTATGATCTTGAGGTACTGAGCAAGGTTCCCAGATGTGTTCCTAGTAGAACAAACGTGGGACCAGCTCTGATATCAATTCGGCCCGAGTCCCTGTACCCAGTATATAAGGAATCAGTTACATCATATGGGAGCCAGCTTTCTTCAGGATGGGTTACAATGGCTTTAAGACACCTTTTCCAACTGAATCAGTGCATGCAGCCTGACCAGAGGGTGTGCCATATCATACTCATAAGTGGGCATATTCTGTTAAGTTATTTGTAGATTTGAGTAGATTATGCTACCACTGAAATAACATCACACACTCTCTCAAGACATGTCATTTCATTTCCCTTCCTCCTTCCTTTCTAGGTACTTCACTTTTCTGTCACACAGTGCATTGAAAATGTGACAGTAATTTTATTTAATATGACTTTGAAAAACATTCATTATAGCTTACATTTATTTGCTTACAGTTTTTAATTTGTTTCACATAATACAGTGTGGGCATAGAGTCTAGATACATTTCTAAGAAATAAAGTATGCACTTACCTAAAACATAATTATAATCAATGTCTGTAGCACCATTGCTGATGTTAGTGTGGCATTGCACGGTTCATCTTATATGGATATGCAACAGGAATTTGCTCAGAAATTTGTTCCAAGGAACAGGAGACGTTGGCCATTGGTCACTCTCTAGTAGAACTCCTGCACCACAAGAGACTGTTCAGCATATCAAAGAAGCAGACATTGCACTTGAGAGAAGAGTATCTCACATTCAGGTTCTTTGTCAATTAAGCTATGAGGTTTTACGTAGTTTGCCAAGCCTCATGTTACGATTTGATAGATGTTGCAAACAATGAACTCATCATGGATAAGGGTTTGTTTACTGATGAGGCTATATTTCACACCTATGTAAAAATTAACGAACAAAATTGTTGCATAAGAGACAAAGAACCAGCTCATGCTAACACTGAGTAGCAAAGAAACCCTCCATTTTTATGGGAAAGAAAATTACAGTAATACTTTATATGCTGCTTCAATTAGTGAAACAACAGTTTCAGTAAGAAGGCGGTAGTGTTGAGAGCGCCCTCATTTTGATCTCATAGTAATGGGCATACTTGAATGAAAGATTGGACAATAGATCGATAGGCAGAAGTTCAAAAAGACTGTGACCTTTGCTTTTACCTTACTCAACACTCTCAGATTTCTTTGCCTAGGGCACACATAAATCAATGTTCAATAGAACAAAGGAAAGAGATCTCAAGGACGTAACAGCTCCAATCCTGGTTTCAGATTTGGATGCATTTACTCAATATGTTTCAGTATGTATTCAGATCTGCTCTTCAACAGTGGGAGCAGTACTTCGAATATATATATATATATATATATATATATATATATATATATATACATGTGTATTGTGTATATTTTTCGTACAAATAATATGACTGCCCTGTATATGTTATAAGTAATTCTTTTTACTCATTTCAGGTTATTTGTTGTTTAACTACATCTTTGCAATTATTGCAAGTCATTATATGGAAAGTCACATCTGCTTAACACAGCAACGATCTGCACTTGCTAGATTTGTTGAATTTATGCACAAGGAGGCAGTCCCACCAGAAACTATTTCTGAAGTTGTTGAACATTTTGAATTGCAGTGGTTCAAAACTCAAGGCATGCAGGTATGAATAGTAACATAACACGGATATTACTGAAATTAGTCAGTTGAATGAAAGTTGAGTGAAAGCTGTTACTTTTATAGCTTACTCAGTGATGTGTGTATCTAGATCAACAATGACACATTTTCCAGTTGCCATGTGGGGTAGCCGCACTCTCTGGTGTGCCTTTTCATGCTATGTGCGGCTCCCCGATTGGAGGAGTCCTCCTTCATTGAGTCCCTCCATTGAGTCCTCCTTCAGGCCTGGGTGTGTGTGTTGTCCTTAGTGTAAGTTAGTTTAATTAGATAAGTAGTGTGTAAGCGTAGGGACCAATGACCTCAGCAGTTTGGTCCCATAGAACCTTACCACAAAAAATTTTCTGTTTATATGTTACTACACTCATTCATTAATTTTTTCACTGTGCTCACTTCATCCCACTCACAAGGAAAATTTTCTGCTTCTATAAACTACAGTAATTATTCAAATTAAGGTCAACATAAAAATTACCAGTACTACAGCAGCTACATTCATTGTCAGAAGGTTTCTATTATTATGGTAATTACATACACATCGATCTCAATGTAAAAAATGTACATTTTGAGTTCTCAGTTGCAGAGATACAAAACTGTTTACTGCAATTGACGAATACGAAAAAAATAATATGTATATGGTAATGGGAATATTAGGTTATCTGCAGGAGAGGAAAAAAGTCCATTTTGCAGTCATAATTACATTATACTGCAGCTACTTTTTCTCTGCTGGTAACTACTGTATAAATTATTCAATTAAATTTAACATAGATCAGTAACCACCGTCATGTTATAATGGCAATAAAGACCTGTTTATAATGAACAGTAGAATTGTTCACTGTAACATTTTTCGCATGGATCAATATTTTCAATAATCAGACCAGTTACCAAGCACCAAAGAAGAACATACAGAGTATGAAGAATTCCAGCTGATATTTTTAAGCTGTGCGTTAAAGATGAACAAACATAATTAGAATAACTACTTTTTCTATGCTGTCTGGGCTGCTGACATATACTTACTCATGTAATAGACGAATTAACCTCTTCCAATCAGCAATGTCTGATGACATGCCAAAATTCGTATCACAACTGAAATTGCATAAAAAAACAATACAAACAAATAACCAAGCAATTTAATGCACAGTTATCCACAATCGAGTCTGTTACAATTCTTAAAATGCTTTCAAAGTTACCAACACACGAAGACAACACTGAAGTGTAAGAAACACATAATTTACGAAATTTCAAACTGCAAAAACTATTTACATTTTCTGAAATTTACATCTCGCTAGAAAGCTCTGGAGATGAAAAATGTATCAAACATCCTGGAATGAAGATTATTTGAAAAAAGTAAGAATTATGTAGCATCATAAATAACATATTCAAAACAAAACTTATTTGTCTGACATTAATACCAAAATATAACTTACATTTTTATAGTGATAAAATACTTGCATGACACTGAAAAAGTCACAGCTGAAGAAACTTAGGTTAAAATCATAATGTTGATGAGCTGACACAAAATTTCAATTTCTAATCAAATTACATGCAACGTTAACAAGCGAAACTATAAAATTATATTTCCATAATAAAAGGTCGATGTAACAGTATTTAACTTATTTAAAATAACCATAATTGCTGTTCTGTTTTTAACGCCTGTATTGTGTTTTAGTAAATATCTGTTTATGAAAGTAACATTGTAAGAGCTTCATTAATACCAGTAGTGGAAGTTTTCTAAAGACACCAAGCTAATATGAGGCAGAATGATCTTGGGTTTTGCACACTTATAATTGTTGACATGGTGTTGTACATAGCTCTTTAAATAGAGTTATTGTGAGTACTAGTGAAAAATTCGTTGTGTATATGCTGGACAGATGTCAACCTGTGACTAAACAAATCAGGATATGTGCCAACATAATAGCATTTTCAGTAATTTAAGAGACAACAGAGGACATTAATACCTAAAATATATGCAGAACTTCAAAACTGGGAAAAACAACAAAACTTAATGATGTCAATTCAACAAAAGGTAAGTACAGAAACTTCATATTTGTACCCATTTAGCCAATTTTTCAGGAACACATTTTGTTATGCAACCTCATTACCTATGAGATGTGGTATGAAATTCAGACAAGAAAGATGAGTGCAGTTTACAATGCAATATTTGGCTATCTGCTGGAGAAAAAAGAGTCGCTGATGTAATCACAGTCACCTTAAATTGCTGCTATTAAGCCCCACTGATAATTTAAGATATACATTATTCCATTAATTTTAAGGTACATCAGAGACTGTCCACATGTTATAATACCAATAAAAACCTGTTTATAATGAATGCTGGTACTGATTCTGGGACTAACAGGTACCTTCAAATCTTGAGTTTAGTTAGTTAATTAGATAATTTATTGAAGCTACAGCTAATATGGAATGTCTTTAGTTTCGTTTAGAATAAATAACAATTCACAGTTTGTCGTTTGATAGAAGCATGTTGCTGGACTATGCACCAGAATAGAGATCTCCTATTTGAATTCTAGATAATAGTGTAGATATGTATTTTTTATGCTCACCCCATATATATGGACCACCTGCTGGGAGGGTTATGTATAGTAAATAACTAACCACATAAATAAATAAATTCAAAATCTCTGTTCCTTTGGTACTAGCTGGAAAGCTGTGCAGGCCACTCAAAAACCACCCCTGGCTTCTGTATGAGCTGCTGCTCTGGTTTTGTTCTCATAGTAAGGGTTGATGAAAGATTGGTGCGAGGAATGGATTTTGTTCACAATATCTGCTCACCAGGGGTGCAAGACAAGATAACGTGGTGCTCTGGCCATAGGCAAAAAGGAGACAGAGCATGGCCACTCAGCCCTTTCCCACGCCAGTACATGACCAGCTAATACACTCCTCTTCTTTTCTGGTCATAGCAGCCACCTTTCCAAGCTGTTGGTGACTTTCCTAGGCGTCTCATACTTACACCCTTCTTCATGAACAAGTCCTCTGGGGGTTCATTTTGCATTTCATAATTTTACCATTTCAGCTGATCAATCTGATATGGATGTCCACGCCGGCTGGAGTGGCCGAGTGGTTCTCGGCGCTACAGTCTGGACCTGCGCTACCGCTACGGTCGCAGGTTCGAATCCTGCCTCGGGCATTGCTGTGTGTGATGTCCTTAGGTTAGTTAGGTTTAAGTAGTTTAAGTTCTAGGGGACTGATGACCTCAGAAGTTAAGTCCCATAGTGCTCATGGCCATTTCTGGATGCCCACAACAAAACTCATTCCTGCTGTTATGTAAGACCTGGTGTCACCTATGTGGGCTATGTTCCCACCCTTCGATCTGGAATAGTGACTTTCTTGTTGCTGATTGCCACATTATCCCATGTTAGCATGGTCAAGTGCTGTGCACAAGTTTTGGTGTGACCTGTAGCCAACTGTGTCTTGTGGTAGCCAGCAATATAAAGCACACATACTATGTCCACTCCATCAGTTACGGCATCGATGATTTCAGCCGTAAATAGGAATATTAAAAAGGGTAGGAAGATTTTTCTGTTTAGAAAAAGTGACAAAAAGCAGATTTCAGAGTACCTGTTGGCTCAACACAAAAGTTTTGTGTCAAGTACAGATAGTGTTGAGGATCAGTGGACAAAGTTCAAAACCGTCGTACGTAATGCGTTAGATGAGTATGTGCCAAGCAAGATCGTAAGAGATGGAAAAGAGCCACCGTGGTACAACAACAGAGTTAGAAAACTGCTGCGGAAGCAAAGGGAACTTCACAGCAAACATAAACATAGCCAAAGCCTTGCAGACAAACAAAAATTACGTGAAGTGAAATGTAGTGTGAGGAGGGCTATGCGAGAGGCGTTCAATGAATTCGAAAGTAAAGTTCTATGTACTGACTTGGCAGAAAATCCTAAGAAATTTTGGTCTTATGTCAAAGCGGTAGGTGGATCAAAACAAAATGTCCAGACACTCTGTGACCAAAATGGTACTGAAACAGAGGATGACAGACTAAAGGCCGAAATACTAAATGTCTTTTTCCAAAGTTGTTTCACAGAGGAAGATTGCACTGTAGTTCCTTCTCTAGATTGTCGCACAGATGACAAAATGGTAGATATCAAAATAGACGACAGAGGGATAGAGAAACAATTAAAATCGCTCAAAAGAGGAAAGGCCTCTGGACCTGATGGGATACCAGTTCAATTTTACACAGAGTACGCGAAGGAACTTGCCCCCCTTCTTGCAGCGGTGTACCGTAGGTCTCTAGAAGAGCGTAGCGTTCCAAAGGATTGGAAAAGGGCACAGGTCATCCCCGTTTTCAAGAAGGGACGTCGAACAGATGTGCAGAACTATAGACCTATATCTCTAACGTCGATCAGTTGTAGAATTTTGGAACACGTATTGTGTTCGAGTATAATGACTTTTCTGGAGACTAGAAATCTACTCTGTAGGAATCAGCATGGGTTTCCAAAAAGACGGTCATGTGAAACCCAGCTCGCGCTATTCGTCCACGAGGCTCAGAGGGCCATAGACACGGGTTCACAGGTAGATGCCGTGTTTCTTGACTTCCGCAAGGCGTTCGATACAGTTCCCCACAGTCGTTTAATGAACAAAGTAAGAGCATATGGACTATCAGACCAATTGTGTGATTGGATTGAGGAGTTCCTAGATAACAGAACGCAGCATGTCATTCTCAATGGAGAGAAGTCTTCCGAAGTAAGAGTGATTTCAGGTGTGCCGCAGGGGAGTGTCATAGGACTGTTGCTATTCACAATATACATAAATGACCTGGTGGATGACATCGGAAGTTCACTGAGGCTTTTTGCAGATGATGCTGTGGTGTATCGAGAGGTTGTAACAATGGAAACTTGTACTGAAATGCAGGAGGATCTGCAGCGAATTGACGCATGGTGCAGGGAATGGCAATTGAATCTCAATGTAGACAAGTGTAATGTGCTGAGAATACACAGAAAGATCGATCGTTTATCATTTAGCTACAAAATAGCAGGTCAGCAACTGGAAGTAGTTAATACCATAAATTATCTGGGAGTACGCATTAGGAGTGATTTGAAATGGAGTGATCATATAATGTTGATCGTCGGTAAAGCAGATGCCAGACTGAGATTCATTGGAAGAATCCTAAGGAAATGCAATCCGAAAACAAAGGAAGTAGGTTACAGTATGCTTGTTCGCCCACTGCTTGAATACTGCTCAGCAGTGTGGGATCCGTACCAGATAGGGTTGATAGAAGAGATAGAGAAGATCCAACGGAGAGCAGCGCGCTTCGTTACAGAATCATTTAGTAATCGCGAAAGCGTTACGGAGATGATAGATAAACTCCAGTGGAAGACTCTGCAGGAGAGACGCTCAGTAGCTCGGTGCGGGCTTTTGTCAAAGTTTCGAGAACATACCTTCACCGAAGAGTCAAGCAGTATATTGCTCCCTGTATATCTCGTGAAGAGACCATGAGGATAAAATCAGAGAGGCATACCGACAATCCTTCTTTCCACGAACAATACGAGACTGGAATAGAAGGGAGAATTGATAGAGGTACACAAGGTACCCTCCGCCACACACCGTCAGGTGGCTTGCGGAGTATGGATGTAGATGTAGATGTAGATGCAGTGAATCTCACCATTTGTGTGGGCACATGCACAAACTGTGCATGGACTGCCTCCAGGCTGCACTGTCTTTCTGCTCACGTCGAAGCCCAATTTGTCATCAACTCACCATTGCCATCTCCATGCTGCCGACCACCTGAGAGTCATGCCGTCCATGCTATCGTGATGTGCCACCACCGTCTGGATACGACACTGCTAATGTGTCAATAGCCACTGCTTTTGCATCATGTCACTAATCTGCCAGAGAATGTATGAGCCTGCCTAGCAACTAGAGGCAGTTGGGAAACCACTCCCTACAGAGTTTGTTTCAGTTCCTGCCTTGCTTTGCTTAATTATTGTTCACTGTTAGGTTCCCTCTAGTTGTAACCATGCCTCCAAAGACGCATCCTCAGGGAAAAGATCATTCAGAGAATAACAGCAACAATCTTGTCAAGTCCTTGCAACAACAACCTTACGAACTTATAGCTAACAATATAGAAATTGGATGATGATAATATTAAATGGAGAAAACCAGTAGCTACACTGAGGGCAGATTTTAATGGTCAGGCTACTCTTGCTGAAGTTAAAGGAGTCGAAACTAGCTCGTACCTCCTCTACTTACGTATCTGTCATTGCAAGTAGCTTCCATGGAGGTAATTTTGTCCCTCATATCTCAGGAAAACCCACAGGAAGTATGGGTACTACTTCGCAAAATGTCCATGATGTAGGTCGCATTTGCGCATGGTCAGACATGAAGAAGGCGCCCATTCCCAGGAATTCTGCTGCACCATATAACTTGATGTAAAAGGCAATTACCCTTGTGTGCGTCACTGGAAGAGTTCTCTGGTTGACAGTCAGAATGAAAGAACATGAAGTGACTGTACTCTACTGTACTTTTTGTTGATCCACTCATACAAAATTATGTGTTCAGCAGAGTGCAGGTGCATGAGTAAAGAGACCTGTGTAGGGCACAAACTGTGGGAGAAAAAAAAGAATTCTGCTGTGTTTAGACAATTTTGGGGTGTAAAATATAGTAATCCTGAACTGTATATAGTAATCGTGAACTGTACTGGCGAGCCTGCTAGAGGTAACCCGAGTGTAAAGAATTCTCTCCTAAAGAGAAAATGAAGAAAGCAGGGACATTATTACCAGTCTAAGAAGTGTACAGAATCCCTTAAGCAGCAACTTCGGCAATTGTCACAGTTGAATGACTGTTTTTGTGGTTGTTTGAAGAGAGACAATACTTGCCAGACAATGATCTTGTAAACCATGAAGTTCTCAGTGAAAATACAAGACCAGTGACCCATGAACCATACTGAATTATATATCATTTACAGTTTGTTGTGGAAGAAATAATCCATTACAAACTTGATGCCTGGATTATTCAGCTGTCTGCCAACCCCTGACAAAGTTCGATTATAGTTGTATTTAAGAAATCAATTACTGGCTAGAAGACCAGTTACCTCCATGTATATACAAGAACTGTACACAGGGTTACAACTCCTGACACTTGCACCTTGGCATATACAGGGTGTTACAAAAAGGTACGGCCAAACTTTCAGGAAACATTCCTCACACACAAATAAAGAAAAGATGTTATGTGGACATGTGTCCGGAAATGCTTAATTTCCATGTTAGAGCTCATTTTAGTTTCGTCCACCTACGCTCAATGGAGCTCGTTATCATGATTTCATACGGGATACTCTCTACCTGTGCTGCTAGAACATGTGCCTTTACAAGTACGACACAACATGTGGTTCATGCACGATGGAGCTTCTGAACATTTCAGTCGAAGTGTTTATACACTTCTCAACAACAGATTCGGTGACCGATGGATTGGTAGAGGCGGACCAATTCCATGGCCTCCACGCTTTCCTGACCTCACCCCTCTTGACTTTCATTTATGGGGGCATTAGAAAGCTCTTGTCTACGCAACCCCGGTACCAAATGTAGAGACTCTTCGTGCTCGTATTGTGGACGGCTGTGATACAATACGCCATTCTCCAGGGCTGCATCAGCTCATCAGGGATTCCATGCGACAGAGGTTGGATGCATGTATCTTCGCTAACGGAGGACATTTTGAACATTTCCTGTAACAACGTGTTTGAAGTCACGCTGGTACGTTCTGTTGCTATGTGTTTCCATTCCATGATTAATGTGATTTGAAGAGGAGTAATAAAATGAGCTGTAACATGAAAAGTAAGCGTTTCCGGACACATGTCCACATAACATATTTTCTTTCTTTGTGTGTGAGGAATGTTTCCTGAAAGTTTGGCCGTACCTTTTTGTAACACCCTGTATTGACAAAATGTTGGACAGTTAAGGGATCTGCACGTTTTTCACCACTTGATGTACGTTCAGGCTATCATGAGGTTCCAATAATTCCTTAAGAGTTTCCAAAGACAACTTGTATTGTGCTTTCTGGCTTGTAGAAATTTTTGCGGATGTCTTTTGGCCCATTAAATGCAACCGCCACATTTCAGAGAGTTTTTGATTTGTTATTAGGAGGCTAGAAATCCGCTACCTGTTTAGTGTATTTAGATGATATTATAGTGTTCTCTTGAACCATCAGAGAACCACAGAACAATTGAGAAATACATTGACAAGGTTACAGAGAGTTCATTTTTGTCTGAAGTTGGAAAAATACTCATTTGCAGAGTCACAAGTTCAGTTCTTACAACATGTCATGAACTCCGATTAGGTAAAGCTACAGCTAATAGAAGCTGTGAATACTTTCCCTGTTGGTACAGGAATTACAAAGTTTGCTTGGGCTAGTCAATTATTATCATTAATTCATAAAGGATTATGCTACAATGATTAAACCTATAACCAGATTACTGAAGGAAGGAGTAATTTTTTAACTACCTCCAAAATATGAGAGTGGTATGGAAAAATTTAAAGAAGTATTCAGAAGTTTTCTTCTATTGGTATATCGTGGTTTTGAAAAGCCATTCAACCCTTTTGTAATGCCTCACATTATGCTGAAATGGTTATCTTGCCAAGAGGACAGTGGTGAAGAAAAAACTATTGGTTAGAGTTCTGGGTAACTTAAAAACATGAAATTAATTGTAGTACTACAGAAAATGTGTAGTTGGCTTTGATATTTGGTGCCAGCTATTCCAAATATTATTTATAAGGAAGGAAATTTATAGTCTTTAGTCTTGCTCTGTTATGGCAGTTGAATTTAAAAGATCCTAGTAGCTGATTGACATGTTGGGCTCTAAAGTAAACGGAATATGATTGTGACGTTCATCATAAACTTAGAAAACTGGACCAGAAGGCAGACACATTCTGTAGGAAGGTTTGTGTAGCGCAAGCAGGTGGAGTGCTAATAGCAGAATTAAAAGACCTCACTTGCCAACAGAGTATGCAACAGCACCTGATTATTTGTTGGAAGATGGAATGTTGTACTGTGAAACCCCTCTTGAAAACCAGTTAGTAATACCAAAGTTGCTGCAGAGATGAATAATATCTTAGTGCAGTGTTAGTATACAAGCTACAAAGGCCCGATCACTATCACCTATTGGTGACAGGGCCAGGTCTGTGACATTGTTAAATATGTATGTGCATGCTTGCTGTCCACTCACGGGACACAGTTGACATGGTCATGCATTCCCTTCTAGACCATACCAAAAGCTTCCAGACTATTTGAACAGTAGCACTGGACAGAATGTAAACTCTTTGCCAAACCCAGGGGGATAATAATTATACACTCCTGGAAATGGAAAAAAGAACACATTGACACCGGTGTGTCAGACCCACCATACTTGCTCCGGACACTGCGAGAGGGCTGTACAAGCAATGATCACACGCACGGCACAGCGGACACACCAGGAACCGCGGTGTTGGCCGTCGAATGGCGCTAGCTGCGCAGCATTTGTGCACCGCCGCCGTCAGTGTCAGCCAGTTTGCCGTGGCATACGGAGCTCCATCGCAGTCTTTAACACTGGTAGCATGCCGCGACAGCGTGGACGTGAACCGTATGTGCAGTTGACGGACTTTGAGCGAGGGCGTATAGTGGGCATGCGGGAGGCCGGATGGACGTACCGCCGAATTGCTCAACACGTGGGGCGTGAGGTCTCCACAGTACATCGATGTTGTCGCCAGTGGTCGGCGGAAGGGGCACGTGCCCGTCGACCTGGGACCGGACCGCAGCGACGCACGGATGCACGCCAAGACCGTAGGATCCTACGCAGTGCCGTAGGGGACCGCACCGCCACTTCCCAGCAAATTAGGGACACTGTTGCTCCTGGGGTATCGGCGAGGACCATTCGCAACCGTCTCCATGAAGCTGGGCTACGGTCCCGCACACCGTTAGGCCGTCTTCCGCTCACGCCCCAACATCGTGCAGCCCGCCTCCAGTGGTGTCGCGAGAGGCGTGAATGGAGGGACGAATGGAGACGTGTCGTCTTCAGCGATGAGAGTCGCTTCTGCCTTGGTGCCAATGATCGTCGTATGCGTGTTTGGCGCCGTGCAGGTGAGCGCCACAATCAGGACTGCATACGACCGAGGCACACAGGGCCAACACCCGGCATCATGGTGTGGGGAGCGATCTCCTACACTGGCCGTACACCACTGGTGGTCGTCGAGGGGACACTGAATAGTGCACAGTACATCCAAACCATCATCGAACCCATCGTTCTACCATTCCTAGACCGGCAAGGGAACTTGCTGTTCCAACAGGACAATGCACGTCCGCATGTATCCCGTGCCACCCAACGTGCTCTAGAAGGTGTAAGTCAACTACCCTGGCCAGCAAGATCTCCGGATCTGTCCCCCATTGAGCATGTTTGGGACTGGATGAAGCGTCGTCTCACGCGGTCTGCACGTCCAGCACGAACGCTGGTCCAACTGAGGCGCCAGGTGGAAATGGCATGGCAAGCCGTTCCACAGGACTACATCCAGCATCTCTACGATCGTCTCCATGGGAGAATAGCAGCCTGCATTGCTGCGAAAGGTGGATATACACTGTACTAGTGCCGACATTGTGCATGCTCTGTTGCCTGTGTCTATGTGCCTGTGGTTCTGTCAGTGTGATCATGTGATGTATCTGACCCCAGGAATGTGTCAATAAAGTTTCCCCTTCCTGGGACAATGAATTCATGGTGTTCTTATTTCAATTTCCAGGAGTGTATTATTTTGATAATTGATCACTTACACCAATAATTAATAGTAGTGCCAGTTACCTATATCACGGTAGAAACAGTGGCTAGCGCATATGTAAACCATCTGGTATTCACATTTGAGAGTCCTGATGCTATCTCCACCAACTAGCAAACAAATTTTGTGTCCTCGTGGTCTGTACAAGTATGTAAACTACTTTGAAATAAAAAGTGCAAGACTACATAATGTAATATTATGTGTATAACTTGTTGGCGACCTACAATTGGTATGAGGGCAGGTGAATTTTTGTGTGAAGCTATACAGTCCAGGCATCAAGGTGTGGCATGGCTGGCTCAGTGACAGTCCTGTGGGTGGTCCAGCTGCAGCAACTATTGCTGGTTTACCCAGGTGCAGGTACAAAGGTCTGACAGGAAATGGATAAATTTCAGTATGGAGAATTTGGTCAGAATGTAGAATGCACCACCAATGCCGAACTTTGAGACAGTCTTAAAGATGGCTAAGTTACATCTCATAGAAATTCGACAATAAATCACAGTCAGATAATAAAGAAAATCTCAATACACATGCAGTCTCATAAAAATGATGGGCACTCATGAAACAATAATATTACTAATAGCTTAAAAACTAAAGGCATTAATTTTTTACAGCAACTAACCATTTTCACAATGACCCTTTGAGTTAACAGCTTTCAATTCTTCATACAATTTCAACAAATGTTATTTGAGGTCGTAGAACTGTTTATACCTATCATCCCTGAAAGCTACACCTCTGTATCTATTTTATTTACTGATTTATTACGTTATCTTTTTCATTATGCAAAGATTTGTCAGAACATCATATTCTCGACAATAACACAGCAAATGAATGCAGCATGAATACCTCATATCTTTTCATACTTGTGTAGTTACTTAATGAATATGTAACGATTTTTGCCAGATATTTACTTAACTATAGATTACAATTGCCAATACAGTGTCATGGCAATTAAAGAGGTGGTCAATCGCATGAGTTACCGACACCACTATTGTAAAGAATACCAAAAGTCACTTGTGTAAAGCAGGCCTAAATAATTTTTAAAACAATATGTAACGACAACCTATTGTCATCTAACGGGAGTGCACTTGCACAAGACTGCTGGCTGATTTATTTATGAACGTAGTATTATTTGTATTTATAATAATGGTCGAAGTGTGATCGAATGTTTATGACATTTCTTTTATTTATGTATTGTTGTAATATATTACTTTAACGTGGGAAGTTGAGACGAATCATATCTACAGAACTTAAGAACGATGTATTTTTGGTAGGGATGGCTCAGCCAATGGAAAAGCAAGAAGTGGAGACAAAATATAAGTGCAAGTGGAGATATACTTTTTTTCGAGTGGTGCACTCAAGGGAGGGATTCTGGACACTTTTATGATGTCTTGAAGTAGGCAGACCTATCTGTGGTATCATGTAGTATTTGATCAAATGGGTGATAGATTCAGTGTGCTGAATGACCGCTACGAGACATTTTTGGGGGCACAGTTAAAAGTACTCCACCTCCCCTTTGAATGAGGATGCAATATTTAGATTTCTGAAACAGTGTAAACAGCTACAACAATGGACAGTTTTATGCAATACTTGATTGTTAGCATTCTTCTGTCAGCATTGCAATTTATTTCCTCAGTAAAATAAAAGGGTTTCCCTTTGCGGCCTCTAAAATGATTTTCTCGATGGAATAAAGAACTGAAATTGAAGAAGCATATCTGAAAACAGGTTCCACTAAGGAAATTAGCGAAATTTTTAGAGGCAAGTATCCAGATACAGGACCACCAACAAAGAGAGTAGACAGAACCTGTATAAAAATGGGCTCACCTACATATTCGTGAAATTTAAAATTCCCTCAGTTTGCACATCAGAAGTTATTGCAGACATTCGTTGAAGAATTACTCTAAGAAGTCTACACGTAAATAGGCCCAACAGCCACATGTAAATAGGAGTTGCCATCGAATATTGAAAAGTCTAGTTTGAAGCCACATAGTGTAATGGTCGTGCTGCAGTTATGGGAGGATGGCAGTCAGAAATATGCAGGTTACTGCACTTGGCTTTTGAAGAACACCAATAATGTTTTGTTAGATCCTGTCCATTACATCATGAGTGATGAAGTATGGACTCATCTTTCTTGTGATGTGAATTCACAGAACATGAGATATGGGACAATGGAGAATCTTAACACTGTGTGCCAGCAACCACTTCATGACGAAACAATCGGCATTTGGTGTGGAGTAACAGGAACACGCATTATTGGACCAATATTTTTTGACACTACCCTCATCACGGTTGCATGTATGGAAATTGAGACTTTTTGACTCATTTTGTTCTCAACTCACTGAACGAGAAAGACAGTACTGCTTCTTCCAGCAAGATGGCACAACATGCCTCACGTATAACGAATCCCTGGAATGAGCCCATGATGTCTTCAATAACGAGTGAATTGTCAGAAAACGTTTATAGCCACGACATTTGTCAGATCTAAAAACAGGTGGTTTTTTCCTTTGAGGACACTTGAAGAGAAAGATGTATGAGGCAAATTCACACACAATATAGGAACTGAAAGACACCATCAGCTGTGAAGTTACCGCCAACGATATCCGAACTTTACGCCAAATGTATCTGAATATGCTTAGACGTGCCTACCTGTGTATTGATGTAGCAGGAGGGCACTCTCAATGTCTTCTATAAATTTATTTCTCTCTGCATTTTCCATTATAAATAAAGGGTAGGTCCATTGCAGCTCTTCGTTTCTGAAATTTCACTGCAATTCCCTTATACTTATGTGGGCTAGTTTTATCTGCATACCCCATATGTTCATACTTGAAGAAAGAAGATCTGCCTACAATAACGTGCATGATTCTGTTTTATATATGATAGATCCAGGGCAGTGAATGGCTGCTAGTAGTGGAACAAAGATCATACCACCACATTCTCCATTGTTGCCAGATGTATCAGAGATTGTGGCGATATCGTTGTCCAGGATGCTGGCCTGTAGACGTGGCAACAGCGCATGACGTCATCTAAGATGGCGGCTGCGACGACATCTGAGGACGCAAGTACCATTATCAAAGATAGCGTCTTTTTTTGCGGGAAGGTGCCATGCCCCTTGCCATGCCTCCCTGGCGGAACACCGCTGCTATGCATTTATCTGTTTCCTTGTAAGAGGTATTCTTCATTACTAACGATCATTTTATATAGGCCTGATGGCCGTGCAGTTCTAGGCGATCCAGTCCAAAGCCGCGCTGCTGCTACGGTCACAGGTTCGAATCCTGCCTCAGGCATGGGTGTGTGTGACGTCCTTAGGTTAGTTAGGTTTAAGTAGTTCTAAGTTCTAGGGGACTGATGACCACAGCAGTTGAGTCCCATAGTGCTCAGAGCCGGCCGCGGTGGTCTAGCGGTTCTGGCGCTGCAGTCCGGAACCGCGGGACTGCTACGGTCGCAGGTTCGAATCCTGCCTCGGGCATGGGTGTGTGTGATGTCCTTAGGTTAGTTAGGTTTAAGTAGTTCTAAGTTCTAGGGGACTTATGACCTAAGATGTTGAGTCCCATAGTGCTCAGAGACATTTTGAACCATAGTGCTCAGAGCCATTTGAACCATTTGAACCATATAGGCCTGATGTGGGCACAGTGTAATTTCTGAACCATGATTTGATGTGGACAGTGGACGCTATACATTTCTGGAAAGCTATATTGTGAATGTAGCACACAGAATCTCTGTTTTAAGGAAGTAGTTTTCTCATATTACAGTTTGATACCGTAGTTTATCATAGAGAAACCTGCAAGAAGGATGTATGTCATATGCTGAAATATATTTCTTACATTAGAATATTAACAGCGCTGCATTCCACACAACTGGTAGGTCAGAAACTCAAGCGATCTAACATTATAGCCTGTTTTAAGCCTTAGGAGTGCATGTGTTTACGTTCGCCAGCTGGTGTGGGCGAGTGGTTCTAGACGCTTCAGTCTGGAACCGCGCGACCGCTACGGTCGCAGGTTCGAATCCTGCCTCAGGCATGGATGGCTCTGAGCACTATGGGACTCAACATCTTAGGTCATAAGTCCCCTAGAACTTAGAACTACTGAAACCTAACTAACCTAAGGACATCACACACACCCATGCCCGAGGCAGGATTCTAGACGCTTCAGTCTGGAACCGCGCGACCGCTACGGTCGCAGGTTCGAATCCTGCCTCAGGCATGGATGGCTCTGAGCACTATGGGACTCAACATCTTAGGTCATAAGTCCCCTAGAACTTAGAACTACTGAAACCTAACTAACCTAAGGACATCACACACACCCATGCCCGAGGCAGGATTCGAACCTGCGACCGTAGCAGTCCCGCGGTTCCGGACTGCAGCGCCAGAACCGCTAGGCCACCGCGGTCGGCAGGCATGGATGTGTGTGATGTCCTTAGGTTAGTTAGGTTTAAGTAGCTCTAAGTTCTAGGGGACTGATGACCTCAGATGTTAAGTCTCATAGTACTCAGAGCCGTTTGAACCGTTTGTTTACGTTCTCCCTTACCAATACCTTCCAGGTACTGATCCTAGACTCTAGAAAAATACTTTAGAGCCTGTAGCGTAGTTGATTTATGTAAAATGCTTTGAGTTCCATCCATCTGGAGCACCATCATGCATAAAAATCACCAATTTCTCGTTCTTCTTAATCGTCTGCTATTACATCACAACACTTTAAAATCTGTTACCATATACCGATAAGGGGTGTTAACCTCCTCGACTGGTTGCATCTGGAGAAATCTTGTGTACTTGGACAGGCGAGGACTCAGCTAGCTCCATTCACTCACGAGATGTGGAATGTAGAGGTCTACTTCTGGTCAGCTGCAGATTAAATCGGTAGTGATACTGCAGGGCAGGCTGGTCAAAGACAGTGTAGTGGGCATTTCAGTCTCTAATTTTATCCTAAGACTGCGAGAATGCTCTGTGACTCATATCCACATAGATATAGATCGTAAATTATGCACTAAGCTCCAGGTGCTAGAAATATGTAGAGTGCTGTCTAGTATACTTTGATGATGTTTGTGTTCGATAATTAACAATTAATGGATGTACTGCACAATCGTCTACCTACATTCGCAATGATACGCGCAAAGTAGAGAGGGGACGGTTTAGCTATGATATTGAAATTGGGAAACATGCTGTTGCATCGTTGCTCAGTGTCGAAATTACTTTAAAATTGCTAAAATTGTTCGCACTGTCAGCTGTGATGCTTATTAGAGTACATCGATGGTGTCTTTTCCACCATCCATCCACTGGCAAGCTGTTGGTCACCACATAATGATTGACTGACATCGCTTGTTTGAGTTGGAGAAAGGGTTTTGGTGGAGGGACAACACCTTCTGGGGATGGATAGCACCAAAACAATGATCGCATACATGACTGCAATATGAGGAAACAGTCGAAATGGAACACAGAGCAATCAGCTATTCCGTCACTGTGACAGATGAGTTTAAATGTAGAGGTCGTCAATCACTTTCAGACAACAGTTTGGAAACTCTCCACAACGCCGCTAAACTCTAACAGTTTCCTTGTGTTGTAACTGTCCTTTATTTAAAATCATCTAGTGTGTGTGCTATGTTATGGTAACCGCAGTAACAACATGATTTACACCATGAGATGTCTAATTTTCTGTGAGAGGCAATGGATCAGAACATGTTAATGTCAGTTGAGAACCTGACACAGACCTCGAAGTTGTGGCAGAAAAACAAAATGTATGGCAGTGTACAAAGCGTGTTACAACAGAAAACAACAATGTTTCAGACAATGACACAGGGTCACAGGGAGCGTCTCTCGCGACTTACAGTATAGTCTGTGGGATATGGTCATCCTACTACAGTACAGGTGATGAAACGTTTGTGCAGCAGATCAGTACATGTATATTTAATAGGATCGTCACACGTGACAGATGCTGGCATGCATGCGGTATTTGTTTTCGATATATGGGGGAGAGAGATGTGGTAAAAATCTTATAGAGTCCTCTATTGGATGAAGTTAGTGGAGCTTTTATAGTTCGTCAATTTTCTCTGGTGGATTGTACAGAATAACGATGATAGAATGTTGGGGCAAAAAACGTGAATGGCCCCTGAGGGACTTGGATCTGTAGTACCTGCTTGTAGTTTTGAGAAGCACCACAATGCAGTAGCAAAATACAATCCTTCCCCCAGTTCCCATACCGTCTTTTATAGTACCTTGTGTTTCAGGAGCAGGCTTCGTTCCTGTGAAATGGTCAAAACACAGTTCTGTTGCATTAACTCAGCTTCGCCTGTTTCTACATGGGTTGCAGTAGGTGGTAGATATACACTCCTGGAAATGGAAAAAAGAACACATTGACACGGGTGTGTCAGACCCACCATACTTGCTCCGGACACTGCGAGAGAGCTGTACAAGCAATGATCACACGCACGGCACAGCGGACACACCAGGAACCGCGGTGTTGGCCGTCGAATGGCGCTAGCTGCGCAGCATTTGTGCACCGCCGCCGTCAGTGTCAGCCAGTTTGCCGTGACATACGGAGCTCCATCGCAGTCTTTAACACTGGTAGCATGCCGCGACAGCGTGGACGTGAACCGTATGTGCAGTTGACGGACTTTGAGCGAGGGCGTATAGTGGGCATGCGGGAGGCCGGGTGGACGTACCGCCGAATTGCTCAACACGTGGTGCGTGAGGTCTCCACAGTACATCGATGTTGTCGCCAGTGGTCGGCGGAAGGTGCACGTGCCCGTCGACCTGGGACCGGACCGCAGCGACGCACGGATGCACGCCAAGACCGTAGGATCCTACGCAGTGCCGTAGGGGACCGCACCGCCACTTCCCAGCAAATTAGGGACGCTGTTGCTCCTGGGGTATCGGCGAGGACCATTCGCAACCGTCTCCATGAAGCTGGGCTACGGTCCCGCACACCGTTAGGCCGTCTTCCGCTCACGCCCCAACATCGTGCAGCCCGCCTCCAGTGGTGTCGCGACAGGCGTGAATGGAGGGACGAATGGAGACGTGTCGTCTTCAGCGATGAGAGTCGCTTCTGCCTTGGTGCCAATGATGGTCGTATGCGTGTTTGGCGCCGTGCAGGTGAGCGCCACAATCAGGACTGCATACGACCGAGGCACACAGGGCCAACACCCGGCATCATGGTGTGGGGAGCGATCTCCTACACTGGCCATACACCACTGGTGATCGTCGAGGGGACACTGAATAGTGCACGGTACATCCAAACTGTCATCGAACCTATCGTTCTACCATTCCTAGACCGGCAAGGGAACTTGCTGTTCCAACAGGACAATGCACGTCCGCATGTATCCCGTGCCACCCAACGTGCTCTAGAAGGAGTAAGTCAACTACCCTGGCCAGCAAGATCTCCGGATCTGTCCCCCATTGAGCATGTTTGGGACTGGATGAAGCGTCGTCTCACGCGGTCTGCACGTCCAGCACGAACGCTGGTCCAACTGAGGCGCCAGGTGGAAATGGCATGGCAAGCCGTTCCACAGGACTACATCCAGCATCTCTACGATCGTCTCCATGGGAGAATAGCAGCCTGCATTGCTGCGAAAGGTGGATATACACTGTACTAGTGCCGACATTGTGCATGCTCTGTTGCCTGTGTCTGTGTGCCTGTGGTTCTGTCAGTGTGATCATGTGATGTATCTGACCCCAGGAATGTGTCAATAAAGTTTCCCCTTCCTGGGACAATGAATTCACGGTGTTCTTATTTCAATTTCCAGGAGTGTAGCTTTCTCCGACTTCTTATCAGTTCCGACTTACATTGGAATGATCACATGCACCAAGCAGCAAGGAAGGTAGTGCAGAGTCTGAGGGGTAGCTGCATGTTGCAATTTTACTGTAGCAGATAGGTTCTAGAGAGGTGGCTTGTTTGAATATATGAGAGTGCCAGAAATATGATATGGCATCGAGACAGAATGCGTTACAAATACTGGAGAAATATCTAGTGGCGGCAGTGTGAGGGGTTTGAAAATACTGTTTTCATACCACGCTCCTTAGCTGAATCACTTTCAAAATTCTGTAATTTTATTAAAAGGGTGCGCTGTCGGCAACTTGTAACCGCTCTGTTGGTCTGGTGGTCACCGTCTATATTTAGAGTGATTAGTAGGTAACGCCATACGTGGATTTATAAAGCGGGTATAGCTTTTAACATAGATACTTGTGTGCGCCTGTAGAACCAAGACCACTTGTGATGCTAATATTTTTTTTTTTAAACACATAAAGGCTTGTAAGACGATTACGCCTCTCTTTCTAAGACACAGTGGTAGCACTCACAAGAAAAACCTACGAGACATGTCCACCCATCGTTGATTTTCGGTCAGTATTATTTCGTATCACCAGCAATCAGTTATTGACGAAGTATTATACTTAGTAGTAGAGGGTGTGTGAAAGGTTCGCCTTGAGCATCAGGCTTATAATGTATGTGTTTGCATTCCGACATATGCAAAGAAAATGACTATGTCCAGTCATAAGGAAGGAATGGATTCGTCATGGAGTACTGTGACAGCAAAGGGAAGAGCATGTCAAGTCATAAGAATGGTACCGATATTTCTAGTTCCAGAGCCACAGCCGTCAGCTGCGTGTATTTCCGATGCTTCACTCGTTGTGAAATGTCAAAAACTGAAACCACAATCATAACATTTAGTTGCAAGTACAAAGATAAAATATGTAAGAGACTTTTTTTTTTTTTTTTTTTTTTTTTTTTTTTTTTTTTTTTTTTTTTTTCCTAGGATGATTCTGTCTATGCGTGCTTGGCGTGCAGCGCCGGTGACCTGTGCGAGAATGATTCACGTTGTCCGTTAACGATAGGAGGCATCTGAATGGAGAGGCCTGTTGGGATGTACGAATGTTGCTGACTTAACTGTGTTGTCCTCTAGACGGCCGAATAGCGAACTACTACTTAGTACACTACTGGCCATTAAAATTGCTACACCACGAAGATGACGTGCTAGAGACGCGAAATTTAACTGACAGCAAGAAGATGCTGTGATATGCAAATGATTAGCTTTTCAGAGCATTCACACAAGGTTGGAAGGTTGGCGGCAGTGGCGACACCTACAACGTGCTTACATGAGGAAGGGCTCCAACCGATTTCTCATACACAAACAGTAGTTGACCGGCGTTGCCTGGTGAAACGTTGTTGTGATGCCTCGTGTAAGGAGAAGAAATGCGTACCATCACGTTTCCGACTTTGATAAAGGTCGGATTGTAGCCTATCGCGATTGCGGTTTATCGTGTCGCGACATTGCTGCTTGCGTTGGTCGAGATCCAATGACTGTTAGCGGAATATGGAATCGGTGGGTTCAGGAGTGTACTACGGAACGCCGTGCTGGATCCCAACGGTCTCGTATCACTAGCAGTCGATATGACAGGCATCTCATCTGCATGTCTGTAACGGATCGTGCAGCCACGTCTCGACCCCTGAGTCAACACATGGGGACGTTTGCAAGACAACAACCATCTGCACGAACAGTTCGATGACATTTGCAGCAGCATGGACGTTCAGCTCGGAGACCATGGCTGCGGTTACCCTTGACACTGAATCACAGACAGGAGCGCCTGCGATGGTGTACTCAACGACGAACCTGGGTGCAAGAATGGCAAAACGTCATTTTTTTGGATGAATGCAGGTACTGTTTACAGCATCATGAAGGTCGCATCCGTGTTTGGCGACACCACAGTGAATATATATCGGAAGTGTGTATTCGTCATCGTCATATTGGCGTATCACCCAGAGTGTTGGTATGGGGTGCCATTGGTTACACGTCTCCGTCACTCTTGTTCACATTGACGGCACTTTGAACAGTGGACGTTAGATTTCAGATGTGTTATGACGTGTGGCTCTACCCTTCATTCAATCCCTGTGAAACCATACATTTCAACAGGATTACGCACGACCGCATGTTGCAGGTCCTGTATGGGCCTTTCCGGACACAGAAAATGTTCGACTGCTGCCCTGGCCAGCACATTCTCCAGATGTCTCACCAATTGAGAACGTCTGGTCAATGGTGGCCGAGCAATTAGCTCGTCACAATACGCCATTCACTACTCTTGAAATGTGGTACCGTGTTGAAGCTGCATGGGCAGCTGTACCTGTACACTCCATCCAAGCTCTGTTTGCCTCAATGCCCAGGTGTATCAAGGCCGTTATTATGGCCGGCTGTTCTGGGTACTGATTTCTCAGGATCTATGCACCCAAATTGCGTTAAAATGTAATCACATGTCAGTTCTAGTATAATATATTTGTCCAATGAATACCTGTTTATCATCTGCATTTCTTCTTGGTGTAGCAATTGTAATGGCCAGTAGTGTATATGTTGGATAGCTTTCGTGATCGCGTGGAAATTTGAGAAGATTCAATATCGATGTGTGTTTGCGCTGGACCATTATTCCTACCCATGTAAATTGTTCGGTTGACTGCTTCTACACATTTCGTGGCTTTATTTAGTTGAGGGAACTTCGATTGTGGTGCACGCAACTAGCAGGTGAATAATGGGTGGAAGACATTTTTGCTGGTTTTCTAGACATGAGTAACACCTTAGTTGACTTTGTACATTATAAGGAAGGTTTGGAATCTGTTACATCACTGACACTGGTATTCCTGAGTTGAAATATCAGTTTCCTCTATTTTTTCGACTTCTCACATAAAGGTCTTCGCACATGGGACAAGTTTCTAGTTACTCAGTGGTTTACAGCACGTTCCACCCGTTTAGGGTTTGTAGAGAAATAATTACCAGACTATATCTTCGAAATTATGTTGCACTAGCAATCGATAGGATACTGCTGTGTGCTTGATATCGAGAAGTACCGCGAAAATGGTATAATATTATAGCAAACCATGTGAAAATGCATGTGCTCTGGCAATCCCAGAGTCTGGAGATGGGTGTAGTAAAGCAAGCAAGCGAGCAGGTCCAGACCAGAAACAGTAACGCGTCTGTGCCAAGGGGAAACAAGCCCGAATTTGTAGAACAGTTCTGACAGTGATTTCGGTCCCCTGAGGGCGCTGCGGTCACGTGTTGGGAGTGCATAACGTGAATGTCAGCTGCAGGAAAATAATCTAGTGCTGTGAGGAGTATATACGGTGCTGCCTGGCTTCGTGGTATATGTATGACTCTCTGAGTACTATGGGACTCAACTGCTGAGGTCATTAGTCCCCTAGAACTTAGAACTAGTTAAACCTAACTAACCTAAGGACATCACAAACATCCATGCCCGAGGCAGGATTCGAACCTGCGACCGTAGCGGTCTTGCGGTTCCAGACTGCAGCGCCTTTAACCGCACGGCCACTTCGGCCGGCTGGTATATGTATGAGTGTCTGGTGGTCGATAGCTATACAAATGATGTAAAAGGGGCAATTTTTGTATGGTGCAGGATACGAATTTTACGTTCACTACATCAACACAGTATGCGGTGAAATATTGCTGGGTTGGAGATTGGTTTCACGCTCTAATATTTAACCTGCTGTCCTCAGTGGCAGATCAGTGTAACTGAGTAAGAGTCTTTCAGTATTTGACGATCTGTAGGCAACTTTTCAAGGTTTAATTGTGTGTGCAGTATGGTGATCTGAGCAAAATAGTTTTTTGCTGCTGAAATTCTCATCTGCAAAAAGAAAATAAGAAAGGCGAGCAGTGCTTCCACACCAGTGGCATCAGTAATTCAGCAGGTAAATCCAGTAAGAACCAATCATAATGCTTGATTCATTCAGAAGTCATGCTTTGTGCTGGGATATAGGAGCCTCTACTTAATGATGAGAACGTTTGTGTAAGTTGAAAGCAGGAAGGGTAACACATGATGGATGGGGTGGCACGTTAGAACCATCAGGAGGAATGCAATTGGCGTTATTCTGCGCTATTTTCGTACACAGATTCTGTTAGGACAATAATTTCCATGCAGACAATTTGAGACATCACAAAAGCTCCTACTAAACTGACTGTTAACTATTTGTGGGACACTATACAATTTCCGAGAGGTTTACTTCGTTCTTATTTTACATAGCCATGTGACGTCAGTATAACATTGAGAACCTTTTAGATGGTGAGTTGCCATGTGGACATTTTCACAGCGATGCGTCAGCCATGCTGGGTACATGCGCACAGCTAGACACAGCTTGTATGTCCATTAGGATCACTATGGAGAAAGCAGCCTGTGCTATTCTGGAACAGATTTCTATAGCATGAGCTGTGATGTCAGTATCCACAGGTATGGCATCAGCAAAGGTAAACACACACATGCATGCGGCCCAGAGGATAACTTGCTTATTTAGCTAGACATATGACGTCAGTATAACACTCGAAGAACTTTAACTGTAGACGTGACTTTCACATGCCATCGGCAGCGACGTGAGAGTGCTGGCTCATGCTGGCTTGCATCCATTGATGGCTCTCAGAGGCGTCGATCGCAGGCGCCCTTGGAGTGTCTGATACGTTGACTATAGTTCAAAAGTGTTTTTACGTGCAATGAGTGTTTGTGGACTACGTTATTCCTGGGATGTTTAAGCATTGTGAGCGTGTTGGCAGAGTGTTATATGTGCATTATTTCAGTGATTTACGAGTAGTGTGCAGGTCTGTATGCTGTGTTCTGCATTATTTTGACAATTTACGAGTTGATTTCGGGTCTGCACATCAGTGTATTGCATTGTAGTTTGCATGTCTATGTGCTGTGTAGTGCATTATTTCGGTAATTTAGGAGTTGTTTCCGTGTCTGGATAAAGTTTAACATGCTTTATTTCTGTATTTTACAAGTAGTTTGCAGGTCTGTAGGCTTTGTGGCGTGACCCCAAGCATGTCAGAGCATGTGTTTTGTATCAGTGTAATAAATAAATTATGTGAAATCCGTCCCTAAATAAATTGATCGAAAATAAATAAAGTACCTACTTCCTCTCTCCAGCAGCCCAGCACAGGCTGAGTTATTTTCGCGCCATTTTTCCCACAGTCCGCCATCTTGGATGATGTCACGGGATGGATGACAGCTCCCTCTGGTGGTGGTACTATGTACTAGGTCAGCTGGACTCCATACTCCATGGTGAGCACACTGGATGGAGGTACTGAGGTACTGCTTCTAATTGTTGAAGTAAAGACATAGTCCTTTTCCTGCCATTTCCCCCACCTCCAACCCCCTATTTGGATTACGCCATGGAAGGGATGACAGTGCCCTCTGGTGGCGGTGCTGTGTACTAGGTCAGTTGGACTCTGGTCCCCATGGTGAGCTCACTTGATGGTGGTACTGCCTCTGATTGTTTAAATAAAGACTGCATGCAAAATAAAGAGTTAAGTCCAGCACAGGCCGAGTCCTTTTCTCACCAGTTCCTAGGAAGAGGTGGCAGTCGGGTGACTTAAGTTAGTGGAGGTAGCCCAAGTGCTCTTTTTCCCGCCATTTTCTTAGGTTAGTAGAGGTGTGTTGCATTGTCCTGATGGAACTTGAACTCCCCACCAGGGGGGTTTGGCAGGGGGGCATGGCACTTTCCCACCAAAAGACAGATCTTGGATAATGGTGCTTGTGTCATCAGATGATGTCACGACCACTATCTTGGATGATGTCATGCACTGTTGCCAAGGCTACAGGCTGCCATCTTGGATGTTGTCATTGCCGCCATCTTTGATACATCTGGCAACTATGGAGAGTGGGGTGGTACATACTTTTTCCCACTATTACTGCTATGTTGCTCTTTTTCTTATTACATTACTGAATTAAGAACAGGCAGAGTATCAGTTTTACTTATTATCTCATGGTGTTAATTTGTAAATCCGCATACTGAACTCTGAACTACTTTGAGCTGGTGTATGTTTTGTGTACTGTGATCATGAAATTGACCTACTGTTCACACAACTTGGGTGACTGTTACCTTGGGGGTTCTGCTACCACATTTGTAACGACCTGTCTGTATTATACTGTCTTACACTTAATTATCATAGGACCACTTTTCGTTTATTTGAGCTTTAATTTCTCGAATAAATATTATTGAGTATAATTCTCTGTCATCTGCAACAATTATAGACATTAGAACAGAAAATTTTTTGATAATTTATTAATGTTTTATTAAATTTTATCTTTTAAAATTCGCAATTCATGCCAATCCATAGACTATTTGACTGCCAGATCACAGTTTCAAGTTATTATTTGCAGCCAGTTAGCTGCTGGGCGTGAAAGCTTACATGCCTTGCTCAGCCCTATAACTGCATTGAGCTATTGTATTTAAATAGAGCCACACATAGTTCAGTTACCTATGATGTGAGCAACATCAGGTAAAGACACAATTGATTTGCCCCTGTGGAATACTGTTTAGATAGCAACTACTCAGCAGAATTTCCATAAAGGTAACGTCGCACCCATTCCATCCTAAGGTTATTGGTCACGTTAAGCTAGCTCGTAAAACCATCCCTTGAATGTTCTCCTATCACGTGAACAAAGCATATTCTGATTGAGAGATGACTATTTCACTTGTGCAATTACGTTACAATAACAGAATTCGCTAGTCCACAGGACATACCACTTAAAGGTTGGCTATGACCATCACATGAACTCCCCCTTCGAGACAGACAGATTACCACCTGAGGAAGACGACGCAAAAGAGACGAGGAGTTAGGCTCTCAGACTCAAAACAATGTGCTGCCAAGTACTACATAATAACATTAAAACTACAGCCAAAGAAGGGCAGAGAAGAGATAGAGAAGCAGTAGCCTACACTGAGGTGAAAAAAGTCATGGGATACCACCTAATACAGTGTCAGACCTCCTTCGCCCATCATAGAGGAGAATATCGATGTAGTATGGATTCAACAAGTCATTGGAAGTCCGCTGCAGAAATATTGAGCCATGCTGCACTGTAACCATCTATAATTGAGATAGCGTTTCCACTGCAGGATTTTGCGCACTAACTGACCAATCGATTATGTTCCATAAATGTTCGATGGGATTCATGTTGGGTGATCTGGATGGCCACGTCATTCACTCGAATATCCCATAATGTTTATCAAACCAATCGCATATAATTGTGGGCTGATGACATGTATATTCAAATGAAGTCCATGAATGGTAGCAAATGGCCTACAAGTAGCGGAATACTACCATTTCCTGTCAGTGACCTGTTCCATTGGACCAGAGGACCCAGTCCATTCCTTGAACACACAGTACCACCATTATCGAGCTACCACGAGCTTGCACAGAGCTTTGTTGAGAAATTAGGCCCATGGCTTCACGGCATTTGGGCCTCACTGGAACCCTTCCTTTAGCTCTTACCAACTGAAATCGGGACTCATCTCACCATGCTACGATTTTTCCAGTCATTTAGGGTGCAACTGATGTCACGAGCCCAGGAGAGGCGCGACAGGCGATATCCTGCTATTAGCAGAGATACTGGCGTCTGTCATCTGCTGCCATAGCCCACTATCGCCAGATTTCGCCGCTCTGTGCTAACGGATACGTTCGTCATTCGTGCCACATTGATTTCTACGGTTATTTCATCAGTGCTGCTTGTCTGTTGGCACTGACAACTCTACACAAACGCCGCTGCTCTTGGTTATTAAGTGAAGGCCGTCTACCAGTGCATTGTACATTGTGATAGGTAATGCCTGAAATCTGATATTCTCGGCACACGTTTGACACTGTGAATTTTGATATATTGAATTCTCTAACGATTTCCTAAATGGAATGTCCCATGAGTCTACCTCGAACTGCCATTTCACGTTCAAAGTCTGTTAATACCCGTCGTGCGCCATATTCACGTTGGAAACCTTTTCACATGAATCACCTGAGTACAAATGACAACACTGCCAATTCACTGCCATTTTGTTCTCCCTGTTCACGATACTATGGCCAGCTATGTATATGCTTATCGCTGTCCATACTTTTGTCACCTCGGTGTACTGCCTCTCTTACCACTCAGAAGACTGAATATTACTCTTCAACCCAGCAGTCGAAAAGGGAAAGACCATAACTACTCCAATTAGTGCATATATACAACTAACCAACTGCACTGTGATAGTTCAACTTGACAGACTATTACATTACCAAGCAAATACTATGCTGTCCCAGTCTGCTGCTCTGATGGGGCTGCCAAAAGACAAGCCACCTACTATTAGAACAGCGCCAAAGAAGAAAAGAAGCGACCTCTTCAGTCATAGCCGAGGAATGCGCTCTTTTCTAGGAACTCTTGTGCACTATGGTCGCCTGACAATGAATGTCTTATTTTCATGATTACGAATACACAGAGTTAATATCCTCTAGGGACTCATGATGGGTGAGAAGTGACTCACATTCACAGAGTACTGCTGGCTGATTGCAACAGTTCCTCCTACCTCACCATTCTGTTGTAATCTGTCGTATTACCCTGGCATGGTTTTAGCAGGGGTCTCTGTTCCAGAGACATGATTGAATTGTCACTGGGTATGTGGGACAGACCACTTTCCCCTCTTCCCACTACTATATTAGCAGCGCATACATGTTTATTTTACGGACAGCCAGGAAAAACACCTTAGCTGGCTCAGTGTATGTGACCATCATGCATCATGCATCAGACAGAATGCAGCGCCTTGGTGGTGGAGTATCTCTAAATTTGTATGCTGCGCTGTAAAGAGTCATGACTGCCTGGATCAGTTTCCTGCCTTTCTTCTCTCAATATTATGGCCAGGTGACAGTCAAATGCCTTGCCCTGCTGTGTTGCATTGCACCACTCATTAGCAAACTGAATTTTACCTGAATCTTAAAGGTGAACTGGGAAAACTCTTACAACTTAGTATATATATTTGTGTCCAATTTCCCTTTCGGTTTATATCTATGCCCTATATTTGTCTGGATGTACCTGTTATTTCTGTTCACTGAGCAAGGTAACAGTATTTCTATGACATCACACTACAGGTACTAACGCATGTGGTTCTAAGCTTACAATCTATGATGTGTTTGATGATATCAAAATCGAAGATGACTGATCTGCAGACATGAACACACTCCAAAGTAGTTGTTCCAGTTCCTGTAGTGCTGTGGTCGTCTACCTCCACTACTTCTGATATTGGTGAATATCAGTTGTATTCCCTGGTCACATGGAAGGCATACACATATACAATTATCAGTGTCACAAAGCTCGCTCTGTCAAAAGTAGTGGATATGTATGCTGGCATTTGTAGCTTGTATACTAATATGGCACTGATGATTCAAGTTTGCAGCCACTCTGGATTACTAACTGGTTCCTAAGAGGAGTTTTTTGGTACAATAAAACATCTTCCAACACATAATCAGGCATTGTGAGGTACTGTTAGAAATCAGGGTCTTCTCTTTGGGCGTATTTTAAGTAAGCTTTTAGCACTTCATCTACTATGGACTATGCAATTCCTGATACATCTGAACAGCAGTAGCAGTGGCACAGGTCAAGATGGCATGCAGACATGCTATCTGGTGCAGTTCCCTACAAGTCGGAGTGGAAATGAAGTACATTCGAGCAACAGCAGCAGCATCAGCAGCAAAAATCAAGTCAGCATGGAGACAAACACCCAAATGCAGCTGCCGACATCTTGGAGTACACTAAGTTTCCACTATATCCATCATTGGCACCACTAAGTCAGCATGCAGACAAGCTCCTTGACATGGCACCTCATATATAAGATCAGTACATGGAACTGTTTCAAGGCTTCGACATTACACTGTACCTAGTACCTGCACCACTCGTTGAGCCTCAGATAAGTCATTGCAGACTCACTGCTTACCAACTGACTGTGATACCTGCTCATTTTGCAACTGCTCTTGTCTTTCACTTAAATTTTCTACCTGCTGGTTTTGAAGTAGGAACTGCTCCCTGGAGTCATCAGATTCATCAGGTGAACTACTACTTTCAGCAATTTTCTTCTTAGGTGATGACATCCAGGACTCATCAACAACGCCATCATCATTGCTAATGTCCCCCACATCTGATTGGGAGAGAAGCATCTGACAGCGTGTCTAGAAAGAGGGCATCTATTAACCTCAACAACCGAAATCAGTAAAAAAAAAAATTGAGTAAAAGCCTACCCCACCCAACTGTGCTACTTTGATTATCGAAGCATGTACTGTGGAAATGGAAATAGTGTTGAGCAAACAATCTTTATCCACTTCATTTGATTCATTCGTCATTCAACTATACTTCTAAAATTTTTATGCGCACTGAAAACAATTAGGTCATTATAAAAATTAACAGTACCTCCGTGACGTCAGCTCAAGGCCGCCATTGTCACAGAACTTGAGATAAACTGCAACACATCGCAGTTCTGCGTACGAAATATAACTGAAATGGACTGTAGCGCATTCTCTGAAACTTACACTGTTGTATGGGCCAGGTCTCATTAGTCGCCTTTTAACCATATCACTGTAATCTTCCAAAAACCGTACCAATACAATTGTGCATATACGGTCTGAAGGAGTTATAGGTGTTACACGAACAGTTACTGTCGTGAAATTTAAGCTATCCAGGACGATGCACAGTTCTTGGGGGTTCATTACCTACTTTTACCGAGAAAACATTCAAGTCTGCCCATCTCTGACATTAGCCGAGGCACACCACACGCGGGCGTTTGACTGGCGTGAACAGATCCATAAATTGGTGTGAAGTGTCTGTTCCCAACTGCCTCTCTGACCATATTTGTACAGTGTGAAGCGAAATTCGCTCATTCTGGTTTCACAGCGCAACTCCTCGCATGCCAGCGATAAAAAATTTCTTTCACAATTTAATATAATCCATTATGGAGTCGAGGTAGCAGTTGTCGTTACACTGGTTATCACTGTTAGCATTCAACCGCGATTCTTAAACATATATTTTAACAACGCGTTTCAAGAGACAATGCTCCCATCATCAGGTTGTAAAATCTATGTCATGAAATTAAACGGACTAAAAAGACAAAATACCATCACAAATAGTTGGGAAGTCCATATAGTAAAACAGAATTAAAAGTATATTGGACTGTGCGTCCTCGTCTTACAATGAAGTTGTTGATACAAGTCGATGGCCGCCCCATAGCTACCAAATATGCTGTCGCACTGTGCCGGGTCGGGAGCTGTTGTGGACTGACGTGCCTAGGTGTTGTGGCGTGGTTACAGCCGTGTGCTTGACGGTAACTCTATGCTATTGGGCGCCTGATTTACTTATTACATTGGTCTGCCATCGTTAGCCTCTCGCAACTCTGTCAGTGACATGCTACAAGTTTAAAGTTGCATACCTACCCTAAAATAATTCTAAAAACCCGCTAAAAAATCTCATTTCCTTAAAATTATCTTGTGCATTTAGAATATTGCTTTGTTTCTTTTCGTGGATAGCTATCTCGAATGCCTCTAGTAAATCAAGTTTCCTCCCTTTCCTTTCTACATGCGATATTTCTACGTTGTCTTCTATGCTATTAAGGGGATGGCCTGTTTCGTATATATGGTTCGCAACAGCTGATTTGTCATAATTTCCTAACCTGAACGCATCTTTATGTTCTTTATACCGGATCGCGAATGATCTTCCTGTCTGCCCTATATATTTTGCATCACAAGCTCTGCACTGAATCTTATAAACTCCCGATCTTTCAAACTTATTTCTCTTCTCGCCAATATCGTGCTTAAAGCTGTACCTCACTAGGTTATTAGTCTGAAAAGCTATTTTAACATCGAATGGCTTAAAAATATTTGCTATCTTTTGTGAGACTGTTCCGTAGTATGGCATCGTGATAATTTTCACTCTCTCTCCATCAGATTTATTCTTTTTGCGCTTATTACTTTTCCGTAACAGTTTTTTAGCCATATCTATTCTGTAACCGTTGTTCATCGCTATTCTCTTAACGGTATTAATTTCAGTCTCCCTATCTTTTTCGCTCATAGGTATATTGATTGCCCTATGCACGAGACTACGGGAAGCAGCTTCTTTATAAGCCTGCGGATGGCATGAATCATTCGGGATCACGGCATCAGTCGCAGTTGGTTTTCTATAAACGGAGAACGCGTGTTTGTTGGCCTGCTTTTTTATATTCAGGTCCAGGAACTGTAAACCATTGTCAGTTTCATACTCCACGGTAAATTCTACTTTATTATGTGCGTCGTTGAACTTTGTTACTATTTCCTCAATGTATCAATTTTTCACAAAATTTCGTCTGGCGAGTAGATCCGGCAGAAAAAGGATGTTAAAAGAGTGGCAATCTGGCAACACTGTCATCACATGTGTGGTAACTACCGCTGTCAGCAGCTGTTAGTAATGCCGTCCAGTTGGTGCACTTGATAAAGTTTTTTTGTTAGCATGCAGGAGGTCGAGGGTTCGATCCTGGGATATTTTTTATTTGCTAATTTCATTCTGATATTTTATATGGTAATATACACCGGTTTTAGGCCACATGTATCCTAAATTTACAACATTTTGTACCACTGAACATAACAAATGCGTGGTTAGACAAATAAGAAATAGACAGTTGTACCAAATGCCCTGTCGCAGGACAGAATAACTACAAAAACAATATCAATTTGGAGATGCTAAAAATGATAGTACAATACAATGACACAACATCTACTTGTCATTTACGCTACAGGTAATACCAGCACTCAGATGTCGCACATTAGCAACCAATGACACTAATAATGTCAATATTAATGACTGCATGACCTTCACACCAGAATACGTTGTCATCAGAACAACAGATGCTCAAAGTAACCTCCTTGCACCTCCAAACATTGCGCAACCTGCCGGATCATACAGCTCTGGACCTTTCACAGCAAAGCTGCGTCCACAGTAACAAGAGCAGCTTGAGTATGAGCTACAAATTCTTCCACATTCGTCGTCAGAGTAGAATACACATGCTCATTCAGGTGTCCCCACAGGAAGAAATCCAGGGGATTTAGGTCAGGTGAATGCGGTGGCTATACAACTGTACCTCCGCATCTGAGCCATTTCTCCGGAAACTTTCTGTCCAAGTAGTGTCGCACATTAATTCCAGAGTGTGGAGGTGTACCATCTTGTTGGAACCATTTCCTCTGTCAAATATGTAGTAGAACATCTTCCAGCACATCAAGTAGATAGTTTGAAAGCAATGCGTGATACTTTCGTGCTGTCAACGAGTCAGGCAACATGTAGGGAGCCAAACACCTGTCGCCCAATATTCCAGTCCAGACGTTGATCCCAAAGTAAACTTGGTATCCGAGGTCACAGGTGATGTGCAGGTTAACCTCACACCAAATGTGGGCATTGTGCATATTGAAGACACCCTCAGGAGTGAATACTGCTTCATCTGACATTACGGTGTTCACAAAGTCATTGCTGGCTTCCTGTTGTTGGAACGATTCACAGAATTGCATACTCTGATGGCGATCTGCAGAATGCTGGTGTTGTGTCAAAGCATAATGATAGGGATGCAGCCCACACTTGTGCAGCAGGTTAATGACTGTGCGTTATGAGACACACATCTGCCTTTCTACACTACATGTACTTCGTTCAGGTTCTTGGTCTATGACATCCAGAATAGCTTCTATAGTAGCTGGAGTACGGCGAGTCCATGGACAACCTCTGTCAAGCAATGGTGGACGGAGAGAACCTGTTTCCTGGAGGCGAAACATTTTTATCTGGATGGTGTCGATGAGGATATCTAGCAACAGATCAGATGCACCAAGGACGAGAAGCAGATCTACATCTTTATCGTTTGTGTATGCCATACGTCTGCCACACTGGTTTAGAGGTTTACAATGAGAAAATTCGATACGTATACCCATGTCATGGGCGCGTTACTCCACTCGCAACTAGTCCCTCTGTGGTGCACAGCACACGCAGTATAAACATGCCCTTAGTCCTACACACTGTTCCACCTAATGCACATTACCCCTCTGACAAATGTTGTTCTGTACGATTCATCCCCACACCACTAATTGTGAAATGTTCAATTTCGAATTACACTGAAACTTCCTGGCAGATTAAAACTGTGTGCCCGACCGAGACTCGAACTCGGGACCTTTGCCTTTCGCGGGCAAGTGCTCTACAATCTGAGCTACCGAAGCACGACTCACGCCCGGTCTCACAGCTTTACCTCTGCCAGTATCTCGTCTCCTACCTTCCAAACTTTACAGACGCTCTCCTGCGAAACTTGCAGAACTAGCACTCCTGAAAGAAAGGATATTGCGGAGACATGGCTTAGCCACAGCCTGGGGGATGTTTCCAGAATGAGATTTTCACTCTGCAGCGGAGTGTGCGCTGATATGAAACTTCCTGGCAGATTAAAACTGTGTGCTCGACCGAGACTCGAACTCAGGACCTTTGCCTTTCGCGGGCAAGTGCTCTACAATCTGAGCTACCGAAGCACGACTCACGCCCGGTCTCACAGCTTTACTTCTGCCAGTATCTCGTCTCCTACCTCCAAACTTTACAGAAGCTCTCCTGCGAAACTTGCAGAACTAGCACTCCTGAAAGAAAGGATATTGCGGAGACATGGCTTAGCCACAGCCTGGGGGATGTTTCCAGAATGAGATTTTCACTCTGCAGCGGAGTGTGCGCTGATATGAAACTTCCTGGCAGATTAAAACTGTGTGCCCGACCGAGACTCGAACTCGGGACCTTTGCCTTTCGCGGGCAAGTGCTCTACAATCTGAGCTACCGAAGCACGACTCACGCCCGGTCTCACAGCTTTACTTCTGCCAGTATCTCGTCTCCTACCTTCCAAACTTTACAGAAGCTCTCCTGCGAAACTTGCAGAACTAGCACTCCTGAAAGAAAGGATATTGCGGAGACATGGCTTAGCCACAGCCTGGGGGATGTTTCCAGAATGAGATCTTCACTCTGCAGCGGAGTGTGCGCTGATATGAAACTTCCTGGCAGATTAAAACTGTGTGCCCGACCGAGACTCGAACTCGGGACTTTTGCCTTTCGCGGGCAAGTGCTCTACAATCTGAGCTACCGAAGCACGACTCACGCCCGGTCTCACAGCTTTACTTCTGCCAGTATCTCGTCTCCTACCTTCCAAACTTTACAGAAGCTCTCCTGCGAAACTTGCAGAACTAGCACTCCTGAAAGAAAGGATATTGCGGAGACATGGCTTAGCCACAGCCTGGGGGATGTTTCCAGAATGAGATTTTCACTCTGCAGCGGAGTGTGCGCTGATATGAAACTTCCTGGCAGATTAAAACTGTGTGCCCGACCGAGACTCGAACTCGGGACCTTTGCCTTCCGCGGGCAAGTGCTCTACAATCTGAGCTACCGAAGCACGACTCACGCCCGGTCTCACAGCTTTACTTCTGCCAGTATCTCGTCTCCTACCTTCCAAACTTTACAGACGCTCTGCTGCGAAACTTGCAGAACTAGCACTCCTGAAAGAAAGGATATTGCGGAGACATGGCTTAGCCACAGCCTGGGGAATGTTTCCAGAATGAGATTTTCACTCTGCAGCGGAGTGTGCGCTGATATGAAACTTCCTGGCAGATTAAAACTGTGTGCCCGACCGAGACTCGAACTCGGGACCTTTGCCTTTCGCGGGCAAGTGCTCTACAATCTGAGCTACCGAAGCACGACTCACGCCCGGTCTCACAGCTTTACTTCTGCCAGTATCTCGTCTCCTACCTTCCAAACTTTACAGAAGCTCTCCTGCGAAACTTGCAGAACTAGCACTCCTGAAAGAAAGGATATTGCGGAGACATGGCTTAGCCACAGCCTGGGGGATGTTTCCAGAATGAGATTTTCACTCTGCAGCGGAGTGTGCGCTGATATGAAACTTCCTGGCAGATTAAAACTGTGTGCCCGACCGAGACTCGAACTCGGGACCTTTGCCTTTCGCGGGCAAGTGCTCTACAATCTGAGCTACCGAAGCACGACTCACGCCCGGTCTCACAGCTTTACTTCTGCCAGTATCTCGTCTCCTACCTTCCAAACTTTACAGAAGCTCTCTTGCGAAACTTGCAGAACTAGCACTCCTGAAAGAAAGGATATTGCGGAGACATGGCTTAGCCACAGCCTGGGGGATGTTTCCAGAATGAGATTTTCACTCTGCAGCGGTAACCTAATGACCTATCGAAATGTATTGGATCTGCATGAGGCAAACATAATAGTTGGTACTAATGTATGGGACCATTGGAGGAGGGTACAAAGAAAACAGGTTTCGCATCTCCTAGATGAAGAGGTCTGAGTAAATTCATGCCCACGACATGGAAAGCGCTTCTTTCAAAGCTGACCAATCTTTCATTTCTACAGTTGTAGTATGTAAGTGCAAATGCTTTATAGAGGACCCCCTGCAATCGTTGTTGACGATTAAGATGCCTGATACTGTACCACCTCGATTACATTTACCAAATAAAAAACATATGCCTCAACTCAGTTGAACCATCAACCTCCTGCATGCTAACCCAAAACTTTATCCACTGCATCAACTGTACAGCACGACTAATACGTGCTGGCAGATGTAGTTATCCCACATGTGGTTACAGTGTTGCCAGATTGCCACTCTTAATGTCCTCTTTCTGCCGGATGTAATCGCCGAACGAATTTTGTGAGAGACGTTTCTCTATCGCTGGCATGTTAGGAGTCACTCTGCACACCCCAAGTGCGCGAATTTTGTTTCACCCTGTACAGGGTTATTACAAATGATTGAAGCGATTTCACGGCTCTACAATAACTTTATTATTTGAGATATTTTCACAATGCTTTGCACACACATACAAAAACTCAAAAAGTTTTTTTAGGCATTCACAAATGTTCGATATGTGCCTCTTTAGTGATTCGGCAGACATCAAGCCGATAATCAAGTTCCTCCCACACTTGGCGCAGCATGTCCCCATCAATGAGTACGAAAGCATCGTTGATGCGAGCTCGCAGTTCTGGCACGTTTCTTGGTAGAGGAGGTTTAAACACTGAATCTTTCACATAACCCCACAGAAAGAAATCGCATGGGGTTAAGTCGGGAGAGCCTGGAGGCCATGACATGAATTGCTGATCATGATCTCCACCACGACCGATCCATCGGTTTTCCAATCTCCTGTTTACGAAATGCCAAACATCATGATGGAAGTGCGGTGGAGATCCATCCTGTGGTATGTTTAGCTCCCTGCTTGCTTTATTCATCGACTTCCGCGGGCTACGCGTGAAACTTGCCAGCACGCCTTCAACCGTTTCTTCGCTCACGGCAGGCCGACCCGTTGATTTCCCCTTACAGAGGCATCCAGAAGCTTTAAACTGCGCATACCACCGCCGAATAGAGTTAGCAGTTGGTGGATCTTTGTTTAACTTCGTCCTGAAGTGTCGTTGCACTGTTATGACTGACTGATGTGAGTGCATTTCAAGCACGACATACGCTTTCTCGGCTCCTGTCGTCATTTTGTCTCACTGCGCTCTCGAGCGCTCTGGCGGCAGAAACCTGAAGTGCGGCCTCAGCCGAACAAAACTTTATGAGTTTTTCTACATATCTGTAGTGTGTCGTGACCATATGTCAATGAATGGAGCTACAGTGAACTTATGAAATCGCTTCAATCATTTGTAATAGCCCTGTATAGGGGTGCAGCAGACCGCCAAACGAAACTTCTGCTATCAGGCAGCCCAGGCACAGGTAGCAATATCTAAATAGCCCCTTCCTTGGACATGTACTATAATATCTCTGTCATTTAACAAATTACAATCTTCTTATTTTTTATATTCATAGAGTTAATTTAACTTTAGTGATTGAAAAAGTCTTATCTAGATTGCATTTAAACTTTACCATCTACAATTTTTAGAGTGGAACCGACAGTAGAACATGGCCTCTGAACTGCCCCTTTTAGGATTCCTTGTAATTATTGTTTTTGACAATGCAGTCATGAAAATTGGTACAGCTATATTATTGCATTGATGTAATCGAGTGCTGTAAGTGGAACTTGCTATTAAAACTGCAAATGATACTTAATATGTTGTGAATAAGTACTTTTTCTTTCCAAATTTGGTTTGAAGCAAATAACTTGAAAACTAGTAGAGGTAGCGTACAGTCAAAAAAAAAAAAATGGTTCAAATGGTTCTGAGCACTATGGGACTTAACTGCTGTGGTCATCAGTCCCCTAGAACTTAGAGCTACTTAAAGCTAACTAACCTAAGGAAATCACACACATCCATGCCCGAGGCAGGATTCGAACCTGCGGCCGTAGCGGTCACGCGGTTCCAGACTGTAGCGCCTAGAACCGCACGGCCACTCCGGCCGGCGCGTACAGTCAGTAGGCGCCCCGGAGGTCCCGGTCGCCTACGGTGGACTGGCTGGATGGCCGAGCGGTGACCTCTCCAGTTGTCAGGATGCTAGGCAATGGCTGTAGAAACGTCAGAAACGCCAAAGAAACATTATTCATTCATAACAACTTTATTCCTGCCGAGTACAACGTGGCTTGGCGATATCAACGACCTTCCCCGAGTCCTCGCTGACTCGTAGCGATGACACCAGATCCGGGCCGCGCAGTCTTGCTAGCGCAGCGCCGCGTGCTGTGACGTAGCGGAGGAATGTCCTTACATCGGCCGCGCGTGGCTGGCGGTGCCCGGCTGGGCGGCGGCTCGGCTGCGGACAGCAAGAGACTCCGGGTTGGAGTCCCCGGCGCTGTCGGCACCAAAAGCGTTCTCGTAGTGCGGAGTGTACTCTATCCCACCCCGTCTTCTTCCCTGTTCCTCCTGGTGGCTCGTCCACGCTGAACGGGCGGAACAGGCTGCAGTCCCCCAGTGTCATCGGCTCACCCGGTTGTGACGGCGGATGCACAGGGCCTAGGTCCCGCACGATCTCAACGACGTCTCGCTGATGTGGTCAGCATTGGCGGCGAGCGAGTCTGCCGCGATGTCTGCTAATCCTGGGTTGATGATTGACAGCAGCAGCAGAGAGGACCAGAGCTGGTACTGTCCCCTCACGTCTGCTGCTGGATGTGCCGCCCTTACTGCAATATCTCCTTAATAAAGATTAACATGTTGATCACCGAGTTGAGTGCTACGCGGCGACCCAGTCACATCTAATTGCTAGGCTAACTGCGAGTGCGAGTTCGAGTGCCTTGTTGCTATCAGAGCTGGCGTATTTAAAGGAAGCACGAGCGACGTCCTGACCTCATGCTCGTTTGTAATGACCGCATTCGCTCCACTTATACTGTTGATTCATCTGTCGTACTCGCCCCTTAGGTGTTCTTGCGACAGAGTTTCGTGTTGTTGCGGCAGACTTACGCGAAGTTGTGAAACGCAGTACAGCTGACGCTATACCTCTGTCTTGCACTCTGCGAAAGTCTCCGTCTAACACAAACCCGCGTGCTAAGCAATTCACTCTCGCCTGTTGTGTGTAACCCGGCCATTGCTCCTGCTTGACGACACATTCCATACATGTGCAATCCTCTTAGCTCTTGCCTAACCTACTGCCTCTGGCTTTCGGCATAGGCAACGAAACTTTGACAATAATAAACGTTTCTAACTCTTTACTATTTCGCGACACTACACATCTCCCTCCTTTAAGAAAATTCGTCCCGAACTTTACAATTCTAGACTTACTGGTTGTGCACGCCATACTTCCTTACACTCTATAGGTATCTTACAACTACTCCTTCAACACTGTCAAACTTTTCTTATCCGCTAATAACCTATTTACACTTAATACTGATTCCAATCTTATCATTGGTTATCTATTTATATTACGTTCCACTATTCTCGATCCATCCCATAGGTATTTGAAGTACGGTTGTTATTTCTGAACGAGACATCTTTTTCCGTATACAAAAGTAAGTTGCACAAATAAACACTAGAACTAAGATTATGCTAGTTGTTGACACACCAAATATAATTGTGCTTTGCTTACGTTTCTCCCGATATTGCTGCACGTGCTGCAGTAGTTGATTAACTGAGATCTGCTCTTTTTCTGAGATAATCAGGCTATCTAAAGATTGTAGCAATGTAGGATCCAGGGACTCGTTAATAAACGTTAGGTTCTGGCGAGGCAATATGTGTGGAGGTTCCTCTAGATAATACAAGATAGGCTGTGTCACGTTAATCATTGTTGTACCAGTGAAAGTAGCTAGTAGGTGAAAATGCTTCCCCACTATATCACATCTAGAGCCATTAATCAATAACCCGCTGCCCTGCAATTCAAGCTTTGATATATTTGTCAATCTACCTTTTGTGTAACAAGTGGCAACTACGGCCTCTAGTTCGAACACAGAGTAAATCCAATGTTCCCCAACTTTCTGAAATTTCGGTCTCGGAAGTAACACCTTCTTTTCGCATTCTAAGGTTCCCATATTCCCCAAGAACAACTGCATCTCACACGAATGATTGTGGGTTGCCACCACCTTTGCTGGACAAATAAAAACACTTCCCCTGAAACAGTCTGTCAAATCTTCCGTAGACATTACCACATGAGCACTCCTCCGTCTTGACACTAACAGCACTTCCCGAGTTTGCACTTGCACCCACTTCCCAACTGCTCTGCGACAGTGTAGCAGTACCAGACTGACGAAAAGTTTCCCTGGCCACATCCTGGCAAAGCACCTGAAGGAAAAGGAAGCCATGTCAATCGCTCCCTTCCTTACCATGTCTAAAACACACAAATGACAAGAAAAATTACACATAACCTATTACCTAATAACAACAAATACGACATGTTCCTCCCCGAGGACACTTAATCTAATTATCCCTATTATTCCTTACCATGTCTAAAACACACAAATGACAAGAAAAATTACACATAACCTATTACCTAATAACAACAAATACGACATGTTCCTCCCCGAGGACACTTAATCTACTTATCCCTAGACCTAAGTGCGTAAGGAACGTTCCTCTGCTGTTCTTTTAGCTTCGGTACCGTGACACCCTTTGTTACTGCTGGAGGAATCTGCGGTAACGCATCCACTGCGCCCTTAAACGGCTTAATCCTACTCACATGAACTACTGACGACTTGGTTGGTGACTGCAACTTTACGTTCACTGGAGACACTATTTCATTTACCTGATACATTCCAGAATACTTCGTCAAAAACTTCTTCGTTTTACCCTTCGGAACATAAGGATTAGCCAACAATACCCATTGACCAATTCTGCCGGCCGACGTGGCCGTGCGGTTAAAGGCGCTGCAGTCTGGAACCGCAGGACCGCTACGGTCGCAGGTTCGAATCCTGCCTCGGGCATGGATGTTTGTGATGTCCTTAGGTTAGTTAGGTTTAACTAGTTCTAAGTTCTAGGGGACTAATGACCTCAGCAGTTGAGTCCCATAGTGCTCAGAGCCATTTGAACCATTTTTTTTTACCAATTCTGTATTGCGGCAGTTTACCTGTTCTTTGTCCAATACTCTCTTGTTTCTCCAAAGCTTTAATATTAGCACGCCGTACCCTTTGCCAAATCTCTCTCAATTTCTTGGCGAAATTCTTCACTGACTCATCCTGTGAGCCTACCTGAGGTTTGAGCACATCAAATGGTGATGGCATTTTCCGACCATAAATTACCTCATACGGAGAGAGCCCCGTTCCTGTATGAACTTTCGCGTTATATGCGCTTGTCAACAGATTTAAGTACACGTCCCAATTCGTGTGTTCTGAATTTACGTAATGACTAATCATCTTAACTAACGTCCTATGAACCCGTTCTGTTCGTCCATTCGACTGAGGATGAAATGGGCTTGTCCGCAATTTCTTAACTTTCAATAAACGGCATAACTGCTTCATCAGCTCCGACATAAAGTTACTACCCTGATCTGTAATAATAGTATCAGGTACACCATACTTCAGCAACCAGTTATTTACTAAGGCTTGCGCAACAGTGCTTGCCTTCTGATTTGGAATAGCTACCATTACCAGATATCGGGAAAAATGACCTAATATTGTTAATACGTATGGATTACCCGCTTGCGTCTTGTTAAATGCCCCGATTACGTCTAATCCTATGAATGCGAACGGACGATCCGCTTCAGGTAGTCTCTGTAACTGAATTTTCTAATGACTTAAATCTGCTCTCTGCGCACACGGTATACAATTTTGCACATATTGCTCTACATCATTGCGACGTGTCTTCCACCAAAACCTTTCAGCTACCCATCTATCAGTCGTTCTTTTACCACCATGACCCGGCAATACATGGTCGTGCGCTTGCTTCAACACTTCTTCCCTTAGCGACTCCGGTACTACGACGCGTAGTCCGCACTTCGTCTTCCTGCAAAGCAACCCATCCTGCATTTCAAACTGCGGTTGCGTTCGGAACAATTGCCACTCTCTGTCAGTCGCTTGCGCCTTTATCCACTCCTTCTCACTTATTCCCACAACTTTTTCTACTAAGCGCATCTGCATTCGTATGTTTTACCCCTGGCTTGTGAATTACCTCGTAGTCAAATTCACTAAGTTTCAGTGCCCATCTCGTTAAACGACTCGAAGGATCTTTCAACCCCAACAACCACTTCAATGCTGCGTGATCTGTAATGACCTTGAACTTACGCCCATATAAATAACAGCGAAAATACGAGATACCGTAAATCACTGCTAACATTTCTTTCTCTGTAGTTCAATAATTCTTCTCTGCCTTATTCAGTTGCCTGGAAGCATAAGCCACTGGATGTTCCTGTCCATTAACCCTCTGAGAAAGAATACAACCTACAGCAATATTACTAGCATCACAAGATAGTATGAACTCTTGTTCGAAATCAGTAAGTATCAACACTGGGTCTGATGTTAGTATCTGTTTCAGCTTCTCGAATGCCTCCTGACACTGTGCTGTCCATTCAAACTTAACACCTTTCTTTAACAACCTCGTTAATGGATGTGCAATTTCCGCGAACCCCTTTACATATCGTCTGTAGTAATTACATAAACCGACATATTGCTGAACTTGTTTAGTGGTCTGTGGTACTGGAAAATCACGCACAGCCGAGGTTAGACGAGGATCCGTTCTTACCACATCTTGGCTGATAATATGCCCAAGATAAGTCACTTGCGTCTGAGCAAACTGACATTTCTCGACATTAAGCGTAAGATTTGCCGCTCTTAGCCTACTAAATACTTCGTTCAGTCGTTCCACATGCTCTTCTATATTACGCGAAAAAGTAACAATATCATCGAGGTATACCATAGCAATCTTCGGTTTCAGTCCGCGAAGCACACCATCTAACAAACGCTGGAAAGTAGCAGGAGCGTTTTTCAACCCAAATGGCATTCTGCGATACTGAAAGTGACCAAGGCTTGTTGTAAAGGCCGTCTTCTGTCTATCCTCGGGACTTACTTCTATCTGATAGTACCCACTCTTTAGATCTAGTGTCAAAAAATATTTACACCGACCTAGGTTATCCAATGTTTCCCCGATGTTCGGTATTGCATACGCATCTGTTACAGTCCGTGCGTTCAAAAAGCGATAGTCAGAACAAAACGTATACTTTTTAGTACCGTCCAATGACTTCTTAGGAACTACCACTATGTTGGCAGACCACGGGCTTTCACTGTTCTCTATAATACCGTCCCTTAGCTGTTGATTACTAAATTCTTCCACTAGTGGTTGTAGGTGTTTCGCTATCCTGTATGGTTTTCTATAGACCGGCGGACTATCGCCAGTCGGTATACGGTGCTGTGTAATAGGAGTTGCTGGTAATGGACCTTTTGAATTAAACAAATCTAAATACTCCAATAGCAAAGCTTCCATAGCTTTCCGATCACCATTCTCCAAATGGCGAATCTTTTTACGTAGTACAGATGCCTTGACGGTTTGCTTGACGTTATAATCACCTTGGGATTCACCTGTATCCTCATCGTCGAGTATTTCCAAACCAGCTATTACTAAACCCTTTGGGAGATCCACTTCATCTGCCCCAAAATTATCTACACTGATCGGAATCATCAGTTACCCCATTTATATCCGTTACGGGCGCAATGCTCCTCCTAATAAAACACTGCATTTCATCCAATGCTTCATTGCTCTTTAGTGGCTCCACCACACATAATCTCTGCTGTGGTACATCGGTACCTACTGACAACCAAACTAACTTCCCTGTACCCGAAGGCACTTTGACATGCGTAATCATCTTTAATGCCCTTGTACGCGGTTCAATTGGTGACATCTTAGCAACGGATGCACCTCGCGATGTAGAAACATTTACAGCTGTTGTACCCATTGAAAAAAATTTTCCACTAAGTTCAACTGTACGCTGTGAAAGATTAATTTTGGTATAGTGTTTATCGAGGAAGTCCAGTCCGAGAATCACAGAATACGTCCCACAGTTGGCAACACTTCCATTTGCTCTCCGAACTCTACAGTTCCAATCTTAAAAACGAGGTGTGTTGTACCCAATGATTGCAACTCGTTATTCCCTACTCCGCGTAATCTATACCTAAGAGTACCTAGTCTTCTCCTACCCACGAGGTCTAGACTAGCAACAGATACATGTGCCCCTGTATCAATCAAAAATTTACATCTGTTATTCCTTACAACAACCATCAAGCAACAATCCGTCTCTGTAATAGTTTTCACCGTACTTCTGCTTACCGGTAATGTCTTCCGTCGGACGAAACACTCCCGTTCCCGTTTAACGCTTTTTCCTGTTTATTCCCGTTGCCATCCTGCTTACTACGACACTCATTCGCCTTGTGACCGTAGCGTTTACAAGCATAGCACTGCGGCTGTCTGCATTGAGCCTTCACGTGACCTTTCCTCCCACAACGGTAACAATTACTCTCCGACACAAAGATGCGTTTATCATTGCGAACCCTTGTTGCAATGTCTGTCTCCTGCACATGCGTTGCAATACGCAGTGCTGCAGCTAAATCCCCAGGATTCTTCATCCTAAGCCTACGAGAAAATTCTGCAGGAATTCCCCTGAGGAATACATCGAGGGCTCTGTTTTCTGCTTCGTGTAGTAATACACGGTCCGCATCAGGGTTGCCCGATAATTCATAGGTCTGCGAATTAATTTTGCGTATCCTATCTGAAAAAGACTCCACTGTCTCATTGACCTTCTGTGTCAAATTAGCTAACTTCTCCCTAAAAAATCTTGCACTATTCTGCTTACGATATCTTTGTTGTAACCCATCTGCCAATTCTTCAAACGTGCTCGCCTTACTAAGCGTCTCATGGTACATCACGAATGTCTTGGCTTCCCCTGCAAGACGCAAATTTGCCATACGTAACGTAGTTACGTCCGACCAATTGCTCATTCCAGCTGTTGACAAAACATCGTTAATGAACGCTGTGACATCTTCTGTTGTTTTACCCGAGAAAGGCGTGATCAGCTTAGCTACTGAAGGATATATTGCAAGGTTGAACATTGCTACTGACTTGCACTCACTTGAACCTGTTTGTGACTCTTGCACCGAACGCAAGGTCCCCATTTGCGTCATTAGTTCTACATGACATAACTTATGCTGCACATACTCTTCTAACAATTTCGAGACTTCCTCCGTCAGAGCAGCTATACTCAATTCAGTACTAACAGATCTTGTTTCCGGCATGATTTGTGCAAATTACCAACAACTTACTTTAAACTGAATTTACTCCTCAGAATAATAACTACACTAGCTACTCAACTCCTTCGTCACAGATTGAGCACCACACACAAGAAGACAAACAAGACTCACAATGCACTACTATACAAAACTTATCCTTCCACCTTGTGGTTGCTCAGCGACACTCTCTACAATTGTGCGCTGCGTGACCAAACCGTCTACAAATTGAACATTCTACTGGTACAAACTTCGTGCGTGGCTCCTCATGCCCCGTTAAATTACACTCAGTGCATCTGACTGGTTCCAAGTACGTATCCCAACTATTTCTCTTAAACTCAGATAAATCTGCTGTTTCCGCAGGTCTCACAAAGTGCACTCACAACAAAGAACGTCCATCCATAGTTATTAACAAAAATCGCCTCGTGCACTTACCACTACACCAAATCTATAGGCAGTTAGCGCAAGGACTTCTGACACCAAATCTGTAGGCAGTTGCTGGGCGCGGTGGCCGAGCGGTTCTAGGCGCTTCAGTCCGGAACCGCGTGACTGCTACGGTCGCAGGTTCGAATCCTGCCTCAGGCAAGGATGTGTGTGATGTCCTTAGGTTAGTTAGGTTTAAGTAGTTCTAAGTTCTAGGAGACTGATGACCTCAGATGTTGAGTCTCATGGTGCTCAGAGCCATTTGAACCATTTCTAGGCAGTTGGTGGTTCGAACACTTCTGACAACAAATCTGTAGGCAGTGGGCACGACCACTTCTGACACCAAATCTGCAGTCATGGGCGACGACTCAAGATACCAGATCTGCAGGCCAGTGCTATAGTGGGCGGTTCGAACACTTCTGACACCAAATCTATAGGCACCCCGGTGGTCCCGGTCGCCTACGATGGACTGGATGGCCGAGCGGTGACCTCTCCAGTTGTCAGGATGCTAGGCAATGGCTGTAGAAGCGTCAGAAACGCCAAAGAAACATTATTCATTCATAATAACTTTATTCCTGCTGAGTACAACGTGGCTTGGCGATATCAACGACCTTCCCCGAGTCCTCGCTGACTCGTAGCGATGACACCAGATCCGGGCCGCGCAGTCTTGCTAGCGCAGCGCCGCGTGCTGTGACGTAGCGGAGGAATGTCCTTACATCGCCCGCGCGTGGCTGGCTGTGCCTGGCTAGGTGGCGGCTCGGCTGCGGACAGCAAGAGGCCCCGGGTTGGAGTCCCCGGCGCTGTCGGCACCAAAAGTGTTCTCGTAGTGCGGAGTGTACTCTATCCCACCCCGTCTTCTTCCCTGTTTCTCCTGGTGGCTCGTCCGCGGTGAACGGGCGGAATGGACTGCAGTCCCCCAGCGTCATCGGCTCACCCGGTTGTGACGGCGGATGCGCAGGGCCTAGGCCCCGCACAATCTCGACGACGGCTCACTGATGTGGTCAGCATTGGCGGCGAGCGAGTCTGCCGCGATGTCTGCTAATCCTGGGTTGATGATTGACAGCACCAGCAGAGAGGACCAGAGCTGGTACTGTCCCCTCACGTCTGCTGCTGGATGCACCGCCCTTACTGCAACATCTCCTTAATGAAGATTAACATGTCGATCACCGAGATGAGCGCTACGCAGCGACCCAGTCACATCTAACTGCTAGTCTAACTGCGAGTGCGAGTTCGAGTGCCTTGTTGCTATCAGAGCTGGCGTACTTAAAGGAAGTACGAGCGACGTCCTGACCTCATGCTCGTTTGTAATGACCGCATTCGCTCCACTTATACTGTTGATTCATCTGTCGTACTCGCCCCTTAGGTGTTCTTGCGACAGAGTTACGTTTTGTTGCGGCAGACTTACGCGAAGTTGTGAAATGCAGTACAGCTGACGCTATACCTCTGTCTTGCACTCTGCGAAAGTCTCCGTCTAACACAAATCCCCGTGCTAAGCAATTCTCTCTCGCCTGTTGTGTGTAACCCAGCCATTGCCCCTGCGTGATGACACATTCCATACATGTGCAATCCTCTTAGCTCTTGCCTAACCTACTGCCTGTGGCTTTCGGCATAGGCAACGAAACTTTGACAATATTCCACGTTTCCAACTCTTTACTATTCCGCGACACAACACAAAGCTGACCAATCTTTCATTTCTACAGTTGTAGTATGTAAGTGCAAATGCTTTAGAGAGGACCCCCTGCAATCGTTGTTGACGATTAAGGTGCCTGATACTGTACCACCTCGATTACATTTACCAAATAAAAATCATATGCCTCAATTCAGTTGAACCATCAACTTACTGCATGCTAACCCAAATCCACTGCATCAACTGTACAGCACGACTAATACCTGCTGGCAGATGTAGTTATCCCACATGTGGTTACAGTGTTGCCAGATTGCCACTTTTGACGTCCTTTTTCTGCCGGATGTACTCGCTGAACGAAATTTTGTGAGAGACGTTTTTTTAACGCTGGCTTGTTAGGAGCCACTCTGCAAACCCCAAGTGTGCGAATTTTGTTTCACCCTGTATATGGGTGCAGCAGACCGCCAAACGAAACTTCTGCTATCAGGCAGCCCAGGCACAGGTAGCAGTATCTAAATAGCCCCTTCCTTGGACATGTACTATTTAATATCTCTGTCATTTAACAAATTACAATCTTCGTAAATTTTTATATTCATAGAGTTTGACTGAAAAAGTTTTATCTAGATTGCATTTAAACTTTACCATCTAAAATTTTTAGAGTGGAACCGACAGTAGAACATGGCCTCTGAACTGCCGCTTTTAGGATTCCTTGTAATTATTGTTTTTGACAATACAGTCTTGAAAATTGGTGCAGCTATATTATTGCATTGATGTAATCGAGTGCTGTAAGTGGAACTTGCTATTAAAACTGCAAATGATACTTAATCTGTTGTGAATAAGTACTTTTTCTTTCCAAATTTGGTTTGAAGCAAATAACCTGAAAACTACTAGAGGTAGCGTATTGGTGTTACATACATAAAATTTTAACATGTAACTGAGACTAAATACGAATTTTCACTTTCCTGAGTCTAATATTTAGTGCCTTCAAGTTTCGTAAAAACGTTGATTTTCGTCAAAATATTACTCTGATCAAGTTGAGACCTCTAACTTTCAATTTTGAGATAATTTTGTATATTCAGACCAATTTTTAGCTTTCTAGTTTTATTTTTTAGCGTCGCTCATTTTTTCTAAGGATCATATATTTGGCTAATTTATTCATTTGATGCATTTAAGACTTTAAAATGTTAACATTAGTATACTTCAGCATGCACTGGCTGAGTTTGGAAAAGTGATTTTAATTTTTAATTTAGCTCTTAGATTATGGTGCAGTCTTTTGTATAATTAGCACAGGTGTATTATGATGACGTGGTTCTGTTAGTAGTAAACTGAGCCAAGGCATGGCACATTCACTGACCTCTGTACCTCTTACAACGATGCAGCGCTTCATCCGCCTCATCACCTGATTTATTTTTGTGAAAAGACTAATTTTTGAACAAAATTTGCTATTTTAGGAACAAGTGATGTTACTATAGCTGATCTCTTTTAAATGAAATTGATTTTAGATAAATTTTATTTAATACTACACCCACAACATTAACAATATATAAAACATGATATAGTGGATCCTAACAAACCATCTACATTTTCGATTTTTACAGAATTGTTTCTGTGATCTAGAATTTTAAGTCTTCACCTGAAACAGAAACATATGAAGACATAGCTTTACAATACTCACTTATTGAATTACAACTGTGAAAGACTTGTCCCCGATGTAGCCACTGTACATGACTCCTGGCAGCGGTGGTCAGGGAAATGTGGCTCCGGACGGCACTCTGGTGTGTGCCCTTATGAACCACATTCAATAAAACATTTAAGATAACTGGTGCCCTTCCAGACACTCTGTTACAAAGAATGAAGGAGAGGAGTTGCTGTGGTTGGTGTTCGCACTTATTTCTCCATGTACCTTGCAGGCTGCCTTTCATGAAGCCTCCACGCCCCTCAGAAACTGACAACACAGCACAAGCTTTTGTTCTCCATATATATCTGAGGGAGGACAAAACACAACCACACACTCTGTTTTCCTTCTGTAATTTAAGTAAATATTTGAGAAATTATCAGAAAGTATTTTTCATTTTAAAAATTATTTATTATTAAATTTTTCAGAATGCTTATTGGCAATACACCGCTTCATAAAGTCGTGACGTTATTCGGGCTCACTTTTGCCAGTAACCTCATTATTAAGCTTGAATCAGGAACATTGGAATTTTTAACTATAACTATAATGCTCTGAAAGTCAACATGGGTTTTTAAAATAATTCACGTTTTAAGCTAGTTTGCAATTTTCTTCACTACCTTAGATGTTGCTTTACTTAGAAAATTGGGTAACCCTTGTAAGCACTATCTTCATATGGCTCAATTATCGTGTACATAAGTATGTTAAGAAGTCATTTGCAGTTCAGCAAGTTATTTCATATGACAACTTTCATCTTATAGTTAGTGAGGGAATCTCTCGCTCGCAATCAGGTGGAAGACATTCATGCAAAAACGTTGTTTAGGTAGCTAGCACGCAAAGAACTTTCTACTGTGTGTTGCGTGGTTTGATCACTGTACAGAACTGCACTGAGACACGCGCGCAGACTGACACCAAGGCGATTGAGCATATCCACCTGCTGTCAAGCGGACCTTTATGCTTTGGCGTCACAGCTTGGCGGTGTTTCGGAAGAGTCAGAGGTCTACAATGACGATGCCCAGAAACTATTGAAAAAAAAGCTGAAGAGGAATGTCATTCTCTTCACTTCTGTTCTGAGAGTCGGATTGGAGATGTTGTTCTGGTTAATAAGAGATCTCTTCACCAAATCTTGTAATTGTTGCATAAGATCAACAAAATGCAGAAGAGTTCTTTAAAATGCAGTTACGTCATTTCGTATTGAGTTGTCATAGATGTGATCTCACTTACAGTCCTTGACCCTGTGCATACGGAAAAGAAGTCCCACACTATGAGGAGTGGCATTGAATAGCAGGTATAAAGCTTCAAGAAAATACGAGAAGGCGGCCACCAGAAAATAATCAAGGAGAAGGCTATCAGAAAGCGCATCAGGTTCAAAGATTGTTAGTTAAGTAATTGACTAAGCTATAACCCATAAATTGGGCCATAAAAGCTTCAAACACTGCTTGTAATTATCAGGAAGCGCATCAGGGTCAAAGATTGTTAATGTTATAAATAAACTGAGCCACGAAAACGTCAAACCCTACTCATAATTGAGGCAGCTGGAGATCTTTGGGACTAACAGCACTAAAAAGGCTAATTGATGCGATTCACAAGCAATCCACAAGGCACACCCATTTCGATTAAGGGGCCTGTGTTTGGATGATGAATAATTTTTACGATTTCTCTGTTTGCTTTAATGAACTTAACTATCTTCTTTTGCGACTGTATAAATTTGAGTCGATGGACTCCTAATTCAGATGTTTGTTGTGATTTATAATTTTTTGATAAGACATATCAATGCAATAAGTGACACTTTTATAACTGTCATTTTAAACCATTGTTTATCTGTTGTTAGTTAAGTCTGTCTAGTCTCATACGTCACTCTGCTTAATGCTCAAGATCTAATCAAGTAGATGAGTTGGTGACTTCCACACCTTGAAATGTTTTTCGCTTTCAGTATTATTTGAATTCTATGAGGCTTTGGGCTTGTAGCTGGATCATATTGCTTCTTGCCACAATATTTCGATTGGAAACCGCCCAGCCGTCTTCAGGCGAGTGTCCACCACTGGAGACTGGTAGTTCACTGCTTTATAGCAAAAATTGGTGCAGAGCTGCATGCACCTTGGCGACCATCGCAGGAGCGTCGTCTATCGAAATCCACGCCCTCCATGATACTGTTCCATCTGTAGCGCACAGGTGCCTGTATAAGGCTACGCGCAAATTGAGACGGCGCAGCTCGCAGTTTTGTAACTTCACTGGTTCAAACTAGAGCATGCAAATTGCGACGCGACGCTACTGGGACACGACACACTCCTGCGCCAGGTCGTAAGACGTGGTTGTGACACAGTTTCTCGCGCCACGCGAGTACTGTGAGAGGAGTGAGGCGGAGAGCGGGAAGGCAGTCCTGCCGTAATTTCACTTTGGCATGGCGCATATGGGCAGAGGAAGTCCTTGTCCATCGAAAAAATACGGCCTTACTGTACACTGAATTTTATTATCACTGAGTAGTGTTTCGTTTTTCACCGTTTAAGCGCTTCTTCTATTTTCATTAGTTCATACTAGTTTTCAGTGACATATATTTCAACAATTTTTTGTTTTGTTAATTCTTTTGTCAAGAGTAATGCACAGTTCAATAACTGATGAGCCATTAGCCACTGGAATTATATCTTCTGACTACACACTGTTTTCAAATCGTAAGAAGGAATGGACGATTTATCGTGAGGGTAGTGAATAAGGAAGTAAGGAATATTATAAAATCATGTGATGAGGAAGCAAGGCAGGAAAGTAAAACAAGGTTATGTACTCGCTGCCTGTGTTGACGTATCTCTACAATCTGTTACAAAAAGTCGAAAAGGCGTAATTTCCTAGGGATGACCCCTTTGTACTCCTGTAAAAAGCGTCCGAGATATGAAGTACATAACTTTCACTATCATTATTTGGATATGGGTGTAATAAGAGACATTATACTACGTACATGTGGACATCACATTTGCATTGCACATTAGAAACATTCGACAAGTCCTCACGAATAACGATGTTTTAATCGGCTCATCGTGACGGGAAAAAGCGTTTCAATAGTTGCATACACACCATCAGCATTAATAAATTAATTATACAACAGGCTACACAAATGAAGTAGTGGTCAGTATTATTACGAAAGTATGAGCATCCTAAAAGAGTGTGGTGATTTGATTTAAGTGGGCTGAATGAAAAGTAATGCCTCCACCTTCGTTAATTAGGTTTGGATGGGAATATTTTAATAAATCAAACGCAGAAATAATCCTTAGAATCCAATATTCACTTTTCCACATAATCATCAGCCAATTGGATACATTTCTGCCAACGACGAACAAGTTTTCTGAAGCCGTCATGGAAGAAGTGACACTTTGTTTCCGGAACCACAGTCTAACAGTTCTCTCAACGTCTTCGTCAGAAGCGTAATTATGTCCTCGCAGATCGTCTTTCATTATCGAGAGCAGATGGAAGTCAGATAGTGCTAAATCTGGACTGTATCTAGGATGCCGTAAGGTGGTGAGATTCAGTGTTCGACGATCAAGGAAATCAACATGGGTAACACCATCTGCGTCCCAGAACACTGTGGCAATTTTCCAGCTGAGGGTTGCGTCTCAAATTTCTTTTTCTGGGGCGAGTCTTTGTGTCGATATTCCATAGACCGACGTTTCGTCTCCGGATCGTAATGGTGTACCCACGTTTCATCTCCTGTCACAACTGAATGGAGAAAGACGTCACCTACATTCTCGTAACGCGAGAGGAGTCCCTGGCAAATTTCAAGCATGTGCGTTTTCATTTCAGGAGTCAGCATCCGGGATAGCCATCGTGCACAGATCTTCCGATAGCCAAACAAAGCAATAATGTGATGCACAGGTTCTTGTGAAACGCCGATTGTGCTTGCAGTTTCTCTCTGAGCGATACGACGATCGTCCTGAATCAATCTGTCAAGATTTTGCCTGTGAAACTCGGTGGTTGCTGTCACAGGACGTCCAACTCTTTGTTTGTCACGGAGGTCAGATTGTCCTGCCTCAACATCTTTAAACTTACTTGCCCAACGATACACAGTACTCACATCAACACAATCACCATAAACTGCTTTCATTCTCTGATGAATCTCCTTTGGGGTGACAGCTTCTGCTGTCAAGAATTCAATGACTGCACTTTGCTTAAATCGCATTGACCGGCCGTCTGCGCAGCGTTCCATACTTTACACTGTAGCAACACAACCGTTCAATGCTAAGGCTTCCCTCCAACTGGAGCTGTAGGGATGAGGCTACGGAGGAAGCCAGTTCCTGCCACATACCAATGCTGCCAACGGTTGAAGAGTTACGAAGGTTGAGGCATTACTTTTCAGTCAACCCTCGTATTTAATTTGTTGAAATGTATTGCTGATAAAGGTAGATCTACTCTCATCACAATGTTTTCGAACGACGTGAACTCTTCCCCTCACAAAGCACACTTGGCTAGCTTCCTCATTCTAGTCACGTGCATTATTCTCAGCCGCTTACGATACACTGACCATTGTGTTGTGCCACATATCAATAGTTTAGTTTTGTCAATAACTACTATTTTATTCACGAATCACACATTGTCAGTTTTCCAAGGCACAGGTGAGTAAGCAACATCTGGCATGTGCGTGTCATTCCGCCTGAAGGGTACACTTGTCATTATTTCAATGCTGCTCAGTTGATGAAAAGGAATAAAATCCTTTGGTAAGTTTCCATTCCAGTCGCTCGGTATTAAAAATACGATGGGTTATGCGATTCAACCAAAATTCCAACAGAATTGGCCATTTATTTTTGTGTGAATTGTTATCCTTTTCTCATTCGAAGAAGTATCACCATTTATGAGTAACGGCCACATTTCTCTGGTTGACAGGCTTAATTGTACTTCTTTTGCCAAAATACTGTATAATTTGCACAAACTCATTACGGCCACATTTCTCTGATTGACAGGCTTAATTGTACTTCTTTTGCCAAAACACAGTATAATTTGCACAAACTCATTTTTGCAGCAGCTATTGTGACAGAATTCTGAAGCAGAGTGTCTCATTAAGCAAGCGACCAGAGAGCTCAATAGCTTACGAAAAGCCTCATCGTGTCGATTTGCGGTACCATAAGAGAAGAAATCTCATGTTTATTTTCGTAATATGAAACTCTTGTTTCACTAGCTGTCGATAACTCTTAAAGAATTAGGGTCTCCGGAATTGAAAAAAATAAAATTGAAAGTACAGCTTCTGATATATCATACAGATAAAGTTCTGTGTGCTTACGAACTGGCAAAGTACTGTCCTCATTGTGTGCCATCATTCGCCAAAATCTCGTTTCGACGTCTCGAGCGGTGTGGGAGATATGAGGGATGTTGTGAATATTTCATTCCCGCATACGTGAGATTGGGAGTGAATGGGCTACGTAGGAACCATTTTCTTGAAACTGGAGACAGATAGAGACCTCCTATCAAATCTAAACAAAATTCAATATGTTAGCTAAATTTCATATGCAGCAACATATGTTGTAATATGCACCAAATGCAAAATCATGGCGACCCCTATTTTAGATTGCAAACTTTTTGAATTTTGTGTACTGTCTAACTATAATCTGTAATGTGTACATCACAATGCTCAGCTATGGGTGTCTTACTGAGCTGCAAAAGGCGAGTGTGGCGCTCATGTTCAACTCACCTTTCATGTACTGTGTGTATCGTCTGACTTATGTAAACTTTGCCACAATGGCAAGAAATTTTGCAAATTCCGGCCTTCCTGAGTTCCAGATCATCCTTTACTGAACTGGAAAAACACTAATCTTCTCCCGAATATCAGCGTTGTAAGTGAGGTGACGGCTCATCTATGACAAAGTACTCTAAACGCTGTTGGGAGACAGACCGGCAAGTATGTGTGGTTGAAAGTCACAGCTGAATGGCGTTTGGAAGCCACAAGAATTTTGGCATCATGGTTGCCGCCTGTCCCGTCAGATCGCGACTATCATCGTTATGGACCTTCATGTCCCAAACATCACGACAAGACCCAGTCTTGTCCCGATTTTGCAAAACACTGTTACGAGCTTGGCTCAAGTACTGATGTAATGCCATCTGTTAGCTTAACATCTAAATGCAACATACGTTAGTTTTACTTATGACAACAAGTTTATGTTGACAAAGTCGTGTCACAGTTGGCGTAGCATGTTGTGTATCCTGTAACGATGATGTAAGCACCTTCTAGACCTAACGCCATCATTCAAGAAAATACCAGACTCCTCCAGTAGTACAGAGCTGGAACTATTAACGCAGCACCACGCAGAAGAATCGAGCCGTTACCATTGGAATAGCGATCTGATAAGACGATTCTTTCTAGACGTAATACGAACAACGAGTGCAAGATAATTGTGTTTGAAGTGTTTAAGTGTGTAGTGACGTGTACTTCAATGACTAGAGTTTTATTGTTGACTATTTACCGTCTAATAAACCTATCATATCGTATCTTACGAAAATGCCAAAGTATGGAAAGAGAAAGTGTCACTTTTAGGATGATTACACAAAAGAATGATCTTTTTCCAAGAAATGACGTACGGATCAGGAAGTGTTGTGTGAAGTTTGTAGCTGTCTCATCTCAGTAACTCACAGATGATGGTGATGATGGTGTTTGGTTTGTGGGGCTCTCAACTGCACGGTCATCAGCGCCCATACAAAGTCCTAATTTTTACATAGTCGAATATTTTACACAATCCAATCTAGCTACTGTCAAGAATGATTATGATGATGATGAAATGATAAGGACAACACAAACACCCAGTCTCCGGGCAGAGAAAATCCCCAAACCGGCCGGGACCCCGTGATCCAGAGGTAGCAATGCTACATCACGACCTGCTAGCCACTACACCACGAGCTGCGGACGTAACTCGCAGAGGTATGGCAAATGTGAGGCATCACATTTCTACTTTCGTCGACATCAAAGTCTATTCCTACAATCATGATAACGAAGATGCCCAGGAAGAATTACTCGTTGCTGCTATAGAACTAACAACTAACATCATCAACCCATCAGTTCTCTTGACTGTACTGTAGAACTAATGCTCAATGTATCCTGACTGCAAAGTCGCCGCAAAGCAGCCTGCAGCCAGGTGCAAAGCTACCGCAGTTGTTACAAATATTATCGCACCACACTCCGTGTCCGAATGCATAACACAATTGCAAGAAGTTTCATTTTAAGGCATAGGCACCAACGCATAGAACCAGTAGGCTGAAAAGATGTTTCATTTAGTTGTTCAATACTTTACTGAAAGTTGTGGAATCCAACAGAAGGTGTAAAGATTTGATTCACTGACTAACGAAACTTCGGAGACAACTGTAAAGTTTTGTCTAGACAGTTTAAGACAGCTGCAAATTCCATTGGACAAATATATCGCTTTTTGTGGAGACAATACCAATATCAACTTCGGAGGGTTTCATCACGGGCCAGCGAAACGTATTTCACCAAATTAAAGAAAAACTAGGAAATAATGCAGAAAGAACTGGATGCCCTGCCCCTGTTCTCCACAATATTATACATGCGCTGCTGTAGTCGTAATTGTCGACATTGAAATAAACGTCATGAAAGTATTCAATTATTTTTCAATATACACAGTAAGGGCAGAGAAGCTGAGAGAGTTCTGCTTATACGCTGACGCCAGTAATCAGACTCTTGTTTCTTACTCAAAAACAAGATTGCTGTCGTTAACGCCCGCAGTTGAGAGAATTCTTAAGCTATGGATTCCTTGAAAACAATTTTTTGGTGCTGGAGACGGACCACCTAAAATAATTTCAGCTTTTTTCAATAGTCCAACCACTGAAATTTACTTCATGTACCTACAGTCAAACTTGTCTCTGTTTGAAAAAAATGAGAAGAATGGAGAAGAATAAAGTCTCGATAATTAAAATAAGAAATATATTAATCGCCACACGAAGATGTGTAAATGAAAGGAAGACTGCCAATTTTATTGGCATGCAAACCAAGATGAATGTGAACAAAGTAAAGACTGTGAACGGTAACCAGGAAATAATTAATTTGATTTCGAAATTTGTGTTCTAATGGCATAATAATCCAGTGTAAGTTTGACAAAACCCTTTAGTTTGATTCACTACCGTAATTAATCACAACGTATTATCTCCTGCCAATTGCATAATACAACATCAGCTGTCAGTATGAAATATTGTCATTGAACAATTCTTTGACCAGTATCTTACAGTTTAAGAAGAGGAGCATTACTCTGTTTTATAATACACAAATAGATAATGGAAGCGATATTAACGTATTAGCGCTCTGTCCTAAGACGATATCAATGAATGGTCATGCCTTTTCAACAGTACATTATCCCTCTTAGAATGACACATATTGAGCATAGTAATCACCCGATGGTTGTTGCTCGAGGATGACAGGTCTTTATTATTGTTGGACACTTGTAACATCCCATTTTATACATGATTCATATAGTTAGCTCTAAAACAGCTGGAGTGAGGGGAACAGATAGAGTGATTGGTATAATGGCGTCATTCATATATTCTTTTAGGTGCCATCCAGCGATGTGGGCAGTCGCATGGTTGATAGTAATCTGCCCTGTTCATGGGCTATATGTTCATCGAATGACTGATGTAGATGGTCATTTGAGTGTTTGGGTACCTTAGGCCAGCTGTCAGGCTGTGGCAGTATTATGGGTAACTCAGGTAAATATAAGAGAAAGTACTCTGCAATTGGCGCAGCTGTACAACAGTGCAAGAGAAAGGGGTTGTCTTTGTTTGCGTAATGAAAAGAGCGGATTCGCAATTAGTGACATCAGAGTTTAGTGTTTAAGTGCAGCACATGTAATAATTTACGCGAATACAAGACTGATGTTCATAGTTCTGCGTAAAGGAATGAGCTTGGCGATCCTTACTAACACTAAAGATTTCTTTCGTCCTCCAAGCACATGCTTCCTTACTGGTGTCCAGACTACGGGAAAAGTATGGAGTCGGTAACACTAGCACACTCGCAACTAGCATAAGGAGCTGCTAAAAATATCTGTATATTTAAAGTTCCAGAAAATCGAAACATGTGTGTCCTGGTGGCCGTCTAATAGTGTGATGGAGTTGAATACTGGATAGAATAAATCATTTGCATGGGTGCTGACAAGTGAAAGAAAGTATTTGTGCAGACATGTAAGAAAAATTGGGTGGGTAATAGACTAGGACTATGTTTTAGTTCTAATCCTAGATGAGTAATGGAATACTAATTACTAATGTATAGCTGTGTAGGATGGGTGTTACACAACGGAAATTGCAACGCTTCTCGTAACTCTGAAGTATTCGTTAAGTTGGAAAGTTCCTCGTGATTGGCCAGTAAGTCAATTGGATCAAATTCCTAACTTTTTCATACAACTGTGCTAACTCAGTGGCTACAATGCGGATCTGCCTAGTGGCAGCTAGGAGATTATCGTCAGTATGGGTAAACCGTACATACTGATGAACAACAATACCATGATTTCCAAGAGCAAGAGATGTATCGCGATGGACGGCTTATTTCAGTGATCAGCGTCTGAATGTTTCAGAGTAATGAATATTGTTTTAAACACTGTTACAACAGAATTGAACCAGACTTGTTGAACATGCTGGGTGGTACAGCGTCAGAAATGCTCCGCAACTCCTCTTAGACATTAATAATGACTTAAGTGCCATTGGATACGAAGGGTTGCTTTCAGTCCAGACTGTTCTATCAAGGATTCGCAGGCAAACGAGCTTTTTGTAACTTCTTGCAAAACCACTTATTCTTCCTTCAATAAAGTAAGGTTACCATCAGCCACTACCACAAATCGATGGTGATACAGAGTAGCTTTCCCAGCTGTACAAACAGAAGTGGGATGGTTTTGGTTCAAATGGCTCTGAGCACTATGGGACTTAACGTCTGAGGTCATCAGTCCCCTAGAACGTAGAACTACTTAAACCTAACTAACCTAAGGACATCACACACACTCATGCCCGAGGCAGGATTCGAACCTGCGACCGTAGCGGTAGCGCTGTTCCAGACTGAAGCGCCTAGAACCGCTCTGCCACACCGGTCAGCGATGGTTTTGGAATGGCACTGATGAACCAAGTTAACAGATACTGCACCGCATTTCACGTTACGGGCAACGATGTGCGAAGATATAGCAGCTCCAGTAGCTGAATCAATGAACGAGAGTACAGCCAGTTTTGGGGCGCATCAACAGAGTCACTATCGGAAACTGACACTCTATAAATATACTAAGACACAGTACTGCTAAAACGTGTAAAAGGACTACTGTGCCTAGGTTAGATTTAAGACAGAGGAAATTGTATGTACAACACAAGACATCTAATAGTAAGTAAGAATGTTGTTTGTTCTCTGTAGTATCTGAAACGTCCCCTTTTGAAGAATTGTATACGAGACTGTGCTTAAACTGACACACAATATTTTTAGCGCAACGCAATCTGACTTTCCAAAATCCCTACAAAAGAATGGCCCTGACTAACATTAACCTATACCTTTCACAAATCACTTACCTCACAAAAATCTTCATTACTCGAACTACTGCAATACAGCGAGCGCCACTACTGCCAGCTAAATAAAAGATTCAAACTACAGAAGGCACTAACTACTGATAGGCATAGTTAGCAAATGAAATATTTTAATAGAGAACAAACAATGTATTTACCTTAATATCATCAAAAGTCATAATATATGTAATTTCAAAACTCCGCCATTTCCTTCCACACATCCACCACTACTGGCGGCTCACCTCTAACTGCGCAACGCTACGCGCTGTTCACATCCAGCTGCAGGAATGTAAGAAGGGTAGCGAGATAAGTTCTTTGTTTACAAGGGGCTTTCCGTACTGGAGCGCGAGTGTCCTCTGAAATATGTAATTCTTGTATTACCTGCGTCAACTGATCTTGTACTTCCCGGATTTCTCTTTTGTACTGTGTATTGATTTGATTTTGATTTTGTTTGAATTTTCTAATTTCTTCATACTCTTCTGTGTCAGTGGAGGCGACGGGTTTTGTGTCATTCAGATCATCATCTACCTTTGTAGATAAGTTAATGACCTGATCCGAAAGTTCGGCTACTTTCTCCGATAGTGAACACATTTCCTCAGTGTGTTTTTCTGAACCAAGTTTCAGAGTGTCCATTTGTGTTGAAATCGAATCTGCTGTGTCGTTTAAGTTTTCCTGAGTTTTTGCAAGTTGCGTAACCGAATCGGTAGATGCAACTGAGTCAATTTTAGCCCACAAGGTCTCATGATTTTCATGAACAATGGTATGCAGTTCTTTTATGGCTGCTTCGTGATTCTGTAATGCATTTTCATGCCGCGAAAAAATAGGTTGAAAATGCTCACAAATTTGTGTTTTTACGTCATTACAGACTTTTTGACATTTCGAGTCAATGTTATGTAACTCAGTAGTTAAATCTTCACGTGTTTGTTCAAGTGTGGTGTCTAACTTCCGAAGATTTTGTTCCATTGTGTCTAACTGTTGCTGTGTTTGTTTCTGGTGTTGTTCCATTGTGTCTAACTTTTGAAGCTTTTCTCCCATTTGTCTCCGATTTTGTTCCATTTGTTGCATTAATTGCAATAATAATGTATTAGTGTCTGGAATCTCTTTCTCTATGCTTTTTGGCAGTGCATTTTCATATCTTACGGCGAATGGGTAAAGCGGTTCCATGGTGGTAAGTGCATGGGGCCTTGTACTCATCTAAATAATCACAGATCAATCGTTGTCCATAATGTAATGAAGGCATCAAGGTAGGCCCATTGTCATACACAATATATTTACAATTCTGTAACAGTCAGCCCTCAACAGGACAACAGTTGTAACATGGTACATGAGTCCGATTGGTTCTCAGTCCCAGTGATGAAACATCAAGTATTGTGATAGAACAGGGAAATTTAAGAATTTGTCATCTAACCAGGATATCCATATAAACTTATGGAGCTGATAATTAGCTAGAGCTCGCAAAGCGTACTCAGAATATGTTGTCTAAATCGTTCTTCGAGAAAACATAGCAGTTTAAGAGAATTAACATATGAGTTCATAAGAACAAATACACTCCTGGAAATGGAAAAAAGAACACATTGACACCAGTGTGTCAGACCCACCATACTTGCTCCGGACACTGCGAGAGGGCTGTACAAGCAATGATCACACGCACGGCACAGCGGACACACCAGGAGCCGCGGTGTTGGCCGTCGAATGGCGCTAGCTGCGCAGCATTTGTGCACCGCCGCCGTCAGTGTCAGCCAGTTTGCCGTGGCATACGGAGCTCCATCGCAGTCTTTAACACTGGTAGCATGCCGCGACAGCGTGGACGTGAACCGTATGTGCAGTTGACGGACTTTGAGCGAGGGCGTATAGTGGGCATGCGGGAGGCCGGGTGGACGTACCGCCGAATTGCTCAACACGTGGGGCGTGAGGTCTCCACAGTACATCGATGTTGTCGCCAGTGGTCGGCGGAAGGTGCACGTGCCCGTCGACCTGGGACCGGACCGCAGCGACGCACGGATGCACGCCAAGACCGTAGGATCCTACGCAGTGCCGTAGGGGACCGCACCGCCACTTCCCAGCAAATTAGGGACACTGTTGCTCCTGGGGTATCGGCAAGGACCATCCGCAACCGTCTCCATGAAGCTGGGCTACGTTCCCGCACACCGTTAGGCCGTCTTCCGCCCACGCCCCAACATCGTGCAGCCCGCCTCCAGTGGTGTCACGACAGGCGTGAATGGAGGGACGAATGGAGACGTGTCGTCTTCAGCGATGAGAGTCGCTTCTGCCTTGGTGCCAATGATGGTCGTATGCGTGTTTGGCGCCGTGCAGGTGAGCGCCACAATCAGGACTGCATACGACCGAGGCACACAGGGCCAACACCCGGCATCATGGTGTGGGGAGCGATCTCCTACACTGGCCGTACACCACTGGTGATCGTCGAGGGGACACTGAATAGTGCACGGTACATCCAAACCGTCATCGAACCCATCGTTCTACCATTCCTAGACCGGCAAGGGAACTTGCTGTTCCAACAGGACAATGCACGTCCGCATGTATCCCGTGCCACCCAACGTGCTCTAGAAGGTGTAAGTCAACTACCCTGGCCAGCAAGATCTCCGGATCTGTCCCCCATTGAGCATGTTTGGGACTGGATGAAGCGTCGTCTCACGCGGTCTGCACGTCCAGCACGAACGCTGGTCCAACTGAGGCGCCAGGTGGAAATGGCATGGCAAGCAGTTCCACAGGACTACATCCAGCATCTCTACGATCGTCTCCATGGGAGAATAGCAGCCTGCATTGCTGCGAAAGGTGGATATACACTGTACTAGTGCCGACATTGTGCATGCTCTGTTGCCTGTGTCTATGTGCCTGTGGTTCTGTCAGTGAGATCATGTGATGTATCTGACCCCAGGAATGTGTCAATAAAGTTTCCCCTTCCTGGGACAATGAATTCACGGTGTTCTTATTTCAATTTCCAGGAGTGTAGAAGTCGAAATCTCTTGTACATGTAGGAGATCGAAAAAATTTCGTTTGCAGTTTCCTTGAGGGAACGGTAGTGATGAATACCCCTGCCAACCCAGCACACTGCGCACCATGTCATGTAGCTCACTAGGTGACGAAATGGGATCAGGTGAGTAGGATAGCAATGTGGGTTCTACATTTCAAGGGACATGTATCTCAAAATAACAGGATCCAAACGTACGCAATTTAAAAGGACGTGATTTAAAGAGACTGTGGAATGACAAAGCCTTTTGGTTAGATAACGATCACATATGTGGTGTCATTTTACACATACAGCGCCAGGTAAGCCACATGGACGCCTTGTGTTCAAACACAGCTGCATCATTTGTACAACTACGCTGGTATCAGCTGTCACATGATCATTTTCACACGCATAAATGAGGTCCTGGACATCCACACATCACAGACGCCTGCCAGGATCGTCGTAAAGTAAAGCAGAAGTGGCAGATCGTATAGCTGCCACAGCAAAGACAAGAGAGCTTGTGAGTCCTGACGTGTCAACATGGACTCTTGAGACTGGTTATTAGCAGTGTGAATTTGAGCATGCAAGCCTATAGCTCATCTTCCAGTCAGGCTACAGCATCAACGTGCATAGCTCGACTGATACCATCAGAGGATCACTTGGAAGATGGAATGGTGCACTATGGCCTTTGGCGACGAAATCTGATTCTAACCACGTGCAAGTGATGGTTATTTGTGAGTTTAAGATAGTTATGATGAGCGCTATCTCGTAGAGTGGATTTATCCAAAACACACTGCCCCATTCCAGGCCTTATAGCATGTGGTGCAATAAGCAAATACTTTGAATCACCTTTCTTCTTTCCAGAAGGGTGCTAACCAGCACTCGGTACATGCAGAAAGTTGTAACACCCATTCTTTTACCATTTTGCAACAGGAAGGTATATGTTATTCCAGCAGGATAATGCTCACCTGCACTTTGCCTGTGAAACTCAAAGTACTCTGCTGGATGTGCAGCCACTTCCCTAGTCAGGATAATGTCTGGACTTCTCGTTAATTGCGCACATGGTGTTATCTGATGGGATGAGAAGTGACTGGTGCAGCTCATCAATCAACAACTCTTACAGAACTATGTGAACAGGTCGAACAAGCGTGGTATATCGTGTCCCAGGACAGTATTCGCAATCTGTATGATCAACTGACCGCCTGGAGGTCAGAGTCAGCACCCCAAGGAGACTACATAACATACTAATGTAGGGGTTTCTGCATGGGTCAATACGTGGTACCTCAGAACTGGACATGCTGTTGATCGTTTCATATACTCCATACGCACCGTTGGAACAATAAATTGTGAGTGTATTGGAATCCTCTGAAAGAATCTTTCAGTTTTTTCCGACAGTGAATATGGAAAAAGAGGACTAGCAGCTGCAGGCGACAAAACACACACACACACACACACAAGTTGGCCAGCGCTTCATCCAAATATTCTGCACATATACTCATCAACTATTTACAAATAAATACACAGCCACAAGCTCAATCACTTCAAGAATAGGGTGCCTATCCCATCCCCACAAATGAATCATTTGTTATTATGATGGGGCAGCTCTACTTTCAGCTGCGCTGGCCGTGGTGGCCGAGCGGTTCTAGGCGCTTCAGTCCGGAACTGCGCGACTGCTACGGTAGCAGGTTCGAATCCTGCCTCAGGCATGGATGTGTGTGATGTCCTTAGGTAAGTTAGGTTTAAGTAGTTCTACGTTCTAGGTGATTGATGTGACCTCAGATGTTAAGTCCCATAGTGCTCAGAGCCATTTGAACCATTTTTGAACCTTACACACATGGAAGGCGTCGTACACTGTCAGTATGTACATCTCAGTCGAAGTCTCACAAGGACTGCCCTATTGCACAGATAATGTTTTCAGTAGTGTTGTAGCACATGCTACGAAGAGTTTCCTTCGTTTTGGTGAAAACATCATAACTGCATGCACTGATATCATATGAAGCGGGGAATGTACCAGTATCTCCATCCACGGGCTTCACCATGTGACATCGCAGATTATCTTGAAGTATGATGGGATGATGTGCTAGGAGACGGTGTTGCTCTCTGCTCGTTGTGGGATGAATGGGCTAAGTCCGGTGATCGTGCAGACTAGTTGAGATCCCCCATCCGATAGATAAGCCCTCCAGGAAACGTTTGCCTCAAGAAATTCATGGTAATTCCCGCTGTGTGTGCAGTGGCACCCATTTGTTGAAATAAGGTATCCGGTAATTGCATCACCTCGAAAGCCAGCTAGATAAACTCTTGCAGCTGAGTTTAAGTAACAATCCGAATTCACAGTTACAGCACGACGATTTTCCTGGAAACAGTAAGGGCCAATGATGCCTTGTCGTGATATGGCGCACCACACAGTGACACAATCTGAGTTCAGAGGTCTCTGGTGAATATGCCTAGGGTTTGTGTCGCTCCAGTACTGCATATTCCTTTTGTTTATACACCCACTAAGAAGAAAATGTGCCTTAACAGAAAAGAACACATTTGCATCGCGGGGTATGGTTGCAAGCATGTCTTCACGAGATGTTGTTCGTATTACATAATCCCGTACAGACAATTACTGGACCACGCAGATTTTATATGGGTGAAAATTCAGTTCATTATGAAGAATGTGGTGGAGAGAACGTCTTGAAATGCCAAGAGCAAGCGCGTGTATCCCTGCTGAGCGTTTCGGAGATTCCACTGCTTCTGCTCGTTCTACATTTTGTGGTATTGTAACGCTTCTCTCAAGTCCTCTTCGTACACAGGACATCTCCTGTTGTTCTCAATGCGTTTACCCAATTTAAAATTGATTGCCGTCCAGGAACACGTCTGCTTTGGGGTACAGCAAATCGCAAACAAAAAGCACGCTGCAGTGCAATGATCGAGTTGGAATTCGACAAATACACTTCAAGACAAAATGAGCGCTCCGTACGTGTCCACTGCATTATCGCAACTGAACAACAACTGAATACTAACCTCCCGTCGGTCACTATAAACGACGCCCACTCCCACCTCTGTTATACCAACAGCACTGCCACAACGTGGATTCAATTCTAGAAAAGCAGTTTACATGCTCCACCCTGTACAATGTGATGCAGGATTAACCCATGGATATCGTAAGCACCAATAACCATCACTTTGGTACCAGGTTCTGTGGGCTAGAAGAACCAGGGCGTTTGCATTAATTGGATTGCCGTTCCAATCTTAGTTCATACGACCCAGCCCAGCTTTCGACCTTACTGATGACCCTTCCAAGGAGGTTTTCACCTTCCCTGTGGTAGCGATTGAGCAGTTCCTGAAGTTTTCACCTTCCCTGTGGTAGCGATTGAGCAGTTCCTCTACAAGTGCATAATGATCCAATATTGTATTTCAGTCACTGGATGCAGTATCCAATGAGAGAGGACTTCGTCCTTGCCATCCAGCTGTGGGGAGGTCTTTGTGAGACGCTTACAGAGATGGACGAGCCAGCGGTGGACAATGACTGCCATCTGCATGGGGGAAGGTGATCGAGCTGTGGGGCGATTATATTGATGGCATATAATATGGTAAACGTGTGTCAATAAAGTTTGGTATGAATTATAACAGTGTTGCCACTACCTCTAATCTACCCCATATGTTATAAGACCCATTTGTATCGCTTCTGGAACAATACCACATTACATCACATCGAGATACTTTTATGCTTCTACTTTCGAAAATAGATGTTTGGCCTTGGTACAAACTTGTAGCTTTCTAGAAAAGTATTCAGGAGATTTCCAGACACTTTGATCTACTGCTTACATAACAACTGGCTGTACCATACAATGTTATCCATGGTTAAACAGTTATTTATAAAAATGTTAGTGCCGAAACTCACTATCCACACAAATGCTGCATCATAAACGTTATCTCTTGGACCTATTCAGGCATGAGCCACATGTCATGAAAAAAGGAAAAGACAGTGAAATTTTGTGATGATGGGAAAATCTGACAATATATGTCGCTCACAAGTCACTCGTTCACTTAAGGAAATAATTTTTACATGACCAAACAGCAAATTACAAAATATGCTAGGAAAGGGAGTAAATAATTTCATGACTGTGACACACCTAGCATGGAAAATATCATAATAATTGTCTAGGTATGTACGGAGAGCCAGAAGTCTACTGTAACACATCTCTTTAAACAATGTTCCAAGAGTACTATGTATATGTAGAGATTTCTGGCTCTTGATACACATGAGCAGCCAATGTAGAGCTGTCAGTGCTTAGAACATGGTGTGCTCAGATTAATACCTGCCACTTTTAACGTTTCTCTCTAGCTCTTATTTATAGTGATCTCGATAATATCATAATTCGGTAAACTTCCTAAACGTTCTAATTACTGTGAAATATTTTCACATACATATGTTACATTGTTAAAGAGTTTATTAATAATTTTATCCTACAGTAATATTCCTGTTTTCCTTGTTTTAAGTAAGTACTTACTTCATTTGTCGAAATAGCTGAAAACTTATCTCCACACTTAACTTTATGCATTCATTTTATAGTTAACTTTCATGGATAACTTTTAAGGCATTACCCTTCCCACAGTAACAGCAGCCATATTGACCATCCCACAGGAATAGTGATTTTTTCTAAATAAAAGATAGCTATGTCTTAATTCAGTACAGGCCCTTCTTTGAACTTTTTCGACGACTTCCATCAATCCTATCTGATGCGCTTCCCATTCGGCACAGCAGTACTGCAGACAATGGTGGACAGGTATAATATAAGCAGTCACTTTAGTAGAGCTGTTTCATTTTCTTAGTGTTGTGCCAATAAATCGCAGTCAGTTTGCCTCTCCGCTACATTATCTATGTGGTCATTCCAGTTAAAGTTATTTGTAACAGGAATACCTAAGTATTATGATGACTTTATAGCCTTTGGATTTATGTGATGTGGCAGCAGCAGCCTTTTCAGTAGTTGCAGGGTCAACAGTCTGGATGATTGACTGATCTGGCCTTGTAACACTAACCAAAACCGCCTTGCTGTGCTGGTACTGCGAACGGCTGAAAGCAAGGGGAAACTGCAGCCGTAATTTTTCCCGAGGGCATGCAGCTTTACTGTATGGTTAAATTTTGATGGCGTCCTCTTGGGTAAAATATTCCGGAGGTAAAATAGTCCCCCATTCGGATCTCCGGGCGGGGACTGCTCAAGAGGACGTCGTTGTCAGGAGAAAGAAAACTGGCGTTCTCCGGATTGGAGCGTGGAATGTCAGATCCCTTAATCGGGCAGGTAGGTTAGAACATTTAAAAATGGAAATGGATAGGTTAAAGTTAGATATAGTGGGAATTAGTGAAGTACGGTGGCAGGAGGAACAAGACTTCTGGTCAGGTGACAACGCGGTTACAAACACAAAATCAAATTCGGGTAATGCAGGAGTAGGTTTAATAATGAATAAAAAAAATAGGAATGCGGGTAAGCTACTACAAACAGCATAGTGAACGCATTATTGTGGCCAAGATAGACACGAAGGCCATGCCTCCTACAGTAGTACAAGTTTATATGCCAACTAGCTCTGCAGATGAAGAAATTGATGAAATGTATGATGAGATAAAAGAAATTATTCAGGTTACGAACACTTGGTTCAAGAATCATAAAAGAAGGTTGTACACAAACATTGAAGAATCCTGTAGATACTAGAAGGTATCAGATAGATTATATAATGCTAAGACAGAGATTTAGGAACCAGGTTTTAAATTTTAAGACATTTCCAAGGGCAGATGTGGACTCTGACCATAATCTATTGGTTATGAACTGTAGATTAAAACTGAAGAAACTGCAAAAAGGTGGGACTTTAAAGAGATGGGACCTGGATAAACTGACTAAACCAGAGGTTGTACAGAGTTTCAGGGAGAGCATAAGGGAACAATTGACAGGAATATGGGAAAGAAATACAGTAGAAGAAGAATGGGTAGCTCTGAGGGATGAAGTAGTGAAGGCAGCAGAGGATCAAGTAGGTAATAAGACGAGGGCTAGTAGATATCCTTGGGTAACAGAAGAAATATTGAATTTAATTGATGAAAGGAGAAAATATAAAAATGCATTAAATGAAGCAGGCAAAAAGGAATAAAAACGTCTCAAAAATGAGATCGACTGGAAGTGCAAAAAGGCTACCCAGGCATGGCTAGAGGACAAATGCAAGGATGTACAGGCTTATCTCACTAACTGCAAGATAGATACTGCCTACAGGAAAATTAAAGAGACCTTTGGAGAACAGAGAGCCACTTGTATGAATACCAAGAGCTCAGATGGAAACCCAGTTCTAAGCAAAGAAGGGAAATCAGAAAGGTAGAAGGCGTATATAGAGGGTCTATACAAGGGCGATGTACTTGAGGACAATATTATAGAAATGGAAGAGGATGTAGATGATGATGAAATGGGAGATATGATACTGCGTGAAGAGTTTGACAGAGCACTGAAAGACCTGAGTCGAAACAAGGCCCCGGGAGTAGACAACATTCCCTTAGAACTACTGCCGGCCTTGGGAGAGCCAGTGATGACAGAACTCTACCATCTGGTGAGCAAGTTGTATGAGACAGGCGAAATACCCTCAGACTTCAAGAAGAATATAATAATTCCAATCCCAAAGAAAGCAGGTGTTGACAGATGTGAAAATTACCGAACTATCAGTTTAATAAGTCACAGCTGCAAAATACTAACACGAATTCTTTACAGACGAATGGAAAAACTGGTAGAAGCCGACCTCGGGGAAGATCAGTTTGGATTCCGTAGAAATGTTAGAACACGTGAAGCAATACTGACCCCACGACTTATCTTAGAAGAAAGATTAAGGAAAGGCAAACCTACGTTTCTAGCATTTGTAGACTAAAAGAAAGCTTTTGACAATGTTGACTGGAATACTCTCTTTCAAATTCTAAAGGTAGCAGGGGTAAAATACAGGGAGCGAAAGGCTATTTACAATTTGTACAGAAACCAGATGGCAGTTATAAGAGTCGAGGGGCATGAAAGGGAAGCAGTGGTTGGAAAGGGAGTGGGACAGGGTTGTAACCTCTCCCCAATGTTATTCGATCTATATATTGAGCAAGCAGTAAAGGAAACAAAAGAAAATTTCGGAGTAGGTATTAAAATCCATGGAGAAGAAATAAAAACTTTGAGGTTCGCCGATGACATTGCAATTATGTCAGAGACAGCAAAGGTCTTGGAAGAGCATTTGAACGGAATGGACAGTGTCTTGAAAGGAGGATATAAGATGTACATCAACAAAAGAAAGACGAGAATAATGGAATGTAGTCGAATTAAGTCTGGTAATGCTGAGGGAATTAGATTAGGTAAGTGAGACACTTAAAGCAGCAAAGGAATTTTGCTATTTGGGGAGCAAAATAACTGATGATGGTCGAAGTAGAGATGATATAAAATGTAGTCTGGCAATGGCAAAGAAAGCGTTTCTGAAGAAGAGAAATTTATTAACATCGAGTATAGATTTAAGTGTCAGGAAGGCGTTTCTAAAAGTATTTGTACGGATTGTAGCCATTTATGGAAGTGAAACGTGGACGATAAATAGTTTGGACAAGAAAAGAATAGAAGCTTTCGAAATGTGGCGCTACAGAAGAATGCTGAAGATTAGATGGGTAGGTCACATAACTAATGAGGAGGTATTGAATAGAATTGGGGAGAAGAGGAGTTTGTGGCGCAACATCTACATCTACACCATACTCTGCGAGCCACCTGACGGTGTGTGGCGGAGGGTACCTTGAGTACCACTAACGGTTCTCCCTTCTGTTCCAGTCTCGTATTTTTCGTGGAAAGAAGGATTGTCGGTATGCCTCTGTGTGGGCTTTAATCTCTCTGATTTTAACCTCATGGTCTCTCCGCGAGATATACGTAGGAGGGAGCAATACACTGCTTGATCCCTCGGTGAAGGTATGTTCTCGAAACTTCAACAAAAGCCCGTACCGAGCTACTTAGCGTCTCTCCTGCAGAGTCTTCCACTGGAGTTTATCTATCATCTCCGTAACGCTTTCGCGATTACTAAATGATCCTGTAACGAAGCGCGCTGCTCTCCGTTGGATCTTCTCTATCTCTTCTATCATCCCTATCTGGTACGGATCCCACACTGCTGAGCAGTATTCAAGCAGTGGGCGAACAAGCGTGATGTAACCTACTTCCTTTGTTTTCGGATTGCATTTCCTTAGGATTATTCCAATGAATCTCAGTCTGGCATCTGCTACATCGACGATCAACTTTATATGATAATTCCGTTTAAATCACTTCTAATGCGTACTCCCAGATAATTTATGGAATTAACTGCTTCCAGTTGCTGACCTGCTATATTTTAGCTAAATGATAAGGGATCTTTCTTTCTATGTATTCGCAGCACATTACACTTGTCTACATTGACATTAAATTGCCATTCCCTGCACCATGCGTCAATTCGCTGCAGATGCTCCTGCATTTCAGTACAATTTTCCATTGTTGCAACCTCTCGATATACCACAGCATCATCCGCAAAAAGCCTCAGTGAACTTCCGATGTCATCCACAAGTCATTTATGTATATTGTGAATAGCAACGGTCCTATAACACTCCTCTGCGGCACACCTGAAATCACTATTACTTCGGAAGACTTCTTTCCATTGAGAATGACATGCTGCGTTCTGTTATCTAGGAACTCTTCAATCCAGTCACACTATTGGTCTGATAGTCCGTATGCTCTTACTTTGTCCATTAAACGACTGTGGGGAACTGTATCGAACGCCTTGCGGAACTTAAGAAACACGGCATCTACCTGAGAACCCGTGTCTATGACCCTCTGAGTCTCGTGGACGAATAGCGCGAGCTGGGTTTGACAAGATCGTCTTTTTCGAAACCCATGCTGATTCCTACAGAGTAGATTTCTAGTCTCCAGAAAAGTCATTATACTAGAACATAATACGTGTTCCAAAATTCTACAACTGATCGACGTTAGAGATATAGGTCTATAGTTCTGCACATCTGTTCGACGTCCCTTCTTGGAAACGTGGATGACCTGTGCCCTTTTTCAATCCTTTGGAACGCTACGCTCTTCTAGAGACCTACGGTACACCGCTGCAAGAAGGGGGGCAAGTTCATTCGCGTACTCTGTGTAAAATCGAACTGGTATCCCATCAGGTCCAGCGGCCTTTCCTCTTTTGAGTGATTTTAATTGTTTCTCTATCCCTCTGTCGTCTATTTCGATGTCTACCAGTTTGTCATCTGTGCGACAATTTAGAGAAGGAACTACAGTGCAGTCTTCCTCTGTGAAACAGCTTTGGAAAAAGACATTTAGTATTTCGGCCTTTAGTCTGTCATCCTCTGCTTCAGTACGATTTTGGTCACAGAGTGTCTGGACATTTTGTTTTGATCCACCTACCGCTTTGACATAAGACCAAAATTTCTTAGGATTTCCTGCCAAGTCAGGACATAGAACTTTACTTTCGAATTCATTGAACGCCTTTCGCATAGCCCTCCTCACACTACATTTCGCCTCGCGTAATTTTTGTTTGTCTTCAAGGCTTTGACTATGTTTATGTTTGCTGTGTAGTTCCCTTTGCTTCTGCTGCAGTTTTCTAATTCGGTTGTTGTACCACGGTGGCTCTTTTCCATCTCTTACGATCTTGCTTGGCACATACCCATCTAACTTGACAAGAAGAAGGGACCGGTTGGTAGGACATGTTATGAGGCATCAGGGGATCACAAATTTAGCATTGGAGGGCAGCTGTAGGGTAAAAATCGTATAGGCAGACTAAGAGATGAATACACTAAGCAGATTCAGAAGGATGTAGGTTGCAGTAAGTACTGGGAGATGAAGAAGCTTGCACAGGATAGAGTAGCATGGAGAGCTGCATCAAACCAGTCTCAAGACTGAAGACCACAACAGCAACAACATTGTGTAAACTAAATTTAGCGAATTCCTTTTAGTACTCTTGTGCATGATCTCTCACTTGTCATTATTTAGTGTCAATTGCCACATTTTGCAACGTACAGATATGTTGGAAATTTCATTTAGAACCAATGCCGCTGCTAGAATATTCGTCTTTGGCGTCATTGCTATGGACGCAATTATATATGTGATTTTTTGAGTTATTTCTCGATTTCGAGTCTACCGGGTTACTTTAGTTCTGTGAACTGATGAGAGTTTGTTATTTGGTTTCAACCCGGAACCGCGTTTTCATTTAAAGCTCAGATCACAACAGGTTATGGACCCAGAGCACCTAGTCCTACTTCACAACAGTGGCACTGAAGTAACGAGTGACTCCAGTTCCTAGCATGCTTTATAATCGATGGCTACACAAACCGCTCGTATAGCAAGTTGATAGTGGTGTTTCCCATGGGTGTGCTAAGCTGTGGACGCCGTCAATGGGCACTACGGAATCGCTGCCTAATGTATGGCCTTGGCCCCTATAGTGACACGTCGCACCATATTTTGATCTTGCTTCATGCTTTTATTTGTTCCAGCCGCAATCCTGTGTGCCGATCTGTCAGTAACTCTTGCCACGCCTGATCTCTTGTGGTGTGGCGAAGTCGTCGTAATTTAAGATGCTAACTAAGCTGAATACTCGCGAAAAATAGTCGGCGGCTATGTTCTTTGCACCTCTAATGTGTCGTACATCCGTAATTAACTGACTTACGAACTCTATGTGTCGGAACTGCCGTGGTGAAAATTTTTCGCTGATATTGTTGAAGGCTGAGTCGATAGGTTTATGATCCGTGAAACTTATGACTGATCGAGCTTCAATGTAAGGGGGAAAATGTCTCACACTCTCATAAATCGCCAGTAACGCCCTATCATAAGCAATCAATTTTGTCTGTCTGTACTTTAGCTTCATTGAAAAAAAAAAGAAAAGAAAACTCAAAGGCTGCCAATGTCCATTCACTTCTTGGTGTAGTGCTGCTCCAGTCGCAACCTGGCTGGCGTCTACAACAATATTCAATTACGGACCGGGGACAGGGTGGGCAAACAACACTGTCTCTTCAAGACTGGCTTGTAACTGACTGAAACCGTCACTCATTTCTGGTGTCCAACGTAATATTCTCTTGCCCTTGGCACTGTTGCCCGTAAGCGTGCCCGTTAGTGGTACCTGAGTGGCAGTTGTTACTGGCAAGAGACAACAGTAAAAATTTTCCGTCCTTAAAAATCGTCTAAGTTACTTAAAGTCCGTTGGCTTGGTAGATTACACAATTTGGCAATCTCTTCAGGAAAAGGTCGGAGCCCATCAGCCGAGACTTTGCGGCCTAGGAAACTTACCTCGCTTTTGCACATGACGCTCTTGCCTTCATTAAGTGCCACTCCATAGTTACACAACCTCTGCTGCACTTCATGTACATGCTTGTCATGAAAATTGTGCATCACCTGAGTATGTTAATACGTCGTCTAAATACGTGAAGCAAACTGGCAAGCCTTGTAACACTCCGTCAATGAATATCTGCCAGGTTTAAGCTGCATATTTAAGATCACATGGCATAAACAAAAACTATGACAGGCAGAAATGTGTAATAACTGCTGTCTTTGCAACATCGGTATGTGCCACTAGGATCTGCTTGTATACTTTCTGGCAATCAAACACTGAGAACCTTTAGTACCCGCCAGAGAATAGGTAAATTCTTGGATATTACGCATTGGTTACTTATCCGGGACTGTTCTTGTGTTCAGCCTACGGTAATCGTCATAGCGGTACCCTGTGCCGTACTTCATACGCTATTAATGTCAACTATACTTGAGACGGAAGCTGTTGTCGCCAAACAGCAATTCAGTAGATATTACGCTACAGTCCAGTATCGGTCATAAATGTCTCCAAAATTCCGATGGGTTTCTGTGCCCATGTTTCTCTTGGTAAAGCACTTGCGAAAGCCTCGGCTCAGCCAACTTAGTGCAGCGAGCGATTAGTGAAGTCTTCGACGCGAGGCATACTTGTTAATGATGTGGGTGTAGTACCACACCGGAAATTACTGTTTTCCCTCTCTGGTCCAAATTTCTTTATGCCACCGTAAATTCTTCACGATTTTCTGTGAGCCATTGTAGTGCGAATATGTTTTCCAAGATTGCAAACAACATGTCCGGTTGTGTGGGCGTAAATGGAGGTGCCCGTAATTGTAGGCGCTGCGCAGTTGACACGAACGAATCGGCACGCGGTAAATTTTCGGCGAGGGTGTGCGCTCGCGGCATGTTATCACTGAGTTTGTGATTTCGTAGTGCCCATCTTGCTGTCATTACTCAGCATCGATTGTTCTAAAACTTCAATCCCTTGTTGCAGCTCTCGTCACCAATGGCTTGTAAAAAATTATTTACGCCTTTTATGTTTAACGAATGTAATCCGAATGATGTTATTGCTACTTAAACCGTTTTTATTTTAGGAGTCACCAATTATGTGGCTCAGATATCAAACTCACATATACTTAGAGACATTTATTTAGTTAGCTTACAGTCGGAAGTAACATATGTTAAGAAAAACAAAGAATAAACATCCAACCCTCAAAATCAGTTATTCTTCCAACTAACCAACATTGCACTTCAGTGGTCAGTTTCATGTTCCCACAACTACAGACCATGATAATGGGTTTAGAGAATTCCAGCACACCTATAATGGGTGATTCCATTAAAATCAAATTCCTACAGGGAGTGAAGGATGACGCCTACGGCAGAAGTTTTAATGACGCAGTTCTTGAAGCAAATAAAAAGGACAATTGCAACCCCCATTACGGTCTCAGAGGCCCGTGGTGATAAAATTGCAACAAATATGGACACATAGCGCAGAACTGTCGCAGTAAAAACAAGGCAAGCGGAAAATCTGCCGTGACGGAAACTAGTTATAAGACATGCTAACGACATCAGCGCCAGCTAAAGCCATACGCAAGGACTGGTACGTGGATTCTGGTGCATCAGCACATATTGCAAAGCAACCACGTGATTTGAATTTCATAGCGTCAGTGCCCAATTCATAAGTGGTCATGGCTGTCGTTAGACAGGGTGCACTCATATTGAAGCACAAGCAGGCAGAGAGAAGACAAACATTAGGGTGACAGATGTGCTCTAAGCCCCTCAGTTTATCTTACACTACAGTTTATCTTACTAACAGATCACCAACAAATGCATTGAACAATATAACGCCACAATAAGCTTTCTAAGGGAGGAAACCTGACCTCCTACATCTGAGATTATGCAGCAATAAGGGATATGTTCGCATAACAAAAACCAACAGGTACAAACAGGACAAGAAAGGTGTTCAGTGCATACTTATCGGAGGCTGCGAAGACAGTAAGACATACTGGTTGTTCAGTTCTTTTCAGCAAAGAATTATAAAAGCAAGAGATGTAATTTCTAAAGAGGAAACAGGTCGTAAGAGCAATGATGAGCCAGGAATATATGATTTTGATCATGTGTAGGAGCCAAACAAGATACTTATTCCATTCACAAATAAGTAAGATAACACTGAGGTGCAAGACGATTCAGTGGACGTCACGTCAACTAATACTGTTCCAGAGAAATCAGACTCAGTCGAAACAAACGAACACTCAGAACCAGCTCAACAAGTTTTCAGAAGATCTTACCGAATAACAAGACCGAAGAAGATGGATGTCCTTTCATAATTAAGATTTAAGAGAATCAGAACCATCAACTTTGGAAGAAGCATTGCAATTTAAGGACTCACAGAACTGGATTGAAAAGCAATTCAGGAAAAATTAAAGTTACAAGCAGAAAATCAAACTTGGGAATCAGCAATCCTGCCGCCAGGCAAAAGAGCTATCGATGTCAAATGGGTCTTTGAGGTAAAGAGAGACTTATAAGGACAAACAATCCGTCACAAAGTCGTCTGGTAGTTAACGGATGTGTACAAGACAGAGATTTGAACATGAAGAAACCTATGCGCCAACGATACTATACAATTCACTCAGATATTTATTTAGCCTAACTGAAAAAATGACTTGGACATTGCTCATTGTGTACCGTGTCAGCTTTTTTGCGAGGTGACTTAAAAGAAGAAACTGATGTTAAAATTCCGAGAGTTGATTATATGACAAAAACAGTTAAAGACGTAGGCATTAAATGACATAAGAAAGCAGTCTACGGACTTGAACATTGAAGTCACTGTTGGAACATTAAACTGGACAAAGCTCTACTAAGTCTGAATTTCAGTAGATCCACAGGTGGCACTTGTGTTTACTGCAAAAATGAAGGAAGAGATATATTCATTGTAGCAGCTTATGGAGATGAGATGCTAATTTTTTGTAACAATTCACAACAAACAATGCGTTCAAAGAGAAATTAAAGGAACACTTTAAACTAAACGAACTTGATGATATATTCAATTGTTTAGGAATTCGAGCAGCAAGAGATCACAAGCATGGACTTTTATGGTTGGACCAGACGTATTAATAAATCAGATTTTATAAAAATATGATATGGAAGATTGCCATCCAGTATGCACACTGCTGGATAACAGTCAAGTATTAACTCATGAAATGAGCCCGAAGACAGAGAGAGAAAGAAACTGTCATGAAGAATGTCCCATACAGAGAACCTATACGTAGCCTAAGCTATGCTCAATTAGGTACTAGACTGCATCTAGCATATGCAGTTGGTGAGTCGGTTTAATACTAACCCAGGAGCACCCCACTGGCAATTTGTAAAAAGAATCCTACGATATCTAAAAGAAACTAAAGATGTGGACTGTGACATCACAGAACACATTGATGCTGAGTGGGCTGGAGACACAGCAGGTAGAAAATCGACCAACAGCTTCTTGTTTATGTGACAGGGTGAGCAATTTCACGGAACAGTAGAAAACAACCAACAGTAGCTCTCTCGACAACAGAAGTAGAGTACATGACATTAGCTTCTGTTTGTCAGAAAGCACTTTGGCTGCAATGGCTGCAAAGAGAAATATCCCATTTCCCAAAAGAAGGTTCGATTAAATTGCTTTAGCACATTCACACCAGACATCATTTCATCAAAGAAAAAATTTATTCAGTGGAGCAGATTTCAACAAGAGTGATGCTCACAGACATGATGACAAAGCCACTGCCAAGAACACGACATCATTAACTAATCCAAGGATTTGGACTATGAATCTGAAGTACTGAGAGATATCGCTTCTAGTGGGCGTGTTGATTTAGAATCAGTGCCTCTGATAGGACATTCATCTCTGGCGTCATTGCTATGGACGTATGTATAAATGTGCTTTTCTGCGTTATTTTTCATTTTTGATACTAATCATGTTATTTTCGTTGTGTGATCTAATGAAAGTTAGTATTTAGTTCCAAGCCGAAACTGGGTTTTCATTTGAAGTTCAAAGCACACCAAGACATCTTCTCTAAATCATCGTAATTAGTTGTAATAATCTGACGGCTTTACAAGGTAATAAATGACAGCATTATATACAAACAATCTGAGAGGGCTGGGCAAATTGTCTCCGAACTCGTTTATGTGGATCAGGAAAAGCAGAGGGCTTATAACGCTTCCTTCGGTAATGCCAATGTTACTTGTGTTTCACTCTATGACTTTCTGTCACTTGCTATGATCTGACAAAACGATGACGCGTTTGCTACCCAATCCAGTTCATCTACAATGTACTTGTTGTGTCTACAAACATCACCAAAGTATGCACTAATCCAACTGTTCCTCTGGCAGTGCAGCCATGTCACAGTCAACATGGACCTTTGTTTCCATACTCACTGAGTGACAATGTTCTGATGCATTGACGGGATATGACATTACAGGACATCACTAGAAACAGTAATGTGACTAAGTGTGTATGGCCTTATGTATAATTTTTGTACGTTACGCATGACATTCAATATATTTCCTCCTTCTGTCTGTACAGATGATATGGAGGAGATGAAGACCACATGAGAATGTGGGCTTGCACCTGCAGCTATTACACCACCATCTGACCTGCCTATGATGCATTCGTCACTATATCTAACTTTGATGATGATGTATTGGCTATGCCCACAAACACCACTGCTGCCAGTTCCATCACACGGTCATCTATGTAGTACAGGCTGATGACAACTACTCGCTTGCTAGTGCAGCTGCATCCTGGATCGCCTCACACTCCCCATGAGCCTACATGACATTAGATACATGTTTGACAACACTCTCTGCCTTACAACATCAACTCCCCTGCTCACACTGTTACATATCACCAATTTAGTCCTTGAGCTGCATTGTATTACTCCGTGGTTTTCGACGGTTTTTGGGACAGGATTCACAAGCCTGCATTGATGAAGTGAATATGGGCTACCGTTAGCCTGCCACTTTACTCAATGCCTGCCAAGGCATTTTGGGAACGATGGTCCCTGAAACTGATGACGACCCACAGCATCCTGCCATTAAATGTGGCACAGTTCTATACTCTAAGCTCATGCATCCCCCTCCCCTCAAGGAGGCAGTGATACTGGCAAGGAGAAGAGCATCATCCAAATCTAGTGGAGAGCTGGCATGATATCACAGGGGTATTGAGGCACAGAGTGGTTTGGAACTTCAGTCAAGAGTGTCACACCCAGCCATTTCTCCAACATGCAGAAAAGAGCTATGGGCAAGGCACTCAGTCGTCTATGCCATCTCGATATATACTTGCTTGTCTATGATATACTTAAGGGGGGACCTAGTTTTTTTCTGAAAGATATTGCCGCTAAAAGGCATGCATTAATGTCCACAATCTAGATAATACATGTGAATATTGCTTTGCTAGGTCACTTATGGCTGGCGATAAAATTACCCAACAAATGCAGTATTTCCAAATACCTCAAATATACGCAATGTCTATGGGAATTGCAGTTTCCAAGGCATCTTATTACCTGTAAAACTCTAGGACTTACCAAAATTCAAGATACAGGAATCTAATTAATCGATCCATTTTTACGTCCTGGGAGTTGATGATGGTAAGCCAGAAGATGACCACAAGCACGCTGTACAGAACAAAGAAATTAAGCATAAAGTGGCTAGACCCCTTTACTTTTCCATATTAGCCATTTAACGTCTCAAATATGTAGATTTGTTGCTGTTCGGTAAGGGTGACAAGCAACACTGTGGATCAAGAGCAAATCCCACGTTCTTTCCACCCAGATGTAAAAAAATTAACGGGCACTAAATTTTTGCTGTAGCTGCCTCATCTCATTTACCAAGAGAAAGCAGCCTAAAAGGCACCGGACTGACTACTTCAGGCAGGAACCTGTGTGTGCGAAAATTGCTGCTGAGGTTTAAAAAGTTCTAAAGGTTAAGAATGCTCACCTCCAGGGGCAATGCCCCTTCGTTGTTTAAACCAAAAATGAGGGTCTTGTAGATCCTGGGCACACTGTGAAAGCGAGCCCTCTGCCTCCCATTTCACCTTCGCAGAATGGTACCTACCACATGCAGCATCATATCAAATGGTATGCTCATATGACTCCAGTCACAACAAATTCGAATCTTACATCGGGGATGATCCTGCCAGATGATTGCTTGCTCATCTAGAAAAACTTGCATGGGAAGTTGATGAGATTTATTGCAACAATGTTCCAATGACTGACTCACAGAAAAATAATTCCATGTAAAAGCGAGCATTCCGGAATCATATTTATGGGCTGCTGTTGGATAGAGAAGTGGAAACGCCATGCAGCGACCAATATCATCTAATGAGGAAGTTTCATAGCACAGCTCATCAACGCATGTAAGTTAAAGTACCAACTGTAAGGACACATACCCGTCTGCTTTCACAGTTTGAGTGGGTATCCCTTTCTCATTGAGCATTTCAATGATTTCGGTTTAAAGGCTAATATGATCAGTGTCATTCATCACATGGTTAAAAAGTACATTTCGTTTCCGAAGAACATCACACCAAGAATAATGCTATTATCCCTGGATTCATTTAACTCTATGCATGTGTCTCTTCAGAAAGTTGCTGAAGTGATGCTTCAGAGGAATATGCATACAAAAGGAACTCAATATCCCAATGATGCAAAATTCCAGCACGCAATGATGAAGGGGTTCTTTCCACGTGGTTACATGGTTTTGATGGATAGACTTCATGAACTAAATAGCCCTACAGAACCGTATTCTCCAGTAGACTAACAGGCACTGCCACAACAAATGTGCTGCTTGAGGGACTTGTGAATGTACAAGCTAGCCTATGGTGGTGGCAGTTCTCCGGCTGCCAAATGACTAAAACGTCGTAACCACCACATTCAAGAGGTACCACATTTATCAATAGCGCAAGCAATTTTGACATACATTAAATAGGGGTCCCTGTGTAGATCACCTTATGAGTTGGCTATCTTGACAAAAAATTAACTCCTTCCTTCAAACCCACAACAAAATAAATGTCATCATAGTGAATTAGAATGGGTGTCGTTGTAAAATTGATAACAAGGATCTACGGTATCACAAAATCATATATTAACTAATATCAAAGTCAAGAGAGCACAAACATATAAACAGAAACTTCAACTTGTATAACATTCATTAATACGAACTTAGGTTGATTGGAAATAGACTTGGGGAGCCTAACTGGAATTTACGTGTAGATGAGACTGGCCACTGTGAGTGGAAGAATGCCAATCTAGGCAAGCACACTCTGCTGTATCATTCCACTGATTGGTCTCTCATGTCAAGTTATAATTAAATATGCAATGGACACTGGGAGTGACTACCACGAGTGCAAGGCTCCTATGAAAAAAGATGGTCGTGAAAACGATTGATAGCCTTCTAAATTTGCCGAAGCAGTGCAACGTTATCCATATAGCCAGTGAAAGACGAGATGCCGTCGTCAGCTTGCGAGCGCGGCAGAAGCTGCTAGATTGTGTAGCGCATCGTAACTGCGGGAGTTGACCCCATGTCTGCCAGTGACTGTCTCACATCCGCAAAAAAATAAAAGTTTCGCCGAGGTGTCCAGACGTGTTTACAACTAACTGCTCTCTCCATAGAAACGGAAGAGCACTCGCGATTGCACTTGACGACGGTCGTGAAGCAAGTCCCAGCCTCTCCCGTTGCTCAATACCTTCCCAAACAACAGCCGTTCCCCAGATTTTTCTTGAATAAACCTATCATGGCCCAGCAGTGGTTACCGTGCCAATCATATTTTCTAGCAAAGAGACCCAGTCTTCCTCAAGCAATCACTGCAGTGTAGTACACATTCTATTCTCGGAAAAAAAACAGCACACTATGCCTGCAGCTGCAGCAGCCAATCCCCTGGCGCATTTCACAAGATGAGGGGAAGCTTCTTAGTGAAAACAAGCTGTCTCGTCCATAAAACGATTTAGTTGGCGCCGTTTTGGCGAGGCGTGGCAGCATCTGAGAAACGCAACATCCAGAGAAATTTGTCATCCCGTCTCACAAGGTACACAGTTCTTGTAATAAACACATTAGCCAGGCTCCAGCCCAACGCCGCTTTACCTGGACCTGCACACGGGATAAGGAGACCAGGCTTCCACACTACGTCTACTCGCTTATAAAGCGGTTAGGGCAGGGCCAGGATGCCCGGCGGCGCCATTTTCTAATGAAGTGTCATTTCGCATTCAGCTACTGCGTTCCTACCCTCTTGTTTGGCTGCTAGCGAAACAAGGCCGTCCGTCAGAATGGCGGTCCATAAACCACTGCCGTGCAGGGCCCACGGCCAGTTTCGCCGACTAGAAAGGATTCCACGAACTCGCTTGCTGCTTGGGGAAAGTTCTAAAGCTACCCCTAATGTAATGGTCACTCCAGCGTCCAAAAATCTGTCTGTAGAGCAGAGTTAAATTCTACTACTGCTACTCAAGTCGTGCAAGTACTGTGAGATCACTCAGGGGTCTACCCTAAACCTAATAATCTATCAGATGTAAATATAATACATCAAAGGTGAGTGAAATTGTATGATAATCACCGAAACAATATGAAAGGGGAAGTGCTTGATGGGTATTACTACAGCAGTGGCCTGCCTGGAAAGCACCGCCATCTTTCATTATCCCCCACTTAAAATAAATCATTTTTCTCCATTTGTGGCTCACTTAAAGTAAGGGGTACTGTGACACAACACAAGGAAAAGGTCTGAATTAAAACATCAGTAGTCGTGGTGAAGCAAGAAAGGGCAGAGATCATAGAGGTGAAATTTGCCAACCTCATAGCCAATTTTACTTTCATACCTTAAGTGATGCTCATTCATTCACAGGAATACCCACATCCGCACACACATCCTCTCCTCCAGTTGCAAGAAAGTTGAGCACTGCTGGGTGTCGCCATTTTTAGTTCTATGGACCACATTATCAGCCAAACATCCAGACTTAATTCGGTAACAATGTACTCGTATACTTTTAAATGTGCCCAGCGCAAACACACACATTCACTAGAAGAAGGAAAGTGGTAATCCTTGAAAAGGATATTCCACCTTATGTGAAAAGTAACCACATACATTCAGTATCCCTGAGAAAAGAAAAGAAACAGCCATAGTGACGGGACCTAATGTCCTTTCACACTGATTCATTCATGGAACATGATTATCGCCTCAGTTGTGCGACTGGATTCGTGATTTCCTGTCAGAAAGGTCACAGTTCGTAGTAATAGACGAGTAAAACAGAAATAATATCCGGCGTTCTCCAAGGAAGTGTTGTAGGCCCTCTATTGTTTCTGATCTGTGTTAACTACATAGGAGACAATCTGAGTTGCCGTATTAAATTGTTTGCAGATGATTCTGTCATTTACGGTCTTGCAAAGTCATGAGATGACCAAAACGAATTGCAAAATGATTTAGATAAGCTATCTGTATGGTGCGAAAAGTGGAAATTGACCCCGAATAAAGAAAAGTGTGAAGTTATTCACATGAGTACTAAAAGAAATCAGCTGCATTTCGATTACGTGATAAGTCACACAAATCTGAAGGCTGTAAATTCAGCTAAACACTTAGGAATTACAATTACAAATAATCTAAACTGGAACGATCACATAGATAATATTGTGGGTAGAGCAAACCAAAGACTGTGGTTAATTGGCGGAACAATTAGAAGGTGCAACAGGTCTGCTAAAGAGAATACTTACACCACGCTTGTCGCCCTGTTCTGGAGTATTGCTGTGCGGTGTGGGATCCACACCAGGTGGGACTAACAGATGACATCGAAAAAGTACAAAGAAGGGCAGCTCGTTTTGTATTATCGCGAAATAGGTCAGATAGTGTAACAGATATGATACGTTAATTGGAGTGGGAATCATTAAAACAGACGTTTTTCGTTTCGATGGGATCTTCTCATGAAATTGCAATCACCAGTTTTCTCCTCCGATTGCGAAAGAATTCTGTTGCACCCACCTACATAGGGTGAAATGATCATCACGATAAAATAAGAGAAATCAGGGCTCACACAGAAAATTTAAGTGCTCGTTTCTCCCGCGGTGCCTTCGAGAGTGGAATGGTAGAGAGTAGAGAGACAGCTTGAAGGTGGTTCATTGAACCCTCTGTCAGGCACCTTATTGTGAATAGCAGAGTAATCGCGTAGACGTAGATGTACGCAACTTGCATTCATATTTCATTAATACATTAATACACTTGTATAGCTGGATTTACAAAACGTGTGTCACAATTTTTAGATGAAAAGTATATTGTACTACAAGACTAACAGTAACTGAAAAAACTGGTGAGGATACATACAAAAATAAGTTATCCAGGGAACACAGAATGAAAAAAAATTAAATCTGAGAGTAACGTTACTTGAAAACACAAAACTAGGAATGTTTATAGCAGAGACTGCCGACAGTAGCTAGATATGATTTAGTGGTTACCAAAACAAAAATGAAACCTACTTAAATCTATGGCCAGGAAGCAAACAGACAATTATAGTGTGTAATACTCTTTAGTAAAATAGATGATGACAAAAAACCAAGTGTCACTGAACGTTTCTGCATACAACAATGAAATGCTTTTTTTGTCTTTGGTTTATGAAATAAGTTGTGGATGGTAGCGTCCTTGCTTTCAACCTATTTCGTATAGGTGTCGACAGAATCGCTTTACACAGGACACTACATAACACAGGCTGACGGCACAGTAGTCTTGGTGAGAGTTGCCGGCAGTCTTACAGACCAGGCCCACACGTACGTCAGTGGGTGTGGACTTGGCGACCATGATGCAAGATGGTAGATACACATTGAAACGTAACAGTCTAATTGAAACCTATTTAAACACATAAATTTCAACCATAAACAGTAATTTCTGACATAGTGGTGTATGCAAATATGTACTTGTGAAAAAGTTACTAACAAAATAATTATGGAATCTTATTTACACTAAGGTGTAGAAGTCCATTAATTGCTAGGAACATTTTATATGGTATGAATCTTCTGTAAATAGTAAGTATAACAAGTGTATTGTTAACATTTGATACCTAAGCGTTTATACACGCTTCAATTAATGTATATACTAGAATTCACTCAAGTGTTTAATACATAAGAGTCAAGGCAATTATTGAAATGTGTCATTTGTTTTAGGATGAAAGTTTTAATTGTTAATTAATCAAAAAATGATTCTAAACAATGTCGAGGATTGTTCGGGATTGTTAATAAAGTATAAATAGTTACAGCCATGTTGGCAATTGGAGTCAGCACTTTGTGTGATGCTGGACAGAAACCATGTAGCTTTTTGTGCATAATTTATTTCATTACTGTAAGTATGTTACAACTTATTTCAGATTTGTCAAGATGCCTTTATTTACTTTGAGACTGCAATAAATATTCAACTGAAACACAATACGAGAGTGATTTTTAATTTTAACTTTTCTGAAGCTGGAATTTTTACACTGACTGAGAATTTAGGACTTCTGCTGCGACAGATTGCCAGCTACGATAAGTAAACCAACGCATAGAACGTTATAATTGGTGGAGGAGCTGGGATGCAGTGTAATTCTGTAAACACTGTATTTTGTTTCAGAGTTAACCCGCTTGTTGAAATAATATTCCATTTTTTCGAGAACAGAACAACGAAGAAAGTGAGTAACACTACAAGGGATGTAATGATACTTATGTGAAAATGGGACCTGGATAACCAACTGTAAGTACAAAACTTACTTGAATTTTTACTTTTGGAAATTGTTTTTTCTTCAGCATTGTCAATATAGAGGACAATAGGGAGGTTAACAACAATAGGGAAGTTGACGATAATGGGGAGGTTAATGGAAATATGCAAAAAAGCGTAAATGTGTAGATATTACTGATAATACCGTAGTTAATCCAGACAATGAAATCGGAGAGGATAGTGACCACAGTAGTGTATTCACCCTTTCGTGGATTTGAACCTAATGTATCAGCCTTGGATAGGTTAGTTCAACTAATGGAAGAACAAAAACGATCGATGGAAGAACAAAAACCATCGATGGATGAACAAAAACGGTCAATTGACGAGCAAAAAATCACTCTTGATCAAAAGCTTAAATCGATCGATAAGAAATTAGATAAACAAGGAATCAAATTCGCGAGACAAAAGAGAGTTCAGATAAATTTGGTGAAAAAGTAGACGAAAATTCCTGAAATGTGTCAACTATAGAAGGGGAAATTGTCATCTTGAAACAGGAATACCAAAAATTCGAAGAGAGACTAGATTCCATAGAAAATTTCGAAAAAGTTGCTACTGTAGAAGTGTTACAATTGAAAAAACTCAACAAAGAATTCGTAAAGAAATTCACGGAAACAGACCAAAATAAACAAAATTTCACTAAAATCGAAAATGAGAATTTCGCAGAATTAAAAGAAGATGTAGGCACTTATTTAGGCGAAATTTATAACTTCAAATCTAAATTTCAAGAAATCGAAGATTCTGTTGCTGTGAAACTTTTCTGTAGTTACAGTCCATTGTGGAATAATGTTAACATATAAATATTTTCAGGGGAGAGTAATATACATCCAGTTGATTTCACATACCAGATTAAAGATAACTTCACTGATAAAATGAGCGGTAGTTTGAAAATTAAATTTTTTAAAAAGTTTTTAGATGGGGAAGCTTTGTCATGGGCGAGCCATTCAGTCAAACTTGAAATGTCATTTAACGAGTTAGAACGAGCTTTCATGAAGAAATTCTGGTGAGAATCTAAACAAGCCAGAATTATGTCAGAATTATTGAATGGGAAAATTTCAAAAAGAGTAATGTCGCATGAAAATTTTTTGTGAACTACAGTTAACAGCTTTATTATATCTTGATAAAGCATCTGACGATAGGATCCAAATAGATGCTTTAAAACGTAATTGCCACACAGAGTACAATGGAGTTTGGCCTATGGGCCTGACGACACCACTGAAGAATTTTTAAGATTTGTAGACAAATTGGACTTAGCATGGCAGAGAAATGACATCTATAATGACAGGCAAGATGACAGTAGAAATAGAAATAGAGCCTTTAATTTCAGAAAGGGAAGGGGTAGAACAAACAGGACATATCAAAACTATGTATCCAAAAGACAACCTGAAGGGAACAGAATAAATTTTGAAAGGGAATTTTGGGAAATTTTTTTATCTGAGAACAAAAATGAACAAAGAAATAGAAGAAAATCTGAATACAAACTAGAAGAAAACACTCTGACAAATTTCTTTAACAGTAGTAATGCAGTAGCAGTTGTTGATAGTGATGAGAACAGATCTGATGAGTATGGTTTAGTTAGAATGTTGAGTGACTGTGAAATGAGTGAAAAAGCTGATAATGGTGCTGTACGTGTGGAAGCTGATGTACATGTGCTTGGCAATGGAAGTGAGAGTGACAGAGTAATTCCAGATGAAATTGCAGTAGATAATAGACAGGAAAATGAGGATGTGGTAGAACAGAGCAGTCACAGTGTTGAGTTTGTTGAAGATGGGTATGAAGAGAGAAATGAGTTCAGTGTTCAAAATAATATCAAGTGTTATGATAATGTTTCTGATTAGAATGTTTCAGATGATGATGATAATGATGTTGATGATATGTTACTTAGAGAATTAGATGGTATGGTATATGTAGAAGTTTAAGTTGATGATTTGATGCTGAATGAATCTGGAAATTCTGGTGTGTGTTCAAGTAATGAGTTAGAAACCAGTAGATCAGTGCCTGATAGGTTAATGTTACCAGTTGATGTTAGTTATGTTGTGTCTGAATGTGTTTGTGAAAATGGAAAAGAAGATCTAATTAGTGATAGAGTACTAATTGCAGTCAATGACTATAGTAGCAGATGTCAGTATGGTGATCAAAAGTGTAAGGTCTTAAGTGAAATTCGTCAAAGTGTGTACTCAGATGATAAAATTGCCATGAAAAATATGGAACAGCCTCCTTGTAATAACATTATTAGTGAATGCATATAAGTAGTGGAGGAAGGGAGTGTGTCTGTTGAAATCAGTAGCTTGTGGATAGATTTGAGGGACCTCTGCAAAAACAATTACCCAGTTATTGAAAGTACAATAAAACCAAATGAACAAGCAGCAAATACTAAACTTATGCTGAAGAATTTATACTTTATGCCACTCATACAAATGCATGAGATACACCTTACCATGCCACAGTATGAATATTTTGATCTAGTAGTCACGAAAATGCTAATTGAAGAAAATTGCAACTCTTAAAAAACTCAATTAATGTCCATTCCTTTTCGCAAATGCAAACACTGACAAGTGAGAAATCAGATAACTTAACACATTTGAAGCTAATACTTAAAATATTTTTTGTAGTTTATATTCATATTTCTTTTATGTGCGAATATTTGCATATTTTTCCCTATATTTTGTCTAGTCATAGAGTGCGGTTGAAAAGGGTTTATTTGAACATTTTTGTATGCTTTTACCTGGCATAGATTGGGGGTTATTTGATTTTTATGTAGGACCATTTGAATTTGTTGTTATTTTGACTTAGGAGTGTGACACAACTGAAATTGTGTAGACAACCTTATCACCCATTTAGCATCATGATATTTGACATAGCATTGGAAATTTATTTGTTATGCATCTGACTTTACACAGTCAAGATCATACTGTATACTTTGGCAAACTCTATGGTGAGTGCTTTAACCCAGTGAAAGTGAAATAACCAATAAGAGGAAATTTATTTTCATTTTGTTATCACTGAATATTTGATTTTTTTTTAAATTCTTATGTCCACCATAAATTATGAATGAAATTGTGATTTGAGGAGTTGAAATAGTTGAGAATTCATTATGTGCACTGTATAGTCAAGACAAAATCTGGGGGTGAACATCCTCTCAGAAACATTTTTCAGTAGTTTTGTGATGAAATTCAACAGGTAGGGGATCTGTAGTATTTTCATACATACACCATGTGGCATATGGTGCCTTGCCCCAGCCAGTGGCTCCATGTTTATTTTCTGGAATCACTCCCCTTGTACTATTCTATCTTGTTAGTAAGAACAGTTAGAATCGTTCTACTATCCTAGAGTATACAGTGTGCAGTTTGTAAGAAACAAGATTATATCTTGACCAGGCCCTTAACTTAGAGCATGGAAGAACAAAACAACACCAAGTTCCACTTTTTTAGAAACCAGTATTTTAAAAAATTTATGACATCCATTTTTCTTATTAAGTTTCATCGTGTAGTGTTTTACTACTGTGTACCAGTAAATTATGAACATAGTAATTTAGTATATGTTCCTTCAGTGTGAAGGAACAGGTTTTATTACATGAAACTTTTAATGAGCAGATGATGTGACTGACTGTTTGTGTGGTATGAATATTAAATATCTGACAGATGATGTTCAAAATTATTGTGTGATTCTATCAAAGCTATGAATTATGATGAAACATGTAGTGACAAGCTTAGCAATTGTGTGAGGACAGTAATAACAGACGCTATTTCAAAGGATAACAACCTGAAATCATAGTAACGAAATTTTCCTCAGAAGGTTGCAAGCTCTTCTTGCAATTTGGGGGTGGCAAACCAAAGGCTCCAAGCTGGTGTGACTCTTTCCTTTTCGAGTCACATCCTCTCTTACTTTTCTGTACAAACTAATCCTCTTCTACTTTCTGATTTGGACAAATGGTTAGAGACTGGATGCCAAAAGGAACTGGTGCATGTATTTTACACTAAGCCAACTGCCCTTTTCTGGTAATCTGGATACGAGTAAAACCTTTGGGCAGGTTTAATAACATGTGGTTTAATAATACAACCAGAGTATGAATTTTGAGGAGAGTTGGTGTAATATGTACTTATGATGTCTGTACAATTACTCTCACTAGTTGATAATGTTATACTCTCATTGTGCTGATGATTCTGTGAGAAGTTGAGAAAATATTTAGAGTTGGTGTAAAGTTTACTTAATATATCTGTGCTTTTATAGTGACATTCTATCACCTTACAGCTGAGATGTGATTACAATTAAGTTAAACTGTTTGTAGCCTTATATATGTTTCTGATTTGGTTTGACCTGTTACTATACCTATTATGTGAAAGTCACTGGATAGATGTTGATTTACCATCAAGTATGAAAATACTCTATGTCATGATCTTGTCCTTAACATGTATTAGATCTACCGTATAATTGGCAAAGGAACATTTATCAGAAAGAAAATTATTATGTTTGTATTACTTCTGTAATCCATCTGTGGAGCATGAAGAAAATGGAATTTTATGTTGGAGATAGTTATTGGGACAGAAGTGTTCTGATTCCCAGTATTTAAGAGTCACACAGTTTTTTTTCATGTAATTTTCTAACGCTTCAATGACCAAACCATTGGTAGTCTTATTTAATTATTCTTTTGCCATCTTAGTACTCTAAGATAGGAATGATGTTTGTAACATGTCTGATATATGTATATGTCATGCTATCTCCTTAGTAGAGATACGAGGTGTTCTTTGTCAGAATGTCTACACAAATCTGAAAAAACAGCTCAGCTATCAACTTCATGTGATGCAAAATGGTTGAGTTAGGTACTGTTCAATACTGCTGTATGTTACAGCAAGTCACTGCTTTTCAGTATATATAAATGTTAGCTTAAAATCTGATTCTTAATGAAAACTGGTTAAATTTCTCTAATATCTTGTTGAAAATACTCTGATGACCACTAATGAGTCATGTGTAATGAATAGCAAAGAAAAAACTAAAGACTGAGAATTTGTATTCATGGTCTGGTTATGGTTCTTGCAGACACCTACTTTCAATTCAAGTCTAATTGATTCATTGATACATACTTATGAGGAATTTACCTTATCTGTGCGCATTTTTATTTACTGTCTGATCTGGTGTTGCTACATCATGTCTAATGTGGTGACAATCAACGAGAATTCTGTCAACTGGTCACTGAGAAGTATATATTCTGGAAGTATCCTGCTGGTATTTAATTTACCAATGTAAATCTGATTCTAGGGTGGCATGTGGCCATGGTGGTTCTCAGTCTCTACAAGAAGATGCTAAAAAATTTGGGATGATGGCTTTCAAGCTATGAGAACATGGTGCCTTTGACAGTTATTGTGGGCAGATCCCTTTATCCATCCTTATGGTTTCCTGACTTGAAATTTTCATGTCAGTTCAGTTGCTCTAAAGTATGAATTTGACTTGCATAGAAATGAGGTTGTTTGGTCCTACAAGTGGTACAGTCATTATGACTATGTGCATTTCAACAGTTGAAAACAACATAATTATTCCATGAAAATAGATGTCTGAAAGGCTATCAGTTACTGTTTCTGGTAAATTGCTTAACAACTAAATTTACATGATACAATGCACACTATAATTATCTGTTTAATCTGGTCTATCTGGACTTAATATTATGATTTACTATTGTATGCATTATAATTCTTTTAATCATCCATTTTCAATGCATTCTCAATCTTATGAGAGTTTATCTGTGTCAGCTATTGCTTGTAATATTTTCTGCCTATACTTAATAAAATGATATACTGTTATATGCAATATAATTCTTTTAATCACCCATTGTCAATGTATTCTCAAGCTTACAAGAGTTTATCTGTATGTGCTGCTGCTTATGATACTTTCTACCTCTTCTTAACACAATAATGTACTGTCGTGTGCAATATGGTTCTCAGTAACCACTCATTATCAATGCTCTATTCCTTTCAAAAGAAATATATTTACTTTAATTAGATCTACAACTTACAGGCACAAAATTAGAACTAGTAATGTATTGATATACCATGTTGTGCTGTCACATGCAATCTAATTCTCTGTAACCATTCATTTTTCAATAGATAACCTGCTTTCTTGCAGCATACAGCCTACCCCAGTTATTATTAACAGCAATATCATAACTATAATTGATTCTATCACTCTGCTAATGACTGTTGTTTATTTACACATACTGCCACTTGAAAAACACACACACAGATATATATATATATATATATATATATATATATATATATATATATATATATATATATATATATATATATATATATGTGTGTGTGTGTGTGTGTGTGTGTGTGTGTGTGTGTGTGTGTGTGTATGTATATATATCTATAGTCTTTGTCTTATATAAAATGTTGTAACTTTATAAACACATGAAATATGTCATTGAACTGAATGTAAGGCTTATATACACCTTATCAATTGGAAAAGGAACTTATATATCACTTGGCTGAAATTCCAGTAATTTTAATTTTATATATCAGACCAGTCTCTTGCTTAATTTTGAAAATGTAACAAAAATATCTTTCGTCATTATCACACTTGGCTCTGTGGTGTTTAGCAAATATATTGATGCTTATAAAAGTACTTCACATAATGTGAACATTTTAACACTTGGGTGATATTCTCAATGAGACAGTTGACTTCGTTTATTTATTGACATGAGATATGCTGTAATTCGATTCATTTGGCTATCTTATTTCTAAATTTTCATGTTTATATAATAATTTATGTTTGAGCAGCAACTGATATCAGAGGAACACAGTAATTCTGTACCTCACTTTAGTATTTTCATGTTTATGTCTCAGATATATCACAGGTTTCAATATCTTATGTTTAATCCAGATACTAAAGGGACTGCTTGTAAGTCAGCTGGTAGGATCTAGCATTTGTTACTTGGATTGACCAACACAGCATTATATATATCATTTACTCTGTCCTGCAGAATGCTAATTGTTCACCCTTCATTGATCAGGCAATAGGGAGTGTTCGGGCTAATTTGCCGGTGGCTGGTAAGGTGAATCTGTGGTAAGTCCATTCTGCAGGGAATGCACAACACTCTTCTCCCTCCAGCGCCACAGTGAAGTACTGGAACAGTGGAGGACCTGGGTAGGGGGGTAGAGAGGTTTCCTGTCTTTGGGGTCTGTCGTCTTTTCTTTTTCACGTCCAACACTCTGAACCTTCTGTTTCATTTCTTACATCTCATTAGAGTACCAAGCTACCCTTCCCTCTGTCCACTTTCATATGTCTCTATGGCTGAGACTCTTCTAGTTTACCGTCTCAGCTTTATTAAGTGACTAAAACGTTTTTTATAGGTGGATCTGGGGAACAAGCTAGCTTTCTGTGTTATTAGATATAACTGTGCCTGTCATACTATATTATTTATTTATGTCTGATTTTGTTGCATGTTGTCACCGTTATGGTAAACATTTACTTATGTATGTACTTTCCTACATACCAGCACTCGAAGTTGTGAATACTTACTTATGCACAAATATGCTGTGTTAATATATTGTTGTACGGAATGACTCACCTACTACACTATGTACAATCATGCATAATGTTTGTTAAATATCGTGAGGAATGGGTTGGGTTGTTTGGGGGAGGAGACCAGACAGTGAGGTCATCGGTCTCATCAGATTAGGGAAGGAAGTCAGTCTTGCCCTTTCAAAGGAACCATCCCAGAATTTGCCTGGAGCTATTTAGGGAAATCACAGAAAACCTAAATCAGGATGGTCAGATGCGTGATTAAACTGTTGTCCTCCCGAATGTGAGTCCTGTGTGCTATCATGAGGAATGGCTCACTTATTAATGTTTTTTTTAATCATCATGAGGAATGGCTCACTTATTATACTCAGTATTACCATGCATAATGTTTTTATTTTTAATTATCATGAGGAATGTCTCACTTACACTACTCTCTATATTTATCAATGTCTAAGTTTGTTGTATGTAATTTTTTTTCCTTTTGCTGTGTACCACCATCCGAATTTTCTATTTCATTTCTTACTTCTCATCAGAGTACAAAGCTATTCTTCCCCCTGTCCACATGCAATACCTCTTTTGCTGAGATTATTCTAATTTACCATGTCAGTACTTGTCATTGTTGACTAAAGCCTATTTTATGGGAGAATCTGGGAAACAAACTAGTATTTCTGCACTATTGAAGATACTGAATATATATATATATATATATATATATATATATATATATATATATATATATATACAATCGTCATGATGTATATGTCACTTATGTAGCAATTTAGAAATATAATGCTCAAACTAATTTACCAATGTATAATGCTTAATCATGTTTTGTCATGAGTACCAATCATTTGTGATTCATTTATTGTGTATTCACACCCAAGTGGTGAACGCATACCTGTATATAAGGCACAACCACATAGGCTTTGGTGCTGTTTCAATTACTTATAAAACACAACCAATATGATGTATAAGTCACTTATATTGTCACTCAGAGTAATATGTAACTGCACTCTCACGTATCATTCTGTTAATTAATGTGTGAATGGTTGTAAAGGATGGGAGTGGAACATCAGAAATGTTTTGACAAATTAAAAATAGTAACATTGTTCATTGGTCAGACATTTCATCCTATAAAGCAGTCTGCGTACTGCACACTTCAAGATTCTCTATTGAGCAGTCTGCACACAGCAAACTTCAAGATTATCCATGAAGCAGTCAGCGTGCTGCAAACGGCAAGACTATTCATATTTACCTAAAGTACAGAGATAAGTGCATTTACACTTAGAAATTTTGTATTAGTTTGGAAATCTGAGTAACATGTTAGCTCTTACAGTTAAGAGATAACTTGTACTTTCCTTGTACTATTGAGCAATAATGCTTCATAATTAATTTACATTTTTAATCAAACATAGGATTTATCGCATACCATAAGTAAAATGCGAGTTGCTCCAGTTTATTGCAAAATGTATACTGTTAAATAGATCTGTCAGAAGAGGTTTTGTTCAACTTTCACTTTCACAAATCTTTTTGGGGGTTGTTGTAATGTAACAGTCTAATTGAAACCTATTTGAACACATACATTTTAGCCATAAACAGTAATTTGTGACATAGATGTGTATGGAAATATATCGTGAAAAAATTATGAACAAAATAATTACAGAATCTTAATTACACCAATGTGTACATGTCTGTTAATTCGTAGGAACATTTTATATGGTATGAGTCTTCTGTAATTACTAAATATAAGAAGTGTATTGTTACCATTTAACACCTAAGCGTTTATACACGCTTCATTTAATGTATACACTAGAATTCACTCATGTGTTTGATATACAGGGTGATTCAAAAAGAATACCACAACTTTAAAAATGTGTATTTAATGAAAGAAACATAATATAACCTTCTGTTATACATCATTACAAAGAGTATTTAAAAAGGTTTTTTTTTTCACTCAAAAACAAGTTCAGAGATGTTCAATATGCCCCCTCCAGACACTCGAGCAATATCAACCCGATACTCCAACTCGTTCCACACTCTCTGTAGCATATCAGGCGTAACAGTTTGGATAGCTGCTGTTATTTCTCGTTTCAAATCATCAATGGTGGCTTGGAGAGGTGGCCGAAACACCATATCCTTAACATACCCCCATAAGAAAAAATCGCAGGGGGTAAGATCAGGGCTTCTTGGAGGCCAGTGATGAAGTGCTCTGTCACGGGCTGCCTGGCGGCCGATCCATCGCCTCGGGTAGTTGACGTTCAGGCCTCATAACTAACCTTTTTCGTAGGACTCTCCATACAGTTGATTGTGGAATTTTCAGCTCTCTGCTAGCTCTGCGAGTCGATTTTCCTGGGCTGCGAACAAATGCTTGCTGGATGCGTGCTACATTTTCATCACTCGTTCTCAGCTGTCCAGAACTTTTCCCTTTGCACAAACACCAATTCTCTGTTAACTGTTTATACCAACGTTTAATACACCACCTATCAGGAGGTTTAACACCATACTTCGTTCGAAATGCACGCTGAACAACTGTCGTCGATTCACTTCTGCCGTACTCAATAACACAAAAAGCTTTCTGTTGAGCGGTCGCCATCTTAGCATCAACTGACGCTGACGCCTAGTCAACAGCGCCTCAAGCGAACAAATGTACAACTAAATGAAACTTTATAGCTCCCTTAATTCGCCGACAGATAGTGCTTAGCTTTGCCTTTTGTCGTTGCAGAGTTTTAAATTCCTAAAGTTGTGGTATTCTTCTTGAATCACCCTGTATAAGAGTCATGGTAATTATTGAAATGTGTCATTTGTTTTAGGATGAGAGTTTCAGTTGTTAATTAATAAAAAAATGATTCTAAACAATGTTGAGGATTGTTCGGGATTGTTAAGAAAGTATAAATAGTTACAGCCATGTTGACAATGGGAGTCAGTACTTTGTGTGATGTTGGACAGAAAGCATGTAGCTTGTTGTGCATAATTTATTTCATTATAGTAAGTATGTTACAACTTATTTCAGATTTATCAAGATGCCTTTATTTACTTTGAGACTGTAATAAATATTCAGCTGAAACACATGAGATTGATTTTTAATTTTAACTTTTCCGAAGTTGCATTTTTTACAGTGACTGAGAATTTAGGACTTCTGCTGCGACAGATTGACAGCTACAATAAGTAAACCAGCTCATAGAACGTTATAACTTCACGTCCTGGTGATGTCACAGGTTGCTATGGGGTAAGGGTGGCCGCACAGACCATGCACACATGACGACCAACTGCACACATGACAGCCACCGTCTGTTTGGCGCGCCGATGGGAGGACCAAGTGGCACGTCTCGTAGAGCTGCGAGGCAGTCACATGGACCACTCCCATATGTGGGCCAACTGCCTGGCGGCATGTATGAGGCGCTCCAGGACGTCCTGCGGCCGATGTGCCCCTCTGTGAGCGTTTGTTCATGGGTAGCTGTGTTGGCAGCGGCATGCCCCGGGCGCCCCTCCTTCCAACTCACTCAGCTAGTCGGGCTGGACCACCGACTGGCGTCGGATCGTTCCAAAGAGAGTGAAGATGTGCTGGCAGACAGTGGTCCACGCTCTGGGATCCCCCAAAGTAACTTGTTTCACAGCACCTATTGGCGAAAGCGAGTGTGGTGCTTGACTGCCGGCAGGGGTAGCCCTGGTTGTCTCGACTGTCGCAGCATTGTCTCAGTGTGCCAGCTGCCTGGCGGGTAACACCACCCGTTTCTCTTCAGCAGCCTTAGCCTCTTCCCATGGTGGCCGGTATATCGTCTAACCTCCTCGTACCTCCAAGAACAGAGGCTGTACAGTCCTCACCGAAACCCAATTTGTACTCTATCAACACCTTTTACAAAACCTTGTACACTGTTACAGTAGCATGTCGGATTCCGACTCACAGAAAAATCTAAAATATTTACAGTCTAGTTGATACTACAAACACAAAAAGGATTAAAATATATACTACCGTATACATAGTTAAAACAAAATACGAAAATGTTTTACTTAGTAATAGACACGAAAAATCACAAAAATTACTCTAATATCTAACAGCTGACAGGGGTACCCCTCAGTAATTGCCTAATGTGGAAATTCGCATGCCTTCAACTCTAATTGTACTTAAAAACTACCCTCTGACAACTTTTATATTCTTAATATTCAAGGCATTCACAGTGGTAAACACAAACAGAGACCAAATATAACATGTAAAACTAAATGATTAAGCCCAACATGCAACAGTAAGTCTAGAAATGTACTCCTCCTGTGTGGTGGCGGGTCTGCGAGATCGGTCAACATTTTAAAGACAAGCACAGGGGTCCACAGTAGTAAAACAAAGAAGCAACACAAAAATATAGCCGGCCGCTGTGGCGAACCTTTCTAGGCCCTTCAGTCCGTAACCGCGCTGCTGCTACGGTCGCAGGTTCGAAACCTGCCTTGGACATGGATGTGTCTGATGTCCTTAGGTTAATTAGGTTTAAGTAGTTATAAGTCTAGGGGACTGATGACCTCTGGGGTTAAGTCCCATAGTGCTTAGAGCCATCTGAATTTGAACAAAAAGACAGTGAATATCGGCAGTAGAGCCTGCATGAAGGGGAATAAACTTTCGATACTTATGTATCCATCTGGCCCACTCTGCGACAACCGAGTCGTGAAATGCCGTATCGCCGAGATATTGATGTTTCAACGGCAGTTCTCCTACGATTCTCCAGGTTTCTATGTTTGTGATTAGGTATTCCTGTAACCTCGAGGACGAAATGCGTAGCAAACTCTGAAACTGCGCAAGGAAAACCGGACAATCGTCCAGACGTGTGCGGCTATACCAAGAGCCAAGAAACACAAGCAATAAAAAAGAACTATCGCTACAATGAGACTTAAGTGACACGCACGAGAAATACGCAGTCCAGTCCCGTGTCTCGATTTTGTTGTTGGGGTGCGACTCACTATTCCCCACTATCTTTTCTCCACGGTAAGGTTGCACACACACACACGTATTTAAACGTGAAGGTGACTCAACCTCTCACAACGAAAATATGACCCAACGAACAACGGCGAGAGTGGGCTCGGCGGCCTCCTTAGTATTTCACAAATCCGAATACAGCGCACGTAACTCAGATGTGGCTAAGCACACTCGAAAAAACACCACAAAAAACTGGCGCAACGCTCAAGGGCGTGCCCATACGCACTCGAAATTGATCAGGAAATAGGTACAACGCAACAAGTGCGTGCCCCACTCACTGTCATAAGCATTCGTAAGAGTGGTAAGCACCTCACAACAGCATCAGAGACGCAAGACCGTCCCAAGTTTCACACATACCAAATGACGATTCCCCCATCAAGGACGCCAAGGCCGAAATTATCCATGTATCAGTCATGATCCCAGAAAGAAAATGCATTCGCCCAAACACCGGTAAGTACCACTTTTAATTATGGCGTTCACATTCCAGATCAGTGCTCCACGAGAAAAGCGCTCACGGAACAAAAATAAATAAATAAATAAAAATAAATAAAAAAATAAAATAAAATAAAACAACTTTAAGATGGATATGACGCTGAAAAATGACAAAGATCATGCTCAGTAGTCAGACACAAATGCGCATAACAATTTTGTTTTCAGTCAACCCATATAACCAAAAATAAACCCTGTATAACACCTAATGGTTACACAATTACATTTACAGTAAATAAAAAACAACACCTAAAACTTCTACTACTCAACAGATGTGTGATACATTGGGAAGACCCAATTCTATGAAGTGCTTCACGTGAAAACATGGTGGAGGCCGACCGACCTTTTCGTCTTCAATGATTTCAATTCCAGGGTGTTCTCGTGAGTGATTTTGCGCACTCGGAGATTTCGAACCTCTTCCGCGCCCTCCTGGCATCAGTTTTGTGGAGGACTGCAGTTACATGTGTTGTGAGAGGGATTGGGTGGTTGAATGACAACCGCCTCTCCTACCCGTCGATTCTTGTCTGGACCGCGCCAACCTCCAGAAGCTTGCTGGTTCTGTTCCCGCTCCCGCCAATTACGATCTTAGTGCCGCAAATTATCCGCTGCTTGGTGCTGGTACCCGTAATTTCTGCGGTCGCGTTGAGATGCTCTTTCCTCTGTCCCTCCCTGTGGACCGTGGCATTTATTGCGCCAATCCTTGTTCTTACGCAGTGGCTGGTTGTTGCTGCCATTGTTTCTGGGTTTATCACTTACATTCTGCCTCTCATATATTCATTCCAGCTCGCTGAGTAGACATTTGAAAGTTTCAATGTTGTCTCCACACCTACCGACGAGTGCCTGTTGGTACTGTTTGGGGAGCTTCGAGAAACAGAAACAAATAATTTCCGACAGGCTGCAGGGTGCGTCCAAGAACTGGTTCTTCTTTAATAACGCCTCGAATATTTTTACCGGTCCTTTGTATTCCGAAGATCCGAGTCCAGGCCACATCATAATCCTCTGTTTTTCTCTATCCTGCATTTCTCTTGACCAATGCGTCCTTGAACTCTTCGAATGTGCTGCACTTTGCCGCTACATCTCGCATTTTTTCGGCAGCCGTTCCCTCAATATGCGCGCAGATAAATCCCAACTTCGCATTGAGGGGCCATGAAGATGGTAACGACCGGGTGGTTTGTCCAATCCAAATTTTAAGATGCAAACCGCCGCCATTTTCCCTACAATTCTGAAATTTTAGGACGGACAGAAAATGCTTTTGGTCGAACATAGGTTCGACTCTGGCACTTGAGAATCTCTCAGATTCCGTCCCGGGAATTTGGTCCAGATGATGGGACACCTCGTGTCCTCTGCGGCCGTCACATATACCAGAATTCTCCGGGAACTTGTCCGGTATATTCTGCCCATCTTCTCAGAGGTATTGCGTGAGTGCGCACAACATTTGGCAGAATACGTGGCTTGCGACGCACTAATATGTGAACCACCCGATGGCATCACCCGTGCCGTTGAAGTTTCACATCTACGTAACTGTTCCGCTGCGCAAGGTCTCGAAGTCTTTGCCTGCAACTTTTCCTCTACTTGAGCTAGTCGATCGTTTACTTTGGCAATATTCTGCTTGTAGGCGGTCACTGCTTTATGTCCCTCCTCAAAGGCTTCCGAACTTTTGTTTGCCATGGAGCTCGCTCGTTTTGCTCGGGTGACAGCAGCAAGAGCGATCTTCTTCGCGCGTGCTGCCTCCATTCGGGCAAGGCGAGCGTCTTTCTACGCCTCCGTCCCGAGTTTCCGTACATGAGAAAGTTTTGCCCAAAACTCGTCCATGTGTGCCCTAATCTGCTCCTTTAATGCTATCGCCTCACGCTCTCTTTTTCGTACCAATTCTTCTACCTCCTCCCTTCGTTTTCTTTCTAAATCTTCTGTCTCCTCCCTCGGTTTTCTTTCAAATTCATCTGCCTCCTGCTCTCGTTTTCTTGCTAATTCTTCTACATCCTCCTTTAGTTTTCTTTCTGATTCATCCAACTGCTTCTTAAGTTCACCTAGGAGAGCAATGAGTGAACCAGGTTCCGGTTCATAATGCGTGCCAGGTATTGGCGAAGCAACCTATGATTCCTGAGCGCAGCTGCATTGGTGTTGCACTGTGTGTCTCCCTTTCCAAATTTCTACACGTGACTAATGTGTCTAAATGGCCACTGTCGTCTCCATCATCAGACTCGTCACCTCTGTTAATTTCCTGTTCCGATCCCGCACCATTCATGTTTGGGCCTGACTACTCCGTGGGGAACCGGTCCAACACGTCGCCAGACGGGTTGACATCACCGTTATAAGCGTGTTCCATCGTATTTGCCTAGTGTACTAGACTTTGCCACAAAGTAACGTAGTGTTATTCCTTGTCAAAACTCATGACAATGCAGGTATAAAAAAAAGAAATTATTTTGCATGACCCGAAAGAGAACAGAAAAAGGAACACAAATCAAAATTATGCATATGTAAGAACACCTAATAATATTGGACTCTTAAATATACTAAACAAAAATACACAATTCCCTCACCAAAAAGAGATTTAGCAACGCAGGTAGCAACGCTGAACTGTCAAATTCGTCGATGCGGTACAGAACCAACAAAATCAAAATATGTTACATAGCAACAGAGAATTTTTTTACATTTGAACCAGCTTTAAGTACTAATGCAGAACTAAAAAAAAAAAAAAAAGAATTGAAACACAAAAAGAAACACAAGAACGCAATTACATACTCATTACTATTATCAGAGGAAACAGAGGGGAAAATTCGATTCTTGCCCGCTCGCCAATATGCAAGCTACCCTATGGTGGTGGCAGTTCTCTGTCTGCCACATGACTAAACAGTCGTAACCACCACACCCAAGAGGTGCCGTATTTATCAATAGCACAAGAAATTCTCGCATTCGTTAAATAGGGGTCCCATGTGGATCACCTTAAGAGTTGGCTAACTTGACATAATTTTTCCTTCCTTCAAACCCACAACAAAATAAATGACATCTTAGGGAATGAGAATGGGTATCACTGAAAAATCGATAAAAAGGACCCACGCTATCACAAAGAGATTTATTAACTAATATCAAGGTCAAGGGAGCACAAACATATAAAAAGAAACTTCAACTGTATATAATTTCATTAACAGAAACTCAGGTGGTTGGCAATAGATTTGGGGAGCCTAATTGCAATTTACATATTGATGAGAAAGACTTCTGTGAGTGGAAGAATGCCAGTCTAGGCAAGCACACATAGCTGTATCATTCCACTGATTGGTCTGGCTTGGTTCAAATGGCTCTGAGCACTATGCGACTTAACATCTGAGGTCATCAGTCGTCTAGAACTTAGAAATAATTAAACCTAACTATCCTAAGGACATCACACACATCCATGCCCGAAGCAGGATTCGAACCTGAGATCGTAGTGGTCGCTCGGTTCCAGACTGCGCCTAGAACCGCACGGCCACTCCGGCCGGCACTGATTGGTCTCTCACATCAAATTATAATTAAGCATGCAATGGACAGTCGGAGTGACTACTGCCAGTGCAAGGCTGCTATGGAAAAAGATGGCTGTGAAAACGATTGATAGGCTTCTAAATTTGCCGAAGCTGTGCATCGTTACCGATATAGCCGATGAAAGACAAGATGCTGTTGTCTGTGTGCAGGTGCTGCGGAAGCTGCTGGGTTAGGTTGCGCATCGTAACTGCGGGAGATGACCCATGTCTGCCAGTGACTGTCTCACATCCGCGGTAAAATAAAAGTTTCGCCGAGATGAACACACGAGTTTACAACTAACTGCTTCCCCCATAGAAACGGAAAAGCACTCGTGACCGTACTCCGCGACGGTCGTACAACAACTTACAGCCTCTCCCGTTGCTCAATAGCTTCCCAAACAACAGCCGTTCCTCCAGACGTTCTTGAATAAATCTATCATGGCCCAGCAGTGGTTACCGTGCCAATCATGTTTTCTGGCAAGGAGACCCAATCTTCCTCAACCAATCACTGCAGTACAGTAAACATTCTTTTCTCCAATGAAACTGCACTCTATGCCCGAGGGTCCTGCAGCCAAACCTCTGGAGGGATTTCACAAAATGAGAGAAGCTTCCTAGTGAAAACAAGCTCAGTCTCATCCATAAAACGATTTAGCGGGCGCCGTTTTGGCGAGGTGTGGCAGCATCTAAGAACGCGACATTTGGAGTAATTTGACATCCTGTCTCACAAGGTACACTGTTCTTGTAATAAACATGTTAGCCGGGAGCGAGCGCAATGCTGGCTTGCCTAGACCCGCACACAGAATAAGGAGACCTTGCTCCCAGACCACGTCCACTTCCTAATGAAGCGGTTAGGCCAACGCCAGGATTCCTGGCGGTGCCAGTTTCTAAATAAGTGTCATTTCCCATTTAGCCACGGCGTTACCACCATCTTGCAAGGCCGTTTGTCAGAATGGCGGCCCATAAACCACTGCCCTGGCGGGCCCATGGCCAGTTTCGCTGACTACAAAGGAATCCGTGAATTCACTTTCTGCTCAGGGAAAGTTCTAAAGCTGCCACTAATGCAACGGTCACCTCCAGCGTCCTAAAACCTGTCTCTATAGCCGAGGTGAATTCTACTACTCCCACTCAAGACATGCAAGTACTGTGAGAGCAATCATTCGTTTACCTTAACCCTAATAGCCCACCAGATTAATATCAACCAGGGAAAATTTAGATACTCGAAAGGTGAGTGAAATTGTATGATAATCACCCGAAAGAGACTGAACGGGGAAGTGCCTGACGGGTATTACCACAGCAGTGGCCAGCATGGAATGCACTGCCATCTATCAAATGTTTGGCATCCCTGATTTTGGATAAAATGCTAGGTTATACATAAACTCTGATGTACACATGGTTGCTAACATCTCCGAGACTTTCCGAGTATATGTCTGGACACATACTATCTGGATTCTGCCTTCTATTACATCACGAAAGGGCTTTTGTGTAACACATTGTTAAGAAGATGTTTTGGCATCAAACTGTAGATTGACACTGACATTCCTTTTTTGAATGTGGGATTCACAGTCGACTTTGCCAATGTGTGCACAGATATGCCAATGTGAAGAAGTCAAAATGAATGTGGGTGTGAAGTACAGGCCATCAGACGATTTATGCTACATCCATTACCAGGATGTAAAGAATCTCTACTGGTTAATTATGTAAGGAAGTCTTATCATTTGGAGGGTTCCCATGAATGTCAAAATGGGGAATCGCTAGACTGAAAGAAAAGATCCATGATGCAGTTACAGATGCTCGTGAGAAATATGTTTTGTAAGTGGAACTGGTATATTCCACACATCTCTATGATGAGCATAATGAGTTTTCGCTATCTCCAGAGCACCTATTCCTGTGAAACAGTTCCAGCCTGAAGCTGTTGACCACAATAGGGAGTAAACAGCGATATATTCTTCATTACAGAATCATCCAGCAATGTTTCAGGTTGAGGATGGAAGTTGCTAGTACCACCTACAACATCTCTTTGAAGCACCGCTACTGGCTGAAGGAATATATTGATGTGAACACTGAACAGAGGGCTCTCATGCTCAGTGATTTTGAAAACGTTTCTACAAGTTAATGAATAATACAATTTTCAGAAAGATCCCTTGGGGAGCCTTAGATAATATCACACAGTTTATTTAGTTTACTGGTGGGATGCGCATTATGGCGCAAGTGATTACATTGCTATTCCAAATTTTAAATGGGCCACTATCCTCATTTAAGAGCTAGTCACTACAGAGATGGCCAAGATTTCAGTGAATTTCGTTAAGACTTCCTATATCTGTAAATGTGTACTGGACCACTCCAGTCTTAATATGTGCTGATTCCATTACGAGTTTACAAAACTTAACTCCTAGGTTTCAAATTACTTTATAAGGACGCAGACAGTTTCATCTACTGGGTGAAAAGGTGTGATTTACGTTAATTAATTAGGTACAATCCCGAAACATCTTGATATGTGATCAATTGGTCCCTTTGGATTAACACCAGAAAGTTACTGGCCTGTTGAGAGACAAGGTTAATGGTTTGCAGATTTTGGATTTTGTCAGACTGGTGAAAGATGTATACATACTGTGTATAGATTCTGGTGCCAGCCAAAGACAGGCTAAGAGTGTGCATCCAAGCTCTCACTATCAAGGATTGCAAGAGGTGCCCACCTGAAGGCACTGGTGCAGCTCTATATATGGTGCACCAGGTAATCTTTTGATCGAGAGGTCATGGGGTACATACTGAACTGCAAGTGAAATTAGAGCTTCCCTGGCATGACAAAAAAAGGTTCATCTGCGGAGACATTAGAAGGACCGTATTGTTCACACCCTTTACTTTGCAGTGATTGAGTGTGTAACTGTGTACATATTTGTAAATAGTTGATGCGTATGTGTGCAGAACAAGTGGATGAATCACTAGTCATGTGTGTGTGTGTATGTGTCTATATATATATATATATATATATATACCTACAGTGTTAGATCCATACCCTCTCCAATCATAAAGGTTCACAATGAAATACAGTAATTTCCTGTCCTGTTTCAATCCTTTCCAAAAACAGTGTAATGTATATGTTTTGAGTCTAATATAGAGTCAGATACAAAATTTCATATATTTAGTGCCAAAGGGTTTGCATAATGAAATCCATAAAATCTTTCATCCCCCATTTCACCTCCATAGGGGCTGAATTTACAAAAAAACATTTGTTTATTTCTGAAAGAGAAGTCAAGTTTTTTATAGATTCAGTTTTAAAAGTGATTTTATAATAAAATATTTTCACAGAAAACCTCACCCCCTTGACAGTTCAGTTCTCAGAAACACTGAAAAACGTACTTGTAAAATACCAATGCTCGCAGATGTAGCTTTAAAAATACTTAAGTAATTCGTTAATAATGATAACTTTTCAATAAAGGCTTCCACCCAAATAAGATTAAATTTCCGAAAATGCTGAAACATGTATTTCCTTATTTCTGACCAAGGAACCAAAAACCAGTTTTCATAGGCTAGCTTTAAAGTTGCCTAATAGTGACATTTTTCAACAAAACCTTTCATCCCCTGTTTCATCTCCTTAGGGTTGCAAATTCTATAAAAACTCTTCTTGAACGATGTCTACAGTATAAGATCCACAATTTCTTCATATTTCAAGTTTAGCTGATTGGGCTGGGCGATGTGGAAGCGTTTACGTATACGTGTGTGTGTGTGTGTGTGTGTGTGTGTGTGTGTGTGTGTGTGTGTGTGTGTCTGTTTCTCTCACATGCTGCTGCTTGCCACTAGTTTTTGTATTCCATATATATTGAATAAATAAATAAAATATCACACAGACATCATTGATTGAAATGTAAATACCCAGTTGAAGGAAGAAAACGCAAATACTGCCCATAGAATGATTAGAAAGAAAATGTAAATATTGTGTAAAAGAGTAGGAATTCTAAATAGAAACTGGGAAATGTAGTATTTAATATCCTCTTCTCTATACTTGCTTTAGTATAAATAAATGCATGTGATATTCATGTGTCAGCAGAAGAATTTTGTCTTCGCAAATACATACAATTTATGTATGTGTCAGAACAAAATGGCTATGTAAATATATCAACAAAAACTGACCTCTGCAAATTCTACACTCCAAAAAACGAAAAGGAATTATGTGAACTTGATGGAAATTGGCAGATTTAGAGCTGTGACATATGTGAACAAACAAACAAATGACTGCAGTTTCTGAAAAATAACTGAATGTCTCGTTCAGGAAGAAGGATTTTTCCAATTAAACACGTTAGTGATTTCTTGGCGCACCTCTGGCCATTATGCAAGCACCTATTTGGCTGTCCTGGCAGTTGTTGGATGTCTTCCTGGTGGATATTGTTCAAATTCTGTTCAATTGGTGCCTTATATCATTAAGCTCTCGAGCTTGTTTGGGGGCCCCGACCATAAGGCTACAAACGTTCTCAACTGGGGAAGAATCTGGCTATCTTGATGGCGAAGGTGGGGTTCAACAAGTACAAAGGCAAGCAGTCGGAACTCTCGTCGTGTGCAGGACGGCATTATCACGCTGTAATATAAGCTCAGGATGGCTTACCAAGAGGAGCAGAAACATAGGGCATAGAATATCAGTAATATCTTGATGCAAAACACCTCATTATTCGTTTATTTCTTTATTCTCCCAAACTAGTTTCGGTGACAAATATCACTATCATCAGTATTTTTTTAAAATGTAAGACATGCAGAAAATAGCATGGTTATACAAACACAGTACCACGTTATTACATTTTTACTATTTGTATTTTGAAATATAGTTTTCTATGGACACTTTTATACTACTTTATTATTGTATGTTACAGCATGTTTTGGAATTTTCTGTGACTTTCAAAGGGTTTTGATTGTGTGGGTCACAATGTTCTCTTAAGGAAGGCCTATTTTTTATTGTTTGATGGCAGCACTGGTAGGTGGATTGAATCATATTCACACAGCAGAAAGCAGAAGGTTATGCTTAATTGTACTGAGGACTGTGCCACTTGATTTGACTCTGGAAAACTGAAATAATGGAGTGCTACAAGGATACATTTTAGAATATTTTCTGTTTGTTACCTTCATCATCAACGATCTGCAACTTTGTATAAACACTGTGAGAAAATTCACTTTTTTCTGATGTTGCTACTATTCTGCTTGAAAGCTGAACAATCAGTGAACCAGAAACTAACATAATGTTGCACTTATAGACAACTTACACTGGTTGGAGTCTAAGGACTAATGCTAAATATTAAAAAACTAAATATATGCAATTTCATGCATTCTGACAAGAAAATGAAGTAATATGGTTGAACAGTGATAACAAAAATGTATTATGTTGTGAACCTTGTATATTCCTTGGCATTCTGATATTCTGGGCCTATCTAGACCTTCAGAAAAGACACAATGTGTAATTACCCATGTTCATAATATGAATACTATCAGAGCTCCTAATTTTGGCTATTTTCACGCTATCGAGTGATATGGTGTGATTTTGGGGGCAATCAACATTCAGCAAAAAACACTTAATAACACAAAAAAGATCATTAGAATCATGTCATTGAAGATATTCTTGCAGAAACTTGTTCTGTAAGCTCTAAATATTAATGACCACTCTCAATACTTAATCTCTTGGATGATTTTTGTTTCTAATAACCATTCTATTTTTACATCTAAATGTATATCCTTTTGGACTTTGTATTGTGTGTACCATAACCACAAAACAAAGTCCAAAAGGATATGCATAGTGGTCTAAAATATCGAAGTTTTGCACAAAAAGGTGTTCATTACTCTGTCACAAAAGTATTCAATTCGCTTCCATCAGAGTTTAAAGTCCACATTGATGTCCCACTTATATTTAAATCTAAATTAAGAAAATAAGTTATGGATAAGTCACTCACCTCTCCTAATGAGTGCATGAAGATTAATGAATGACGGTTCTTCTAAATTTGTATTGTCATTTGCATTTATGTTTTGAGTCTTTCATTTTGTAATGTGTAGCCATTTTTAATCTTCCTGCTTTATGAAGGTTGATGTATAGACCCTCTTCTTTTATATAGCATACGGCCAGTAATACAAATTGTGTATGTAATACATCCTGAGATGCAACTTTTCAGCATAAACTTAGGCCAGTAATTTATGTTGTGTTCACTTTAACTATACATTAGTACTTCAACTTCTAAGCTCATTCGCCAATTTTCTACATTTCTGCTAATGTACATTCTTTTGGTTCTGTCTAATAATGTTCCACATCCTTAAGATTCTTCATAATACAGGCCTGCAAAAGTCTAAATAAATCTACATTGTTCATCGATTTTAGCATTTAGTTTTACACTGAATGTACGAAATTGCTTAATGACGTTTGTATTAAGCTCCTCAGAGAGTTTTGTTAACGCTGGCACTTTTCATCAGAGACAACAGAGTTCTGACCATTTCTATTGTATCTAATTCCTTTGATCCTTCTGAATTATCTAGAGACTGATACAGAGTTTTGCCCCTTATGCCACTGCCATCAATTTTTTTTTGCACCTTGTTTTTGTCATGGAATTATCTTTTATTTTACACACTCTATAATGTACTTGAGGAACACCACACTTTTTATAATAATGTAGAAACAAGACAGTATTTAACTCAGAAGTTTCAATCCAAGTTTGTGATTTTCTTTGTCATAGGCCAGTTTCTCTTTAGCTTTCCTGAAAACTTCCACACGTTAATTATTTCTATACACTACTGAATTTGAATTTCTCTTTGCAAATCCAGACAAAAATTGCTACTTTAGTCAGGAACTTCCTTGTCCTTGCTACAGACTCCAACTCTAAAGCCACCATATCTGTTGTGGCAAATATTAATAATAAGTCGTTTTGAAGGATGATTAGCATTGCACATTATATGTAGACAACATTTATTGCAATGATGTGAAAATTATAACAGTAGCAGTGGTAATAAACAAAAAAAATCGTTTCAACCCTATTGTGCGAGGAACAGTTAAATTCCATTTGGATACTACAAAAATGTGGTCTAGACTGGCTGGACAAAGACAGTAATGGACAGAATTGTAAATTTGCAAGAAGTGATTTTGGTAAATTAAACAAAGTTTTCGAAACAACGTTTACAATATCTTTGGAAGGTGTGGTACTGAAGAAACAATAATACACTGGTTCTGCAAGTGTGCAAACTGTACATATTGTATACTGATCCTTCCCGAAAATCAGCTGTAGTCAAAATTATTGTTTCATTGTGTTACAAGTATATACAGATTTTTGAAAGGGAAACGGAAGTCAAAGATTTGGCTCTTTGTTTCAGAGTCAATTACTAAATCGAAAATTGCTTGAACTGCGTTTAGATCACTCGAAGAAAGATTTTTTGTTGATTATTTTAAAACAACATGTTATCGTAATTCTGTTTTTTCACCAAAGTGAGTAATTTTTTATGTGTTCACTTTCAGATTGATGTCCTAGTAACACAGTTGAATGTCCGCCTCAAAGAAACAACTCTTGCTGATATGTACATTAATACGTTACAGAAGGTATGTTGAAGGCTAACTAAAAATAAGTAGTACACATCTATGCAGCCTGACTAAAAAGGGAGGTACCTGGAAGGGGATGAGAAAACGAAATGGAACTTCTTGAACTGCAAAATGTGTGACATTACTGCAGTGATTACAAAATTGATAAAGAACTCTGCTAACTTAGCAGTTTGAGGAGACTTATCACCATGACGTTTCACTTCTCTGTCCTTGATTGAATGAATTTATTGTTGGGAAGGAGGTCATAAAGTCATCAATCCTTCTTATGAGACAAAATGCCCCATTTTTTAACTGGTTCTTGGTATCTGGGAACAGGTCTTGCGATCTTGCTGGATGTAGGAATACCACAGCATTATGCAGACACTTCTTAGAGGTGCATGCTACGTGCACACATGCGCTGTCCTTTTGAAATGTGGCACCGTGGTAGAATAATATGAAATGCAGTACATGAGGATGCAGCATGTTCCTGATGTATCATTGTGACTCCAAAATTCCCTGTGACCCGTACTCATATCCAATGGCTCCCCATTCCATGGAGTCAAAAGGAATAATGCTGTTCCCCTCCAAATCACTGGAAGATCATGATATCTCTCCAAATCACGGCTATATTCTCCAGTGATTGTCATCAGTCAACAAAGTGCAACACCAATCTTCAGCAGGCAAGTCATTCCAGTCACTCCAAACACTTCCTGCACATCCAATATTAATTCTCAAGTACAGCTGATACTAGTCTCTGGCGACTGGTGTGGGATGGTACAGGATGTTCTTTGGAGCACATTGCTTGTTTGTGGATGACAAGTGTGGGTGAGATGGTGTTACGATTTTCTAGGTTTGTAATATAAAAGTCCTTCCTTGTGTTGGGTAGTGGTCGACCAAACCGTGATTACGAATATGCCTTCCCTTACTGTCACATTCAGTCCAAAATCAGGCCACTATCACATCTAAATGTCTCACAATTCCGGACATTGTGTGATTTGATCACCAGCCAAATGGATGCGCAAATGAAGCCCCTTTCATACTCTGCCACGCATTGAGTATCATTCCCGTATCCTTCGCAGTTGTTACTCAGTATGTGATGTTGCTAATGCCCATTACACACGCTACCACGCCTGGTAGCAACAGTAAACACGAGGAACGCTAATGAAGACTGGTGCCTATTTTACCTGACACAGAGAATTGGCTCACTAATCATTTACATACTCAACAGTGGTGTGTACTTCTTCTATCTCACATTGACATCCAACCATGTATCTACATCTACATCTACGAGCGTACTCTTCAAGCCACCATACAGTGTGTGGCGGGAGGGTTCTCTCTACTACCTCTAGTCATTTCCTTTTCTATTCCATTCGCAAATAGATAAAGGATGAACGACTGTCTATATACCTCTGTATGAGTACAAATTCCACTTATCTTCCCTGTCCTTAAGCGAAATGGACGTTTGCAGCAATAGAATCGTTCTGCAGTCAGCTTTAAATGACATTCTCTAAATTTTGCCAATAATAATCCACAAAAAGAACTTCGCCTTCCCTCCAGGGATTCCCATTTGAGTTCCCGAAAGATCTTCATAATACCTGTATTTTGTTTGAACCTATCTGTTATAAAACTTGCAGTCCACCCCTGAATTGCTTCGGCATCTTCCTTCGTTCCTACCTGGTGTGGCTCCCAAACATTCGAGCAGTACTCACAAATGAGTCGCAGTACTGCCCTGTATGTGGTGTCCTTTATAAACGAGCCACATTTTCCTAAAATTCTTCCGGTAAACCATTGACGACGGTTCGCCTTCCATACTATAATTTTACATACTCATTCCATTTCATATCTCTTTGGAATGTTACACCTAGATACTAATCAATGTGACTTTGTCAAGCAGCACACTACTAACGCTGTATTCGAACATTACGGTTTTTTTCCTACTCATCTGCATTAACTTACATTTTTCTACATTTACGGCTAGCTGCCATTCAGCACATGAACTAGAAATTTTGTCTACGTGATCTTGTATCCTCTTACTGTCATTCAACGAGAACATCTTCCTGTACAGCTCAGCATCATCGGCAAACAGCTGCTAACTGCAGCTCGCCCTCTCCGATAGATCATTTATGTATACAGAAAATAGCAGCGGTTCGAGCTACTTGCATATCTCGAAACCAATCCCATATGCTTGTACCTTCGTTAACATTCTGCAGCGGCGTACAGTGTCAAATGTTTTTCGGAAATTACTTAGGAATATGGAATCTGCCTGTTGCCCTTCATCGATGGTTCACAGGATATTATGTGAGAGAAGGCCAAGCTGAGTTTCACACCAGCTATGCTTTCTGAAACCATCGGGCGATTTGTGGTCAGAAGCTTTCCTGTCTCAAGAAAATTTGTCATTTTCAGACTAAGTATATATTACAAAATTCTGCAAGAAATCGATGTGAAGCTGTTGGTCTGTAATTTTGCGGATTGTTCTTTTACCCATCTTATATACAGGAGTTACCGGCGCCCTCTTCCTGTCGCTTGAAACTTTGTACTGGGCGAGAGATTCGTGATAAAAGGAAGCAAAGAAAGGGGTCAATGCCATAACCGAAAACCGAACTGGAATTTCATCCTGCTCTGGTGAGTTACTTGCATTCATCTTTCTCACTTGTTTCTCTATGCCAGGGATGTTTATTAACAAGGTCATCCATACAATAGTTTGTAAGGGGGGGGGGGGCAACTAGACCTGGGGGATGGGTGCGCTGCATGAAGGAGTCTGTGTGGTGGTCGAAGGATAATGTATTTACACGATTCTCCTGCATGAACGAGTTCCTAAATGCGAAATTTAAAGCTCTGGTTCTTCTACTGCCAAAACAAGACTGGTCAACATGTAACTCGCTAAAAGGCTTATACCCACTTACCGATTTCAAGTAGGACCAGAATTTTCCCTGGTTCCTGGCAGGATCTTCTGCTATGGTGTGACGGTGGTTGTTGTTGTATTGCTTGCGCATCGATCTTCTTACAGCTACATGAAGTTTTTCTTGCCATCATTTGTGTGCTCTGTTTTGAACTGAGAACGCAACAGCCATTGCTTCCTCAGCATTTTGTAAATTTCATTATTAAACCACGATGGGTCCTTTCGATCCTTAATTCACTTACTTGGCATGTACTTCTCAAGAGCATGATTTACAGTTACCAATTTGCCTGTCATTTCTTTACTTCCATTATACTGGAACTAAATTACATTAATTAATTGTTTAAGAGAGATACTAACAAGTTCTTAACTGGATTTTCTAGCAGAAACACCTTCCTCGCCTTATTGACTGGATTATTAGCTTTAGTAACTACAGTCGCTATGGTGAAATTATGGTCATTGTCTTCTGGCAGCTTCACTTTTTTGTCAGGCAGTATGATATTCCATGTTAAATCTGATACATTGTATCAATTTTCGTTTATTTTACCTTAATTGGCAAATGTATAGCACAATTAGTCATGTTGTTTAAAACCATATTTTTTCAGTGATAATATGAAACTTCTGTACAAGAAACAAAATAATTTGATTATATACTAGACAGTATAAAGATCCTCACTCAATTATCAAGGATGCTTATGGTAATTTTAAATAGCTTGGCTCCAAAGTGTTAACCATTTCACATGCAATGAAAGCAGATTATTTTTACGAAATTAATATTTATTTGTGTTTTTAATCATGTACTTAAATTGCTGACAGAGTCAGGATCTAGGGGTTGTAATGACTGAATAGTCTTAATAAAAATCATCAGGTTTTTCGAGCAGACAAGGATGAAGTGTTATAACTTATTTCCAAATATTGATAATTTATATACAATTGATATTACTTATGGGCTGCTGTTACAGGGGCACTCTGCAGATTGTAAGGAGGTGTTAATGCTATGAAAAAGCTGTCAGGATCATTACATCAAGTAAAAAACAGGAGCACTGCAAACCTACATTTACCAGGTTAGGGACAATGACAGTATTCAGCCAATATGTTTCCATGCTTCAGCACTGTAAAGGAAAACCAAGGTGATATCAGCATGATTCAAGACATTCATAATCATGACACCTGCAACAAGAGGACCATTGAAATACCAAATTATCGACTGACTGGAACGCAAGAGAGTTTTCCAGTGGTAGCCCTAAAAATGTTCAATACACTGAACCAAGAAGTACAGCCTCTGCTGCCAGAACTGTTCAAAAGCATAATTGCACAGGACTTGAAGGAACACCCATTATATTCTATTGGAGAATTTTTCAGTATTGACTGAAGTAAATTGACAAAATAATAGTGTCTTAATATGTTATAAATGCCCTTATTGAGAGTAGTTTTCTGTATGTTGTATAAAATTGTAACCAAGTCTTACATATGTAACCCTGACACAGTCTGTCCAGTCACGACTGGTAAATGATGCAGACCTCGTAATAGAGTAATAAATTAATACCACATGCCATAGTGTTACAAACACTGTTTATTCTCATAGTGTATCACAAAAGCTTTGTGTCATGGTACATGTTTAGAAAATGTGTTTAAAATTACAAATTGATGTTTGCAACCTCCTGTAGATGAGGGAAGAGGTGCTAGTAAATCTACAATAATCAGTTCTCTTGATTTATTAGTAAGAGCTGAATACAGTAGGTCTTTTGATGCACATCAGTTGTTTTCACCCTCTGACATTTATCACACCCTTCTAACCTCTTTTTACAGTACTGCGGTTGTTAAATGTTACTGTTTCCTGAATTTTAGTTGCGATTTTCTTAGTACATAGTGACCAAAACTTTCATAGATATAATCAATTACCTTGTTCACATGTTGTTCTGGAAAGCATAATTTCCATTCTGGCCAGTCCAATGTTTTTATCTGTATAACATTTTGTGCTATATACTATTGTTTCATTTTCGACTCGCCTTCTCATTTGTAGTACTGTTTCACCTTTTTCGAATTTGTATTTTCATTCTGTTTCCTTTTACATCCTTTATTCCTTACAATTAAAAAAAATCTAACCTGACCCCCACTGTTTTCATTACTACTATCATTCCCACTTCTTCTTGGCATCCTGGAAAGAGAAACCAATATAATATTTTTTCCCTTTTATGTACTATTAGAAATACGAGGTGCACCTCAGATTTTCGAAACACAAAAGTTATTGCTAAAGCCCCAATTTGAGAAATATAGTAATTATTTTTATGAGCATGCAAAGTCCTGCTTGCTGTTGTTCTATGGTGCACTCCAGTTTCAACTTAGGTTCGATTGCATACTATATTTTTCTTCAGTAACCTGCCTAGACTTGGATGATTGAATGACTGATCTGTTTCGAAGTTTCGATAATATCCAGACAGGCCAAACATTGTTTCAAGTTTTTCCTTGATTTTAGGTGGTGATAAATCAGCAACAGACCTCAGCTTTTTGGGGGGTCGGGGTCTATCCCTTCTTTATTAATTACATTTCACAAAAAGAAATTTATCTCTTCACAGTTCTGACCTATGTAACTTTACTTTCCTATCCTGTCTGCAAATAGCCCTCAGTACCTCAAGAAAAACTTAACAGTGCTTCAATCAATCATAAATTGCAATTCAGGTATCATCAACATAAACAATTCTTTTGTTGATCAGTTCATTATCCAAAATGTTGCCCAGAGCCCTGATAAAAATGCAAACACATAAATTGAGACCAAAATGCACAACATAGTGCTGATAATGCCTAGCCTTATGCAAAAAAGCTGCGCAATATCTCCATTCTTTAGCCAACTTAGCAATCAGTAACTATACCTTACATCTAAAGAAACTAAAAATATACACACCTATGGAGTTTTTATAACATTTCAACAATATTAGTTGATCAGTCACTTTCTCCCGAAGTTATTTTATTCTGTTTTCACACATCTAGAAAATTGTTACACCTACTCTTCTTTTCAATAAGTATGAAGAAATTATTATATCAGCTACCTGAATGTTCAATTATTCTCATGGAAGGACATCTTTTCTACTTCTTTTCTAATGACTTATTTCTTTGAAGGTAAGGTAATAAAGGGTTTCTGAAAAAATCGTTCACATTCGTTAAACTTCAGTTTACATTCATAGTCCTTCACTATTCCTGATTTATCTGAAAGGACTTTACTGTCCAGGAGCAATGTTTCCATAAGACCACTGTTTTGTTGATGGCTTATGCTGACAATATTTTCACCTTTTTCATTTACTTCTACCAAAATTTGCTCCTCTTCATTCTGCATGCATCAGATCCAGTAGTTAGGAATCTCAGTGGCAAGTCCGATTCTATATATTTTTCAGTGCCTCATATTTCCAAAAATATAATTTCATCCACATCTTCATTACTTTAGAAACAAAATTTTCCAGTAACAAATCGATAAGGATCTTCTACCTACATAAAAACTCTGCACTCATTATTACATGAATACTGAGATTAGGCATCAATAAGAATTTAGATTCCAGGTCCTTGGCGCAAGTCCTCTGTCAGTAGTACTTACTGCTTTATACTCTTGGAAATTTATCCAGCAGGACACACAATTCTTATTCTGACACATGGATAATTACAACCCCATTACTATTTTAATAGATTCAAAACACACTTCTGATATTCCATTTAATTCATTTCCATCATCTAGTAAATATTCAGCAAGTATTCCTTGGATATTAACTCAAGAGATGCCATACCATTTTCATATTTAACAAGGTATGTTCTTCATACAACAAATCTTCATTAATCATTTTTCTCGAAAGACCATTACGTTGCTCACCTAATCCACCCTCAGCTACATTTAAAAGACAAGCACTATGACATTAATTCCTGTTTACTTCTCTACTGTACAATAACTCTTCTTCTCCTTTGGTTGGATCATTTACATTTAATTTTCTTTACCTACCGAATTACCTTCATTGCCATAAATAAATTCAAATACTACTCATCCTCTTCTTCACTATTATCTGATTATTTGCTACTCTCATTTTCATTTGCATTCTGACATGAACCACCTCTACTGTCACTATCACTGCCCTCAAATATTTGGCTAATTACTTGTTCTCATCCTCACTGCTCCCTCTATTGCTACTCTCATTTTCATTTGCATTCTGACATGAACCACTTCTACTGTCACTATCACTGCCCTCAAATATTTGGCTAATTACTTGTTCTCTATCCTCACTGCTCCCTCTATGTCTAGACAATTGGTACCCTCCATGATAATATAACCTAAGCGTGGCAGTTACATTTTAGTTTACGTCTTTTAATTGCTATTTCATGTGATCTGTTTTGTCCAGTCTACTATGATCAGTTAATATGGATATTTGTTGGTTCATTACCCAACATGACTTTGATTATTTTTTATACTTTCCTAGCGATATTAGTTTGAATATTAGTTTTGTCTCTGTTAACTGTTGGTTCTTTCCTGTGTCTCGTCCATGTTTGAGCCACAACCACAGCAAAACTCATTTTTCCAGGTTTGTCCAGTAACTATAGTTCGTTGTCTTTCTATCTCTGGAATTTCTCCTGTCATTCCTATTCATCCTGTACTTTTTCCATTACTAATTATTCCCATGTTCATTATTAGCCCCCTTGTTATCGTTCCTACTCATCCTACTCATATTGTAATTTCCTCTAACTAGGTTCCAATCATTCAAAGCACTCCTGCCATCTTCTATGGCTTTGTGTACTATGGGACTTAACATCAGAGGTCATCGGTCCCCTAGAACTTAGAACTACTTAAACCTAACTAACCTAAGGACATTACACACATGCATGCCCAAGGCAGGATTCGAACCTGTGATCACAGCGGTCGCGCGGTTACAGACTGAAGTGCCTAGAACAGCTCAGCTGCTCCGGCCGGTGCCATCTTCTGTGTTTGTCCTAACCCTTCCACAGTAATGTTTCCTTTCAGTTCTGGCAAAAGTGCTTCTTTTATTCTTTTTGGTATTCGTTTTTCAGTTCTATAGTCGTGGATAAATGATCCATCTTTTTATCCATGTATGAAAGCTTGTTTATAGAGCATTTACAGACTTTAACAGTACCTTTCCTAGGACCAGAACTTACAATACTCGGTTGTTCCTTTTTAGACCAATATTCTTTCAAGATTCGCTAAATTTTTCCCACCTGTTGCATAATTCAGCATTTTCACCTGCTCAACTATATGAATCTTGTTTCAAAAATCCTCTAACAAATGACATTTTTTCCTTCTCAGTCCAAATTTCGCGTAAATCCTCGAATTCCCTAATAAAATTATTAGGGTGAAATGCCACATATAGTTCAAAGTTACTAAATTTCTTACAGCTAACAAAGGAATGTATATTTGACACATATTATGTTTTCCACTTTGCCCTTTGGCTGTCTCCTTCTCAATTTCCCAAATCTTAGAATCTACATATTCTTGTACCTTTTCAGTTTCCTCTTCAATTACTGTTGTACACTTTTTTCCATTTCTGTCTGTAATTTACTTTCTAAATTAGTTTTAATGTGCCAAATTTGATTTTCTAGTTATCTTTATTATCTGTACAAACTCTCCCTAAATAGTTTGTTTTTCTAACAAGAACCAGTAACAGAGTCCACTTTCTTTTTATGTAGGTCACAAACTACCCTTTTGTTATATACTTGGTCATCTATCTTCATTTAACTTTAAATCAGTTTCCTGCACAGCTTTCTTTATCTTTTTCTTGCAAGCAAATTCCACGTTTTCTATCTTCTTATTTACTTTCGTAATTATAATGTTAGTTATACCAATTTCTTTCTTAATGCATTTCACCTCAGCTTTTACACTACTTTTTTTAATATCACGATTGCTTGTGTGTGTGTTTTTGAACTTCAATTAACCATATTTCAATTTAAATTATTGTTGTCATTACTAGTTTGCTTCATTTTTGAAATTTATTCTCTCATTAAGATCTATATTTTGGACTGAAAGTTTTCTCTTAATTGTACTTCCTGCACTCTATAAGACTTTACTCATGCAATTTGTGTTTGACATTAACTGTTTTATCAATGTAAAACCGATACCACCTTCTCCATACAACAGCAAGCAGTGAGTGAAGCTCTAGAAATTTCATATACGATTTCACTAGCCATCAGCCTCATGATTCACTTTGTCTGCTGGAAACCACTTTTGCCCTGACACAAAATCACCGTCATTCTCAGGTTCTATTTTAGTTATTACTCTAGGCGCCCTCACACCCTCTAACTCGTCCACCCTGCCTCCCAACACTTATACTGTATTCAAAAAAGCATTTTTTCACATTTTCTACCTGCTTCTCACTGTTAAACACTTTGTTGTCATCCTCCCTGCTACTCATTCTGACAATAAAAATGGCTCTGAGCACTATGGGACTTAACGTCTGAGGTCATCAGTCCCCTATAACGTAGAACTACTTAAACCTAACTAACCTAAGGAGATCACACATATCCATGCCCAAGGCAGGATTCAAACCTGCGACCAGAGCAGTCGCGCCATTCCAAACTGAAGCGCCTAGAACCACTCGGCCACACCGGCTGGCCGAAAAAGAGTTGGTACTCCTAGGGTTAACACTACCACTGTTACACCTGTGTCTGAGTCTGTTTCACCATACCAAAATAGGGAGAATATCCTCACCTGGGGCACCATGTACAACATTCTACTTATGTGCAATTTTATTGTTGCACTCAGTTTTGTGGACTCGAGTGTCATATCTCATTGGACTGCAATTATGGGAACTGACAACTAATGAGAGATTCGAATGATACAGACAGTACATAAAATAAGTAAATAAGTTATGATTTAGTACAATACAGCTTAACTTTGTTAGGGATGTTGGACGGTCACGATTCACAGTACGCAGAAGTAAATCGAAGTGCTTTTTGATCCTTGTAGTCTTAAAGGGAAGAAGAATCACCAAAATACTAAACAACATCACAGATTTGTTTTAATATCACAACTGCAGAACAAAGTATTTTGTCAGAAATATATTCAGAGTAGTGCACGTGAAATAGTTATGACAGTCACAAAGTTCATAACACTATTTCATAAATATTGCAACTGAAACGTTAGTACTCAGAAGTCATAAGATTACAGTTTCAGACTTAATGTTCAAGAGAAATGATATTACACAGGATCATATTCCTTTCAAATATACTTATTGTGCATATTATCTTTTAGTACAGAGTGTCACTTTAACTAACACAGAAATGTCAGCATTAGGATAATAATGTGCATATCTTCACATGGCTCAACATGTTGATGTTATCTAAGTAAACGCTGGTCACAGATGTTTCATGTGAATAGACATATGTATGTTATTCATAGTGTTATAATACGAAAATTATAATTACACACATATGAAAAGAAAAAATTTAAAAGGATAATACAAATTGCATTTTTAGAAATGTTGTGCTTGTACGTTTTTTTGCTTAATCAGACTTCTTGTCTTACATTTCAATTGTAGATGCAGGCAGCAGACATCAAGGACACCAGTGCATGTCAAAAATAAGAAAATCCTCCTTACTCGGTTCCACTTCAGATCAATAAAAAATACTTAATACTGATACCAAAACTTTTCTTATTTTGAAACATACTTGATACAAACACTTGTAGCCCATCATATTCTGAGCCACACTTCTTAACAGAAGCTTCTACATACGAGAGAAAAAACACTCCATCATCAGGCCACAAGTGGCCCATCGGGACCATCCGACCGCCGTGTCATCCTCAGGTGAGGATGCAGAAAAGAGGGGCATGTGGTCAGCACACCACTCTCCCGGTCGCTACGATGGTTTTCTTTGACATGAGCCGCTACTATTCGGCCAAGTAGCTCCTCAGTTGGCATCACGAGGCTGAGTGCACCCCGAAAAATGGCAACAGTACATGGCAGCCCAGATGGTCATCCATCCAAGTGCTGGCCACACCCGACAGCGCTTAACTTTGGTGATCTGATGGGAGCTGGTGTATCCACTGTGGCAAGGCTGTTGCCACGTACGAGAGAGAGAAACAAAATCATTTTTTTCATTTGTCTCCACCTTACCGCGCATTCATAATTAACGTCTTTGGCATTGCTTATGGTCGATCAGTGTCTGATTTTTATATTTTAATAAATTTTACGATATCCTGGGGGGGTCTTTCACCATGTACCTACACATCATGTAATGCTGTAACTCGATCCAACATAGAGATGGTAGCAGTGTATGGATAGGACATGATTCGGCACAGAGTTGTTAGCTGTACGTTGGCCAACTTTGAACTTCAATATGATCTGCCAAGATGCATTGATGGTATGCTATCCAGTCGGGGACTGCCGTTTTTGGGAGGGGACGACTATTTAAAGATAGGCGTAAGAACAATGTGAATTCTGAAATTACACAATCCTTCAAAATTTGGCTAGAAAGCCTACTTCTGTTCTGCATGGATTCTCAGACTACTATTGTTTGGTTTATAAAGATGTTTCAGGTTAGTATTTCATAACAATATGTCAAACATGGTTATTATGCAGTTTTTGGAATCCCCTATTTATGAGTATTATAGCCACATTGAAATAAATGTTTTTTTATTCTAAATAATGTGAAATCTTAATTGCTTGCTGAATTAATTACTGAGAAGTGTTTTTTGATTAGTAAGATTTTCAGTAACAAAAATTTATTGTCGATGTTCAGAATCAAGCAATAACTGAAGCAAAATACAAGACTGGAATTTGGAGGGTCTAAACTTTTTGTATCAGACGTTTTGTAGGTCAATTACTTTTTCATAATTCCAAGTAAGTTCTTGGAAAGTCACTGGTGGCTACTTTTGAATGAAAGAAACTAAGTGAATTATTATACTCATAAACATAAATATAAACAACAAAGATACAATTTCACAATAGAATTTGCATAAATAGGAAGTTGTTATTTTCCTGCATTTAATATGCTATTTACTTGTACTCTGGATCATAAATTTCATGAAGATGTGGCAGAATTTTAGTTATTGTCAGAAGCAGATGACGTCAATCCCAAATTGCTATATTTTGAATCATTTTATAGGAACATGTTAACCTTGGTCATCCATAGCTTACCTTTTAGGCAACTTATTTAGCAAGACACACTTTTCTATATGTATCTGCACCTAAGTCCAATGTGTTACTGACAATGGACTGCAAGAAAGTGTTCTATAACACTATATTTTAAAATATTATTCTGTGACATTTATCTTTAACCTCATATGTTCTTTCTGCAAAACTGTATTTATGTGTGTGTGTTCAAACAATCAAATATTCTAAGATTTTTTCTATCAGTACCTGTATACATTACATAAACATGACTAGACAGTATGGTGTAAGCTGAAGATCAATAATTTCAATTACAAGAAAAAAGTTCCAGTGTAATTGAGACTAACATTATAGGGTTATACTGCTTCAACTGTAGCGACTTTTTAAAGGTGTAGAACTGTTTCTAGATCATTCTACAAATGATTCAATATTCAGTTATAATGCATTATTTGTTCAAAAATGTCCTAAATAAATAGAGGAAAACAATGAGTTTAAAGTTGAAGACCACATTCACCAACTTTTTAAAAGTCTACTACTCTGACATATTTGAGTCACACTGAATTGTACCTTGTGTCATTCACTGATAACTCAAAGAAGCACTATATTTGCCAACAGTCACAAGCAACTTTTTAAACACTTCAGTCTGGCAGCAAAGAGCTATAACGAACGATAGATGGACGTTAAGTACATTGTGCTCTTCGTGAAAATAATGACAGCATTCTGTATTTCAGTTCTGTAGTCAATACAAACGCTTTCAGTGATGATTGTAAGGGATGAACAGCATATTGTTGAAACGATTTGGACATGGTTTTAACAAACTACTAAAAATTCAACCTTTATTATAAAACGTGCCTTTCTAAAGGTTTACAAGCACACAGATTTCTATATTACATTGTAAATTTGACAGAAAGTTCGTGACAGTTGTGTCTGCCTCATTAAGTTGACAAATAATATTCCTGATTGATTATTTCAGAAGACAGTATTTAAATTAGAATAATGAAAGTTATTTAATTCTGTAGATGGTCCTTTAAAATTACAACAGTCTGCCTCTTCAAAAGAAACAAAATAGATATTCTTGTGTGTTCTCATTTTGCTCTTATAACTTTCAGAAAACTGTTAGGTTTCTTAATTTTCGGTGTTAAGTTTGTGCATCTTGCATTTCTGCTTACAGAAAACAGAATGTCTAATTTTAAATTTGAATTTTGTTATTTTTCGTGATGTTTTTCTACTGTCTGCTGCAAAACTATGCCATCCATTTCGGCAATAACTAAATTTTTCCATGTTCTTCCAGGTTCCAATATTTGTCGGTGTTGATAGAACATTCCTTCACCGTCTTTGCATTTTAGTTTCAGAGAAATGTTTTGTACCGGGAGCAAAAATTCTGCAAGCAAATGACATAACTTCCCATATATTTATAGTACACAGAGGTTTTGTTGATATAGTTGGAGCTGCTGAGACGAAGTTATGTGCACTTGGAGCTGGAAGGTGATTACTTATAAAATATAATCAAAATTAACATATTTCATTGTACTGTCATCCAAAATATACAAATCATAAATGTTTGGACAACACTTTGCTAAGAAGAAAATATAAGTGTAGTAATTGCGTGTAAAAAGTCATGTTTATAGGTAAAATTAATTTCATAAGCAATCTTGTTACAACATAAATACTATAACGGTGCTTGTCACATAAGTAGAAATATAGAACCCGATGGTCCAATATTTATGTAAAATGAGAGAGATTTAAAAACAATGAAGCCCTATTGTTGGCCACTATTCACATCAGTTGTAATTAATCACTGTTGGCAGATATGCTGTTGACTGTCAAACAGCGACTTACTGTTGGCTTTACACTGCCACCTCATTTATTCTAGTGAGACTGGAAATAGACAATTAACTGGGGATGCTCATCACAGTGTGAAAAGTGTGTAAGTCAGGCAAATGTTCAGTTCTGTGTATATTCTGAGCTTGTAAAAACATTCAAGTTCGAAGATGCTGTAACACAAATCGCTTTTCCCATGTCCACATTCTACATAACAGTTTTCAAGTAAATTTTGTAATAGATGAATTCCACATCCAGTTGCCAGTATCATTCATGTGTTTTAAGTCTGATTAAACTGGTCGACAACAAAATAAAATCTTTTTTTATTTAGTTACAAGAACAGTACATACTGTTTCTGGATAGTAATGCACCCCTTAATCTGTATGTGTCACAGCACTCATCGATTGCACAGGCGACTATGTCCTTTTTCCGCTCTAAATAATAAAGTGCTGTTTGCATGAAACCTGAGAGATTGCCTCATGCAGCCATTTAGGGGATAACGAGAAGCTTCGTCTTTAAGTCAGCTACAAGTTTCTCTATAGAACTACCTGTTAATTGCGACTCCCTTACACATTTACTTGAGGTGAACTGTGTAATTTGCGACATCCTTTTCCATACAGTTTTCTGAATTTGTTTAACCAGGTCGAAAAAGTCTGGAAATCAATAACGTTCATCTCACTAGCAAATCACAGTGCCCAGTACCTTGGATCTACTCGGTAAGAGGGCTTTAACTTTCATGAGCAGCTCTATATCTCTGATATCACACTTTCGCAAGTTTCATTTTGGAACATAGTTCATATTTCGTGTAAATCTTTCTTCCGTTTATACAAGTGCTGTTCAGATTTCCCCTCCATCGTTTAATTTAAAAATATATAGTCCTTCGTTCCTCACTGGAAGCTATTACTGTACATTTTTTCTGTGGTCTTAGGAAATACTCTTTTTTGTGGGGAATTGACTAAGTTACTTCCTCTAAAGTTTGCACAGTTACTAACGAAATGTCGACGTCATTCGAATGAATGTCCCAGAAATTAACCAATAAAGAAAGCATATATATATATATATATATATATATATATATATATATATATATATATACAAAAGTATCCGAACACCCCCAAAAACATACGTTTTCATATTAGGTGCATTGTGCTGCCACCTACTGCCAGGTACTCCATATCAGAAACCTCAGTAGTCATTAGACATTGTCAGAGAGCGGAATGGGGCACTCCATGGAACTCACGGACTTCGAACGTGATCAGATGATTGGGTGTCACTTGTAACATACGTCTATACGCGAAATTTATACGCTCCTAAACATCCCTAGGTCAACTGTTTCCGATGTGATAGTGAAGTACAAGCGTGAAGGTACACGTGCACCACAAAAGCGTACAGGCCGACTATTGTGTCCCGCCTGAGAGGCAGCGCGTGGGTAGGAACAGGAAAAGGGTAAAACAAGTCGGTACTACAAGAAAATGGTTTACTGGTGCAAAAACAAGTTGATAAACGATTACATAACTTTGTACACAGGTGCGATGCTGAAGCGAAGTGTCCTGGATGGCTGCACCTGATGAAAAGGTCTGAAGCAGTCGCGGAGCTCGTAGACCTCGACAGTACCGGCTAGAGGGCGCTGTCGTCGGTGTGTCTCGTAGTGCCAACCTAGCAGAGCGGACCTACGATGTGGCATCGTAGCTATCGATACCACACCGACCTCGACTGTTGACTGACAGAGACAGACGATAGTTTAAGAGAGTCGTAATGTGTAATAGGCAGACATCTATCCAGACCATCACACAGGAATTCCAAACTGCATCAGGATCCACTGGAAGTACTATGACAGTTAGGTGGGAGGTGAGAAAACTTGGATTTCATGGTCGAGCGGCTGCTCATAAGCCACACATCACGCCGGTAAAAGCCAAACAACTCTTTGCTTGGTGTAATGAGTGTAAACATTGGACAATTGAACGGTGGAAAAATGTGTGGAGTGACGAATCACGGTACACACTGTGTCGATCCGATGGCAGGGTGTGGGTATGGCGGATGCCTAGTGAACGTGGTCTGCCAGCGTGTGTAGTGCCAACAGTAAAATTCAGAGGCGATGGTGTTAGGGTGTGGTCGTGTTTTTCATGGAGGGAGCTTACACCCCTTGTTGTTTTGTGCGGCACTACCACAGCAAAGGCCTACATTGATGTCTTAAGCACCTTCTGGTTTCCCACTGTTGAAGAGCAATTCGGCGATGGCGACTGCATCTTTCAATACGATCAAGCACCTGTTCATAATCCACGGCCTGTAGCGGAGTGGTTACACGACAATAACATCCTAGTAATGCACTGGCATGCACCGAGTCCTGACCTGAATCCTATAGAAAATTTTTGGGATGTTTTGAAACGCTGACTTCGTGCCCGGCCTCACCCACCGACGTCGATACCTCCCGTCACTGCAGCATTCCGCGAAGAATGGGCTGCCACTCCCAAAGAAACCTTCCAGCACCTGACTGAACGTATGCCTGCGAGAGTGGAAGCTGTCATGAAGGCTAAGCTGTCATCAAGGCTAAGGATGGGCCAACACCATATTGAATTCCAGCATTACTGATGGAGGATGCAACGAACTTGTGAGTCATTTTCAGCCAGGTGTGCGGATTCTTCTGATCACGTAGTGTAGGTGTTCAAGAGAAGTAATTAATTTCGATTGCATACCAGTTGGTGCTCATCGACAGCGCAGACAGATACGTATATAGCTTCTTTTCTGTGTTTACTTCGTAGATTCTTTCTTACATTGCGTGTGAGTTTCGTATAGGAGGTGTAATTTAGAGTTTTAGTTACTGTAATCGTAAATTCAGGCAGGTTGTAGCGCAGTCGTTAGGCATTTGTTTTGTTTTGGTACGTCAGTGGCAATTGTCTGTCTAGTAGGCTCTCAGAGACCAGTGTGGCCTGAGCTCTCAGTTGGTGCACATCGACAGCGCAGAAAGATGCGTATATAGCTTCTTTTCTGTGTTTGCTTCGTAGGATCTTACTTACATTACGTGTGAATTTGGGATAGGAGGTTTAATTTCGAGTTTTAGTTACTGTAATCGTAAATTCAGGCAGATTGTAGCGCAGTCGTTAGGCACTTATACAGGTTAGTTCATACATTCTTTGCGTGTTTCCCTTGCATTATCTAGGCACAGACTCGTGTTTCAGTAACTGTTGTTCAACATCGATTAGAATGGACAGGGACTGTGATTGCTGTGTTCATATGAGGGCTGAGTTGGCATCCCTTCACTCACAGCTGCAGGCGGCGCTGACTACGGTCGCGCAGCTTGAGGCTGTTGCCAATGGGCACCACTGTGGGGAGCCGGACTTGGGTATCATGGGGATGTCAACCTAGTCCCGTCTGTCCCCAGATCGATCTACCGCTGTGGTTGCCCCAGTTGCTGCCCGCAGTGGGGCTGAGCCCTCGCCTGTGGTTGATTGGGAGGTCGTTCAAAGGCGTGGCAGGCAGTGAAAGGTTTTCCCCGGAGGCTGATCAGAAAGCCTTCCCGGTGCGTCTAACAAACAGGTTTCAGGTACTGTCTCTGACTGAGCCAGATGCAGCTGCCTGTCCTGTTTCAGAGGATGATTCTCAGCCTTCAAGGTCCGGGCAATCGCAGAGGGTGGGCCTATTGGTAGTTGGGAGCTCCAATGTTACATGCGTAATGGGGCCCCTTAGGGATATGGCGGCTAAGGAGGGGAAGAAATCCAGTGTGCACTCCATGTGCATTCCAGGTGGAGTCATTCCTTATGTGGAAAGGGCCCTTCCAGATGCCATGAAGAGCACAGGGTGCAGCCAGCTGCAGGTGGTGGCACATGTCGGCACTAATGACGTATGTAGCTTTGGATCTGAGGAAATTCTCTCTGGATTCCAACGGCTATCTGATTTGGTGAAGGCTGCCGTTCTTGCTTACGAGATGAAGGCAGAACTCACCATCTGCAGCGTCATTGACAGAACCGACTGTGGACCTTTGGTGCAGAGCCGGGTGGAGGGTCTGAATCAGAAGCTCAGACGGTTTTGCGACCGTGTTGGCTGCAGATTCCTTGACTTGCGCCATAGGGTGGTGGGGTTTCGGGTTCCGCTGAATAGGTCAGGAGTTCACTACACTCAGCTGGCGGGTTCGGGGGTTAGAATAGGCCCGTGGTATTCCTGCCTGTCGTAAGAGGCGACTAAAAGGAGTCTCAAACGTTTCGGCCTTATGTGATGGTCCCCTGTCAGGTTTGACCTCCATATCTCAAAATTTTTCCGAAGAGCGAGCCGATTGGGGAAGGGCGCCTTACTTGGTGCATTGTGTCCATGCTGTGTTGAGAACTTTCGCCATCTTATTCGTCGTTGCATTGCAGTCCTGCCCGCTCTCCATCGCTTGGGCATGGATACGCTCCTGCATGCACTTTCTGCCAAGCACTGTGCAGGGCCATTTTCTGCACTGACGACGCCCATGGACCACATGTCACCTAACATCCAGCACGGTAGCCAGTCCGTTGTGGTGGGGCCGCCATGTACCCTCTTGGTTGTAGCCCCCTGACAGCACAGGGATCGCTCTACTGATGCCTGCGCCGTTAACTCCCCACGTATGCGAAGGAATAGGTGCCCATCTCCCTGGGGCATCGGGACTCCCGGCAATGGCCATCCTGCCAGGTGGCCTTTGCTGTGGCTGGGTGGCGCCCGTGGGGAGGGCCCTTGGTCGGAGTAGGTGGCATCAGGGCGGATGACCCGCAATGAAGCGTGGTACATCATCTCTCGCTGGCGGCCAGCCGTCAGCAGTCTCTAAGCGTTCCAAAGCTCACTTAAAGGCTAATGTGTATGACCCCAAATCGTTCCCCTCCCTGGCCACACCATGGGAGGAACGAAAGGCTGTGAATGAGAGCGAAAGATACTCGCCCCGGTATCTAGTCTGTACCAGAGCTGACGGGGACTCGTTTGTGTCTGTGAAGCCTCAGTTCTTTGTCGAACATTTAGAGGACAAGTTCGGGGAGGTGGAGGGCTTGTCCAAGATGCGGTCTGGATCGGTGTTGATAAAAACGGCATCCTCTGCCCAGTCACGAGCCTTGCTGGCTTGTACGAAGTTGGGGGATGTTTCTGTTACTATCACCCCACATAACAGCTTAAATATGGTCCAGGGAATTGTTTTTCACCGCGATCTCCTTTTACAGTCCGATGACGAGCTGCGCGCCAACTTGGAGCGCCGAGGTGTCCATTTCGTCCGGCGCGTCCACCGGGGTCCGAGGGATCGTCAAGTTGCCACCGGTGCCTTCATCTTGGCCTTCGAGGGTGACACGTTACCTGAGAAGGTCAAGGTGATGGTGTACCGTTGTGATGTCAAGCCGTATATCCCTCCCCCGATTCGGTGCTTCAAGTGTTGGAAGTTCGGCCACATGTCTTCACGCTGTGCTTCCGACCTCGTCTGTCGTGATTGCGGTCGACCTTCCCATCCTGATCATCCCTGTGCGCCACCTCCAATCTGTGTGAACTGTGGTGCGCACCATCCGCCTTGCTCGCCAGACTGTCCGATTCTGCAGAAGGAGCGGAAGATCATGGAAATCAAGACTCTCGACCGCCTGACGTACACTGAGGCGAAGCGGAAATATGATCGGCTTCATCCAGTGCGCATGACAGCTTCTTATGCCGCAACTGTCACTCCTTCTACAATTCCATCCACTCCAGTCAGCTCTCAGAGTCGAAGTCCCACACCTGCCCCCTTGATGGTGGGGGGCACTAAACCTCTTGTTGCTCCTGCTCCATCTACTTCAGGAGCAACACCCCCCCCAACCATCGGGAACATCAGTCCCCCCTTCCCAGCCGGAGAAGCGTAAGACTTCTTCGGCTACTCTCGTAAGGAAGGGGTCCCTTGGGGACCTCCCTTCACACGTTCCGACCGGTTCCAAAGCCGACAGCCACAAGTGGCTCAAACAACCGCCAGTCCCTGGTCGTCGGGACACACGGTCATCGTCTGTCCCCGAGACTGACCCAGTGACGCCCTCCCAGCCTGAACCACCCAAGGTGCAGTGCGAGAAGCAGAAGAAGAAGAAACTCCCCAAGGCTACCGACATTGCGGTGGCACCCATTCCACCGCTTCCTACAAGCTCTGCGTCTGAGGATGAGGTGGAGATTCTGGCGTCCACTGAGGACATGGATCTCGCCAGTCCCTCGGATGCAATAGATAGCTGTTGTCCAGGTGGTGACTCAGTAGCAGCAGGGGCCCCGGAGGCGTAATCTGCCTCCCCAATCCCTTCACACCTTTCCCATCCATGGCTAATACCATCCTCCAGTGGAACTGCAGCGGTTTCTTCCACCATCTAGCTGAGCTCCGCCAACTTATCAGCCGTCATCCTTTCCTTTGCATTGCTCTGCAGGAAACTTGGTTTCCAGCAATGCAAACCCCCGCCCTCCGTGGCTATCGGGGTTATTTTAAGAACCGGGCAGCTTATGAAAGGGTGTCTGGTGGCGTCTGCATATATGTCCTTAACTCTCTTCACAGCGAGTTTGTACCTCTACAAACAGATTTAGAGGCTGTCGCTGTTCGGGTGTGGACGCCACAGGCTATTACCGTCTGCAGTATTTACCTTCCACCTGATGGTGCTGTCGCGCAGCATGTCCTGGCTGCTCTGATAGCCCAACTGCTGCCACCTTTTTTGCTGCTGGGCGATTTCAATGCCCACAACCCTCTATGGGGTGGGACTGTCTCCAATGACCGCGGTCGGGCCGTGGAGCATGTGTTGGCTCAGCTCGACCTTAGCCTCTTGAACACCGGTGCTCCGACACATTTCAGTGTGGCCCATGGCTCGTTCTCGGCCATCGATCTCTCTATTTGCAGCCCTGGACTTGTCCCATCCCTCCACTGGAGAGTGCATCCTGACCTGTGTGGTAGTGACCATTTTCCCATCTATTTGTCACTGCCCCAGTGTCATTCTTCTGGGCGCCTGCCCCGCTGGGCTCTCCACAGGGCTGACTGGCCGGCTTTTACTTCTGCTGCAACCACTGAGTCTCCCCCACAGGGTGACATTGACGAGGTGGTGCGTGTTTTAACCACGTCCATCATTTCAGCGGCCGAGGCTGCCATCCCCCGTTCTTCTGGCCACCCTCTGAGGAGGACTGTACCCTGGTGGTCGCCGGAGGTTGCTGAGGCTATTCGCGACCGTCGGCAGGCTCTCCAGCGTCATAGGCGGCACCCGTCTCTTGAGACCCTCATCACCTTTAAGAGGCTCCGTGCCTTCGCCCGTCGTCTTATTGCACGGCGTAAGCAGGAGTGCTGGGAGAGGTATGTCTCATCCTTGGGCTCCCATGTCTCCCCCTCGCTCGTGTGGTCCCGGATCCGGCGGATTTACGGATACCAGACCCCTATGGGTGTCCCTGGGCTCTCCCTGGACGGCGCTGTCTGCACAGACGCTGCCGCCATTGCTGAACGGCTTGCCGCGCACTTTGCTCAGAGCTCTGCGACTGCATCCTATCCCCCCGCCTTTCGCTCTCTAAAGGAGCGAGCCGAGCGGACGCCGTTCTCATTCCACACGTGTCGTTCTGAAACATACAATGCTCCTTTCAGCGAGAGGGAATTCCTCGCTGCCCTCGCCGATTGCCCTGATACAGCACCAGGCCCAGACTGCATCCACGCACAGATGCTGAAGCATCTCTCCAGGGACTGCCAGAGACACATCCTCACCATCTTTAACCGCATTTGGAGCGAGGGCGTGTTCCCGTCGCAATGGCGAGAGGGTGTTATTGTCCCCATCTTGAAGCCCGGTGTGGACCCACAGGCGGTGGACAGCTATCGTCCCATTACCCTCACCAACGTTTTGTGCAAATTGCTCGAACGTATGGTGGGGCGGCGTTTGTGTTGGGTCCTTGAGTCGCGCGGTCTCCTCGCTCCATCCCAGGGTGGCTTCCGTTGGGGCCGGTCTGCCACGGACAATTTGGTGCGGCTGGAATCTGCTATTCGTATGGCCTTTGCCCGACGTCAGCACCTCGTTGCTGTATTTTTCGATCTGTGGAAGGCGTATGACACCACATGGAGGCATCACATCCTCGCCACGTTGTATGAGTGGGGTCTTCGTGGTCGGCTCCCGGCTTTTCTTCAAACCTTTTTATTGCGCCGCTCTTTCTGGGTGCAAGTCGGTGCCGCCTCTAGTTCATCTTATATACAGGAAAATGGGGTCCCGCAGGGCTCGGTGTTGAGCATCTCCTTATTTCTAGTGGCCATTAATGGTCTGGCTGCAGCCGTGGGGTCGTCGGTGTCTCCTTCTTTGTATGCCGATGACTTCTGCATCTCATTTAGCTCCACGACTACGGGAGTCGCCGAACGCAGGCTGCAAGTCGCCGTTCGCAAGGCAGCATCATGGAGTCTGACTCATGGTTTTCAGTTCTCTGCAGCCAAGACTCGAGTTATGCACTTCTGCAGGCGTCGGACGGTCCACCCTCATCCTGAACTTTACCTCGATGGCCACCTGCTTGAAGTGGTGGACACTTGCCGCTTTTTGGGACTCGTGTTTGATGCCCGGCTCACATGGGTTCCTCATATTACTCAGCTGAAGCAAAAATGCTGGCGGCACCTCAACGCCCTCCGCTGCCTTAGCCATACGTTTTGGGGTGCAGATCGCTGCACGCTGCTGCGATTGTACAGAGCCCTTGTGCAGTCCCGGCTTGATTATGGGAGCCCAGTCTATGGGTCTGCATCACCCTCAGTGTTGAAGTTGTTAGACCCCATACACCACTGTGGGGTTCGGCTTGCAACTGGCGCTTTTCGTACCAGCCCCGTGGATAGTCTACTGGTGGAGGCCGGGGTTCCCCCGCTGCGGATTCACCGCCATCGACTGCTCGCCGACTATGCTGTCCACGTGCATTGCTCGCCAGGCCATCCCAATCGTCGCCTGCTTTTCCCTGCCATGGTTCTCCATCTGCCCGAACGGCGACCTAGGTCTGGGCTTTCCGTAGCTGTCCGTGTCCAGTCCCTGCTGTCAGAACTGGGGTCGTTCCCTCTTCTGCCTCCCTTCCGGGTCCGTACACCTACGCCTCCCTGGTGTTTGTCCCGGCCGTCCGTCCGTCTGGATTTGGCACAGGGACCTAAGGACTCGGTTCCGCCTGTGGCCCTCCGTCGCCGTTTTCTTGCGCTCCTTGAATCATTTCCGGGCTGTGAGCCTGTCTACACTGATGGTTCCCTGGTTGATGGTCGCACTGCCTACGCTTTTGCTCACGCTGCCCATGTTGAGCAACTATCCTTGCCGGCTGGCTGCAGTATTTTTACTGCAGAGCTGGTGGCCATCTTGCGCGCTCTTGAGCATATGCGTTTCTGCTCAGGTAGGTCCGTCGTCATCTGCAGTGACTCCCTGAGCAGCCTTCAGGCCATCGACCGCTGCTATCCCTCTTCTCCTCTGGTGTCCTCTATTCAGGAGTCTGCTTCCGCCATTGCCCACTCTGGTCGTTCGGTGGTCTTGGTTTGGACGCCAGGTCACGTTGGCATCCCGGGGAACGAACGTGTTGACAGGCTGGCCATAGGGGCGATCGACGCCCCAGCTTTGGAGATCGGCCTCACAGCTCGCGACCTGCAGCTGGTGTTGCGCCGTAAGGTGCATGGGGTGTGGTCTGTTGAGTGGCATGGCATGACAGCCCAGAATAAACTGCGGGCTGTCAAGGAGACGACCGATGTGTGGCGCTCCTCCCTGCGGTCTTCTCGCAGGGACTCCGTCATCCTGTGTCGGCTCCGCATCGGCCATACATACCTGACGCACGGCCATCTTTTACGTCAGGAGGATCCCCCCCTGTGTCGGTGTGGGTCCCGGCTGATGGTCGCCCACATTTTATTGGAGTGTCCCCGTCTGCGCACCCTTCGGCAGTCTTTTAATTTCCCGGGCACCTTGCCTTTGATTTTATGCGACGATGCCTCCATGGCTGACAATGTTTTACATTTTATCCGTGCTAGTCCTTTTTATGGATCCATTTAGGGGGGTCCTGCACTTTTCCGTTTCTGTGTCTTTTGTCCTCGCGTCTCTCCATATTTGTTGCTGTTTTGGTGTCTCATCGGATGGTTGACTCTTTCCCTTTTTTGTTGTCGTGGTCAGTCAACCAGTCTCCGGCCATCTTCTTTTCTTCTATTTCTTTCTGCCTGGTGTTCGTCTGTACTCTTCTTTTCTGTATTGTTCGTTGCCTAATTTGTGTTCTTTAGCACCTGGGGGGGGGGGGGGGCAGTCTCCTTCCCCTTGGGGTTTTATCTGCTCTGCGACTTTGTCTCGCTTGTTTTTGGAATGGGGGACTGATGACCTTAGCTGTTTAGTCCCCCTTAAACATCCCAACAACCACCACCACCACCATCAGCTGGCGGCTACACAGGTAGCGGAGGCTGTGTGGCGTGGACTGGGCGGTTTTTTAGGTTAGAAGGTCTCGGGAAAGTACGGGGTGGGCAGCAATCTCAAACGGTGCATGGAAATTACAGGACGTGCTTGGATAAAGGAACAGTCGGAATTGTAGTTGTAAATTGTTGTAGTTGTGTTGGGAAAGTCCCTGAGCTTCAAGCGCTAATAGAAAGCACAGAAGCTGAAATCTTTATAGGTACAGAAAGCTGGCTAAAGCCTGAAATAAGTTCTGCAGAAATTTTTACGAAGTCTCAGACGGTGTTTAGGAAAGATAGATTAGTCAGAATTGGTGGTGGAGTGTTTGTGTCTGTCAGTAGTGGTTTATCTTGTAGTGAAGTCGAAGTAGATACTCCGTGAGAATTGGTATGGGTGGAGGTTATACTGAACAGCTGAACTAAGTTAATAACTGGCTCCTTCTACCGACCCTTAGACTCCGATGATGTAGTTGCTGAACAGTTCAGAGAAAATCTGAGTCTCGTAACAAATAAATACCCCACTCATACGGTTATAGTTGGTGAGGACTTCAACTTTCCCTCGATATGTTAGCAAAAATACTTGTTCAAAACCGGTGGTAGGCAGAAAACATCTTCCGAGATTGTCCTAAATGCTTTCTCCGAGAATTATTTCGAGCAGTTAGTCCACGAACCCACGCGAATTGTAAATGGTTGCGGAAACACTTGACCTCTTAGCCACAAACAATCCAGAGCTTACAGAGAGCGTCATGACTAATACATGGATTAGTGATCACAAGGTCGTTGTAGCTAGGCTCAATACCGTTTCTTCCAAATCCACCAGAAACAAACGCAAAATAATTTTATTTAAAAATGCGGATAAAGTGTCACTAGAAGCCTTCCTAAGAGACAATCTCCATTCCTTCCAAACTGACTATGCAACTGTAGACGAGATGTGGCTCAAATTCAGAGATATAGTAGAACAGCAATTGAGAGATTCATACCTCATAAATTGGTAAGAGATGGAACTGATCCCCCATGGTACACAAAACAGGTCCGAACGCTGTTGCAGAGGCAACGGAAAAAGCATGCGAAGCTCAGAAGAACGCGAAATCCCAAAGATTGGCTAAAATTTACAGACGCGCGAAATTTGGCACGGACTTCAATGCGACAGGACTTTAATAGGTTTCACAACGAAACATTGTCTCGAAATTTGGTAGAAAATCCGAAGAAATTCTGGTCGTATGTAAAGTACACAAGCGGTAAGACGCAGTCAATACCTTCGCTGCTTGTGCCGATGGTACTGTTACCGACGACTGTGCCGCTAAAGTGGAGTTATTGAACGAAGTTTTCCGAAATTCCTTCACCAGGGAAGACGAATGGAATATTCCTGAATTCTAAACACGAACAGCTGCTAGTTTGAGTTTCTTAGAAGTAGATACCTTAGGGGTTGCGAAGCAACTCAAATCGCTTGATACGGGCAAGTCTTCAGGTCCAGATTGTATTCCGATTAGGTTCTTTTCAGATTACGCTGATACAATAGATCCCTACTTAGCAATCATATACAACCGCTCGCTCACCGATAGATCTGTAGCTACAGATTGGAAAATTGCGCAGATCGCACCAATGTTTAGGAAGGGTAGTAGGAGTAATCCATCGAACTACAGACCCTTATCATTGACGTCGGTTTGCAGTAGGGTTTTGGAGCATATACTGTATTCAAACATTATGAATCACCTCGAAGGAACGATCTATTTATACGTAATCAGCATGGTTTTAGAAAACTTCGTTCTTGTGCAACGCAGCTAGCTCTTTATTCGCACGAAGTAATGGCCGCTATCGACAGGGGATCTCAAGTTGATTCCGTATTTGTAGATTTCCGGAAAGCTTTTGACACCGTTCCTCACAAGCGACTTCTAATCAAGCTGCAGGCCTATGGGGTATCGTCTCAGTTGTGCGACTGGATTCGTGATTTCCTGTCAGGAAGGTCGCAGTTCGTAGTAATAGACGGCAAATCATCGAGTAAAATTGAAGTGATATCGGGTGTTCCCCGGGAAGCGTCCTGGGACCTCTGATGTTCCTGATCTATATAAATGACCTGGGTGACAATATGGGCAGTTCTCTTAGGTTGTTCGCAGATGATGCTGTAATTTACCGTCTAGTAAGGTCATCCGAAGACCAGTATCAGTTGCAAAGCGATTTACAAAAGATTGCTGTATGGTGTGGCAGGTGACAGTTGACACTAAATAACGAAAAGTGTGAGGTGATCCACATGAGTTCCAAAAGAAATCCGTTGGATTCGATTACTCGATAAATAGTACAATTCTCAAGGCTGTCAATTCAACTAAGTACCTGGGTGTTAAAATTACGAACAACTTCAGTTGGAAAGACCGCATAGATACTCGTAATATTGTGGGGAAGGCGAGCCAAAGGTTGCGTTTCATTGGCAGGACACTTAGAAGATGCAACAAGTCCACTATAGAGACAGCTTACACTACACTCGTTCGTCCTCTGTTAGAATATTGCTGCGCGGTGTGGGATCCTTACCAGGTGAGATTGACGGAGGACATCGAAAGGGTGCAAAAAAGGCCAGCTCGTTTTGTATTATCACGTAATAGGGGAGAGAGTGTGGCAGATATGATACGCGAGTTGGGATGGAAGTCATTAAAGCAAGACGTTTTTCGTCGCGGCGAGATCTATTTACGAAATTTCAGTTACCAACTTTCTCTTCCGAATGCGAAAATATTTTGTTGAGCCCAACCTACATAGATAGGAATGATCATAAAAATAAAATAAGAGAAATCAGAGCCCGAACAGAAAGGTTTAGGTGTTCGTTTGTCCCGCACGCTGTTCGGGAGTGGAATGGTATAAAGGTGGTATGATTGTAGTTCGATGAACCCTCTGCCAAGCACTTAAATGTGAATTGCAGAGTAATCATGTAGATGTAGATACCATCTTTGCAAGTTTGAAAACATTAACTGTATTCCACATTACTGACATACCCTCGAATCTCCTCAAAGACAGATGGTATTAGTAAGCATATATGAAGAAAACACAAAGAAAATTAATTCTGTATTATTTACATTGTTCGCATTTTGCGATATTGGAAAGTCAACTGCTAATTAGTTTGGATATTAATGAGTTGCAAATTGCAGAGAATAGTATGTGTGAACAATTGTGTCAGAGAAACCATCAATAGAAACTGAAACAACTTATGATCACGTCATGCCATGTTACTCGTATCTGTTTACTGAAGTGCCATCAACAAAAGGATACATCCCCACCAAGTTGAGCGTACACTATCTGTTACATAGTACAGAGGTGTACATTTTTCCAGCAGCCTGACAAGCTACGAATTTGGCAAATTTCAATTTTTTCTAAATACTTTCAGTGTGTCTTAGCAGCTAGAATTTTGACTTTATGTTTCTTTCGGTGTATTCACCCCACATAAAAACTTGTCAGTATATTAAGTTGGCAATGTCGATCCGTGAAGGCATGTCACATTGATCATTAGAAATCACAGCAGTCTCAACGGTTACTGGCAGTTGCTAAGTAAAATATTTTGCAAAGTCTTATCTGCTACTTCAGCTTCAGTGCTGACGACTCATAAACGGCTCAATTCATCACGATCACTTCACTGTTCAGTGCCTATTGGATGCATTGGTCTTGGGATTTGCCCACTCTTTGAAGTACACTCTCTTTTGAATGTTGCTATTTACACTGCCCAAGGCTGGAATGAATAATGCCTGTCCCTAAAATTAATGTCTGAATGGCCAAAGCATACACAGTAAGCATGAATTACATTTCGTCACTGGTTACGCGATAAATGGTGAATGACAGTTGCAGCATTCATAAATCCAGTTGTGGGAGATATGACATTATCATCACCTTATTGCAAGACGTGGTTGAGACAACGTTTGCAGCAGACAAAGTCTTCATAACTGGATTAGAAGGTATGCAGTCTGGTAGTGTAATAAATACTTCGTCAATTGGGTCTGCTTGAATCTGGAGATCATTATTTGTAGTGTGCGTATTACTGTTTTCCTGACGCAGTAGAACATAGTCTGTAGTCGCCGACATTATTAATTTGCACTTACTTGTCTGCTTGGCGTTCTACTTACGCACTGTGTCGCCACTTGTGGGTAGTTTGACCGCAATATAAGATATTCATATGCTGATGCTAATGATCGAGATAGATTCAGTGAACACTGGAAAACAACACGTAAAATACAGAGCGTGGGTCGAAAGTCAGACAGTGGTTCATGTTTACTGAACATAAGTTCCAGGTTAAAAATGTATTCAATGTCTCTGTCAGAGACCATGATTTACAATTTAAACGGTCCCACTTTCACACTGTCTCTTCCTGCCATGCACCCCCCCTCCCTCTTTCACCCAGTTGGAGGGGAGCTTCAGAGATGAAGGGATGCTTATGGCGAGGTGTACTAAAATGGAAAAATGATATGGAGTGAGTACAGTCATTGGTTTATCAATGGCTGTGATATAACAAATGGATTTATTTTTGTATTGGGCAATATGTTTTATGTCATCTCGTGGAATCGGGTGTACCGCCGGTAGTCTGCGTCTTCCTAACACAGTATTTAGACGTCGTAACTCGGCGTCTTCATCAGGTGTTTCCTGCAACTGGTCGACAAGCTGACCGTGTCCCATACTTACGCCTGGGCGCTATCTGGTGTTCGCTACGAAGTACGCGGCCGCTACAGCCGTTTCTGGTGGTGCTATTTATATCCGGTCCGCGCCCGTTTCTGCTGTTGTCTCCGGTGGTGGCCGTGCCAGGGCGTTCCGTGCTAGGTTCGCGCCCGCCACGCGCGTTCGCAGCACTTTTGACACGCTACAGACGTTCCTTACGCTGTTGGTGACCGCTTCGGTTTCCTGTTATGCCCCTGTCCTTCTTCTAGTCTTGTGAGTTCGGTACGCCCCTACAAAGTGCGCTGCCTAGCGAATCACGCTGCGGTGGGAATTGCATATTCTGTCAGTGCACGCTGCAACAATCTCTCGTGGTGGTGGTCGCCGCCTAGAGTTCTGTACTGTGTCTCTTTAGTAATTCTAAAGTCGGATTCCACTTCATACTGGTCTGGTATACTGCTTCTCGGCTGACCAGGTCCTCTATCATCCTGATTTCGATAGATTCAGTAATCACACTATCCCACAATCTGGCGTCTGATCTAGGATCCTGGTTTTATCAAATTCATGGCGTTTTCAAGTACCAGGCAATGTTCTGATACTGCTGATTTATTGGCCCGTTGTAGCCCGGTATGTCTTTGGTGCTCTTTACATCTTATTTCAATTGTCCTGGGGGTGTTACCGCTGTGAGACGTACCACATTCACGTGGTATATTGGTATATGGTAAATACCAGGTTTTCTTAACCCCAGATAATCTTTGACCTTGTTAGGCAGGCAGCGCACACATCTGGTTTTGTGTTTTTTTTTTTTCAGTATCCTGCTAATCTTAGCAGATGCAGGCCCTTCATAAGGTAGAAAGGCTACTCTTCTGGTCTCTTCCTCTTGTTCTCCTCCCCGTATATCAGGTTGTTTGGTGGGATGTAGCGCTTTACGGATGTCCCTGCTTGAGTACGAATTGTCTGTAAACACTCACTGTAGATGTTCTAACCCTGCTGCCAAGCTGTTAGAATCGGACATCGTCTTCGCTCAGTGTTCAAGTTTTCTCAGTAACGCGTTCTTCTGTGCCAGATGATGGCAGCTGTCAACTTGGAAATATAATCGGTGTACGTTGTGTTCTTATACACACTATGGCCTAATGTGCCATGTGTCTAGCTTTTCACCAGGACTTACAGGAATTTACAGGAATGGAAGTTGAACATCGTTCTCTAGTTCCATTGTGAACTTAATGTTAGGTTGTCTTTAATGCAGCTGGTCAAGAAAATAATCCAGTCTTTTCTAACCATGCAGCCAAATGACCAATGTGTCATCAACATACCTAAGAAACAGGTCGCCTAGTAGGCAGCAGTCGTGAGTGCCTCATTCTCGAAACTCCCCATAAACAGATTTGCTCCTGCTGGAGATAAGGAGCTACCCATCGCCACTCCTTCAGTCTCTTCTTGAATTGGCATCCACGTAGGAAGTAAGTCGATGTTAAAATATGCTTCAAAAGATCCATCAGGGCCCTATCAGATCTGTCAGTGATTGTATTCAGTGTATCCTGAAGTTGTATCATCGAGAACAGACACTCAGCATCAAAGCTGAACTTGATGTCTGTGTTCAAGGTTCGTAGGTTTTCGAGATGTTCGACAAAGTCCGAGGAGTTGCGGATGTGGTGGACGCGCTTTGTCACGTATGGTGCTAACATATTCTTAATGTGAGTGGCTGTAGGGTAGGTGGCTGGATCATATGCGACCTAAACTGGACTTCATCTCCACGGAACTAATATTCTTGCATCTGGACTTGGCAAACAACCTACTGCCCTAGTTGTGCATATTAGAAGAAGATGCAGAGTTCCCCTAAAGTGGTGATCCCATACTGAAGTATTCAGAACTCTTTCTTCAACCGGGCGTGCTACGCAGTGGATCCCAAAACAATGGTTATGGAGACAGACTGCCATGACCCACCATCTGGCAGCAACAATATGCCACAGACGTCTGCTCTGAGTATCGGCACAGGCTCAAGCAATGGTAACAAGCATTACAACATAAAAATTCTGCCCTTCTGGTATACTAGGGCGCAACTTTCGTTAACACATATGGAGACCACTTTCGCTTAAGTGGCATTCTACCTGATATGGACAGTTTACAATGATTATATCGCAATTGGAGTTAAATATGATCGTACTTTTGAAGGTGTTTGACATCGACTTTCTTATGCTGTGTTTAAGGAAGAAGTACTTCAGCTTTTGTGCTACCACAAGTTAGAAGAAATTATTGAGAGTTAAGTGTGTGCCTGTGATTTCCCATCCCAAGTGCTACACTCGTTATGTGCAACGGTGGGTAAGGAAATACTTAGCAGAACGGCATTTAAAATTTTTTTGGCTTCGAAAACTGCCACAAAACGTTAGGGACGTTCTTTGTGCTTTTACGGATCTCTCCCTCGACGAATTGCCACACAAAGTAGATGCAGTTGTGATGGCATGCATGGGTAGTACAACCCGTGTTTTTGTGAACACAGTTATGGCAGGAGACCCAGACCATGTTTTGTGACTACGGCTACAACAGGGGTCCCTGATGAGCATATTGCGGCAGCACATACACAAGGCCCACAGGCAGCGCCATCTATGAGGCAGTTTATGAACTAACTAGCCAGACTAAAGAGGCATGTCGGCAACGACAGGGTTCAAAGCTAGAACAACCAGCTACGTGGAAAGTGGTGTTGGCGTTGGTACCACAGTTATTTTACAGACGCAGTGAGACAGTGCACACGCCACTGCACATACCCAAATGGGAACGACAGGTGCCAGTAGATGCGGTCACCCATCAGGAATTTTCACAGTGCCAAAAAGGCAGGCAGAATGCGACATTTTCAGCTATTACGGGCTCTATTCGCTTACTTAGCAAAGAGAGAAAGTCTGGTAGACTTTCCCTAGTAGACACTGGTTCAGAAACCAGCATTCCAAAATGTCAAATGATTATGGAAAAAGTGAAGATTTTTTTTCTCGCAGCTGCCAATAATTCTGCAGTCAGAACATACACTCGCAGGAAGAAAACAAACTCTAGAACTACATGACTATCATATATGGAATATCTGTGACTGTTGAAGTGACTTCGCCAATTTTAGGAGCTAGTTCTCTGACACTTACCAGTTGTGCCAGATTTAGTGCATCAATACTTAGTGTAAATACCAAGACAAAGCCTGTGCTGGGCAATTTTGTTTGTGCAGGTTGCAAAGATTAAAGGGGAAGCTTATATTAGGTGCCAAATCTATTGTGATGTTCATTAACTTATGATCCCTGCAAGTTGATTCATGACCCCTTTGGCATAGTCCATCCTTCTGAGAAACCTCACAGTCCTCCCCCTCTGCATCCTCCTACCCCACCCCTCTAGGGAAACACGAGCCCCCACCATCCTCACCAATACACTTTTGATATCAAGTTAATTGACTTCATCAATTACTGAACCCCCTCCCCATCTGAGAAACACCACAGCCATCCCCTAACAAAACCCATCCCCTCCTTATCAGGAAATTCGTGGGAAAAAGACTCAATCTGTGCTGAGCTACTGGAGAGGCAGGACATGGGATAATTCACTTTCTTTATTTCCAGTGCTACTCTGCTGGAAATTGGGAAAAAAAAGTTCAGCCCTTCTCCTGCTGTCCCCCCCACTTGGCAAAATGGCATGAAATACTCAATCTGTTCTGAGCTATGGGACTGGAAGTTCCAAGAATTACCTTGGCCAGCAACATGTCCTAACTACACGGGTAGCAGGGGCTGTGTGGCGTGGACTGGGTGGTTTTTTTAGGTTAGAGGGTCTCGGGAAAACACAAGAAGGGCTTCAGTCACAAAGGGTGCAGGCCAAATATAGGAAGGAACCATTGGTATAACAGGTGTAAATTGTCGTAGCTGTGTTGGGAAAGTACCAGAGCTCGAAGCGTTAATAGAAAGCACTGATACTCAAATCGTTATAGGCACTGAAAGCTGGCTAAAGCCAGATATAAGCTCAGACGAAATTTGTGCGAAGAACCTAACGGTGTTCCGAAAGGATAGGCCAAACACTGTTGGCGGTGGCGTGTTTGTTGCTGTTAGAAGTAGTTAACTTGTCACTAAATTGAAGTAGCTACTTCCTGTGAGCTAGTATGGGCAGAAGTCATTGTGGACAACCGGAATAAAATAATAATTGGATCCTTTTACCGGCCTCCCAATTCAGATGATACAGTTGCTGAAAGGTTCAAAGAAAACTAGAGTTTCATTTCAAACACGTACACGACTCATACTATTACAGTTGGTGGTGACTTTAATTTACCCTCCATATGTTGGCAAAAAAACATGTTTAATTCCGGAGGTAAGCATAAAATATCATCCGAAATTACGCTAAACGCATTCTCTGAAAATTATTTCGAGCAGTTAGTTCATGAGCCCACGCGAATAGTAAACGGTTGTGAAAACACACTTGACCTCTTAGTGGCAAATAATCCTGAGTTAATAAAGAACATCAAAACCGAGACAGGGATTAGTGAACACAGGGTTGTCGCAGCGAGAGTGAATATTGTAACCCCGAAATCCTCCAAAAATAAACGAAAAAATCTAAAAATTCCTGTACCTAGCATTATTTGACAGAGAAGAAGTCAAGAGGGTTCCAGCAGCTGGCTATTTAGTAAAGAAGAGTGGCTGCAAATTCCAAGGAAGTCACCTCGTAAAGAAGTGGAAAGTGGTTTGTAGGAATAAGCCAATATAACCCAGATCAACACTCACACTTTAAGTCGCCACAACGTTAGAACGTGGCGACCTGTGTTAAAGGACCGAGAAAACAGGAGTTCTAATTTAAAAACGAGAGAAGAAGCTGTTATTTGTTGCCATTGCAATCAAACATGATAGGACAAGGGAATTACTCCGAGAGATTGGAATATGTTCAAGTATACAATGGAGCGAAATTTAAATGGAAAAACATTGAAGAAGTGAAAAATTCACAACGACAAAAATAGTAAAGAAGATTTCGACGTATTTGTCTAAGAAGAAATACGCATCGAATGCTTCAGCTGAGAAGATCCAGTGCGGAGAGTATACAGTTCTCACACACATCACGGGGACGCAGACGCGGGAACCAACATACAACCGAGAACGCCGGCACCACCTGCTGTTTACTGGTGCAGACCTGCCTCCACATCCACTCACCTACGCAACTACAATTCTACGCCTGGTGAGCGTGTAACAAAACTTGATTACTTTAGTACGAAGTGGTACAAGATACTGTTGAGTGAACTGTTAGTGTGTAATTATCATATTTAAAGTTAGTTTTAAGTACTCACAAGAGCGAAGGCATATAAAAGTATGGAAAATATACAACAGGTTGGAGAAACTCAAGCCACAGCTACGGCCATGAAGATTAGTAAAGAAGTAGCAGACTGTGCTGAGTTGATAAATTTAATCAAAGCTCAGAGTTTTAAGTTAAACTCATTAGATTCTCAATTAAATGCTCAGAGTGCAGTTCTAAGTAAAGAACTAGACTTGGTAAATTCTCAATTAAATACTCAAACGACAAATTTAGGTTTGTTAAACGCCAAAGTCGACTGTCAAAGCAAGGAATTTAGTAATCTAAGCGAAGGCATGGGTGCTTTGAAGATTGAATTCGACGCCATAAGTAATAAAGTAGAGAATTTGAAAGTAGGTTTAAAGAACGAGTTGACAAATTCTTTGACAACTCATATAAATCATACCTTCACTGACTTTAGTCAGAAACAGAATCACACTTTTCAAGATTTATAGAAAAGATTAGAACTTGACATTCAGAGCAAATGTAATAATGTAGAATCAGAACTTGTTGAAAAATTAGGATCTTTTGAAAACGTATGCATAATGAATTAATGCCAATCATTCAATCGCAAATTACAGGTGTCAATACACGGGTATATAATGTAGAAAGGAATTTCAAAGAGAAAATAACTAACTCCGATATAAAAATGTAATTAGTTTGGAGGAACAATTTGGTGAAATTATAGATCGAAAGATTACCGAGAGAATAACATCCGGGAACGTATCGCCTATTCCTTCTTCCGAACTTAATGATGCCAGGAAGGGGGAATGGACGACCTGCGGAGAGAAATTAAGCTTAGCCAAGACAAAGTAGAAAAAAGGGTAACCTAACCTAATGATGTGTTAACTAGTGAAGCGGTGACTGATTTGCAATGGGAAGCTAATTCAGGATTGTCTAAAAAATTCCCTAAATTTAAGATTGACCGAGATGTACATCCGACCCATTTCATAAAAAGTTTTAACAAAGCTTTGCCAAAACATTGGGAAGATTCCAAAAAGATCGAATTTGCTGTGGGTACCTTCCAGGGGAAGCCCCAGAATGGGGAATAGTAAATATTTAGAATTTTTCCTCTTGGTAAGACTTTCAAAAGAAATTTAAAGAGATGTACTGGTCTGCCAGAGCTCAAGAAAAGTTAATATCAGATCTACATCTACATCTACATCTACGTCCATACTCCGCAAGCCACCTGACGATGTGTGGCGGAGGGTACCTTCAGTACCTCTATCGGTTCTCCCTTCTATTCCAGTCTCGTATTGTTCGTGGAAAGAAGGATTGTCGGTATGCCTCTGTGTGGGCTCTAATCTCTCTGATTTTATCCTCATGGTCTCTTCGCGAGATATACGTAGGAGGGAGCAATATACTGCTTGACTCTTCGGTGAAGGTATGTTCTCGAAACTTCAATAAAAGCCCGTACCGAGCTACTGAGCGTCTCTCCTGCAGAGTCTTCCACTGGAGTTTATCTATCATCTCCGTAACGCTTTCACGATTATTAAATGATCCTGTAACGAAGCGCACTGCTCTCCGTTGGATCTTCTCTATCTCTTCTATCAACCCTATCTGGTACGGATCCCACACTGCTGAGCAGTATTCAAGCAGTGGGCGAACAAGTGTACTGCAACCTACTTCCTTTGTTTTCGGATTGCATTTCCTTAGGATTCTTCCAATGAATCTCAGTCTGGCATCTGCTTTACCGACGATCAACATTATATGATCATTCCATGGGACCCAAAATATTATAATAATAGTTGGGGTACTATGAGGAAATATTTCGATTAACATTTAACACCAGCAAAGTATTTAGATAAGCCAATGGAAGAAAAAGAGCTAGAACGTATTTTAATTAGACGGTCGCCAATCTATGCGAAAAGAAAGGAATGTCCGCACCCCAGAAATGTAAGACAATTAAGAGGTTTTATAGGTATGGCCGGATACTATCGACGGTACGTACGAGGGCAAGAGTTAAATGACCCGAGTATTTTACGTTTATTAAGATGAGAGTACCGTGGACTTGGGATCAAGGTGCAAATGATGCGTTTGGAACTGTCAAATGAGCGCTTGTTGAGTCACCCATATTACATCATCCAGCTATGGGCGAACCGTTTCAACATTCAACAGATGCATCCGATTACGATGTTCCTGCGGAACTTTTCTGGGGAAAATGGGATCCAAGTGATGTAGAACACTGAACCATAGCTTTTGCTAGCCACAGCCAAAATAAGCATGAACTAGAAGGAGATTTTCACTCTGCAGCAGAGTGTGCGCTGATATGAAACTTCCTGGCAGATTAAAACTGTGTGCCGAACCGAGACTCGAACTCGGAACCTTTGCCTTTCGCGGGCAAGTGCTCCACCATCTGAGCTACCCAAGGACGACTCACGCCCCGTCCTCACAGCCTTAGGTAGGAGACGAGGTACTGGCAGAAGTAAAGCTGTGAGGACGGGGCGAGAGTCGTGCTTGGATAGCTCAGTTGGTAGAGCACTTGCCCGCGAAAGGCAAAGGTCCTGAGTTCGAGTCTCGGTCCAGCACACAGTTTTAATCAAGCATGAACTAAATTACACAGCTACCGAAAAGGAACTATTGGCGATTGTGTGGAGTATTCAGAAGTTTCAAACACTAGTATGGGGATCAGAAATCCATATTTATACAGGTCATCAAGCTTTATCCTTTCTGATAAGTAGTCGATTACTACACAGTAGATTGATGCAATGGATGCTTTTCCTACAGGAATACGATATTAGATACGATACGTAAAAGGTTCCGAAAATAATGTATTTGATGCTTTATCGAGGCTACCCATAGGAATGGAAGAACTATAACGTACGGAAGGGCCCGATGTTATTTTTACCATTAATTCTATGTCAGCAGAATATCCGAACATCATTGTAAAGGAAATGGCTCAAAGAATAACTGGGAATATCCATCATGATCCTTATTTAACAGAAATATTTTCTAGGTGTATCCAGAACTCGTTACCTCCTAACTAATTAGGAAAATGGAAAATTATAGATCATAACTTGTTTTGGAGAGACAGCGTAACTTCACAGCGGTGGCGCTTATGTATTCCAAAGGTAATGGAAGACGAACTTGTACGGTATGTTCACACAGGATATGGACACGCCAGAATCAAACCTATGTGAATAAGTTTTATTATTTCAAGAAACTAGGGCACAAAATAGCATCTTTGATTAGAACCTGTGAAACTTGCCAGAAAGCAAAAGAGAATAATACGTGAAATACAAAATGTGTCCTATTATTCCTAAGTCATTTCACGGCCTCACAGCAGCAAATATTTTGGACCAATTCCACAAGGAAAGGGGGGAGTATCATGTATTTTGCTTATCATACAATGTTGGTCAAAATATGTTAAACTATATTCCATTAAAAGAGTCAATACGCAGACGGTTATACACTGTTTACAACAATACTTTCCAGAAGTAGGTAAACCAAACTGGTTTCTTACGGATAACGGACCACAATTTGTGAGTAACGAATTTAGAGAATTCCTAGCGTAGGATGGTATTCGACAAGTGTTAATATCCAATTATAAGCCGTCATCAAATCCGTGCGAGCGAGTAATGAAGGAAATTGGAAAATTATCTCTTACTTAATGCCATGAAAAACATACTTCGTGGCCAACGAAAATTAAGGACTTTGAACTTATCCTAAGCGAATTACCCCATTAATCGACTGGGTTGACACCTTTAGAAGTTATAGGCAAACCTTTTATAGGAGATCCTCTAATTAGGTGTTTTAACTGGCCTGAATAACCTAGTATCAATTACAAAGTAAATCAGGAAATAGTTTCTAAAAATTTAATTGAAAAGGCGCTACAAAGAGTAAGTAAACATAACGAAAAGGCTTTGGAACCTCAGTACCAAGAAGATGACCTGGTTCTTATAAAGCAACATATTTCCAGCTCAACTCTGAATAAAGAGGCTCATAAGTTTTTCCAAGAATATGGGGGACTGTACCAGGTACAAACGGTGTTCCATCCTAGGATGTCATTTTTAGTAGATCCCACAAGCGGATTAGAGAAGGATAAATGCAATGTAAAGAACATAAAATTGTATATCCCCCAAGAACGTTAACATTCTAAGTTAAAGGGTGGAGTAACGACCATCAGATCCCAAGCTGTTTTCGGTGTTTCTTCCTGATAGTTTCCTGCAGCGAATTCCTGAAAAATCTACAACTATTCTGTAATCATATTGCTTAGGCTGGTATTACACTATCAAATTTCTTTGTCCACTATCTTTGTCAAAGATATTTGATAGTGTAATAGGGACTTTGTCAAATGTCGTCCAATATTTGATCAAATCTAGGGCCTCGCTGTATATTTGATCAAAGAAACCGCTTGTCTTCTGTTCACTGTAATGTAACATGTTACCATATGGAGCGCTAGCATCGCTGCAGCGTTCTGTCGTCTGTAGTGTTTTTATAACCATTGTCGGTAAATACAATTGGTGTGTGCCGACAACTACAAAATTAATAAAGATGTCTGAAGCTGATGAGGCGCTTTACAACGTGAGGCACCCTGAATACAAAAATAGATTAAGAATATTGGAGACCTGACCAGAACTGACCTGACCTAACCTAACCTAACCTAATCTAACATAACCCTCTCCTGTAGCAAGGAATTGGAGTGTTACAGCGAGCCTGTCTTCTGAAGATGTAGCAGTTCTTAAGTGAATATTGTGCTTTGTGATATGAGGATACACTTCATTGAGCACATACAGAAATGTATGCTCATCCATTTTTAAGTAACTGATGTACGACTTGACGTCTTCCACTGTAAGCTCACGTAACAAGTTTTGTTGAATGCTTTTATCGTGTCGTCGTAAAACCCACGGCTTCACCCAGATTAGATTAGTTTTTCGTTCCATAGATCCGTGCTGAGGAGATCCTCGTGGATGTGGAACATGTCGATTGTTTTAAAGCTGAAATAACAATAGTAATAGTATGAATAAATACAATACACCATTTGTTTCTATTAAAAATTTCGCCAATGGAGTAGAAGGAGTTGGCTAGTAGTAAGTTTTTCAGGCTCCTTTTAAACTGATCTTTATTTCTAACTAAATTTTTTATGTTTCCTGGCAAATTATTGAAGATAAGTGTTCCTGAGTAGTGGACCCCTTTTTGAACTATAGTAAGTGCTTTTAAGTCCTTGTGCAGATCATGTTTGAACTGAGTTGTTTGTTGGAAAAAGAAATATATTATTTACGACAAATTTCATTAAGAAGTAAATATACTGAGAGGCAGTAGTTAGTATATCCAGTTCTTTGAAGAGGTTTCTGTAGGACGTCCGTGAATTTACTCCACAAATAATACGTATTACACGCTTTTGGACTCTGAAAACTTTTGTTTGACTTCAAGATTTACCCCAAACTAATATCCCATATGACATTATGGAATGAAAGTAGGCAAAATATGCAAGCTTTTTCATTTTTATGTTGCCTATGTCTGCACTCGAATTGCAAATACAGATTTGTTAAGGCCTTTCTGCAGTTCTGTGGTGAGCTCCTCCCAACTGAATTTATTATCAAGTTGTAATCCCAGGACTTTAAGACTGTCAACCTCGTATGTATGGTTCAATTTTTCCCCCACTTCTTTTCCGCATGTGCACACAATGCAATTGGGGTACGTACAACTGCTGCAGTTAATAACAAGTTGTTGTCAGCCATCTTGAACTTTGACGAAAAATTTGATGACAGTGTAATACCCCTTCTAGCGCTACGTCAAAGATCTTTGTCAAATATATTGGACGGAATAATGGATCACATCTTTGATCAAATCTTTGACAAAGAAATTTGATAGTGTAATACCGGCCTTAGAAAACCGGATATGAGTATGAAATAGAGAACAACTTAAGAGAATCACAGAGAAAAGTGATATCTAGACGAAATAAAATAAATACAGTATTATATTTGTGGAAAATATAATAATATGTGACCAACTGAACAATTTTCTATTTTGTACAGAGTATTTTATACCTTTTGGAGATGTGATATAGATGGGAGGATTTGTATAAATTTTGAAAGGGGTGGGTATTGTAGCTAAAAGCATGATTTACTAGAACAGATAAATTATGACTAACACAAAACACGCATCACACCTTTCAAACTGCCCTCACAAACAAGTGTACCTGATTTTTCATCAATTGCCACTTCCATAGGGTTGCTAGGATTTCTTTCGGGAACCTCAAAGGGTGAAGGTGGGACAAGTCCGTTCTGTAGGAGACGATTTAACACCAAACCTTCTCCGGCGTCTCACTCAAGTACATGGTGGGTAGATATCCTAGGGATCCTAGGGAAGGGGGCTGAGAAGGGTTTCCTGTCTTTGGGGCTATTTTCTTTCTCTTCTTCGATCCTAGCATCCATATCTATTTTTTCCTTTCTTACTTCTCATTTGAGGACCTGTCTGTTTTTTCCCTCTTTCCATATCCACAAACTGCTATCGCTGAAGTCCTTCCTCATTTCCGTGGTTACTGAAAACCTAAATCTTATCTTTAGATAAGAAGGCCGAGGAATCAGAATACACGAACACACATACACATATACACTAAAAAAAATAGACACTTCTACACAAACATTAAATCACATAAGAGGAAGGCTGTCACCATGTGAGAACCGCCAGGTGTTGTAGGGAATATGTGTGTACTTTTGGAAATATGCTCACATATAAGAAGCTATGACGGTGCTACATCGAATATACAGAAGAAGAGGTGCACATACATAACGAACAACTATAAAGTAGCAATGAGTAATGAATAAATAAGAGAAGGCGTGAGCAAAGAAAGAAAACGAAAGTTGGAGTAAAAAGAGTCATGTTGATAATTAAGAAACGTCAGCGTAATGAATACTCGGATGAACTGAAGGTTAGTGGGACGTAAATATTATATGTAGACACAGTATCTATTGAAACTATAGAAGTTGATAAGTAGAGGAGGACTCTAGGGAGTAAAGGATATATTAAAGAATGAATGCGAAGTTTAAGATAGATTTATATCTTTACCAGAAGATACTTAATTATGGTATACACAGAAATGTGTACTAAGGTAATGAACCGTGAGGCCTACCCAGAAAGGATAAGGGAGGACGTACCTGGCATTCACTAAGTATAAATGGCAAGCGTACTGACGTGGAGATAGGACGATCTGTGACCTAAAAATAGGGATGTTTTGTAAGTGGCGTACCTACCAAATGGAAAGAGGAATTGTTCTCATCAGGTCAACCCACAACCAAGGAATAGGTGCTGATCCTAGGAGAAGGGAACAGTATCATTACAAAAGTCACAAATTTTGCAGGAATTATTCTGGGAAGTGTGAATTCTATGAACAACAAGCATTATTCTGTTTCGTGGAACTAAATGAGAGTCAAAAGAACACTTTCATTTCCTCCAGAGTTCCTCCAAGCTACAAATAATGAAAATAGTGCACAGCAAAAAGGTAGTGCAAAAGATAAGAATAGAAAACAGTTAACTCATGTGTCATAAGCACCTGAAGTTTACGGTTGAAAAAAAAGGAAATAAAGAAAAGAAAAAGAGTCCTCACAATTTCTAAACATTAGCAAAGCTGACTAAAACCACGAGTGAATGCTCATGTCATAATGACAGTATTTATATGAAACTATCATGAATACTACGCATGTGGCTCATGATGAAAGTGTCTGCACTGAATCGAGGAGTGATCATGTGAGCGAACCTTTAAACAATCTTGTGGCGGAGAGTTCTAGATCTTTCGTCTGTCATCTTGTATCTGACATGTTGATGGGTATTGTGTCAGGAGCTGGTAATTCTACGGGCAGTGTGTAGCTGCAAATGCTATTTTCATGTACCATGACATGCACATTGTAATTTAGCACCTGGTGTTGGGTATAAACGCCATGTCTGCGCAAAGTAACACCAAATTATCACAAATCAAAGGGATTTATACAAAACTTAAAATCTGGGACCTGTATATTGTAATTTAGCACATGGTGTTGGGTATAAACGCCATGTCTGCGCAAAGTAACACCAAATTATTATAAATTAAAGGGACTTATATCAAAGCTAAAATCAATCTGTTTCGAGCAATGTTATTATCCTTTGGGATTTCAGCCAACAGATCCGACCTCAGAACATATTTTATTAAATTATTCCCTGATGTCTCAATGCTAATACAAAGCTTTCGTATTAAGATTATTATGCTATGTAATTGGGCTAAAAACAACAGATTAGGGCACCCACTATTGTTGTTACCGAGTCATGGTAGAAGTTAAAGGCCATACATTGCTCACACACTGGTGAATGGGTAAAAACATCTGCCAGTTATATTTTGCTCTCTGTGCAGGTTAATACCAGACTGATACCCAGTATGTTTTGAGCTGCCATCATGATCATGTGTATTGCCATTATTCTCTGATTTTTACGTAGAAATTTCAGAAGATTCAATATGGTGAACATTTGCACAGGACAATATTCTTCCCCTCCCTCCCCCCTGCCATGGAAACTGATCGGTTGATAGCTGTTCAGTCACGGCGGCAATCTCTTCGACCTTCGAGCATCTGGAACAGCCACTTTGAATGCTGGGAAATGAGCGTGGAGCTGCCGGAATGGCCAACACATGGTGATGGCCTACAGGAGTTCCCGCGATCTCCGACATCTGATTGTGGCAGCTACGACTATAGGCCATGGTTAAATTTTATGCATTTAGAAAGTTCCGTGTTGAGATAGTGACAACTGCTGTGTGTGGCACTGAGTGCTTCTCAATACATCCCAGAGGATTCTCTCTTGCAGTGGAAGGATCGAGTAGTCATTTTATACAGTAGGTCTACCACTTCCAACTGTGGCATCAAATTCCCCACTGATCAATTTATTGTTTCCAATAGTGGTATTGAGAGCAAATTCCAGACATACCCTTGTGCTATATCTTGCAAGTTGTCTAAGAGCTTAGCGCAATTGATCTGAAATTTGAAACTCTCACTACCATTTTCAACTACTTCCAGCACAACGAATTTCCGGCGGATCGACCTAACTGTGACAACAGGCACAAGGAGAATCGAAAAGGGGGAAGAGTAAGGATTGGAAAACAGGTGGCTGTGGGGTCGAATCCCAATAGCCCCAGAATTTCCTGCCAAATATGCCAGTCATAGTATCCACCAGTTGGAGGCAAGGAAAAACTGTCCCACACAGTGGGCATCGATTTAATTAATTAGTCAATAAATCTGAGTGGGGGTACTGCAGTGGACTATTTCCATGACATCCACAGCCAAGCATTTGGGAAGAGCTGGGGATTTACCAGGTATTGACGACTATAATCAAGAAGAAAGAGGGGATAGTGTGGTTTCTAGTGGGAAGCGAGAGGTGCTTGCTGCGCAGGAAGTAGCCACTCGAGAGGGAGAGGTTGAGGGCGTTGGAGAGAGAGAGACACAGATCATGTGTTTCGGTAGGAATTTCTCAGTTACACTGTATGATAAAAAGTATACGGGCACCTGGCTGAAAATGACTTACAAATTCGTAGCGCCCTCCATTGGTAATGCTGGAATTCAATATGGTGTTGGCCCACCGTTACCCATGATGACAGCTTCCACTTTCACTGGCATACGTTCAATCAGGTGCTGGAAGGTTTCGTGAGAAATGCCAGCCCATTCTTCATGGAGTGCTGAAATGAGTAGATGTATTGATGTCGGTCGGTGAGGCCTGGTACAAAGTCAGCGTTTCAAAACATCCGTAAAATGTTCTATAGGATTCAGGTCAGGACTCTGTGCATGCCAGTCCATTACTGGGATGTTATTGTCGTGTAACCACTCCGCCACAGGCGGTGGATTATGAACAGGTGCTTGATCGTGTTGAAAGATGCAACAACCATACCCGAATTGCTCCTCAACAGTGGGAAGCAAGAAGTTGCTTAAGACATCAATGTAGGCCATTGCTGTGGTAGTGCCACGCAAAACAACAAGGGGTACAAGCCCCCTCCATGAAAAACACGACCACACCATAACACTACTGCCTCAGAATTTTTACTGTTGGCACTACACATGCTAGCAGATGACGTTCACTGGGCATACCCACACCCTACCATTCGACTGTTCAATCGTCCAATGTTTACGCTCATTACACCAAGCGAGGCGTCGTTTGGCATTTACCAGTGCGATGTGTGGCTAATGAGCAGCCACTCGACCATGAAATCCAAGTTTTCTCACCTCTGCCTAACTGTGATAGTACTTACAGTGGATCCTGATGCACTTTGGAATTCCTGTGTAGTGATCTGGATAGATGTCTGCCTATTACACATTACAACCCTCTTAAACTATCGGCAGTCTCTGTCAGTCAACAGACGAAGTCAGCCTGTATGATTTTGTACTGTACATGTCCCTTCTCATTTCCACTTCACTATCACATTCACTATCACCTAGGGATGTTTAGGAGTGTGACAATCTCGAGTACTGACATATGGCGCAAGTGTCACCCAATGACCTGACCTCATTTGAGGTCCGTGAGTTCTGTGGAGTGCCTCATTCTGCTCTCTCATGATGTATAATGACTACTGAGGATGCAGATATGGAGTACCTGGCAGTAAGTGGCAGCACAATGTACTCAACATGAAAAACGTATGTTTTGGGGGGTGTTCGGATACTTTTGGTCACATATTGTACCTATATAAAAAAAAGTTGCTGCCACCTAATGCTTTGACTGACAGGAAGTAACTGGAAGGGCGAGAGGAGATTAGAGGAGGGGATTGGAGAGAGGAAGGGTGGGGAGTTTGCTCCTCCCAGTGTCCTCTACTGGTGATATTGTGAAATAACTCAGTATCTGCACAGCTGCGTGACCACATAGAGCAGCTACTTTCACTGACCAGGTGTTGGAGGTGTGTTTGGGAACGAAATAGGGACTGAGTCTGGTATCATATTTGAAAGGAAGCCAACATTCAGTATCATGCATTCCTCTGCAGGTGACCAGTGAGTCTCAGCTCAATGCACTGGGCTCCACGTGTGGCCAGCAGTCTGGCATGTGTGGTGCAGGTGTGGCATTTGTGAACTCACAATCGGGATGTTTCTTGACAGCTATGCTTAGCGCGATCTGTAACAGTGTCATTACTTGCTGTGAGTGTTTTATATGGAAACCGGTTTCATGATAGTAATACTTACATGATCAGAAAAAAGAGAACTATTTACATATTCATTTACTTCTTTTTGATGTATTTTTCAGGACCTGGATTTTCCAAATTTAAACAAAAGAAAATGGTGAGCTTTCACCACAAAACAATGAGATCCAACCTCTGTTAATTAGTATGCAAACTGACTTTCATAAATAAATAATATATTATACGCCCTCAGCAATGTAGTTGAATTTCCTATCACAGAATCCTTCCAATCCATCAGATCAACTCAGACCAACAGATTATCCCAACAATTTTTTTGGAAGGGGGAGAGAGAGAGGGGCAAGGGATGGGGGGTTGGGACACCCTCTGTTGGTGGTATTGTGCACAAGTTAAGTCAAACTCTACACCTCGATGTGGGCAGTCACATGAAAATTTTCCAATGTGACAACACCTCCAATCTGCAGCAGTGTAATTACATGATTAGGACATGTAATTGCTGGATAAGGTAGTACTTGCACTTTACAGTCAAACAGCTTAGTACAGACTGAGCTTCTCCTGGTGTTTTGGCAGGAGGGAGGAGAGGAGTTCAGGGACTGAGCTTATCCCTCCAATTTCCAATAGGGTAGCACCCAAAATATAGAAAAGAAACTACCCTGCAACACTCCTTTCTGGCAGCGCAGCACAGATTGAGTTTTTTTCCCTAACAATTCCTGGATTGGGGAGGAGAGGTGGTGAAGGCTGGGAGCTTTTCCAGAGGGGGAGGGGTAAAGTTTCTGGGCTACACCACATCACATCATGGTTTCTCTCCATTTCCAGAAAAAGTGACAGATATTGTAAAAATTGGCCAACCTTGTACCTTTAAAGGCCTTAGATGCCCCTATGGTAGTTTAATTATTACAGAAGACACTTGCCACATTTAGCAGAGTTGCAGGATCCGCTTAACAAACTGCTCACCAGTAAGAATACTCCTGGTTGCAGAAAGGACCCCTGAGGCTACATCTGCACCCAGCGACCTAAAAAATGCGTTGGCGAATGCTTAATTGTTGTCACATCCTCCCCAGAAGGCGTCAATCGTCTTTCGGTTAACGCAAGTCGGACAGCACTGGGAGTGGTGTTACAAAAATAAGTCTCAGCAAAATGGCATTCTCTAGCTTTCCAAAAACCGGTCGGTACAGCAGAAACAATGGAGCATCAAATAATCTCAAGACCTCCTTGAACAGTTAACTTTCAAATTGTCTAACTGCCTGCCCCAAACAGTAGTGGTAATTTGAGGAATGTCAAACTCCTGGCCATATATGTAACTGTCCACAGTTCTTCGAAGCTCTAGTTTTTACGATTTTCACAGATCATAAGCCTCTGACTTCCATATTCCAACATGTTATCGATTTAAACTTACCACGTCAAATTCGCCCAATTTTCCATAGACGTGCAACACATCGCAGAGCAGGGTAATGTATTTGACTGATTGCTTGTTGCGTAACTGTGCGGCATTTTCCTTCGTCAACTCGGATGATGTGGCAGGAGAACAAGATATGGACGGCTTCATTCAGCAGTGTCAGGCTGATCCTGCATCGACGGGCCTACGCCATGAGCGTCCGCCATTCACAAGACAAGACAAGGAATTTGGTGCGACACTTTAGGAAAGAAGTTACATCCATTTATTCCAGCAAAGAGGTGACGCCCAGTGTTCGACAACTATCACGGCCTAGCACACCCAGGGATAATAGATATTGCTACGTTAGTATCAAACAGGGTTGTTTGGTCAGAAATACAGAAAAAATTGCCGTTGATGGGATCGATGTTGTACATGATGTCAATATTGTAAAATCTGTCGCCACAACTTTGCTCTGGTGGATCACTTCCCCTACCCTTCAGGAAGATTATCAAACTTGCATTTGTATATTGTTGGTCCTCTTCCCCCTTCAGAAGGCTTTTTTTGTAGTTATCATGGTAGGTAGATTGATTAGGAGGACCTGGGCTGTCCCCATACTGGATGTTTCAGCCAATTCTGTCCCTTGTGCATTGACAACTGCTTGGTTCCGCAGGTTTGACATTCCTCAAATTATCACTACTGATAGTGGTAGGCAGTTAAGCTGTTTGAACATCAACCATTTAAGGAACTGTTCAGATTATGCAGATGCAAACATATACAAACTACAAGCCACCAAACCGCCAGTGACGGCATGGTAGAAATATGCACTGCATTCTGAAAGCTGCTTTGACCTTTTGTGCGGAATGCTACAGGACGGGACTACCATTAGTATTTCGAGGCCTCTGCATAGTAATTAAAGAAAACTTAGGGTGTTACTCCATTCATATAATGTACACAGAGCAACCGAAAGTATTGAGCGAATTTTTCTCACCATACTCCCTTCCAGTCTATCACTTAGGGAATATACCACATTTTTACACACCCTACCAACTCATATGCAACTCCTCAAACTCACCAATCTGTCATAACACGGAGACAAACAAATTTTCTTCTGGAAAGACTTGTTCAAATGTGACTGTGTGTGGATAAGAGACGACACAGCTAGAGCTCCTCTTTCCCCTCCATGCACGGGATCAATTAAAGTCATTGGCAGGACTGACGCAACATTTGTAGCTGAAAAAAATGGCAAACACTACACAGGATCGGTTGACTGCCTTAAGCCAGCATATTCCGAAACATATACAGATGAAATATGCAGTGAGAGAGCCCACTAGTTATATTCCTCTCATAACATGTCACACAAAGATAGAGACATTTCTTTTGTGGACACATCAGGGTCCAGGAGCCCCCAGGTTTTCATGTTCAGTCCTGCTGAGGGACTGACAAACCACATGAGTAAATATGTTCCGCACATGAATTGCTGAGCTACGACTCTCTCAGAAGAGTGGAGGGCAGATGTAGCAGACTAAAATGCACAGTTGATACAGAGCGAGGGCAATCACTGATTCATGAAATCAGTGATATAAAAAGTAATTCCTGTTTGTATTGAACAATATGTTTTATGTTTTTATGATCTTTGGTAATTACTATGGTTTTGAGATTTCTGTTAAATATGTTGACTGAGTATTATACGAACAGTGAGTAAATACAATAAAGTATTGACTGCTATCATAGTTGTGTGTGTTACAAGTGGATGCAGAAATCTCCTAAAATGACACACCAACTGTCCGGCTCTCACACAAACTGGTGATGGTTTTCATAAAATAGAAATGTTGTCTGGGTCAGGCAAAAGGTGTGTGGATGATGGTGCCCTTTAGAGGCAGAGGTTGATGGGGATAACATTATATAAAGGACACCTTCAGGTACTCACAGTGTGGGCTCGTTGCCTGCAAGAACTTAATATTGTCCAGAGTCAGGTCGTTGAATGAACCACATACAGTCTAATCATCACATGTTAACATACATTTATTCACATTTTACCGTTAAATTTATTAAATTAAGCTATTTTAAGGAATTTAACGGCTTTTATATAGTTAAAACAATTTAAAAAGGAGGTGTAATGAATGTAGATGACGTTGGTAGCACTGCCGGAAAACATTTGCTGTCCAAAAGGTCGTTTCTATTTTTGTGTTAACAGACGGTGTTTTGTTTACTGTCAACCTAACCTCACTTTCCCATTTCCTGTACAATGTCTAATCATGGTTGTGAAAACTCTGCTCACAGTTTCTGTTATATTTGTGGTGAATTTGTGATTAAAAATCACCAAAGAAACATTAAAGACTTCCTGAGAAAGGTTTATCTGTCATATTTTGGATTTAACTTGGTGATCAAGATAAATCTTTGTTGAAGATCTGAGAAAATGGTCCAGAAAGGAGAAAAAAGCCTTTAGATCTGCTGTTCCTGTGATATGAAGGGAGGCAAGAAATCATTCTGATGATTGCTACTTTTGCAGTGTTGATATTACTGGTCATAATTGGAAAAACAAGATAATCAGCTACCATAACCTTCCATCCACCATCTGACCAGTAGGGCATGATGTAGATTTGCCGGTTCCTGAACTACCAGATGATTTAAATTCTGTTCCAACAGAAGTATTTTCTGATGTACAATCTGATTTAGATGAAGCAGATGACGATGAAAGTATTGGGACAAGGAGGATTATCTAAGATGGCGTGGATGACATCATCCAAGATGGCGATGGTGACATCATCTGATGATATTATCCAACATGGCGGCTTTTGGCGGGCTTCTCGATATCAAGCACACAGCAGTATCCTACTGCTCACTCGCATAACATAATTCTGAAGATATAGACTGGGAATTATTTCTCTACAAACCTCAAACTTTAGCGAAGTGGAGCATGCTCTGGACCACTGAGTAACTAGAAACTTATCCCGTCTGCAAAAACATTTACGTGAGAACTCGAAAGAAATAGAGGAAAATGATATTTCCACTGGTAAACACTGATGTCGGTGATCTAACAGATTCCAAATCATCCCTATAATTTACAAAGTCAACTAAGGTGTTTCTTATGTCTAGAGAACCTGCAAACATGTCTTCCACTTGCTAGACGCACACACCATAATCGATCTTCTCTCAACTAAACAAAGAAGTCAAATGCAAAGAAGCAGAGAAGCAGTCAGCCGAGCAATTTACATGGGAGGGAATAATGGCCAAGTGCAAACACATGGCAATATTGAATATTGTCAAATTTCCACTTCATCATGAACGCTGCCCAACACATACTAAGTATTAGTTCGCTATTCAACTGTCTAGAGCACAATACGGTTAAGTCAGCTACATTCCTACATTTAAACAGGACTCTCCATTTGGATGGTTTCTACCATTAATGGGAAACTTGAATCTTTCCCGTCACTGGCGCTGCATGCCAAGCAAGCACAGGTATAATCGTCCTAGGAAACCAGTCACATACATGTTTTATCATTGTACTTACAACTGAATGTTATGATTGGGGTCTCAGTTGAATGACATTCGATGATGAGTGAAGTATCGAATATACACCCTGCTGATGGCTGTGGCTCTGGAAATAGAAATATCTGTACCATTCTTATGACTTGACATTCTCTTCCCTTTGCTGTCACAGAACTCCATGTCAATTCCATACCTTCCTTATGACTGGACATAGTCATTTCCTTTGCAAATGTAGGAACACAAACACATACTTTATAGGCCTGATGCTCAAGGCGAACCTATCATGCATCGCCTACTACTAAGTATAATGCTTCACCAATAAATGAATGCAGACAATACGAAATAATACTGACAAAAAATCAACGATGGATGGACATGTCTCATAAGTTTTTCTTGTGAGTGCTACCACCATGTCTTAGAAAGAGACTCGTAATCGTCTAACAAACTACTATATGTCAAAGAAAACACAATCATATTACCATCACAAGAGGTCTTGGTCCTACAGGTGCACACAAGTATCCATGTTAAAAGCTATACTGGCTTTATAAATCCATGTATGGCATTACCTACGAATCACGTGGTTTATCCAGTAAAATACCATAACACTGAATATAGATGGTAATTGCCGGAGTGTATATTATCACACCAGCAGTTCTGTTACATGTCGACGACGGTGCACCCTCATAATAAAAGTACCGAATTTTGAAAGTGATTCAGCTAAGGAGAGTATTTTGAAACAGATATTTGCAACCCCCCTCACGGAGCCACCACTAGATATTTCTCCATTATCTCTAACACATTCTGTGTCGATGCCATATCATATTTCTGGCACTCTCATATCTTGAAACGAGCCACATTTCTGGAACCTATCTGCTACAGTAAAATTCTAAAATTGTTTTAGATAGCCCCTATGTATCATGCAACTACCCCTCAGACTCTGTGCTATCGTTCCTACAGCTTTGTGCATGTGATTGTTCCAGTATAAGTCGGAACTGAGTAGAAGTCGGAGAAAGCTATATCTACCACCTTCGGCAGCCCGTATAGAAACAGGCGAAGCTGAGTTACTGTGACAGAACTGTGTCGGGACCAATCAACGGAAACGAAGCCTGATCCTGTAACACAAGGTAGTATGAAAGACAGTACAGGAACTGGGGGAAGGACGAGATTTTTGATGCTACATTGTGGTGTTTCACCAAATTACAAGCAGGTACTACAGATCCACGTTCCCCAGGGTCCATTCACGTCTATCACCCCAACATTCTATCATCGCTATTCTGTTCCATCCACCAGAGACAAATTACGGGCTATAAAAGCTACATAACTTCATTTAATAGAGAACTCGATAAAGATTTTTACCCCATCTCTCTTCCCCCATATATAGAAAATACATACGGCATGTGTGCTGGCATCGAGCATATGTGATGATCCTATTAAATACACAGGTGTTGATCAACTGCAGCGACCAGTTTAAATTTTCATATCCTGTACTGTAGGAGGATGACTTCATCCCACACACTATACTGTAAGTCGCAAGAGACGCTCCCTGTGACACCATGTCGTTGGTGGAAAGATTGCTTTTTTTTCTGCTGCCACATGCTCTGTACTCTGCCATACATTTTGTTTTTCCGCCATGAATTCGAGGTCTGTGTCAGGTTCTAAACTGACATTAACACATTCTGATCCATTGCCTCTCGCAGAAAACTAGACATCGCATGGTGCAAATCATCTTGTTACTGCGGCTACTGTAGCATGCTACACACACTGGGTGATTTTAAATAAAAGATAGTTACAACAAAAGGAAACTGGAAGAGTTTGGCGGCGTTGTGGAGAGTTTCCAAACTGCTGTCCGAAAGTGATTGACGACCTCTACATTTAAACTCATGTGTCAAAGTGACAGAATAGCTGTGGCCTTGCGTTCCGTTTCGACTGATTCAGCACATTGCACTCATTATGCGATCGCTGTTTTAGTGCTATCCATCCCCAGGAGATGTTGACCCTTCACCAAAACTCTTTCTCCAACTCAAACAAGCGATGTCATTCAATCATTATGTGGTAACCAACAGCATACCAGTGGACAGATGGGGTGGATAAGGCACCATCCATGTATTGTAATAATAAGCATCACAGTTGATAGTGTGAACAATTATAGCAATTTTGCAGTAATTTCAACACCGAGCAATATTGCAACAGTATCTTAGCTAAACTGCCCACCTCTCTACGTTGCAAGTGTCATTGCGAATGTAGATAGATGACTGTGCAGTACGTCCATTCATTGTTATTTGTCGAACACATACATAATGAAAGTATACCAAACATTGCTCTACATATTTCTAACACCTCGAGGGTAGTGCTTAATTTACGATCTGTCTCTCTGCGTATGGGAATCACAGAGCATTCTCGCTGTCTTAGGGTAAAATTAAAGGGAGAAAGACACTCCTCACACTGTCATTGACCAACCCACCCTACAGCACTGTTACCGATTTAATCTGCAACCTACCAGAAGTAAACCACTACGCTCAACGTCTCGTGAATGAATGGAGCTTGCCGAGTCCTCACACATCAAAGTGCACAAGATTTCTTGAGAGGCACCCATGTCGAAGCGGTTAGTACTACTTATCAATGTATAGTAACAGATTTCAATGTGTCGTGATGTAATCGTAGACATCGTAATATTTAATTGTAGATACACTGGTAAATATGTTCCTGGCTTCCACTATTCTTGTGAGCCTCGTATGTATTTGATGATCGGTAGACAAATTTTGTGAGTGTAACTGTCAGTGCTATTTAGTGATCTGTGCAAAATAATTTTACTGCTGAAAGTCTTGTCTGCAGAAAACATGGCAAATGGCACTGCCATTGGACCCACACCACAGCTATGTGTCATCGCACCAGCAACGGTAAACACACATGCACGCAGTCCGGAGGATGACTTGGTGCCAATTTAGATAGACATGTGACAGCAGGATAACACTCGAAGAACTTTCACTTGCCATTGGCAACAGAGTGAGTGTGATGGCTCGTGCTGGCTTGCATCCAGTGCTGGATTGCAGCGTCTTCAATGCACATATGCCAGTGGAGCTTGTGCACTCTGCAAATAGGTCTTTGCTCCAGTCCGGTCAAGTCAACAATGGTGTCTATAGGAACACGTATGTCGAGAGGAATTTCTCAGGTACGCAGTATGAAAGGGATGTCGCCACCTCATACTTGTAGGACCCAAATGGGCACCTGTGCATCACTTTGCATGGGATGCTGGTGCATCCTGACTTCTTTGAACGTGTGTGGTAGCACCCTGTGTTACCCAGTGGACCGGGGGCAGTGGGCAGTGCCTGCATACACTGTTTGCATGTCTGTTGAATTATTTTGCGAGCAGGTCTGTAGGTTGTGCTATGTGTTATTTGGACAATTTACGAGGTGCTTTCATGTCTGCACATCAATGTACTGTATTATTCAGGAGGAGTTTG